>NC_139895.1:7769367-10169367 GCF_905171665.1 Trachurus trachurus | reverse complement strand
GGAAAGGACCATATGTGTTGATTAATCTCATGCTGATCGAGCTGACGACATCACTGTTACATAATCATCACAATTACTTCCTCACACTCCCATCAGAGCCACAGAAAACATGAGCTGTGTCCCACTTTAGGGGCAGTATCCTTCGGATCGGCTCTGTCCCATTTCGAAGGTTCCTCGAGACATGCAGCTGAGAAATTTTATTATTATTCTCCCAAACAAGGCCACTATCCCAAGATTCACTGCATGCTGGTAATAAAAAAAAATACAGCACTAAATATTCCCGACAGAGAACCACAAGCTTGTTGCACATATTCTCCTTAAAATGCTTCTTCTTATCTTGGTCTTAAAGGGATAGTTCAACATTTTGGCAAATTGGCCCATTGCCATAATTGCTATAGTCATAGCAGTAGGTTCGTTACCTTTAATTGTAGGTGTAAGCTATTTTTAGTACAGCGGAGCGCAGCAGCAGGCTGCTCAGAGCTACGCTATGGAGGCTAAGGGAATTTCTTGGTTTCCCTCATCAAACTCATCAAATACAAAATCCCAAAACTCCACAGCGCTTTTGTAGACAAGTTGTGAGCTGCACAACCACCACGCTATGAGATAATGACGGAACGATACGAAACGGAGCCGTTTTCGAGGTAAATTCATACAAAATTGCTGATGCGCGTTGCGTTCAGGGACAGTTTTTCAGCAAGCAGTCTCCGTATTTACCCTGTATTTACCTTGAAAACGGCTCCGTTTCGTATCGTTCCGTCATTATCTCATAGCGTGGTGGTTGTGCAGGTCACAACTTGTCTACAAAAGCGCTGTGGAGTTTTGGGATGTTGAATTTGATGAGTTTAATGAGGGAAACCAAGAAATTCCATTAGCCTCCATAGTGTAGCTCTGAGCAGCCAGCTGCTGCGCTCCGCCGTGCTGAAAATAGCTTACACCTACAATTAAAGGTAATGAACCTACTGCTATGACTATAGCGATTATGGCAATGGGCCAATTTGCCAAAATGTTGAACTATCCCTTTAAACTTAAGGAATCACTTCATTGTTGCACCAAAGCAAAGTTCATCGTGGTAAAGTCTCCATCTAAACAGCAGGAGTGTGTTTCTTTGATGCTCGCTAAAAGTGATAACATGGTACAACAAGTGCTAATGGCAGCAAATCTGTGAACACAGGAGAATATGCTGCAAGTTAGTAGAAAACAAGTAGAAAACTTAAGGTGTTTTGTGCAAATGCAAGAGTTGGGTTTCAGCAAGTAAACAACAAAAGTTTTAGAAAAATAAAAAATGTCAAGGTTGCTAGGTGACAGGAGCAATACGTCGTGATGCCACAATGAGGGTGGGCACAGATGAGGATGCAAGGCGGTAACCCTAGGCTAGACCATCTCATTTCAGCTCAGTCTGTGTTTGGCCTTCGCCCTCCGAAGGACGCAGCCCCTGAATTGGGATCCACTGTTTTGACAGGCTGTATAGTGCGAGTGCACCTCATGGCGAGGACTAAAACAAACCATGATAAAGTTGAATTAGCGGCGCACACCACCTCAGCCTACAGGTTCAGTTTCCTTTGACACAGGTTCTTTAGAGCTAACAAGAGGTAACGACCTTGAATCCAGTTTGCCTTACATTTGGTCACGTTGGTCACGTTTCTCAATCTTGAACTCCAGTGGAAAGATTTTGACTCAAACAAATTAGGAATCTTTAAAGGAAATGTGCGGGGTGAAATAATCTGACTTGACTTGTGAAAAATACCGAATGGCAGTGTTTAACCGCAGGGTTTTGATGTTGGACAGAAAATGTCAAAATATGGTTCTGAAAGGGAAAATAGGTCAGAAGCCGGCATGGGACCTCTGTCTGAATACATTCACACCAACAACAAAACACCTCAAAAACTGTCTTCCTGGGTTCCCCAGTAATATAAAGGGCGGTGCGCTTCTAAGCCACTCACAGACACGTGTTCGTATTTCGGGTGACATCCCCAGTCAACAGGTGCCAGAACACAACAGCTGCTGCTGCTGTTACTTGCCTGCTCTGAAGTTGCCCTGGGGAGCCTGTGCCAGAGCTGGTTTGGGTTCATCACGCATCTCGTTTTGCATTTCTGCAAAGGTTGTTTTGGCAGAAATGAGACGTGACAATGAAAAAGGCTGAGGAGAAGTCGAAGTTACCTCGGGAGGAGGGAAGGGTGAACTAGTCTTTTAATCTCTTCCTTTTTATTCTGCAATGTGCATGGCATTTGGTTTCTTTCCTGGAGGTATGGGCCAAAAAAAAAAAAATCTGTTTGATTTTAGTGAAAGTGATTACAAAAAGGAAAAAAAAGAAGAATTTGAGCCCATTTTGGCACCCAGAAAGTGTTTGGTTCTCAATCAAAACAGCAGCAAAGAGCTCAAAAGTTCTTGAGAGTGTAACAACCTCTTGACCTTTCTCCAAATAAGAGGAATGGAGAAGGTCTCCAGTTGGCTCCTTTGGTGCCTATTTAAGGAGCCGCCAGTCTTCATGCCCCATTTTATCTGAGCCGCAGAGTGGCTATTGGAGTCCACATGATTGATGTGGTCTCATCTCTCAGGCTGTCACGCTCTCCTGATGAGCAGATACTTTATTGACTCCGTTTTGGGGAGTGTGTCTAGTCGGTACAGCTCACAAGAAAAGTATAAGCTCTTTAAGGGAATAGACTCCTAAATAGTGACCTCGGTCCCGATCTTCAAAGTGTCGATTTAAGCGCAAGGTCCCATCAGATAAGTTAGATATTAGTCTCCGAGAGAGGGGAAGGAATCAGCAAACTGATGGTGCTCGGTGCCAGATCCGATTGACAGAACTCGAAATACTGGAGTTTAAAGTAATGGCATTAGCGAAGGTGACAACAGTCCATTGATGTCTGCGTTTTATCTGGAGTCTCTTTTTTTTCGCCCCCAAAATATCGGCTCCATCCTGTTGCCAATAATGTCTTGTTGGTCAGGCTGCAGTGAGCATCAATCCTGCAGCAAGCCTCTTTAGAGGCATAAATCCCTTTTACGTATGCATGCATGGAAATGCCAAAGAGGAAACTTATATAAAGCACAAACAGGTCTGATAGCACATTTAAAAGGTACAAGCGGATTTCTAGCCGTTGTTTGCTTATCCCTGCTTTGTGCTATGATATTCCGTTTGAGAAAAAAATTATATATTTAAAAAAATCTGTAATCCATAAAGTCTCTCTCTTCCCTTTGCCACAAGGTGATGGCTTTGCATTTTCCCTCCTTAAGCTCTGCTGGCACTATCAGAGGGCGGCCTTCACAGACGAGCTTGTACAACCTTATGTAATAGGCCACTCCAGCTATAAAGGCCCAGGTGTTTATCTTGTCCGTTTAGGATCCTTCGGTCATACCGATCCAGCGAGGAGACATCAGGTCATATAACCTTCATGTCTACGTCTGCATGGCACGCACCCACCATCGAGAACGAGCTCTTGAGTGAAATAGAAGAGGAAGAATCCACTCAATGAGGTTTTGCAGTCGTGAGAATCGTGTGCTTTTCTTCCCATGACCCTTTCCCCTTTTGTATCTCGCACTGTGTGAGGGAGTCGTGCTTAAGACAACCAATTTGTTCCACTAGGAAGCAGAAATGCTTAGATAATAGGTCTAAATATCAGGGGGTTGTCAGTGTTGTTTTTCTATGCCCTGTTAAATCATAATGAGAAGACAAGAGACGAGACTAAAAGTTAAAAGAGTGCGATAGGAATCAGTCGGCGACTCTTGATTAGGATTTTGCTGAAACACGGCCCTCTATTACACCACAAACCAAACAAAAGCTGTCTGTGTTTTATGGCCGTCTCTCTGCGGACCTCTCTGCATTATGATGCCACTTGTCGACCAGACTCATTAACCAACATCTTTCACTCCAGTATTTAACCCAACACAACTTTGATGGCAGAATTTTTAATTGCGAAATGGAACAAACCAAAAACAAAACAACAGGTTTCAACAGAAAAACTCTTGTTGTGTGTGGGCGTTTCCTGCCCCCGACCGAGCATCAGCCCTCGGCGCCGCACAAAGACGTTTGACTGGGAGCCAGGATTGTAAACCGGCGGCATTGATGTTAGTGGGCTTCTAGTGTCGAGACTCGCAGACTGCAAAGCAAAGCCTGAGAAAAAAGAATAATAAATGTATACACCACAGAGTAATAGTTATAGTTATATAAAGTGCATATGTAATGATAGTATATACTGAGACGAGATTGTGATGGATGACTGTGCATTATCAAAGAAATACTCCACACCATCTAGGTCCACCTTTTCAAATGTGTGGATTCCATTGATAAATTTGATGTCTTTAAAATTTTCAGACATTTGGTCAAACAGAACAAACCTGTCAGAGTCATTATCACTATTTGTTATTCTTTTAGACAGACTCATTAGCAAATATCAGTAATTCAGAAACTCTCGTTGCATGTAGGAGTTTCCCGTCCAAAACAAGAATCTGCCCCCAGCACAAAGAGAGGCTTGACTGGGAGCCAGGAGTGTAAACAGTCGAGGGTTTCCAGTGCAACGATTCCCAGAGCGCAAAGCAAAGTCTGGCCAAGTGAAGAAGATGAAATAAAAAACAGCAGATGTGATGATTTTCTCCTTTTCTCAATTAATAAACTGGACATCTTTCAGTTTTGGACACGTGGTCTAAACTATTATTATTTTTGAGACAGTTTGGACACAGGAGGAGCGACGGGGGGTGGGCAGTAGGTGGGGTGGAGATGGGGCAGTTTAGAGGGCTCCAGCCCCCAGTGTTTTCCCAAAAGCACTGAATCTTTCATAACGTTTATAATATAATAAACCTTGGTGTCATTTCCCCACAGTCTCTCTGACTTGGCCAGAAAAATCAATGGAGCTGTTTTTTTTTTTTTTTTAGCTACTGGGGAAATATCGGCATCTACAGGTTGCCTGGCAACTAGCGGGACCTTAGTGATAGTGTCTAGTTTCTTAAGTCTGAACCCTTCAATATCTGGCTCTGCCCATAAATTCATGTCAAAAAGAAAAGTGTAAAAATCTGTTATAATGAAGTTTGATTTATTTGCTACTAGTACATTGCTGGCAAACATGTTTTTAGCATCATTGTTCATGTTTTTTTTTTGGTCATTAATAAGCAGAATGGGTGAACACAGGTTTGTCTGAAAAACAATTAAAACCCATGTGATCCCACAGCTTGGCTTACCACTTCAAGTGATCATTTTGTTTTCAAACGGACTATTGATCAGAGGCTTTGTCGTCTGATTTGCTAATACAATCACAGAACCGGAGGATAAATCCTTGCTGATTGCTAGAATTTACTTTCATTAGGACTATTGACACTGTCCACTGATATTCTTAAAAACACCATTGACGGCCATGTTAAGCTGATAAACAGCTGAGCTGCTTCACTCACTTTGGTGTGATTTGCCTTTTATACCAGCGGCTACTGGGATTTGAGCCGTCAAACTGTGAAGCTTACCTCAAAACAAAGAGATGCAAGAGCCAAAAAAAAAAAAAAAAAACTGTTTACAACATCTCTCTGGTGTACTGTGTGGACACAGGGGCAGTACTTCCTATGAATACGCCTTTTCACGCACACATACACATGAATGCACACTCGCACACAGCTGCAAGAGATTAACAAAGCAGGATATGAGCCGCATGAGGTCTTGATCTTGTCTCTCAATGGGACCTTCCTGGATCAGTAACGGATAAAGAGTGGTCAACTAATCCTGCTTATTTGTTTTATTTATTCATTTTGATACCCCACCTGTACCTGACCATGCAGGATTGTGCCATACCTGACCTTTGTCGTCATGTTTACAGTAATAAATCTGTGTATAAGGTCACAGTTAAAGCAGAAGTGAGTGATATATTTGTGTTAATATAAGTCTTAAATAGTTATATCTTCCGACAGCAATCACTTACATAGAGTGTTTGGTCTGAAACACGGGTCTGTCAGTCCCTCTGCTCTGCTCTGAGCCGAAGAGAAAACATTTATCGTATCCTACAGTTTTTATCCAATGAGGAGAGAGAACGGCATGCAGGGCTGTGTGTGCAGCCAAGGAACGCCGTGAATGTGGTGACGTAGCGACGAGGACTGTTATGGTGCGTTCAAGGAAACTCGTATTTTTCCGACCGTGAAGTGGTACCAGTTCGATCTGGTACGAGTTCACCGGTCGGAAGTTACGAGTGGCCGTTATAGTGACTTTCACCGGTAAAACAGGTCGGAAAAACACGAGTGGGTTGCCTGAAACGCTACAAAGTCGTAAGTTGTGACTTGAAGCTGTAATTTACGATTTCAAAAGCCTGCCTGGAACGCAGCATTAGCGAAAACGACCGGACCACTCACTTCTGCTTTAAGGCACAAAATATACCTCCTTCGTTTTAGGAAACGTTCCTACAGGTTGGGGCAGTGGTTCCCAAAACCACCAGGGCGTTTTAGGTGGCGTCTTGAGACTGCCCAGAAAAAAAGTGGAATATTTTTTTGTTCATTATAATTCTATAAGTAACACAATGGTATAAAGGGTGAATATTTTGGTCAAGGCTTTCACTTTCTATAATAAAATATGTAAAAGGAAGCCAAATCTGAGGCAGTTGAGGCAGTTGATGTGAAAAACTTAGAGAAGCACAAGGTTAGAGGACCTTTGTTGTCATGGTTATAATCACAAAGCATGCGGTTAATATTGCAGATCACAATGGTTAAAAAAAAAGGAAAAAGAACAAAACAAAACAAAACAGAAAAGACTGTTGGCTTTATGTCTAAAAAGAAAACACAGTCTTCTTCAGCATCAAAGCTGTTTTTGTTTTGGACCCGTACATCCATCTAAAGCCTGTGTCTGTGGAAAACATAACTGTAGGCTATAATAATCTGCTCCCACACACGACCTGTGAGGCTCCTTTTCTTTCCACACACGAAGATATTCTGGCTGATGTGTTGTGGGTTACTAGTTCTTGTTGAATTAACTTCATTCAGTGTTTTTCCCACCGACTTTATGATTTCAACCCCAGCAATCCCACAGTGTCTCCATCCAATTTAATTTTCATTAAGTAACTTTATGTGATTTCCTTAGTTCAAACATGTTGAATGTAAATGATTTTATTTTTTTATTTTCTTGCGTGTGTTTTCTCTCCTTTGGCTTGCCTGGTGCTGGCATTTCACTGTTGAATCATTGCACATTATTAAATCAAATCTGCTGCTGGCAATACAAAATGGAGAATTTCCAGAGCCGAGCGGAAAAAGGTCTGGTTAATGGATCGCATTCCTTTTTATCTTTCAAATAATGAATCTTTCTATTAATGTAGTGCTGACTTTGATGTCGATCCACAGGCGTATAAACCATTAGTCATGAAGCTGTCTACTCTTATTTTGTCTTTTTTTTTCTCTCCCTCCGTTGTCGGACATACTTTCTTCATGGCCTTTGATGCCAGGCTGCTTTATTATTCATCAACATACTTATACACCACTTCCAGAAAATATTCATATCTATCTATCTATCTATCTATCTATCTATCTATCTATCTATCTATCTATCTATCTATCTATCTATCTATCTATCTATCTATCTATCATAAAAATATCAAAACGTAGAAATTATTCTATTAAAACCAGTGAAAAAACTTCAGCATCATTAGTGATAGTTTCAGAAAACGACCCCACACAGGCTGTAACCCTCTAATGAGGCTTTAACTGAGCTCCCATTGTTCCCAGTGCATCACATCGTTTCAAGAAACCAGAGCACCACTATCCTGGTAAACAAGGCAGGGAGCTGCACTAAAAATAAGGAACACGACACTCTGCTGAAGGAAAAAATATCGGAAGTGTGTGTGTGTGTTTGTTGAAAATAGGTCAAATGTTAATACCACCCTACAGACGCTTTTTAAAAATTATTATTATTTTTTTTTATGTGCGCTTGTGTGAAGAAAATGAGATTTGAGGATGTAATAACAGACATAATACCTTGTTAAGATGGAGACTTCTCTGCACTGTGCTGCTCTGGTGCCATCAGGGACTGGGATGAACACTAGGGGGCAGCTTAAGCCTTCCTCTCCTGTCCATAGCATATTTAAGAGCAATTAGATCTTCTCTCTCTTCAACCCCCCCCACCATCCACTTCCACATTCTCTTCCATCTTTCAACACTTTACATGGTGCCGTATGTGTTTGCTTCTGCAGCACTATACATATACAGTCTGAACTCACACGATGTTTGTATTTGTTTGGGTGTGGGCTCGCATGTGGCGAAACGCCCACATTCATCTTAATCCTAAAAATAACGTTCACGACGCTGCTTAGCATTCAGACTGAGGCGAGCTGTGTAGACACCTGGCATCTTGGATTTAACATTGGATTGCATCCTTAAGTCTTCCCCCTCCTCTCTTTCTTTTCCCCCTGCCTCTTTCCATCTCTCTCCCTGTGCCCCCCCCTCCCCCTCCCTTACACACCCTGTCAGGTCTCTTGTTGTTGCAGCCTGTCTCTTTAGATACACTAGCCTTTCTTTCTTTCTCTATTCCACCCTGCTTTTACACTCTTGTGTGTCGAAGCTCCCTCCTCATTGTATGGCCGCTACGTTCTCTCCGTCTCTTCTTCATCTCTTTGCCCCCAACCCATCGTCTCCCTTTCCCCATTGAGTGGCTCTCTCTCTCTCTCTCATCGCGAGGCGGCTCCTTTGCAGTGTCTGCCTCAATTTGCATCATTCCTGGGAGAGCAGTGTCAGCTCAGGCCTCCTGATCAAATCCTAGCAGCTGATGACTGCTTTCATCCCACATTTATAGCTGCCTTTGCGTCTGTGGCGTAGCTGCCTCCCTGTTTCCCACAATTCTTTGCTGGTGCGGGAGTGGTGCCTGCCTGTGTCTACTGGTCTGTCTGCTGCTTGCGTTGGTCTGTCTGTTGTTTGTTGCCGGGGATCGGGAGAACAGATGGTGCGCTACGTTTCCCCCTGCAGAGGGTGAGCGCTACAAAGTGCAGCATCATGCACAATGGGCTTTTTAAAGCACAACCACTAACACTATAGATATCTGCTATTGTTAGTCTTACGAGCACATACACATATCCTCTCTTTTTACTGTACAGTTGCATTCCTCGCTTCTTTGACAGCTTTATCCTTGCGTGCCTTTTTTTAAATATTTAATCAAGGATCCTCATAATGCCTCGCTAAAAGTTTGCAAACCAAATTAAAACTGCAAGATTGAAAGGATTGTCCTTGGCTGCTTCCAATGGGAAACTGGTGAAATATTAAGAGCATTGTTCTGGGACCTTTTTTGTACCGTATTCGTCTGAAATCCACAGCCATTTGACAGTTGCCGAGTTCTGTAGAGATTATGGGCTTCAGCAAAAACTCCCTGGGCATTGCAGCTGTAGCTGGAAATATATTTGTAGGGGAAGTAGCATCAGTGCAAGCATGTGAAGGCGAAACGCACACCCGCCTGGGAGGATGAGTGGGCTTAGCATGGATGATAACTCTCAAGAGGCCTCTTCTTTCTAAAATATTAACAAGGTGGATGAATTCATTTCACTTAAAAAAAGATTTAATTTAATTTACTGCCAATGGGTGTCGCCTCTGATGTTGCCAAAGCGCCGTGAATGGCGAGAGATTGGCAGATTACGCGACATAAACGCCATCGAGCGGGCGTTGAATTGTGCGACTTGCAGCAGTGAAGTGCAGTCTTTATTTTTTTTTATTTATTTATTTTTTAACTGCTAATGAATCTGTTGTGTTTGGGCCAACGCCAGGCACTCAAGACGCCAAGATTAAAACTTTGCTCTTGCTGATCATAACAAAAGCCACAGGATTAGTCATTGGAGATAGAGTCAAGGTCCGTGCCCACACAGCTAATTGAGCTCTTATCTTACGCCAGCCGGTAATGCCATTAATCATAAATGGCATGTCATGTTCATAAGGAAGTGTTGAAGCTCCCGGTGTGCTCGGAAAGTGCATCTTCGCTCTTTGTTATTCAAGAAACCCACGTAGGGGTTTATGGATACGGCATCAGGATTAGCCCATTAAGAGTTTTCCATTTGGACTCATATGAGCACACTGTGATTTACTGCTCGCCTTTATGACCAAATCTTTGTTCAATTCATCGAGCCGCAAGACTCTTGTCGTACTTTCTGCTGGCTATACGGAGACTAATGATAATCTGTGGGAGCGTGATTTGTTGCTCAGAGAAGACACGGCCCCTCTATTTTCTTGTTTACTCGACTTTACCGGAGGCAGTTTACCATGGATAGAGCCAACAAAAGTGGAAGAGCAAACATGATCTATTGTTAACCACTGCAGTTGTTGCACAGCTGCTATTTCTAGATGCCCCCTAGAAATGCACTGGTGTATACCTGTGAAGCTACGTGTACTTACAGTAGCTCTCCCTGCGTTTTATGTTATCTACCTCTGAGCTATTTTCTTCCTCGGAAAACCTTGTGTGTATATAGCGAAGCACTGTTGTCTTATGACCTTTGATTGAGCCGATTTCCCCCCGGGAGAGTGTAAAATTATCGTCTTTTGTGCTCCGGTTTCAAATCATGCATAACTTTAATTGCCAGCCCATGATGGAGGTCTATGAGAAAAGCCCTAAAACCTGAGTGCTCACATCAGTGTGCGCTAGTAAATTAGCATGACAGAGGCGGGTGGCTGCGTTGGGTGGGGGGAGTGAAGGAGGAGGTGGCGGCGGGGACAGGGTTACGAGCTCAGCAGAATGATTGAAATCCCTGCTGTCAGGTGATGGCTGCTCAGGTGATGCGCCGCAACGCTAGCGCCTCTCTAAGCAGAATGCAGACGAAGGAAGGAGGGGGGGGGTTTGGCGGTGGAGAGGGGGACTTGAGATGTTTTCATATGAGAGGGGATCAAGAGGGATTTGGTTCTGCACTGTCTGTTTCTTTCTTGTTTCTTGTCAGGGCTGCGTGTCAAATGCAAAGCACCGCAATCATATGTACATAACCTGAAAAAAAAAAGGCGACGCACAAAATAAGCAAACCCTTGCATGGACAGGAGCGTATACATCCCCGCCGTACGACATGTCACCACACACAATCAATCAGAGGGACGTTAACACAGACTGTGGGAGTGTGACAGAAAAGAGGATATTCATTTGACAGACTTGATGGTTTTTCACAACCGGTGGCTCGGATGTGTCCATTCCAACCAAGCAATATGTTGGATGTGAGGAATATGAGGACAACTGAGGTGACAGTGACTGAAAAGCTTTAACAAAGTGGAAGTTGATAGAGGAACCAGAACAAAGTGTAGAAAGGTTTTTTTTTCTTCTTCTGACGGCTATTAATTCATTCCCATTCATTTCAGCATCAAAGATCTTCTATGAAGCCAGTTAATGATTTCACCATCAAGTACGTTCACGATGTTGTACCACATTTGTGTGGTACCTCTATTATGTGCTGCTCTATTATATTTCATAGGGCTCCTTCAGAGAGCTGCTGTCACTAGTTACTTTGCAAATTCAGATTTTAAGTCCTTATCTTAATTTATCTTCTCTTGACTTTTGGATCAAACCACAGATTTAATATTGAACAGATCTCCACTTTAACCCCAAACAATAAAGTGCCACTTAGATTATCAGTTGTAATAGTGCAATAATGACTTTACAATCATTGCAATCAGTGACTAATTTAGCTTTGTCCTAAGATTATGAAAAATATAGTACAGCAGCTCTGGTGGCGGTGGCACTGGCTCATAGAACATGTTTGACTGTAAATTGTCCAAAAACAGTTTTGATGCTTGATTAGTGTGGCAGTGAGAGGTTTCTACTTAGACACAAAGGAAAATATTGCAAAGAAACATCAACAAAGTTAGAACAGTAGAGCCACATTAAAGACTGAATTACTAAAGTAAATCAGGTCATTATTATTCTTTCCTCATAACTTTATATGTCCACCATTTTGGTACAAATACACAGATGAATACAGTATGTTGAAAATTGTAATTTTACTTATCCCACTGTTCATTCCACTTTACTTACTCCTCAAATGCAGACCTCAGGGTGGCTGAGACAGACGCTCACTCACACTTCAGTAATACTGATAGCATTGGCCGTTTTTCTCTATTTAAAACACTTTAATGATGTAACTTGACAGCACACGAATGTCACCAGTCTTATGGCTAAAGAGTCTGTAGTCACACATATAATGTATTTAGTTGAATTGTGTGGTGCATTAAGTCATAATCAGCAGGCCGCGGATGGACCAGGAGCAGCATTATGTAAAAGCACCGTAATGCGTTTGTATTATTCAGATATATCAGGGACCATTAGCACGCGGGGCCAGGAATGGCGTTCTTACTACAATCCACCGAGAGCTTACCGACTGGAGCTCCGGGGAGAAAGGAACAGCTGAAGGATGCAGTTTAAAAATACCAGATTGTTTTTCTCCAGGGCTGGAATGACTCATTACCCAGGCAGCAAAGCAGGAAGTCTTGTCAGTTGGGTCGTCCCACAGTACAGTGACACGCAAATTGCGCCAGCGCATCACTTACAGTGCTACAGTCGTTTTGGGACTGTGACAACAGCAGCGGTGCACACATACAATTGTAGACAATTTAGCATAAACACACACACATACACCTGCGCTGGATTCAGGGGAAGTGATTTGTGCAGATTGCAGGCGATTTTCGGTTTTCCAGCTGGTAGAAAAGGAGAGTCTCAGGTGGCTGCCATGTGCTGACGCGTTTATCCCCGCTTCTCATCTCTCGGCTCGCTTGTTCAGGAGCGAGAGGTGCTGGGAGATAGCCTGACCAACCCATCGCTCAGATACCGCACCGCCACCGTGACAACTTGCCACTGTTGGATCTTTACTCTGGCGTTATCTGATGGCCGCTTTGCCGTGAGGTGTTGTGGAACCGCTGCTCATACGTCACCGGCTCCCTTTCTCACTATCTCTCTCGGATGCAGCCCCGAGGAGGTGTGAGGGGTATTGGAGGGGAGGGTTAGGGGCCATATTGGGGGCAGGCTTGCATGGCACTCAGCCCTTGGATCATCCCTCACCTGGGAGATAAAGAGCAGGAATGATGACTCCCCAGCATGAACTGAGCTCTAGGCCAGAGCTCGACCTTTCCAGTAAAAAAGGTGACTGATCCGTGGAGGCCTCTGATGTAAAGAACTGCCCTTATCAGGCCAACAGGGAGGAAGAGGAGCCGATAGCAGACAGGCTGCTGCAAAGAAATGTAACTGATTTTTGGGGATTGGCTGGGTGGGGATGATACTAATGTCTCTCTGTATTCATCCCCTCCTTTTCTGTTTTCTATCCTTTCATCCCTCTATCCTTCTTATCAGAGCTCCTCTGCAGAAAAATCCATTTTCCTGCAGTAGCCCGCTTTGTCTGCGCACGGAGCCGCGGTACTGAGGCAGGTGGTAAATAATGCACAAGTCATTCTCCTTTCATTCTTCCAAAGGAACGAGCGCTCGCTATAAGACGCTCTCTGAAGTGGGCTTATTAAACCAACCAGGCTGCAGCCTCAGTCTCCTCCATCTTTTTGGGGGCTGGGTGGTGGTGGTGGTGGTGGTTGTGGTGGGGACGACAAGAACAGAAAGTGGGAATGCCCCCGAAAAAATCATCATCTCCGTGCAAAAGGTCCATTATTCCACCCTTTCAACCAAAGGCAAAGAAAAAATTCACATGGGAAATATAAGAAACCCTCAAAGTCCCTAAAGTGAGTCTTTGCTGTGGTGCACTGCAGAGATCCTGCAGTTTAACTGTGCCTGATCCCTCGCCGAAAGATAAGATGGCCGACTTGCTCGTGGGTTCTCTCGCCTCGTAAGTTTTCGGTTTATGACATTTACACCAGATAGCTATGAAAAAGAAGAGCAGATGGCCATCGTCTCCTGGATGGGATTCAAAGCTCTGGTTGATGAAATCCAAGTTTGCCCCCCTCCCTCTCCTGACAAGTGCCGTAACCTTTACATGAAAGTGCCTCCACTTTCTTTGGCGTGTTTGGTTTTGGCTTTTACCTCCACCCCTCTGAGTGTCATCTTTTATCGTATTTCAGATCGGGTCCAGTTTTTCTTTTCCACTTTGCAAAGATAAGTGGGTTTTTTTTTTGTTGTTGTTGTTGTTATTCACCTCCTATTTCCATCCGATCCTGTAATAACACTCAGTGGTGTTTCAGTCAAGATGCTGCAAGGTTGTCATTTCTGTTTAAAGCATCGCAGAGAATAGAGACCTACTAGTGCACTTGAAGATCTTGATTCTGCACTGCGTGCTTTAAAATATACAGTAAACACTTTTTTGAGTCAGAGGCTGGGGCCAAATTCAGTTTCAGAGCTGCAGCTTCCACATGGTTTGGGTGTAAGTGGAAGAAGGTCTAGGGGAGCGAATGAATCAGATGTTATGTGGAGGCAGAGGAAGATATGAGATCCTATACCTCACTAATGTCAGGAATCCACCTACATACCGTACGCTCGCAGAGAGTATTGCAGCCTCCACAAATATTTATCCCTCTGACAACTATTTTGGAAAGAGAGTCCTACTGGAGAAAAAAAAAACAATGTGATGGGAGAAAAAAAGAAGAAAAAAAGGAAAAACACTGCTGAGAAGAACACTGCTCTCATTACAGCAGAGGGAGGCCTCGTGTTACTGGCCTTAATACATTTGCTTGCAGGAACTGACTCAAAAGATGAAAGGAAGGGAGAGGTTTGTCTTTTTCAGGTCATGATGCCTCCAAGGCTGCCTACACATCCAAAATAGATGGATCTACAAGAAAGCTGGCCAGAATTAGTTAAAGCTTGCACCATGATCTGCCTGATTTATTTATTTATTTATTATTTCATTTATCTCATTCTTTTCATTTGCTGCTGGTCTTTTTTTCCCTTCTTCTTCTACATGCCCGTTGGCGCGTCGAGTCTCTGTACCCCTTCCTTTGCGCGTCTGACGATGAGTCATGCATGGGGAATGAAAAAAAAAAGAAAAAAGAAATTACACAGTCATTGTTTGAGATAATGGATAACTAATCGCTACCTTATAAGATGGCACTCGAGAGCGTATACGTGTCGTGTGAGATGCGGTAATTGAATGTGCTGCAAATGAGTTGAGAGATTAAGCAGGCTGACATTCTGTTGTGTCGTGATACACCGTTTAAATGTCCCCCTCCACCCCTCCCACCCCCTGCAACAAGCAACAAGCCAGTCAATGACTACAAACTGCACAACTCCGCACAGCCTGCCCACCTTCTCCCGGTTATTTGCCCCATTCATCTTCTTCCAGCTGATTGACTTCCTCTTCTTGGACAGCACTCCGGTCCCTCTCTGCCATTCACACTTGGTTAAAATGCCTTGTTTTCGTCGGCGGAGCTGTTTGTCCCACGTGATTTCCCTTTTCATCCTCTCCAAATGAAAACAACCCTCCCATATGTCAGTGTGTAGTTGTGGCTATGGCACCACAGATAACAGCTTGCTGAGCGCCGTACCACATGACATGACATCTCATGGTGAGCTATGTCATTCTGTCTGTCTGCATTTTTACTGTGAAATATAACTCTGCAGCACTTTCTTATTCTGGTGGAGGCTGTGCTTTGTTCAACCACTGGGTTTTTCTCAGAAACAGAGAGGTTTTAAGATCCATGATTGACACATAACATGTGGACTAAATTTGGTTTTCTTGTAACATAAGCCTCCATCTACTGATATTCAATGCACTTGCAGGTGATCTCCCATAGTTTTATCTTTATTCCCACAAAGGTCCCATATTTTACACTTTACTTGCATTTTTACTTGGTTTTATTGTGGTTTTACTATCCATTGTGTTTTTAAGAACCAAAAACCATCTCAATATAGTTTTTACATCTCCTTTCTTGTGGTTCTCTCTGCAGCTCTTGCAGCAACAGGTTGCTGGGCCAATCAGGAGAGAGGAGGCTCTGAGCCTGTCTTCTGATTGGATGGATGAATGAAATATAGCAGACTTCATGTAAATACTCAGAAACTAAATCCTGCAAGGCAAGAGAGTGAGTCAGGGTGGGCGGGGCTTGGGGCATGTTTGAGAGTACTGCTTTGTTGTGACATCACAAAGTTACAGAAGTCCTGACTGCTCATGTTACATGACTGACTGCTCTGTGGACAGAGCACTTTGATACGTTACCCTGCTCTCAATAATAAAACAACATGGAAATGTCACCTTTCCAAATGGTACCTTTAAACTACGTCATGTTAAAGCAGAAGTAAGCGATCCGGTCGTTTTGGCTAACTTCCTGTCAGCCGATGGAGTTAGCAGTCCCCGCCCTCGTCCCTACGTCACCACATTCACGCGCATCCCTTGGCTGCACACACAGAGAGGACCGCCCCTTTATGCCGTTCTCTCTCCTCATTGGATAAAGGTTGTAGGATACAAGGAAAGTTTTCTCCTCGGCTTATAGCAGAGCAGAGTGACTGACAGACCCGTGTTTCAGACCACTCTATGTAAGTGATTGCTGTCGGAAGATATAACTATTTAAGACTTATATTAACACATACATTCCACTTACTTCTGCTTTAAGGACTACAGTATAGGAAAATCTCTCAATTAGCACAAGTAATTGTACATGTGTAATTGTACATATTGTGATAAAGGAGAGAAATGAATCCTGAACTTTGAACATATGGATTTGTGTGTGTGTGTGTGTGTCTGTGCTTGTGCGTGACATGTGGGCATAGTAAGCATTGTATCCACTTCAGTGAGGATGAGTTCAGTGATGCTCTTTGAAGCCGTACCTCTGGTTAAAGCATGTCTTTCTGGACTCAGTCTCACTCAGGTCTTCTGGTTTGAGGTGATTGCAGATGACACATTTGCAGTCTGTCTGCACAGTCAGCTGGCCGGTCCAGCAGAGTGCAATACTGCGAAACTGGAGACGACTGAGGAAGGTTAGATGACACATTATGACAGTAAAGAAAAGAGGAAAAAAAAGCGTGTCAGTAATGGTTTGTCATGTCAAGTATTCCCAGGCTCGGTTTCACTGCCTCTGGCTTCAGGCTGTAGATATACCTGTATCATTTATTGCATCTTCACACGAATGACTACATCTACCTCCTCCAAACACCCCTCCATGCTGTACAGTACATTCACCTATGCATAACCTTGGGGAATGACTAATGTGTGTGCTTGCAGCTTTTTCTATCCTAAGGACAAAAAGCTACTGCAAGGTTAAGTTTGGTGTCCATGTCAAGAACAAAGCAGCCATTTAGAAATCCTTCTGGTTTCCCCCCTCAGCCACTCTCTACCTCCATAGCAATTTTCCAAACCAACTAAATGGATCACTCACAGAATGACTTTGGTTTAGTCCGCACCAGTCAAAGATTAAGTGCTTGTTTGATGTATTTTTCTCCCCTAAATTGTAATTCAGACAAACACAACACTTCAGCTGCTGCTATAGTTTCTCTTCAACAAGCACAACAAGTCCGGAGTTTAAGGGAGCTGCTGCCAAATTTTGTCATAATGAAGCTGTCAGAGAGATGAGGGGCTGGATAATGTTTGCACTGGCTCTACTTCCAGGTCTTGGAAAAAAAAAATTGGAGTTGATGGCTTTTTGAAAGCTCAACTACAATGGCATCAAACTAGCATCAAAACGGTGTAACCGCCCATTACAGCGTGTTCTCTGCCTCCTGACCACCTCAATGTGTTTTCTCATCTTCACATGCCCAGATCTGCGAGGCTGCCTGTGGGTGCTGTCACCGCTCGCTCTCCCTCGCCAGCTGACACTTCACATGAGGAGGTGTTAGCTTTATATGAAGCTATCATCCAATATTTACTGGGGCTGTTATCCCTTTTAGATAATACAGCAGTGATTCATTAGGCCTTCATGCCAGTGCAATGCATTAACTGTGAGGACTTGTGCGATCCTTGCCCATTTCAAAATTGATGATGAGAGCCCCACGACTGCATGAGAGCATGATTCAGTTTTGGGAATGGTGAATCATATCTTTTTTTTTTTTTGCTAATTTAACATGTTAGAACCTCATTCAAAATATGATCCACTCGCTATGCTAAACACAGTCAAATGGGAATTGATATGTACATAAATTGAACTTTCATATATGAAATGTGTTTACATATAGTCCAGATGATATATGAGACCTATTTACATTAGGTAATGATTGATTTTATATATTTAAATATTTAGCAGGTACAAATGTATATGTGTATGTATGTTTAACAATATTACCATATATACATAAATATAGCCTATATACACATCAAAAAACCTGTCAATTTATGTTGATATTATATACAGTGGGCTCCAAAAGTCTGAGTTGCTGGCTAGATTTTTCTTTTTTTTTTTTAATTATTAACATACTACATTTCCAAAAAGTAGCAGAGTTGCCAGGAGTTGGTTTGGTTGTAATTGATGTGTTTTTTTCTGTATAAAACTAGACCACAATCTTTCCTGTAACCAAGCGCTGCAAGTGTCAACGAGTTCATTAAAATGTTAGATAACGTTGTAGTCACTACGTGGATATTGTCCTGCAAGAGCAGAGATTTTTTTGGCAGAAAACAAATATCTCTCAACTTGCCAAATACATAAATGAACAACATGTCCTCATTACATTTATAGGAAACATAATTTGGTTAAATTAAAAGGTGGATTTATGGAGATGGGGGTATGTATAACTCCAAGTATCCAGTGATTACAGGGAAAACAAGAAATGGCATAACTAATGCAGATTTGCACATAGATGAAGTAAAGGCAAAGAAAGGGATCAGGTGCGGTGATTTCAAGACAATTGTGTACTTTATGTTTACATTTCCCAAAGCATGGATAATGTCAACTGTAGTGACTAAAGTCAATAATACTGAGCCACCGGTAGCACCATTCACATGCCAAACAATGTGGCCCAACCCAGTGGTGTAGTCAGGTATACCCACTTAAAATACATCAATATTTTCAGTATACCCACTACTATCTAATATGTGATACAGGTATGAACACTGTACCAACTTCAAAAACACATTAAGATTTCAGTATACACAATACAACAAATTAGACTACACCACTGGCCGAACCCTGTCCTGAAAATATCCATATGTGACACAACTCTGCCAAAGATATGACAAAGCTCCAGACTATAATAATGGACTAAAAACTGGAAATATAATCCAATTAAATCAGAATGCTTTTGGTGCTTTTCTGAGCTCTTTGTGCACGTAAATGTTCTACAGAGTCAGAAGGCTCAAAGTTTACACAGGGAATTAACTCTCTCAGGAATAAAACCCGATTTGTTCATTTGTATGAATCACCTCATTGCCCACCTGCATGCTGGACACCCTCCCCCCTTCAAGCTCAGCACACAGATGCACCCACACAAACCACAGCACATAACAACTTATAATGAAGAGTCTTCTTGCCAAACAGACACCATGTTCCCAATGGCCAGGAGAAATCTACCCCATTTTTTGTTATTATTATTATTTTTCACGATTCCCTCCACTGCTCCAAACACTGTATTGTGGGTCTGGCACTTCAAGGCAGCCTGCTTCAGAAACAATGCAAACATTGTTATTTGTGTAGTTCACATTTAATGTGGCCAAACGGGGGAACCCGGGGCTCACAGCCTTTCAGTCGCCATTATTATTATTGTGGATTTGTGATGTTCAACTGTGTTGAACTGAGCAGCATAACAAAGATATAAATGTGAAACGTTTTTCAATATTGTAACGCAATAGGCCACTTTGGTAGCTCAGATGAATTATCCATGATTTCAGATTCACCAGCATCATAAACCAGCAGGAAAGTGAATCTCTATTATTCAGGACTGGGCTCAGGCCGATAAGGCAGAACATTATAGCCACAGAGTTGGTTTATAGCAAGACATTTAGAACATGTTGCCATGGTAGTAGCCTGACCAATCAGAGCACACCGGGCTATGTAAATCTATTTTAACATCAAGAATAAAATGATAAAGACTAAATATGGCCATAGTAGGTCCTCTTTGAAGCAGTTAGTTCAGATTTGATATTTACAGGTTCCAGACTGAACCAATTGTTCATGCCTCCTCTTGTGTTTTTTCTTTGCAACTTAGATTTCAAACAATCCTCTGAAGAGGAGGATGACACGCTCTGTTTAAAAGAAAAAGAAAAAAAAGAATGTCTGCTAAAATGTTTTTAACACCTGTGCCAAAGTCTGCTTGAGAGCTAAGTGTGACGACTGCACACGTGGGGCATGTAGCGTATACGCCACACTCGTTTATTTTCTCTGCAGCCATGTGTAGATAAGATAAAGTCTTATACACTCTGTTAAACAAAAACACTTGGCTGCACGGCTGGCAGCCCGAACAGCACAAAAACGCAAAGTAGGGCATCCCGAAATTTTTTGCACTTCTTTGGCTTGAGGAGTACATCTGGACACCCCCACACACTCACGCTCGGTGGATGCTGAATTATTTTCAGCTTACATTACTTGAATTATGCATTTTA
This sequence comes from Trachurus trachurus, assembly GCF_905171665.1. Taxonomy (NCBI): domain Eukaryota; kingdom Metazoa; phylum Chordata; class Actinopteri; order Carangiformes; family Carangidae; genus Trachurus; species Trachurus trachurus. The sequence goes on along the minus strand of NC_139895.1, from coordinate 10,149,022 downwards.
CATGGTTTCACATGGGAAAATCGCCCATGTCTGTGACATGTGGAGGCGGGCACGGAGCTGGATTTCAGCCATTCTGCAAAACCTCACGGGTAGACTTGACTCCCAGTGCACTTCTGTGGAGCATTTCATAGTGAGCTGTAGCAGCACTGAGGGCAACTTGGTGTGCTGCCAACTATACAATAGAGTTGTGAGGAATGTGCCATTTTTGCCCTCTAATCCAGTGGCACTATGCCACCGCACTACAATTAATCCACTGTAGTGGCATTTAAGCATACCTAACTCTCTTTCAGCTACGTTTAAACGCAATTTACAAGAAAAACCATGGCCATTGTAGCAACTAAGTGTATTGATAGTAGCAGAAACACTGCTCATATATACAGCCGGCTGTGCAGGAAGCATTTATCCCTTTCTTAAAGGGACATTTAACCAATTGTATATATCATAGGCTCTTTAAAAGTCAGAAGTAGACCTATAGCTATAGCCTAAACAGAACAGAATACAGGATTATATTTTCTATTGAGAAGCTCTGTGAAGTTGGAGAAAATGACTCTGGGTGACAGTGCTGGAGTGTTTCAACCTCAGTTTCTAACATATAGACCTTTCCTGCTTCTGCTTTTCAAATCGTGTCAATTTGTTTTCTAATAAGGAATAGTTACCGATTTGCAGTAGGAGATGCATTGTTTGTGGAGCTTGACACTATAGGGACTAAAGAAATCAGCTCTTTTCTCACTGCAAATTTAAGTGTTGAAATGCAACACTAAAGCACCAATGTAAGAAATGATATTATTATAACAATGTAAAATACTTACACTACATATTGAATGAATCCTGTAACACAAATCTTACTTAAAGTGTATTAACTGCACTGAAAGTATCAAAAGTAACAGGAGCCAATATACAGGTAAAGTGTAAATGTACTACTGAAGAATTTATGTGCAATTAAGGTGGAACTAAATCGGACTGTTAGCCATATTTTACCATGTATTATTCGGTTCTTTCTCTTCTACAGTATTAGCTGATGATACAGTTTGCATGAAGAAACCATAACAGAGCAGTACACAAGTTCAACTACATGAATTTACAGAATTTTCCTTTCACCACTATACTCAGCAACAACAGTTTAGTAAATGTTGAGCACAACGCAGCCTTGAGTGGATGACAGTTTGAGCAGCTGGGAGGTCAGTGCATCACTCAGGGGTCGATGGTAATTTGATGGCAGTTGTTGCAAGGGAGAACTCTTCACTTCCACTTTCGTGTCCAATTGCTCACCAGTCGAGCAGGGATTCGATCCGACAGCCCTCTGATTGCGAGCTCATTCTCTCACTGTCAGGATATCACCAGCCCACTGCCTATTGTTACCGCTGTCACTTCTCAGTAGCATGACATGACAACTATCTGCCTACCGCAGCTATGCCAAGCCAGAGTTATTTACTGTATTGGTATTGATTTGATTTCTCCCCACAAAACAAGAGGAGACCTCTTCTACACTCTCACAGACACACACACAAGCATAGGTCTATGAAGACCCGTCTTTTTCCACATGCAGACTGTGTTTTACCTTCTGCCAGTCGACCTCCAGTTCCCTCAGTTATTCATGAGCCATCTGCTTGGGCAAGTGCTGTGTCAGATGTGTGTCAAACAGAACCTCATCTGTCCCACCCCCTCACCAACCAACACCCCCAACCCCACCGGTTCATCTTCTAATTGTGTCCTCGTCTACATCTTGGAGCCACCGTTGAACCCTTCCATGGTTAGCCGAGGGGACTCCAGCTCGACTCGCTGGTCCATCACGTCCTAAATAACCTGTTTGATCTGATGTCTACATCTTTATTTAAGATCATGGCATCTGGTTCATCAATGTTGTACAAGCCAAGCAAAAGTCTGTCTTTGTGTGCTCGACTGCGTGCGCGCCTTCTTCCGGGGCAGTGGGTTGAAGATGAAACAGAAATATTGGTAACTTTTTCGATCAAGACCATTAAAGCCGCATCAGAGTAGAGACGACACAGAGTGGAAGTGAAATTAGACAGCATCAAGGTGGAAACTGTAGGTGAAGGAAGGTTACATGCCCCTGAAATAAGAATAATTTTGCTGAAAATCTAAGCAAAAGATGGAAAGTAGCTCCTTTCAACACCATACTCTCAGTGACAGGGTAAATATGGCTGCCGTAAAAGGTCCAGTGTGGCTTTCTGATCCCAACCTCTTCCATATGAATATGCCCTATACCAACCAATCCCTCTGCAATTCAGTGACGCTCTTGAAAGTGAAGACCATTTCCTCTCTATAATAAAACTTTTTCATAGGCTTATGAGTGAAAAGAGGTTCAAAGCAAACTTAAATGGAATATTTTCCTGGTCTGCCATGACAGTGTAACTGTAGGCTACTCTGTAATTCTCGCCTTTCAAATGCTCGACATAAGTGAAAGTAGAGGAAGTGATTTTTAGGATATGCTTGAAAAAGTTGAAGTACAGGAAAAGGGACTCATCTACTCTGACAAGAGCAACAATTAGATACGTTACATCCACGACGGAGTCACTCAAGCCCCGTCGGAGCAAAAAGGCGAAGGTTTGTTGGGTTGCCTCAGGAGTTGAGGACTTGAACCTGTGCTCGTTTTGGCTGTTTTTCCAACTTTGTAGCAGTATAGAATTTTTTAAGAGCATTTTAGAGTCTCTCTGCATCAGTTTTCACAATAGATGAAGCCTGACGAGAAATCTCTATATTTCTTCACCAACGCCTCATAAGACAGTCTGAATTATTTGTCATACACTAGAGAAAGAACAATCACCACGGGTGGGCCTTGATTTAGCCCTAGATAAAATTGCTGGCATTTTATGCAAGTGATTGAGGAACATTTTTGCATAAATACTTACTTTATGCACAGTTTAAAAGCTTTTCAGTATTAGCATGTAGTTTGATTCATGTCATAGGCTCTACTTGTTTGGAGAATGGTAATGAGCCCCTGATGGGAGCAAACACAGGAACAGAACAGTCAGTCACTGGTGATAGAAAACAAGGAAAACAAACAAAAACAGTGTTATTATAGCTGACATGAAAAATAAAAGTGGTGGAGACCAACATAGATATACAGTAAATACCAGGTTGGAAGTCAAACAGCAGTTTGAAAAGACCTTAAAACAAGATTAAAAGTTGTTTCTTTCCAGAGGTAAAATATCTGTTCTTCGTACCAGAGTGTAATCTTCCCATTTTTGTGTTCTTACTCATAACAACTTCTGTGTAACTTTAGAGTTTTTCATGCTGCACTGAGATATTGCCATTTATTACTCTGAGCTTGCCAAGCCGTTTACAGCTGCACAGGCTGCTCTAAAATTGGGCTTCATACAACTGTCATATCCCATACAGTTTCTCGGAGTTATCCATTTCAACACGGTATAAAAACAATTTATGTATGCATGGATGAATTCACACAAGCTACATGACCTTACAGAAAGGGGATCATGACTATATTAAATGCAGGCCCGCCTCTGAGCAACACAATAATGTATGATTTCAGAAAAGAGGCCAGGAGGTCCCTGTGGAGAAGTGCTGTGATTCATCTCTGACAGAGACATCACTTCCACTCTGGGCCAAGGGGATAAGACTGTCATGTTAGCCATCCCTGCCCAATCCCCCAGCCCTTCAAAGTAAAGCCACCGTGATGAATCGGAGGCCCCTCTGAATGTGCTGTCCCGACATGCCCTCTTTGTTCATTGCGGGTTTCGGTGCACGAGGAAGGGTTTTGAAAATGCACGTTGTACTTTCATAATAAGACAAAGTGCCGAGCTCTGAGCGGATGTTCTGAGCTCCAAACATGCCAGGGACACATGCAAATGAGCAAAAGGAGTCTGGTTAAGTGATTCGCTCACATGATAAGTAAACAGAAGCTGTCTGCACCCACTCATACCAACCCTGTGGGCATCCTTTTTGTTTTTCCAACTGAATGTAGTGTCCTCTACTACGAGAGCCCTGGATTTTTTTTTCCTTTCCTTTTTGGCTGAAGTTACAGTTAACTGCTATTGTTTGTCTACAACACTGACATCTCTCATGTCCGGATAGTTTTTCTTCTTCTTAGAATACTCTATTTAATTCTGCTTTTTGACCACGAGGCAAAAACTTTCCTGAAATCATTGGTGATGAAATTCTTTTTAGGTGGGTTGTTAACAGGTTTCACTGCAGGTGCTACAGATCGTCACGCCCGAAGCTGCCTGAATGAAATCATATCTTCACCGTCTTGGCGCCGGCAAAGGGACACAGAGAGGCCAATATCCAATAGACAAATCTCAGCCCCATTTAACGCCCTAACCAGACCGTCCTCAGCTACATCACATGATTTTTGGAGAATTTGTTTTGACAGGCAATTTAATTAGTCAAGCAAGGAAGCCGCACCACCCAAGAATAGTGGTCGTCTGCAATCCCCTAACCTGCCATATATTGTCAGGCTCTCATTGTAAATAGAAGTGCTTGTCTTGGAGGAGAGGCAGGGAGAGGGAGGAGGGGGAGGTTAAATGATGTACTTTACTCAAAGCTGAAGGGGCCACGGTGTCAGTCAGGAGGAAACAAAGAGGCTTGTCTGCTGTTAAACAGAGTGATGATTGCTTTTGTACAATAATATAGCTCTCAGAAGAGAGGCCACTGGCAGGGTCTGAAACAGGAAGGCAGTGCTCGGAGCGATGTTTTGACACAGCAGATAGGGGAAGATTAAGCGTTGAAACCGAAGCTGGCATAAGACGATAAGGAATGGATTTCTTTTCCCCTCTCTCCACATCCTTGTTGTATTTTCTTAAGATATTAAAGTTTAGTGACAATAACTCAACAAACCACGAGGACACACAGCCAAACATTAGATGGCACAATCTTTGTTGTGATTTTCAGATCGGAGGCAAAGACAACAAAAGTGGTGAGAAAAATGTAAGTGGATAGAGGCGCCTTGTCAGTTGACTGATCAATAGTGTGAAAACAACTCTTACACCAGTTGTATACAGTATAGTGATAGTCTCCTGAGTGAAAGATAAGAGCTTATACCGCGAAGTCATGCAGAGGTTAGTCAGAAATGTGATTATGAAAGAGTGAAATGGTCCAAAGGTGTCAGGAAGCCAAGAAAGCCAAGACTCCTAGACTTATGTTTGTAGCATATGGTAATGTAATCAGCGTGGTGCAGATGTGAAGATGCTGTTAGTGAGTGAAAAATAATTGGGATAGAGTTGATGACATTGCAGGGCTTATGCTGTCATTCAACAGATGCTAACAAAGACAAGACATATTATGCCGAGAGCAGAGGAAACCAGGCTTTGACATGCAACGCGTGGGTGGAAATAGCCTGTTAATGAATAGACAGCAGACAGCAGGAAAAAAAAAAAGGGGGAAAAAAATGAAGACGGCAGAGCAGATACATGAAGCGTGCTGTGCGATAAAATATTGCTATTGTTAGGGAGTGCTGAGGGAAAAGTGCTGCGATGCAGAAAGAGTGGAAAGTCTTGACAGCTTTCCGGTGGCAGTCTGACGGCTGAGCAGGGAGATTGGAGGGAAAGTGCAGCAGAGGGCTGCTGTCAGGCCACACCAGAGCTCCGTTTAACAAGGTCCAGAGATGAGCTGCACCAAAACACATTGCAGGGGGAATGAGGGGAGGGGAGAGAGCGAGGATGGAGGAAGGGCTGAGTAAGGGCTCATGCATTTTTCCGAGAGCCTCGCTACCTGTCATGCCTGCGAGCCTGGGATTCCTCACATGTGCATGGGAGCAGAGATTGGAAATCCTCAGTCAGGACACGGGTAGAATAGGATTCAGAAATTCGGAGGAGGACCTGCCGTTATGTGCTGATACCAAGACATTCCTGTGACACTTTGACACTTTCATGTCTACATGAATGAGTGTGAGCCACATTGGATGCACAGCATTTTTTTTTTAAAACTTATTTATTGTTACCACAGCTGTACCTACAACAGTGTGATGTCCGAAATGATCACTCTCATGTGGTAATCTAGCCCATTTCACTCATCATGGTGCTGCACATCGAGCTGATCTGAACCATGGCAGTGGACGAGCAGAAATAATTAATGTGAGCAAATGCGGAATACGCCTTACTTTAAACATGGATGCCTTCAGGGCAAACACATACAAGAATCTTACAAGCTTCGCTCTGAGTGCTACCTCACCTCTTGTATATCTCATCTTCATGCTGCACTTAGGGGGAAAAAAACGCTTCAGTCATGGCTCCACAGTGGAAACTCTAGCAGGACCTCTGTAGCCCTCTTTCCACCTTGGCCTCAAGCATCAATCTCTTACCCTGGCATGAAAGCTTATCCCCCCAACGTCAGGCTAAATGTCAACCTCAGGAAGGCTGAAAACACCATTAGTTATGTCCACCGTATTAGACCAAGCTAATTCCACATAAAAGCCATCCACCCAACTGTAATGAGTTTGCTTTCACCATGCTCGTTTCAGCTACTTAAGTCTTCACATCAGCAGAGACAGCGGGGAGGCGGTGTGTCCCCAGATCCCCAAACCCCTGCTGTCAAAATACCTGCTGAATCACTGTTATCAAGAGGATTCCCTAATCTGTACATAAAGTTGATGTATGAGAGTGTGTTTGATTTTGTCAGTTTATTTGATTTGAAGGTGTGTGCAGTGTCTCTGACTGAAAATGAGCAAATTGTATTTAGGATATAATGACATTCTTGATGGTTTTGACATGATAAGGAGTGAACAGTCCTACTGGGTGATTTCAGGGGAATATCATGTGGGCGGAGATGACCTGAGGAGTGAGTCCTTGGTTTGATGTGTCATTCTCTCAAACTCTCTATCCACGCATTTCCTGTCAATCTTCCTGATGCCAACCAAAAAAAACGACAAATCTGTCGCATCCATAGTTTGATACTGTACCCACATGCTTTATCTAATTTTCGGTTACATTACCTCCTTAATTCATCTCTTTCTACAGGTTTTACTACACATTAGAAACCTGACTTGATATTTGCATACATTATGTACTAATCATCTGTCTTGCTCTCTGTTTCCATAGGGGGGCGACTCCTGTTTCTGGTGATGTGGCTGAACCTCGTGCCTCAAACTGACAGCTGCCCTGCCAAGTGTGTGTGCTACAGTGAGCCCAGGCCGACCGTGGCCTGCCAACAACAAGGACTGTTTTCCATCCCGACTGAGATCCCTGTGCGGAGCCAGCGGATATTCCTCCAGTCCAACAAGCTAACGGTGGTGAGGTCCACCAGCTTCAGCTCCTGCCACAATCTCACTGTTCTGTGGCTCTACTCCAATAACATCAGCTACATTGAGGCAGGAGCCTTCTACGGCTTGGAGAAACTGGAGGAACTGGACATTGGGGACAACAGCAACCTCCGCACCATCAGCCCTACAGCCTTCAGGGGCTTAACTAAGCTGCACACCCTCCACCTGCACAGGTGTGGCCTGTCAGAGCTACCCATTGGGGTTTTTCGAGGAATGTTCTCTCTACAGTACCTTTACCTGCAGGACAATAATATTCTATCGCTGCATGATGACACCTTCATGGACCTTGCCAACCTCACCTATCTCTACCTGCACAATAACAAGATCAAGATAGTAACAGACAACATGTTTCGAGGCTTAATCAATCTGGACCGGCTACTGCTACATGAGAACCGGGTTATCTTTGTCCAACCTAGGGCTTTCAATGAACTTGGTAAACTGAAGTCCCTGTTCTTGTTCTTCAACAACCTCACCGTCTTGTCAGGGGAGACCATGGACCCGCTTGTGTCCCTCCAGTATTTGCGTTTAAATGGAAACCAGTGGATCTGTGACTGCCGGGCAAGAACCTTGTGGGACTGGTTCAAGCGTTTCAAAGGCTCCAGCTCTGAATTGGAGTGCAATATTCCCGAGTTCCTGGCAGGAAAGGACCTGAAACGTCTGAAAAGTGAAGACCTGGAGGGGTGTGTGGAAACACCTCAAATCCAGACCAATCTCTTCAGCTCCAAGGGACAGTCCGGGAAATTTCCTTCTACCGAAAATCCTCTCGGGGACACCATTCCCAGGTGTTGCCTTGGAGACAATGACAAGTCTTCTATCCTGTCTGGCAAGAGCCGCCAAATCACTAACAACCCTCTTAAGGAAAGAGGGCACATGTCCAAGACTAAATACAAGGAGACGGAACGAACAAAAAATGAGACCCAGAACAAGCAGAATGACGGGCCACTGGGAACCTTGTCCAACTCTCTGGACAAGTCTTTGGAAAATCTAAACCCCGACCTTATAGACAATCTGGAATCATCTACAGCCTCAAACAAAAAGAAAAAGAAGTGCTCCAAAAAGCCCAAATCAGACACCCACTGCATCAAAGGCCGGGGATCTACTTTGCAAGTGCTTATCTTTCTCTTCATTCCCATGATCTGGATATCTCTAGCCATGTCTTAGGACTCCTGATCTCACGCTGAATACAGGACTCAAGATTGTTGATGCTCATGACAATGATACAGAAGATGCAGTGACATCTACAACAACAGGCAGTGACTGAAAAGCAAGGTGTCTCATTGACCCAACGTGGGCGAGGACAAACAATAATGAAGATGTTAGAGCACATTTAACAAAATGGATGCCTTTACAGAACACTACAGATCTAATGTATATAATGAATTGGTGCCCAGAATTGTTTGTTCTCTATGTACTTAACTGTACTGTGTCTAAGCTACACATTGGGGACTCCTCCCTTTTTCCCTCCCAAAAGCTTTTACTGCTTAGACCACTGGACGACTAAAAAAATAAAAAGAACAAAAACAAAAAACAAAAAAGAAAGAAAAAAAGAAATATAGGAAATCCAAGAAAGAGCGCACACAAAGAATGTTGGATCAGTTTCATGATGATAAAAGATCTACCCCCCATTATTTATTCAAAGTGATGCATTTGTTGGGTAATGTTATGTTTTTTTTATGTTTCTAAAAACAAATGTTTTACCTCCCCCCTTCAGTTTTCAGTTATATTTTCATGACAGAAAGGGTATATGGCAGCATTTACCAAAAGAATGCTGTCAGTTTGTTTATGGAGATTGCAAAGGAACCATAGATATGCATTTTATTTTACTTGTGTACAAGTATGAATATATTATGAATAAAAGTTCTTATTTCGTAGATCTTGTCGAAGTAGTGTGGTATTTTCCCCCAAGATAATGCAACACATGGACTTCTGATTTTTCTGAAAGGTGATGTTTTGCTGCTTTTCTTTTTTATATCGACTGGAAATGTTATGTTTATTTGAGGTTTAGGGGAAAAAAAACTAAAAAGAAATTGAAAACTTTCCTTTGGGTTATATCAAATTTTAATCACAATTTTTTTTCTGACTAAATAATCCCACAAAACAATTGGTATAACTGATTAATGAAAATAATCACGCATTGCTGCATCAATGCCTCAAGCAAAACTAGTGAAGAGGACCACCTCAATACTTGCAGCTCATGAAAATCTATTCTGCTCTGCTGCTGGTGCACTGCTTTAATGAGGTGAAGAAAAACTAAATTAGAGGGGACTTTGTTTTAAGACAAGTCAGCAAAACTGTTCTAAGTGAGGACCAAAAAATGCATCTGAATTTACAAAATGCATTTGAATTGAACAGTTACATCAACTCATATTGCTTCATGTCCCAACTAATCACATTGAAAGCCAAACAGCATTCCTCCTTCTAAACAGATGGCGGACCCAGTGTGGCGTGTTCATTGTTTTTTCAGAATTGTTAGGAGAGTGATGGCCGACTGTTTCTGTCTAATCTGGCTTCATCCCAAACCTCAGGCTTCCAGATTTTGTTTGTTTTCTCCTCAGCCTCTTCAGGACATTGGCATCGCGGCGCTTGAGGACACTGCAGTGGAGGACTCGCATGAGCTCAGCAGAAGTGAAACAAAGAATGCATCATGTATTACCCTTTCACTGATACTCATTTTGAACTTTTCACCTCTGTATTCTCAACTGATGTAGTCACCTTTAAAAAAAAACTTTGATCTTAAATTGGTCAAGGAATCTCTGGTATAAGAATATCTCATGTGGGGAATTAAATTCTCAGGCATCTTTTTGATCTCCTGTAGTTACAACCTCTGTTGGCAGCACAACCTCCTAAGGCTTTGTAACAGATCAAATAAATCAATGATTATGCGATAATATGTAATTTAAAACAAGGTCAACACCCAACATCAACATCCATCCATGCAGAATATTTACAAGGCTTAAGTGACTGCTGCACATGCAGTATGATGATGTTGAATGAAGCGCCTCGGGCATCTTAACAAAATTCAGCATACGATTAGACCTAGTCATGTATATTACAAACACTGCCAGATTCCTCATAATTTTGAGTGAATTATTAAACAGAGTATGAAAATGCTGAGGGAATATTGAAAAAACTGACTATTCAGATCACAACCTTGACTTTGAGAGCTTTAAAAGACCCCCAAGGCATCACAGTGAACACTGTTTTGCTTTCCTGACATGAAAAATACAGTATAACACTCTTGAATTCAAAATAATTTCACCTTTGAGATGTCACCTTGTCATGCTGCGATGTGTCCACAGGCCAGGATAATGTAAGACTTATATTCTGCACCAAATTAAGTCAAGATCTTGTCAACAGCCTTCAATTTATCTGGCGCAAAGTGAAAGGATTAGAAAGAAGGGTCTCCACAAATCCCCAGTGCTTTCCATTGCCGTCGATTAACCTGGGGAAAGTAAGAGGACTGAAGGGGACCTGAGAAGATATTGATCTGGGGTATAGGAATCAACAAAAAAAAAACAAGGCTCCTTCAACAGAGTCCTGCAATCATCTAATGGTACACAGGCAGCTGCAGGCTGAGAGGATGCTAGTAATTGTATCTGATTCAGTCAGACCTCTCATGAAATATCTGCTCAGGCAATCATCAAATGACACTTCCTATCATAGTCCCATTCATATGTTAAAAAGACTATCATGTGGATAAGGGCCTGCTGCTCTTCAAGTGCAGTGCAACTGTGATGTGCAAAAGAGATCAGCAAATCTACAGCTAGATTTTCCATTTTCACGTGAAAAAAAGATTACAACCATAACTGTCACCACAAGCTTGTTTTTTTTCTTGTCATGTGAGAAGGCTTGTAAGTAAACCTTGAGCTGTAAACTACATGCAGGTACAACATATTGGCACGCTTTCCAGTGTAATTTCACATATGGTTATCACCACTTTGGTCCAGTTTGCTTTTAAATTTGTTATTTACCTAATATTCAGCTCAAAAACATGAATGAAAATACATAATTTGGTGAAAGGCCACCAAAAAAGTAGATCCATCAACTATGTCACCTTTTCTTTCTAAAGTTCTGTAATTCAATGAGAAACGTCTGTCCCTACGTATCTGTGTCAGATGCGGACAGACATGAATTCAATTCAACTTTTCTATTTATTTTCTGTTGTTACAATCAGCTTTGTTTTTCCACAGGAACTTATTGGTCGGTCATTTCTTCTGTGCCATAAAATCTTCTACAACATTTTCATTTTCGCCTGCCATCTCTGTTTATGCCATTACGCTATGCAAATAGTTGACTGCAGCTGTGTTTCATCAAACACAAATCAATGTTTATGCTGTTGCAAACATAAAACCACTGGACTGGAAGGGATCACTGTTGTGATCTGTTAAGGAGTATTATGCACACAGGAATGTTATTGAGTGATGTCATGAGCACACCTCTTATCAAGCATCATCATGGTGTCTCATGCCGAGAGAAAGCCTCTAACGTAAAATGTGGAACTTCACGAGTACATCTCATTCAGACCACGGAGGCTATGTACTTTCTCAGCACAGTCTCACATACATACAGTAATAATTAAATTTCATGGTCCCTCTCCACCTCCCCTTTATCTCTTTATTCTCTCAGCAGATTCCTGGTTCTCATGCAGATCTCTGTGGATTTTCCTGGGTGATTGCTTTCAACATTTTTTTTTTAATATTCTGGAAACAGAAATGTTCACTGTGTTAACAGGAGGTCTGAATCAAATGTAAATATATAAAAGCTGGTGGTACAGTACATAGAAAAAACAAAATCTCACAAATGTAGAGAGCTAACCCGCTGGCAGGCATGGGGTGATGTTTCATGATATGGTTGCAAGTCGTGACTCCCTTAACATCAAATCAAGACACAACAGGGAGCATTTGTGGAAATATTCAATTAGAGGACTTCAAAATGTTATTTGTCATTGTTCCAAAACTCCACTCTCTGGATGGCTCTCATACCCATTAAACTCACTCATCAACTTTACCCACTCAAGTGTGTTAAATTTCATCAGACTGTATACTCCGACAAACACGTCTGAACACGTCCACCTACGCAGATACGCAGTGTTGTATGAGCCAGAACGAGCGCATCCATTGTCTGTGCTCATGTCCATGTAGAAGAACACTACCCATTAAGGGCGTCAAAAGCCGTAGGGAGCGAAGACTCACTCACTGCTCTTCACCTGATGATCAATGTGAAGCTGTGTTAAGATCAGTATTTGTAGTGTTTCAGAAAACAGAGACCACTGTGTTGCCATGGTTGTGTTATTTGACCCGTAATCTCACAAGATGGAGGTTAAAGCGATTTTGGCTGAAATACTTAAATGTTTTTACATGTGACAAACAGGGCTGTGATAGAAACAAGCCAATATGTTTGCTATTTTGCTCCAGATACAATATCTCTCCTCACTCCTCACAGGTGCTCTGCCTAGCTGTATGGAATCACTATGGTGCAGTGACATGGATGTGATCCCTCACTGGCTTCCCACCAGTGAACAGTCCCAATTGTGTTAGTTGGAAAGGCCCAACTAAACCAGATGGAGGTCTATATATGTATACGTCCTTATTTCTCGACTTTCAGAGTTGGTAGGTCTTGTTGTCAGATATACTTTCACACCACATATAGTCCTCGCACACGCACACACATGCACGCACGCACGCACCATGGGATCATTCCAATTTTCTTCCAGCTGGCTGCCCAAGGAGACTAAAAAACCCATCAGCTCTGGCCTCTTTACAAGCCCCTAAAGTTACTGACGGAGGCTGTGAACTCTAACTGCAGCGCCACGCTGGGGCCACAGCTCCATTTAACAGTGCCCAGAAACATGATGACCTGCAGCCTGCAGGCTCCTGCCGGACGTCAAGAACTTTTCTCATCAGATGGTGCAACAACTGAAACCCACCGCTAAGTCGGAGTGGATTTCTCCTTCTCAGTAACAGTCTTACCCTCCTTTTGCACTGATAAAGGGAAATGAAGTTAATTATGGGAGCTCCATCTGCAGCGAGGGGCCGGATGCAACATGGATTAGCATCTTGGCAAGTAATCAAAATAACTACAGGATATGGAAGTAAACTGTGGTAAAGGAAAAAAATCAGCATAGAAAATGGTGTATTTTGTTGCTATTCTGCTTTCTGCAGCTGACATCCATGTGAATCACTCTTTCAACATATGTTCTAGTTTTTATTTATTATGCCTCAGTGGTGTCAGGGTTAGGTCTAACTTTTAGGTTGACATTTACAGGTTAAGATGTGAACATTTTTGGATTAAAGAAAACCAGTATTCAATCTCACTTCAAATTTTCCATCACTGCATTTGTAGGGGGTAATGTTTTAGAAAAGGAACGATGGACCTTGTGGCATGCTAAAGCTCTTATTGTGTCATGAGAGCTTTAAATCCTTACATATTTTTAAGCAGAGGTGAAGCAGGTGTTACAAACTGACATAACTGAAGGAGGCTGACTGTCTGATTTTAAATGGAAAAGTCAAGGATATGTGAACCAGGCAGAGAAGTTATGTGCTTACTGCTTTAAGTTGTTCAGAAACCATATGTGGTAATATTTCCAGAGTGCACAGCTGAAAATCCCAAATAGCAAATATTAAATGCATGAATAAAACATAATGAAATAATCATATTAATACAGAAATATATTTATAAATCAGCCAATGCATTATGAACTAATTCAATGAATTATTAACATGCAGCCCACATGATGTTTCTTTTGTAGCAGGGAAGGAAAGAAAAGGCAGTGGTGTGTCTTTCTCTTTCTTTGGTTGCTCCAGTTAATATTAGCTTTGCCGACAGCTCGCTGACAGTTCAGGGTCACGTGATTGGCTGAAGTGCGAGGGTGTGGTGACAAGACACTCATGACAAGTCACATGAATAAAAAAAAGAAAAAAAATTTCACCTCCCAAATATGTCACTGAGAAATAACAGTGCACCACCTCAGAGCATCTCATATTTAGATGGGTGGTGGGTGGGACTTGGACGTGGCAGTGGGAGGATAAGGGGCACTGATCAGATCTCGATGGAGCTGACAGTATGGGGTAGGTGGGGGGAGCTGACAAGAGCCCAGCTCCTTTTCACAGCAAATATTTGACAAAATATATTGAAAAGATTAACAAAATAATAACGGTAAATATAATTTTTACTGAAAATGATTAGATTAACTCTTCATTCCCAATACTCACATTCAGATTTCATGTATCTCTGTATACGCGTGTAAACTTTCTTCAAAGGAAGCGGGTTTAAAAAGCGGAGAAAAGAACGAATCCCCGCCCGTTTCTGGATGTCTCTCTATTCACTGAAAAAATGTCCCGCCTTCAACTCCTAATGCAAATTCTCGCAGACACTCCATGTCTCCTCCAGAAAACACCAACCTTTGATCATAAGTAATAAGGCATTTTTTCCTTAGCTTCAGCGAATGTGACTGAAATATTTGAGTTCATGGCTCGAGGCGAAGGCTTATGTGAGAAAGTTTAGACCGCTCATTGCAGAGGAGTCCCAGACTTCGACGGAGGGGCTAAAAGTGTTTGCCTTCCACTGTGCATACTAAATGCTCTGACGCTATCACGCTCTCTTTCTATCAAACCTCACACCGATTCCGCCTCTATCTCTCTCTATTTATTTCCCTCACTCTCAACCACTCACACTCTTGCTCGCCTTTTTTCACCTGCACGCTCATGCTTATAATTCATGCTTGGAAAATCTCTTTGAATAATATCTAAAAGGAGAACACAGCTTTAGCTATGCTAGCTGTTCTTAATCCAGTTATTTAAGTAACTGCTGATTCAGTGCATACATAAAAAGTCGAGGTAAACCCGTTTGCTCGCGCACTGTTTGATGTTAAAATGTTAACCATTTGATATGTAAGACAGTATGGCTCACATTTCTCACATGGCATGATTCATAGTGTATTTATTTGCCTTGGAGAGAAAGGGGTTAGCCGCAAGCTTGCTAGCAATTTAAAGGGGAACTCGTCAAGATTTTTTTGTTTACCTTAAAATAAGTTTGACATTTTTAAGAAGTTTTTAATAAAACAGCTTCATTTTTGTGAAGTAATTGTGATGGTTAAATGACTTGTTACAGGGAGAATGGAGGCTCTCTGCCTTACCCTAGCGTCTCTTGGCCAAAAAACAAATGCACATGGTCACCACAGTGAAAATATGCACTCCAAAACTGTAGGGGGAGTTCCATAGAGAAAATAGGGGCCAGACTTGCATAGTTCCCCTTTAATAGCTAGGTTATAACGAAGACTATATGAACAGGTTCTAACGCTAAACTATAGAGATTAACATAGCCTCTGTCTCGTCACTCATAGGTTTCTGAAGAGCAGTTTTGAAGCTCAAAGTTGGCTGCTCTGCTGTCACTATCTTGGCATTGCTCAACTCCTCCCAGCTGATCCAAAAATGAGAAAAGAGATATGGGCTTGTATGGAATTGATACAAGATACGATCATCCCCCTGTCACTCAAAGAAGCCGTTATGCAGAACTTATGCCTTAATAAATTGTTAATAGGTGAGTTTTATAAAAATGTACCTAGTAAAACTGTCATGAAGGAGGAAGTTGGCATAAGAGACAAGTACCAGTTGGCAAACATGTTAAATTCAGTGGTAAGGTTGGGCAGTTTAACTACGGAGACTACGAAGATTGACTTGTTTGTTTTTTTTTAGAGCCAGCCTCAAGTGGTCTTTTGTGTTTGCTTCATTTTTCAGCCCAGGTTGGTTGACAGCCCAGCCTTTTACTGGCCTGATGAAATAAGTGCTGTTTTTTGTTCTTTTTTTTTTTTTTCAAAATTCGACTTCAGCTCAAACAGTTTTGTCGTATCTTCCTTGGACTAAAATTGACTTCATTCACTTTTCGAGATATAACGTTTTATTTGACCAGAAAATCAGAAAAGCACTGAGATAAACAGTAAATAAATGATGGCCAAAGTCTGTGTTGCTTTTGTATTGTTCATATTGGCTCACTGTCCTTCACTAATTTCATTGGTCTCTTGAGCCAGCACCATAATAGTGACTGTATTGGCTTTAGCCCCCAGAGCCCACTCCAAAGGTCATATCAGCAAGACCTTCCCACTGATCCTCTATTAAACAATAAGGATCATGATTCTGTTTTTGCCATTAGAGCCATCATAGCATGAAATGCTATCATGGGATCATGTTGAAGCGTTTTAAATGAAGGTGAACTTAAAAATGTGGCTTTCATCATCCAGCGAAGGTCAAAGTCTATGTGGCTGTCACAGTATCTGCACCACACTGAAAATGATGCACTGGACACAAGGATGGAAAACATTGTCCAGAATATGATTTGTTATTGAGTGGAAGTGGAATTATGGTCAGATTGACATCAATACTAACGACCTTTGCCTGATGAGGACGACCCTATCTGACTCACTGAGGGTTTATCTGGGCTTGTTTTTCCATGATAAGTCTGTGTAGGTTGTGAAACTATTGGAATTCCTGGCCAGGAAAGAGGTGAGCTGTATAATTCAGAGGGGGATAATCTCGTGAACCATTTATGTGGGCTGAGCCACTCATTATTTCTGAATCATGCTTGGATTTGGGAATGAAGAGTGGCAATTTGTTCTCAATCCCAAATCAGTCAAATTAATGCTCCACGTATGTTCATAACCAGGCCGGCACCGAGGGACACACAGTCCCCACTAAAGCCGCAACTGGAAGCTGCAGAGCTTTTGCAGTAGATTAGGCCGATATCCAATAGGATTTGGTCCCATACCACATAAAAGCAAATGGGTAAATGGGTCCATCTAATGATCCAACTTAATATGATTAAAAAGAATAAAGCTACCCATATACACATGCCCTCTCTCTCTCTCTCTCTATTGGTCTGTTGCTCACAAATGCACAAACACGCCCACAAAAACACATTTATTCCCCCCTCACTGCCAGTGGACAGTCTAGGTGTGGGCCAATAGTGTTTCTCTAGTCATTTTGAGTAAGAAAAAAAAAGGAAAAAGAAAACTTTTTATTGTTTTATCCAAGATCAAATGTGACGCAGTGGCAGCTTTAATCCAAGCACCTTTCAGTCTTCACTTTGGATGCTGAACTTTAGAGACCTCTAACACACAGTCATTCAGTCAGACAGACACATAAGCTCTTAACCGCAAGTCCTTTATCTGGACGCTTGGACCTTTAAGTTCACTAAGGTTTGGACTCATGACCTTAGAACATTGGGTAAGTAAATATATATAGCTAAACTGTGAATTGATCTGTTTGATCTGCTAACATACAGATATTGCTAGCATTGCTCAGTGGCTGGCAATTCACCATTACCAAACTAGTCTACTGGGAGTGCATTCATTTACCATTGTTAACTACATTATTTTGTTTTAAATGAATGATATACAGTAATTTCCATCAGTCCAGTCTGTCCTTTGAATTGCTTGCGACCATAACATCACTGAGTTTCGAAGATGATCCAGTTGAGGGTTATTTTTTGCATTACTGTTCTGACATCCAATGGCATCCTTATTCTGGAAATCTCACTTTTTTCACCGTACTTGTTTCTTCTTTTTTGTCACCACAATATACATATGTCAACTAAGGTGACATCCACTCCACCCCTGCCTGTTGTTGGTGCTTTGGGTTTGGATTTGTAAGGTGCATTAAGTTCTGAAGTCCACTGTCCAAAAAAGAAATAGTCAAAGTCTGTGAGACACAGAGCTCACATATCCCTGTTCCAATATCTTGGGGGGTTAGAGGACAACTCTGGAGTATTGAGGTCTTGTGTTTGAGCCTCAGAATCTGCAGTGAAAGTAAAAAAAGAAAAGTCTGAAATTTTGATTTTTATGGGGTGAATTTTGGAATCCAACTCCCTGGAGACGAAGAAGTGCTCAGAGAAAGGCTCTCTGAAGTGGGGCTTGGTGATGTGGATTTGTTTGCAATTATACAGCACCAGTGGTGCAGTGTCTGGCCTCAATGCCACCCTTTGTCTGTACCTGGAGCATCAAAACCAATCCCACTGCAAAGGATGGGAGACCACAGCCTCCTCCAGAGAAGCATTAGGGATTATGGGGGGAAAAAACAACCTGAAAACCCACTGGCACCAAATTGAAGGTGGGAGAAATTTAAAATATATAATAATTCCGTGTCCCCAAACCACTGCTGTAGGCTTGGGCCTGTGTTGGCCCTGAGCTGTATCTATAATCCCTACTCCTGCTGCAGAGCTGGGCCTTGCATTGGCCCTGCGCTGTGGACCTCCAAAATGTGCCTTGGTGGACCACTGTCCCTCCACTGGTGAATGTGTAATGAAGGGGAGAACCACTGCTGGATAGATACTGTATGCAGGTGCACACACCCACACACACACAGCATTACCCAGGGTGCTTCACACTATGCAGTGTGCACAGCGATCTGTGCTGATGTGTGGTTATCCTCCCAAGGCCAACAGCGGAGACACACGCACACACACACATAATCTGCTACAAACTAAATGTCCACAATCCAAGAGCAGGACTCACACCACGCCTACTGAAAAAAAACAACAAAAAAAAAAAAACACCCACTAGCACTCCAAGCAGCTAATCCACTGTGATGTAACACACAAACACACACCAAAGGGGATGAATGTAAAATAATAATCTTCAAATGCATGTACTTATTCATGAATTCATAATTTCCTTTTCTTTAAAAAAAAAAAATAATTTCCTTTTGCAGTAGCGTTAGTGTTAAATTGTATTGTTGGGAGGGGTTCGCATTGCAAATAAAATGAATGACGCCTTTTCCTTGTAGTGAGTGTTGACACAGCCTCAGTTCCTGGAAGTGGTGGTGCTTCTCTTCTCGTCTGATATGGAATTAAATTCAACATATACGTCTGTGATCATGCATGTCTCTGCAGCAGGACACACTGAGGATAATCACATCTTACACAAGAGCCAGAATTTGTGCCCATTTTCCTCTTGATCATAACATTAGTCTTAACATTTTTCTTTCATTCGTTTGCATCCACAGCAAACAAAAGCAGCTGTAAACCAAACCGGGGGAGGATGGATGGAAGTGCATAGGATATGGTGCCGCTGATAAAGTCATGAAACCTTACTAAATCTTACTAAAGAGAACAAAAACCCACATGTGCGCCGCTGACATTTACAAGGTGGCAGGAACAAGAAGTCAGCCACTTAAATGGAGGGCAAGTGATTGACATTAACAGACTGCTAATGAGTCATTGATTTCCCCAGATTTTAGACTGAAGTTAAAGCATATAAACATATGTTCAGATTTTTATTTTGGCTACACAGCCTTTTTTGACTACTTGCTAAACTCTAAGAATGAAGAATAAATCAGGCGCATGAGGCCCGTCGGTGATCTATGCAGGCAGATCATTTTACGTTTTTGTTTTCTCCGCGACTCTAGTGGCCATAATACTTACTTACATAATAAAAACTATAAACTGTTTTCTAACTATAAACTGTTCTCTTGTCTGTAACAACATCTATTGCGCGTCTGTCCGTCCTGGGTGAGGGATCCCTCCTCTGTTGCTCACCCTGAGGTTTCTCAAATTTTTCCCTGTTAAAAGGGTTTTCCATGGAGTTTTTCCTCAGTGGATGTGAGGGTCTAAGGGCAGAGGATGTTGTTATGATGCCGTGTAAAGCCCTTTGAGACAAACTGTTTGTAAAAACGGGCTATACAAATAAAATTGCCTTGCCCTGCCTTGCCTTAATAACACGGACAAAAGAGGAAGTCAGGTAACAGAACGTAGAGAAAGAGTTGCTGTGTCTCAAACAAGTCAGTACACATAATACACAGTGTTTTTTCTTCAAACACCGTGACAGTGCAATAATCGGAAATGACGATCATACAGCCTATGACCCTGATTGTCAACCACCAACTGCTTTTTTCTTCTATAGTTTGATTTGAAGCCCTGTATCGCGCAACATGGAAAGTACAGCACCGTTACTATCCACAGCGGTTCTTCTTCTTCACTCATGTGTTCAAGTTTTAAAAAACCTCAGTGGTCCTTCCTCTTCCTCTACATAGCCAATATGGCGACTGTTGGAGAGTGAGTAGCATTGACAGTTTCCCACTCCACCTTTTCCCTGCTTCGAGTGCACCATCCAGGTACTTAGAGTGCACTGCACTGCATGATACTGTACTTATCAGTGTGCTCACACTTATACTGTTGAAATGGTAGGTGTCAGAATGGAAGTACGCAAATTGTGACACAGTGTGCGTCTGTTCTGAGGGGTTTGAGGTGAATGGAGGGTCAAAAAAAAAGGTCCTCACTCTGGAGACCACTGTTCATTTCACAGATGAAACGGGTCAAATGTAACCAGATAGTTTTTGTTTCAAAAGCTCCTCCAAACTGTGGCAATCCCACGACCTTAACTGGTTTGCGGAGCCCTGATGTTCATAAAAGCCGAGCTCCAGCAGTTATAAACTATAGATATCTTTTGAACCACTAAGCGTCATCACTCTTTAGAGAGGACTACTGGATGTGACTTGAAAATGTGCGAGTCTATTCATTAAAACCAGCCTCCATCCAAACCCTGTACGTTACTGGATGAAATGTAACCGCGGGACTCAGCCGGCATGGAGTAACATGTTGCATTAATGTACTCGACTGCAAAGCCATCTTCACGGGCAGAACATGCTCTTTACTGGGAGAGCTTGGTGAGCCAACATTTCTTGATGTACCTCAGGGGCTTAGGGGGACTGATGTCCAATTCTTTACACTTCCATGGCTCCAATTTTCACTCTCTAATGGAGTGAAACATGCTTCAGTACTAAGGAGTTCAGAAAAAAAAAGAAAGGAGAGCTTCTGTTCCCAGCACTGCAGGGCTGTAGAGTCGCAAAACAGTAGATAAATGGATGTATTTTTTTCTGTTGATTTACTATGAATAATTCTATGAATAAATGACAATGTTCTTTTAAAGCCATTTGACCAGCGCTTTGCATTATTATTTTTCTCTCTCCTAAATGCTGTTGATGTCATTAATATTTATTTATTTGCAGGGCACCGTAAACAAAGACCTCTTTCTGTCAAAAGGAGTCAGAGCATATTTGCAACTGTATTTTTTCCTCCACCTCTCATCAGTATGGGTCATAAATTCTAGCCCCTCCAATGCCAATAACCTGCTAGCGTTTCACACCAGGGTGAATCTGTCCTGCTGTTCAAGTCCTGTAAATATGACTGATTCCTTTTAATCTGCACCATTGTGTACTCATTCGTCGCTCTGGTTCTCTGCAATCTCTTCATTCATTGTTTAGACAGAGAGAGAAATGGAGTAAAAAAAAAAAAAAGAAATCAGAAAGAAAAATAGAGAAAGAGAGAAATGGAGTGTGTGAGGCAGGCAGGGAGAGAAAGCAGTGACTTGTGATGCTGTTTATTGCTGGAGTAACTCCAGCCCAACCTATCTCATTAGTCTGTTCGTGATTAAAAACTACTCTCAAGCTGATATCATTAACCTGCCCACACAACCATACACTCTCAATGGGGCCTTACAAACTAGCAAGAAGGAATGAGCCTGTGCTTTGTGTGAGCTCTAAATTCACTCACGTTATTCACAGCTGCAGCAACATAATCATGAGGCTTTTTTTTTCTCTTTTTTGAATAAACAGGCATGTTTAACAGATATCGAGTCAGTGTACACGCTGTCTGACTGCCCTGTGTTGGGGGGAAAAGAGGACAGTCACCATCCATCAGCGATTATGGTGGAATCTATAGCCTCCACTGTCACCATTTATAATCCCTTCCTATATTCCCTTATCTGATTGCAACCACAGTCGCAAGCTTCTCGGTGTGAGATTAAAAACATCTGGCAGGTCATCGACTCTCAAGCTGTTATGATAAACTCGGCAGCAGAGAGGTCTTCTGGACAGCAACGGGGGGAAATGGAGCGATGGAATATCCCACACAACCCAAGCCCTAATATAATGCCTCGTCATTGCAATGAGATCCACCACCTAATGCCCTGCTGGTGCAAATATGTGATTAAAGAGCAGAATATGAGAAGTTTGTATGGACTGATGTGCAGTGGATCACTTCACAGCCAGAGTTTCCTCCTCTTAGACGCCGAAGGAAAAAAAAATACAGCTAATAGGGTGTCAAATGTTTTATATACAGTAGATAGCATTAGTGGGAAAAATAAAGAAATATGATAAATTGCCAACGGGATGTAAAAAGAAAACAATGCAGCCATGATGTGAGGAAGAATTACATGCTCCGCCTGAATTTTCAAGTCTATATACAGTTGTTGCCATCTTCAGATCAAAAAGGTTGTTGAATCCGATCCAAAAAACATCTGACACACAGGGTCTGGCAAAAGATCAAACCAAGCACCAAATGGAGAATTGCAGCTTGACGTCTCTTAGAAAGTTCTTGCAGGCATGGGCTGTTGTTGAAAGTTAAAGAGAGCATTAGTAGGAGTTTACATCGCAGCTTGCATGCTAAATAGTAACATTTTAATCTTAATCCTACACCCTGTGACTGAGTGTTCGCAAAGTCTTTTTAAAACATGCTAGGGACATGGATTTAGAGCTGGCAGCGTTGTTAAGTCTGGCTGTCTGCCGCTTTAGTACAGACTTGTATCTTAACAATCAGTAGAGTTTGATACACATATTGATGCTCAGTCCTGAATTAATTGTAATGATTTGACGCCTTAACTTTCATGCCGTCAGGTTCAAATCTGTTCAACACTTTTGTTTTGTAGGTATTTAATCATAAATTAATGACATTCTCAAATGAACTATGCATTTATTACTAAGCAAATGTATGCTAATGTGCTAAATATTACACCTGCTTTGCATCAATTTGTTAGCATTTCATTCATTTCAGCTCAAAGCACAGTTGCACAGCAGCACGGAGCATGGCTCTAGGCTCTTTATCATGTTTTCTCCATTGGAGTCGAATAAACATTTCAAGTCTGGAGAATTGATTTCTTTCTTTCTCTGTATTAAAATGCAGATCATAATCAAGCTACATGTCCAGCAAAAAGATATTCTTGCATTGCTCCCAAAATCCAACGAGATGCAAATTTGCATCACTAATTGTTTTTCATTTTAATTAGAGACAATAACAAGCAAGCAGATGTCCACATAACAACTGTGGCTTTGAGCAATTAATCACTTCCCGAGTGCTACATCTGATTCTTTTTGAATTCTAGTTTCTAAGTTGAAGAAAGAATAAAAAAAAACAGGGCAGATGCACCGGAAACAGAGGTTTTATACTTCTGGCAACGTTGCAACTCCAGCCAAGCGAATGTACTTCACTGAGCACCTGAGATAGAAATTATGCAGCCGTGTTCTCAACCCACACTGCTCCGTCTCCTTCCTTACAACAACTTCATAGACAGCCAGGAAACAGAATTTTACTAACACCAAATATAACTCTTGAGAGTGGCAGGAGACTCAGACGAGGAAGCTTTCAAATTAATCCACCTGCTAAGGCACCCTGCAAGGTCTCTATCAAAATTTTACTGTTCCCTCACAGTTGGCACAAGCACTGCAGTGCAGATGCAAAGATTTTTTTTTCAGGAGGGAGGGAGACAGAGACGGGGTTAGAAGGGAAGAGACATTAATAAACAAAGTGTGAATCCTCCATGTCTCTATCATCCAGCCCTTTCTTTCGACTATTCTCAGCTGGTGGCACAAAAAGGGAGAGAGTTTGTTTTGATGTTTGTGCAGAGTTGAGGCAATTTATTGGACAGGGATTTAGCAAATCAGAATTCATTGCAGAAACTTTCTGATCCTGGAGGTTCAAGGGCTCTGGATAAACAAGACTGATTGTTTCTGAGGCATGCATATATTACCCATATTTGTGCCCGAGCTATTACACACAGACAGCTATGGGACTATAAGCCTGACTCATATCAGAGGGATTTTGCAGAACAACATGACTTAGATCAGTGGATTTCTTTATGCAAGTGAAGCGGGCATTGATATATGTATATATATATATATTTTTCCAAACACTCAAACCTTAATACATGATGGATGTGATGTTAATGTCTCGAGTCCTGCAAAAAAAAAAGAAAACAAAAAAAAGACACATATGCATGATAGTATAGTTTGTCAGGGGCCAAAACAAAAAGCCACTTACTGTTACTGACAACAGCCGACAGCAAAATACAGAAAATATTAAGAATGGACAGAGCTCAGCAGGGGGGAAGCATCTTTAATAATAGGCCGCATGAGGTGTTGGCAGGTCTGAACTCACAACATTTTGCAACACACTTCTGAAAACAAGGAAGGAACTTCATATTTATGCAGTTCACATCAGGAGCAGCAGGTAAGTTCGGCATTTCCCCCCCCACTTAGACTAAAGCCGGCATTTGAGCTCATTTTCCAGAGAGTATACTAGTCTCAGTGAAGGTGTTATTTAAGCTGCAAAGTTTGTCACCGGTAGAAGTCCCCATTTCGGACAAGTGGGAACTCCTTTAAGCGGCAATAAAAACGATTTTCACTGCTCTGCTGCACCAAATGTTTGTAGCATATGTTGAAGAGGGACACTGTTAATGAGGTTGTTGATCAATACCAACAACTCTGTGATAACCAGGTGCTGAGATATCAGTCCTTCAAATGTTGGAATGAAAAGTCGGTGCCCAGGGGGACTTCAGGTCTCACACAGACAGACACACACAGAGACACACACACACACACACACACACACCTATCTTTGTGAGGACCATGATTTGACAGGACCTTAGCTCTACCCCAACCTTTTAGAGGAGGAATACGAATTTGAAAGATATTCTAGTTCACACAACCATGAAAACTGAACATAAATCAAATTAAAATATCTGGAAAAAAAAACATACTCAGCGAGGCTCCCCAATGTGGGTGAAACGGGGAACACTTTGTTGGTGTCTCTGTGCTGGTAAGTGTGTTGATACATAATGGACGCTCAAACTCACAGACTTGCAGGAACACTTAAAGCAGATATCAGCTTCACGGCCGTTTCGGCTAATGCTGCGTTCAAGGCAGGCTTTTGAAACCGTAAGTTACAGCTTCAAGTCACAACTACGACTTGGTAGCGTTCCAGGTAACCCGTAGCTCGTGTTTTTACCATCCTGTTGTCTGTGAAAGTTCCCTATAACGGCCACTCGTAACTTCCGACCCGTGAACTCGTACCAGATCGAACTGGTATGACTTCACAGGAAGGAAAAACACAAAGTACGAGTTTCTTTGAACGCACCATGAGTTAGCAGCCCCCGCCCTTGTCAGGCATCAATTGGTCCTCGTGCTACGTCACCACATTCACGCGCATCCCTTGGCTGCACACACAGCCCTTCATGCCGTTCTCTCTCCTCATTGGATAACACTTGTATCCCACAAGGAAAATTTTCTCCTCGGGTTACAGCAGAGCAGAGTGACGGAGAGACTCGTGTTTAGGCTGAAATACTTCATGTAAGTGATTGCTGACGGAAAATAGGACTATTTAGGACTTATATTAACAAAAACATTCCACTGATATCTGCTTTAAAAAATATGAATCTATTTTGAATGAACTCGTATTTTTGATCTAAATGTATGAAAACCAGTCATTAAAAATATTTGCTCCAGTGTATTAAAGTGTGCTTTTTCCTAGATTCATCACCTGAATGAAATCCAGTGTGATTTAATTATTGATCTATGTATTTTTTCATCTAATCATTTATGCTCTTTTTTCAGGAATTGCATGGATGTTTCAAATATTCTTCAATAACCTAGAGAAAAAGAAAATTATCCAGTTGTGTCATTAATATATTGACTTTTTTAAATCTATAGTAATTTTACAAACTTTTAACTTGTCACATATATTTTATTGGTTTTAATCATTTTGTTTGATTTTTATCATTCTTGTAATCATTTTTTTAAATTAAAAATCTCTGTAGAATTTTTAAATTGTATTTGTTTTTATATAAACAATTGGGGTCACACTAATTAATCAAATAATTAACCCGTGCCAGTACTTTAACATCACCCCCATATGAGAGTACCCAGGGTGGCTGTGGAAAACTAGGAGGGTCAGAGACTTGTGTAGGAGTAGATTAGTTGTATTGATATGGTAAATCCCACTGGTTGTTAAGTAGGTTAATAAAGAAGGTCCAAGATTACTCAATACCCATTTAGGTTGTAATTTTGTACCACAGTGAGAGAAATGTGGAGGATCTAGAGTTTGGAGAAAAGCAAGAAGACACTTTGAAGACATACGGAGGTATTAGGAACCAATACCTCCGTATGTCACTCAGTAGTTGAACAAAGTGTGCATCTTTTACCAAACAAACAGAATAATTTCAAAGTGGTTACAGGAAACTTTCGAAGCGCAGGTGCTGCCTAAAGAGCCGTTTTCTCTGTGTCTCATGCACTCACTTGTCCATATGTAGTAACCATAGAAACAGCTGCAGCCACAGCTGCCGCATGCCAGCGGTCTGTAACGATAGCCAGCACACTAATCTTGTTTTTAGTTTTTATTTCATGAATTTATTGGAGGAGATAGCAAAAGGGCAAGTTATCTCTACCTGCAAAAACAGACAGTAATGGGAGTAGACTGACAAGATGCACAGGCTATTCTGTGACTTTTAAAACTGACTTGTCTTCGGGATGCGAGGGGGTTGGTGGAGGAGTTCAAAGTTTTGACAAGACCTCATCACTAAACATGACAATCTCTGAGGTAACTTAATCATTGCGACCAACTCTGCCACAGAAAAAGGTGGGTAATGTGCTGCCAAATGCAAAACAGGAACCCTGCTCATCCATAAAAGGAGCTCCGGGAGTGAACGGGATGATATTACATTTTTCACAGTGGCATTTTAAAACTGCGAAACCTCCAAAGAAGTGACATAAGCTGTCTCTAAACTACAGATGCATCATTAAGAAAAAAATGAAGAAAAAACGTGTTTGGGGAGTTTGGTGTACATCAATGTGTGTGTGTACATGAAAAGAATAAAAGTGGATCCTGTAAAAACACTGATGCATAGCACATATTCATCTCTGCTAGTACAAAAACCTGACCAATAGGGACATGATAGATGTGCAGGGACTGATCGATGCTGCTAATTAGCACATAATCTTTATCATCCACTTTTGTCAATCTTTGAAATGGTGCTTTAACAACTTTCTCACTCAGTTATTTCCCATTAAATCTTTAGGGGTCTTTCTAAAATATGTACAGTAACTTATTAGTTCT
This sequence comes from Trachurus trachurus, assembly GCF_905171665.1. NCBI lineage: Eukaryota > Metazoa > Chordata > Actinopteri > Carangiformes > Carangidae > Trachurus > Trachurus trachurus. The sequence continues at coordinate 10,121,643 of NC_139895.1, read as the reverse complement.
CACATGATTAGTGAGTGAAACATTGGCTCTCAGATATGGCATTTTGCTGCTTTTTTTATTCAGATTCATCACTGGAAATTAAATATCTCTGGATCCCTACAACTCTGATCGGCATTTTTCATGAAACACAATTAGATAAGATTAATTAGGAAAAGAATATGTAATCATATTGATAAAGTTTCTACAGTATGATGATTTCTTATGTCAGCCCCAACTTTTGTTCTGGTTTTTACCTTTTCAACAATAGTGCCGTGGAACTGTACAGCCTCCACTTGTTTCCTCCTCATCTGTGCTGCCAGCTCTATATTGAATCTATGAGTGCATTGTGCAACATAAGCAACTCTTCTCCTCCATGTCTCACTGAAGTACATCTATTTTCTGATGCAGCTGCTGATTAATCGGCTTGAGAGCAAAATGTCATTATTAATAGCATCAGGCAGATCTCAACCCCTGGGATGATGGGGGTACAGTGGGAGTTCCATTACACTCTGCCAAGCTCCATCTACCACCTCAGTACACTGATAGAAACAAACCATGTGGATGCATGCGCAACATCATCGCCATGCATGCCACATCAGATTGGGCTCGGTGTTCCTCATGAATGACTTGCAGTAGCGTATATACCTGCTGAAGCCTCCGACAGTGTGTCTGTCAGAGTGTCAGACACTGGAAAATTCCATTTCATAGGCATCCAGGTAAGCCTGCATCCCTGAGCCTCTGTAAGTCTACGTGTTTGCTACATCCCGTATGCTTTGTGCAAAGCTTGTGTGAAAGTTATTTTTCCGGGTGCCCTGCTGCATATGATGCACACCAGAGGAGGCAGAGGAGGTTGGGCCTCCTTTGCCGTTGAGAGGCAAGATGGAGACAGAATGTACAAATGAGTAGTTGGTAGAAATAACCCAATACAAAATCTTTCTTGGTTGATTAAAATGCTTCAACAGTGACACCAGTGTGTACCTAAAGAGAAACTATGCAATTTGCACCTCTATTAAAACAGCTTCACAGTGATTGTGATGGTTAAATGACTTGCTAGCATCTCTTGGCTGAAAATCAACCTTGGCAGATCAGCGCCTCCGACCTGGTGCCCAATATCTCGCCTCGCAGGAAACATGGACTGTTTTAGTATGGCAGCATGTAGTATGGCGTTGTGTGGGTGAGCCGTTTGCTTGTGTCAATGTTGTGGATCAAGTGGCCCATGGTGGCGGTGGGGTTATGGTATGGGCAAGCATATGTTATAGACAATGAATACAGGTGCATTTTAGTGATGGGATTTTGAATGCACAGAGATACAATGATGAGATCCCAAGGCCCATTGTTGTGCTATTCATCCCCGACCATCACCTCATGTTGCAGCATAATAATGCATGGCCCCATGTTGCAAGGATCTGTACACAATTCCTGGAAGCTGAAAACATCCCAGTTCTTGCATGGTCAGCATACTCACTGGACGTGTCACCCATTGAGCATGTTTGGGATGCTTTGGATCGGCGTATACAACATCATGTTCCAGTTCCTGCCAATATCCAGCAACTTCGCACAGCCATTAGCCATATTCACAGCGTCGCCATCTTTGCTTACGTCGTCGTTACCATTAACGTTAGCAGTTGCAGCTATTACAGTTAATGTCGGCTAACTTAATAATCAGTTTAACCCGAATGTCGTTTAACTTATATGGCCCAATGGACCTTTGGACGTTAACAACCCATGCCTTCTTTAAATCTATCAACTGGGAAGCAATAAAAGGAAAGCAGTTTATCAGACGGCTTTCAGCTTGGGATGCATCAGTTACTGGTTTGTTTATCTACCCCGAGTGATGATGACGTAAGGAAAGATGACGACGCTGTGAATATGGTCAGTTGTGGCCGGTGGAATGTTTGGTCCACTCCTCTTCAATCAACAACCTGATCAACTCTATGTGAAGGACATGTGTTGCACTGCGTGAAGCAAATGGGGGACACACCAGATACTGACTGCACTGTTATCTGTATCCAGGCTCCCACACCATCTGAGTGAAGGGACTAAATATGATGAGAAAACAGCTGCAGGAATGTCAACTATAGATAACGATGACCAGGACAGAGATCAGTGTTGCTTCATCCAATGTTCTAGGACGAGAGCCAGTTATTGGGGAAACAGTTACTGGAATAAGAGGACTCTTGGCAGACTGTTCATGAGACATAGCCAAGTCCAACTTTGGTCATATCTGCGGATTCTCAAGAGAGTGAAGTGTTTGTGAGACATCAATATCACCTATAAAAAAAACAAGAAAAAAAAGGTAAGAGTCTGGGAGATATCAATGTCTTTGTCTGCAGATTTCCTCCTGTCAACATCAGTTGCCCTTAACACTTGTGAACTGCCTTAAAGTGTGATTATAATAAAACACTTCTGTTAAATTGGCATACTTGACTCTGAGACCCTGTCTGTCACTACATCATCTTCAAGTCTTTACCATTGTATTATAAATGAATGATGTCTGGCGGTAAATGATTCATACAGAAGTTGCAAATTAGCTTACATAATGTGCAGCCTCCTCAATTACTGCACAGCACATCACTGAAAATTATCATTCAACTCAAAATGATTTTTTTCTATTTTGATGTCTCTTTTGTGGCAAACAGTAGCTATAGACATTTGTGTTAGCCAGCAAAATGGTTAGCTTAACAGTGCGTCAGGGCTGCTGCAATAAGCTAATTATGCAAAAGGACACAACAGACTTTAGCTTCATAGCTTCTCTGAGGCCTAGTATTGTATCCCGTCTCAGAGCAACAGAGAATGAATCTATTGTACTCCAATAAATTCAATAAAACTCCCTACAGACAGAAAAAGACATTTCATTTAATGTAACAAACTTAATGTTAGCTTTGTTTTGAATTCCCTTTTTTGATTTTGTTTTTCCAACTGGAACAGACTGGGTGTTGCATATGAAATGCTAATTGTTTAACTGCTTATTAGTCACTGTATCACTGTAAACTAACATTGTTGTTTGTTTTCCTTGTGTTTTCTGTGCATTAATGGTGACTCATGAAATTGCACAGTGTAAATGATGGTGGCCCTTTAAACACCAGTCACACACTGAAAAGGAAAGGGATCAACAAAATACTTGGACGGAGAGAAAGCATCATGTTGGTGCAGATCCTTTTTAAACCGAAGACAGAAAGGTCGTTTTTTTTTATAACAAAACAAACGGATGATAGCTTGACTTGCACCTGACAGAACATGACTTTTCCATATTATTGCTCTAAGTGCCTCAGCAATACCACAGGGTGTTTTTTTTTTTTTTTTTTTTTTTGTGGATGAATTCATCAGCTGGGGAAGGCTATCCATGAGGCATTCTCCCCACAAGCCTTTCTTGGAATAGAACACATTAAAGAGGGATGAGCCGCCACTCAGGGAGGAGATTTGCCGTTTTCATACTGTAGGCTGAAATATCCCCACATGTCAGCACAATTGTGATTGGTCACCGTTTCACCCAGCAGTGACAAAAGAAAACAGCTTAACGAGTAAAAAAAAAACCTTGCCTTCAAAAAAAAAAAACACTTCCCTTCAGTCAGTAAACAACTAAATGTCATCACTTGAACAACCAGTGTTGCCCAACAGCATTAATTAGGTGGTAATGCCAGATCGCGCTCTGTGGGCTCTATTCAGCTTTTAACAGCTTTTTCACATTCTGGTGTAATCAGTGGCCCTGCCAACGATGGCCTGGACTTATGGGAAAATACTTGTAACATATTTCACAACTTCATAAAAATGTGTAAGTGATATGATTCACTATTACTAGGCATTGTATTTTTTTTTTTTTTCAATTTCCATGTAACATAATATCAGTTATTAGGAATGACATTATAACCACCAAGCGAAAACACGTGCCAGGAATTGTGTTGGAAGATTTTTCTGGCACATAAAATTGGAGAGCACAGAATTGGGTTAAAACTTTGCAGGGATAAGACTATACACTGGTTCAAATACATGTTATACTGTTGAAGAGGGGTGTAGTATATACTGTTTTTCCATACAGATACAGATGTATCATCTGTATAGAATAAAAAACTACAGTTCATGTTACATGACATTTTTACCCTTAGATCTATCACCACATCATAGAAGAGTAAGACACTTTGACCGCCTTATTTTTTTAAATATAGTAGTATCTCTTCTTCTCCCGCTTCTACCATATCACACAATTTCCCATTTTTGCAATTTCAGCAGCTTCACTCAGCATTTATAATGTATCCTGATCACTGGTACATTGAGAAGCAGCATTTTGAAGCCTCCAAATGATTTCTTTTGGGGGAGCCTGATGAAAGTCCTCTCCTGTAAACTCCCAGCGATGACAGGCAGAATACTGATATCGAACCGTGGCTCAGTGCATTTAAAACTCATTAGGTGGCTATTGTATTGGAACATTACCCAATGACAAAACTTCATACTTCTTTCTGCTGTGTGCTCACAGAGAGAGTGTGTATGTGTGTGTTTTGTGTGGTAAAAAGCCATTCTTGGTACACAATGTGAAGATTAACATTGTGTTTAACGTCATTTTGTTTTGGCTCATCCAGGATTGCAAGGTGTGTTGCCAGGAACGCCACCTGGAACAGGGAGCCTTGTGTGATTATGGAGAAAGCTGCGAGAGCTGCCAGGTACTGCAGCTACCATCTCCCTCAGCATATTGTTATGAAGCCTTATTATGCCGCTTTCAAAGGAAGTGTCTCCAACTTGTACTGCAGCACTGTCTCCTTCGGTATATTGGTTCAGAACTAAGTGTTTTCCTACATTTATTTGCATTTCCTTGGCAATTTGATCAGGCAACTGAGATTTGAATTGAATTAATTTCATCAGTAAAGAAGACAAAGTCAGATTGTCACAGTATTTGTACATGTTTTTACTGAAACCACACATAAGGAAATCAAATGACACACTAGCAAACATCTATCAGATGGATTAAAAGCCAAGTTTGAGATTTGTAAATGTTTTTATGCTATTCACTACCCCCTTCTCCTCCACCACCACCACCACCACCATTACTTCCACTACCACCCACTTATGTGCTAAGTGAAAAAGTCAGCATGCAGTCCAGAGCTAACACCATGCCTTGTTGTCATAAGAATAGTAATATCTATTAATGGAAAGGGAAAGATTGAAAGCAAAAATAAACTCAATCTCATCTGTAAGGTAACAAAACAAAAATGACCTGATACTGAAATGTTGAAAAGATGGATAGGTCTCTTACAGGAAGTAACAGGAAGTAGGATAAGCTCTGCTGTTTAACCATTCTTCAAAAACCACACACTAAAAACCCTGCGGCGTTGCACTCCTGCACATTTCTGTCCAACAACCGTGTGCTCATCCCACTTACAGTTACTCTCAGCAGTCCCAGATTCGGCTCAGATTTCAGAGAGAAAAGTTGGCCTGTGATGAATGAATTCACAACAGTATTGACATTCCTGTAAGGACAACAACAAATGTGAGTTTCAGTGAAGTGTCGTTTGTCATGTCTATGTGTTTACTGTTAGAACAGCATCAGTGAACAACAGCATTCACCACAGATGAAGGCTGAAGACATTGCTCTTAAGGGACAAAGATCCTGCCTGCACAGATGTTTCCACATACAGCAGTGTGGAGACAGTGGCATGGTGACTTGCACATGCTGGTCATATAAAAGATGGAGAAGGAACTAATACATCTTTAAGAAGAAAAGAACAAAGACACAGTGTCTCCATCCATCACCATTTCATTTTATTGAATTATGTTTCCAAGTTATGCTGCTAATTGACAAATGAGAAAAAAACAAAGAAGAAACATTCAGAGGGCATACCTCTACAAAAGCTGAACAATCACTTTTCTTTTTTCATAAACGAAAAAAAATGTTGGGAATTGTTTTCAACTGTGTCCAGATATGCAATAAAAATAAGAAGAAGAAAAAGAAAAAGAAATCCTTGGATTCCTGCCATATTTTATTCCATTCAACAGAGTAGTAAAATATCTAAAAAATGCCATATGCCTCACTCTGTTAACAATCCTGAACTCACCACTAAATGTAATCACTTGTTCGCCAGCCCAAGGCCAAGATTTTCACATTGCTATAATAGAAATGTACTTAGTATTTTGAGAAACCCTTACGAATCATGGAAACAGTTATACAAAATGGAGGGAATAAATATACATATCCAGTATCCCACCAATTCCTTCCAAACACATCACCATAATTGTGATGTCCATACCACAGTCCCTCCCCTCTTCTTCCTGGAAAGCCCAACAAAAAAAGCTTGGGTGAAAAGTGTTTCCCTGGCTTGTGAGAATGGCCGGGGTATTTGATTTTAGCCACAGTAACTGAGGTAATCAGAGGGTGGTGAGGAGTGCACAGCAGCAATTTCCGGAAAGGTCACCTTTCTAATGAGGAGCATTAGCCCACTCACCAGCCACAAAGGAGCTGAGAACCATTTTGTGGCACACAAGCAAGTGGTGGCTTGGAGCCGAGGTGCCTCCAGAAAGGGAGCGTTTCAGGTGATTTCCGCCTGTGGGTAAACCATAGGCTGGGCTTCAGCAACAAAACAGATAATGATGGGGTTGTTTTTGAAGCAGCTAATGTTCCTCTGCCTAATGTCGGCTCTGTTCAAGTTGAACGTACGACTCCACTGATGGAATGAACTTGGCTATATATGAGTAGGTCTTTTATGTTACAACTATCTACAACTGTGAGACAAATCAATGCACTCATGGAGCAACGCTAAGATGTTGGTCAGTAGAAGACTACACCGTTAGGCGCTGCTGTAAGCTTTTGGTCGTCGACATTCCAACTGACCCACATTGGTTTTAGAGATCATGTAAAACAACGTATCCTCTATGCACTTGTTTAGTTTCCATGTTGCCAGATTTACGTTTACTTTTTTTTTTCGTCATAAAAATATATTTTGTGGATTTTGAATGCCTTAATTGTAAAAGACATGCGGCTAGGACTGTGCCAACATCGGCCATGTTCTACAGGGTGAAGCACTGGAGCAACCCAATTTATGCTTAATAGTTAAAGAGGTTCTATATTGATACTGTAAAAATATCAATGTGCTTAATGTGGAAAAATACCCACTGCCTGAATCCAGAAACAGCCTGAAAACAAACTTTTTTGTTGCTTTTGGTGTTTAAAACCACCATAATTCTGTGTCTTCTTCGAAATAAAAAAAACTGGAACCGTGTTAAACATGGTACCTTTAAAAACAGCTTCGCAATTTAATTATCAATAATTAAAAAGATAAGGGCTTATGTGCACTTTAACATCACTCCAGTCATTTTCTGTGGGCTGGTATGGGTTCACACTCAACAGAAGAATAGTAGTGTCAGTGGGGATAGGACCGCTCTGTTTGCTGCAGATTTACGCTTATAAGACAGAGAGGTACTATTTCAACAAATTCTTTTCAGCTCAGCAAATATTCTTTACCAAACACACACATACACACAAAGATGGGACACATTATTTAGGCTTCTTTCTGTCAGAATCAAACACATCAATCAGAAGACACTGCCAAGGATGAGACTCCTTTCAAGAATCTGCGACAATCAACGGAAAGGTGAGCCATTTGGGCTGGTATCATTAATGTCAAGAGATTTAACCCAGAGTCAGCCGCTCAAACTTGAGTGGCAATCGGAGTGTAAACATTGCACCTGTCAGCTCATTACTGGGGCTTCAGTGTGGCAGCAAAGCCGTTTGCAGGATGGACGGCAGTTACCTTGCAGCCAGGGTAAATACCTTGCCCTTCTGCTGTATTCCCAGGATTCATTATACTGCAAACCAACACACAAGGAGCTGTCAGGAGTTACCAGTTCCATTACACACTAAATCCTTTAACAGGAGCTTTAACTTGTTGAATAAGACCAATATTGATTTGGGGCGGGTGGTGAGGTTCAGGCGCAGTAGATTGGTTGATTTGAACGCTGAAGTTCTTGAAACGGACCTTTGAAAAACCAGTTTCCAGCGAATTATCCACAACTGATATAGTAATTTCTGCTTTGCAACCATAACTGTAGGTGTTTTTCATAAATTTCTATTAATCCAAATCACTCCTCCAGTGGTACTTCAAAGTTTCTTACAAACAGTGTTAAATAATGCGGCCCAATAAAAAGAAAATCCCTTTAATTGCGAGGCAGATAAGCTGCTTACCTCATCTGCAACAGAGCTGAGCTCAACCTGATGCAAGACTTTGTTTTCTTTTATTTACTATCCAGCTAATGAAGTGATTTACCCCAAGAGTGCAGTCACCCCCAGCCTAAACTGAGCCGTGTGTACTTTATATTAATTTAGCTTTTCTCTGTGTGTTTTGGAAATTCATCATCATTTGATGTGTGGGAAACAGCAGCCATTTGATGAACAGTGAGGGTGGAGTGTGTTGTGACTTGTTTATCGGGGTCATCAAGTCAACGGAACAGTGGAGGATGTGAAACACAAGCGGTGTCCGAAAATCACTTCACTCTCTAAAATTGCTCAGTATTTCAGTGTTTAAAGTAGCACTATCGCAAATACAGCAGTAGGCCTAATAGCAATACAAAAAAAATGAAATATGCAATAAGGTCCAGGGGAGCCATAACTATATAGTCAACGGTGTAGTGCCTGTGAAACAAATGTAGAATTTATTTTTGTTATGAGACACGAGGATGTTTCTGATACGCTGCACCACTGGCCCCATCTAGTGGCCGAACAAAGAATTGGAATTTGCGATAGTGCTACTTTAAGAGGGACGGTCACATTTCAGATTCTTCTACATTACAATATGACGTCTCTGGGTAAGGCCAAATAAAAAAAGGTAGTGTTAATGTGCTGTGTGAAATACTTTCAGATATATAAAATAAATGCAATGGCAGAGGTATTTTCTAACTCAGGTGGCCTAAACTACCAAGCTAACAGCCTTCAAGCTAGCAGGGGCTTTGTGGAGGCTGTTGTTAAAAAGAAGAAATCTTACAACTTACAGTAAGTTATATTTTTTAACTGTTTTCGAAGCTGGCTTTCTAATACTAGCCACTTCTTTGGGTATGAGTATGAACTGCACTGCTAGATTTAAGCAGTGCCCAGCTAGACAAGGCTTACATTAAGCTAGCTGTTGTGGGCCAGAAATTGGCTTCAAAGAGTTAAACCACAATGTTTCTGCAAGTTAATATCTCAACAACAAAAAATTGCAAAGTGGCACAATTACTTTATCAGTGTATTTTAACTACTGTTAACCATTGTAGCCATATTAATATAGGCTACATAGATCAGCCTAACATACATTCAGGCGCCACCCAGGGTTAAGTGAAACCAAAAGCAGATTTAAGGGTTTTGTGTAATGTATTTTTTGAAAATCTATTTCAGTTGTGAAATATTAGACCTCACCTTTCCCTGAGGGAAGGCTATATGCCTTTTTTTTTAAAATAACTATCTCCCTGTTTGCATGGTGTGATATTTTCACAGAATCGTCAGGTTTTTCCCCAATGAACACTTAAGTACATTTGCCGGAGTCTAATGCACAAAAAGAAAAACAAAGTTGTATAATGATTTTTATGGAGAGCAATAAGCACAGCTGTAGCTGCTCTGTTGACAAACAGGCAACTCCAATGACAAAGGGCTCCTTAAAACCATAAACCTTTTTTATATATCTATTCATATTCACATAAATGTTATATAAATTCCATTTTCTTCTGTGTGCAAGAGTTGAACAGTAGCAGTGTGTTGTTCCTCCTGGAGGCATGTCTTTATATCACCGAAGAGCCATTTCCCCCGTCCTAAGTGCGGCTCTCCCAGGGGAATAAGGGAATCTTTTGTGTGTCTGTGATTTATGATCCTACAATGTCTTGCCTTGAAGGAAAACTGACAAATTTCTGCAATAATTGAGGTAAATGATGGTTTTGTCTCTTTTTAATTGATCATTTTTACCCATAGTTCTTTGAGTGCACAAAGTATATTATGTGAGTGTCAGCAGGATATGCCACAGGAAGGTGTGTTTATGGCGTTTGCTTTGTGTGAATGGGAACTGCTGATGCGTGCAGATGTCTGTGTGTAAATTGTCCATGGCGATGTTATGAAGATCTGGGTGTTATATAAATGCAATTTAGAATTAGACATGCATTGATTTTAAATATGCTTTGCTCTTATTGACAATTATTCATCAATGAAAAAACAAAACAAATGTAGGACCTTGAGAACTAATATTCAGCTCTCTAGCTTGGGTTTTTTTTTTTGCAGAAGGGCATCTGTCATCTCTACAAGCAGTGAAAATTCACCCAGTGTGGTGGCCATAAGGGGCACTATTCTGATTAGGAAATGATCAATGCCATAAGAGAAATTCACCATATGCCACAGATCATTAGTCGACTCTCCCAGTGCGCATAAATGTGCCAGGACCTGTCTTTGAATCCATCACTCTCGACGTTCCCGATGATCACCGCTCAGGTCTGTGACGTTCTTCCTGCCTCTGGCCTTTGGAATGGAAATATACACAGTAGCACGGGATATGAGAAAGCTCATGGGATGCACTTGATGGCGTTGGTTGATTCACGTCTTTGTCAAACCTACAAATATTGTTGTGTTACCTCTAACACATTACATCAGGTGCTCGCTCGCAGCGTGTGCGTGTCATATTTCTGCCACACACTTTAGACCACAATACCTTTCTCTGTCAAGCAACTGCATCAAAATGATAAACACACTTCATCTGTTCTTAACATTCACATAAGATAAATGCTGTGCAGTTATAGCCGGGGGAAGAAAAGATTTAAAATTCATAGATGCTGCCAGTGGTGCACATTTTAAGGGCAAGGCGGCACTTATTCCGTAAATTACGGATGAGGTTTACAGCTTGTCTGCTAGTTTACAGATGAAGAGGGTCATGTTGAGTTCAGGGGGTGCCAAGGTGATGCCGTGTTAGATTGTTTGGAGAGCTAAGGTACGACAGTGTTGGGAGTAGTGACAAGCACTGACCAGTGAAACCCCGGTATTAATTTTTTCAAGATCAACCAGCAGCAGCCACCGGTTGCTCCATGAATGTAGCTCAGCATTTTAATCAGTAATCATGCCTCTGGGATGGAGGAAAGTGTCCCAGATTCAGAGGGCCTCTGGCTGACAGATCAATTTGACATTATATTATTAGTGGAGGCCTCACAGGATTTTGAAAGCAGTCTTTTAATCCAATGTGCTACAAGGAGGGAGAGTGCAATGAGAAGCACAGCGAAAAGGTCCCCTTACCAAAGAGGAAGGAGGGAATCAAAACATTTAAGCCAGTCAGTGGGTTCCCTCTGAGAGAATTAGGCCGTTCTGTGATGCACCGTATAAAATACAGGCACATCAAATTGGCCTGGACCAGGAAAGTGAATGCATAAGTTAGTGAAGTTGCTTTCTTATGCAAACTACTTCCTGTTGTAATTGTAATTTAACAGATAAGCATTATAAAGTGCTTTCATTTACAATATAGTTGACTCCTTTATGCCACAACAAGAATTGCTGTTTGGAACTAATCTATTTTGTACCTTAAAAACACTATATCATAGAGGAGGGATTAAACCTGTCATGTTGACTATAATGGAAACTCTTTGTAAACACTAAATTAAGTCCTTCCATTATAAGTAAAGGCAGAGTTGTTTAAATACATACCCTGGCTGCTTTAATTATTTTCTGTCATTATTTGATGCGTCAGTGGCTGTCAGCCTGTGAGGAGCCATTTGCTCTCTTCTCCTGATTTGCTCGAGTACACCTGGAAGTGCAAACGAGGGCAATGCAGCAAAGCTGTAAACTTCCAAGGAGGTACATGGCAACTGAAATGTTTCCACCCTTCACTCATTTTTTGGATTACTACCCTTCAAATATCAGTTACATTTGACACAAGTGACAAAAAGACGAGAAGTAGATTCTTCACGAAAAAAGATTCTCCCTGCTAGTGAAGGGCCATGGATCCGTCTTTTAAATCTTAGTCACTGTAGGCTTCACGTTGCACTAAATCAGTATTTTTATATGAACAATGGATCGAATGACTGTGTGTAAGATGAAAGGAGACACTCATATGGAGATTTATCATCCAACTCTGCAGCGTTTTGAGCTGCAACCCTCTTATAGCTGTTTTTAGTTGAAAGCTTTGAAAACACATCACCAGCAGACAACCTTGGTGATTAACTTGGCCAAAAGCACATTATTCTTTAAATAATATGATCTACTTTAACAGACTCAACTAAATGCATCTTTAATAAATAAATAGAAATATATTTTATATGGTGTTTTTTACAGCATTATCTGGTGTATAAAAGTTTACTTTATTTGTTCTTGATGTTAATGCAGCATTTAACACGGCAGTACTGTGGAGTTGTGCACTGGGTTGGCATTTAACGGAGAGTCTCGTATTAAACCGGTTCATCTTTTTTTAAACAACAGCAGTTGTTTATGTGGAGAGCACATTACATCCAGCTTGCAGGGTCATTATACAGTACTTGGGTCCAGTCAGTGTCTTGGACTCTGCCACCATCAGATGGTGACTCATATTTTTTATGCCTACGAGTAACTTTCTCCAACTGATCTGAATTGGAATTAGCTGTGTGCAGCCTATTAGGAAGTTGTTGATTGAATGTGCTGATGAAATGGTGGGAACATTTTAGAGAAAATATTCATAAGTTAAAAAAGTTAAACTTTTTCCTCTGAGGACACTGGACCACAGCTGATGATAAATACTTATAGAAAAACACAGATCCTTGCAATTTTTTATTAGTTTTCAGATGGCTACACCGTGATTTATGATCAGGCCATTAAAAACGAAGTGCAGTAAATTAAACTCAAAGGTTTGCTTATGTATTCACTCTCAAATCAGATGAGGATTTCAAATCATTCAGGCAGATATCTAGACATGATCCTGCTGGTGGAGAGATGCTGTTCATGTTTCCACATGCAAACAGAGGAAGCGAGTGAGCAGCTGTTTTATATGTTGAATCCTCATTGTGGGCCTTTTAGCCACACCCACCTGGCGGATGAGTTAAATGAAGACACACTCTGGCTCTCATTTACCATCCTCTTGATTGCTCAGTGCCGATTGCCTGGTCGCCTTTATAAGCCTGTGAAGTCACATGGGCTGTAAGTCAGAGGAAATGGTCACATTCACCCTCAGCATATGGCCAAAGATTCACTCTTATTGTACCTTAACAGTCCCCTCGCTTGCTGTTTGGGAAACAGGATTCATGATAATGCCTGGTTGCGGACTGCAAATTGCGAGTTCAAACTACGCTTTGCAAGTGTGTCATCACAAGCTGCTGTTTGGTTTATTCAAAAAGGAGCTTCCAGTTGGGAGAACCTGTCTCTTTCACCTCTGCAGTTTACTCACACCTTGATGTTACACGAGTCATTAACCAAGGTTTGATGACTGATGTTGGTATTAAACTTGAGCTGTTGCATTTTTTAAATCAACATCCAGGCCCATCCTGAGCAGGAAACTGTGAGCCTCCCAAATGTTCCAGTTACAACCTCGAAGGAATTGGTCTCAGATGTCCTCTACTTGCTACAGACTTTTAATTATGATTTTTATCTCAATATTTTTATCAACTTTGGCAGCTCACATAACACTAAATCCACTTTTATCTTGAATTTCCTCCATTTCCTTACAACCTGTAACATCTGCTGATACCTTTTCTCTAATAAATACTCCCTCTGCACTTTAACAAATGCACCACTCCGGTCTAAATAAATGTGATACAACTCTGTGGCAAAGTAATAAAATAAGTGTTTCAGCTTCATGTTGATAAAAATCTATAACAGTTGTTGTTTTTAAAGTCTGGCGCTCTGTTGTGGAGCATCTTCTTCCAGGAAAAAAAATTCTCTGGTGCAGAAGGAGTGAAGCGTTTTATGACTGGCTGCTGCAGCAACAAACTTAATTAAACTCAGCTGTGACATCATAAAACGTTCATGTCACATTGTGTAATCGTAACCGACGTGGTAATAGGAAAAATATATACTATAAAACGGTAAAATGGACACAGATGTGCAACATGTATCGCAAAGAGCTGTCGTAAACATTAATGTGTTTTTAGTGTCAATCTTTTAGGTTTGTCTCCAGATATATATATTTATCTTTTTTGGAAACACATTGAGATGAAAAGATGCTTTCTCATGGTCCACGTGCACATGAGTCGAATGAAATGTCTCTGCCAAAAATCTGGATTATGTCGTTAATGTTGGTGGTTGTTGGCTTTGCTGGAAAATACAACTTGTGTTGCCGACTGCGAACAGACTGTTCACTATTTCTGTGTTTTCTGCTGTATTCATTTTTCAACACACTTTCACTCCTCTTCAAGGACTTGCACCAGAAAAAGCATCCCCCATGGCATGATATTTTCCTCAACACATTTTGTTTGGTATCTAGCCTGCAATTGGCAAAAACAGCATTCATTTACAGTAATATACATTCCTAACAGTTGTAATCTATCATAGTTGATATCATCATGATTTTTACATGGGGATTTTTTAAAGTGTAATATCATAGGGTGTATTTTTTTAAATTGGGAGAAAAGTAGCACTTCATGGATGAAAATGTTTTTTTCAATCTTCCAGCAAATTAAATACCTGGCAAATCAAGGTCGTTCAACACACTGATGGAAAAAACAAAACAAAACAAAAACATCCCGAGCAATGTTTAGTATTGCCTATATAATAATAATAATAATAATAATGCATTTTATTTATAGGCGCCTTTCAAGACTCTCAAGGTCGCCTTACAATAAAAACAATTAAAAGTACAAATAGTAAAACAATGAGACAAGCAATAAAACAACAAAACAACAACAATAATAAAATAGCAACAATACAGCAACAGTGAACATTGTGTTAGGGGGGGTAGGCCAGTCTGAACAGGTGAGTTTTGAGATGTGATTTGAAAGTTGACAGTGTAGTTATAGTTCGGATGTGCTGTGGGAGTGTGTTCCAGAGCCGGGGGGCAGTGCAACTGAAAGATCTTAGTCCCATTGTGGTTAAGTGGGCAGAAGGGGTGGAGAGGAGTGAAGCAGAGGAGGTCCTGAGTGAGCGGGAAGGTGTGTAGGTGCGGAGGAGATCGGTGAGGTATGGAGGTGCAAGGTTATGGAGGGCCTTAAATGTGAGGAGCAAGATCTTGTAGTCGATGCGGAGGTGGACCGGAAGCCAGTGAAGCTGTTTAAGGACAGGAGTGATGTGCTGTGTGGATGGGGTTCGGGAGATGACACGTGCGGCTGAATTCTGGACTAATTGCAGTTTATTGAGGGATTTATGTGGCAGACCATGTAGAAGAGCGTTACAATAATCAAGACGGGATGTGACAAGGGCATTGACCAGTGTGGAAGTGCTGTTAGAGGAGAGAGATGGGCGGAGGCGATTGATGTTGCGGAGATGAAAGTATGCAGACCGGGTGATGTTATTGATATGGGCAGTGAAGGAGAGGGTGCTATCCAGGATGACGCCTAGACTCTTGACCTGAGGGGAGGGGTAGACAGTGGTGTTATCGATGAGTAGTGGAAAACTGTTAGATTTAGATAGTGTGGATTTAGTGCCAACCAGGAGGATTTCTGTTTTATTTCCATTGAGCTTGAGAAAGTTGTGAGAAAACCAGGTTTTGACATCGTCCAGACAGTCCAAGAGGGGGGGTGGAGGAAGTGAGGAGCCAGGATTACAGGAAAGATAGAGCTGGGTGTCATCTGCATAACAATGAAAATTGAGTCCGTGATTTCTGAAGATGTTGCCGAGGGGGAGTAGATAGATAATGAAGAGGAGGGGGCCAAGGACAGAGCCCTGTGGCACACCACAAGTGACTGGGGAGGGTTGAGATTGATACTTATTTAGCTGTACATATTGTGTGCGACCGGAGAGGTAGGAGGTGAACCAGGAAAGAGTGGAGTGAGTTAAACCAATGGAGATGAGGCGGTTGAGGAGGATGCTATGAGAGATTGTGTCAAAAGCTGCGGTGAGGTCAAGGAGGATGAGTATAGTGAGATGTCCAGAATCTGCTGCCATGAGAAGGTCATTTGTGATTTTTGCCAGAGCTGTTTCAGTGCTGTGATGAGGACGGAAACCAGATTGAAACTGTTCATAGAGGGTGTTGTGGGTAAGGTGATTATGGACCTGTGCAGCAACTACTTTCTCCAGGATTTTTGACAGAAAGGGAAGGTTTGATATTGGTCGGAAGTTGTTAAGATCGTTGGGGTCCAAGCCAGGTTTTTTGAGTATGGGAGTGATTATTGCTGTTTTGAGGGGAGCTGGAATGGAGCCAGAGGAGAGGGAGGAGTGGATGATGTCAGTAATGAGTGGGAAAAGAGAAGGGAGACAGAGTTTAACAAGGTTTGTAGGCAGAGGGTCAAGACTACAGGTGGAGGACTTGGATTTCTGTATGAGGGAGGATATTTCTGTGGTGGTTGGAAGATCAAAATTAGAGAGTGGGGATATGAGAGGTGGGCCAGGAATATGGCAGTCGTTGCAGTCGGTGCTATTGCATGGAGGAGGTAGTTGATCATGAATACTGTATATTTTGCCAGTGAAAAAGTCCATAAATTTGTTGCAGAGGGCGGTGGAGTACAAGTTAGAGGACAGAGTGTCAGGGGGGTGTAGCATGTTGTTAAGTGTGGAGAACAGGGTGCGTGAGTTTCCTACAGCAGTTCCAATGATAGAGGTATAGTGGTCCGTTTTAGCCTTGGCGATGGCATCTTTATATTTCAGCAGGTGGTTGTGGTACATGTTACTGTGAATGGTGAGACCGGTTTTCCTTGAGAGGCGTTCCAGACGGCGTCCTTCAGTTTTGAGATCATGAAGTTCAGGGGTATACCAGGGGGCAGAGCGTGTGAAGGTGACAGACCGTGTTTTTAATGGTGCCAGTGTATCCAGGAGGTTTTTGAGTTCGTAGTTATAGTGGAATGTCAGATCCTCGGGTGTGGTTAAGTGGTCGGTACTTGGGAGAGAGTTTATAGCGGCTGAGAGAGTTGGCGGATTGATGTTCTTGATGTTTCTGAAAGTAATGTAGCGGGGTGCTTTAATTTTGAATAAAGGTAAGTTAACAGTAAATGAAATAAGCTTATGATCTGACAGGGGGAAATCCGATATGATGTGGTTCAGTGGTGAAACTCCAGTGCAGCAGATGAGATCCAGAATGTGTCCTCTTGAATGGGTGGGAGTGCTGATAAACTGATGTAGACCGAAGCTGTCCAGGCAGGATATGAAGTCTTTTGTTAGAGAAGAGTCTATGTTGTCCATGTGAATATTAAAGTCCCCTAGCAGTATAATGTTGGGTGACAGAGAGCACAGAGTGGCAACAAAGATCGAGAATTCATTTATAAAACTGGGGTTATGTTTAGGTGGACGGTAGATGGCAGCTAAAATAGTAGGAGTGGATCCATGGATTTTCAGTGCAGTAGATTCAAATGATGTGTGGGGAGTGGCAGGGAGAGGGGAAACCTTGTACTTATCATTATATATTATCGCTAGACCACCACCACGCCCGAAGGCACGAGCTTGACAGGAATACACAAAGCCGCATGGGGTACACAAGTTGAGTTCAGCATAATCATTGGGCTGCTGCCACGTCTCAGTCAAGCAGAAAAAGTCGAATTTAAGGTCATTCACTAAATCATAGATGAGCTGACCCTTGTTGGTGAGTGAGCGGACATTAAGCAGCCCCATAGAAATTCTGCATTCACTGGGACAAGTGCTAGACGCCGAGGCTAGGTTAGCCAGAAGAGAGTTGTCTCTGCTTCTGCCACTAATGGCTTTGGAGCGATGGAGTCTATTTGTGACACGAACAGGAATAGGAATAGGAAGAGTCAGACCAGCAGCATGTTCACCCCAAAAGGGGAAGGGGGGGGTGGCCAGCTGCCTGGTCGTCTTAAAAGGAGTGGGTAGGACTGAGAAGAGAACTAGATCAGCATCAGCTTCAGCTTCAGCATCAGCATCAGCATCAGCATCAGCATCAGCATCAGCATCAGCAGGGCCCGCATCATCAGGGACAGGGCTGTCGGGGATGAAGCCCGTGGTCTGGGCAGGGCCCTGCTGGAGAGACCATCAATTGGTGTTAAAAGCAATAAAGTTAATGAGGTTGTGGGTCAGTATACCGGTTCCGTTTCTGTTAAGATGCAGCCCATCATGCCTAAACAGGTCCCACCTAGTCCAAAAGGAGTCAAAGTGACTGATAAAACCAAGACCTGTGGCGGTAGTAAAGTTTTCCATCCACCGGTGCAGACTAAAAAGACGGCTAAAACGCTCTGAGCTCTTTGACAGGGAGGGGGTGGGGCCAGATAAAATGAACCTCCTCCCCAGACTTTCAACTGTGATGGCAAGGGACTCCAGGTCATAGTGAAGCTGAGTTGATTGCCTTGACATGACGTCATTTGTGCCAGAGTGCGAGATTACAGTGTGTACAGAGGGATGGAAATCCAGGAGGGCTGGGATCAATTCAATGAAATCAGACGTTTTACCTCCAGAGAGACAGTAAGTTATTGCACCTGGGAGCTTTACAAATCTAACAATTGAGTCACCTACAATTAAGATCTCCGGGCGGACTGTATGGAGGTTATCAATGTAAACGGCCAGCTTTGATCTCATGCGGTGACCAATAGGAAGCGAGTTGGTCGCGGTCAGGGAGGCTGCGTGATTGCGCACCTGGTCAGAAGCCTGCGCGACAACAGGTGACTTTCGTGAGGGAGCAGAAGATCTTGGTGCAGACACGGAGGGCTCCGAGTTAGTGAGTGATAGGCGAGGTCGTTTCCCGTCGGGGGTCGTCGGGGAAGGGGAGCCCGACGGAGAGGTGGAAGCAACAGGTGTGCGGCGCTTCCTAGATGCAGGCTGGGGCACAGTCATTCTGTCAGCCGGCTGAGGGGGGGAGTGAACGGGCAGCTCAGGCTCGGCGAGCGGGGAGAAAAAGTTACTGAGCGGGATGTCAACATCAGGGGGGTCGTAGAGGGGAAGGGAAAGACGGTTGGTGCCCTTTGCTATCGTGGCCCAGGTGGGGGACTGGGGTGAAGACGGGCCGGGGACATCAGGAGGAGCAGCAGATGGAGCAGCGGTCCAAGGCGTCTGGTCAGCCGAGGGCTCGAGGCGCGCCAGCTGGGAACACAGGTCAGATTGCCGCTGAAGAAGTTCCTCGATGAGCCGCTGTATGGACCTGAGCTCGGACTTCAGCTCCGCAGTCTCCGCACTTTCCGTAATCTCGGATGGAGCCATCGGTGGAGCTGAAAGCAGGAAAGACACACAGCCAGCAAGACGTGGACAGACAGTGGCGGAGTATTGCGGGAAGTATCGGTAGAAGAGTGCAGGGCACCGGAGCGGGGACGTACATGCCAGGGCTCCGTAGGAGCCCGCAGCGGAGAAATCAACTCGGATATGTGGATAAGGTAGGCTGAGTATTGGGAAACTTACGGACAGGGGCCTGAGACAGGCCCGCTGCGGTGTAATCGGCTCAGTAGATTCCGGTTTTTGGTGAAGGATTAAGCCGCTGCAGGTTGAATGACAGCTGACAGGTATTTCCCACGCTGTCAGGTGAGGTGGTCGGCTGGAGCAGGACGTGAATCTGTTAAAATCCTCGCCCGATGGCTAAAAATCATTCACCCGGTAAAACAGTGTGGTTAAGACGTGCGGTCTGGAGAACTGTATCGTATATGGCCTAATAAACCCCACAAAAAGTCTCTCCAATCTTGCTTATTGTCAAGCCTAATGACCACATAACATTTTTGGTCTTTTCATTTCTCCCCTCAGCAGCTCTCTCTTAAATCTGCACATGGTGAAGCACTTACATAATAGTTGTCCTTACAGTCTGTGCTCTCCTCAGACATGGAACAGTTTGACTTGTCATGGTGGGAAGAACACAGGTGTTGCTAACAGCATTAACCATGGCTCTGTTTTTAAAAATCCCAGTGAGCCTTGACAGCAAAATGGCACAACACAACACTTGGACCCTGAAGCCGAAGCAGCTAAATTGAGATTAGTCATCTTTTAATTTAGCTCTTTACATTGGTACTTTTCTAAACATGCCCATGTCTCCTGTGTGGGAAAATTGGCCTATTGGATTTTATGGTAGGAAATTGCCCAACCAGCATTTAGACCTGTCAAATACTGGTAAATGATAAATGTTGTATAAATATAGGACCATGTCATAATCTCTCTCTCTTGCTAATGAAGCAGCTTCATGTTCTATATCCAGGGGCGCCGCTATGGATTTAGGACCCCATGAAAAGAACTCTCACTGGATGCCGACGAAATGTTTTGATGCTATTTCACATAAAAATATGCATTTTGATGATTGATTTGATTTTTTATCCATGACAGCTGACAGGTAAGGCCGCACTGAGCACTCTAAATACAATGGATTTCATTTAATGTATTTGCTACAACACTGATACTCTATTAAAAAAGAAATATGCCAAAGGAACTTTAGTTAACTTCTTGAATATAAAATAATCTTTAGATAAATTAGGCTACCTGGAAAAATACAAAACTTAAAAGAAACTCTTAAAAATAAATATAATTTATTAAAGAAAATGCAATTTTCACTAACAATCCCCCACTGCTCACTGTCTCCTTCTTGTAGGTCTAATATAATATAATTTATATGCTTTTTAAACCATTAAAATTGTTCGGAAAAAAAATTATTTCATTTATTTTAATTAATCTTTTTTATATCTTTTGTGTGTATTATTTTCTGTTCTTATCTGACATTTGAGACTGTAATAAAGTTTATCATTATTATTAATTCAACACACAGCTGCTCACCTCCTTCCTCATGTGGGGGCACTGAGGCTGCTGTTGCTGCTTTCAATGATTCCAAAACAAATAAAGTTATTGTTACCAGTACATTGCATTGTAAATAAGATATATTTGTGAGTTAATAACTTAGTGTCATTATTTTTTGTCAGTATTATAATTTTATTAGGAGCATCTTTGGGCCCCTAGAATCCTTCTCCTTTTCCCCCCCTTTCCGGCATACTGTGAACGTGTCAACATGCTCAATCTGAACGGAAATACAGACTCTAAAACAAGCAGTCAGGAATTACTTATCTTTGGGATGAGTATAATTTGGTCCTATTTTAGTGTTTGCACCATCAGGCAATGGGAAAATCATTTGTCAATTCATTGAAAAGGTATATGCCATTTTCTTTTGTTATTCTCTAGATTAAAAACGACAACAAAACTTTTGCTTTCTACAATATGCTCGAAGGGATTGAAAAGTCGTGTCACATTTTCAGCACTCCTCACAAAGTATGACAAACATGTGACAAGCGGAGTCACGCATCATTCCCTCAACACGCTTGAGAGATGTGACAAAAGTGCTCTGTTTTTATTTAGCTCAGCATGAACACAGTTGGGACTCATGTTGAAAATTTTGTCAGAATATTCAAACTGTGATGCTGAGCTTGTGATACCAAATGGCTCCGTTCGGAAAAAAAGCAGCAGAGCAATTGAAGGCAGGACACCACCAAGCATAAAACATGAAGTCCTGTGTTGCTGGCGAAACATGCTACTTTGTTTTCAAATGATTGGATGCAAAGCAGGTGACTTTAAGGTTTGTTAAAAGAGAGGTATTATGTGCACGGTGTGCTCCTCTGACTGAAGTGATGCAGTGTGGCCAATTAATCAGACATCAACATGTGCACATTCAGTGACAGGGAACAGCTCCAACACCTTGTTAGCGGTCTCAGAGTGCACATGCCCACTTGTCATAATTACCACCTTGAGTGTCACTGATTGGAAACCATCGAAACTCCACTGCACCCCCTTTTCTTTCTTTCTTTCTTTCTTTTCTGCTGCAGTGTATATTCACCTCAATCTTTTTCCTTTTAAATTTCTTTTCATCATCAAATTAATGGGGAAGGTACACGCCAGACCTGTGACTGAAGCTAAGCAGCTGTGCTAATCACAAAGCATATGCAATGTGATTAGTGTGAGTTATGTTTATATTTGTGCACAATGAGTGCCAAACCACATCTCTGACACAACTCCAAGATGTTATGTGCTTCCTCCGCAATTCATGAGCCTTTGAAAAACTGGCTTCTTTTATAAGTTGGAGGGAGAAAATCAGAGGAAAACATGTTTTATGGACAATCTGGAACAGGCCCATACTTTGCCACTGATGCCTTAAACACAATTGCTATAATTTGTTATATTAGATTTTTGTTCTATAATTGTGAACAGTGAGATTTGTATTACAGGTTTGAAAACGTGTAATTTTCAATCTGAAGGACCCAAACAAATATCCTTGTTTTTTTTCTTTAAGCTAAATATTCTTGTCACAAGTCCACCTGTCTGACTGTGGACAGAAAAGTCCAACAGTTCGGCCATCTGTGTCCTCCTCCTTATATACCAGACAGGAAGTAGGAAAATACATCAGTAATCTCCCATATTAGCTTCACTGCATCAACTCCCTGTAAAATCCTGAATATTATGTTTTTCAAGCCTCCCCCCCTCACCTGCAAAGCCTTCAATGGTCAGGCACCATCATATCCTACTGAACCCTAATGCACTACTAGAGCGCTGCACAAGTAAAATTAAGGTTTACTTGCGGTTCCTTAAGTCTCCACAAGAAGGAGAGAAGGCAGATGGATCACAGCTACCATGGTGAGAGACATCAAAAACAAGCAAATGTGCAAGATTGAAGAGAGAAGAATCTGCAATTATTAGTCCCACATGGGGAAAATTTGCAGTATTACAAATATGTTATGCGTGTCATGTTTCAGTGAGCTTCACCAAACAGTTGTTGTTTGAAGCCCTGATTAAAATGAGCTGGCAGTCTCAGCAGACCCATGTGTTCAAGAAGCTTGTTCCACAGGTGAGGAGCACTAAAACTAAAAGCCACTTCACCTTGTTTGGTCTGATTGTGGGAGCCCACAAAATGTCATTTAAATTCAATTCAAAATGGTCAAATAAGCAACATGTAATATCTGCACCATATTTAAAATAAAGTTTACTTTTGATTATTTCAGGAAACAAATAACTTTTCCCCAACTACTGAATGATTAAATTAAATTTAAAATTTGTATTTTGAATTTTGAAGTTTCGAATTTGAAACACATGGAAAAATATTCACAATAAATTTGACTAATGCACTGTAATTTTAATTTTCATTCATTTCTTGTGGGCACAGAAAAAAACACATACACCCAATTTTAAAATAAACACACTGAGTGACCCCATGCTACTGTTCTGCCTGTTTTTTGTTCACCATCAGCCTTCAGTGTGATACACCGTCCCATTTAGAGCACTCATCCGGATTTGGTAATCTTGAAAAGTTTGGATCTGGATCGGACTGATCCAATCCTACTTTGCTTTGAACAATTGGGATACAATTAAAACGGAATACGTGATTATGGATAGCAAAAAAAAAGGGATTTCAAAATCCGGATAATTTTGATCCAGATTAAACCTTTTGAACAACTGGGCCCAGATGACCAGAGTGACATGGATGTTATTGTAGATCTGAGATACAAATGTGACTGCAGTTACACCAGGATTTTTTAAACCAACTTAGTGGGTATGGTTTTGAAATGATGTTTATGGTGATAGATGATGTTTGCTCAACAAAAAGGCTCCTGAGAAGAAATCTATATTTATGGATTTGGAGCGCAGTCAATGATACAATTATTTCTATCAGTTTTGCTCTATATCTACATGTGTCTGTGTGGTAAAACTACAATGGCACATTGTTTTAAAAGTCTTGCTGCAGTAAGGAATTATCTCCTTTCCCTTCTTAAAGGAAGATCCAGTGTTTCCTATGCTGAAGGAGATAAGATAAGAAGCACTGAAGCTCCTTTCTTCACCATTTAGAGAATTGGACCAGCTCTTATCATGGCTGCCACACTTAAATACTTCCAGGTCATTTCACTTGGTTAGGAACCGTCCTAAGCCAAAAAAAAAAGAAAGTCTTCCTGACCACAGCCCTACATTGCCAAGGGACTTCCCATGATGCACTGAGCTCCTCTGTCAGTTTGCAGTACGAGGAACCATATGGCTTCTGAGCATGAATTAATAACATCTTAACAGATCTGGATTAAGATGTTTGGAGTCTGTGGTCTGTTGGAAGAGATGCTCATTTGTAAGCTGCCAAAACATATTTGCAACTTTATAATTAGCCACAGATCAAGGAAGTTGACAGCTAAGAGATGTTGTTATGACGCCAACAGTATCTTACCATTCATGTAACATTATATAACACAAAGCGCTTTGTTTACATGGAAGGATGTTGTATTTAAATACAGTAGGTACTGAGAGCTAAAGTTGTCTTGTGACCTCCAGCATTGCACAGAGATCACTCGAGACGCTGTATGAACCAGAGCTTGTGTTGGTCAGAATCTGTCATCTGCTATACTTTCACAACATGTTATGAAATGATGGAGCAACATTAAGAAGAGTACATAATGTGTTGGCTCACCGTAGGGCAGAGGCAGCCTCCTCCTCCTCATCCCATGAGGAAGCAGAGAGAGAGAGAGAGAGAGATGATGCTTGAAACAGGGTATAAAATTGTGATCTATTAAGTGTACTGTACATCCTCCCACCGTTATTGAATGTACAGCCCTGGAATTCAGCCACTTATGGTGTGATTTCTAGCACATTTCCTGTGCCGAGGCCTGATTGCTGAAGGAAATCTACACACAGCTGAACACCACTCAGCAAGCTCCTGCAATTACATTTTCTGTTACTTTGTTTGGATGGCATTTTTAGTGTCAATCCTGAAAATCGGCAAAAGGTTACACAAGGCAAAGATAAGAGGCATGATGGAGCCATCACTTTGTGAAGTGCCAATACTTCCCGTTGGTTATTTAAAGGGGCAGGATCGAGAAATAAGACTCAATAGTGACATGCCGGCCGTTGCGGCTGCAGCCATCAGCTGGTGCGGGAGCACGCATGAACTCTTCACTGCAGTGCAGCTGATGCTGTGACCCTGTTATTCATTTACTCGGTGTTCACTGATCTCCGCATGCCTCTGTGGAATGACGTTGGTAGCCTACACCTGTCAACAGCATCATGTCATGTGACAAAGTAAGTAAACTAACAATGTTTATTCTAGTGTAACTTTAGTATATTATTTATACTTTCTAGTGGTCTTTGTGTGGTGGTGGGTCCTTTGCTGGCCGTAGCAGAATCCATTACTACCCAAACACTAGTTTGTGTCCACAGTGCTTGTCTTCTTCCTGTATCCAAGTGGAAAGCCATCAAGGACGCTCATTCAGCGTCCACTGGACTGCGCTGGAAATTCGGATCAGAAATTGTACATTATGCATCACACAGCCTGTTCTAGGCAATGGAGAGATACGTGGGTACGTCACCTATAAGGGGATATCACATACTATGAAAATATGAGTTAATATACAAAAACATGACATTTTTAATGGTAGGCTTCAATGTACATTGAATTTACATATGCAAGTTATTAAAACATAACATATCTATATGCTTATTTGTATGTAGATAGGACGATATACTGTACAGCTTTCTTTTACATAGTATATCAGTTTTCAAAACAACTTTCATAAACATTTTTATGGGTTAGAAATTGCAAACAAAAAACAAAGCAACCAATTCACTCAGGCAATACAACAACTTTCTGCAAGTTCCACTTTTCCATTTTCATGTCTGTGCATTTGACAATTTATCTCAGGTAGAACTGATGGTACCTTTTTTTCTATTGACAGTGGTTATGTAACTGTCCATGGCCCTTACACTCTGTTTCTGTGACCTGTCTGGTCGCCCTAGCAAAGAGATGGCTGGATCAATTAAGTTGTCTGCATCAGCTGTTATTGAAACCTGTTAAACTTCCAGTATAGAAGTCGGTGTGTATTTGTTGCACAATGGCAGATGTCGGTAAAATGCACTGACATAGAGGGGCAGAAATGGAAGAGCAGCAAAACGGTATTGAAAAAGTCAATGTGGGCAATGCCCTGCAGAGGACTGAAGAAAATACAGTTTGAAGGGAATAAAGCACCAAATAGTCCTAGTCATTTTGAGTGGAGAGGCCTATATGTCATATGTATCCTGCATTCATATGAACATCAATCAAGCTTTACCGACTGCTGGACTGGGGAAAAGAGGTTTTTCAAATGTTGCACTACACTGACAGCCCCAGAAAATGCAAAATCTAGACCAGGGGTCGGCAACCTTTAGCATTAAATGAGCCGTCTGGGCCCGTTTCCACCAAATTAAAACCCATTAGGAGCCACTAAATTGATGTGCATGAAAAAACAAACACGTCACACCGCATGCACGCCGCTATGGCGTTGCTTTGGGTTGTGAGCGCATGTGACACGCGTCTACATTGAAAGCAATGGGTCTGTGTGTGCAAAAGAACGCCATGCACACACACACACACACATGCTTTAACCAAGGAGGTGGCCACCTTTGCTTTAGATAGGAAGAGAAAACCCTGTACTCAACTGCGGCATATTCTTTCATTAATAAGGGCAACCCCCCAAAAAATGGCAGTTTATAGTCAGTCAGCCAGTCTATTTCAGTGTGCCGCCATTCCTTAATTTCCTCACGTGGCGTACAGCAGCCAACCAGCGAACTGAATATCGAATATGTGAGTTCAGGGTCCGATATAAAAATATATTAAATATTTATACCTGTAATGACATGCATTTCAATTCAAGATAAAAATTTTCAATCTATCACATGGACACTTTACAGTTAGATTTGCATTTTGTGACTATGCATACAGTACATCTTTGAAGATGGAAAGCAGAACCACATTTCAGTCTTACTGGAAATGTGCATTATATCAGAATAGTTATTTAAACCCTGCAGACCTGAAAACCGTTTTATATAGTGGGAAAAACATGATGGAGAGCCTTTTAAAAAAAAACAAAAAACGTATACGTTCAGGTGCTTATGATAAATCCCTGAAAGTTATTACCTGATGACTCCTTAACTCTGCTATTTAATGTATTACATCAATTGAATTCATTTTTGCTTTCAGCTGAGAAAAGGTGAACATAAATGGAGCTGTCATCAGGACATTTAAATCTGAAGTATATATACATATAAAAAAAACTTGACAAATTGCACAGTATTGAAAAGGGTACGCCGCCCATTATGTTTTACGGGCTAATTTGAAGAAACTTATAATCACTCACTAATTCAAACGTAAGACCAAATATTCCTGACAGTCTTGCACGTGAGCACCTCTCGCACACAACTTGCCTGTCATTTATAAATCACAAGTGCAACTGCAGTTTAACAATCGCTGCAATTGCCACACGTGGTGTTCTTAAATTACTGATTACTGAACCTAATTAGTGGCTTGTAATCTAAAGAACAATTGAACACATTTGTTTCTGGCACTAACAGCTGTTGTCAGTTATAAAGCCATCACTGTCTACGCCGGAGTCTGTGGGGAGCCTGACTGACGGCGTGCCGGCTATAAGGTGAGAATAAAGTCATTTAGCCCACAGCTACTTAATATCTTCTTGCGGCCCTGAGGACAGCTATCCTGTTATTCTATGGATGACCTTGTGAGAGTAACCACTACAGGTATTGTATTTTACCCCAGCTGTTTGCTCTGGAGGACCGTTTCACATACACTACATTGTACCATCAATTTCTCATTGTTCTCCCTGCGGGACGAAGTATCGATCTTTTTACATTACACCAAACTCACGCACGGTAAACTCGCAAGATATAGAGAGAGGAGAGAGAGAGAGCAAAGAAAATATGCCTTTTCTGTAAGTGGGAATTTATATTATGCTCATTATAATAGTGATTTTTGTCTGAAACTATCAGCACAAGCTCATAAATTGTCTCATCTGTATTCCAGCACTAAAACTGCTCTCTTCATTACCTCTTGCATCTACTACAGACTGATTGTTGCAGGTTATATTAATAAAATATACACTGCGCTTTCATTTTCCCCCAACTTTCTCTCTAACCAGTGATTATTTTTAATGATAGAGCAGTTGGGTCCCAGGAAACCTGATGACAAAAAATCACATGACCAGAGAGAGGTGAGCTCGAGCAAACCTATATAAACGTCCTTCCCGGCAAACACCCATAAAAACCTTCACTGAGTGCAATTAGATTGAGACTATATATCAACATGTACGGGCCAGATCAATAAAAGTGACATGCATGTATATATAGCTATAGCCAGGTGGGAGAGGTGGCAGCACCTTTTATATTGTGATTCATTAAGCCATTAATGAGGCATTTTACAACACGTCAGCTTGGCGATGATTGACAAGGCTTTATTTATTCAGACTGTAGAGTGTGATTTTTTTTTTTTTTTCAAGATCCTGACTCCCTACTGAGGAATAACGTTATCATGGATGCCAAGACAAAAGAGCCAATGAGGACTAGCCACCGGAAAAAGCATATTCTTTAATCAGCGCCTAAGCTAAATCAGTAAACTATATGGAGGAGACACTGTGGCAGAATCTTAAGAGAGATATTCCACTGTAGCCATCAAAATTAATAACTCTAATCTGTGTGAAATTGGACACATTTATTCAAAGGTATCAGATATAAAGCTTTCACCCTCAAGTGCTTTTGATTCATCATAAAAGGGCTAAGGCCTTTAATATGCCTTTGTATTCAAGTGATAATGAGTATAAAAATAATGTAATAGGGCCTTTTATGCACGATTAAGTCTTTTTGAAATGGAATTTGTGGGTAAGAGTTATGATTTCAATTCATTTCGGGGGAACAGAGTAAAGGTAAGGCGCCAATCACTGTGCGCGAGACAAAATGAAGGATAATGAGAGACGGGGTGAAGAGGGGGAACTGTCTTCGTCTTCAGGCACTGAGACGAGCTGCCTGACAGTGCTGACATTCGATCCCCACCGCACCTGATAGGGCAAAATCCATCGAACAGAGTGAGTGCACCAAACCCAAACTGTATCAAGCAATGGAACAAGGGGGAGTTGGGGGTTGGGGGAATTAGAAACTGGAGACAAGAAGGTAAGAAATTGATTGTGCATTTGTTGAAACGAGGCAGGGCCCCGGCTTGGCAAATGCCAAGAAATCTCAAAGCCGCGTACGGGGTTGGGGGGGAGTGCATTCGAGCACTGTTCACTTGATGGAGGAAAATGGCATGTCAGTGAATGGAGTTGTGATTATAGCACAGCGAATTGTGGCAGGAGTTCTTCATTACACAAATTGCCTCTTGTTATCCAACATTTGGATCGATACTGCAACACAGCCTCATTCTCAGGAAATATTCTTGCTTTTTGAATCAGGCACCGAGGGCTTATATCTTAGGAATTTACACTCTCATAAATAATGCAGGCCTCTGACTTTTCAGCGCACGAGTTAGAGGGTGTCCACGCTGTGCTCAAACATAATTATATGAATATTTCCAAAATAAGGGATATTAAAAAAAGGAGGCTATTGCTCTCAGTTAAAGGTGATAGCAATGATGATTTATCTGTTGCATGATAAGTAGAACCACTGGCTTTTTTTAGGAAAATGCAAAGTTGTATTTGAAAAAAAAAAACACAGCACAGTCTAACAGTGCTTATATAGCAACCTTTTTGGCATCATGCATATTATATTTGTTGCTTTTATGTTCCCATCAATACAT
Source organism: Trachurus trachurus (assembly GCF_905171665.1). Lineage (NCBI taxonomy): Eukaryota > Metazoa > Chordata > Actinopteri > Carangiformes > Carangidae > Trachurus > Trachurus trachurus. Next base: position 10,092,151 of record NC_139895.1, on the reverse strand, counting down.
GCATGCATAGAGGCACATTTAGGTATTTCTTGTGCTGTACGTATCTGGGTACAACACTTAATATTTCATGTATGGCTTAAGTTACCCGGAGAGACTGCAGGCCCAATCCACAAGGCGCCTTTTTGCAACCAAGTTAATACTAGAACAGAAAGAGATGTTGTACAATGAGTAGTTTTAAACTGGGAAACTCATTAATGTTAAAAAATGTTACGGCCTTTACTACTTTAATTCAATAAAATCTTCATATCTAACTAGTTGCTATTTGTCAGTTTGCCAGCAAGTGTTGATCACTGTCTATAAATACTTTTGTCATGTTTATTTGTTTTAAATAATGTCTCATATCCACAGAGCCCTCTGAGAAGATGTTGTAGAGGAAAATCCTCTGCTGCCTGAGATTCTGTCATTTAACCTGTGCCAAAGCTCGGTGTATGTAGTACTTCCTGGATTTACTGTAGGCAGAGAAATAATGAAGTCCTATGTTGATTCATTACTTCATTAAACCTTCGAGAAACAAAATGGATGACTGCTAACTATGCATTTACAATTCAGCGGCTTGACACTGAAGTGTAATTGGAAAATGCATGAACTGTATTAAACGTCTTCAGAAAGAATGCAGTGATTTACTGCGAAAACTCGACGTTTTCTCTCCGTGTACAGTCTGATCCATGATGTAATTTTGTGAAACATCTATTCACTAAAACAGAATTTTCTGTTTCAAGGAGAATACTTGACTGTATTGATCACAAAGCTCTTACACGACAAGGCTGAAAGATCCAGAGAAGACTGACACTCAGAAGAGTTAGCGCAGTGTTTGATCTTGAAGATTTCCAAAATGTGCGAGTACAGTGGTAACTGTTGCAGAAACCCTCTGTGCACTTATCTTCGACACACCCTGCAATCCCACCGTATTTTATCAATTGTTGGATGTTGAACACCAGAGTGAAATTATTGTCATTAGAAGATAAAATTGCTCCTCAGCTGTTAAGTTACCTGAAGTCTATTCAAACTGCAGATGACAGCTTCTTCTTTTTCAAGGGACAGAGAGTGCGATAATAGTCGAGCAAACGCAGAATGTAAAGTAGCTTCTTGCATCATTCTGAGCTGGTGCATTAGCTCTCGCAGCATTTACTCGATTGCTACATTTCCACCTCAAATCTGTGTGAACCTTTGTTTAAATGCTGCAATCATCCTTTTTCAAGCTTCCTACTTTCAACTTCTGTGAAGACTGTGTAGATATTAAAACGGTGATGATATGGAGCATTAAAGGGACCCTGTGGACTGTGTCTGTCCTTGAGTCTGTCTTTTACACAGGCCCACACACACACACACACACACACACTGAATGAATTGCAATCCTCAAAACATTTGCTTTCCCAGCTTTTGGTGACATTGGTATTTTTTTTTTTTTTTCTTTGAAAGTTGCACGGAAGGAGCGTTGGTTGTCAAAGCTTCTTTTTTTCATGTTTGTGTGCACTCCACATTTGCATGACTGACCTCTGCAGCAGAAAGGAATGTGTTTTGTATTATCCTTGAACATACTGTATCAGAATTGGGCTCAGGTACAAATATATTGCTACTACTACCACTATTACTACTGCTACTAATAATAATAATAATAGCTTGGATTTATATAGTGCTTTTCATGGCAAGAAGTGTGGCTGGCAATATGCGCCAAACTGCCCGTCTGCCTACCACCAAACATTCATTTACATTCACACGAGGCAAGATGGGTAAGGTGTCTTGGCCAAGTCGCAATGACAGCGACTGGGATGGAGCGGGATTCGAACCGCCAGCCACTGTCGCAAGAAGAAGAAGGAGAGGAAGGAGCTTGTTTGGAAAATGTACTGTAGCCTACTCTGTAAGCCAGCGTCGGCACACAGCCAAAGACTCTTAAAACTCCACTGATGACTGGACTTGTGCAATGGATTCAATAAAATACTATAAGCCTCCATGTTTCTTGCACACATATGTACAACAAAACAGGGACATGCTCATCACAGCCTTGCTCCATTGTGCCATTCATGGTCAAAAGCTCAGCAATAATAAAAAAATAAAAATACACACACAAAAGTAGGCCTATCTTATAGCCTACTGAAAGAAGCTAGTGGACCATTTTACATGACCAACAATAGTATTACATGTTTCCAGGTCCCAGCCTCTTGTTTGAGCTGATTTGAGTTTCAGAACGAATAAAGTTTGCATCATCATTTTACCACTTGCCATGTGATGAGATAGAGGGTTAACATTGCTAACATTGATCCAACATGACGTTTTGTGGGCATTTCTAATATAACTTGCTGCAAGTTCTGCTACTGTTGTCATTTGGTTTTTCAGATCTGAACTTTATGTGGATATGATGTCATGTGTGGCGTAAGAGAAACAGATGTGTTTTTCCTCTACAGATGCTAGGATGCTAATATGCCAGCTCATCCTGTGACTTCACAGCAGTAAACTCACTGCAGCCTCAAATCTGTGCTGAAGATGTAGTGATGCTCAGGGGGCATATTATAAACTCTTGTAAACTCTTTGTAAATGCAACAATGGGTGAAGCACTTGTCAACCAACAATCGCTACCACCCACTCCAACAACAAAACCACATTGGAAGCGCACAAATTCCCCTTTTTAAGTACAGAATTTAAAGAAAATCTGTTTTTTTCACACTCAAAATTTTATTTTATGAGCACTGAAGCACAGGATGTGTTTACAGCATCAACGTCTTTGTACCTCCTCAGAGTAGATGGATGGACAGATTAGCAAACAGATGCACACAGATTTGATTTACAAAATTTAGCTGTAACAGATAAGCCATCATTGAATGCATGCCTAAGCACTCCTGCTACGGCTCCACGTGCCAGAGGAAATCATATATAATACAGTGTTTTGATGTTGGAGTGCATCTGTTTAGGTCCGCATTATAACTTCCGACAACATCTTTCCTGCAGCTATAATGCGGAACAGATGCATCATTTCCCTGCAACAGATCGATCGTTTTACACATTGGCAGAAAGCAGGAGGACTGATGCACAATGTTTGATGTCTAAAGTTGGCACTTATCATCATAAGATAGTATTGGGAGTTATGGCCAAATCACATAGACAGGGTGATCCTCTCTAATCCTAGCAGTCGATACAGAGGATCAGGGCTTCTGTTTGGCCTTTTTTCCCCCCCTCCCTATTTGGCCTTTTGACGGCACTTGATTGATCAGCCTAGTCGTGCCATTTGCCAAAATGGATGATGTGCAAAAAGAGCTACTGTCAGGGTTATCAGTTGCCTTTGAGAAGCTGACCTTCAAAGCTGAGGGGTTGTAAGGTGCCAGACAGCTTTGACTCCGAGAACTGCAGCAGCATTTTACACTGACTATATACATGCCCACCTAATTTGATTTTGTTTAATTCACAGTTTATGGGCTTAAAAAATGGATTTCCAATTTTTGCCATACTTTTAAAATGGCATGTTGGTTTGTAAGGGTCAGAAGTTCATGTTCAAATATATGTCCCAGTAAGAATTTGAGATTTCAGCACTTGTGTTGTTGGGTTTAGATCTTTTCTTTGGGATTTGTTGACAGTCAGAAAAACAAAGTATATCCTCAGCTTTATCCATTGAACCAACTTTCTTTTATCTATTTACTATCCCCCCAAAAAAATTTCCCACTAGTGTATATTTGCACAAAACAAACAGTGCTGTTGCACAGCCCAGTCGGCCTACATCAGGGCTGATGCAACTCTGAAGCCATCAATAGTGCGAGCTGTATTTTCTGCCTCACCTGATATTTTATTCAAACATTCTATGTGTGTGTTTCATGGTGACACTTTAGGGCAAACATACAGAATAATTGGTCCTCCAGGGACAGGCGACAGTGTGCCTGGCAGTAAGTGACTCACGCCTTTTTTCTCACAGGTCTAAGGTGTATCAGCAATGGGGAATATTTCCCACAATGCATCTGTGGCTGTGTTGTGCTTGCAACTGTTAGATGTATCTGCCCTTTTCCTGTAAGCAGCAACAGAGGAAAGAAATCAATTCAACTTCTATACTCCCCTCTTTATTTGTGCCGTCCACATTAAGATCGGCGTTGCAGCAGAACAAAAATACAAGGACGCATGCTTAAAGAGGAAGAGTCACTCTTAATAATGGGGATATTTGCATCAGAGCAGATGTAGCAGCCCTTCTGTCACAATAAGAAAATGTGGGTATTGATATTTAAATGTGAAATCCAGTTATGGAAAAATGCAGCTGAGATGGTGATTGGTGTTTATTTCTCTTCACCTTAAAATGCAGAATCCCCAATGGGCCTTCAGCATATTTTGATATTTAATCATTTTCAAAAATAAGATATTGAATTTGTTTTGTTCCATGCCTTGCCTCTATAATTACCTCACAAAGTCTTTTCTTTTTTTTTCTTAACTTGGTCGAAATTTTCTTTCAGGGTGCATCCATGCCTTGAGGTTTAATGGTGAGTGTCTGCTCAATACTCCGGTAACTGAATCCTAGATTGGCCACATTTTTATTAAGGATCTCTTTCTATTTAGCGAGAGGCAGGGAAATAGACCTTAATTGATTCCTCTGCAATTAAACACAAAGACAGCGGTTGTTCTGTAATTGAACTATTAATTACATCTCAATCCAATAATAATGGCGACTCGAATACAGACGGAAGGTTTATCCAACAATGGGGTGCTTAAAAAAAAAAAAAAAATCAAAGCAGCACTGTACCTGTTTGTACTGCCCAGCAAGACAAGCTGGCAAGTCTCTGAATGTTTCGCAACAGCACTGTAATTTCAATGAATTATCTCTGTGAGAGTAAAACAATAATTAAACTGGCAGTGATGCCTCGAGGCAGGCAGAGCTGGTGGTAGCTTTTGTTGTGATGCCTTTTTTTCCACGTCCTATTGGCAACTACACCTGTTGGGTTTAATCTTTTAGTACGTTTGTCTACGGTACTGTTGCTCAACGCATGTTACACAAATGGCCACACAAGTGTGTTCGATTGGCTGTGATGGAGCACCACAGAGGCAAATCTGTTTTCGGCTGCAACTTAACGTCGTCCTTACTCAACATTCACCTGAAGCCTCTGTCACATATTTGTCAAAGTGGTGGGATAAACTGTTATTTTCGGTCCCCCGCTGTGAAGGTGCCTGACAGGTGCAGCTGCCCTTTTCCCTTCCATCCATGCTTTTTTATTTATTTTTTTATATTTTAAAGCATGTGATCAGACAGAAGGGGCGCAATCTTTGGAGCATGCTGTGGTGGATGTTTCTACCTCGCTCATCCTTCAGGATTAGTGTTTAAACCATGACCCAGTGGCTCAGGCGTGATGAGAAAACTGTTCCAATCTGGTCCTCCTCCGAAGGCTCGGCAATCCTTGGGGCCCGGACACAGAAAACGATGTCCATCAGCGATGACATTCCCCCTCCTCCCTGCACCATCTCAAATTAATTTAGACCTCTACAACCACACATTTGTCTGTTGTCCAAATCCAGCATGATAATCTTTATCTGAAAATGAACTCTCAAAATCACAGCTTCCTGTTCAGATGTACAGCACTGTAATTCAATAAATGTTACAAAGACTATAATGAAGATTTAAATCGACTTTACGCAGACAAACTCCAGGCTTCAGAATCTGGCTCTTGGTTTCTCGCTTGGATATATACACCACAATTAGCATAACAAGCCCCAGCCTTGTTATGGGGAGAAGCTGTGCTGTCAGTGGCAGCTAAGCGGGTTACAACTCACTTCAGATTCCCAGCGCTTTTCCCCACACACTCTTTTCATGTAAGTATCACAGCTCCTGTCTGTTAGTCTGCAGTTTGTCTCATTAAATGTGTAATTATGGCAACTGAACTGGTTTCAGGTATGAGGTTCCTCTGTAGTTTCATACACTGTGGAATTGGTACCATTAACTTAGCCTTATGATAGCATAGCTTAGCAAGAGAACTGGTAAACAGTTGATGGCACCTCCCTCTCTTTGCACAAATGATTCATGCAGCAAATTGCACTTCCTGATCATAGATCATGTAGTCGACAATTTTAAAATCCACAGATGTGTAATGCAGACATTACAGAAACTCTGTTTCGCTGTAGCCTAATGAGCTTTACAATGTGATGAAAAGTCATCAGTGGAATCCTAAATATGCTTTATGCCCTCTGGAAATCCATAATGAGGCTGGCTAAATAATGTATAAAGGTCTCTTTTATCTTCTTAAAATCATTTTTAGATCTGTGTGTTACATTGCACAATGTTATATGTTTTGTTGTTGTTGTTGTTTTGGTTTTCTCTTACTTCCTTTTCCCCCCTCAGTTTCCTTGTTATGTAAGTTCTCGTGACCCTGACTACTTTTTATCTGAGACTTTTTGTTTTGGTGAAGCCAAATACCTTGTAAGAAGAAATGAATTCAAGCAGAGGTGTCTGAGGAAAATAAAGCAGACATTTGCTCATTCGAGAATGTTCTTCACATCAAGTTGTGATGGAGAGGAGCTCGGCACAAGCCTCTTCAAACGCTAATTTAAAGTACAAATTATGTTCCTCAGCTTTAAGACTAATCCACACATTGCTGGAACATTATTACCCAGAGGAATCATTTAGAAATGCAGTATTGTATGATCTGATCTACGATTCCTGCGCAGAAAACATTGATGCTTGCTTGCCATGCTATGCGTGTTGTGCAACATTGACAGCATCCCTGTTGAATGGCAAATCCCTATTAGCAAAGACTGAATGTGACCTTTCATGTATAGGATGTTACATGTGGGCGGGGGGAGGAGAGAGGGGGGGTTGCAAAGTGGTGAATTGAATGCAGCCTCACTTTTCATGGCCTTGCCTGGAAATAACTAATGCTGGCATAATGTTAGGTATTATGTGACTGTCCATATATATTTTTTGAAACACAAAAGGCTTCAAGTTTCAACTAGCTTCTTTCACCCAACTGTCCAATCATGGCTCTGTATTATTTATTTGGAGTTTGATGGCTCTTGTTGTTTCTGAAGTGATGACAAAGGACATGCTCTTCCCCTTCAGAAAACCCTGAATCTAGACCCCAGTCTTCGCAGCTCCTCTCCTGCCCTTTGTATAACCTTTAGCAGGATGGCCTGTTCAGCCCAGCTGGTGATGGTTCAGAGGCACACACAGCTGTGTGGGAGTCGGCCTAGAAGGCACTTGTTCAGGGACCTGAATACGATTAGTCCATCACACCAGTGCTTCCTGCTTCAAGGCTACTGTCCAGGGTCCCTGAAATGGGGTGCCAAGGCCACAGAGCTTCCTGTCGGAGCTGCTTCTTCTCTCCATGGTTGTGGAGGGGAATAGGCAAGCTACTGTGCTTATTTTAAACAAGGAGAGAACACTTCAAAGGACCACTGATCCCCTCAGCCCCATTTCCACCACTTGTTTACTGTCTTGACAACTAAAAAGAGTTTAGTCCCTGGGAGCGCTGTTCGTTCTGAGTAATTACTTTTATCTGTTAAATTGTTCTCTTTTTTTCAGCCTCTCTCAATAATGAACATGCCATATTGAAAAGAACGCATTTTGATCACCTTCATTTTCTCTGAGGTTTAATTCCTTGCATTTGAAATGATCTATTTAGGTCTTAAGGGGGAGGGGGGTTACAGATTACTATCTGCAGTTTGAGCAAAACAAAGCTTCATTAAGCAACTGCTTAATATGTATAAATATACGATGATCTGTTCCAAAAAGTCTGGATGCAATACAACAACCCAAACTTTCCTAATGTTTAGGTGAGCTCATTTACAGTCCAGCATCTCACTGGGTTTTGTAATCTACTAAGCTCTTTGCCAACAGTGATACCACTCATTAAAGATTCACATTGTTTTCCTTTTTTTTAATGACCCACATCAAATAGACAGTTTTTGGAGTTTAAGGATGAATAATTGACATTGCTTTAAGAAACGGAAGACACAAAACTCTGTGGAAGTGATTCTTTTAGAGAACAAAAAAGACTCACGGCTCTGCTTTGAAACAGGAAGTACTGTCACCTCAGGCAGATTTCAAAAAAACTTTAATTGAATGCTATCAAAAGTGCTGTCAATAGTGTTCACTGTATATTCTGCAAAGTGGAAAAAATTGCTGTCAGTGTCCAAGAGCCCAGGATTTTATGTTATAAATAAATATATATACATCTACTCCTCTCATCTCATTGAATCTGAGGAGCACATACACTTAGAGGAGGGGACCAGAAGCTGAGGGAGGGAGGGAGGGGGCGGCTGGCAAGCGAATTGAAGGAGGGGGAATGGAGGGGGAGAGGGAAGGAGGGACGAGGCAGAGATTCTCCTCTAATGAGTATCTGGTGGGTGTTCTCCTGGAGTCGTGACTTGTTTGTTCTTCTATTATTCCCCCAGTCCTCTGTCTCTCCATCCCTCCCGCAAAGCGAGGACCCCGGCTCAGAGAGTAAGATATTGCTACAGAGTTAGGCTTGTCATGGCCTCCTGTCAGAGGCAGCTAATTGGATCCAGTCGGATTGACCCCAGATCCTTTTCCTATCTCAACTGTGACCTAATCCCTCTCAGTGGTCCTTTTTGACGTGTATTTAAATGCCATGCTTCAATTTCACACTGAAAATGACTTGTCAAAGATTTCTAGATACCAGTTCCAGATCAGTCTCTGTGACGTTGGGACAAGGATGTCCCTGTAGTTAACTGTCCGCAAAAAAGATGGCGAGTGAGGAATAAAGGGTCCTCGAGCAGTGTTCCATATTAATACAGCCACTGTACAGTAAAGCCAAATTATTAAACTGCTTTCCTTTTGGCTGTTCTGCAGACTTTCCATAGGAGCTGTGCTCTTTCTATTCACTCCATCTTTGATATACAGTCAGTCAGCTTACTGTTTTTCTTCTTCTTCTTCATTGTGCGACTTTAAACATAACTCTTTTGAACTCTAAGATCATTCTTCCTGACCCATTTCTCTCCCCACTTACCTGCTCCAAGAGAAAGGCTGGATTCAGGTATTGAAGAGAACAAAAAAAAAGAAAAAAAGGGAAGAGAGCGTGGTGTGAGCCTATAGCATCGTCTCACCTAATTAGCAGGCAAGAGATAAAAGGCTGTCATTCATAATTGAAGCTGGCGGAGGAACCCTATCATCCCTGAATTTGCAAGTGAGAATGTTGAAGCTGCGTGACTCCTGCCCTGCTTTCATCTGCACTAGCACGGGAAAGAAAATCTAAAGGGCTATGTGTCAGTTTTTCAGTGTATGAGTGAAGGAAAATTAAGCCATTGTGCTTCATTTAAAATAAATCCTCGTCATATTCTCAAACATGTCATCGCTCCATTTCCTTTCAAATAGCTGTTGCTGTTTTGTTTTTTGTCCTTTTTCCCCCTTTTTTTGGCTCATTGTTTTGCAGCCGTGGGGCAGAAAACATGAAGAGTCCCCGATGATTTGTTTTAGTGCAGAATAGGTGAACGCGTTGCAGTGGAGTTACGTGGTGTATCAACACTTTGTAGAAAGATGATCAATATGTACAGCTGAAACCGGGCTGCTTCCTCGCTTCCCACAACTGTCGTAGCAGTTTTATGTGAATTTTACTCTGAGTCACGACATGACTTCTGAGCTCCTCTTTCTGCAGCAGAATTAGCTTTGTGCAGTGTGATCCAAGTATGCATCATGAGTTAAAGGTCCTATATTTTCACTTTGGCAGAGTATCATTGAAATACTGATATACATAAAAAGATCAATTTTGTGGTTGGTTGTTTTATTAATCAAATAAAAACATTGCAGAGTTCAGATAAACAGTCAAAGCAACCAAGAACTGTATACAGGTCTTGGTTAGCCATAGAGGCTGTATGGCTGGACAGTGATGGATGGGGCTTAGAGCATGAGAGTGGTGATATCACAAAGTTACAGAAGTGCTGGTGAGTCATTTCTGAATATGGACTGTTCATGGACTGAGTGCTTTGGTTATAATGTCTATTTTCAATCAAATCAAATCAAATTTCATTTGTATAGCCCTTTACAATAGCCAGACGGTACCCAAAGTGCTTTACATCAAAGCAATAAAGCAATACATAAAAACACAAGAAAGTGCTAATACCATTATGGAAGTATCAAATAGCACATGGAAGTCTCTTGATACATTATGGGACCTTTATTAACATCCAACTGATCTGCACCTAAAATATAGCGAAAATATAGTGAGTCAGTTATAGTTTTTCTGTGTGGATGCATGATTGGATGGGCATATTGATAAGCCATACTGTAAACACACAGCTAAGGTATGGCACAACAAAATACAGTTTTCCTTATAAAGAGAAAGGACAGAACAACAATTGCAGATATTGCAAATACATAAGTAAAGATGTCATCGATAGCATCTGACCACAAATCATTTAGAATCTCCATGGTATAACAATTCAGTGCAAAAAAAGATGTCCAGTATAGGAAAGGAGAATATAAATGTAGTATTCAGAAACTCTGCAGATCTACATGTAGATATGTCCAATATTTTATCATATGCCCTTCGCTTTTTGCTTCATGCCTAAAGGAATTATCTCAGAGATTCATGTGCTGCTCTGTATATCCCTTGCACGGAGCCATCAGAAAGTGGTTGGATGAGTTTTATGTCTCAGTATAATAGTGTTTCTCTCCTGTATAACACTCCCGAAATAATTTCCTGCAGCAGTGTAGTGCAGTATAAATACAGGGTGGCAGAATAAAAGCTTGCAGGGCCAATAGCTGTCAGCTGCTGTATCCTTAAGTTGGCACACTATGTCAATATAATTGTAGTTTGTCCATATATACACACTTCACAGCATGGACATACATTCATACACACCGCCATCCATGTATTTGAATGAAAATGTCGGAGCAGAAAATTGACTATATTACACTAAATATCAGTTTTACAGCCCCTACCAACGATCATGTCTCCAGCTCTAACAAAAGGTCTAGAAGCAGAAATACTTGAGTCTTTAATGATTGAGCTGCTCTCTGGCTGCAGCTTTGAAATCAGCTTCACAAAGACGTCCTTCCTTTTGCTGCCTCCCTCAGCTTTTTGTTCCTCACCCTCTGTCATCTCCTTTTAGTGGGCACTGTGGCTCTAACACACACAAAAAAGCGGCCTAGCTAATATAAGGCTTCATTTACTAAGCTACATTAACCTTAGACAACAACAGTCAATATGTAGTCACACAGTGTAAAACAACCATGTGCACCAAGATACCCAAGACATGTACCAAAGACAGGAAAGAGATAAATTATATAATAAAAATCAATTGTTGTGCTCTCAAATTTCTTATCTTATTACTAAAAACACAGCGTTTTAACACTCAGGCCATATAACCATACACAATTACAGCCACTATGCAATTAACTCTATGCTAATGAACTGATTAATGAGAACCATTTTAGAGCACATTGTCATATAACATTAGTTTCAGACACACCAACTCCAACTGGAAATATTGGAAATACATTTTGAACAGTAGAGAAGTTAATTTATTTATTTAATGTCAACCAGTTAGTCCATCTCCATATTTCTCTAGTGCCCTATAAGTTGCCACACCCAACATTTTGGCAAATTGGCCCATTGTCATAATCGCTATAGTCATAGCATTTGGTTTGTTACCTTTATTTGTCAGTGAAAGCTATTTTTAGAACCGCCGAGCCGAGATGCGAGCTGCTCAGAGCTACGCTACAGAGGCTAAATAGCTTACACCGACAAATAAAGGTAACAAACCTACTGCTATGACTATAGCGACTAGCAATGGGCCAATTTGCCAAAATGTTGAACTATCCCTTTAAACACATACACTCTCCTAATGGGTGTTTTATATTATTTAAGCACTTCTCAAAGAGGTGAACAATTATATCTACCATTTTCCCCCAACTATTTCATACAGCAGCATGGACAGGCAGTCTACCTATCACCATGGTTACTAACAATCATAGTTTGTATAGTTTTAGGTACTTTGTTAGGAACTTTGTTATAAGGTAAGGAAAAGGTTGTGATTTGGATTAAAATATGTACCGTTCCAGGCAACCCGTAACTTGTCTTTTTCCGACCTGTTACCCGTGAAAGTGCACTATAACGGCCGTCAAACCTGTAACTTCCAACCAGTGAACTCGTACCAGATCGAACTGGTATGAGTTCATGGTTCAGAAAAACACGAGTTACGGGTTGCTTGGAATGCACCAATAGATGCTTCTTCAGTGCTCCTGTCATGGTTACAATATAAAACTTCCAGTTACACATGGGAAACGCTCTCCACCTCGACCATCTCAACCTCCTTCTAATGTGGACTTTGCATCACCACACTTTCCCCTCTGCTCCTTTCAATTAACGACAGTGCCCATAAAGAAACATGTCACCAAGTGCAATGGTGTGGCTATTTTTAATAGTTTGTGTACAACACTGGAGCTCTGTAGCAGGCGGAAATTGGGCTTTACCTACACAAACAATACTTGTTATTATTGGCCGAGGAAGTCGCTTCAGACAGAGAGAGGATGAGGGGTCAGAGTCTTTGTTCTTTGCACATCCCAGTGTAAAAGCAACCAAAACCCTGTGACTTATCGGAGGGCTTTTAAAAGCCACTCAATGCCGGTGCCACTGCTTCTCCTGGTGACATTCTCACACTGAACCCACTCTGTCGAGCTCTGTCTCCAGACCATCTTGCTTTTTACTCATTGTTACCAGTCCGGGCCAATTCACTCCCACCTTAAGTGGTTATCCCGAGTCTGTTTGCTCTGATTGCACTTGAATGGTCCCTGTGGCCAGATGTGGTGAAATGGTTGCCTCCCTGTGGGACAAACAGCCTCGCAGGAAAGTAGGAGGGAAAATTACTAATCAATGTGTACAACTCCCCAATGACACCAAAAGGAGTGGTGTTGAGGCTGTGTCACATTTCACCCCAAAGGCTTTTATGGAGGAATTGGCCTTCCTGAGAGGTTGAGTGGATGGTTGCCTTCTAATGGATTGGCTGTCATTGACCACAAGGTATTACTAGCAAGAGATAGAGCATACAAAAAAGTTGGGCTCCTTGCTTTTTGCTTGTATTTGCCCTCTTTTCACATGTTGTTGCAATTCTATCAACTCTAGCCTCTTAGTTAATGCCTTTGTGTTGTCATTTCCATAAAAATCTCACTAATTAGTTGGCTTGTTGTTCTGTAATGAGTTTTAATATTTCATAGTCTCAGAACTGGAGTAGATATTTATTTGCAACTAAAGACTATCTTGCAATGGGATGCCACCATCCACAACACCCGCATACCAGTTAACGTTCCAACTCATGAACCCTTAGTACTTATTACTACATAATTACCAGCTGTGACACCATGTGGCTTGTATTGTTGTTGGTTTGTCTGGGTATGTGTTTGTCTCTGGGTGGATTTTTCACAATTAAGCTCTGGTTAGACTAAGTATTATCATCTGGTATTAAAGTCTCAGAGCTGTCTATTTTTTAACCGAGACCACCTGAGCTCCAATATTAAGAAACCCAAAGATGTATTGAGGACGCATCTGGATATCAAGTTCTTTGAGCAGTGTGAACTCTGGGTCACATTGAAGGACCACTTTCTCTTCTGATGCCCTCTGCTGTAATCTCATTAGTCCATCCACAGTTTCATGATGGACTAATGATACTGTACTATTTCTCTATAGTTAAAACTGTAGAGCTGTGTCTTAGGACTAAGTGCATACATTTGTTCAAGCCCTCAGTGCCTCCCTCTCCCTCTCACAATCACATTGACAATAGTTATTTGCAGTAAACAGGTTCAGTAAGTGGGTCTCCATCTCAAGTGGAGCTGACCACCTTTGATTGGATCACTAAAAACACACATTAATGCATGCCAGGTTTGAGCAGGGCCAAGTCATCAATACTGGGAACTTATTTAATTTAGTAGCACTCATGAGTCAGAGCATCAACAGGTCGGGCCTGAGGATGGTGCAATCCTTTGGCAAGATGGTTGCTACAACAAGCTTTATGAAGCAGATAAATACCAATGGCTCAGAAAAGTGAATTTCTATCTTGGGACTCAAATGATTAAAATGTTTCAAATTAAAAGCTGTAATTAACAACCTCTCACCTAAATTAAATTTGGAAAGCACTGAAATAGGGACTGTCGGGTCCCACTGTGAAATTTGATATTGCTTAAAAACTCGGTGGAATTGCTTCGGAACAAAACACAGTCACACGTGTAATACCACTGTTTTCACTGTTACCCGCTGTGCATGAGCAAAAACGCTTGACAACAGAACCCATCCCTCCTCAAGATAGTGTGGAAGTGCAATCTGTCTGCTCCTGGTTTCTGTCAACTCTTTGAATTTGGCTGTATTACTCCCTCTTGTCAAAAACACAAGGAAACGAACAAATATATTACTGGGTTTATCTACCACGGTAGGTGAGTGAAGCGTATCGTCTACAGCTGATTACATCAGTCTGTTAGTGCACACAGTGACAGGAGGAGCTCCACCTCCAACAGTGGAAAGACAAAGCGCTGGAACAATCCGATCTGATTCACTTACAAGAGGTGTGCTGCCGTCACAATCTAGTGACAACCGCCTTCAGTCAAGCATTTTGCAGACTGACAGAGCTGGAAAAAAAACTCTCTGGGAATGATCAGCGTGTCTATCTTTGTTTGTTTGCGCCTCCTGAGGTTTTTGTCAAGGACAAGTTGTTTGGTTTTAGGACACACACCTCAGTGCTGGACCTAAAATCAGAAGAAGGATCTAGTCTCCATTCCTAACTTATATTTGTACAAGACAAGAAGACATTGTTTTGAAGGGCCTAGTGGACCACAACTAAGAAAATACTGTGGATCAACACATGAGTTTTTATGCACTTTGATGTTAATAATTTGCTGTGGTTCTATGTATAATATATATGTCTACGGTCTACGATTCTTTTGTTTATGTATGAAATGGCTCCATCCCCTGTTGTTCTTATTGTTAGGTTGTTTTTGTCTAAGACAGCACTGTTTGTTTGTGTTTGTGCTTGTTGTGCTGGTTTATATTTACAATATTTGGCTTCTCGTAATGACATGTTGTACTGGGAAGGAGCAGAAACTGCTACACATGGAATAACCTTGCATTTATGTTTCTCCAGCCTCTTGCTTTATATTTGTATCTATATATTTGTATTGATTTTCTTTAACATAACAACAAAAATACAAATAAAATAAAGATACAGATGTTACTGGTTCAAAATTGCGGACTTCACGCGTGGTCCACGCGAGACGGCACAAGACTCAGGCATTTTTTTTCTTTGGCGAGACAAGAGGTTTTAATGAAAAGCCTCAATGTGCCAAAACAACCACCAGGTGGCATCTGTGAGAACGGAGGACGACAGGCGGATGACTCAGTGATCTGTGCAGTAATCCACAGCTTAAACTCTAGGCTATTAAACTAGAACTAACTACTGTATACCCTGCCTAAATCACATTTTATTGTAATATGATAAAGCCTGTCTTGCTTTATGACTTGATGATTATGTATCACAAATTATGAAGGATCATCTGCGCAAGGCAAAGATGATAGCATCAACAAAACACGTCGTAACACACGCGGCTGTATGGGACAGGCTTTTATTTAATTCAGCACTCACTTTAAGTTAAACACTTTTTAATTCATAAAAACTGCTCGGCAGCGAGAAACGGACGCGTTTCGGCAATCAGCCGTCCTCAGCGTTTTTTGACTTTGAATTTTTTTGGACTGGCACCCGATTCACCCGTTCATACCTTGAGTTGAGCACGCCAGGTTTGCTGATTTTATTTAATTCAGAACAAACCGCTTAGCAAAAATGGAAAATATAGTCTATAATAATTAATTGATCTGTTGTTTGGCCACTGTTTGAAAATAACCCGAATTATGAGCAAATAATCTGATCCAGAGCAGCAGTCATAATCAGACTTCTTCTAAATAAACCTAAACATTCATTCTTTTTTCTCTTCTTCTTCACAGGAGAAAATGAGGTGCGCTGCGCTCACGGACGCGTTGATGTTTTGTGATTTATCTGCTGCCTTGACTCTGCCCTTTATACATGTGCGTTCAGATTAACAATAAGACAAGCCATGGTTGAGTTTATTGAGTTAATAATCAGCATCTTAGTACCTCTGATCCGGAGCGATAGTGTTATGAAAATCGCTACAGTTGAACTGGTCTGGTTTTTAGCTGCTCAATCTCATTGTTTCAAAGAAAAGGGATTGATTTTTATAACGAAATGAAACGAAAACAATATTATATTGATACATTGTTGTAAAAAAAATCCAAAAGAAACGAAAATGAACTAAAGAAAATAACTTTCACACACACATTAAAACAGTGCGATTGGTTGAAAGCTGATAATTAGCCATGTGCTTATAAGCTGATTGGCCGAAACCAAGAACAAAGCCGCGTGAATGGCCAATCGCCATACGGCCGACATGTAAATCAGCTGTTTCGATGGGCGTTATATGAATAGAGATGTTAATGTGGTACTTTCTTGTGAATGAACGGGTCTGTGTCACTTTGGGGCTGGGCGATAAAACATAGGATAAATAACTTTCCCTCGATAGAAGACGCGGCCGATACAAAGTCGTTTCATTCATCCATTTTTTGACAGACAACACAAACAGCCAGTGATAATGAGAGTGGTGACACCGTCAGCCATGCAGCCGGCCTGGACTTTTTATTTTTAATTATGAAGGATCATCTGCGCAAGGCAAAGATGATAGCATCAACAAAACACGGCGTAACACACGCGGCTGTATGGGACAGGCTTTTATTTAATTCAGAACAAACCGCTTAGCAAAAATGGAAAATATAGTCTATAATAATTAATTGATCTGTTGTTTGGCCACTGTTTGAAAATAACCCGAATTATGAGCAAATAATCTGATCCAGAGCAGCAGTCATAATCAGACTTCTTCTAAATAAACCGCTCTAAATAACTTACTCTTCTTCTAAATAACCCTAAACCGCTCTGAGGCGAAACCAACTAACAGGGAGGAGTTGGAAGCAGCGATCAAGACATTTTGGATGGAGAAGCTGACCATCAGCGTCTGTAATAAGTACATCGATCATCTGGACAGTGTCATTGAGAAAGTTATAGAACTGAAGGGAGGAGCGACTGGCATGTGACCGTAATCGATATCCTGTCCTGGGGATGCTGTTTGTGTGCCTGCTGGTGACTGTAGCCTAATATAAAGCTGCTGTATATTTTAAATAAAGCTAGAGAAAAAAAATCTGGCATGAGTCAGTTCTTTGTTCTAAAGTTGTGGGAAATATACTAGAGACAAAAGAAGGGACACGCACATTAGGGCAGGTGACGTTATGTAAACAAACATTTTTATCATGTGATCAACAACTCACATGTCTATTCTCTTAGTTACATAGGCTATAATTTAACACATATGTTGGATGATCGCGCTGTTTTATAACTTTAAACGTATGTTGTTATTTGTCTCAAACGTCCCACCTATGCGGGTCGTTTGAGACACAGAGGAGGGGCGGTTGAAACAGCATGTTTTAAACAGAAACTACTGACATTAGGCTACTCCCGTTATGAAGCTTATCTGTGAAACGTGCGCTGCTCAGAGACTGGGCAGAACGGTCGCACTTGCTTTCTCCCCGGCTACGTTGGTGGAGATCTCCCACACAGTAAAAGATTTAGGCAACACATTCTTCCAGCTGGCTGTTTTTCTTCCAGTTACAGAAAGTAGCCTATGTGCAAAGTACCACATATAACGCCCATCGAAACAGCTGATTTACATGTCGGCCGTATGGCGATTGGCCATTCACGCGGCTTTGTTCTTGGTTTCGGCCAATCAGCTTATAAGCACATGGCTAATTATCAGCTTTCAACCAATCCCACTGTTTTAATGAGTGTGTGAAAGTTATTTTTAGTTCATTTTCGTTTCTTTTGGATTTTTTTTACAACAATGTATCAATATAATATTGTTTTCGTTTCATTTCGTTATAAAAATCAATCCCTTTTCTTTGAAACAATGAGATTGAGCAGCTAAAAACCAGACCAGTTCAACTGTAGCGATTTTCATAACACTATCGCTCCGGATCAGAGGTACTAAAATGCTGATTATTAACTCAATAAACTCAACCATGGCTTGTCTTATTGTTAATCTGAACGCACATGTATAAAGGGCAGAGTCAAGGCAGCAGATAAATCACAAAACATCAACGTGTCCGTGAGCGCAGCGCACCTCATTTTCTCCTGTGAAGAAGAAGAGAAAAAAGAATGAATGTTTAGGTTTATTTAGAAGAAGTCTGATTATGACTGCTGCTCTGGATCAGATTATTTGCTCATAATTCGGGTTATTTTCAAACAGTGGCCAAACAACAGATCAATTAATTATTATAGACTATATTTTCCATTTTTGCTAAGCGGTTTGTTCTGAATTAAATAAAAGCCTGTCCCATACAGCCGCGTGTGTTACGCCGTGTTTTGTTGATGCTATCATCTTTGCCTTGCGCAGATGATCCTTCATAATTAAAAATAAAAAGTCCAGGCCGGCTGCATGGCTGACGGTGTCACCACTCTCATTATCACTGGCTGTTTGTGTTGTCTGTCAAAAAATGGATGAATGAAACGACTTTGTATCGGCCGCGTCTTCTATCGAGGGAAAGTTATTTATCCTATGTTTTATCGCCCAGCCCCAAAGTGACACAGACCCGTTCATTCACAAGAAATCATCCAGCTGCACTCTCAAACAAGGTGCGGAGTGAGAAATCTGCGGCACTACTGCACAGTCTGTAGTTGGCTCATTTTAAAAACACATTTTGGAGATGACGAGACAGATGACCGAAAAAAGAGAGTGAGACGTGGGCTATAGTCTACTGTAGCTGCCGTCGTTACATTTTGTCATTGAAAAACGAGGCTACTATATTATTTACTGTCTGCAGCTAGTTCTCCTTTCATCCTCTTGTATTCTGTATCATGAACAGCGCCACTCCTAATCGCGGCTATCAGGCTGTCAGCATTGTCCCCAAAACGTCTGAGCAGTATTTAGTACGGTGCTGCCACCTAGAGGAAAACAGTTGTGGTGAAAAGTCACGCGATCACGCGATCCTGCAGTGCAGGAAAAACCCCGCAATTTTGAACCAGTAACATCTGTATTGAACAGAAAAGGCTATTTACTTGCCAGTCTGGAATAAACGTAGCAAATTCATCCTCAGGCTTTATTCCCTTACTTGCCACAAGCAAAGCAACACCAATTGTAACTCTTATCTTTGTCTCTATCACATTTTCTACTGAAGTTAGCATGCTAACAATCTAGCCCAAGCCTGTCTCATCACTTTCACATAGCTAGTGACTCACTGTAGCCTCCAACCTGCCCTGAAGACCTAGTGCTGCTCAGAGGCTGCATCCAAACCTCTTGTTTTATAAAGACAACTATGGCTGAAGCTCTTGTCAAGTGACAATCACCACCACCCGCTTCTGGCAAAAAACAATGTTCTACAGCAGAATACACTATAAGGCTATAAATAGGCCCTTTAAAGATGATAAGATGTTCCAGAGATCTGAGAGGAACTGGGCGATAACTCTCTGTGGGTTTGTCACTGTGAGAAACTCCTTTCATATTACATGTCTTTTGAACTAGCCTATAATTAATAAAAAACATTGATAACTTTCACTGCAAAATCAGCAAAACATTACAATGAAGTAGCTTTACACAATATTCAGAGTACTGTAGTTGTCAAGGAATGAGAAGAGGCTCATGAGGAAATGACTGTTGATTCATACAGCAAGACGTATTTCCATAATAACTCAATTAGGACTATAATAAGTCCATAGAAATTAAATGGGTCATTCTCAAATGTTTTACCCAGTGTGAAAAACAGAAAAAAAGGTCAGAACCTCCCTACTTACACACACATATCCTCCCCTATGCAACAGAAAGCATACTGTAGAAAAGCGTATAAATTATGTGTGCTCAGCTGGCACTGGTGGTCAACTAGCAGTCCACTGCTCCTATACTGGGCAGCCAAGTCCAACTGGCTGCTGTGCCTGAGCAACTTAAAAGTTAGCCGGCTATCAGCACTCTCAGAAGCGACCTGAAACAGTGGCTCTCTGTTCTTCTGCAGTGGTCCGTTCCTCACACATACAAATCTCAGTGCCTTTCACAGAATATAAAGTAACCCAGTGGTATTAGTTTCTCATATTTTGAAAGTGCAGACAGATAAACTAAGTTGTAAAGATGGACCTTGGTAGAGACTTTACTGCTGGCATCCTTGTGGACCTGCCATCGACAGATATCAGAGCTACACTGGCAAGCATTGTGGTATTTCATAAACATATTTTGCCACAAATGGAAATACAGTAATTACATATAAAGTTATGCAATTCATTACACTGACTCAACAGTAATACTGTTTGTCAAAGTAACATTACTCAACAATTGCAGGTGCTAAGTGCTCATTTGGTTTTGATCCTGTGCTTTTGTATTTCAAACCAGTATTTCTGGATAAATGTCTTTTAATACAGTTTTTCTCTGCTAAATATAAAAGTGAATGAAGTGGGGTCTTCTCTCTTCTTCACAGGAGCAGACTTGATCTTCTTGTGTATTACGCAACTCAAGCTATTTTAGAGGATAACTTTTGAGTCTTAATTCTGTCTCATGTTTTTGGGTGTAAATGATTGATGAGGACAACAATCTTTACAATCAGTTCACTATTGCGCTGGATGTAGCGACCAATAAAATGGCAGCTGCAATGTAAACAGGACATTTTAAAGGGTTGAAGTCCACTAGAAGTGCTTGTTTTTCCCATCGAGAGGTCAGTATCGTTATTCTAAGTGTCTGACAACACCGTGGAGAGCAAGAGGCATCATCTGTTCAAAGCCACTAGACTCGATTGACAAGAATGATAATTTTACCTCAAGAACATGAGAGTGACAGACTTCCCAGAAGCTTCAAGTGGGAAACCTTGGCAAATGTACTGTACGTATAATAGGTACAACATTTTACCTATCAGGGCAAAATAAGGTAAAAGTCTAAAGGAAAAAATATGTATTATCCTTTAGAAGTCCACTGACTGATCTCAACTGATTTATTAAATGGAAACTATTTCAATCTTTCAAGTGTGGAGTTCTTGAAGAAGACAAAACACATACATGCTCAATGTATAAAAGCATTACAGCTGCATTTGAAGGATGACCTGCAGAAAATGTGTGTTAAAACTGGAGCTGAAAAGCTAAAATGGATTGTGGCTCTTTATTGTCATGATGCTTTAAAATACTTGGCTGTTTTTATTTGCAGATGTATTGCACTTAATATTTATCTTTGAGCACAAATACATTTTGCTAGGCAGGTACTGCAGTGTTGTGAAGGTGTACATCGGATGGCAAACTGGTTGTCAAGCACCATCTGTGCAGTTCATTCTAGTTTGGGGTTAATTTTTAAACACTAATGTTGAGTAATAAAACACTTAATGAGGCATAAATACCACATTTTAAGACTTTGGGGTGCTCATGGCAATGAACGTCATTGAGAGCGTGTACTTGAGGCCACACGGCTCTTCCTCCCTTATTTTTCTCTTTCCTTCAGTAAATAAATAGGCCTAATGGCACTCCTCCTATTCTACATGCTACTTCCCAGCAGATGGCAGCTCCATGTGAGGCTCAACTAATCATAAACATGTAAATAATGCAAGGCACTCTGGCTGAGGGGACTTGTTGTAGTCAGACAGAGAGGACTTCGCCAAAAAAAAGATCAGCTGTGAGCCAGAGCATTGCACAAGTCCCGATACAGCTCCCGTGGCAAATTCTTCCATTTAAATGATTTACATATTGAAAGAGGTCATTCTCATGTTGGAGTAATCAAGACCTTATGTTTGCTCGTGCTGTCATGAATATTTACTGATGAATTTTGATTAAGAGTTGAGGCCCGAGGCTGTGATGACACAGTGCAGGAGGCGTCCAGTGTTATTAATGAGATTCTTCACAGCTGAGAGATGTGAGCACTGCTGTAAAGTACTTTTGTTCTTTTATCAGTTGGTATCTGCCGACCCGATGACTGAAGTAATTTCCAAGACTGCAGTGAAACAATATGTTCCCCTTGACACAAATCATTATCTTCAGGTGGGCCTTCAAGCTCGTTGACTTTTATCTTAACGTTTTTTCAAGTAATTTGTTCCCCTTCAAGTGAAACCCACAGATGGAAAGGCCCTATGACTGAGACCCATTCTGTGATTGAAAAGATATTAGCTCATTTACCAGGAAATCAGCCTGAAGGTTAAAAATAATAGCCAAATCTGTCCGTCTGTTTATCTTGCTGTATGGCTGCCTGTTCATTTGAGTGTTAATCATAAAAAGATGTGCAAACCAAAACACAAGTTGTAAATATTTGCATTTATACAAATTAAACCGTGTCCTAATGTAGTCATTTTATGCCCTTCATCCATCCAGATAGTCATATTTTGGGAGATGCAATACAGTGTACTGTTGGTCGACCCTCTCTGCCCCCGTGTCTTTTAACAGCGTCTGAATATGTTAGAGTGGAATCTTTATAAATGTTAATGAAATACAGAGGAGTACAAGAAAGAAGGCAATGACCCGTGTATAGGTAAACAGCTTTCCAGGGATAATGTTTTGGTTCAAGGACAACACAGAGATGGAGGGCAAACAACAACTTCTTTGAAATTGAAGCGCTCTCCTTCACCTTGGAGAAAATAAAATGTCACCTTTCTCGACAGAGTCCGACAGCTGTGCTCCACGGTGATGGTCTCGCGCAGTTGCATGCAATGAAAATTATAGTGAATGAAGACCGTGTGTAATGCTAAGAGACAGGTTAGCGCGGTGGTGAGGTGGGGCCCCCTTTATTTTGATGAGTTTCTGCTTCAGACTCTGGTTTCAACGGTGCCCACCGCTGCCAATATTTTGCCTCTGATCAAAGGTACCAAACTGAATTTTTTATGTATCTAACCCAGCTCCAAGGATAGCTTTTTATAAACTAGCTTTTGGAATTCAACAGGAGGAACACACATTCAGTAACTGTTAACAAAATGGAAGTTTCTTAGGTACAGATGCATTAATAATGCATGAATTGTGTAAAATTGCATGAAACCTGTCTAAAACCCTGAGACCAGGAGACGTCTCCTTGTCTCTCAGATGTGTGTGTATAGTTGCAGACTGCTGCGCTATATCACAGCAGACATGCTCAGCATCGCAACACAGAGCGTCTGGAGTGTGGACAGAATACAGGGAATGTTGTGGTTTTTTTTGTTTGTTTGTTTTTTGTCGGGAGTCATGAGACTAGTTTCACTCGAATCACTGATAAATTCTAAAATGCTGCATATCTGCCGTCTTTTTTCTCCTTTTTTTTAGAAGGCCTGTCACACCTGCTGTGAGAGGATATAGGTGCCTCCCAATTACATTTTCCTCCCGTGCTCCTGACCTTGTCTGGGACATGTCATTCATTATTAGACATGCTTTTTATTTCAGTGTTCTTAGTGCACTATATTGGCTATGCACAGGTGGTAACTCCTTACCACCTGACATCCGTAATACCAACTCTCTCCTTGTTTTCAAAACAAGACTCAACATCCCACTCCACCACCCCTAACTCCAACACTCCAACCTATCCCATCCTTTTGCACAGCTCTTACTGTACTCTGTACGAATGTATTTTATATTTTGCTGATGTATTTGAATACAATTTATTGTATGTTTCTTGTATTTGGATGTTTGGATGTTGTTTATTGATGATTTTATTTGATGAACTTTTCTGCAAAGTGTCCTTGAGTGGCTTGAAAGGCGCTTTTTAAATAAAATGTACTATTATTATGCACAATGCGATATGTCTTCCAATGGCAGCATTTTATTTAAGAATCCATATCGGTCTTATCAGCCCCAAACAACAATCCTGGGGGCTGCAAAGTCTCCTCCCACTCCAAAACACTATAGATTCACTCTACTTGCTGAAATGAAATGCTGATGTTGGATAGCACATCTGCACAGGAAAAACCAACTGAAACTGGCAATCTAAAACTTTCATATCAGCAGCCACTCTCAGCAAAGCTATCCTCAAACATCACAACTTCCTTTCTTCTTAAAGGCCCCCTCAGTGTCATTTGATATCAAGCAATCTCACATCAGCATTGCTGGTAAAAAGAAAATGGAGTGTGTGTGTGTGTGTGTGTTACACTGTACAGTTTACTGACTTTATGTTACAGGAATTTCTGGATATTGAAGCTCAAGCGGTTCTCAGTTACTTATCTCTCTTTTGTCATTCTGAGCAACCAGCTGCATTAAGAGCAAAGGAATCTGAAGCCACAGTTCACTGTCACTGGTTGATACCGTCGACAGAGCACAGAGGACGGTGCAGAAACTCAGATCATAACAATCAGGATGTGTCGCTTCCCTATTGCTGTGCGGCTGCAGTTGAGACTTTCATTTCTGAAATAGAGAACGTTTGAAGTGCTTACACACGGATGTACAATGACAACACGCTGAGGACAGTGAAAATAACACCACTATATTGGTATATAATTAAAATGCTTTCAAATGGAGCATGCAGGTCATAAACTGCAGTTGAAACTAATAACCCTGTTAGAAGAAAGTGCAGAATCATGTTGAGATTTTGATTCTGTCTTAATAAAACCTAAATCTATGACACTCTTGTGGTTATGGTGGCTTCATTTTCCAATAACAGAAGAGGAATTAATGCACATGAGTTAAACTATGGAGCTAGAACAGTCTCATAATGAATAAATGCACACAGAAATGAACAAATGCACAAAAGAAGATTTACAAATGTATTTAAGGATTTACTGTATATGTGACTAAAAACACAAATACATTTTCAATGCCACACAAATATGTTTCATTCATCATTCCATATATAAGTAAAAAGTATTCTCATATAAAAAATAAGATTCATGAAGATATTTCAGATGCACACGCAAATAGGCTACTGTAGAAAAAAAAAGAGAAAAAAAGTATGGTGGATTCACAGTGGCAGTTCCACCACTTCTCCAAACAACTGACTTTGGTGAACATAGTGATGAACAAATGAGATTCCTGCCACCAAGGTCATTCAAACTGTGATTGAAAATAATGATAATAAAGATAGCTGAGGTTTGCCATGAGGAGAATGAGAAATACACAATATGTTTTTATTTTTTCTGAAATTCTGACACCTACTCCCACAAAATCATTTCTGTCAGGGAAGTAAAGAGGTTTGGAGGCGTTATTGATGCTCTGAGTCATATTCAGACATTCAAACAGATCTGTGTGTGTGTGACTGGCATGTCTGATGAAAATATTTTCAGTATTGACAGGGCATGTTGGTGCACCAACATCAAATCAGAGGAGATAATTACTGTAACTGAGCACTACAATAACAAAACAAAGAGGATTCATTGGAAAGTACCAATTTCTGATACTCATGCTAAATGGATTAACCCCTAAACAGTGAACATCCAATCATTACTTACTGTAGCAGATGTAAGCATGCCGAATGTTGAATTAGAAGTATGATGAGTTTTTTATGTTGTTTCCATAAGCAGGAACATATTATCTGTTTATCTTAATGTAGCTCCTGCATGCTATTAAAATTTAAGCTAACATTGTTCAGTAACTCACAGCCACAGCTTTACACAGCTTATGTTTGATAAACACTCTGGTTGTCAACCATAAAACATTATCAAACAACCCCCTGAGCTAACGTTAGCCTAGTTAGCTCGCTGGCAACAACAGAAACACGCAAATTTTCCAGTGGCAGTCAGAAAAATCAACAGCTTCTGTTTGAAATGAATCCACACACTGCTTCAAAAACGTATTAACAATCTCAGATGTTGAATGGTGAATAATGGACAGCTTGACAGGTGTGGCCACCGCAAACGAAGCTTAGCGAATGCTCAATCCCATGATTTCTATCCAATACAAGACAATTTATGTAAAATCAATTCATTAATTAAAAAGAGCGCCACACGCTGTCCATCTCTCACAAACCCTGTGAAGGATGATGACTTATGTCGGCCAAAACAAAGCATTTGGTTTAATTAACGGTCAAACTCGAGAACAGAATATATTAAAGCTGTGTATTGAATATTAGCCTTGTATAAAACTGAAAGGAACTAAAAAAAAACTTTAAAAAAACAGGTTGTTCTCAAGGCCACTTTCTGGAGATGATGATGAAATTTAAGAAATGTTGTGTAGGCTATTTATCTTAGTGTACCTATGTATGTCTTGCTCGATTCGTGGGACGTCGTTATATCTTGATTTTCTTTCAGACCACGGCACAGGAGATCTGTCATGGTCACAAACTATGAAAAGTCCGCCCTCCTTCCACCGCCTCCTCCCATCCACATCCTCTACAGCCTAAATTCTTGCTTTATGGGGCAGAGAGGCTTGTTCGCTCTTGAACCAATGAATAATATTTAAACTGTGCCGTGCTTCACTGCTTTCTTTAGACAGCTGCACTGAGACTTTTATCTACTGATTTGTCCCATCTTGAAAAAAGGGGGTGAGTTTTCAATCCCTAACAAATATATTGTGATCATTTTTAGCTATTTTACAGTAAAAAACATTAAATGTTGCGAGGCAGCCAAAGAGGAAAATCTAAGTTTAAAATATTACCTCTATTCATCGTCGCTGCAAAACATGATGTTTTCTTTTCTTTTCTTTTTTTTCTTTCTTTTAACAATGGGCAACTTCAAGGTTTTCTCGTTGAATACCACCCCTCCTCCACCCACTGACAAGCTGTGGGAAGGAAACAGCAGTAAGGAAACATAGTGGATGTAACAACAGCGGGTCAAAAGTGCCATGTGCCCCTCGGCCACTCGATAAACTCATTTTGCATGCTGACCATGTTGGAGACTGCCCCGGTCACATTTGCATTTCACAGGTGGAAATTGCAGCAACTTCAAGCATGACACATCAATACTTCTTTGTTGCTAAGTGAATAAACCTCTATTCTGCACCCTTTTCAGTAACAGGTGGTCATTGCTGCCTAAAAAGAAACCGATGGAAAGGTGTTAGAGGTGTGTAATTAGCTTATTGGACACAAGTATGTGCAAAAAAAAACAAAAACATTTGGGTGCTGACTCTGGAATAACATCAAGGACAAATACAATGTGACCTGAAATGTGCAAATCTCCTTTTTCCTGTCGAATCCATTATTCATTCGCACACTATTTGATTAGGTAATTAGTATAGGTCACGGATACACTTTGATTAATAAAGAGTGCAATTAAAGTCTAACAATTACAACTATAATGTTGAGACATTTGGTGTTAATGGGTCTTAAATGGAGTAATTGCACAGAGGAGCACAACACAGTAACATACTGTGCTGCATCTCCAAGATAATTATCTCAGTGTCATTATCCAACCTGTTTATGGTTTTCCTCGGTTCCTTTTGTGTTTTGGGCCCTTGGACGCAGCCTTGGTGTGCGCTATGTGAAATAGCCAGGGCGTCAATGAGCTGTCATGTAACAGCCAAGAGAAATGTGGTGCTACTCTAATGCAGAGCTGTTGTCCAACTAAATGTCAACTTACTGTAGAAATCAAAGAGAGATCCAAAACAGGGGCTTTCCTTCGATGGGTAAAGGGGGGAAATAAAAGAATGTGAGCCTCAGTAATATGAGGCCAGATGACTTAAATACATCCTGGCAAGGTGTTTCATATATTACCATATTAAGAGGATTATCAGCGCAAAGGAGATAAACAAGACAAGGCTAGAGGGATGTGGTGAACTTATCTGCAGCAACGTGAAACGTATTCAATCCATGTACCTGTCTTTTAAGAGCATATTTTCACCTTGGTTATGAAATCGTCTCGTCATTTTTAATTGAAATGCATAGGCTAACCTCCAAAGGGTAATTGCACTGGATAGGAGTGTTGTCCTAGCTGGAAAATGTAATCCCTTCAATTCCTTTAATCTATGGAGGGAACTTGCCCTCCCCTTTTGATGTGCACCCTAATAATGCATGGATAGACTGGCCTCAGAATCCACAGTATACACACAATATAGATTTTTCGAGGCACACGAGTTAACTTGTGCGTCAAGTCAGGAAGATGTGGCCAGTAAGCATTGTGGGAGATTACTGCCCACACCATCCACTTGAAGTCGTACACGTGAATCTCAGAGGCGCAGATTCAGTTCCTGCAGCGGAGACGGTTTTCCCTCCGCCCTGTGTCAGGGATTCAGATCATCAGATCATCTTTAAATTCAGAACACAGTCTCTGTGAGCTTCAGTTGGGATTTCCACTGTGGAGAGGTATTTCGGTGGAGACAACACGGGGATGTACTGGAGTCATCCAGCTCTTTTGACCCCATTTGAAGCCTGTAGGTCTTTTTTATTTCCAGAGACGAATTGCTTGAACTTTTGTTGAGGAAGGTCAGTATTTGTGCATTAAGACAGAACATCAGAACTCACAGAAAATACTGATGTATGAACAGGGATTGGTTTCTCCGTTTTGCTTGGAATGAAATGACTGGTAAAACACCAATGTCATTCACAACATATAATACATATGACAAGAAATAAGTTGCATCACCCTTGCAAGTAGTGAAGGACCATCATCCCAATGGGACAAACAGCCACACTCTTTGAAAGGTTGACCCTTTTGACCTGTAAATAGAGTGCCTTTATCTGACCAAATAATAAAGTGTGCGTTGTGGTATAGCTTCCTCATTCATGCATTTCATCTTTACGGAAACTGTAGAGGCTGGAATTCTAGACTTTGTTAAAGAGAACTGACACGAGATGAAGAAAAAAATTATGGATTACACTGAGATTGCCCTGCTGGCATCTTAAACGTCTACAACCTTAACCAAAACTAACAGTATTAGAAAACATATTCAAATATGTCAAATCATTTTCATAAAGATCGAACTGTTTTAGTTCAAAATGTGATGCTAGATCATGGTTTTAAAATGTTTAATTGTCCACTACTTTTTCAATTTCAGTTTAGTTATAAATTGATTTTAGGGGGATTAGGGTGAGCATTAGGTGGGATAGACACTTCATTTTATCCACTTGGATATTAAAACTGTAAAATATTGTGTGCCACAGATAAATATAGACATCAAACACAGCACCCCACCACTTCAGTTCCACCCTCGGGGTTCAATACGAGGACGACAGCTAGTAACGTATGTGGGATAAAATACTCACTTGCTCAATTGCAGGTAATCCTGTTTGTAAATCTACCACATAATGACCATAAAGTCTTCACATCTTCTTCATATAATCAGTTTTACGGCCCGGTGGTTCAGTCAAACTCTTTCCTTCTCTCTGTGGAATTGATTGATATCCAAAGTTAAACAGCAGGGTAGAGTGCACAGCCAATAATCGCAGCATGCACAACCTTTCTCACCTTCCTGCCTCTTTTGGATGCTCTGCGACAGCCATAAAGAAGTCTGTAAAACAACTGCCAGTCTCCATGACCTCCTGCCAGAGACGGCTCACAGGGCCGACTCCTCTCACCTAGTGGGCATGGCTATTTTATCTCCACGGGCAACCTTGACAAATGAATACCAAAACTAAAAGACTGAGGATGAGGAGGGAGGCTGTAGCGGAGGGGGAGTGAGATCGACAGACAGAAGCGGACAGAGAGAATAAAAATGGGGAGTGAGAGAGCATAGGAAAGAAAATGACTTGGCAGTCACCCAAGTGGATCATTACCTTCTGCTCCACAAATGTGATGTAGTGGAGAAGGTGAAACTGATAGTTTGGAAATGAGAGGAACGCGCTGGACTGATACTTAATCATTACCACCACTGCACCATGGCAGATAGCGGCTGCGGGCTTCAAGGTGTTCTCCCCTGATGTTCACTGGAACAGATCGACAAGCTTGTTCTCCGCCTCCAAAATGGAGGAGTGTGGCATGAAGCGATTAAAAACACTGCCCACTTTGTAACTGTCCACTGCGCGCTCGGGCTCTGCAAGAAAATGTTTGCGCTGTTTCTCGGCATTAGTTTGATTTATTGATCCCACAGTGTGTAAACACCACATGTGGTGGACGAGGTACGCGGACCTCTTCATATTCATGTCCATGTTCAGTTTGTGTTCTGCTGAATGCATGTGAATCACCAGTTGCATGTACACATTGTGCCACTGTCAGTGCACAACCACAATGGACATTCATGCAACCGTATTTTGGCAATGCGACAGTCTAATGAAGCCTGTAGGAGAGTTGGCATGTGGCATAAAGACAGAAGCAGTGAAGTCACAGTGGCCTGGATGTACTGAGTGATGGTTGGACAGCGGTGGATTCTGACAGGCTGATACGCTTCAACCTGCTGGGGGTTTGATGTGTGTGTGGACACCCACAACATATGTTGCCCTTCAGTGAATGGAGGAGGCAAGAAACACCAGATATTTCAGTTCAGTGGAGTCAGTTCCTGCTGAGGGTCGGGTACATTTTATCTTTTAGAATTACAATCTTAGAATAAGTTGAAGTGCTACTGTTTTAAATTTAATTTTACCTTAGTATCAAGGTTTATTTTTCACCTTGTGAATACACTTCTTGATTACTTTATTAGCAACCTGCATACCTGCTTTTCCATGCAATTATCCAATCAGGCAATCACGACGCTGCAGAGTGATGCGTACTGTATAATCATGTAAATACAGGACGGGAGAATCAGTTATTGTTGTGGGATCTCAGTGACTTTGACTGTTAACATCAAATGGGCTGACCTGAGTGTCTCTGAAACTGCTGATCTCCTGGGATTTCCACACACACAAGTGTCTGTAGAGGTTTTTATTCGGTCAGGAACCCATAGAAAAAAGAAAAAAAAACATCCAAAAAGCAGCGGTTGTGTGGATGGGAACACCTTGTTGACGAGACAGGTCAGAGGAGAATGGTCAGACTGGATCAAGCTGACAGAAAAAGCCCATATAACCTCTTGTTACCACGATGGTGAGCAGAATATCATCTCAGGATTCACAATACATCAAACCTGGAGGTGAATGGGCTACAACAGCAGGAGGCCATGTTGGTTCCACTCCTGTCAGCCAAAAACATAAATCTGAGGCTGCAGTGGGCACAGATTCACCAAAACTGGACAGTCGAAGACGTCTGGTTTACTGCTGAGGCGGCAGATGGCAGGGTCAGAAATTGGCGTCAACAGCACAAATCCATGGACCCGGCTTGCTTCGTGTCAACAGTCCAGGCTGCTGCCGCTGCTGCTGCTGCTGGCCGTGGTGTAGTAGTGTGGGGAATGTTTTCTTGGCCCCATTCATCAATAATGATTTGATTCATGGTTGAGTCGTGGTTTGGATGCCACAGCTTGTCTGAGCATTGTTGCTGATCAGGTGCAGTTTACTTTCTGCCAGCGGTTGCTCTGTGCAAGATGATGTTCAATCTCAAAAAGACATCTCAAACTGCTTTGATGAAACCACTAACTGTAATTATTGGACAATAACTGGACTTAAAAATACATATAAACATGTTAGTCTGATGATTTCAGTCAAAGTCGGACTTGGGGGTTGACCTGCTTTTGCATATTCACTTCAATCTGCTTTAAATGGTCCAGGCTTTTGACTCAGAGGCTATACAAAATTTGATTCGATTAAATTGCTGGTCATGCTATAATTTGGGCGCTATTGTTGGTCTGTGATGCAATAGGACACGCAGAAAAAAGTCCAATCCTAATAAACTCAAAGAGGTCATATCACCACCTCTCACAGCAGAGTCAGACTTTACTTTATAGTCAATAAATGGATTCCCTTCCTATGCTTGTATACTGGGACAAAGACAATTGTCTAATTAAATGGCCTAGTGGAGCTATAACTATAACTTGATTTAACTGAGCATGTAAATGTTCTGACTATTGCCCTCAAACTCCCCTAAGAGGGTCCCCTGATGGTGTGTGTCTCCCAAGAGAGATATCAGCAGCACAGCTGGCTCTACTCCACCTGCCCAGGTAAATCAGGACATCCAGGTAGAAAAAAATGAACCAACTCAGGTTCACCTCAGGTAAATCTTCCATTAGAAAGCCTCATTTCACCTCTTTCAATCTAACTCATTTTTGGCCTGTCTGAGTCACTGTCTGTGTGTATGTGTGTGTGTGTGTGAGAGAGTGTGTGTGTGTTGTGTGTGCAGTGTTAAGGGGATATCTGTAAATTGTAGCTACACAAAATTACACTCCCCCTCTAAATTGCATGAGTTCTCTGGAGGCACATCGGTCACACACCACGCCACCAGTAAATTCTCAACCTGTGGGACCCGCTGCAACATCTCCTCTGGTTACACATTTACATGTCGCTCCTCTGGGATGTGGTAGGACGTGGAAATTGGCAGCATAAATGTGCAGCTGACAAATCTGCAGAAATGATGTGATGCAATCATGTCAACGTTTTACATCCTTCAAAGGAATATTTCCAACATCTTGTGGAAACCATGGCATGGAGAACCGGGGCTGTTTCGAGATCAAAGCAAGGCCCTACTCACTACATATTAGTATGCTGTTCCTAATAAAGTGCTCCATGAGTGAGAGCTTCCAAAACAATCCTATAAGTCAATGATGGCTCATTAGGTTCTGAAAGCTCCAGAGAAGCTGCCACTGGGGAGACATTGTTCTGCCGTCTGTTGTTGTTGTTGTTTGCTTGTTTCAGATTTGTCAAGAAAGAATGACACGCGCAAGTGTGTGAATAAACTGTGATCAAAGTAAATTAAACAAGTCAAGTCAGTGTTGATAATGGCAAATAGTCAGATTTCCTGCAAAAGAAAAGTGTACGATGCTCTTTTCTTTGTGTAGGCATGTGGTGTTTTTGAGAAAGGTAATACTGATCTTCAGTGAGATTTCATGACAAGAAACTCAGACAATAATCAAACGGTAAACATCTCTTTCTTCCAGTCAAAACCATGCTAAATTTGGAATCCAGGAAGTTTTACTCACAAGACCACTTAAGTTTT
Organism: Trachurus trachurus; assembly: GCF_905171665.1. Lineage (NCBI taxonomy): Eukaryota > Metazoa > Chordata > Actinopteri > Carangiformes > Carangidae > Trachurus > Trachurus trachurus. Next base: position 10,059,353 of record NC_139895.1, on the reverse strand, counting down.
TCTGTGATTCATCAGCCGAAACAAGACTCCGACGAGTGGCCGTTGAATTTACCATTCTTGAGTTACCTTCCCGAGAAGATGTCGATGATAAAATGAGAGTAGACACGAGGACTGGTCCCAGCGTGGAGGAAACAGATACCACTGGAATGGACCATAATGGGTTTCTCTAAGCAGGTCTCCCCCCTTGACACAAGGTTGGCTCAATGTGAGCACTAGTCAGATAGCAGCAACAGACTCACTCATCTTGATCATGCTGGACACGCTGAAACTAGAGCTTTGGTCAATGGAGGGATCACACCCGTTAAAAACAAATGTTGACTTCTGAGAAATAGTGCACGTAATTTTTAAATGGCAGCCTTTTGTCTGTGGTTTAAGTACAACTTGTCATTTTTCCAAATGCTTTTTTTGTCTTTGTGTTTATGTGCCATTTACTGAAAACTGCATGGCTACAAATTGGTATTTGGTATTTGAGGCATATGTGCACGTCTGGCAGGTGCAGTAGTTTAGCATTTGGAAATACGAAAGCAACGCTCCTGAAGTAATGACATTTCATGGCATTTAAAAAAAAGGCAGAGAAAAGTCTCTTTTGTCTCATTCAGCAACAAAGAACATTTTCAGTATGTTCGTGGTGTGATCCAGGATGCTGTGTGTCTCTAAGTCTGAGCCGCCACAGGAGCTTAATCAAGTCTGCACTGATGAGCAATCGTGCATGCGATTTACAGGTTAATAAGCTTTGGATTTTGACAGTGTTAGGTCTATTACAATGTGTAATATGACAATCAAAATGAGACACAAAGAAGCTTACGTGGTTTTAAAGGTCCCATGTTTGTACTTTTCCTGTGGTTTATATGAAGTGTTGATGTTAAAGAAGATATATTTGTGGTTTTAAGCACCAAAAACCATCTCTGTGTAGTTTTACATGTTCTTTCTCTTCTTTCTGGAGCTCCTGCAACAACAGTTTAATGAGCCAATCTGAAGAGACCCTGTGCCTCTCTTACATAAGCCCTAATGGGTCATTTCAAGGCTCAGTTTCTGAATACAGGCCATGTGCATTTCTCAGTACACTAAGGCTTTGATGCTTTCACAGTGTTAACATAGAACCTAGACTTTATAATAATAATAATAAAAAAGACACTTAACATCTAACATCTGGGACATTTAACATCTTCACTGGACTCAATTTTGAATGTGTTAAATATAGTTAGAGTTATCTCTGAATTTCTCCTGATTTCTGAAAATATTTTCCAATGGATGTGTTTACATTTTCCAAGTTTCATCATCTTCACTTGCTGAAACTGAGCTGATGATGCAATGTGTGCTATATCGAATCTGCAAGCTCAAAGGTTTTGCAGCTGTGGTCAATGCAGTGCGAACACAGAAACATGCTCCATCCATCACAGAGCTCACTAAGATCAATGTTGTACCTTATCATACCATATCAATCAACAATGTAATTTGGATACAGGGCACATTACCATTGTAGATGAATGCATGCACATCAGACAGAACGTCTAAATGGTCCTTTGCCTTTGAGGACAGTGCTTCTCTGTTTCTGTGCAAATTCCTTTCATCTTTTTTATCCATCGTGTTTCTCTAATGATTGTTGAGCTCATAGAACTTGATTTTACAATCCCTCATTTGATGATGAGTGGGGTAGGGGTAATTGCTTCACTGGGGTCTTTCGGTTGGCACCCTGCTTCACTGGTGTTTCGTGGATTGGCCCACGGCACCTCCACAGGGCTCAATGGCGACACCTGGCGTCCCAGGTGTGCCCCCCTCCGCTTTTACCCCTTGCTGATCACTTTTCTGCCCAGTTGATGTCCTTTCTTTTGATCCACAGCCAGCTACTGCTTCGCTCAGCAGTTTCTGACAGTGTTTTGACGGCTTGTTGGAAGGCCCATCCTCGCACTCCCAACCCCTTCAGAAGCTTGGTTGTGGACGTGGCAAGAAAGCCTCTGCACCCGACCTCAACAGGAAGTACCTGGGCCCGCCAGCCTTGTTGTTCTGCCTCTGCTGCTACTGTATGTTGGAGTACTTCAGATGTTTTCATTCATATGCTTCACTGAGTGCAGCGCATCCCATGGTACAGTGAGTTCCACAATGAAGAGCGACTTCTGTGAGGTTGACCACAAGACCAGGTCCAGCCTGAGATAAGTTGTGAAAGACAAGCTTCTGGTCTGAATCAGCTTGCATTTTCCAGTCCCGGGCAGAGTCCAGGAGGGTCACTTCCACTCTAGCAGATGTTGTTGCTGGGAGTTGTCCTACTGGTGGTGTTTGGACGTCTGGACATCGGGGGAGGAAGAGCATTGTTGGTATCCCTCCTTCCTTCGAGATGTGACAGTAGAGGGTCCTGTCACTATGCCTCCAATTGATCATGCGCCCTGGCTACTTGGCCAAGGGCATGTCCCTTTGGCCAAGTGGTTAGCGTGCATGACTGTTACCTGGGAGTCTGGGGTTCGAAGCCCGCCCGGGCCCTCTTCACCTTGCCACACAGGGTGATTGCCAGCTGTTGCAGGACCTGGTTGTGTCTTCAAGTGTTTTTGCAGCTGACGAGGATGTGCTGGAGTGATGCAGGGGTTTGGCAGAGAGCACAAGCTGGATCCTCTCCTAGCCACTGGTTTAGGTTCTTGGGTGAGGGAGAACACCATAGTTGGCTCTGATGATGAAGCTGAGTTGGCTTCCTTCCATCTCCCAAAGATCCTTCCATGTGAGCTTACGATGCTCCAGGTTTTCCCAGCTAGTCCACTGGCCCTGTTTAGACTGTGAGACTGCTTTTGCGTATCTTACTGCCACTTCCTGCTGTCGAACCTCTGCAACCACCAATTTTCTCTTCTGGGTTGATGTTGCCTTGTGCCATGTGGGTCGACTTACTCCAAGTCCAAACCCACCTCTTCCATGCTGCACCTGTCCTACAATGTCTCCATGCCTGAGAGCAGATTTTGCTTGCTGTACAGCCTCATATGGAGTCCATTTTCTCCCAGTTGCCAATCTGGGAGCAGTCGCTTGGATCACATCAGCCTGAGACTGAGTCAGGGTCATGATCATGATGTTCATGACAAGAATGATGCCTTAAAGTGCACCCAGTGCTGTATTAATGGATGCACGGGTGCCTTCACAAACACCAATCAATAAACTATAGACACTTTAGAAAATGACTTGACCCTGGCCACTCAGGATGTCGTCTTTTCTCCTGTTTAACTTCCCTGTAGTTATCTGTTTAAGTGATTCCCGCCACAGAAGATGGAGACCCTCCAAAGCTGACTTTATTATGCGGCTCCTTAAGTTCAGCTGGGGACTGGAGTTGAGAGTGGACAGCACAAACAAACAATACTGCTCCCTTAAAAAGTCAACATCCTGCTGACTGCCAGCTAAAATATTACTGCAGAGAATCTCGAAGTCTTGAACTTCAATACACAGCATCTAGAAAAAAAATGGCAGGATTGAAAAAAAAACATACAAACAAACAAAAACACAATGACAAAATAAGTTGTTATAATCTCCCAGGAAAAAGGGGCACTTTGCACTCTGGATACACTCGCCCGATGTTTTTTTACTGCACTCAGCGGCATTTCTTTGCCTCTTATTTTCTCCTTTTACATGTCTGTACTTTCAAAACAAAATGGCACAAGGCAATCTGAGTCAGTGCTGAACTGGCTACGTGGCATCTCCATTAGGTTGTCACGCAGGGATGGAAAGAAAAATGACAAAGTGACATGTTCTGAATTTAAATGAGTTTCAAATGGAATCATTAGACATGTAGATTTCCATCCCAGTTCCTTTTTAAGTAAAAATGTCACACCTCAACACATCAGGGACTGACAGACTGAAGTCAGCCGATCAATTTAAATTGCCTGGAGTGGATTGTATTACACTGAAGAACAACTATGGCATTTCGCAATGTTTTAAATGTTACATCACATGAAAGATTTTTGTTTTAAATGCAGATTAAACTTTATCTTCTGCATGAAACAAAGCTGTGACAAACAATAGCTGACAATTACAGTATATGATCTGTAAATTCCCCTCAGTGATTTTCAGTTTCATTTTAAAGTTGGATATCCATCTGGAAACATAAAACTGTACTAACTGTGGGCATCGAAGTAATGCAACATTGTTATGATCAATTAACAGTTTATGGAAACCCAATCCTGAGGCAAGGTAAGGGAAGCACATTTGTAACACAAACAGGTTTTACATGAGACAAAGGCAGAAATTAGACCAATACTGACAGTACAAGACATACAGTATAATATATTGAAACAGAAATAAAGTGACAAAAAAATCATTATGTGCATATTCAAGTGAAGAATTAGGGTTAATAGCCCCAAACCCAGTGCCTCATTGGTTCATCATCTACCACTGCAGAGAGTATTGTGTGTCACTATCAGTGCTACTGTCAGCTCCACTTGTCAAAAGATGATGGATACCACAGTCTTTTCCAAAATCACTGCTGGTAGCACAGCATGAAAACAGTGAAAACAATAAACCCCTTAGCTCTTTCTGTGCTGTATAAACCTTTCTCAACAAGACAAACCTCTATCTTTATTTCATTCTTCTGATCTCTGTCAGAGAAAGAGCATTTGTACAATGTTTTGAAGATGTAGTTTTGGAGGGACGATGCCATGACAAAGCAGCAGCAGAAGTAGCAGCAGCAAATAATTTGAACACTCTAAACTACCCAATACTCTGAACTGGCACCAGCCTGATATCTGCAGGCAGACAAATATGGTCTGAGTTTTTATTAAACAACAAAAGCAATTTTATGGTCGAAAGCATGAGTATGCTTAGCGTGGACACTGAACCCTGGACTAGAAATGCCAAGACTATGATGTCATTTCCCTGTTAAGCTGCAAATATTTGTTGCTGAATATGTGGAAAGTGAATGATATTTCCTAACACCCATAAAAATGTCCTCATGCACCTGTTCACTACCCTTTAGAGTCAAACAATTAATGTTACAGACAACTGCTTAGAGTCGGAAAATCTGGATTTTTTTCTTTCTTTCTTTTTTTGTTTTTGTTTGGAGGCCTGATTTCATAGTAGAAAAAGATAAATACCTGAAGCCAGTCTATTCAGAAAGAATGCAATGTCTCCATGTGACTGACAGCGGACAGAGTCTGCCCCTGACAATTTTCTTACATCACTGTCACTCTACTTAAAAAAAGACAAGGAAACAATCCTCGGGTAATAGTTTCCTTACCTGTTATTCATGTAAACGTCTGGACCGACAAAAATCCAATTTAAAACAAGTGTTGAAACATATCTAGAGTGGCTCTGTGTGTGATTGTCCTGTAGGGAGGCAGAACCGACTATATTGGGTTCATGTTCTGAATATGCCCTCAGTGTTTTCTTCCACTGGGAATAAAACACAATGGTTTTGTAGGCATGACTGCATTTGTTGTTGGCACACACGGTATGCTACTGTATAGCTGAAAGCTTCTTGTGTGGCCTACAATTTAAAGAGTCCCTGCTCTGAAATTGAAATCTGAGGAGTACTCCTGGCCACTAGGGGGCAGTATCTTATTAGTGCTACACTGGCCCAGTTAGTAGTCGGCCATTTTGTGAGTATCTGTTTATTATGTTCCTGCTATGGTGGTTGGAGGTTCATCTCTGTTCATATTCCTGTAAGTCTTAGTATTTTATTTGCATTACTATCAAGCTTGGTTAAGCTCATACTGTTACCTTTGCTACACAGTATCACATATTAATTAGCTATTTGTTTTAGCTTATGTTGCTATTCTGTGTATTGCTGCAGGGCTCCTTCATCGTTGTCATTAAATACCTGACCTGACATCGAGGAGTGTGTTTCTTCATGAAGGAGCCATGGTGATCATTCAGTGCTCTGTTCCCAACTGCACGTTCAAGACCGGTGACGTGTCTGAAGCACTCGCCATTGCTGTGTTGACAAATCATGGACTTGCCCATCAGAACCCACCGCCTGTCATGGCTGCGCTGGCCCAAGCCCCAGCTCCTCAAGGCCCGAAGCTCGATCGACCTAAAGTTGATGTTGGCGTATCGATAGAGGAATGGAACGTGTTCATCCGTCGCTGGGAGGTCTTTTGCACCGGCTCAGGCATAGGAGCGGCCCAGGCCCCTTTCCAGTTGTTTCAGTGCGCTGGGCCTACACTCGGTGATAACCTATTGAAAGCTAACCCCAACGCCACTTCTGGGACCTTGCCGGATCTGATCGCTGCCATGCGTTCACTAGCAGTCATTCCAGTCGCTACATGTGTCCTGCGCACCGAGCTGCTTCAGTTACACCAGGAACGCGACGAAGCATTCCGCGCCTTCACCGCCAGGGTGCGGGGTAAAGCAGAGACCTGCGCCTACAAGGCGGTGTGCGAGTGTGGTAAGGATGTAGACTACACCGACCACATCATCCGTGACGTTTTGATCAACGGGATTTATGACTCGGACATACGCCGCGACATACTGGGGACGCCTGACATCCTGACAAAACCAGTGAACGAGGTGGTCGCACTCGTTGAAAACAAAGAAATGGCCCGCAATGCGCTCCCGTCGTCCACCCTATCAGCCATGTCGTCATTCCAGCGCCTGAAGAAAAATCCACAAACGAGCCCCGCCCCGACCCAAGCCCCTGCAGACAAGGCTAAGCGAGCCTCGTGCCCTGACTGCAGGAGCACCTTTAAGGTCTTCACGGAGGGGCCTCGTGGATGGAATACCAAGCCTCACCAAGTTTGTATCGACTGCTACAGGACCCGCAGACGAAAGAGGCGGGAACAGCCATCGACTGACAGTCAACAGGCCGCCATTGAGTCAGAGCCGATCTCCCAGATTTCTTCAGTTCAATCTGGAGCCCGCCCTGGCCCACACTACAGGAGTCATCGTCGACGCCGTACTCAGACGACACTCAGCAATGTCAACAAACCCACACCCGTCAGGCTCGAGCACCACATTTTCTCTAAGGGAGGATGGAGGCGGGCCAAGCTGAGGGACCACCCCCGCGTGTCGATCACCATCTCGATCGACGAGCCTGTTGGACCGGGAAGCCGACCCAACACCCAGAGCCCGGACCACGAGGCGAACATATCTGCCATTGCAGACACCGGGGCGCAGTCTGACCTTTGGTCTCTGGAGGAGTTCCTTGCCTGTGGGTTCTCGCACGATGACCTGTGTCCAGTGAAACTCAGCCTGTCAGCCGCCAACCGCTCCCCCATAGCCGTTGAAGGAGCGTTCTTTGCTAGGCTCTCTACAGCTCCCTGCAGCGGTGGCGTGAAATCCTGCCGCTCCATGGTCTACGTGAGCAGCTCGGTCCGTGCCATGTACCTCTCCTATGAGTCATTGCTCGACCTCGGCCTCTTGCCTAAGGACTTCCCGTCGAGTACCAGCGCAGGAGGACCCAGAGACGAGCACGGCCCTGGCGCTCCTGACTCAACAAACAAGCCCTCGTCTGTCAATGCTACAAGGTCCACCAACAGCGGCTGTAAGTACCCGAAGGATCTCCATGACGCCCAGTGCTCATGTCCCCTGCGTGCAGTCCCCCCGCTTCGCCCAGTGACATTACCATTCCCTTGCACTCCAGAGAACAATGGCCAGATGAGGGATTGGCTACTTGAGAGATATGCTTCATCTACATTCAACACTTGCCCTCATCGAGCTTTGCCATGCATGGATGGGCCTCCCGTTGAAATACATGTGGACCCTGGAGCCACACCCAAAGCATGCCACACCGCGGCCACCGTGCCTCTGCACTGGCAACAGAGAGTACATGACGACCTCCTCCGGGATGAAGCCCTTGGTGTCATCGAACGTGTCCCGTATGGTGAACCGGTGACATGGTGCCATCGTATGGTAGTCACTCGAAAGCACGATGGTTCCCCCCGTAGGACTGTGGACCTCTCACCTCTCAACAAGTTCTGCCTACGTGAGACTTTTGCCACCGAGTCCCCATTCCACCTCGCACGTCGCATCCCAAAGGACACCTGGAAGACCGTCACGGACGCCTGGAACGGCTATCACAGTGTGCCTCTCCGCGAATCAGATCGTCATCTGACCACCTTTATCACGCCCTTTGGCCGCTGGCGCTACACCAGGGCTCCGCAAGGTTTCCTATCGTCGGGTGATGGCTACAACCGCCGTTTTGATGCCATCCTCTCGGACTTTGAGTGTAAGGAACGTTGTGTGGATGACACTATCCACTATGACTCTGACCTGGAGCAACACTGGTGGAGGACCATCGACCTTCTGGCATGTGTTGGCCGGTCGGGCATCGTGTTAAACCCGGATAAGTTTCAGTTTGCGGAGAGGTGCGTCGATTTTGCTGGTTTCCGGGTATCAGACACTACCATCGAACCACTCCCGAAGTACTTGGACGCCATCCGTGACTTCCCCACCCCGGACTCTACGACTGATGTCAGAAGCTGGTTCGGCCTTGTCAACCAGGTGGCCAACTACGCCCAGTTGCGCGACACGATGGCACCATTCAAGCCGTTCCTGAGCCCACGCTGTAAATTCTCGTGGTCCCCCGACCTGGAGGAAGCCTTTCGGACGTCCAAACTAGCCATAGTTGAAGCCATCCGTGAGGGCGTGGAGATCTACGACATGCAGAGACGCACCTGCCTCCGCCCTGACTGGTCCAGGCGCGGCATTGGTTACTTCCTACTCCAACAACATTGTGGATGCACCTCTGGGGTGCCAGACTGTTGCACGGGTGGATGGAGGATCACCCTTGCTGGTTCACGTTTCCTTTCCTCGGCAGAGCAACGCTATGCGGCCATCGAGGGAGAGGCCCTGGCCGTGGCCTGGGGCCTGGAGCAGACTCGGTACTTCACACAAGGATGTGACAACCTTGTCGTAGTCACTGACCATAAGCCTCTGGTGAAGATTTTCGGCGACCGTACGCTGGATGAGATAACAAACTCACGCCTGTTCAGACTTAAGCAGCGTACCCTCCCATGGCGCTTTGACATCGTGCACCTGCCCGGCAAGAGTAACCATGCCGCTGACGCGACTTCAAGACATCCCTCCCCCTCAGGCTCGGCAAATGGCCTCTCTCTGGGATCACCAAGCGTGCCCGACGCCGTAGAGTCAGCACTTATGGCTTCCATCCGTGATGATGCGCAGGACCTTGGGGCTATCTCGTGGTCCCTTCTCGCACAAGAGACGTCGGCTGATGCATGTCTTGGCCACCTTCTGCACCTGATTGAGCACGGGGGCGGGATCGACGCGAACGACCCTGCTCTGATGGGTCTGTCGCCGGTGTGCGAGTCCGTCTACGCGCAGGATGGCGTCCTACTATTCTGCGACCGTGTTGTGGTTCCTCCATCGCTGCGTGAAAGGGTCCTTCGCCACCTTCATGCCGCCCACCAAGGGATTTCTACGATGGAGCAGCAGGCTCGCGCCATAGTCTACTGGCCCGGGATGTCGAAGGACATCCAAGCCACCAGGCACGGATGTGCAGACTGTAACCGAAATGCTCCATCGCAGGCAGCCACACCCCCCCTACCGTCCTCGCCACCGTCGACCCCATTTGAGGCGGTGTTTGCTGACTTCTTCGACTACGGGGGCCGGCACTACCTGGTTGTTGGAGACCGACTCTCAGGCTGGGTAGAGGTCCTGAGCTCTACAGCGAGCACCGACCTGGGAGGCTCGGCTGGCCTGGTTCGCCACCTGCGCACGTTCTTTGCCACCTTTGGCGTACCGGAGGAACTTTCGAGCGACGGTGGCCCGGAGTTCAAGGCAAGCCATACAGAGGACTTCCTCCGCCTGTGGCACATCAAGCATCGCGTGTCCTCTGTTGGCTTCCCACAGTCGAATGGAAGGGCGGAAGTTGCAGTGAAGGCTGCTAAGCGCCTCCTGATGTCCAACACTGGCCCGACAGGCTGTCTTGATAATGACCGTTTCCTGCGTGCCATGTTGCGGTTGCGGAATACGCCTGACCCCGACTGCAACCTCTCACCAGCGCAGATCATCTTTGGTCGACCTCTTCGAGATTCGTTATCCTTCATCAACAGACTCGAGAAGTTCTCAAACCCGCATGTCCGACCGCTCTGGCGCCAAGCATGGGCGGCGAAGGAAGATGCCCTTCGGACCCGGATGTCCCGCACCACGGAGTCTTTGAGAGCTCATTCAAGGCCTCTCCGCCCCTTGGCGCTTGGTGAGAGGGTGTTCCTCCAGAATCAGCAAGGCCCGAGCCCTCGCAAGTGAGACAGATCGGGCGTGGTGGTGGAGTCGCTGAGTCATGATCAGTATCGGATTAAGGTCGACGGGTCGGGGCGCCTGACTCTGCGCAACCGGCGATTCCTCCGCAGCTACACGCCAGCCTCCTCGTACACCCGACAGCAGCCAGCTGCGCCGTTGCCGCCGCCGCTGGCCCTGGAACACCAGTCCGTGCCTGCCCACCCTGGACCTGTGATTCCCCAGGGGGTCGTCCCACGGATATTGGATGGACCCTGCGACACCGCTTTGGACACCTCCCCGCTGGCGTCCCCTGATGAGTCATCCCCTGGCCATGGGACCCGAGGTGACCCCGTTCCTGCAGATGTCACCCCGGAGGCGTCTCCTACGGTGTCACAGTCGCCACCGTCGCTGCCCCTGCTTGTGCAGCCGGGCCGCACGAGGAGGCCGCCCAGGCGCTACGAGCCTGAGACTGGTCATTGGATAAGGGACTGAGTCCGTTAACCTATTCCTGTTCATAGCTTTACGGACTGGGGGGGATGAGGAGTACTCCTGGCCACTAGGGGGCAGTATCTTATTAGTGCTACACTGGCCCAGTTAGTAGTCGGCCATTTTGTGAGTATCTGTTTATTATGTTCCTGCTATGGTGGTTGGAGGTTCATCTCTGTTCATATTCCTGTAAGTCTTAGTATTTTATTTGCATTACTATCAAGCTTGGTTAAGCTCATACTGTTACCTTTGCTACACAGTATCACATATTAATTAGCTATTTGTTTTAGCTTATGTTGCTATTCTGTGTATTGCTGCAGGGCTCCTTCATCGTTGTCATTAAATACCTGACCTGACATCGAGGAGTGTGTTTCTTCAAAATCTTTATTCTTGCTAACGTGTTTATACATTTTATTTAATTCAATCTTGAGTAACAATACCATGCATTTCCACCTTGGAACTGCAGTGAAGCAATGTCAGCCTCAGGGGTTTGGTATATCATAACGTACAGACCAAATCCCATAAAACTGTCAGAATGGGGGTGGGCAAAAAAACAAAACAAAAAAACAGAATACCCTGTCAGTCACAAACAGCAATAGTTTGCATCGATTGTCTGTTACAAGCTAAGAAACAGCAAATAAAAGATGCTAACTGTGCTAGCTAATCTGATGTGCTTTTTTAATGGCTGGTCACAACAGACTTGTTTCCTCTAACAATGTCTCCAAACACTCTGCTCTTCCGCTGGTCATCAAAACCTCGTTAGCACACTGAGCGAGACTTTGCATTAACACAGCTGCTAACACTGTGTCACTGCCAGTTGTGTTATTTGGTGCACAACAACAATCTCCTCAGGCTCAAACATGTGTGGCTGAGTCTCTCATGTGTCCTCCACCAACCATCCTGATAGCTACTGTATGTGCAGCTCTTTCATCTGACCTAGTCCAAGCGGCGGCAGCGGTTGGTGGTGGTGGGTGGGGCAATATAGGCCTGATCCAGAAAGAGGAAGTAAGCCAAGACGAGCTTCCAGCATCAGTTTCTCTCTTTTTTTTTCTTTTTACAATTTTTATGTGGGGAAGACCATGTAAAACAAAATATGACTCACAGCAGAGTATTTTTACATAGTTTAAATGTCTGGAGAGGAGCTTTAACTAATAAAGCAGCATTGCTTTTCAGGCTTAATTAAAGCAGCATGGCACCAATCTAAAACACTCAGTCTTTCTTTTTTACTCGTCGTCAGCCCATGGCTTGAGATCACTGTATACTCAAGTTATCCTTGCCCCAGTTTTATTTCATATTTCACCCATTCATAATTGAATATGAGTTTGAGAAGCAAATGTGATTTGGAGATGTAAAGATGTACTTAAAAACCAAGAGTGTGGAGCTTTTCTCTTCCCCTGAAATGAAGTAAAATTGGTTCAATTAATCTCCACGATCACACAAGCATGAAGACATCTGATGAGGTGCACGAAAGTACTGAGAGATAAAATTGACAGATAAGATGGATGCATATGAGGCCCCCTAATGAAACAGATGTGCACTTTAATTGGTTCAGTGATATTTGTCAGGCATTTGGAGAGTCTGGCAGTTAAAAAAAAAAAGATAGATTTTGAAACTAATATTGCTTTTGCGGTCTCATCTCGATCATCAGTGTGAAGTGGTGCGGGACGTCAAAGTGTGAGCAATATGTGGTGGTGGTGGTGGTGGTGGTGGTGTGTATAAAGCTCCCATCTGAACAGCACTGCAGCTTTAATCAAGATAGATTATTACACCTGGGAAAAGTTCAGCACAGCAATGTTTCTCAGCAGAAGTCTGCAGTAATCATGATCACTAATAGATTAAAAGCGGTAAGTGTACATGTAGTTGATGAATTTATACCTAAATAGTTACAGAACGCATTTGTAGCAGGTTGTGTTTTGGAAAAAGGTCGTCTCTGTCTTTGTGATTAATATTTTGATATTTGCTTTGTAGAAGGTGACTTGATGCCACTGATGCAAACTACAAACCTCTCTTCATTCTACACGAATAGTTGTGGACTGATGTTTATTTCTACAGAGTTTGCTAGTGTTTTGAGCTGTGAGATACCAGGTTAGAAGTTCATACATCACAGCAGCAGAGATAACTGTAAAAATGAAAATTACTTCTGGGTTTTACTCACTGGAGCACAAGACCCAAATGTCATTGGTTCATGATGAGGGCTCAAAACAGCAAACACTTCTTCACTATGTCTTACAGTACCATTTACCATTTAACCACTTAATAAACAAGTTCAAATGCTATAAATCACCCATGCTGCAATTTTATATGAGAACCCAAAGGCCCCAAAGTTTCCTAATAGAACGGAACAAGCAAAACTTTTCTAATCTAATAGAGTTTAAATTCTTGTACATTTGCTCATTTACAATGCAGAAGAAAAGTAATTATGGACCTTCTAGGTATGCCTTTCCTCTGTGTGCACACGCAGTGAATTGCTCGGTCCAACCTCTTGTAAACTGAACTGGCTGCAAAAAAACAAAACAAATCAAGAAATCTTAAAAAATAGGCACATGAAGCAGACTTCAAATAAAAACCTGAGGCAAAAATCATTAAACAAAAAAAAAAAGGTTTGTTGGGCTAGAGTTGCACCTTTAAAAGTGAACTCTTCATCTGAACCTGAAGAATTTTCTAACTCATTTTGAATATCTGTGAATAAAGACAGAGGAATATCTTTTAAGTAAATTATTAACATGCAATTTCCTCTTGCGATTATATATCTTACAAAATACTATTATCGTAAACACTGCAGGAAACACAATTTATCGCATCATAACATAATCACCTACAGTAATAGAAATGCGTTGACCATTTGCATGAATCATCTTGCCAGCTTGCCAAATGAACTCCCAGTCTGCAGGTTATTTGGCCCCAGGTGGTGACAGAGAGCACCAGAAATGACTGTACAATTCAAATCATCTTTCAGACATTTATAGTCCAGTTTTATGGTACAATTTGGCTGTAAATATGAAAAGTCAGCACCGTGACATCACAGTGAGGATTCAAAAATGACATCGGGTGGTCAAAGGAGAATTAACCTTAAAGCCGTGGGATATAAAATCATGTTGACATTTTTGCAGCTTCTATCACATTGGGAAGGGTTGGGGGGGGTAGAACCCAAGTGAGCGTCCCCCGGAGATCTGTCTAGCATGCTGTTTGTCTCCTGAAGGTAGCTCCAGGAAGTGGGACAGAGAGGCAGAGTTGTGAATAAATACTTGTTCAGAGCATAGACAGTACAGTGTGTGCAGCAGAGTGGAAAGGGGGGGCTCGGGTTTGAAGGTTACGTGGAGAAATGGAAGATTTATCAGTTGCTGTTGCTTAGAAAACAAAGCAGAATGTGTGATGGGGATCTCTTTGTTCATAAGGTCTGCCAGGGCACAAGCACATGTGTGTTTTACTCACCTTGAAGGAAACTACACACCTGTGTTGGTTTTTGTGTCCTTCCCGTCTGAGTGCATCGAGCCCCCCGTGTGTGTGATTCCCATCATCCCTACTGGGAATTTGAATCCCGTGTCTCCTTGTTCCTGCTCGGTTGTAGACTTGAGTGATTTTCAGCACCAGACTGTCTCCACTGCTGACAAACAAGAACATCCAGCGAGAGAGAAGAATAAGCAGATACTGTATGAGAATTCATCTTAATGAGGAAAAGTCTGCAAACTCCCCGGCTGCATCTACTTAAGCACATTTTCATATTCACAAAAATGTCAAAATGAAGTAAAGTTACAAACTGAGTCATGCAGACTCAATGCAAATGTAGGTAATGCAGCTTATTGATCTGGGTGAGCATTACTGTATAGTCCACACATTTCTTTATTCAGTATTTACTGTATATCCAGACTCACTCTCATGAAATAAAAAAAAACTATAGCTAACAACATTAATTTGTTGTGTGTATTGATACTGTATTGATTTTGCTGTCTTGCCCTGCATTTATAGGCTGTAAACTTGCCTGGTGAGAACTAAGCTGCGATTAAAAGTCTGTTTTCGGCTTTTAACACAGAAATTCTGACACTATCTATCTGCTTTGCTAGGAATCACAAACTAGAAGCCTATAATATTCAAAGTTACAGCTGTACTGACGGCACAACACTTGCAACTTTAGAAAACACATGCAAATATTTACAACGTTGAGCAAATAGAGATATAAAGAAAAGCACTAGCTTTATTTGCATGTGTTTTCTAAGGTTGCTTTTTGGTGAGCTCCCAGGGCCACTCTATATAAAAATGTTTACTTTGCATATGACACAAATTATTTTTAATTATATTTGTACTGACAGAAGAGAGGCAATATTATTGGAACTACTATGACTGTAGCTATTTTATCTCTGTGGATGAACTCATATAGAGTTGTCCTCTAGATATTGACTTGAGGTCAATGCAATATTCACTTCCTCAGCACTTATGCCCATTCAATGCCTACTTGTTTACAGGCTCTGATTAAATCTAGTTATAATTGATTAGCTCATTAACATGTTTGGACTGTCTTATCTCTAATTTTGCAGCAGTCATCCTGTGCTGCCTTGTTTCTAATAGCCCGGTTTCATTTGTATTGTTCCGCTGCTGTCTGAACAACATTAGGAGTCTTGGGACGAAGCGCCGATGGACAGCTTGCGATGGTTTCTCTCTGCATGCAGCTTGAATAATTGATGCCCTGATTGCCTGGGTATTCGTAGACACAAAAAGGCTTTTCCTATTCTCTGTCTAACACACTGCTTGAATCTTAAATAGTCCTCCCCGGTGACACGATGCACAGGGAAGCAAGTTATGTGGCTCACAGACAGTACAGTACAGCCAATGTCCTTCATTGTCTGATTACCTCAGCTGCTGTTATTAGGCATTAACAATGTGACGAATTTACTCCATTCAGCCTGAGCTTCTTCATCCTGTAGAACCTCACCGCTCTCAGAAACGACTCAGACTCGGTTACATCATAAACAGTATATGAGATTTTTTCTTTTTTAAATCACAATAGTGATTTTGCAACTGTATCTGTTCTCCCAGTGAAGGATATACTCTGTACACTTAACTGCCTCTCAGGAGCAAATATTTTTGCTCCGCTTGAGATGTCTGCCATAAGCTCCCCGCACCTTATCTGCGGTGACCTTGCAGACTCTCACGCTTCATGGATGCATTAACTGGCTGTGTTTGCCTCTGCTGCTCTATAGTTATTTATTCATGTTCGCACTCTGCTGGTGTATAAATCCCATAATTAAAGGGGATTTGTGTACAAAGAGCAGCAATGTGCTGGAGGCTCTTAATGGAGAGAATTAGTGGCGAAGAGTGCCATGCAGCATGAGGCCCTTTACAGCACACAAAGACAGCCAGTGCTTTATGCGACCGACGGCTCCTAGCGCGATAACAATCTCACCACTCGGTGTCACGGCGTAATAGACTGAATTGTCTCTGTGAGATACGAACATGGTAGAGGCCTCATTGACTGACCATTAAACAATTAAACCATCAATCCTGTGTCCTTAAAGGCCAATTACCTAGCCCAACATTACAGAGCCCATTGACATGTAATGGCTTCCCTATCAAGCCTCCTCCAGGGTACAGATGATTCAGCGTGACACTATAAGCCTTGTTGATGTGACAGCTTTTGCCACCTCTGTGACCCAAAGTGTTTAATTATTGCTCAGAAACAGGGAATGTGTTTGTCGTACAGTACACACATTTAGATGATTCTCACATCACAGAAAATGGAGATTACAAGTTTTCTGAGCTCCCTCCCCCTCTCCTCCCAGTGGGAGACGCTGAAGCTGATTTTCAAATCGTCTGCCTTTTTATTTTGTTTTGTTTTGTCTTTCGCTCATTTCTCCTCCTGCTGAAAATAGTGAGGAATAGTAACAGTGTTACTCCCCAACCACAACCACTGACAGGGGCTCCCAGACTCAACTGTTCCAATTATGATAATAAATAAATAAATACAAATGGAAATTTCTGATGTGATTATCCAAACTGAACTAAATTTAGCAGCTGTATACATTTACAGTCTCTTGAATTGTTATTTAAAAAAATATATATTTTTCATTTTATTTATAAGGCTCCTCGTTAGTGTCACTGAAGTTGTGCCATACAATACAGCATATGTGTGACTAAAATGATGTGATACAAGGATAATTTAAGAAAAGAGGTGGTGTTAGGGCTGTCTTCTTATTCTTATTAAGGAAATCCATGTCAAGGTAACAAGGCCTGGTCGGGGTCTTCTTTTCATGTCTTTTAAGGCACTTAAGTGCCCATTAAAATGACACAGCATTAGGGAGCTAGGTGAGGTGATGTCAGTTCATGTTTTTAGCTCCTCAACAACAATGCCACAGAGATACACAGCTGGCAGTTAATGTCATATTGATAGGTTGTGAGATTGGGAGACCAAAAAACAGTGTCAATATTTTGTTGGTTTTAAGTTTAAGTTGTTTTGAAGCAAACATAATCCAACTCCATCTTCTAAAGGTCTCATGTCAACTCTATCTCGATCTATAAAATACCAGTTTTCTCAACATGTGCAAATCAATCAAACTCAATTCAATTTCCAAACACTCCAGACTCCAAAATCGTAGACGTCTCTCTGGCGCCACAGTATATTGACAACTGATGAAATGTGTTGCAGTAAGTAATTCACAAAACCCTGTTAATGATGCCTCTTGACTTTGTAGATCCAATAACCTTTGATGTAGTGATACCTATGATCATTCACAATATGCTTTGAAATGTCTATTTCATCAATTGATTTCATCACAATTTAGACATCCACAGTCCCTGTACAATGCATGTTACTGTTCATAGTGTTACTAGACCAAATGGGTTAACCATAACTCCACCTTCACCCTCACTGTAACCCTGACCCAGTCCTAACCCTCAACACTGTGTCCAACACTTTGATGCATGACCAGATCCTCACAGCTCAGCAGCCTCAGCTGTTTTCTCTATTTGGTGCTAATAAGCGTTTTGATGCATTGTCTTGGTGCCGCCTCTCAGAACCACTGTGGCTGCTGAGCTGTTTAATGTATAATCCAAAAAAATGAAACACATAAGCCAGTAACCAACCTGTCTGAACCATCCTTTACTCTTTTTTTTTTTTTTACAGAAACAGCTTTGTGTTGAAGTCTCAATTCAAGCCTTTGGAGAACCATTTAAGTCTTAAGTGTCAAATCAGACAAAACCTAAAACCCACCGCTATTATATGGGTGAGGGCTCCATGCAGAGTCAACCAACCATTGGACTTGTTTGACAGTATTCTGGGAAATGCATAAAATAACTAAGTGCAGTATAAATGAAGCCAGCAGAATAAGAGTATAAGCTTAACAAAAAAAGTAAATTACAATATTTCAGCACGAAAAACAACTTCCACATGGCTTTAAATATCAGGGTTGATGTATAACAGAGCGCGAGGCTGGCAGCTCAAACTAAAAAGGGAAATCTCAAGTGTGTTTTCAGGCTTTCAGAAAGAAAGAAAAAATGATTGAGGTCATAAATGTGTCTTTACACGATTTCACTGTATAAACAACCCTCTACCCAATCAGCATCTCCAGTGATAGCTAGAAAAAGATATGACCACACACGGGGAGGTGTTACTCATCTGGGAGAGGAATGAGGAAGAAAAGTGTGTCTTCGCTCATCAAGCCTTGTTTTGGCCTTGGGGCAACTGTGCCACTGTGACTCTCAAGTCAGCCAGTCAAGGCTAGAAAACCAGGCACAAAAACAGATAACTGGTATAGAAGAGAGACACACAGAGAGAGGGAAGGGAGAGGGGGAGAAAGTGGGAGGTGGGTTGAGAGAAGAGGCTTCATCCCAGGATGAGTCACGTCTCCTCCTCATATTGTCCCCTGCACAGTGAGTGAAGGCTGGGGGGAATCGCAGAGCTGGTGAGATGGGAGTTTCCCCAAGCTTGTTGCATGGCTTAGGACAGATGTAGAAAAATACACACACAGAGACAGGCAGCAGGCAGGCAGGCAGGCAGGCAGGCATGCAAGCTGAATTTTGACATACACCACAGATGCTCAGAATTGATCCTCCCATTCGTCACACATATAAATGCAGCAGAAAACTATCTAACACCCTAAAACAGTGATTTTATAGTGACTTTATAATGGATTATGATCAAGCCTCGGTTACAGCTGAGAGCAGGTTACTTAGTAAAAATGCTCTGCTATGACTATTTTTTGATTAAAATTGCTTTCCCCCCAAAAAAGTTGTTTAAAAACTCTCAAAGAGGCTAAAAAGGCCCGACTGGGTGCTCAAAAACTGAATCCAACTTTTTAAAACTCTGGCTTTGAAACTGCAATTTCAAATATAAAATGTTCAGTTATGGCGTGCATTAGCGACTTCGCTGCTGAAATGTCTTGTAGCAGATCCCAAACACTACATTGACATGTTAATAATTTTTAAAAATCAATTTTTAGTTTAGCGGGTCTTTAAGGTTGAGGGGAAAAAAAGTCCTACAACAGCACGTTTACACATAACGTGCTGTAGAGTCCCTCCCCCTCCCTGTGCCCACTGGTCCCCAAGACGAGTCTCATAACAGAAGGTCTTTCTTGGCTGGCTTAGCTATTATTTTCAGCATCATGACAAACTTATGCAGAGACTCATTTCTAAACTTAGAGGGAATGTCTTTCTTTGGCATCAGCAGTTTGCTAGCTGATGCTAAAAGAAGTAACAATCGGCAGCCCCTACTTAGCCAAAAGTAGCTGGCACACGCAGGCTGTCTGGGCTCTCTCCAAAGCTTGTCGGCGCACAAACACTTTGCTCTCCACCCATCCACTCGACTACTGTTAAAATATGTGAGCAGGCATTAAAGGGAAGAGGAGAGAGCTGCAGTGGCTGCTGGGGTAATGTGGTGGCTGCACAGACATGAGGGATCAGTGCTCAAAAAGTAAATCTTAAGTGTTTGATTTGAAGCAGGACAACATTATCTGCAGGCCAGCAAACCTATTGGTTATAAGCTGAACCTAATACCTTAGTTTGTCTTTCATACAAGGTGAAGTTTGTTAAATTGTCACAAAATGTAATGTAGGTATGCATGTTTTTTGTTTTTTTTCTGTAAGAAAGAAATGTGGTGCTCCCATAAATGTGAGATAGAATAGTAGATAGAAGTAGTAGAATATGAATGGATATAAGTTTGAAGATATCAAGTTGGAAGTTGTCACCATATGTTAACAATATAAATACAGTTTAAATGAATCAAGTTTATCAAAACAACATACACATCAAAATTCAGTATGCTCTATGTATGTTTTCTTACCAATTTCTCATAAATTTCCAACTTCCTTTTTCTCATTCTGGGAAAGTGGTGACTTTTGGAGCCAACTGGAGGCCATATCATCTAAATACATTCACAGGCTCTGTATTTTGCTAAGATTTGTCATTTAATATGGACCTCCATTAGCACCAGCAAATTAGCATAGCTATTCTTCCTGGAGTCCAAACATGAAGTCAAATTTGTCACAACACATACGATACGATCATACAGTAGACACATGTCCACACTATAAGCATGGGTATCTGTATGGGATACATATTAGGCTATGTCAAAATATGAACATGTTCCAATTTTGAATATGTTTCATGTCTATTTTCTTTTTCTTTTCTTTTTTTTTTTTACATGTAATTACTTGTAAAACTGCACTTATTAATGGCAGTAGTGTTGCTATACACCATTGTCACACCAGAGACAATAGTGGTTCACACTATTCACACACAGTCCAGATTTAGAATGCAGAGGCTAAAGCTAGTGAAAGATTGATCCATTTACACTAATCAACTAATTACACATTGTAACTATTTTACAAACTGCTGTGAGACTGCATGGGCCCTGAAAGTGTTTATGACCCCGTTAATGAGCCCCTGTTACTTGTGCGTGTCACAGTTGCCGGAAGCAGCACAGAGGAGGTAGAGGAGGAGGAGGAGGTGGAGGACCCAAAGGCAGACACGCATGCAGGCTGATACAGAGAAGAGGCTTTAATTAATGAAATAATATAATAAAAGAAGGCTGATACTGGCAGACAAAATGACAAGCAGTGGAGGAAAGCAGGAACAGGAAAAGGCACACCGGTAGGTACATGGGGAAATCACACACACTGGAACATGAGCAGACGTTGTGACACTGATTGGAGACAAAGCACGGGTTGGGTAGTAGAAATTTTGGCTCTGAAACTGGGAACAGGTGTGCGTGCGGGCAGGGAGGCTCAGGCGATTGAGAGAATGGAAAACAGGTGAGCACATGCATATGGAGACAGGCGGGAAAAAAAGTGCAGGGACATCCAGTGGGAGGATGGAGTATGGCAGTCGTGTGTCCTGGAGGAAGGGGAATGGCAGGTCCAGAGGAAGGAACGAGAGAGCCAGCACAGGGATGGATTATGACAGTTCATTACTTGAAGGCATACTGTAGCTTTAGAGAGCTTTTTACAGTGCTTTTTGTACGGAAGTAAAGCGTGGTATGCGGCTACACCTCAGTGACCTAACATCTCTCTTTGGATGTTGGTTTTGCTTTGGTCCCAACAGGCACATTTACACTGGATTGCACATTTTGTGGATTACTCTGCATAGCACTACAGCTTGTGTGTGTGTGTGTGTGTGTGCAGCTCCCTGCTTAAGTGCCTGTGTGTAGAGTGCGTATATTTGTCTATGAGAGGCCAAAAAACCGGCAACATCTGCTGGGAGTTGTGCACCGCAGATAGCCGAGATGCCTGGTTGCATGTGAGAGGGAGATCTTGTGTGGTTAGACTAATGAGGCTCTGCATACAGGATGGCTGTTGAGTGACAGAGATGATTTACACCAGTAGGATGGACCGTCCGCTGGGAGGAAGCATTCGTCTTACTGCCGAGCCGCTGTCACGGACGGACACGCGGACGGACACACATGGCAAACACACACGAATGGTGACGGACACGCAACACGCGCGCGGTCTTGGTCTCGCAATCAAGAGTCCTGACTGAGCTATCACCAGAGGTCATGTTGAGAGTCTGAAAGCAAACTGACCGCTGTTCAGTGGTGGACTGAGTGTTAAAAGGGGTTTAAGCATAATCACTCTGCATTAGCACTGAGGCCAAAACTACTCTAAGTCTTTGCAGGATGCAGGATGCAGTGATATTTTAGAGACCTTTCCAGTTCAAGGGAAACTCGTTGTTCAAGCAGCACTTGCTGTGTTGTATTCTTATTTTTTGTGTGGCCCGTTATTGTCCATGATAGACATCAGACCATTATTTTAGCTTTTAGCTGCTAAATGCTGCACTGTGTTCATCAGCTTGTCACTACCTTTGACATATGGTGCTACACAGGCAGCAAAATTGGTCTTTCAGAGCCATTAAGTGAAAACAGGGAAATGGGCAAGAGTGAAGTGGCGTAGCAAAAGCAGTTAAGTTGTATAAAAGATGCTAAAAAGCTCCACAGATTCACTGGAGAGTACTACTACTGTACGAATTACCTCTTTCTTATTTCCCATAGTCATTTGATCCATTGCTGTACAGCATCTAATACTAAGAATCCAATCATCTTAATGCCAAGATTCCCATATTCAACTGATCTCTATGTCAACGCAAAGACACAACTGGGTCCCAGTAACAAAATATATTAACCCTAACCCTAACTACTTGTGCAGAAAGAAATGCAATACTGAGATGCAATGGGGAGCAAACAAACAATGTTAAGTAGTAGTTCATTTAATAAACAATGGAATGAAATGGGAATTGGTTAGAGACTGAGCTGTGTAGTGTATCGCTGCACTTCTAATGGATACCGAGATTTCTGTGGATATAATTGAGGAAGAAAATGAACTATTATCTCCACAACAACCCTTGTACAGGAACATGGTTGTCCTTTGTCCTGTGAGCTCTGTGGCTGATGGTCTGGAAACCCTTTTGGCCATAACCCCAAATCAGTCGGTGTAGAAATCTGTAACCTTTTCATGGTGGACTCGCGGGTGGTCCTCCCTGAGGCATCGTGTGGTTTCCCAGGTGACAGGATTTGCCAGCGTCTCTCGGCTGTTCCAGTCTAACAGCAGGCTTTCCTCCTTTGCCACCGCTGTTGATCTCTCAGACGAGGTGTCTCTGTTGTGTGTCTCTGTCTCTTGTGGTTTGATGCAAAATAATGCAGTACTTAACTTTTGCTTGGTGGCTTTAGAAATGGATTGGCCAGATGAAAAAAAAAAAAAAAACCATCAAAAAGTCTCAGAGGCAGAATTGTATAAATGATCAAAAGTGACAAAACATTCTCAGCTATTTCTGATTCAGCTGACTTGACTTGTTAAACTAATAAAAATGAAGATTATGTATGGAGATTAAGGAAAAGTAACTTTTACAGAATAAAAGCACAGTGCAACAAAAGTAAAATGGTAGAAAAAAGAGAAAAACAATCCCACCGGTTTTATTTTACAAAAGGGCAAAGTGTGTACCGGTGCCAGTGTTCTCTCGTTTTGTTTCAACCAGAGAATTGAGTACGACTAATTCCTCCATAACTTTTACTTTAGTTCTCCATCGTGACCCATTAAAGCATTAAATAAAAGATACATAAACCTACTAATATTAATGAAGGGAAAGAAGGAAAAAAATACCCTGTGATTTTCATAACAATACATCATTCAAACCCTCAACAGAGTTTTGATTGACTTAATAGCGAAAGAATCAACAATTTATAAGAGTATTAATAAATGAATGGAGATTACACAGAAGTCCTTTGATTAATAATAATAAAGACCCTGCTGTGAATGTTTAATGCCTGTCGCCTTGTATGGAGGATGTTTGCTGAATGATCGCATGGTAGATGTTCTATAGGATAAACAAAATCTAAGGAGCCACCTGATTTACATCTGTTTGATGTTAATAACTATGTCTTTGTATGGCAGAAATCTTCAGTCTGATTATATTAATAGAGCTGTAATCTATTCACATTGGTATATTCCCTCGGGAAGCAACAATAAATATCCATCAGATATTTTTGTTTTGTTGTTACACAATGACTTCCTTTTTATTCAGCACAGATTTCCGTTGTGTCCATGTCGTTGATCTCCTGAAGCTGCTCATAAATCTTTTTGCTCTTTTGTTAAAAGCTGATTTGGTGGTGAAAAATGAGGCTTTAGTTTCTGTTTCCTGTCCACGTTATAGCATAATCGGTGGCAACAGTAAAAGAAGAGCTTTTGGTTCATACTGTACTCTGTAACAAGTGAATATGCTTACCATGACCTATAATATAAGTTTTAAATATAGTTCATTATATATACTATAGGCTATATGTATGTATGTTATCATTGCAGCCAAAAATATGCTTAGACAACATCTGTGCCTTGTGCAGAGCAGTGATGAGCCTCCATCGCTGCCAACAGAAGTGGTTCTTATGCAGCAAACAGCACAAGTGGGGGCACTGTGGCCTGTTTGCATTGTTGTTGATTCCACCCACTCAGTCCCCTCTGTCATTTCCCCTGTTACCAGGACCACCAGGACAGACTCCAATAGGTTGCTTTTACCAGCCAAGTTTGCATCTTAACCAGCCCTCTCCGGCGAATAGAGGCTGTATTTAAAGACAACATCACATCATCCCAGTGCAGAGAATATGGCTGCCCCATTTTATTGGTGGCAAAGAAATTGCACACAGTCTTTTTCTATGTGCGGATCCTTTACGCATGGCCAGAGATGGACAGAGTACTTGACCCCAGTACTTGAGTAAGAGTACAAATACTACTGGTCAAAGTTCACTCCGTCACAAGTAAAAGTAGCTCAGTCGACATGTTACTCGAGTAAGAGTAAAAAAAGTAGGTAACACTTTATTTTAAAGGGTCCTTGTTCCTGTGTATCTACCTAATTAATTACAGTGTAATTACCTATGTAACCGTATGTAATAACATACTTACATTGTAAATACATAGTGTATTTTGGTGTACTTACAGGTCCTTGTTACACTTGTAATAAGAAATGCCAAAGTGGCCTCTCTCTTTGCACAAGCATTTCTTATTACAAGTGTAACAAGGACCTGTAAGTACACCAAAATACACTATGTATTTACAATGTAAGTACATGTTATTACATACGGTTACATAGGTAATTACACTGTAATTAATTAGGTAGATACACAGGAACAAGGACCCCTTAAAATAAAGTGTTACCAAAAAGTATTTGCTTTTAAAGGTACTTAAGTATCCAAAAGTACATGCTTTTAAATTTACTTTAAGTAAAGATAAGAGTAAAAGTAAATTTCTTATTTTTCTCATCAATGAATTAATTTTTTCTAAATGAATTTAAGGACCTTTTAACTCTTGTTTCTGAGAATTAACTCTTTGAAACCACCTGCACTGATGTGCTGCTTTTAGGGGTTAGAGTTTCCTTCTTTGACAAACACAGCTTTTGTCAAATAGTATTTTAGAAAAAAAAAAAAAAAAGAGCAGACCTGAAAGTAATGAGTACTTTTCAACCTTCCTAGAAATTAACTTGAGTAAACGTAAAAATATTTGTCCTGGAAATGTATTCAAGTAAGAGTAATAAGTACCAAAGAAATCTAATACTCTAGTAAGTAAATTTACTCCGTTACTGTCCACCACTGCGCATGGCACAGCCTACATGAAGTTTCATTGTGATCCAGTAATGGAAGTAATAGGCGACCCGTTAATTTGGTTCATCCCCTATCATCTATGATGTACAAAGGGTCACGCCTTTGTACACAGTGCATCCTATGCAGAGGGCCAAAACGTGTGTGTGCCTGTCAGTCAGGAAGCACTTGAGCACTTGCTCACTGATGTGCAGCTTTAAGTAGAGTTCTTTAGATAATCTGGCCTAAGTCTGTAAGCATCCTGTCTGATTGTCTGACTGCTTTTATTTTTGTTGTCATGTTTCCAGATGACTGCAGTTACTTTGAATATAATGTCATAATAGCCGGGAGAAATGAAGCCCGAAAGTACAAGAATAAGAGCTGAGTTCTAACACACCAGACTTTCCCTCTAACTTAATTTTGTCTTCATCCCCCGTCCTCCACCTGTCTGTCTGTTTACTCCTTTGACTCATATTTTCCATCTTTCCACAGCCTCTCTCCATATCACCACTATATTCTCACTGCACCACCTCTCTCTCTCTCTCTCTCTCTCTGCCTTTGTCTGTCTCTTTTCTCCAGGACAGATGAGGTGAACAGGACTACTCTTCTTTCAGCCCAAGATGGCCTCCTATCCACCAAGGGCATAGTTGTGTGTGAATAATGTCTGAACTGAGGAGTAAATATCTTTTCATGACAAGTTGTTTGGATTGGTGCTCATATGCAATCTGATGCCCTATGTATCACAGCTTAGACGTCCCGGCCGCCTAGCCTTGCAGGAGAAGGGTTGTCCTGTCAGTGCCCCTGAAACACTGAGAAGGGAGAAAAGGGCCTTTCAGGGCAGGCCTAGAAATGCAATGCTGCCTCGAGTGTCACTTTGACTGTGAGTTGTTCTGATGAAGTGCCTCGCTGAGGAAATACATCTGATACGGTGCAGATTTACAAAAAAAAAAAAAAAGGAGTCCATTCAGCCACGAGGATCAATTTTGGGTTTAAATTACTGGGATATTAAAGGCAGCAGATTGGTATCATGTTAATCCTGCAGAATGACATGCTCTGACTAACCGCTGAGGTTAAACTTCACACTGAAGCGTCTTGATATTAGCTTCAATTAGTGTCACACGTTGACCTTGCAGGGAACTGCTGCAAAAGTTGTTCAAGAGTTCATCAGGATTATTAAAATCATCCTCATGGCTTATCCCCCTCAGACCCCCCCTTGATTCTTACCATCATAATCCATGCATTGTTTGCCTGGATATGGTGCAGGGTCTGTATTTATCATTCCATTCAGCAGCCTCCTATATTTATCTAACACTAAACCAATCACACCGATCAGCAGAGGTAATCAACAGTGAAATCGCATCACTCACCTCACTGGAATATGGATAAGCATTCATCCATAAAACTATTTGCCGAAGAGGTTTCGGTTAAGGGCGTCAGAGAGGGCAATGTGCAACAAGCTCCTCCAAAAGCTCCTCACTCTCCCATTGTCATAAACATTCAAACACGGGGGCTTCGGTTTATAGGAGCACTGTTTAATGGGAGTCATCCGCCGCTGTTGCCCGTTGTGCCTTTATAAAACAGCATGCGTTTAAAGGTGTTAGTGGCAGCCACCGGCCACGGCACTTAATTTCATCCTCTGGGTGCAGTCTATTGCTGGTTTAACTGCAGTGGGCTGTGCAGGAAAACACCCACATACAACATAACAACTTTTCAAGTGCACAGGCTGATTATTCAACATATGATTGTGCGTCCATGTAAAGGAAGGTCTCACCTACAGACCTGGGAAAATGTGATTCCCAGGAGAATAAATATGTTGGGTGGGTGGGTAATGCAGGCGTGCAAACCGCAGCGGCAACATGTTTCATAAAGTGAGCCATCGATGTCACTGAAAGACACAAATGCAAGCACATTTCACTGGAAACATAACCTTGATATCGGGAAAACACTTTAATTTCCGCAAATAATCCACCAACAAGGTGAATAAATCACAAGATCAAACAACTTCTTCAGTATTTCTTAACATCAACTTTTCTCTTTCATGTCTGAATTCAAAGCTTTGCAGGAACTCCCACGTATGTCTGATTCTTAATGTCACAGTTCGCCCTCATGAATTGATGTTCACATTCTGCATCCTTAACAGTAAATCTAACACCTTAAGCTTAGTGGCGTCTCTTATTGATCACTAATTAAACACCCATGTGGGGCAACATTTCATTACCCAGTCTTTTTTTTTTTGGCTGTCAGGCTGACACCAGAATAGTTAGACATTTTACCACCTGCAGCTGCTTTTGTTTTAACCTATAGTGAGTCTGCATATGAATGTGTGATATATGGAGAACCCTACTGTGGTGAGAAGTTTCACTTTGGCATGTGTTAAGGTTCCCCTCCAGACATGTTTGAAACTAAAATGCTCTGCTATGATTAATATTTTGTTTGAGATTTCCCACTTCCCACAAAGTTTCTTTCTTTCTTTTTCTTTTTTTAATCAAAAATTTTATCTGTAAGTATACTCCACTTTGTTCCTCCTCATTATGAAATCTGGAACAGGACACATGTTCCACCACCGACCACCACAACTGCAGCTGCCCGTTTCATTTTCATTAGCAGAGGAAATGTGAAACAGACTCTGGTCTGTATTTGAGCATCTGTCAGACCCAGTCTGTTTGTCAAACACCAAAATCGGTGTCTAGAAGACAAATCAGAAAGGTAAGCAGGTTGTTTTTTGTTTGGGTGTTTGGCTGCTAGGCAACATGATTATGTAACGAATGAAACCTTGGGTGTCTGAACCAATGTGCCATTGGTTCCCTGCAGTTCCAAATTCACTTGTATGACCTTGACTGCTTTTGTCCCTGACATGTCCTGTATTATATAGAGACCATCACATCTGGTCCACCAGAGTGTTCCTATCGGGGAATTGAACAACACCAGCTTGCCATGCATTGTTTTATTCCTGTCACTGTTAATTCTCTAAAGGCTTTAGGCAGATAAAGCTGATTGTATTTTTTCTTCATTGTGTTTCCTTTATTGTATCATTGTCTCCAATTTATATCATTGCAGAGTAGTGACACGATCTTAAATTGAAGTTGCTTCAAGTTCCCTTCAGCATAACATGTAATGTGTAATGTCACATGCTGTCTCATATCTTATTGGCTGCACTACTTGTTAACAAATTCTTACAGGAGGCTGCTTCCACTCTCAGAAACAAAATCGCTGAGGTGAAACCTTTTAAAGATTTCAGCTTAGCGACGGATAACAGAGGACTCTTAAAACTCCCAAAGCTTCCCGTCAGTGTTTTGTCCTTCCAAGAAAAATTATACATCCATTCAAGGTCCAGTTAAAGAGCAGGGAAGGGTTACAGATGGTAATCACCTTAGTAGTGTAGCCTGTCTCCGATCCCCCATCTAATATGCAACGTTGATGACTGATAATATATTATTGATGCTCCATCCTGGCTGATCTTGAAAGGCCAGGTTCGACCATGACTATCCATCTCATGGATATTTTAGTACCATTTCTTCCAGAATATGACCACTGCACTTGCAGGGGTTCAGATGATGAACAAATAAAGTGCATTTACTGTTATACTGGCAGTGGAGAGATCACTGAAAATACAGATTGAAGCATTTGTAAAATATCTCGTCCAAATGTTTGATATCTGTGAATCGTATAATGTGTTTGAAACTAATGTAGCCACAGATTTCTCATGAATTAATCAACCAAAACCAGACGAGCTAAATTTTAAACCCGCCAAAAGAGGCTTAATGACACCGGCGACGTTCATTAAATACAATAAATCACTGATAAAGTTAAACCAATGTTCGTAGATGTACAACATAAGGTGTAGCTTTGGTGTTTAAAATGCAAGGAATCTCAAGAGTAGAGCTCAGTATGCTGAGTCACAGAAGTGCAGACGAGGCTCTTCAAACAGAGACGGGGCCATCAAATCATTCAACTGATGTGAAAACTGAGGCATTAAAAAAAGAATCAACAGTATACCTCTCAACTGAAACATACAGTATTTAAATATATGTATAAAGAC
Source organism: Trachurus trachurus (assembly GCF_905171665.1). NCBI lineage: Eukaryota > Metazoa > Chordata > Actinopteri > Carangiformes > Carangidae > Trachurus > Trachurus trachurus. Next base: position 10,030,149 of record NC_139895.1, on the reverse strand, counting down.
ACTGTACTATACACAGCACATGCATTTTTCATTAAAAGTAAGACAACTTATATTATTAATAAGATATAAGAATGAGATATTTTTTCTTTATTTAAATCTCTTGACTTCATTAGTCTTCTATCAGTGTCTTTCTTTGTATTTCTCAGACTCTCTTTGCTTCCAGATTCCATTCAAATAGCACTCAGAATAGAAACCTTTCCTCTTCTGCTTATGATTTCTCATCTGTTTGTGCAAAATCCAATATGTGTGTCTTCACACTTGTCCTCGACATGTCCTCGAAATATCTGATGTCAAAAGCAGCCTGTGAGATGCAAAAGCCTTGTCTCGCTCCTGGCAAAAGAAGAATTATGAACATTTGTTTTAACACAGCCTCAACTGTCTGTGCATGCCACACTAAAATATTTCATGGCTGCAAATCACTTGTAATCCCATTGAAGCACATTACAGTTCTTGGTGGATCTGAAATAAATTTCAGACTCCAGACAAGCTGCTGGGAATACTCTCATTGTTCCTCTCTGCATATAAATTTTCAACAACGCTGGAGAGTTTAGAGCATTGCGACCTACCCACCAGATGCAGTGTATTCAAGATAATCAGGTCAGGGTATGCTGATAGACCCTGATCCTTAAAGTTTCATTACACCAACCATTTCATGAGCCCCATCCTTCTCTGCAGCTTTGATCTATTTCACTGTCATGCAGGACGGCTGAGTAGCTTCTTCTTTTTCTTTTTTTTTGTTTCACTCCCAGACTCGTGTCCTTGTGTGTTGTTGATTCATTGCATAGAAAATAGCTTATTTTACAGCACGTGATGCTGAAAAGAAGTCTGGAGGCTGAATCCAAGTTGGTGTCTGTCCCAGACAGACTAAAGAAAAAAACCCATCAGCAGAGCTGCTGCAGCCACGTGAAGGTTTTGGTAAGTCAGACATTGTGAAGTGGCCCTGCCATTGATATCAAACAAAAATCCCAGACAGGCAAAGCGGCACTTCTTGAGAGCTTTCTTTTTACAGGAGGGACACTGACTGCAAATATAAATGTACATGTGAGGAATTCTAACTATCACATGTGCTAACGCAGAGTATCTTTCTGTATGATAAGTATGAGCAGTGTTTCTACAAAAACAGTGCTTCTAATAAATAAAAAGGATCAGCTTGGATCATTGGATTATTGACGTTGCTGATTGTTGTAGTTACAGGCGGGGATGACCTGATGTGGGGCTTTTGCAAAGCTGCACAATTGATACAGTATGAGTCTGTAAATGAGCTCACATGTTTATCCAGTACACCACTCCACCTCCTCCACCTCCGCCACCTCTCCCTGAGGTATTGTCCTCTGCCGCGTGCATAACCCTCAATCTGTCATTTAGGTGCAGTCACAGCCGGTACTCTTAGCTCGAGTACAAGACTCCCATTCTTTTGCTTGAGTTTGTTTTTGTTCTTTAGGCAAAATCCAATAAAAGAGGATTCAGTCATGAGAGCGAGGGAGTTTATTTCACCCAGTTGAGTGCTAAAACGCCTCTTCACTTGTACAATTGAGATTTTTCACTTTCAAGTCAGGAATGCCACAAGGCCGAACTTGTAATGAGTTTTGGGAAGCAAAGGGAGGGAAATATTTGATTTCCTCCCTATTAAATTAAGCTTATTGATAATTTAACCATTTTATCAATCTAAGACATGCGCCACATCCTGTGTTCTCACTCTCAAAAGCTTCCAAGGCAAACTTCCAGCAACATCAGTCAATCCACTTCTGCCGTTTACCGCCACTGTCTCGGTAACATCCTCCTCTTATCAGCTTCCTCGTCTGCCCGTCGAGCCACTCATTTCCCGTCTTTATCTTTAGCATGCTAATTGTCTGCCTTATTCATTATACATAACATAATACAGACATGATGGTTGCACAATGCATCAAGCGAACGTGACGCGCCGCTTTGTCAGAGCTATCTACAACGTCATCCCATGAACGAGCTGTTTACTTTTTCCAAGCCGTGTAACTCATCTATAACCAAAAGTTGTTTGTGCCCAATTGAGTAATTGCACTTGAATGTTTTTCACCTCCTCTGTCCATCTAGTACTGACTTAATTGAATCCCAACCCCTTCTGTGATACATTATCACTCAGATTTTGCAGTTGATGCTGATCTCTCTCCCTCTCTCTCTCTTTTTTTCCTCATCATGTCATATTATTTTTCTGCAGCATGACTTGCCTTGCTCTGTTTTTTAATGATGGCCCCCTACCTGTTTCATTGTGCATAATAGATTTGATAAGGTTCCTGGAGCCACCCCTTTGGCTCAGACCATCACAGTGCTCATCAGGATAATTTATGAGCGTCGGTGAAAGATTCCTTCAACTGCTGTCGACCTTTTAGGACTACAGATGTGCTTCACCGCTGCTCCTTGAGCGCAGACACACTCATAAAGCGGTGTCACCACATCTTCATTTCTGATTAATTCCAGTGTATAAAAGTCCCATTATGCATTTGCCGTATCCTGACCTGACTTCTCCATTGACCTTGTAGTTGATTACGTGTCGCATGCTCCAAAGCCTGCAAAGGACGGGTGAATAATTGGACTGGGGTTAGTGTTATTAATCTTTCACAACATTAGGTCATTATTTATCAGATATTTACATTGTTTACCCTAAATATAGCCATGTATCCACACAAATTACAGTTTAAATTATGATGCTGCTATATTCAGAGGCCATTATGAAGCTTAATGGTCTCTATTGCTCACCAGTCTCCTTTTTATCCCAAATCATATCTGTGTTTTGCAGCTTCACCTCATCTTTTTCGAAACTAAAGGAGGCGCTGGATATTTTGGGAAATATGGTGATTTCCTTTCTGGCTGAATGTTAGATAAGAATACAATAATGCTATTCATAAATAAGTCTATTAAATAAGGAGCTCTATACTGTAGTCAGCATCCAGGTAGAGTAAATTACTATTACTGTAGCACAGCTTTGTCCTGTTACTGTCTGGCAGGGCCATGCTAGCTGTTCCCTGTTGTTTGCAGTCTTTTTAACCAGGGCATCGGCCATAGCTTCACATGTAGCAATGAGATTGTTACACATGAAGAGCAGAGATTGAATGTCTCATGTTGTGGCTCAGTTCTCACAGCAAGAAGGGGTCTGGACCGGAGCCATGGAGTTTACATGTTCTCCCTTTTCCTGCAGGTTCCTCCCACAGTCCAGACACATGCAAGTTGGTGGATTGGTGCCTCTAAATTCCCTGTAGGTGTGAATGTGAACGGTGTGCCTATATGTCGGCCCTGTGATAGTCTGGTGGTGACCTGTTCAGGCACAGTACTCTACACTCACACTGCAGGGATAAGTGGTATAGCTATAGAGACAATGGATGGATAATGGATAGATGGATGGGAATGGCTCCAAATGAAAAAAAAGGTAGCTATGTTGTACCCTGGGTTTCAATATCTCCCAGTCTCCCCATCAAAAGCAAAGGGTCTCACACTCGATTATATCCGCACACAGTTCTGCTGTAATTGCTTCCTCAAGCGCACTGGCCACTGCACACTGGCTGAGACAGGACAGCCCATACAGACACTGGAACCCACTTTACTGGGCCCTCATGACATAAGTCTCAAACTGACAGTGGCTGTTGTTTCAGGGTTCCTGCTTGGAGACTTGGTATTGATTTCCTCCCAGTTCTCCTTCCACAAGTAATATACAGCTTTAATCTAATTGGTGTGCTGGAACTTCGGGGGAGTGATGTCTACTGAGACATGTGTTATGTATTATTGCTACCTTCATACTCTGACTCACACTGACCCGGTGTCAGCTGTCTACACTGCTGACAAAGCACCTTTTATCACGGGGGAATAATGTCACACAGGCTCAGAAAAATGGTAAAGAAAGGGGAAAAACACATTATTGGATCATTCAAATAAAGCTGGAAAGTTACATTCACACTTACGGCTTTGTTTTTGTTGTATGTTTCTGCACATCAGCAAAACAGAGGGATTAATGAATGTGGTACCTTATCATGTAAAATATCTTCCAGTTGCAGCCTCTGCAGCACATTAAGCTGTTTCAAGTTATTTCCTTCTTGCATGTTGCTGTGTTGGTGCGGGGGAAAACACCCTGTAAAGTTCAACATACCCTGCAGATGGAGTAAGTTCCTGAGCTTTGAAGATAAAAAACTCTTCCACAGCCTCATGTAGAGAACTCCTGGTGGCATTTTACAGTATTTCACATGGTGCTCGCTCCACAGACTGTACACCCCCCCCCACCAAAAAAAAAAGACTCCCTCTGAAATGTGTCTCACAAATGTACTTCAGACTCTAATTTGTCTTGAGAAGCCTTTAAACCAAAATGAAATCCCTCAATGTGAAGGTACAATATTTTCAAGAGGAATACCAACACTTACACAGAAAGAGTAAAAGTCCAACACACTAACGGAGCACTGACCACGAAACAGGCCGCTTTTTATTGTGTATTCAGCCCTGGGAGCAGACAAATTGCATCAAATGCCAGGTTCACCCAGGGGCCACTGTCTGCCAGACAGATATTCTTCATCCAAGGGCAGTGTGACAGCCGCTATGTCCTGTTTGGCTATTTACATCTTCTTAGCCATGGGTTTTTTAAAAACTATATAAATGTGGCTCCTTCAAAGGGCAGCATAGCTTCATATGGTGAGATGCCAGACGAGTTCAGTGCACATTTCCCCTAAGAATAGAGGCATTTTGATGTAGCCGCCTCCCCATGGCATTAGTAAAAAGTCAACTTTGATAAAAGGCAAACATCTTCCAGATTTACTCGGGCCTCGCCTCCAGATACCTTCAGTGGGTGTCTGTACCATTTCCAATCTCACGCTCTTGTACCCCTTGAATCTGGAGCGTGTTCTTCGATGTAAGTGGGAGACATATTGAGAGATGCTGAGATTTCCATTTTATGTGGCTTAATGCACTTCTCAATGCAGCCAAGCCTGTAATCATCTCCCGGTGAAACAGTGGCTTTAGTATATGGTAACATTTGCTTTTAAAGGCTCTCCTTCAGCTGCCGTCACATGCAGTCAAACAACGATCCGCTGTATTTTCCTGCAAATGTTGTGAGTCAGCTCCTCACTGTCCATTCAACCGTGTGCTGTACTGAAGCTGTGTGGCTCGTCTGCCATGTGAAATGCTATCACTACACCCGGGTCTTCATCAGACTGAATGAGGCCAGGAGGATCAATGCACTTACACTGGATCGCTTTACCCTGCCGTGTGCATAATGGCTTCATAGGTGGTTTCATAGAGCTCTCAGCCTGTGTGTGAGTGTCCTGTGTGTGCGAGAGAGATAGAGAGGGAGCGATGTTTGCATGGCATGTGTGCGAAAGATGAGTCGTGCATGGATGCATGAGCACATGAATGTTTATATGTAAGGGATAAACACCAGCACTTAAAATCAATACCATAACGTCTCAAGGTTAGCGAGCTCTTACTAGTAGCACAGTGAAACGCCGCACCACTGCATTAAGATTCTCATTAAAGAGTGTTTGGCCACATAAATTAAAAGATTTGAATCCAAATTTGCTCCTTGTGTTTGGAGCATAGCCTATTACTCATTAAATCATATAAGCAGGAGACCTCCTCCAGTCAATTAAAATGTAGCCTAATCCTTTAAACCAACATATAGATTCACATCATGGATTCAGAGACACACAGCAAAAAGGGGGAATGGACCCCTGATAGTATTTACTGTGGAGTCTGTGCCATACCCCTCTGTAATTTACCCCAGGAAGCAGGGCAGAGAGGTGGCAGGTGTTAGCAGAAAAGGTAGGCGGGTGGGTTTCCTTTTTTTGTGTTTTGTTTTTGGCACTTGATACAAAACGGGAATCAGCGCAGGGGTCTGCCCAGTCAACAAAAGGACACGCCAAAGGTCTTCTCGAAAGTTCAGTGAACCCGACCTCGCTCGCAACCCGTAGGCCGCCACCCATCTGCACCGAGCGAGCGGCAGGAGCAAAAAAAAAAAAAAAAATCAAGAGCCTGGAAGCAGTGGCGTCGGGCCAGAGTTAGCAGCCGCAGCATTCAGCCTTTTTTTTTTTTTTTTTTTTTTCCTACCACCCAACATGAGCCAGGAACACGTGAGACAGAGAGAAAGCTCTGTATCTCTGTGGGGGAGGGAGGGAGGAAGGAAGCACAGAGAGGGAGATGGAGAGATATGGAGATACGGGGCGTAGATAGAAAAATAAAATATATACTAATACAGTAAAATCAGGGAAACATAAAGTGTTTGCAATGGAAACCTCTTGGAGAAGCGATGCACCTTCAAAAAGCAGAAGCAGAAGCAGTATAGCCGTTCTCCGCTGTGTAAACTTGACTGGATATTTAAGAGCTACATTATACCACCTCAGTGTCACTGCCTGTCTCTTGAAAGGAATCCTCTGAAATACCCATGACAGGCTTTTTTTTTCTTATTCTTCTTTTGTTTTTGAAAGATGTTAAAACGGGGTCTGTAGTCACAAGAGGATGCCCACCACCACCACCACCACCACCACAGCCACTTCTTCCACCATCTCCAGCTCCGCCACCCCCTGCTTGTTAGTGTGATCACTGTCCCTTTGCTGCTTTGGTCTGCACATAATATATGTTCTCGCTGCAATTAACTGCTGCAGGGCCTGTGTAGGAACTTAGAGGGATGTCCCCTCCGCGGAGCCGGCACCCCCCGGGGAGTTCATGTAGGAGAGAGAGATGGAGAGGAAATAAGAATGCAGGAGGAGAGAGTAAGTACATAGAGGGAGAGGGAGAGGGAGGGGGAAGAGAGAGAGAAAGCGGGAATGCGGCGTGCCAAAGCTTCCCACCCACCGCTTGTGTGTCTGTAATCTCCCGGGGAAGGGGCTGGATATCACGGAAAGAGTTGTTGTGTTGTGAGGAGTGCTGACAGCTTCGTCTCTTCTGCCCCCTACTGCAGAGGAAGTGTTGATGGAGGAAGATCTCAGAGAGAAGTGTGGGGGGGGGGGGTGTGGATGTCCAAACGTCTGCCTCATTTCTCAGCAGTAATAATAATAGAATCCCGGCATCACACTTTTGCAATTGCTTTAAATCTGTGGAGGAAGAGGGGGGAGGAGAGAACAGGGTTTAATACTCCAGAACAAAGATTGGCCGATGTATATCATCAACATTGGCTTGTTAAGTTGCTAGTCGATAGCCTTGACTCTGATTACACTGCCAGTTTGCTTGTTTAGATTTTCAAAGGGCCACTGATGAAACAGAAGCGTCTTTGAACTATGTTGTGTTGCCGCTCACTCACTTATTCCAAAGGTTGTTGTTAAGCCAAAATAAAGAGAAAAGTCCATCCATCCATCCATTGTCATTATCATCATCATCATCATCATCATCATCATCATCATCATCATCATCATCATCATCATCAATTACAATTTTAATTAGATTTGTGTTGTGTTAATTCAATGAACTCTTCTTTTCTGTACCTTTTGTTGTTCATGTCTGTTGATTCTTATTTTTTCTCCATTGTTATGAATTGTATTTGTATTTTAAGTCCCTAAAAACACATTAGAAAAAACTGCCTACCATAATAAGTATAGGATTCTTACTGTAGACTGTACGTAGAGGTAGACATCGCCTCTGTGACATCACCCATAAGAGTTTTTTTTTTTTTAAGCTAAGAGTGGGCTGTTGCACTATTGCCATCTTGGCACAGTTTACCTACTGGCCACTGCACAAATGGGCAAAGAGGTGCCAAGACTTTGGTGCATGACAGTTTAATTGAGCGGTGGGTGATAGTATGCTTCAAACAAAGTGGCACAACCTCGATTATTCATAAATTCAAGCCTTAAAAAAATTTAAACCGGTGGGTTTTATAAATATTAACACTTGTAAAAAGAAAAAGAAAAAAGTCCTGAAGGAGGAAGTTAGCCATAGAGACCAAAACTGTCTCTCTGGACCGGGCTGCAACATGTTCATCTCTGCCGTACAGTTTGGCATTTTAACATAGGAGCCTATGGGGACCGACTCACTTGTGGAGCCAGCTTCGAGTGGCCATTTGAAGGACTGCAGTTTTTTTTTTGGCACTTCCCTGTTGGCCCCAGTTCCCCCCATAGGAGGCTGCTTAATTGGCTCTCACATGAGCAATTTTCTGCCAAACTGTGGAGGTATTTCTTATGAACAGCTTTTGTGTTGATTGTTTCTCTCTGGGCTTTTCTCTCTGGAACGATGTGGGTGGAGCTCATTTAGGAAAAGTCACATGCAACCAATCAGGATTCAGGGTATGTCACATGTCATAATCTTTGCTGGGGCTGTTTTGTCCCTGTCAATCAAACGCGGCAAGGCCATCAAGCCACACCCACGCAGTCATGATAAAGCTGATAAATTGAGTTTATGGGAATTAAACTTTATTAAATTATACTCATAATAACATCTCAAGATATTTTTTTCTCAACTTGATTGATGATTATTAAGTTGAGGATATTTAATGATATAGAGATACTTAATTTGAAAAGTTGGTGGAGTGTTTAATTTAAATCAAATTGCTTTATACATAATTTATCAACTAGACTCATCAGAGAAAATGCCAAAAATGCTGCTGTGCTTGTTTTAATGTGACAAGTAGATTTCAAAGATGAAACGCAATGGAAACAGGTTCTCACTTTTCAGAGTTCATACACCAGTTAATATATGTTCCAATAAAACCATTGTAGGAGTTACTTTCCATCCAGCGCTTGTGCTAAAAGAATGAGACTCTGGTTTCCATGGTTGAGAAAACTAATAAAGGTAAATGAGATCAAGAGTATTTGCTAACAAAGCGTTGATGTGTTCCAACAGGGGCTGGTTTGATTAGCGGATTAGCAAGTGTGTTGACAGTATTAAGAACTTAATATACATGCTATCCTCAAACTCACACCTCAAAGGGTATTGTTTCCTGACATATGCCTCTCACCAGCTGTTTCTCCATCTCCTGGGCTGCATGTCCTGAAAATTAAACTCCCATTTGTCTCCTAATTGCTGCCACAAAATGATCTATTTTAATATCTTCATTTGCCCCTCTCCATATTCCTTTGTGCTGCACATCCTCTCTAGTTCCAGCTATACAGTCATAACATAATGTATGCACAACCATCCATTACAGGAAGTCACTGTGGAATACATGTTTGCAAATTGGAACAATATAGCAGCAGTAAGCTAATCCACATGGGGTGATTTAACAATAATTCAGCTCGACTTTGTGAAGGTTAAAATACAACACCCTCCACCGCCGCCATTCCCCCCTCTTCCTTTTCCTCCCCAATGCTTCAGCAGACTATGGTGAACATCCATGGCGGCGGTGGTGGTGGTGGTGGTGGTGGGGTTGGGGGGGGGGGCACCGGTCCTGCCTTTCAGTCCTGCAGAATATTGGCTGTCAAGAGACAGACATGCAATCAATCATGAGCAAAGTCACAGCCAATGTGAAGGATACCAGTCCTGCTTAGGCCTCGTGGCTGTGACAAGGCAGCGGTTGCGTAAGGCTTGACATCGCACTGCTGTAGGTTGAGATTAATGGGCACTGAGTATATGCACTTTAAAGGGCACTAGATAATAAAAGGTGCCCGCCCTCCCATAGGGGGAAAACAGATTTGAGCGCACCTTGATCACCTGTGTCTCTGTGTGGGAGATTAAAAGTGGAGATACTGTAACACAAAATCAAAATGCGGGAGATACTGTAGGACGCCTCGCTGAGATTTTTTTGCTTAATGGGCTCTGTTTCTTGGCGTGTTGTCAGGATCATGCCTCACATTTTATCTTTGTTGCTTTTTTTCCTCTTGAGAATTTGGCATTGTCCAAAGTATAACATGAAAAATAGCATCTGCTGCTCGCGGATTCCTTTGTGTATGTTTGTTCTCTGCGCTGGAGCCCACATACATATTCTTGTGTGTATTCCTTTGGAGTCGTCGTCTTCTTCTTCTTCTCTTTGCTTTGACAAACCAATTCTCTTATTTGAAATTCCCTTACAGTCTGAGAAAAGGATCTGATTTTTTTTTTTTTTTTTTGCAGAAACTCCCATTTCTCCAGCTGAGGCAGTCACTTGATGCTGTTTTTTTGCTTTGGGACATTTCAGCTATAAAATAACAGCTCAGACACAGTAGTTCAGGAACTCGCTGCAGCAGGAAACACCCAACTGTGTTACCATCTCGAAATTCAAGAGTTTACGTCTGTAAACCTGCTATTTAATCCCCAAGTCATGTTGTTCAAATGTCCAGCTAAAATACATTTAAACGCATCACTCCTCCCATTTCAATCCCATCCTGACCGTGCAATGTGTCTTACCTCATGTTTTTTACTGTTTCAAGGGGTTCCAGGACGCCCACGTATTTTTTTGCTTTGATCCTTGCTGGGACTAGCAATAGATTGCTCTGGATTTAGATGTGATCGGATACTTAGAGGATTTATCAAGCTTTCGCAAGCTGCTCTCTACAAACACAGCCATGGTTCAAATCATGGCTCTGTGTTTGCAGCCCTGAAAAAGAACATCATGTAATTCACATCTTTGCCAAATCCATGGACATTGTCAGTTGGCACATTTTGCGCACTAAACTCTAATCCCCGCCAAAAGCCAGTCAGTATTTTGAGAGTCAACACAGCGAAAGTTGTTCACCAAAACATCCTGATTATAGTTCAAGACTGGAGTGATAAAAAAGGCTCAGAGTGGCTCAAAAGTGATGAGTCAGTGTAGAAAGATCGGAGGATATTTCGTTTCACTTTAAATGTAACATAACAGTATTAATTGCAATTAAAATCAATTAATTTTTGAGAAATAAACACAACCACAGTAATAACATCTGTGATTATACCTCCCACTTACTGTATTTACTCAGCTACACAAGTGAAACCAATAAAGAAGCAGATACTTTGTCTCCTGTCAACAATGTTTGCAGGCAAAAGCTCGAGCACCAGAGCAGGTTATAACAATTACAGTAGACTCCACATCGCTGACAGATAATTCAACCTAATGAGCTCATGACATTCGACATCTATAGATAGCAGCGGTGGCTTGTTTCTAAATAAAGAAAGCAAAGAGAACACACAGGTGTTTATAGTTACCTTAGAGTATAGAGAACGGTTGTATACTGGGAAACATACATGTCTGAATAAAATATACAAACATTCTTACATGATCTCAAAATACATTTTTCAGATGTAAAATCATGTAGTCGCTCTCGCTCCAGTGTGCAGCTCACACACACACACACACACACACACACACACACACACACACACACATCAGGAAGTCGACACAGTCCTCTATCTCCCCTCTAAATTAGGCAGAAGCATAACAAATGCACACAGCAGACCGAGATAGTGAGCACACACAGCTATGAGAGGCTTCTATCCATCAGTGTCACACTATCACCACTTACACTGCCCCGCTGTTCAGCGTCGCCCTCAGCATGGCGTGGATATCACACACACACACACCTAACACGTTTTACCTTTACAGGAGAATGTGCAAGAACACAAAGACGTCATTGCTCAAACACACTTAGCTTACATTCGCACTGATATGTTTTAGTCTAAATTATGCATCTCTTTTCTTTGGGAACAATGCCCTCTGATTAGGTTTTGATGGTGAATGCAACGTGGATAACAACATGTAATTATTGCCTTTGTTAGCAGCTGTGGTGCAGCTAAATTGTGCACAACTACTATTACAGCTGTTATTGTTGATCCTCATTTGTAGTATTTTGGAACAGAAAACCTGATGGTGTGAAAGTGTGAACGGAGATAATTCCTGAAACAGAACTTGAGCCATCGTCTGGATGGAGATTGTTGAAAACATGTTTGTGTGGATGAGGCCTCGAGTCTGCCGGCTTAATTACAGTATACTTCTGTTTTCTGACACCGGCAGTCATTTTTGTATTATTTGTGTGTATTTAAAGCAGAAGTGAGTGATCCGGTCGTTTTCGCTAATGCTGCGTTCCAGGCAGGCTTTTGAAATCGTAAATTACAGCTTCAAGTCACAACTTACGACTTTGTAGCGTTCCAGGCAACCCACTCGTGTTTTTCCGACCTGTTTTACCGGTGAAAGTCACTATAACGGCCACTCGTAACTTCCGACCGGTGAACTCGTACCAGATCGAACTGGTACCACTTCACGGTCGGAAAAATACGAGTTTCCTTGAACGCACCATAACAGTCCTCGTCGCTACGTCACCACATTCACGGCGTTCCTTGGCTGCACACACAGCCCTGCATGCCGTTCTCTCTCCTCATTGGATAAAAACTGTAGGATACGATAAATGTTTTCTCCTCGGCTTACAGCAGAGCAGAGTGACTGACAGACCCGTGTTTCAGTCCAAACACTCTATGTAAGTGATTGCTGTCGAAAGATATAACTATTTAAGACTTATATTAACACAAATATATCACTCACTTCTGCTTTAAGGATATTCATCTTACACATTCAGGGGAAAACACACACTTCAGCAATCACCGGTTCCACATTTCCTCGTTCCTGACGTCTGCAGAAGCTCCGCAGTCGACTACACTTACAGCTGTGGAAGGCAGAAATCTTCCCATGGAAAAAAAAAAAGAAAAGCCCAAAAATTGAAGGTAGAGTTCCCCTCCTGTAGCTCTCCTCTAACAAGCATATGCACAAGCACATTTCATACACACATGCAACACAGCTACAGTACACTCATCACCTGCTCTCATGGTGAATCTACCTACGCCACCAACCACCTCTTCAACACGCTTAGATATTTCGCCTGTTCAAGGAGTAGAGCAGAGCAAAGTCTCTCTATGTTGGAAACACAGCCGTCTGAAGTGATGTGCACACAAATCTGCATCTGTAGAGCAGCCAGCCAGCCAGCCAGCCTGGAGTGTGACTGGCCAATGTCTCATGTCACGGACCAGATTTCCTAAAGCCTGAAAACAGGAGCCAAGAGGAGCTGCAGACGTCTAGTTTGCTCTCAGACCACTTGAAGTAGAGAAATGCTGAAAGGTGATTAAAGTGACTGCCTACCTCTGTGATTCCAGAGGGAAATCAAACCACGCTATCTAAACAGCTCCAAACACTCTCCACCCATTGTTCGCCAGGCTCATACTGTGTGTTTGCACTGTATACATTGCAGTGTATTGGGGGGGGGGGGGTCTACTGCTGTGAAAGTCACATGCTCCTGCCTAAAAGTTTCTGCAGCAGTGTCAACAGCGTCAATCCTCTGTCTTGCCTTTGCTGCTTCGGCAGGAAAGTCATAATTAGCATGGATCCATGAGATGACTCACCAGGAAAACATAAACATTGCTTATTTTAAGCACTTGAACAAATGACCACTGCTGTCGTTGTATTAGCGAGGACAAGCTCCACATCTTTGCATCATCTTGTGCCAAACGTGACCCTGCATATTTCCACCGCTCACTCTTCTTAATTCAAACACGGCACGAGGACAGCAGGGCAGCATCGGCGGCATTCCTCTCCCACTGTTAATTAACAGCCCGAACTTGCGGCTAATAAACAGAGCTCCCCCTAATTGAACTGCCAGCTGCATTGTTCCTGGTTGTTTGTAAGGAATGGATGCCATGTTGGCGCTCCTCAGTGTAATTACCAGTGTCTGCCCCACTGGGAGAAGGGATCAATCTGGGGGCGACATCAGTGGTGGATACCACCTCTTGTATCCTTGGGTATTGGTTCTCTGTGGCAGGGAAAGTTTATCATCATGGATAGAGAGCCTCCTCCATGACTACAGGCCGTGCTGCAGCTTGCCTTGACCATTTGTAACACAACAACAGCTTCTCCAGATCACAGTCATTACTTCTGCCACTCAGATTGCAAAGAAAACAGAGTGAATTACAAATTTATGAACACTGCCCTCTAAACACTATGTCATTTGATGGACTCCTAAACGGTTGAGGGAATTCAATTAGGGAAGGAATAGAGTTTTGAAAATGTGGCACTATGCCTGCCAGTTACTCAAGGGATGTGATTGATGTCTGTGAGTGGCATTTAGCACAGCTGACCCTCATTCAGATTACCATCTCATTAGCATCAATAGACTGAGACACACAAAAGAGAGCAGCGCCGTCGCCGGAAAGCCGCTCCAAGGGACCAGCCTGGGGGAATTTCTAGCTACAAAATACTTTAATTCCATAGTTTTAGAGTGACATTAGGGGAGTGGGAACGCCGCTGCATACAAATCAGATACAAAATCCCTACAATGTCAAGAAATATGCCCTCAGCCCCAGATTTCAACGCTAATGTGAATTATGTTTTCGATAGCGAGGCTGCCATGGATGTTTTCGTCGCTTCTAATTATGACAGTGAGTCCCAAGTGGGATGTGAAATTTTGTCTTTGTGCAACATAAGGCCTTTAAATGAAAGTGTTAATCAACATTATGTATGAAAGCAAGTTATTTGTGCATCAATAATTGGGTAATATGCATGAAATGTTGTTTACATGTTCTCCTTAATGCATTACAGCGAAGCAACATAACCCCCCACCAGACTGCAGCCCGTCAGAACAGTGTGTCAGCTTTTTGAGAGAAGCCAGAGACGAGAGGGTTTTTTTTGTTTTGTTTTTGCAATTGATTGCAACAGAAAACTGTATATCTCACTTAATCAATACCTGCCTTTGTTTATTAAAGTAAACACCATTTCTGAGTTTGAGACAATTCAAGCCTGAGTTTTAAAAAAAAAAAGGCCAGTCTCTCACATTCATACATTGATGTGTTTTTGTCGAGACAGCGCGTTATATGAAAACAGGGTATTTTTCTTGTTTCATTTGAGGAGCTGCTGCAGGCCCAAATATGGCCTACTTTTACCTTTCCCACTTCCCCCTGGTGGCGCAGATGTTATAAGACGAGGTTTAAATATAGTCTGTGCAGATGTTTGTGATGCCGTGCGATGTAGGTGTGGATTTTGAATCATCTGTGATTCAATCAAGGTGGTAAAATAAATATGAGAAGTGAAACTTGGAAGAAGAAGAAGAAGAAAATAAAGGAGGGTGCAGAGGAGAGAAGATGAAGAGAGGAGGAGGGGAGACGAGATGAGGAGAGGTGAGAAGCGAGAGAGGAAGTGAAGAGAATAAGAGACAAATGGAGAGTGCAAGAGGAAAGTGTGTGTTTGTGTGAAAGAGAAAATTAAAAGAGAGTAAATATAAGAGGAAGAACTAAAAGAGAGTGGGTGGAATAGACAGAGAGAGGGAGAGAATAAACACGGGTCTTGATTGTATTCGCTGCCGTCTCCTGTCTGTCTCTGATCAATAGCTGCTGTCGCTCAGCGCTGGCTCAGACTCCTCCTGCTCACAACCACAAATGTAACCCCAGCCAGCCTCGCCAGGAGCTTTATTATTCATGTGGACCAAATACAAGACCAGAAAACGGGATGAGCGCAAGCAGAAAGCTGGACTCACTGTCATGCCCTCCCTGACTGTGCAAGCCACAGGAAACCACTGCTGGGACAAATACCCTACGGTGTCTGAATTGTCAAAAAGCCACTGCTCCCTGTGTCAGAGTGAGTGCTACGGCGGCGATGGGAGAAAAAAAAAAGAGACACATATTTAAAGATTTAAAAAGAGTGGGGTGTTTTTGTGTCCTTGTGGTGGTGTTATTTGTGCTATTGCAGGGGAAAGAAGAGGGGGGAAAATACCACCGCCTTAATCTTCAAAACTCCAGTTTCAAAATCCAGTGAATATTGCACCCACCGAGTTTACACATGAAAAGTGCGTATTCACAAAAAGGTGCAAAGCGAGGAGCAAGCAAGGCCAACTTTCAGAGGCCTCGTCAGAATACACAAAACCCCGGGAGCGGTGAGTTGAATGTGAGCTGCCGAGTGTAACGTGAACCAGCCTCAAAGACGGTGTCAGCCTGGAGAGTCATGTGTTGGACTACACAGATGCATAGACGGCCACACAGGCATGAAAATACACCACCGACTTCCCAAGTGGACTTTGAGTTGTGTTTACACCTTGTAAGTAGTTTACGTATATTAAAAGCTGAAATTAAACTTCATTTACATTTTTAAATAATAATAATTAAAAAAAAAGGGACAAGGTTATCCGGAGGGAAATATCTCATTATATATTTTAATTATATCACAGAGCTGGAATGAAATTAATGCACTTGTTGTCCTCCATCGACATCAGATAAGAGCCACTCCACGCAAATAAATGTTTGATTTCCCCCAAATGCTTGAGTACTTTTGCACTCAACACTTATTACTGTTAATCAGCTTGACGTGTGACACCGCATAACCGTCTCAAGAAGAGACAGGGTTATTTCCAAAAGGGAAAAGAAAAATAGATAAAATAAAAATCCCTAAGGTCTATCTAAGCAAGCAATTACTATTTGCTGTGCATCTGTTTTGTTCCTGTTTCTTCTCCGGTGGTAAATGTTAGCCGATGAACCATGTACTGCACTGATATGGCTTCTCTCTCTCGGCTTGTGGACTGTTAATTCACTTTAAACCTCCTCCAACCTTTACTCAGGCAAGAGTACATCTGCAGGCAGATCAGGGGAGGTCATGTGTGCACTGCAGCTACTGTAGTATGTCAGGCAGGCTCGTCCTGGCATACTTCTTATTCCTTTTGGCTGCTCTGCTACGGCATGCACCTCCCATTAAACATGTGAATGTTTTGAACAAAGGCCACAGGCCAACTTGTGCATGTTCCATTAAATGAGAGTCATGCCTTGACGTTATGTCGGACGAGATAGTTCCGTTGCTGGTCTCACGTTTTTCCAACGTGCATCCTCCGGATCATGAATGTCTCTTTTATTGGTCTGCCAAACTGCCAAAAGCAACTGAACAGGCAATTCACCAACTGTCAGTTTCATCTCTAACTGCCACCATCAAAATGTTTTTTTTTTTTTTTTTTTTTTGAATAGTCATCTACAACCCCCAGGAGAAGGGAGATCCATGTCTTAAGATCTCATATTTTCTAGTAGAAGGCTCCTTGAAGGATTGACTCACCATCTTTCCCAGGAGGAAACAGGAAATGACAAAAGAGCATGGCAGTCTGGAGGAGACAGGAAGGAAACAGCTGTCCTGGGACTCTGAACTCCATCTATAATTCAGAGGAGGTATAATAAGATAAGTTTTCCCTTTTGTCATTTGCTGTAAGTGTGATGAAATCCAGCCCAAACGAGGAGGCTGGCTCCAGTGCAATAATAATGAAGACATATTTTTCCCTCATCAGTCGAGAAAGGCTGGGCGCTTGATTAAATATTGACTTGCGATTGTCTGTGTTCTTGTCTCTGTGTAATCAATAATTCATACAAGGTAAAAAGAGATTGTTGGAATCATCTCAGATGTTATATGTTTTGCCCAACATCTGCGCTGTTTGTTTTCATGCCCAAACCCGAACAGAGAGGCGACAGCTAGCCGTAAATGAGCCCTCCTTAGTAGGCTAGCAACAGTGACACTCTATCAACACATTTAGCATCACTTCACCGCTGTCAGGTTCATTTATTTAGCATTCAACGAGAGAGGAACACCTCACAGAATTGGCTCCATTATACTCCATTTGTATACTCTGTTTGAAGTCTGCCATACCATCATTAAATTAACATGAAAATGTAATATTCTCTACCTGCAGTCTTTCCCTATTAAGTTCAAAGTCAATAATGAATCAGTGCTGACAGTAATAATTGATAAATCAATGTCTGGACAATTTATATGAACAATATGCAGGTTTTAAGCTGCACGATTGTCAAGGGAAATTCTATAAACCACCCATGGATGGAGACTTGTTATATGTAAGTGGGGCGAAGCTAAATTGACTGTTATCTACTCAGTTGTGGACTTATATAAACACACAGAGGGTTGCAGCATCCGCGGTAATCCGACCGTCTTATTGGACAAACACTGTTATTGTCATTGTATTATTTGTATTATTCAGGCCACCGTTTGCCTCTCGGTGGTTGCTCATCTGCAACCCTGGCTCCTGTTGCGTTGCCACAGCAAAACAAGCAGTGTCATGAATCTTTTATAAGAGTGTGAAAAGGTTGATGATGAGTACAGTCCCTGAAGCCTGTTTCATAATGCAGTCCCTATAGATTGGGAATAACATCTAGAGCATGCCAATGCACAACGCCCCCGATGCCATTGTCAGTGATCACTCACGGGAGCGCTGGCATGTTTGCAGAACGCTCATATGTCGGACCATTTTGTAATCGCTTATGTTGTCAAAACAAAATAGACAAAACGTATGCAGTGTCCATGACAACAAATTTATGGCATTAGAGGAAGGTAAGGTAAAAGGACAAATGGTGCTATTTTAAAGCACAGCCTCTGGACCTCCCACGGTGATATTCATCCAAAGGATACAATATTTTCACCTTTTACTAGCAGCATATGTCAAATGCATATCCCTGGCGAGCATCCAGGAGCCCCCTCTGCACAACAGGGTTCCTACACACACACACACCGACCGACTATCCTTAACAGAGATACTGACAGCTCGGCTTATTCTCCACTTTCCCCTGATGTCAGGACTTATTTCTGGCTGGCCTCTGACACACACATATTGGATTTTACAACCATGAAAGATGCCTCCTTATTGACACGTGGGGATTTTGTGGCCAAGTTACACCTTGACCTAAAGGGAGAAAAGCACATGGGACAAATTTTAGGTCCTGTTTTCTTAGGTCGAGGTTCATGAGGCAGGAGTCACACCGGATATAAAGAATATAACAAATAATATATATAAAGGTCTAATAACTGATATCACAGTGGCCAAATTGCAGATATTAATGAGTGCATCGCCAGAGGAATTGCTATGTATTTGTGGCCTGTTGTTGTTCAGAGTGTGTCATTTTACTAATTTTGTTTTATATCCCCATATTTAAATAAAATCAATTAGTATGAATTTGTGTAATGCATTACAAATATCATCTGCACTGCATTTCACATTAAATGAGGTTAGTTCATTTAAAATTCAAATCAGGAATATTGATTAAAATTATATAAATAAATGTTTTAATTTATGACAGCTTGAATTTGATAATTGAATGCATTTCAAAAGAAGGACAACTCGCAATTAAATTTGTATGAATATATAAGGAACCAGTATGTAACACAGACGTTGATGTTACAGCCTGTAGTACAAAACGTACCTGTGCCTATTACACACAATGGGCCCTAGTTTGCTGGCGCAGCGCAGGTGGCGCAAGGTAGTGCAGCCGGTCTAATGCAAGTTTCGACCAGCGCAGCCTAGCGCAAAGTCAGATTGGGAGATTTGTAGATCGCGCTGCGCTGAGATAGGCGTGGCCGCGCAGCAGGGGGAGGCGTCACAGATTCAGCTTGGTGCAGTGGAAGTTTTGTGCAAAAATGTCTCGCCGAGGTTGCGCTGAAAGCTCGCCACCTCCAACCAGGTCTAGTCTCAGCGCAGCGCGGAGCGCAGCAGGTGCAGTGGAAGTTTGGCTGACTGACCTGCAGTGCACACACGTCACCAAGACCTCACAGGCAGATCTCCACAGTTCCAGACACATTTCAATGCAATAAATATCCACAATAACCACTATTTAATGCAACTAATGGAATCAACACGTGAATTTATATCTATATAGATTGTCCCGTCACATCTGACGTCAGATCAAAGCAGAGATCAAAGGCTGTGGCACGCGTAATGGAAACTCCACCTGAATTAACACAGCAGGGACGAACTGGCACTGAAAAGCAGCTGTGGATGTCCCAAAAGCAGGACTGAGGGTGGATGACTGCATGTCGCTGCCGTGTTGAGATACCACTCTGCCCTTGTGATGATCGTTTTATTTATTTATTTATTTACTTATTAATTCATTAACGCCAGCGACCGCATCAGGCAGCCGTAATGAAAAACAAAACACAAATCTTCATCTCTCTTAGTCCACCACCACTGCCTCGGTATCAGATAGTCAGTATATAGCCTACTACAGTATACTCTCTATCACAGAAAAAAAAGAGAAAAAAAGAGACGGACAGAGAGAGAGAGAGAGAGAGAGAGAGAGAGAGAGAGAGAGAGAGCGTCCTTTACGCGGATTTCATCCGTTACGCATGGTGTTTGTTTATCTTTGTCTCATCATCTTGCACAGGGTTTGAATAAATGTGAGTTTCTTTATTAGTTTATTAGTTGTTGTTTCTTATACTATTGGGCAGGGGTTCTCAGTGTATCAGATCAAACCTGATTAAGGATATTTGTATTATTATTAGTAAACTCATTGTTGGTCACTCTGAGCTCGGACCTCCGGGGAAACAGCTGTTTCCTCCGGGGAGAGGTTCGGCCTCTGGCGTCGCTGTTTCCTCCGTCCATGTCCAAGTATAAAATGACAAACTTGCAGCGCGCATCGCCCTCCGCGCAGTTAAAGGTGAGGAGAGGAGCTCATTTGATTAGTGAAGATCTGACTCGGCTGTGTCAAACCCACTCCACGCCTTTCTCTCCTCCTCCTGTCTCCCTCCCGCCCTCTCTCCTCCCTCTTCGCCGTTTGCGCCGGTGGGAGGGACGAGGGGAGGGTTTACGCTGGTCTAAGTCTGACTGCGCGGCCCACCAATCTTGCGAAATGGACCTGGACCACACCCCATTGGCGTGGCGAAGCTGCGCTGAGGTTAGACTTCGCGCGGTCTACGAGACTAGGGCCCAATATTTTTACTTACTCTGTATCTTATGTGGGCAGCTGTGCACTTTCACTGTGCCTACAGCAACAATTTTTTGGGAAGATCAAGTGAAAGACTGGGGTGCATGATGCAAGAGGGAGAATTAATGGGTTGGTAGAGATGGTTAAGGGGGAGATGGAGCTGGTGAATGGGGGGAAATGATGAATAGGTTAGAGAAGGTCACTGAATGTTATCAGATTCAGCTACTCAGCCCTTCTGCTGTATTTTCCCATTTAGATTCGTAAAGATCTAAAATTATGGAGAGCAGTTGGGCAGAGAGGAGGCATGCACTGTACAGAAATCAACCATATAACCCCATCAGGAGGCGGAAAGCTGTACCTTGCGAGTTTCTTTTTGAAATATAAAAAAGCTCACTTTGAACTTCTACCTTACAGTCTCTAGAATTAGACACAAAAGGGGTGTGTCGCAACACCTGTCCTATTTTTTGTGTGTCTAGACACCTTGAACTTTTCTGCATTAACCAGGTTGTGAGGTCAAGCTTTGTTAAAAATCCAAAGAACTTTCAGATGCTAAGGCACATGTCAAACTCAAGTATAGCGCTCACACTATACTCACACTAAAAATCCCATATACTGTACAACTACGCTCATGACCAAACAATAGATCAACAAGCATTGTTCCCTATCTGCTGCCCTGTTGACAACAAATCAGCACACAGAAGTTGTCTTACTGATGTGTACCTCCACTCTATCTTGAGAGTTTCCACAGCTCAGAACCTGACCACAAACATAAATGAACTTGCAGCCAAGAAAAGATGCCAATTATCAAGACAAAATGGCTTTTTTTTACGCCCTTTTCTGAAATCACAATACAGTTTTAATGTTTGGCCCATGACTTTGTGTTATAAATGTTGCCCCCTTATGTAATTGAGTTTGACAACCCTGTTCTAAGGGCACACCAATTTTTGAGTTTCTAAGTGTTTTAAATGATAAATAAGAACATTTCTATTTGATGCAATAGTCCAGCTACTAAAATAGGATTTGAATATTCAAGATAAACATCATGTAGCCTTGAACAGTAATATATTTTTTACAGTCCTAACATGAATTATATGGGAAAAATAAACAACATTCTTAGGGGATATGTTTTAGGTTTGCTGTTTCGTAAACTTTAAAGGTCAACTTTTAACAACCCCTGAACATTTTGCTTCTCCGCCCTCAGTGGTTTAATTTCCCATCTGCAGTTGTCAGTACACGGGGATGCGACTGTGTGTACATGTGCAACAAAGCACCTTCAAATGGTAATTGATGAGACTTTATTGGTACAAATGTCATTATCAATTCAAGGGCTGATTCTTTATCAATTCCCTCAAGGATCCTTGATCTATTTTCTGTGTGAAAAACCGCAGGTCTACACAGGTTTATGTCAAGTCACACCTGCCATAGCTTTGGCAGTACAATATAAACATACTGTAAGCCAATAGACTGTGGCTGCAGCTTTATTCTATTTTGTCTTGGCTGGATCCCACAGAGGCTGCTGCTGCTGGAAAGCACAAGTTTCAATTGTGCATATACGTACATGGACATAAGCACATGTGTAAGACGGTTGTGTTTTCCAAGCTGCAGTCTTTTTTCTTTTCTTTTTCTTTTTTACCAGGCACAATTCACAGAGCAGCCCTTGAAGTAGCAAGATACAGACCATAAGCTAACATCTTAAAGGGAAATCTTTTTTCTGGAGGATTTTTTAATGTAATTACTTGTAATCCTCTTCACACCCCGATTGCAACTACTTAATTAAATGCTTTTTCACAAAAATTAAAAATGACAGTCACCTGTGGAACGTAACAATCCTGTAAAAACATCATCCAATCATTTTAAACATGCTAGCTATGCTAGCTTGCTAAATTCAGTGAGGCAGTTGCAGCAACGTTGTGGCGGGAAAAAATAAGCATTGCATGTTCCTGTGCTCTGGAGGTGCAAGGTGTGCTTCAGAGAGAAGTCTGAAGAAAGGGGCTTGGACTTTTGAATTGTGTATTTAAAATGTAGCCAGC
Organism: Trachurus trachurus; assembly: GCF_905171665.1. Lineage (NCBI taxonomy): Eukaryota > Metazoa > Chordata > Actinopteri > Carangiformes > Carangidae > Trachurus > Trachurus trachurus. The sequence continues at coordinate 10,007,590 of NC_139895.1, read as the reverse complement.
TGCTCAAACCGTTTTTCCAGGATCTCCTACTCCACCTTTAATACAGTATTAGCTTCATGTTATGTATTGACAACAATCTCAGAGAGGATGGAACAAGTTTGATTGTTGTTCAAAAGGCAGGTCCACTTTCTCATATGATTGCATAGTCATGCAATTATGATGGTCTAAATAATTGGAAAACTCGATTCCCATCCCTAGTCAGACAAACACCAAACCACAGCCAGGTCATGGATGAAATATATTCTCAAACAGATTTCATTTTCGTCGAAATTATATATAGCCTTTTTTTTTTTTTTTTTTTTTTACTAGTAACATTACATATTTACCATATTCTCCCAACCCTGAAACACATCTTTTATGTTGATGATGCTCTGCTTTCCTTTAAAGACTTAGCTGACTGAATTGTCTGGTGAACACACTAGGATAATGGAAGCTGTGTAGATACAGGGCTTTAGTTTTGCTTCAACAAAGTCAAACAACAGCTCTCACTTATCACACCAAGCAAGATGTCCTCAGAGCCTGAAAATCATTAAGCCCCACTATTCATGCTTGAAGTTAATTCTCCCTCTATTTTGCTAAATTTGCCAAGCTACGGGGATTTACTACTCTTTTCAAAAAGCTACCCCTGGGACTTCCATCTGATGCATCTTTAGTCCACCGGCACAGCTTCACGCTCATATGCTTTTCATGCCACTGTGATCAAACTTTATATTTGCTTCGCACATAATAGCAACCTAAAGAAGCATCTCATGAACGACTTTTCGAAACATAATGAGCAAAAAAGAAAAAAAAGGGGGGAGATATTTAACAAAAGTAGGCTAATCACATTATCCTGACTCCAGCGGTAACAGCTTCAGAGGAGGCTGGTCAGCCATAACACTGCAGTCCGCCCTAATGGTGCAGGAGAGAAACCAGGAAATGGATGAGTGCTTTCCCAGGAGCATCACAGCTGTGGACTAATTAGGGAGCATGGCTCAGAATGGTATAAAGCGTTGAGGCACTGTTACCTGCTGTGCCCCAGCCTCCCCTGCTCATCTCCTCTGAGGAGAAAATAACCTTCACCTGGAGGAGACAGAGTGCTCACAGGCTGCAGTCTCAATGCCAAACATCCAACAAACTGTCACTTTCATTTAGCACGTTTGACAACTCAGATAACTTCTGTGGAAGTGTTAAAATCTGACTGCAGCATATTAACTTTTATAATGAGATTTAAAAGACGGTGAAATAGCTGTTAATTTTAAACAACTTGTCTTTGTTTTATTTGAAATGTCTCTGCTTTGACAGGTGCAAAGTGATTTAATGATTCTATGACATTACACAATAATACCGTTGCTCAGAAAGAGTAACATTCAAAATGTTGACTTGTGATGCATTTATGTCTTATCTTGTTTATCTTATCATCTGACAGGTGTTTTCTATCCATTTTTTTCTAGTACAATCAATAACATCATACAAATAAATATCTGTAAATAAGAAATGCTGCATTCAGAAACTGATATTTGCTCAGTTCAACACTTATTTTTCAGTAAGTGTCTCCTGAAAGCTTTCGGGTTGTGCACATGATTGATTTCTCAACATATCACCGATCACCCTGGGTGGTCTATATACAAATAAAAAAAAACTCTGCTGAGTGGATTCACTTGTCTATGGATCTAACACTCTTGGCCTTTTTCAGTATTCAGAACTGACCTCAAGTCAATGCAAGTCAATTCACTGAAAATGTAAACAAAATATTTCATAGAGACTTACACACTGCTCTCTGATCTCATCTTGTTTTCATTTGAGCATTTGGCAGATGAATGAGGGGGAAAATATGAATTTGACAGGTGATTTTGCCATGTGCAGCAACACAAATGATGCTGAAAGTGAATACTTGACACCAAATATTTATTGATCTTAACTTCTGCTGACTTTGGTTAATAAAGTTAATACCAATTTGATTACAAAGGATGTCAGGGGGGATTCATTTAATGGGAAAAAGTTCAAATCAAATCAAAACTTCTAAAACATCTTCTTGCCACATAATTCACCTGTCCTCTGCTCATTTATGTGCCAACTACATGACAATCACTTGTCATTTCACCATGATATGGCTTTTTTAAAATTTATTATTCAACTATCTCTAACTCCAACAAGGACAATAACACAAGGAGAGAGACAGCGACCAGGCCCAATAACAAAACCTTCATCTGTTGACCGAGGCAACATAGTGTCTGTCAAATGGCCAAGAAGCCCTGACTGGGATTCAAACTCCAAGCCCTCAGCTCCATCATGTTATCAACTTACATTACACTTCCTCATAATACTTATCAGGAAAACAGACAGCAGCCCGCTGGCCATGGTGGAGCCTGCTGCCAGTCTCCCATTTGCGAAAAGACACGGCAGCCGGGCCCAATAATAAACCCAACATACTATCCATGAGTGGGATTCAAACCCCAGTCTCCCAATCCACAGTCAATGTCATCACCCAGTGACCTCCCCAGCTGGATGCGGGGTAAAGCACATCCCATAAAAGCTCTGGACTCCCAACCAGCATGATCATTTACTGTGTCTGTCTGGTTTGTTCCCCCCTTTCTCTTATGCTCTCAAAATTTCTGCAAGGAAATTTTCTTGTTTTCATAATAACTCCATTCATTACAGAATCTATGTCCATCTATGTGATCAAACATCTAAAAGCTAAAAATTCTTATCAAATGGGGGTCAGTGATCTACTTTGCTTAAGCTTAGAGGTGCTGAATGAGAATAATTTTGAGGTGTTTCCCAACATAGAGTTCAGAGTGCCTCAGGACCTCAGGTCACAGGATAATTAACCATTTTACAAAAAAACTGGCTTGCCTCACATCTTTGCTCTTGCAAAAAAATAACGTGGACTTTCACCGGAGGCTTCTGAAAACTATTTAATGAAACAATCTGAGAAGGCAAGATCACCCTGGACTGGTCACAGCTCATGTGGAACAATGAGGGATTGCTATTCTTTAAGCCAGAAAGGGAAAGAAAACCTGAGTGAGATTACATCCATACAAGGGTTATAATCAGCTTTGGAGTATTCTGGTTTTGTGTTCCTGCTTTTGAGAAACATACAGCTGAGCTATAGAGGACTCATTCAGGTGCATCATCAACTCAAGTTAACTTCTAACAAAGAAATATGATCTTAAATGTTGTAATGTAATGTAAAGTAATGATGCTTTTGTGCATGCAAAGGCATTCACCAATTTAAATGATAACCTCAAGCTATGGCGAGCCGGTCTTATTTTCCGTTCTTCACTCTTCTTTTTTGCCACCATGTTAGAAGAGAAGCAGGCTTTACATAATGTGTCAGAATAGCCAGCCTAATGTTATATGAAATAAACATATTGTGCAACACAATACCGAAGGAAACTTAATCACCAGCTTGACTGCATTCAAATCATAACAACAGAGCCCCTGCACAAACACCATATGACTCCTGAACCTAATCTAAAAACAAATCAGGGAGTATCTGATTATGATGAAGGTCTGGCTTTGCATTTCAATTACGGGAGCACAAGTGATGAGGCTGCTGGGAAGGGGGAGTACAGACGTGAAGATTTTCTTCTTCTTTTTTTATTTTTTATTTTTTGCCAAAAGCTGACTTTTGAAGCAAAGAAATGGATGTGGGCAAGCAGCAGTATATAAATAGGCATGAATATTATGAGCCTCTTTGAGCTGAATACAGTACCACTCCGTCAGATTCATTTAGGATTCTATTTAACAGGGCAATTTGAGCTGTGTATAAATGGGTCAACCGATGCCAAAGGTTCCCATAAGTCTTAGCTACTGTATGAGCATCAGCATCTTTTTGTGTGTTTTTCTTTCTTTCTTCATGTTCAGTTCACAGCTGCATCTAAATGTATGTCTACTGAAAGAAATAATTAAATAGAAGAAAGTGCAGAGCGATGGTGTTTGACATAGAAATAAATCATTGTGAATCAAAGGCAGAGGCAAAACGAAACATTTCTACAAGATAAACTGCATATGGGAAACACAGCCAAGACACTATACTAGCCGTGTCCCAATTCATGAGCTCCGTCCTTTGGAGGCTCCATTTGAAGACCAATTGCGTCACAGTGACAAGGGTGTCCCATTTCCAAGACTCTTTCTAATGCAGCCTTCTTTTCCTGGACAGCAAAGGATCCAACAGGCAGATAATTTGTGGCCTGACCTATCCCAAGATTCACTGACCAGAAATTACCGAATGAATGAATGAATTTTAAACGGAAGTACTGCTTTTCATTTTGCAGCTTCATTTTTTTGTACAGCAAAAAGTTAGGCATTGTCAAAGTTGTAGGGTGTCAGGAGATGAATTTTTCAAAACAACAGTAAGGCTGGACCCCACGGGTGACACAAAGCAAAAACACATAAGTCATCCCATCTCATTTCAGTTCCAGCTTTGTGGTTTATGACAGCAATGTAGGGCCACACCGAAGTATGCAGTCACTGAATTGGGACACAGCACACATATAGTCTTATTTAATTTTATTTATTATATAATCACATTTTTTTGTTTTGTTTGTTTATGTGTATTTTTTCAAATTACATTTACCAGTGATACTGAGTGTCCAATATTCTCTCTTGTTTCCCCAAACCATTTATTGGTGTGTAGTTTAAACAAACTTAGCGCTATAAAGTTGACATGGCGTGAAATTACCTTCTGTAGCAATACATTTATTAACAAGATCAAATATTGAATGTGCAGCGACTGTAATTTTTGACGCAGATGTCTGCACGCATGTGTATCCTGCTGAGCCCCACAGTCATGTAGGAATGAGTCTTATTTTATCAGCAGTTGTGGAAATTGGGATTGGGATTTTTTTAAATGGCAGTTTCATTTTATGATGCAATAGCTTTGTGTTGTCCTGTTGCTTTGCTCAGGATTTACTGTGCATTGCACATTAGATTAGCACTAATGTTGTCTGAATGCTGCAGACCAGAACAAATGAGACGTGTTAAACCTTTTTTTTTACATAAACACAATGACAAAACCAAAAAATGTAAATGATTTTTATATTACAATGAACAAAAGCTGATTTTTGTTTACTAAACTTAATTTTCATAGATGTTGCACATACAACACAACAAGAGAGAGGCACAATGAATGCAATATTTACTGTCTAAGCTGTAATTCAAGGTGAAATTCGTCAACAGAATATCAATTCAAAGGTCAAAGTAAAAGCTTCAAAACATGATGTAAAGAATAGTCATAACACACTTCAGGTTTTAGGGCATAATATAGCAAAAGGTTTATTATCTGGAAGATAGTGATTGGCAAATTTTATATCAGGGAAAATAAAGCATGAAATAAAAGAGCTGGTAAAAAATAAATAAATAAATAAAAAACCTATGCAACCTTCTGAATAAAGCAAACAACCCAATTAACATCTTCCTTTATCACAACATCCATGTTTGCTTGTTGACAGCATTGCTGCTGCACTTGAAGGCATCACAAGAACCGTGTTCCACAGAAAATGCCAAATAAGATTAAAGTATTAACGTTTTTTTTTTTTCCTTTTTCTTTTTTTTCTAAACAAAAATTGATATGCATTGAAGCTGTCTGAAGAGCTGTCTGGGAAATGTATTAAAATGGTCAGCACTAATGTGAAGTAAATGACATAAAACACCATTATCCTGCTTTGACGCTGCAAATGCGAAATTAGACACGTGGCCTATGTTTCTGCCAGTCCAATCAAACATTTAACACACAGCCCTGTGCACAAGCCATATCTTAAAAAGTGCATTAATGTGAAAGAGATGCATTGTTGTTACATCATTTTTGCATTAGTAAGTATATGGAATTAATCTTCCACCCGTAGCACTAATCTGTCGGAGCCGCATTGTCAACACCAAGAATGTTGAAGTAATAGAGGCTCTTCGCTGAGAAATGGAAATCTGAATTTCAATGTTATCAAAGTTTTTTTTTTCACAGAGGCTTAATTTCTGATACATATAAACTTGCCGTTACCAGAGAGGGATGCAGAACACATACAACGAACACGCCTCGCATAATGGGTCTCTCATGCATTGCAACAGGCATGCGGTTATAATATCGGTTACACTAAGCCCCCCGTCTCTCATACAAACACATACACGCACACATACAACCAACAAACAGGCCAGTAGAAAATCCCTCATATATGAAAATATGATGCTGATGACTTGTGGCTTGTGCCTTGTTAATGGCTCCAAAGAGCATCCAGTGCCGTGAGCCCGATATCTTTGACATAAATCACACAAACTTCTTATCAGCTTAAATCAGCGTGTATGGATTTTTACTGCATATTACTCTATACCTCTGGGGATGTTATGCAAGAAGTATCCTAATCTACAGTAATACTGAGCATCAGTCAGATCCAGATTCATGCGCAGGCTTTTCCGGCTCCGGGTTTTGCTCAGTAGCCGCCATTGTTCCCTCTCTCTCCCGCTGTCCAAGTCGGCGCTGGGACTTTCCCGGTGAATATGATCGGTCTATAAACCAATGCATCCATCTCTCTGTGGGAATCCAACTGAGAACTGTCACCAAACAATGCATTATGAATCTGGGTTTCATAAATAATTGCTGAGAAAACACTGTGAGGCAATCCGCGGGAGGAATGGAAACGGATATCACCAGACAACCGAGGGAGAAATCCTCAAACAAAAGCTAAATATTGTGGTGAAATAGCTTTTCAAGAACATAACTAATTCAAAACATATTCAGCAACTATTTTGAGAGGGATGATGCCAGCCAGTCTTGCTCATTTGGAATAATTGTTTATTGATGACAACAGATTCTCGCGTGTGAAACAGTAAGCAAAACGCTGCACATAAATTAACAGCTAATCCTGGCAGATCCCAGATTGCAAACGTCTCCCCGCAGTGTAACACCACCGGTGTCACCCAGCCGCCTTCTCATAAACAACGTCTTGATGCATACTCCCCTCCATATGCCAGCAGAGCTGATGGCTGCACCAGCGAGGGAAGGGTAATAAATGTGACAGACAGAGGTGGAGCAGAGATTCAGGTCAGGGTGTCTGTGTACAGGCACATCAGGGCCAGCTCCTCGGAGCATCTCTCCTCACAGCCGTGGTGGAATATATTAGCTTAATGAAATAGCAAGGCACACACTGGCACCGACTGTAAATTCACCGGTAGTGCCCACCAGCCCTGTGCGTGCTGCACAGTGATAAAGTGGCATCTCGCCGGCTGTACGAGGGTCACATAAAAGGGCCTCAGTTTGTGTAATCGACATCATATATCCAATCTCACACTTCTAGGACACAGGTCTTAAATTACTCCGCGGAGGTTTTCTTTTCCTTTTTTTTTCTTTCTTGTTCCCACAAAAGATAATCATGACAGGGTAAAGCACTTATCCACCAAAGTTGATTCCCTTATTCTAAAGCATTTTGTGCTAATGGTGGAACATACTGAAAGAGCCTTGGGTAAATGGTTATAAAATGTTTAGTAAGTGGTTTAAATTGTCTGCAATTTGGCTTTGCAAGGAATCCAGGGGAAAAAGCCAGTTATGCTTTCCTTGAACTCTCATCACTGCCTCTTACTTATGTCAGATGTCTGCCAAAAGAGGCAGCTTTAAGCTGTTTTCCAATTTTTACAACCTGTTTAATGTACATACGATGTAATAAAACTTTGACAATACCAAAAAAGAAGCAGCAATATTTTTCGGCCATGTTACACAATGCACCTTTTAATAGAGTCTATTTTTTTAGTGTCCAGAGAAATGATTAAGTGTCATTGGTGTCTGAAAACTTTCATTTCTTCCACAGTAATCCTTTCAGGAAAAAAAAGTGTGTGACATTTATATATTTCAAACTCACAGCTTTGAGGGAAATAGACAGTATAATGCATTGCTTGGCCAATACAGCTTGACATTGCAATCCCCTTGCCACCGAGTCCTAAATTCACCCGACTAAGTTTTTTCCCCAAACAGAAAAGTAGAGCGGTTTTTATTAGACAGCACGTCTGCACTTTGATCCTCAAAACTTACAGGGTTCAAAAGCCGCCTAAAAACAGGGTGGGGGTGGTTTTGAGTTCCCTTTGAAGTGGCATCTATTTTTAGGTAACATTTGACACTTGAAGAAAAAACGTCTCTACACTGTCCGGTTTCAATGCTAAAGTCATTTAGGAGACTTCATTCTGAGTCAACGAATAAACTCTCATTGCCATGTTCAAAACGAGACAGGAAATGAGAGATTTTGGAGATTAGAGCATGTTTTGATGTTATGAGAAAATGGGCGAGGCTGGCTCGGATGTAGGAAACCCCACAGGTGGTGATGGGAAGAAGAGGATGCTGGGGATCTTAACCTGGTATATGAGGAGGAGAGACAGGAACAGGTTTTTGACAGCGACAACATGACTGGCTGGTTGAGGTTGTGATGAAATCTGCTGGTGAGAGAGCAAGAGAGAGCTATGAACAATGAGGCGTGACAACAGTTCTCCTGATTGAACTTTTTACTGAGTTTCAATTAATTTAAGAAATTGTTAAATGTTAATATTGCTCATGCTCACGGTTTTCTCATCTGAGACTCATGGAGAGAGGAATATATTTGAAACCGCAAGGTCTCCGAAAAGAAAACAGCCACCGGAGAGCTACGCAATCATGCACTTGTAAGTGAATATTTTCTTAAATGTGACTTTGTAAGTGAATATTTTCTTACATGTGACTAAGCTTTTACAGAACTTATCAAATAAATCCAATCGTTCACCAAACAGAAGAAGCTGGGGAACCGTCCCACAACCCTGAGTGCTCCGAGGAAATATATTTAATTTCCTTCCTTGTCATTGTCGTTGAATATTGCAGTGTTTGCCACAAAGAGGAGAGAGCTGGGAACAATAGTCCTGCAGACTCAGATTGTTTACTCAGTGCTGGTTAATTTTCTTTAATGAGCACCAGAATGAGTAATTGTGATGCTCATTAAGGAAAAGCATCCTCACAATTAACCCTTAAATCCCACGGAGGTCATCAAGAGAAACATTAACTCCCCTGCAACGTTGCGACTGCAGAGAAGCAGACAAACTGGGCCGGTTTGATAAGAACTCGGGGCCTTTGCCGCTCCAGTGAAACATCATGCAAATCACATTACGATGAAGAAAGAGGTGTCAAGCTGAACGCTGAAATCTGTTTAGAGCTTCTGACTAACACATGCAAAGGATCTCATAAAACAACTGACCTACATACAAGTTCTAAAGGCAAATAAAACATTACGTCTGTGCTGTGCTGCAGATTTGAACTGCTGTACAAAAAGGAGCACTTTGGGGAGAGGAACACAAACCAGGACATGGGGGCAACTGTCACCCTGGCAACACACACTGCATTGCTGCTGTCAGTTAAAGACCTTTCAAAAATGATGGATGAAGTCAAACAGAAAAGTGAGATGGTCGAGTTAAAAGCCAGTCTCTCTCGTTGATCCTGATAAATTGGCACAATCCAGACAGTGTTTTCACACAGCAGCAGCAGCAGCAGCAGCGGTGGTGGTTGTCATTTTAGGATTTGTCCCGAGCGATATTGACATTCTTGTTTATTTGACGCTGAGAATAACAACTTAAGATGGCTGCCGATGATTGGTGGCGAAGATATCTGTTCTCATGTAGAAGTTGATGTTATTCCTCTGGATCTCCCTTCGGTTTGATCAGGGATTTCTCTTATTCAGCAGGGAGCATGTCCTTCACCGAGCAGCCAGTCTCTAATGATCTCTCAGTGGAGCTGGCAGTCACACTTCTCATTATGAAATAGCTAGAGCCCGCTCACCAGTAGTACTCCTCTCCCACACTTTGAACACACAGGGTATAGTGAATACTTTTTTCCTGGAACTTGTACCTCCAACACCTGAATGTGTCGAGAGAGTAAACACACAGTCCTGAAGGTTATATAGCTTACGCTGCAGGAGCTGACACGCCAAAGTTAAAGTGACAATACAAAATGTTGTGTTTTCCAACAATGCGAGGGCATTGAGGAACAGTTCAGGAGCACGGCGAAGGACTTCCATTTATTTGCAGAGCTCCTCCAAATAAACACTAAACAATAAACAATGAAATACTTTGTCCTCCAGAATTAAACATGCAGTTTATAACAGCAAGTATTTTGGGATCGGATGCCACTATTGACAGGACGGCACTGTTTCGATGTATTTTTTTCTGTTGCGTTTATAATCTGACACTGCTATACCAAGGTTTCTTCAAATAAAGTATTACTTTTTTTATTAAGTATTATAAAGCAAAAAAATGTTGCTAATCTTTAGAAGGTGTTAAAGTCTGACCTTGTCTACAGTTTTTGTATTAAAGTCTTAGAAATCTACCTTGAGATATTAAAGGGATAGTTCACCCTAGAATGATATTTCGCTCATTATCTACTCACCCTCATGTTGACTAAGGGCTGGAAGAATTATCAGAGTCCACCGTCCCTTCTCTTAGTTACAGGGGGTCTCGGCGTAGCAGTGAATTTCAATGCAACGGTTGCAAAGGGACACCGGAGCTCTTCGTAAAAAAACACACACAAAAAAACATCCAAATACCTCCATGATGCTCGTATGTAATGTCCGTCTTGTGCTGAAGCCCCAAATTGCGTAATTGTCCCGAAAAAAATTAAATAAGTCTATATTTTAAGCTTGTTTGTAGCGGAAGCTTCTCGTCTTCTTCTTCTTCTCCTCTTCCTGGTCCGTCCAAATATCGCGTGATTCGCAGTAACCGCACTGACGCCGGCGCAAATCACGCGATATTTGGACGGACCAGGAAGAGGAGAAGAAGAAGAAGACGAGAAGCTTCCGCTACAAACAAGCTTAAAATATAGACTTATTTAATTTTTTTCGGGACAATTACGCAATTTGGGGCTTCAGCACAAGACGGACATTATACGAGCATCATGGAGGTATTTGGATGTTTTTTTGTGTGTGTTTTTTTACGAAGAGCTCCGGTGTCCCTTTGCAACCGTTGTATTGAAATTCACTGCTACGCCGAGACCCCCTGTAACTCAGAGAAGGGACGGTGGACTCTGATAATTCTTCCAGCCCTTAGTCAACATGAGGGTGAGTAGATAATGAGCGAAATATCATTCTAGGGTGAACTATCCCTTTAAGTACTAACTGGAAACATATACAACAATTTTAGTGTGAAAAAAAAAATTGGGCAAGATTGTAAACCACCTGTTTGCTTCTTAAATTTCCTGGTTATTTTCCTTTAAACACAGTGATGATTTTAATAACACAGTTAAAAGTACCTATACATCTGTGTGTGTGATGTGACACAATGAATTTAGCACATACTTCGTCCTCCTGCCCTGGTCCCCATTTTCACACATGATCGCTCCACTTCCTACATTACCAAATAGCCAAGGCAGTGACTGTTGAGGAGTGTCCATCATGTTACACAGAATTTTTCAACAGTTTTGAATGCACCACCTGGGTAGTTTGAGTGTGCTGCATGTTGCCGTACATACTGTGTACATGTGAACATACTAATGCAATCGAAATAGCAAGTGTGGGTATGGAAGTATAGTAATATCCCCATTAAAATAAATAGACTCAGATGGTTTTTGCATTTGGTGTTTGATCCTGCACCACCTTAAAATATGATAGTGTTAGGAAGAGTAATTACAGTGATTTAATTACAGTGATGCAGCAGGAATTATGTTTAGACCGTTCAGATACTCCCTGATTCCTCACCAAATATTTTCTTTTCATCTCTTTTTTTTTTGCCGAGGTAAACCAAACCAAACCTTACCACTGTTTTCCACAAACACAGCGGAAATGCAATAAAGTCAAAAAGTTGAGCTCTTTTATACATCAAAGACCTGAACACCGCTGTAGCCCATTTATTAAATCTAAAAAGTCGATTCATGATGGAGGCCTCTTTGCAGCAGAATGTTGTCTCGGTTTTTTTTTTTTTCCTACGTATTCATTGAGGCCGGTTAGCCTTGACAAGCATTTGAAACACTAAAGGAGAGCCGAGCTGCAGGTTTGCTGTGAACAGCATCCCTGAGCAAAACAACTTAACGGTCTATTCACAAGCTGATACACGACCTTGTCCTCCGTGTCCTCGGAAATTCCAAATACAGCTGGAATCGCCCTTAAAAGCCAAACGGATAGCTTTTCCATTAAAAGTGGAGTGACACTGGTTTTATGTTTTTTTTTTCTTCCTCCTTTGTTACCAACCGTGCAAGGGCACCGTGTTTTTCTAGAGTGCTGCATGAAGTAGATTTTTTTTTTTTTTAAGATCGTTTTGTAAGCACTTCCTACATAGAGTATCTGCGTGAGTCACTATATTATTCCACTCTGGAAAACAGTTTTTTGATTTTTCAATCCTGCAAGTGGGTTAAGTTTAGATTCATGAATTTGGTTTTACAAAACCGCCCTGACTCCCTCTTTGCTTTGATTTATGATCTAAATTTCTTGTTGTTGTGACATTTTGTGATCCTGCACAATCTTCCATGTCTCCCAGCAGAAAAGTCACTAATACCCAACATTTTATTTGGCAATGTTTATCACTGCAAGTAATTGGTAATGTAATATAATTTCTAACCACCCACTAATCCGACTGTAACATTCAGCATTAAGGTAGGACAATAAAGAAAAGATGTCACATGCCAAATCCACCTCCTGTATCTCCCTCCTCACCCTGCAGCTTAACACTTTATACATGCAATTGTGTGATGCTCCCTAGAGACAAAAACACTCCTAAGATGCTCGCTCACTTATCACGATCTATCTCCACACTCATACACACAAACACACACACACAAACACACACACACACACACTATCTGGGTTCCTCATGTGGGTATTTACTGCAGTAAAATGCGTGCGTGCAGAAATGCCAGGCAACTGTGGCTCATTATAATGAGCTAAAATACCTGGGGAAATAGATGGAGGCGCTCTATAAGAAGCAGCAGCAGACACAGGGCAGGTACAATATCTGATGTGTTCAAAGAAACCCCCAAAAAAGAAAGAATTTAAAAAAAGACTGAGGAGGATATACAGGTGTGTGTAATGTTAAATGAATGAAACCGTATAGAACTTCCAAAGGTATACCTGGACGTTGAAACTTTTATTTCAGGAAACTCTGCAGGGTTGCACCTCATCAATCTCTGCAGTGCAGTGTTCAGGAGAAATATTGTGATTAATTGTTGTAATTTACTTTCCAGGTTCACTCGTTTTGTGCTTTGTCTACTTCTTCCACATTTTCTTTTTCTTTTTTTCCCTTTTTTTCTTTTTTTTTTGTAATTCCCACAGCAACTTTTGACAACCTCCAGAGAGCAGACCTGAACTTGTTGCATTAAGCTGTGGGCTGCAGAAATTCAGCGGGTGAGAAGAACACAGAGGAATTGAAGGGGAAAAAAAGTCCCTATCAAAGCATATTGAGTGGCACTGCACCCACTCGCGCACCGTGAGAGGAGAAATTAGTGCCTCTGAGTTTCTGCACTTTTTTTTTTTTCTCCAGATTGTTGGAAATTGCTGCGACGTGATGAGTGCAGTAAAGAGGCCCGCGTGCATTTTGAAAAGGTTTCCGCCATCAAGTTGTGTTGCAGCTGCACTGAAGTTACACCAATAGGACATTATGTCATATCATACATTTGGCTGGCACTGCACAGCAATGAAAAAAAACTACTTAACAGGCCCAGAAATGTAAACTATACCATCAAAATATGTCTAAAAGGCATTTAAGTATTGAAAAGACTAGACACTTAAAGTCCCTCAGATATTTCCGTAGTTTGTGTGGAATTATTTTTGCAGCACTTTAGAAAAGAGCTTTATAAGCAAGATAGAAACCTTGTTAGGTGGCTGGAACAAAGCTGTTGCACCTTTTCTTTATAGTGTCAGTTATAAAACGATATAGACAATTCAGTTCTCAAAATTAGTTTAAACTAAAGTTTTGGCAGCTTTTCCAAATAAAGTCCAGTGTCATCACCTCTCAGTCTATCACGCTGAGAGCAGCACTGCTACCTTTGCTCTGCCAGGTCACTGCAGTGCAGGATGAAATCAATGGTTATTGATAATGACAAATAAAAACGACATGTTTCAATTTATACTTTCATCCAACCTGTACCGCATAGGACATGGACAAACTCTCTTGTCTTAACTTATATTTGCATTTTGATGTTTGGACACAATATTTCTGCTAAATGAATGATTAGTTGAAGTTGTTCATATTTGGAGGTTAAAAGAAAAATGTATGAACACATTCATTATATTGTTGTATGTATACAGCAAAAAACACATATATGACAAATGAGTGTCTTGGTAAGATGTTGAGAATTATTCTACAAGTCTTTTCCAACATATATTCTGTCCTTTTGGGTGTTTTGATGATGGTATTGAGGGACACTGTCCCCATCCACAATATCCTATATAGATGTTCAGGTGCGTTGAGGTAACATAGCATATAATTCACATCACATTCATACTCATCAAACCATTCAGCGACCCCTGTGGATTGGAGCATTATCATCCCGTTCCTCCACTCATACTGTATGTTCATACATCATAACTGAGACTGTGCAGCAGTCTCACCGCTTATATAGCACCTGCTGCCAATTCAGATGCACTTTACTTTATTGTAGCCAACATGAGTTTCCTGTCCTTGGTGAACTGTTCCCTGTGTCCTTAAAGTTGTTTTTTTTTCCCATCCTACCCTCACGCACCTGATCCAAAGCGATCAGGATAAAGTCTTTAAGTGAATCAGCTGAGAGCAGAACTGGAACACAAACTTGCAGAGTCGAAAGTTTGGGAAACGAGAGCAGTGTAAACGTCATCAAAAAATTTGACTTGACCTATTTTCTCCAGAGGCGATGTGACGTTGTGAATGATGTGCCGAATTGAAACCAAAAGAATGTGACTGTGTCTTCTCCAAGACTAGACAATTAAGTAAAAATAAAACTGAGATGTTCTTGTAGACTAGTTGCAATATGAGCTGTGACTGGTGGTTTTAACCAAGAAATGAAGAGACAAGAGCAGGTAGAACAGGATGTCATCTGGACAGGAGGCAGTGGAGGTTATTTTGTCAGGAACCTAATTGTATTAGACAATGAAAAGGTCAAAAGTCGGTGGAGGTAGAGCAGCTGGGTTTATAATACCGTGTTAACCATTGCTATCTGCGCAAATTGTTTAAATTACCCACTTAACTTGAGTGTGAACCCAGTCAGGAGGGAACACACCCCTACTATTAGCCTCCATTTAACAAATTACAGCTTTGGCACTTTCCACCAATATATTAATTTGAGTCTCGGAGTCGAGGCAGGGGTTTGTTGAAGAAGGAAGTGTTTGTAAGAGGACAAGTGAGCCACCATGTACCACAAGACATAATGCAACCAAACTCGAGTCATTAATAATACAGAGGATCTGTCAGGCTGAGGTGGACTGAAAGTCTCACTATAGCTGTTGCATTTTAGGTCCCATTTTGCCACCTCACAGCGAGATTTTTGCTGCCACATTCAATTCTCCCTCCAAGTGCAATAAACCAATTAAGGCAATCCAATTAAAACCCAATTCCAGCTGAGACCAGCATGCCTTGTGCCTAATGGTTATGCTGTAATTAGCTCCAGAGAGATAGGCCTCAGGGATATACCTCTCCGGATTGTTACTTGCACATAAACACACATATTTCATCATTTACTCTGGGCATATGCTATTACAACTCGAAGGGTATTGATCTGGATGAAGAAAAAAAAAAAGTTTTGCGCAAACAATGGCTTTTTTTTTTCTTTTTTTTTGCAGTGTCTTGAAGAAGCTGTCATATTGTCAGAGCTGTAACACTGTAATTGGCTCTCTCATATACACCCACATCCTTTTAAGACACAAGAATATCTGTATACAGCGCACACATACACACACATATACACAGACACCTTCAGTCACTATTCTACAGGAGAAAGAATACAGGGATCAAAAGAAAGCAAACCTTCATATTTACAGCATTCTCAAAGGGCCGTGACTCTTTATGAGGATAGATGACTTTAATGGCAACACTATATGCGCTCTGGCCGCACTTAAGGCTGTTAGACGGCAGCAGCCAAATGGAGGCGAAAATTACATTCTCACCTTTCACATATGTGTTCCACAAAATGATGAGTATTGATTTGACGCCTCATGCACAGCACTACCTGCACAGTGTGCATGATAATAAATTCCCCTCGGGCCCATCGCCATAATATCACTCTCATATTCGCCCATGACCTCCCGCGTAAGGGTCAGGTTTGAACGAGCAGGGATCATAATTAAGATAATTACAGTCAAATGTAGGCAAAAACAAACAAGCACATGATTCACGCCGCTTAGGTGTGGAGTGATCGGGAGAATTCACCGTGCTGCAGCGCGCGCCACATGATCGGTTATGATTTATTGATCGCCTTGCTTGTAATGCGTAATGCAATTGCTTTTTATTGCTTTACATAGACTGGGGCAAATAAAACATCCTGACAGTCCATGTTAAAGGTCTGGGAAAGTGCTGTGAGATTAAGAACTCAGGGAGAGTGTGTGAGAGCCCAGACAGACAAAGGTATTGATTGATCGATTGTTATTAAGATTCACATTGAAATCTGTCTCTCCTTCTGCTCGTAACATTTGAAAAAACTGCCTTAATCTTCAACAAATGTATTTCTTTATTCATTTTTGTTTAAAATATATATGTCCTGTCATTCACAAGTTGAATATTTGTACTTGCTTTACTTTAAATTGGATGCAAAAGTTTGAGCTGATGCTGGGTTATATGAGTGCACGTTGGGACATCAAAAACACTGCAATCATATACCACCCTGCGGTAAATGCTAGATGGACTTCCTTCCTGCATTAAGTTATTTTTGCAAAGCCATTACACTTAATTACTGCCTCTGAAGGTCAGTCACACTTTTGAAATACCGAAGTGAAGTTGTGTTTGCTAACTAATATACTGTATGTCTTTGGTATGTGCACTTAACTAGTCTGAGTCAGTTTTTGATGGTTCAGGCCCCCCTTGGACCCAATTACTTTCAGTGACAGGAAGCCTTAAAAAGGGGACTCCACTGATTTAACACCATAAGACTATAACATGGTTAGACTTTCAATGGACAGTCCTAATTAAAGAAAATAGCATAACAGATGCAGCAGAACCACAGACAAAGTTTTTTTTCTGTTATTCGTATTTTATCCTCCTTGTCAAAACCTGGAGTTTTCATTACCCACAATGCAACAATTTTAATCGTGAGAGCTGTGTTATGCTAGTGGTGGCTAGCAGAGCTTATTTTCCCCCCTTCTTTATTTCCAGGCCTCTTAGATCAGAGCAGTTGTTTTTAACAGCTCCAAGATCGAGGCTAGTGGGTCAGGGAGATTGTTCCTCTGTGGTGGCAGATCCGAAGCTTTGGAATAGCCTTCCTCTTCCTTTTTTTCCCCCATCTCTAGACAAAAACTAAAACGTCGTATAGTTTTCAATGGCCTTTGGTTGGTGATGTTAATATTTCTATGTTCTAAATTTCTTTTATGATATTAAGTGGCTTTATTCTGGATTCTGCTTTACATTTCTTCTGCCTTGTAGTTACCATTCATTGTTCTTATTCATGCTGCCTGTCACTACTTGTTACATGCTTTTCATCATTTTACTCTTTTGCATTGAGCTTAGATAACCATAACCCCGATTCAATGTAAGTAAGTATGTTTTTGATCTTGAACACAGTGTTTTCTTAAAGGGATAGTTCAACATTTTGGCAAATTGGCCCATTGCCATAATCCCTATTGTTTTAGGAGTAGGTTTCTTACCTTTATTTGTTGGTGCAAACTATTTTTAGAAAGCTACAGAGGCTAATGGAAATACCATCAGCCTCCGTAGCGTAGCTCTGAGCAGCTCGTGGGTCTGTTCGGATGTTCTAAAAAATAGCTTGCACCGACATTTACAAACCTACTCCTAAAACTATAGGGATTAAGGCAATGGGTCAATTTGCCAAAATGTTGAACTATCCCTTTAACCCTTGTTTCTGTTGTTGTACTGTAGAAAGCATGAATTTTCAAATTCTTGACAGCATGTTTTAATGAATGTTGTTGGAAACCTGGACATTTTTATTAATCTTCATTGCATTCTACCACAATGTTACAAAAATCAAATGTTTATATCATTAACCTGAGTCCTGAGCCACAGCCCTTCACTTTGTGTTTCAAGCATAATGAAAATATTCACTTTACACTTGATGCTCCCCACAACATTAGAGGCAAAGGTGACATTGACTAACATCTGTTTCAGCAGGCACCGTTTTGGCAACTTGTCATTGGGCAAACTTAGACAGCCAAGACAGAAATAAATCAGATTCCCACTGAAACACGATTACGTGGTTTGTTGCTTGTTTACTACAAATCAGAATTTAACCTCATCTTGACTCCCAGTGGCTCATTTTTGACATTTCATTCTTCGAGAAATGAGGAGCTGTCATGTTTCCTGTGGCAAGAGCGGAAGAGGGCTGAGACCTGCAGGTTCAGATGGTGTCACTGTGGATATTTGATGCTCTGCCAGGTTGAAATAAGCTTGTTTTCAGTTGCTCAAATGGTTCATAGTAAAGGAGCCTTAAGTTGAAGAAAAATGTGCCTGTTGTAAATACACTTGAAGAAAAAAGAAGAGGTTTCCAGGTTTTGGCTCGCTGATAGTCCCCCTGGTTCTCCCTCTTTATTTCTTAAAAATGCTAATGCATCCGTGTCTGATTGTATGGAGGATCAAGAGGAGGATGAGTAGGCGGATAAGGAGCGGGAGAGTAATGAATGCGTCGGTATAGGCTGCTTTCATTTCTCAGGGAGACGACACAGGAGACACACAGCCGTCAGGCTTGGGAAGTTGAGCTTGGGAAAGGCTTGACAGCAGAGCCCTGGGCAACTGAGAGGAGTGTATTCTCTGCAACAGCACCATGAGAGAGACAGAAGAGTGCGAATACAGATAGAGGAGTGAGAAGAGATAAAAGAAAAAGAAAGATGAAGTGTTGGTAGGGGGAGTGTAAGTTGTGGAGGGAAGGAGGGAGAAATGAAGGGAGAGAGAGGGGACTGTGTTCTGCAGCCATCTGGCCCGTTCACTGATCCAGAACGTTGACACTGGCAGCTGAAGAAGAGGAGAGGAAGGGGAGTAGGGGAGCAGAGGAGTCCTCAGTTCTGTGTCTGAAGAGAGAAGTCTGTTTGTATTACTTTAATCTTATTCACAGTGGTACACACTCTCACACACACTCTCAAACACACACACACACACACACACACACACACACACACACACACACACACACACACACACACACAAAGGAACGTATAGTGCACTGTAATAATATTAGCTGGCTTTTTTAATCTTATCCAAAGCTGTGGAAGTACATCCAGGGATAGAGTCAGCCAGACTGACAAGTGATTCCTCCCCCGTCATAACGACAACAAGCTGATCTGTTTTCACAGCTTGCAGTAACTTTAAACTAACCAAACAGGTGAAGATAACGCTGCAGGCTCAAGCATAAACTCAGCCTTTGTGTGAGTTTGAATTAATTCAAATAATGATGCAGCAGTGTGGTGAGGCTGAATTGCAAAGATAGCTTAACTGGAGTACTTTAATAGGTTATTGGAAGTTTTTTTTTTTTCCTTCATCATTTTCCAGACTGTTTTTTACTTCAGAGCTAAGTCAACTTTTTAATACCATTAATAAAAGTTAAATTAACCAAACAATGATTTAATAGGAATACATAAATAAATAGAAAATAGCCTAATTAGGTATAGGCGGGGGGGAGTTGGGTTTGGTATTGGAAATAGTACCTGTCCTTATGTAGCCTATATGATGTGCAATTACAAGGGTTAGAGGAGCTAGCCTATTTGTGCCATTGCTACAAAGCTAACATTATCATTATCAGAAGCTGCTGTTATTGTGAAATGTTGCAGGTTCAGCATCAAACTTTACTCTTTTTACTTTCTATCTCCAGCGGACTGATAACTGTTGTGCTATATCACTTCCTACTAATTGGAGGGTGGTAACCAGTAAGCCACATGTAGCATTAACTTACAGCACTGACCGAAGCTCTTAACCACACGGCATAAATGTCTCTTTTAATTTCCCATGTCCAAAGTTGTTATACTGCTAATATGCATGAATTAATCTTTGGTAAATTTGTCTTTTCAGTCATACAGATACAGTACAAGCCGGCTGGTTTTTGTTATCCCTAACAAACTTGTTCCCAAAAAATATTTTCAAGTTTTATTATTTAAGTCAAACTATTATTTGAGGTTTTCACAGGAGACATTAATACCGGACATGGACCAAAATAATTGATAAAAAAATAATAATAATAAAATTTTGTAACTTGTTCCCCACAGTCTCTCCAGCAACTAATCTCCTCCAGTTACAATTCTTATAAAGCATAATAAAATATATCTTGCTCACTTTCTAAGTAAATCCCCTCCAGTATTTTCATTTTGATGTATTAAAGTTTCCACTTAGTGAGTCTTTCCAATCTTGTGGTGGAAAGTTATTTTCTATTCCTTACTGTAATTTTTTTTTTTTTACTCTACAATATTGAGAAATTTCTTTTTGCCTTATTTCAATTTTTGTTCATCAGGTATTGTGTTGGATATTGTTTTTCATTTTTGTTCCTCAGAATGTTTCATGAGATAACTTAAGCTAAGAAGTAGCCTACAAAACACACTTTAATACTTTAATATTTTACCGAATCAGATGCAATAACACAATTTATTGTTCTTTGTTTGTGCCTGGTGACAAGTTGCATATTTATGACTTAGGATTTATAATCCATTAATGGTCAATTAGGATTTATTCTACGCTTGACTTTTTGAAATGAGATAAGACTGGCAATTAGGATTTTGTTTTGGTAGATAGCCCCAACCGTCCGCATCAGACAGTGCTGAGCCGAGGCTGTGTTGAGGGTTGATCACACACAGGATCGAGAAAAGGTGGCATATCTAGCCCAAACAGATGGCATGTGTATGCCTGCATGAATGAACACACACAAGTGCATACAGTAAACGCCCTCCCCTACACACACAAACACACACACACCACAGATAAAAAAGGTGTAATATCCAAAACGAATTGAACACTGTGATGTATCCAATCGTGAACAGAGGAATGAAAAGAATACAGAAATAAGTGTGTGTAAGAAAATAATTTTTTGGAATACGATACAAGTCAGAAAACTTAATGAATAGGATGCCATGAGATATTATATTGAGATTAATACACAAAATGTAAGCGGAGCTAAATAATGACGGTCATAAAGAGAGTACTCAGCTGTGAACAAAACCATCACTACAGTCAAACTCTAATTGGAAATCCTGGCAGGGCTAATTGTTGAATTACTTCCTGATAGAGAAGATAGGCCTATATGGATGGTTGCTAATCTCATCACACCTGTTTTTTTTTTTTGTTTTTTTTCCCAACCTTATTTCACGGCTGAGCTCCAATGCTAAATGTGCCCTCTCACTCTTTTCTCTACCTGGCTTTATCTAGTATGTTAAGCAGAGAAATGGTTCCAGTCCCATCCAGATCATAATGATGCCAAATCTAATTGCTCATATGATTGTAAATAATTTTAGGAGTTTCATCTTGATAGAGTCAGTTTAATTTGTAGCCTATACCACCAAATTACATGTTTTTTTATGAAGAGCAAGCGTGGAACAAACAAACACACTAGTGCTAGTAAGAACAAGCTAACTACAATAAGGGTTAACTAGTATGGACAAGCTAACCACAAGAGCAAGGTAAGTTAAAGTACCTTGGGCAAGCTGGCAAAAAATATGAGCAAGCTTACTGGAGTAAGCACAGGCTATAGCTCAGAGGCGTTGCAACAGTGCAGGCAACCCAGGCAATTGCCTATAAGCAGAGCTGGAAGGGCCCCCACAGACGGCTAGCACTGGTCCATATCAATGACAACATGATGTTGCCAATGGCTGACACACAACAAGGTTAGTGGGAGGTGCCTCCAAGATGCCTCTTGCCTGGAGCTTCTTGAGTGTCTACAAACACCCCTGGGCTTGCTAGATTACAGTTACAGCTACAGTGTACTGGCAAGGTAGCTAGGAATAATGTTGCGTTCAAGAACTCGCAACAAACAAAAAAACGAGCTACAAGTTGTGAAAAACTCAGAGCATCATCTCAGAGCTCTGATTTTTTTTTGATTTGACATCAGTGACACAACAAAACATCATTAATGGTAAGAATGGAATAGTAGCCTAACAAAAGTTATTTGTTGATGTTTTCACACATCTAGCCTACTTCCAAAATAAGCATCAGTTGCTGCTGCATATGTTTTTTTTTGTATTCAGCAATCAGCCACAATATGTCAAACTTCTTCCGGGCATCCATGTTTTTTCTCCTTCAATTAAGTTAACTTGTAGCATGAACACTATGAGTCGGAAGTTGAAAATTTGGAATTTCTCTGGTGTGGAGCTGTGTTTAAAATAGCCTACTAAAAAAAATAAAAGTAGGCTACTAAACATGCGGTGCACTGAGTAGAGAGCAGTTATTGCTAACCGCTAAGCTAAAATAACTAACAGTTTAATACATAAAAGTGGCTAAAAGAAGCAATTAAAGAGGAGAAAGTGCTTTAACTTTATTGTATGTCTAAATGCACAGTAGGTAATTACCCAGTGTAATAGAAAAAATATCCAAATTATGCTAATTGAGACAGAGCAGTACTATCACAATCTAGCAGAAGTGACACAATGTGCAGCACATCAGCAAACTGATGATGTGCTGAAGGGGAATTTCAATGTATCCGATGTTGTGACACCAATTGAGCAAACCGGTTTTTAGCATGCAAAACCATCCCTGGAGGTCTCACTGGTGTTTATGAAGTTCAAAATCTGAAGAGTTGCAAAAACATTTAATTGACAATGTTCACTCATTAATAAGCTGCAGTGTCCTTCAACTTCCTGGAAAATTTACATGACTAAAACTCACACATCCATCTGCTTGAAAGTTAACAGCTCATGTTTCTGTGTTTATGAGGTATCTGAATCACATGATCATGCTCCAATGTAGCCTAACTGGGGAAAGAGCCAGCAGTGATTCGGTGATGTCTATATCCTCATTAACAGCCCATGGCTAAATAACAACTCATGGGATCCCAAGGAATATGTCTTGTTTTTCTCTCAAGAAACTCTTGGGGGCTGAGCCAAAAAAGATTCTACCAAAAAAATGTTAAGACTACAACTACTAAGCACAAGTTAAAGTCAAAGCAGAAACTGTGTTTGAAGATTTCTGAAAGTTTTTGTCCCCATGCTCTAAGTGTAAAGTCTTTTATATGGATGGAGAATGGTTTGGTTTAAGATATGTGCTAACAGTGTTTGCCACTTTGTACATGATGTGGGGAGATGTAAAGCAAAGGCTTATCCGCACAATTAAAGCTTTTACAGTTAAAATTTGTGGTAATTAGGCTTCAAATGACTACAAAATGATGTATTCATGTCAGCTTTTGATGCAGTATAGAGACAAAAAATTATAGGATCATTTGCATTTGGCTGTAACAGTTCTATTTGAAGTTTCATATTTCTGTTTTGCATAACGACTACACAACTAGACCTACACCGCTCGTGTGACCTTTCAGTTCTGACATGCCGCTGTACTACACTGTCACTAGCACTGCTCTGCTTTTCCTCTCATTTTTGTCTCTTCTGCTCATGTGGGATCAGTCTGTCTTTGTGCATGCAGGCTGGCAGCTCTCAGCCATGTTCACCACCCCTGAAGGAGAAGCAAGCCTGTCCCAAAGTCGCTGAGGCGGATTAGTCCAGCCTCTCTCTCTCTCTCTTTCTCTCTCTCTCTCTCTCTCTCCCTCTCTCCTATTTAAACATTTTGGAGAGGCTAGGGCTGTGGAACAACAACAAGCTTATGGGGTTGCCAAAAGTTTATGCATTTGTCGAGGTGACTGAGGGCCTCTTTGTCTTTCATAACAAATAGGCCAGAATTTGAAATATTTACACAGGTTGAGATCCTTGATCTTTTCTGCCAATATAGCTAACTCATAAGACACATTTATTAGTGCATCTGAACGAAACACTTATATTGCTGCAGGGCTAACTTTTCTGTTTAGTGCTGTAAACTTTTGTTCCCATCAAAACTTCCACTCCGTCCGAACGGCCACAAACTCCAAAGTCACATTCAGCATCATTGCCCTGGCAGCCACAGCTACTGGGTTTTCACTCAAGCCATTTTCAGTCTGAACATTGGGTAACGATATTGTCGAAGTCATGACATCCAAACAGACTTATCAAGATGAAGAATAGAATAAAACATACTGTGAATTGCCGGTAATGCAAGTAGAGAAGACATTTGTCACTCATGCAACTAATTATATCTGCATTGAGTAATGAAAGCAATATTTGAGGCGATACAAAGTACTTGACTATTTTTAACTGCATCCCAGTATAAGATATAACTGCAAAAAGTTAGGAGTATATTTGTCTTTTCCACCCAGAGCTGCTGCTCATGAGCTCAGAGAATGACCTGAACACTTGAAACTGACAAGCAGAGACAGGTGAAAGTCCTTACTCATCTACTTCTTGATGCTGAGCAAAGATTGGGGATTATTTAAGTCACACAAGGCAGGTCTCAGTGAAAACTTAAGACACAAGCATCTCCCTCATATCCCTTCACGTCTCTCCCCGGCGCGAGGCAGAGACTCAGACAGAGAGACAAAATCATGTCAGGTAGTATCTTCAACACCCTCTTTTTTTTTACAGCTGGTGATCAACAACAAAAGGTTTAAAGCTCACAACCAGACAGAGTGTCTCTCCAGGATCTGCTCGCTGGTAAGATCAGCAGGAAGGTCACAAAAAGTAGCTGAGTCTAACACACCGGTCTGGATGAAAGTAAAAGCAGAGCAGGAGCCTCTCACTGTTAGAAGTTCTATAAAAAAAAAAGGGGGAGATCTGCCTCTCCTGCACTGCTGCCATG
Source organism: Trachurus trachurus (assembly GCF_905171665.1). NCBI lineage: Eukaryota > Metazoa > Chordata > Actinopteri > Carangiformes > Carangidae > Trachurus > Trachurus trachurus. Next base: position 9,982,708 of record NC_139895.1, on the reverse strand, counting down.
GGAGCCAGTGATGGACAGCAAGCAGAACAGACACCATGTTCAAAAATGTTACTCTTTTTGAGGCAGCCACAGTCATGGGAGACACATGATTTTGCTGTTTTTCGGTAGAAAGTTTGCTCTTTTGTGACAGGCTGCCACTACTGTCCCATCGTCCCAGCGGAGAAGGGCATAGCATAGGGGCTGGCCTTTGGAGGAACTTTGCTCTCTGTAGTCCCAGAGAAGCAGGAGGACCATCACTTCACTGCCCTCTCTTGGGACATGGGGAAAGACAGCCAGCAGCAGACATAACGCTCCTTACGACCTTTGAGTCGAGACTCGATGACAAGAAGGGTGGGACTGGAGGAAGCTGAAGAGATGACAAAACATCCTAATCTCCACCGAGCAGCATGTCTTCCACGTCATCCCTCCGTGTGGCACTGAGCAGTAGTAGGCTGAGCAGGTCTTTATTGGACATCGAGCTGGAAATGAGGGAGTTAGAGGACAAAGTCAGTGTTGAAACAATGCAGCGAAGGAGTGGGGTGGATTAATTGGATGAGCACACACACCTACTATACTGTAAATGTCACTGCACAAACTGAAAGTAAATCATCACACCTTTTAAAAGAAAGACCAGAAACAAAATACTAAAACTATTTAATTATCTTTGCCGGAAAATTAATATTATCACCACCGGCTTGTCAGTTTTAGGGACAATTTAGGAAAACAACTCAGCTCTGCTATGCTGCACAAACACAGTTTGCATTTAGGTTCACACACTAATTGCGTTTTTTTTCCCCATTAACTGGCACAGCAAGAAACAGTCAGACGGTGTGTCATCATACACTTTGCATTTTCGATCACAGCCACCACTTTTGTACCTTCGCGGCTGCCTGGTGGAGCCGGATTAATGAACGTTCAACACTGAAGTAGGATTTGGAATGGATTACATTTTAATCTCAGTCATTCCTATGATGTAGGAGGTAGCTGTGAGGTTTAACGTAGAATGGGTTGTCTGCTAATCAAAAGGTCGGCGTTGTTCGATCCCCGGCTCTTCTAGTCCAAGTACTTAAGTGTCCTTGGGCGAGATACTGAACCCAAAACTGCCCTTGATGTCTGTTCCATTAGTGTATTGGAATTTGTGAATACAGGTCAATGTGGCATGTATTGTAAAGCACTTAAAACGCAATATCCATCCAAGTCCATTTTTCTTCTCCACTGATTGATTTCTTTGGTGGTCCTGAGTGTCAACTCGAGCAGAAACCAGCAGGAATCATAAGAAAAAAAAAGGCCTTCACTTGTGAGACTTTACAAACTTTTAATCAAAGGCCAAATGAAAGGTTGTGTTGGATTGCAAAGTTGCCGGGTATAACGCAAGCAGAGGTCTGTCTCAGTTTAGCAATCTGTTGTAAGGTTTAGCTGAGCTGAGGTCATCTTAATTCCTCCCTTGCTGTTTTCTTTTCTTCTATTTCAAATCAAGTCCTTCCTATTTCCAATCAAAGCCACAAAAAATGTAATTAAATGGTTGAATATTTCAAATGATATCCCCTGTTCAAAAAGACATACAGTACCACTCCACCACACGCACCAGTTGCTGGATAAATATTACATTAGCTCTATACATCTATTAACCAAGCCTTATGCCTCCGAGCCCCGCCTCCAGTTAGTGACCTGAATGCAAATGTAAGCAGGCTGAGCTCAATATTGTGACCTCAGTTGTCATTATCTTCAGCTCCGGTCAGTTGGACAGGATGTGGCATCACTAGCAAGCGTATCCATAATTAACGACAGGGCCACTATGCAAGAGCACATGTCACACCACACAATTAAGAATAAAAGCTTAAAAGTTTAAAAGGTTCTTGAACTTGGATTGGTTGGGAACCACGTTGAGCTAAAATAACAAGACACAAGTTGGAATAAAAGGGGAGATACTGTTTATTCACAATAGAATGTGCATTTCTGGTGGGCTGGATTTAAGATGCAGTACGGCCGTCAATCAGGGGGGGGCAGCAGGACAATCTATTCCTAAAAGGACACAGCACAGATTAAAACAAGTCCAGGAGATGGTTTATAATAAAACCAAGATTGATAAAACAGAGGTCTCGTTACCTCGACTCTCGCTGGATTCCTCTCATCATGAGGCTAGTAGAACTCCAAGGGGGAAGGGGGTCCACTCCTTCCACAGTACTACACCGTCTGATGCCTCAGCCTTTGTTGAGCTTACTCTCCTACAGCCTGCTGATTTCTAGGAGAGAGTTAGAACCAGAGAGAGGTGAACAGGGAAAAGTATCCAACTTTCCTCTTCTTTAGGGTGCCAGTGATCCTCTGTGAGGGGGGGGTTCCAGGTGAATGGGGGGGAGTCCTCTTCTGCCCAACACAGTCCAGTCCAGCACAGCACAGCACAGCAGCCTCCTCTTCACAGCCAGTCTTCACACTGAACGTCTGAAAAACACAGCCTTCATACCACTCCACACTGATTAGTTAATTTAATGCAGCTGTCACCTCCAGCTCCTCATGGTGCGTTCAGGTGCACTGACACTGTTGTCCAAAACACACTAAGGCTGGTTCAAAACACCATGTTATGACACACACGGGGCCAATCATCTGTGTTTTTTCAGACAGCCCATCTAATGAAGACACTAAGTCGAGTTGTCTGTGTACATAGCCTCCCAAAGTGGTAGTTAGTTATTCCTATGCATGTCCTCAATTTGATTTAATTCACAAGTCTCATTTGAAGGAGATGAGTGGTGCCCTGAAATTCATCTCTCCTCTAACACATCATTTGGCCTGCCACCAATCACATAAATTGGTCAGCAAAAAGTTTCATTTTGTCCTTGTGAAGTTAATCAACTCATTGGAGCACCCATAACCCGGGAAGCAGCCCCATTCATTGTCTCCTAAAGGGATATTTTTCTTTCCACTGGCCTCCATGGCAAATAGGCGGAATCGCACATTAGTTTTCTCCCTGGGTGGACTGCCCGTTTCGTTGTGGGCTGGAGCCTGGAGTGATTGAATAGCTCCCTGAGGAAGAAGCAATTTCACAATGCGAGCTTCTCACCACCACCAAGAAAACGACTGTACAAGGAGGGTTGGGAGCGGCGGTGTCAGTGTGACAGGTGCTGTGTGGTTGCATGTGTGTGTGTGTTAAGTTTAGTTATGGTGGCTGGTGACGTTATCTAAGCCTTTCCATCCAAGCTGGAAATGGACGTATAAGTCTCCTCTGAGGTTTAGAGAGTGAGCTGTTGTGGGGTGCCCTGCATTAGTAGTGTCAAGTGGAGTGTATTCATCTCTGTGTGTTTGGTGTTTTGTTCTTGCTTTTCTTTGTCCCCTTTGCCATGCACCAGTCATTTGGATCAAAACACAGTGACAGCTGTGAGTTTGTTTTTGCGTTGTCAGTCAAAATCCAATCAAACCGTACACACAGGGCTCTGATGAAGCTGATTAACTTCAGTATTTGAAGCTATAAACTGCTCAGAGAAACTTTGATTGATGCTTATTGAAATAAAGTTTTCACTTATTATCTAATTGCGAGGAGCAGAACGACGGGAACAAAGTGACTGCTGGAGCCGTGCTGTGCAAACGCTTGACCGGGGAAGACAGAGAAAAGATGGTTACCCTGCAGCCACACACAATGTGAGAGGCACTGAAGTGGACCCCAGAAGTCTACACCCAGTGTAGCAATGCTGATGCAATGTTGCATAGGATGCCCAGGTATTCTTTGTGGAGGGATGAATGCACATTTTTTATATCCATTTTTTTTCTTACTTTTAGGCACCACTACTAATAGTCAATGCCAACTATTGTCTAAATCTGCCTCTACCACTGGAGCTTATGTAACTGCTTTGTGGCACTATTGAGGATAGACCTATGGTGTTGACTCTGCTTATATTTATTGTTCCTTCTGCATGTCCCAGTGGGATGCCATTGGAAATCCTCCTCTCAATGCCCAAGCCAGCCATCGAATGCAGATATTGAAACAATTCATTTTAACTGGGTCACATTTCATTTGAATAGTATGTACTGTTTTCTGTTTTTTTCCTGCACCCAATAAATCAATTTTAAAGAGGTGTTTTCCATTTCCCTGGATGATTAGACCTCTATTCAGGTGGAAATAAGGCAGAACTACAGTATTTGCAAGGCAATTACAACTGCTATTATTATTTATTATTAAAAAACAGGCCTTCCAACAGAAGAGTGAAGGAGATGTCAGTCAAGTCTTTACTTGTGCATGTAGTTCTTTTATTATATGTAAATGTGCAGAATTAAAGATCCCATATTATACTGTGTGTATTTTTTATTATAAAGCAGGTTGGGTTTCTACATGAATGATGTAAAAGAATCAAAAGGCTCAGTTCACATACTAAAGATGCACATAGCCTGTATTCAGAAACTGTGACTGAAATTGAGCCATCTGGACTTCTGCAGTTTTGTGATGTCACAACAAAGCACTCATCACTAACAGCCATTCACCAATCAGCCCACCATCCAGCCTTGCATGATTCACTTTGTCTTAGTATTTACTTGAAATGTCAAATATTTTATTTGATCAATGAGATAACTGTCAGCCAATCAGGAGAGAGACTGGGAGCCTTCTCTCTTCTGATTTGCCCCCTAGCCTGTTGTTGCTAGGGCTCCAGAGAGAAGCCTTAGGAGAGGAGGTGGAAAATTACACTGAGATGGTTTTTGGTTCATAAGACCACAAATATATCTTGTTATGGATCAATACTTCAAATAGCGCAAAAGAAAAGGTTTAAACACCTGTTTGGGAGAACTGCTGGTGTGTAACGGCTTTAGATGTATTGCATTTTACTGTACATGTTATTTGGACAAGAAAGTTTCCAAGCAGAGGCTCTTTCTCTTCCTGTACACCACATTTCACACCTTAACCTTGGCTTTTTTTTCCAGTTGAAACAGGGCGAAAGGAAATCCTAATTCTAAACTTTTGGTAAATTGTACAATACCACTGTTATCGGGTTGTGAGTGCCTTCCTGTATAAAAGTGAGAACTGAAAGAGAAATGTTTTCTTTTTCCCCTCACAGCCCGATCAACAACTCTGACACCTATGGACTTCAGACTGTTCTGCCTTTTATATGAAATATACCTTTTATTTTGAAAAGAATGAATGGTAAGTTTTATTGCCTCGGGCTTCTTCTGAGAGGAATGGAGACACGATGTGCTGTGGGTGCTTTCCTTGCCCTCTGCACTGACACCTGTTTCCTTTCACCAACTAACCTGTGGTATTTTATCATGTACAAAACACGGGAAAAGGTTTGAACAGTTCAGACAGTAATAAACACAGATCATGGGGTGTACATGATTACTTAGACACATGTCTCAAAAGATAAAGAACACGCTGAAACATCTGTGCCATTATGAATGTGTAGAGCTGGAGCTCAACGCTGCAATATCTGAAGATATCTCAAGTGCTTTCATTCCAGTGTTGTGACAGATCTTTAATTCAGTCAACTCCTCAGGGCGCACCATGCCAACACATTCAGCCTCTATTTTGAAACAAACTCATTTTGACCTTTTTGTTTGGCAACCTCTGACTTTTGTTCCCCTTTCCACCTCGTCCCGTATAGCTGGGTGACAGTTGCGAAGATCTGGGTAGACAGCTCTTCTGGCATCGTAGTTTTTTATTCCCCAGAGGTGCAGAAAAACAGAAAAACACAGCTCCCAACTACGCTCATGAGTAAGATTTGGTGTCCTTTTAAATGGCCTCGGTGACACAGTAAAGTGCTCTGTGCGCAGGAGCTCAAGTTTCTAAATGGGGAACATTTTAGACTGTAGGACTGCACTGGATCCACAGGGGATTTTAACTGAAATAACTTTCAAGGCGTAAAAAAAAAAAAAAGAACTTTCTGAGCAGAACCATAAATTTCTGGCCAGTTTTGCCACTGTCAGGATTTTCAGTAATAACCTGAAGGGGCATTATGTAATTTATTACCTTAATGGGGCCTCCTTTGGTGACTCACAACAGCAGTGACAGAACTGACCACCTCCTGAGTTATAGCTTCCTGTAATGACACAAACATTAAAGTCGCATTTCCTGCACAGATATGACTAAGCAACTGCAACAGATAAGCGAGCTAATTAGAGTGGAAACCCAACAAAAATGCCTAATGAAGGGATAATGTAGCATACCTGAAAATACTCCACCATAAAGCTGCTTCTCTCTTTGCTCTCTCAGCTTTAAACGTGTGACACGCCATCATTAAGTTCTCAGAAGTGGGTGCATGAGCAGGAAGGCTTGGGGGTGACCGAAAACATTTTGGAGAGAGAAGTGATTGTGAGTTCTGGAGCAAAGTAAACATTAACTCACGGTCAGTGATCAACAACCCCATCAAACCCCCTGCAGATATAATATTGTCATTTTGTGCTACGGGGCAATACAAATCAACAAAAGCCTGTTTTGGGATGACAAACCGGGATTTTCATTGCATTATGGTCGGGGGGAGATAAGCATGGGGTCAACACAGGACACTTTATTGCCCTACGAGCGTCACAGTGGTGTGCAAATGTCACTCTCCATGCTTGGGGGGATTGTTTACAAGGCTCATAGTTCAAATATGAAACTCAAAGCTGTTACAGTTCCACTCACCTCTTTTTACCTCTGTTCCCCTGCTGAGAGCCGGAGTAGTTTCAGAGAATGGTTCAATGGCAAGTAAAAGCTCACAACTTCATGCCTCTGCTGTGCTTTAACACTAACTCAGCCTCTGTGGAATGTGAAAGGCTCAGGCAGAGAATACAAAGCTGCACCTGAGCTGCTCTCAAAACAGACAATGATGCAATTGATCCAAACTTTTTTTTTTTTTCCCTGATCTGTGCAGAGATTTGCATCGGAACAACACTTGAAGCGGGGAGCTATGAATTTCAGGAGGTGAATATTTATCAGCTATACACAATGTCTGTTTGCCTTCCTGGCAGAGAAAATGAGATAGATGAAGACAATAGAAATGTTTGTGCAGACGCCGATGACAAAAGAAGATGTGAAACGTGTGTAATCTAAAAGCAGGGAGGGAAGATATTTGTGGGAGGTTTTCTAATTTTGCCTCGAAAGCACAAACCGGCTTTACAACCCAACCGGAGCCTCCTCCTGGTAAAAGGGAAAGCCTGGAAAGCCTCTTTGATGTCGCTGACAACTTAGGAGTAATAAAGAGATTGCTTTTCTCAGCGAAGCATGGCAAATCAAGTAATCAGGGGTCAGTTTCTATCATCAATTAGCAGTCACTTTTGTGAGTTGCTGCAGTGGACAGCGGCCGCCACCAGGTGAATCCCAATGACTTGCAGGCCAATTAATCATTCTTCACAAGCACAATGAAACGCCAAACAGAAGATCACAACCCTCGACAGACCACAGGGTTCGCTCCTCTTGAATGACAGGATGAAAATAACATTTACGAGACTCACTTCATGAAATGAGCAAATGTATTTCATTAAATTTGTTGTAGAAAACTGGAATATTGAGTGTACAGCTCCAGTAATTGATTTTTTTTTTTTTTTGGCAACATGGAGGCCAAAACAAAAAAATGTGGTGAATGGTGAGTTGAATAAATCAGTCTGCAATACTTATTCCAAATCAATTTGGAATAACTAGTATTTTACTTTGGCAACAGAGGTGCCAACCGCTGACTAGTGCCGACAATTCAAACAGTGCCACTGTTGCTGCTTAAGCGCCAATTTGTGCCAATAGGAAAAAAAAAAAAAAAACTTATATTTTTATGCAAAATGCTCCTGCTGGGTGTGAAAAAAACAAGACCAAACCAAGTCCAGATACATTGGCAGTGAATTTGAAGTGGCTCATTAAGTGGAAACATTCGATCAGTGTTTTTAAAGATCTGCAAGCGAATGATTAGCATAAGAAATCATAAATAAAAAGTAAAGACCATGAGCCAGTAATTGCAAAGTTCTTCCACATGAGTCAAACTCACAGCACGTTGAAATGAAACATCTCAGTCTGGGTTTTGTTTTATCTGTTGTTTTAGTTTACTCTCCAGTGTCCTGAGTGTTTCACATATTTATGTTGAATAAACCTCTATTAAAGCTATTTTTAATAGGATGGTGTCTTAGTGTGGGTATTTTGGCGGTCACTGTGGACCGTTGTGCACCCTCAGGGCCAACAAAAGCTAGGCCACAACAACTTATATGTTTTTATTTCTTGCTCTTTAAAGTAAACTCTGATTGTGACTCTATGCAATTTATCTAGTTTGGGAAGCGCCCATTACTGGGGCTAACGACAGATGAGTGGGATGAGACATACTGAAAAAAAAAACAATTCAAAACAAATCATTAACTTTAAACTACTGTAACTCTAAATTGTTAATTATGAGCATGAGCTGGTCCATTTTGACCTTTGTGAATTGAACTTTCTGAACTTTGAGCGAACTCTTGTAAAAGTTGAACTTGAACAACACAGTACAATATTTACATATTTATCACCTTGTAAAGTTGCAACTGCTGGTTGTCTGTTTATACCTGCTGAATCTCCTTCACACTCTGTTTTGGCCTACACCAAAACAGTATAGGCTATGTGTTGTTTTAACATCAGCTGCCTGAGAGTTTCACCTGTCTGCCATCTGGTATCGGACAGGTTGCATACAGTGGGTTTATTGAAGCTTTTTCTCTCCGAACAGCTGTGTGCTGCAGCTGGAAACGTGGCTGATAAGAATTTTAAAGCTCTAAATTTTGAATTCAGGCCAGAAAAAGCAAAACAATGATAAAAAAAAAAAAAAAGACTGAACCGGCTCAGAGCAGAGGGGAAATGTAGAGTCAGTGATAATTCTCTCTGGGTTCACAACCCCTGATCATTCACATATGCAATATAGTGCTAATATGACGAAAGTACAAAGTATGCAGCTTTAGGAAATTTAGACTGTTTAAAATGCATTGAAACTCCACAGATCTGCTGAAGCACTATTTGAGCAACTTAAACTCTTGACTATGATATTTAGCATTGAATTAGGACTCATACTTATTCCATGTATTTCTTAAGCAAACCGGACTTGATAAAAAAATATTCTAAATGGCCAACCAAATGGCTTTTAAAATGTATAGCCTATATCTAAATATCAATAAGTGAAGCCATTGGAATGAAAATTGCAAATTTAGGTGTATTACCTCCATAGGTGGAGTGTGATATGATGACGGTCGGTCGTCTCTGAGAGCCTCTGGCTTGGCTCACGGTAATTTTTAACAGATTCATAATAGCGGATTATTCTCAGTAAGAGAGTACAGCAACAGAGGGCACAGGAGAAGGCTCTGCCATTTACATGAGGTTAGTTAACAGAACAACACTTTGGTTAGTCAACAGACCAGAAAGAGCCGAGCACCCTTCATGCGGCTGAGTTTCTTTATCACAAACCCCCAGCAGCTTGTGGAGGAAACTTAGCGCAGCATTAGCATACTGCAGAGCATGAGTCAATACAGAGTATGAAGAATAAGAGAGTGGAATTACCAGGCTGAGGAACCAATCATTTACAATGTAAAGTACAAAAAAACACAAGCGTACTGTGTGAAGTGCTTCTGCTATTGCTGCAGTATCACTTCAGCTACAGTACAATACTTCAACACAGCCAATATGCTCTGATGTTGTGCTTCCACAGGGTCGGTGTTACTACTATATAAAAGTTGAATAATAACAAGGTCATTATTAACTGTATCACATTACCCTCTGACTTTGTGCAGGGCATTTATCCTCCTGCGCTACAGTGCAGTAAAACACAAATGTCATTCACTCGCACTTTGATTCATAGTTTCAATTAGCTGCTGCTCTTATACATCCTTAGATCAGGTTATTCTGTTGCCTTTGTAAACATAAACAGCTTTCTTTCTTTTTTTCTAAATTTGCTTTAAAAAGGCTCATGATAGAAGTTAATTTACATTTAAATTGAAACAACAATGCCAGAGGAGAGCAGTTACAAACACTGTGCGTTTCTACAAAGAGTGCAACACAGAGCCAATCAGGCTTGAATTTTGTTAATGTGCCACATAAAAACCTAAATTCTTGCGTTTGCAAAGTGGAGAAAAAAATATTGTAGATATAAGGTTGCAACTTTACAGAGCAACGTTCACATGATGTTAAAGGGGTAGTTCACCCAAAATTAAAATGGCACTCATTATCTACTCATCCTCATGTCGACTAAGGGCTGGGAGAAGTTTCAGAGTCCTCCGTGGCTTCTCTGAGTTACAGGGGGTCTTGGCATAGCAGTGCATGCCCATATAAGGGTTGCAAATGGATACCACTTTTCTTCGTAACAAAAAGACACACCAAAAAACATCAAAATACCTCCATGCTGCTCGTATGTAATGTCTGTCTTGTATTGAAGCCCCAAAATGCAAAATTGTTCTGAAAAAAATTTAATAAGTCTATATGTCAAGCTTGTTTGTAGCGAAAGCTCCTCTTCCTGGAAGGACCAGGGTCCGTCCTCTTCCTGGTCCGTCCAATTTGGACGAACCAGGAAGAGGAGCTATCTATTTGCAACTGTTATATGGACATGCACTGCTACGCCGAGACCCCCTGTAACTCAGAGAAGCCACGGAGGACTCTGAAACTTCTCCCAGCCCTTAGTCGACATGAGGGTGAGTAGATAATGAGTGCCATTTTAATTTTGGGTGAACTATCCCTTTAAAAGAACAAACACAGGGAAAATCTATCAAATCTGGCCATAAACCAAATGTTTTTTGTTTTGTTTGTTTTTTGAATTAAAGATCTCATATAGTATAAAGTAAGACACACATGTCAACAACAGGTTTTAATGCAGGTTTCCATAATACAATAAAATCATGTTAAATTAGCAGAGTGCTCAATCTACGGAGCAAAGACCACAGTTTGTATTATGAAACAGTCGTGTCACATCCTGCATTCCCTGTTTTATTTTGATACTCACCTCTCCTCTCAATTCAGATTTCCACTTCCTGTCCTCTGGTGCCCCCCATGCACTCGTGATTGTCTGCCCTGCCCTAATTAGTTCCACCTCTGTCCTGTCATCCCTGCCTCCCTTGTGTATTTAGTCTGCGTGCTCCCAGTCTCCTGTGCCGGTTCATCTCTGTACCTCTGTGTCAAACGTTCCAGCCGTCTTTCCTAGTTCGGTTTTGGTGTTTTTGGTTTTGATCTCTGCTCTTCTGTTTTGGACGCTGCTCCAGTTTACCTGCTCCCTGTCGGATTTGTTTGTTGCTTCCTGGATTGATTTACCTCACTACTGTCTCAGAGTTGTGCTCTTGAGTCCATCCGCTCTTTACCAGCCTTGACAGGAACATGTTAGGACTTCTGTGATTTTGTGATGTCATAACTATGAAACTACCTTGTTATTATTAGAGTAGCACAAAGGGCACAGCAGAGGAGATATTGAACTATATATAGATGCTTTATACTGTATATTTATATATTTGTCTGGATATCCCCATTTCACTTAAATATCAATAACTCTGTAAATGATGGGACCTTTAACACTGGATCATTTGACTGTGTGTCTCCACTTCCCCTCGTATCCAGAGGGCTGTTATTAGCATGTTTCAGTTAATTGTTGTAGTTTAACTGATTTGGTTCACTCACCACTTCATCAGCTTAATTTTCAGCTGCAGCAGGCAGCTGTTTTCAGCCGAAAGCTCTGATAAAACCCACTGTACACTACCTGCTCAACACCAAAGATAGTCAGAGCTGGCAGCACAGTGGAGCACTGAGCAGCTAAACTGACAGATATTTTTTTTCCTCAGGAGTTAATAAGGACAACAACAGAGCTAAGAGGGATAATATTGGACTTAGAGTCAGCAGATGGACAGAAACACAACTACAGATGAATGCTAATGTGGCTCCCTATTTACTGGGTGTGTGAAAACGTGTTTCTGAATATGTTTGCCATGTCGACTTAATGGGTGACAAAATGTCAGTTTTACGTCCATGACATCTTTCTGCTGCCTTCAAGTTGCCAAATGTCAGTCATGCATGTGTATTTGAAGCACAATAATTCATTTTTCCGTTTTCAAAACATCTAAGAAGTGATAAAGTTTCGTACATCGTCTTGTGGTGTCAGATGCGCAACCTCAGCCTTTATGGGAAAGCACAATCACCAAGCTCTAAGGCCACTGCAAGAGCTTCAGTGTCTTGAACTCTTTGCCGAATCGTGATATGCAGCAAAATTTGTGAGCTGTTGATTTTTTTTTTTCATGAATAATACTGGCGTCCTAGTGCCAAGGAGTATTTTTGTACCTTTGTGGGTTGTTATGTGATGTTGTTATGCCCATGAGTCAATGGGAGAAACACCTCACATTCACAGCGCTCAGTGAATTACTTGGCTCTGATTCAGGACTCCAAACTCAAATTTTTTACTGAGCCCCCAGTTCTTTTTAAATAGCTTCAACTGACCTGTCAGGTAACAATTTATCAGTCAGTTCCTGTGCACAATGCACATTTGTTAATAATGTCAAGAACTCAATCCCTCCTTTCTCTAGCTACTGCACATACTCAGAGGGGAAATCAATGCTCTGTGGTTTTTAATAACTCACACAGAGGGATAGGCTTAGAAGAACAAAATCTCACTGCCCCAATTTCTTCTATATTTTACATGTGCAAAGTGTTTGTAAACCAGTTAATAAATTATAAGGTGCAGTGTTTGTGTAGACAAACAGATCTGAGCTATATTTAGCTGATTCGCTGCTGTGAGATCAGTTGTCGGTCCTGTGTTCACTTGCTGGTCAACACATCCTCTGTAATTAAACTGGTGTCATACAAAAACATCTACATGTGTAAAAAGATTTAATCACATGTTTATTTTGGAATATTTCAGTTTTACTACCAACAAATCTGAGACTGAGATCAAATAAAAGAGGAGAACTGCCAGTAATAATGTGGTATTAGTTATTAATGGCTGCAGATTAAAAATTCCCAGGTGGAAATCTCAAGTGATCCAGATTTAATTAAACCTGGGAACTATGAATCTTGGCACAGCAACAAAAAGCACAATTCAATATGATTTAAAGAGCAAATGTCGAACTTTCTAACTCTAAAAGAAAATGTATCTACGCATTTAAAAAAAGAAATTGCAGCAGACCAGAGCAACCTGCACTATAAAGCTGAACTCAGCAGCCATCGATTATTTATTCACACATTTAAGCTGCATCAATATCCAAGTTTGAAAAAAAACCCAAGTAAGAGTTAATGTATGAACAGATCAATGTATACCACAATCTTATTTTTCATCATTGCAATCTTTTCTCTTCTGTCTCCATTGTGCGTTCAGTGCATGTACAAAAAGCAGCAATGCACATGTGTCAGATGAGGCGACATCACACTACATGACGGCGATGACTTGCGCTGCACTCCAGGCCTGAGTTCTGGCTGCAGACAATTAGCAATACTTTAAGAAAAACACACACAAAAAAGCAATGACTGGTTGAATTAGTATCAACTCTAAAGTGAGTCACATGGTTTTGATTCATCAGTTGGCGCACTCTGTTACTAAATGGCTTTTCTCAAAACTTTGAAAAGCCGTGGCTGCTGGAAGAGACAGCTGTTGCCAGAAAAATAAGGCCGACTGCTCATTCAAACAGATATTTGCCTGTTGTTGACAATTGACCTTTTGCAAATTGTCCCGTCTTGTTAGCAAAGAAATAACTAACACAAAGCTATGGCTCTGCAGAAACTCTGGTGTTAGAACATTTTAATACTCCTAATACCTCTAAACGTAATCAACAATTTATTTTTAAGTATTTTTGGAGGCTTTCAGGGCTTTAATGGATTGGACGGTTGGAGAGAGACAGGAGATGGTGAGACGGAGAGGTAGGGGGAATGTCATGCAGCGAAGGGCCGCCAGGTGGAATCAAACCGGGGCTGCTGCAGTGAGAACTACAGCCTGCTCAACCCACTGAGCTATATGATGCCCCTTTATCAACAAGTTTAACTCACCTTAAAGGGATTGTTCACCCAAAATTGAAATTTCACTCATTACTCACCCTCATGTGGACTAAGGGCTGGGAGAAGTTTCAGAGTCCTCCGTGGCTTCTCTGAGTTACACGGGGTCTCGGCGTAGCAGTGCATGTCCATATAACGGTTGCAAATGGATACCAACTTTGTAACAAAAAGACACACTGAAAAACATCCAAATACCTCCATGCTGCTCGTATGTAATGTCCGTCTTGTATTGAAGCCCCGAAATGCGAAATTGTCCCGAAAAAAATTAAATAAGTCTATATTTCAAGCTTGTTTTGTAGCGGAAGCTTCTCGAATCTCCTCTTCCTGGTTCGTCAAATTTGGACGAACTGGGAAGAGGAGCTTCCGCTACAAACAAGCTTGAAATATAGACTTATTTTATTTTTTTTGGGACAATTTCGCATTTCGGGGCTTCAATACAAGACGGACATTACATATGAGCAGCATGGAGGTATATGGATGTTTTTTGGTGTGTCTTTTTGTTACGAAGACAGTTGGTATCCATTTGCAACCGTTATATGGACATGCACTGCTACGCCGAGACCCCCTGTAACTCAGAGAAGCCACGGATAACTCTGAAACTTCTCCCAGCCTTTAGTCGACATGAGGGTGAGTAGATAATGAGATTGAGAGAAATTGAGAAATTTCAATTTTGGGTGAACTATCCCTTTAACTAAACCAACATACCAACGAGCATTGATGGGCAGCAGATTAGAAAATAAAAGGTGTGAGGACAGAGTGAAAGCTGGACTCTGATTGGTCCACAGGGTGTCTGTGGGTAGATTCTGTGTTTACTTGTTACTACTTTCCCAGAGAAAGTTTCCATGCCCGTTATTTCAGCGGTGCTCCGAACCCAGTGATCCGTAAACGTGAAGAAGCGTGCAGCGACTCTCCTCAGCTGGTGGCAGCTCAGTCGACATCTCTTTCTGTGTTTTTGTTATAATTTCTCATGATGAAGAAAAGTGGTTGGAGAGGAGGGAGAAATGAACTGGAAAGCGAAGAACACAGTTAATGAGAGGATACGGAGGGGGAGTAAACGATGCCTGAAGTCATAGAAGACATTTATTTAAGCAATTGTAGGCACTCAGCCACACTTGATCAACACCGTGGCTTAAACCAGGAACACTCCTACCACTTTAGTTTGCCCAAAACCATCAAATGTGTGATTGCAGAGGAAGGGAGAGGCAGACTTGTTTGCACCTGATGATTGAATGACCCCTGTTGGTGTCTCTCTGTAGATCTGAGGTAAACTGTTGAATGCCAGTTAGGAAGCCGACGGAAGAGAGAGCGTGCAAATGTGTGAAAGGTGGGAAAAGGTAATACTTTGCTGATAATAAAGAATCTGACTCATGACACCTCCATTCATTTATGAGCTTGATGTTTGATGGGGTTTGATTTGATGTGACTCATCTCAGTGGCGCTGCAGACAGCGGGGTGGGAATGAAAAGTCGATGTGCCACACTATTAGGACCATAGAGAGGATTCAGTGGGAGATAAGCTATGATTGTGTCTCTGTTGGTGGGTTTATATTTTTTTCTTTATATAATTATTTGTTACATCCCAGTTCTCGGCTTCGGGCTCTTATGTAGCAGTCCTGGATTCAGTGTTTTTTTTTTTTATGGCTCATATGGACGATTGACTCTTTATTTTGAAATCTCTATGTGGGGTCATCATAAAGCAGTGGAAGTAGAAACAACAGAAGCAGATATGATGCCTTCATTAAAATGTTTTGATGACTAAATGCTCTGGGTGCTGGGCTGTTGATTTTAATTTGTCCAAAAAATTAAACCGATCAAATTACCCATTTGACTGAAACTACTGTATACACTCTCGGTAATAAATCAATACCCTCATTCACCAGTGTGGAAAAAAGACAAAAACAACTGTAATAGTGATGATTGACTTAAACTTACACAGTTAATCATATGACCAGACTTCAGAGACAACCCACAGAGAATATTGATGGATTATAATGGATATAATTAGAGCCGTAATTTGTTTGTCAGCATTGTATCATTTCACACATTTGTCATGTCACAGCTATTAATTTCTCATTTAGCATTCTCTCCTCTCTTTTTTTTTTTTTTTTTTTTGCATTCTGCTCACCACATTTCTTCACACTTTTAACCCTGGAGCTACAACTGACAGCTGTCACAGGTTATTCAAAGGTGTGTGACCTGTGGTCCCTGACATATTTGAAAATCATAACGCCCATCTGAAAAGAGCTGTTTCACTGTTATGTTAATGCTTTTTCGTGGCTTTTATTGGGAGAACGGAAAATTAAACAAAATATTCTACTATAATTAATATTTTGTTCAAAATAGTTGCCCTGGCCCCCGCCCATTACTACTTCTTGTGCATGCTCGACAAGTAAAAGAGCAGTGTGTGACACAGGTGGTGACTGGCTACTGATCAGAATGGTTGGCATATTCAGCATCTTCATTGATTGTAAATGCTTTATTCATTTTATTATCCTCTAACTGGCAGTGGCTGACACAGTAATATTAGTTCTGCTAAGGCAAACTCTCTGTACTGACAAGGTCTTGGGATTATTTTTCCAAACCCTCCCTCCAGAGACTGCCATAGTTACACTGCACTTCCAAGGTCGTGGCGTTCGTTCGCTGCTTGTTTTGTTCATGAAATGTCTTGTATTTTATTTAAAAGAACGCCATAAAGACACGTCAACAAGGTTAAAACCTTGATTTCCATCTGAGGGAGTCTGTAATGATGAGATCCATATGGACTGATCAAGGACAGAAGGGAAGTTCACGACCCTCATTAGACCCTGGATAAAGGGAATTACACATGATGCCGTTGCTTTTAAACAGCAGAGTACACTACATTATAGCAAAGTACACATTTATGTTTCCTCTGAAATATTTCTCTAATATCTTGATCGTTTGAAAACACTCTTCTATAAAATATGCACATAAATATTCACAAATTAATCGTAGTTATTTTAAACCTTGTTTGCCATTATGGTGACACACAACAAGAGGTCTCACACAGCATTGATGCATTACAGGACCTCGCAGGTATAGTGGGCACAAACTGTTCTTGCACACTTGTTTTTTTGTGTGTGTGTGTGTGTGTGTTTACAAAAAAGACCATAATACACAGTGGAAATGTAATTTAATGTCACACATGCTGCGTTCAGAATAAGCAGACCATGTGGTTCAGAACACACTGAAATGACCTTGGGATGCTTCATGAAACTCGCCCGTGCAGTAAACTAGTGCACATTCACGGTTCTTATCTCTCTATCTGTGATTTTTCAAAACATTTTTCAAGCCTTGATCCAAACAGCCAATCCATAACAAGATTATCTTTGGGATATATGCTGCAGTCAGTTTATCTCACATGGTAAATTACCATCGTGAAGGTGCTTTTAGATCTGTTATTTAAAATGCTAATGATGTCCATAGAGTGTCCAACCTTGTCTAATGGTCCTGTGTCCATTAGTCCTGTTACAACACTGATTATGGCCTCAGAATATTTTTCTTTTCTTCAGCATAATTCAGATAAAATAACATCAGTGGTGTTAATGTGCATAAAGCAAGCTTTGTGCCAGACTTTCTACCCTGAAACCTTTCCAACACAACAGAACCAGCGTTGTCTTCAATTAGACCAGATTTTCCGTTTTTCAGTGTCCTTTGAAAATTGCTTGTTATGACAGGACTGATGAATAAATGAACTTGAACTTGAACCTAAATGATGGATGCTTCAATACACAGTCCCTAATGTATAACTATAGATTTTTTTTTTTTTTTTTTTACTTGTGCTGTTGACTTTTTCCACTTCACTGGCAACAGGTCTCTTGCTTTATTAAAAATTATCATTGAAGACATGAAGGTGAAAAAACATCTGAAGGCAGACATAAACGTTAAGAGTCTGTCTTTTATATCATTCCTAGTATATTGTTGAATATGTTTCCTGACGACTTCTATAATGAATTAAATCATGCTTTTCCAGACAATGATAATTTTATTGTGCATTTCAAATGTTTCCCATCAATGTTTAGAAATGTTAGGCTATTTGAAATCAACAGTCTTCCTCCTTCACTCAGCAGGTCTCCCTCATTTGAATGAGACGAGACAGTGTTTTGTGCCAGTCAGTGTCCATTATCTTGACTGTGCTGCTTGTGATTTTTCAGGGACAGACTTTTAAAGGGATAGTTCAACATTTTGTCAAATTTGCCCATTGCCTAATCCCTACACCACGCTATGAGATAATAATATAACGTTACGGGACGGAGGTGTTTTCGAGGTAAATTCATGCAAAACCGCTGACACGCATTTCTGTCGGGGGCAGTTTTTAGGCAAGCAGTCTCTTTTCGGCATGACACCAGCTCTGCATTTGCCTTGAAAACAACTCTGTCTCATAGCATGTTGAATGTGCAGGTCACAACTTGTCCACGTGAGCGTTTTGGAGTTGTTGGATTGTGTATTTGATGAGTTTGATGAGGGAAACCAAGAAATTACATTAGCCTCCGTAGCGTAGCTCTGAGCAGCTCTCGGCTCTGCTCCGCCGTTCTAAAAATAGCTTGCACCAACAATTAAAGGTAATGAACCTACTGCTATGACTATAGGAATTATGGCAATAGGCGAATTTGCCAAAATGTTAAACTATCCCTTTAACTCAACAACTGTTATTTGCAAAACATTATGGCCACATGTCCAATCTAATTCAACATAACACAACACAACAGTCCCTTTTATGCATTTTTTAACATTAGATCTTTGGAGAGATGATGTTGATGCAACAGATGTGGCTATTTTTGATGCTTGTGGTGTTGTTTTTTTCCGCACTGTGCTCTGCTCTGTAAGATGTTAATGTGCAGTGCTTCTTATGAAGAAAACAGGATGATCTGTTTTGAGGAAATTACCTGGAAAGTGCCATTAATTCCTCGTTAACAAACTTGGGATATAGCCTACTGTACACTCATCACTCATTTGTGACTGTAATCTCCCACTTATGTGAGAACAAAGGTGACACAAAGGCTGTAATGTCATCTTTACTGGCAGTTACAGTACATCTAAGTGAACTTCAATATCAACAATAATACAATTGATCTTGGCTGATTTAAAGAGGGTATATACTGTTTTGTATCTGGTTGCAATAAGCCACACAATCCACTCCAAAACATGTAACACAGCAGCTAAGCTATCACAGCAGCTAATGCAGGCTATTTAAATGATGTGACTAAAATGCCTGCAGTTGGGGTAAGCAAGCTGGAATAATGTGTGAGCACAAGTCAGAGTCAAGTCAAGTCCATCGAATAAATGCAAAGTTTGACACAGAAGTGCTCTGGGCTAAATGTTCATACTGTCGTAATGGCAATGCTAACATACAAAGCAACCATGTTCACCATCTTAGTTTTGCATGCAATATTTGCATATAAGCACTAACACACACAGTCATTAGTTTTGCACATATTTCTTCATAAATGCTGCAGGAAGAAATTTAAGTCAGAGAGCTGCATCCCCTGAGGACCATGAATGTCTGTAATAATAGTCAATAGCAGTCAGCCTGAACCAATGTAGCCAACCAAGTAGTGCACCAACACCATGGACTTCCAGTTGCAAAAGCCTTACAGCATACAGTATATGAAACTAGAAAAAGCATTTCCAAGAATGGAAATGGTGTGACTGCTGAAAGCAGCTGAACGCTGTTGCAGAATTAGCAAATAGCGCAAGCAGTGATCACCATACAAATGTTTGACCAAGGTCGGAATTGAACCCTCAACCTCATGGTCAGTAGACTTCCACTCTTCCTCTAGGCCACAGTGCACACACAGTTGCAGAGACTGTTGTCTGTTAATGATCTGCACTCTGTCTCACTCTGAAGTTAACGACCCCAAAGCTGCACCTGTTGGAAACACTGTCAACATCAAGAAAGCTTGAGAGTCAAGCTTGAATGACTTAGAATGAAAATTTCTGTGAATTTCAGGCTGAGAGCAGCAGTTTCAACATGAAGCAAGTTATCAGAAGTCAACAGAGGACGACTGCGAAAATAATTCACTATAATTGTTGTTGGGGCAAGATTTGAACCAGCAACCTTCAGGTCTTCAGACCAGCAAGCTAACCACTAGGCTACAGACAGACACAGTATGTGAGGGGCAAAGAAAACCTTTGATAAGAGGATCACTGGCTTCTGCTTAAAAAAAAAAAGTAAGGAAAGTGCAGAAATTAGCCACAACAAGTAAGTAGAGGACTCTTTTGTGAAAATAGTGCAAGCAGTGATGACCATACAAATGGTTGACCAAGGTAGGAATTGAACCCACAATCTCATGGTCAGAAGACTTTGACTTTGTTGTTTCTCTCGAACAAAATTAACTCATTGGCTGCCAGCCATTTTCAGAGCAGAGAGCCCCATACTGCCAGCCGTTTTAGAGCATTTTGAACGATCTTATAAGACCCACAGAATATTGTGTTCTATGACTATATAAACACCGAAACCACCAAGAGAAAGAGTAGACTCTCTTTGTTCAATAGGAAAAAAAAGTTTGTTTCTACCTTTTTCCGTTCTTTTGTAAACAGCAGTAGAACGTAGGCTGGTTTCGCCAAAAACAGCAGTTTTTGACCAAAACACTGAGAAAACGAGCTTTTTGTGGAAAGAAACATGTCAAGCAGAACAGTGACTTTGACGTTGATATTTTTTGCTTTAGTGACACCTCACACATCTGAACAGTGTTCTCCTTCTATAAAACAACAAAAACAACACTGAGAAAGGACTTTTGATGGCAAAATAATAATTTATTTACAAATATCAGTAAAAATGCATTAACTTTTTTGTACGTTTGTAGCTGTCACATGACCTCTGCCCCATGGTCGACCACTGCTCGATCCACCACCTGTAAATTATAGAAATATATAGAATTACCATAAAAATACATCTCTTAGATGTAGTCAAGTGTGATGTGGAGTTTTTTTTTTTTTTTTAACCTTTCCGATCAAAGCGATCCGCCCTTCTCTAAGCAGTAAAAGTTAGCTCGCTAGCAAGTTAGCTCGCTAGCAAGTTAGTTTATTTTATTATTTTTACCATTGATGTATTATATTATTACCTTCATGTCTTTCTGGAGCGTGGGGACGAGGCTCTGCTGCTCCTGGTTGATCCGGATGGAATCGCTCGGGTCATGTCCACCGAGCCGTCAGTTGAGCTGGGCTCTGGTCTGTGGTGACGCACCGTCAGCTGCTGCTCTCACCGGCCGCTCGGCCCGGCTTGATCGCCGGTGTCCAGCGTCGGTGTCGGTCGTCGGTCGTCGGTGTCTTTTTCAATGATCTCCGTCGTTTTCTCACGATCGCGACCCTCTTCCTTTCCGAACTACCGCGACACACACGGTACATAATGTGCCGACGTGCGGAACACATAGGCTCCGTGCATAAGTTTATTTAGCATATCTCTTGTCATCTCGCTTCTTCGTCTCATACCGTAATACATGCTGATATCTCATCCAAAGAGGGCACTGCTGCCACCTACAGGGCCTACAGGGCACCTACACGTCATTACACTAGTTTACAAGCCTGATATTGATGGACAAGCTCCGCCAGACCTTCCTCCAGCCCTTCCCGTTGAAAAACGCAATTGACGTCTATCGACGTCAATGGCAGTGAACGGTTGTAATTAGATTGACGTCTATAGACGTCAATGGCAGCCAATGAGTTAAAAACCAAAGGTGACCGAGCCTTCTCAGTAGCTGCCCCCAAGCTCTGGAACAGCCTGCCACTACATATTAGACTTGCAGGATCAGTGGAGAGGTTCAAGTCCGCCTTAAAGACTTATCTTTTTTCCCTGGCTTTCGGATCATGATTGAATTGTTGTGTTCTCGCCATGGTTATGTGTACATATTTATACATGTACATAGCATTTGTATATTTCTGTATGTATATTGATATGTGTGTGAATTGTTATGTATTTTTTGTCTTTTTACTTCTGCGCTGTAAAGCACTTTGGCTGACCGTGACAAGTCTTTTTAAACGTGCTATACAAATAAATTGAACTTGAACTTGAACTTTGCCTCTAGGCCACAGTGTATACACTGTTGCAAAGACTGTTGTCTGTTGATGAGCTGCACTCTGTCTCACTCTGAAGTTAACGACCCCAAAGCTGCACCTGTTGGAAACACACTGTGTCAACACCAAGAAAGCTTGAGAGTCAAGCTTGAATGAAGCAAGTTATCAGAAGTCAACAGAGGACGACTGGGAAAATAATTCACTATAATTGTTATTGAGGCAAGATTTGAACCAGTAACCTTCAGGTTTCCAGCTCAGCAAGCTAACCACTAGGTTACAGGTAGAGACAGTATGTGAGGGGCAAAGAAAACCTTTAATAAGAGGATCACTGGCTCCTGCTTAAAAAAAAAGGTAAGGAAAGTGCAGAAATTAGCCACACCAAGAGTGGCAGTAGCAATTAATGCCTCTCTTAACGAACACCTGTAACCAATTGAGGGTGGGGGAGGGGAGCAGAATTCAACATCACATAACAAGATTGCTCAGCCTGGATTCGAACTAGTGACCTTGGGGTTGGCAAGCGGCCACCTTACCAACTGGACTACAGACAGAGTTGTGGAGAAGAGAGGTTGAAGAAGATTTGAAGAGTTTCAAGACTGTTCCAATGCATTCTCTATGGGGAAAGAGAAATAGTTGAATATTGCAAAAAGTATGAATAGTTGAAAAGAGAAAAGTAATAGCACACCTGTCCCGAAAAGGCTGAACATTTTGATGTGAGAATTGTTGAAATAGCACAAAGTATGAAGGACTAGTTAAATGCCGAAGGAAATGGCCGAACAGAAGAACAATAGTGTGACTGCTTCCAGCAGTCACACTAAATATAAATATGTAAAAGGCTTACTCCTGCTTTACTGACAATAACACACTCATCACAATCTTATCTTTGTCTGTCTCAATATTATATTTCAAACTCACACTCGCTGCAGATCTTGCACAGACAACCCTGACAACTATATGACAACATAAAAAGCAGGACAGACTTTAAGGGTTTGGAAATTATGTACACAGTTGATTGTAGATATGCAAATTGAATGAATGCATCTGTGAAATCTTTGTTAAAAATGGTTCCACACACTACCTCGACTCCTCATCGTTACACATGTTGACCAAGGTCATACTCAGACGACTGGTACCAACTTGAGATGATCAGAGTAATTTGCTCATTTGCTTGCTACTGCTACTGTACTTCTAAATGTTTTTTTGGGGGGAAAAGACTGTTAACTTCCATATTGATTGAAGTTAAGTCAAGGACAACTTGCCTGTACTGTAGCTAGCTATTATATAGCAAATCTTCTACAATATAAATGACACCCCCCCCAAAAAAATGCAGTCCACCGTCTGTTTGACAAGTCCCATGAGAGGACGGGACAAACCCACTAAAATGACATAGGGTGGTGATCAATCTACAGCTTCCAGTGAGAGTATTACTGTAGCTACAGGAGTGCTGTAAATTATAAGATGAAAACAAACAGGTAATATCAGATCCTTTATAAGTCAGAACGCTGCATGTTCTAACACTTTGTTCTAATTGATGTGTATTTTTAGCTTTAGTCCAGATGGCACAGCACTATACCAACTAAGTCCTACAGTAGATGACAGCAAACTAGAGTCGTTGCTGCAAACTAAAGCTGACTTTAGAGGAGTAAATTGCTGCGTGTAGGCCCAGTGAACCGTGAGGGAGGCTCTGAGATCGGATAAGGCCAGTGATATATTTGTAACTTTGTCTCTGGAGGTGTAAAGGTGACCCGTATAGATATGCTGAAGTGTCATTACTGGCATCATTAGCATACTCCAAGAGGCCGCCGCTGACACTAGCAATGACCAAAGAGGAGTGAGTGTCTCAGTGAATGAATTACATTTGACTCTTTGACCAAAAGAGGCTCAGAGTCTCCCTGAAGGATTTAAGCTGATTTTCTAAACCTTTTCTTTTTCTTTTTTCTTTTTTTTCCACTTTCTATCCAAGGACTGCAAGTGCTCTCAGCCCAGCATGACTGAAGCATCAGCATTGTCTGAAGTGATATATAACTGTCAAAGTTTGGTCATTAGCTCATGTGATGGAACCGTATCCATTCATTTTAATAGATGCTGTTATTGTTTGTCATGCTTTGACACCTTCATGAAAAGGCAGAGTCATTACCTTGAACACAAATGTCTTTCTACAACCATATGTGCTTGACTCTTTACTCTACACTTTGTTGTTTGTGTGACATCATTACTACATCGCCTTAGAACTGTGTTGCAGGTCATTGACTCATCAGTGTCCCCGTGTTCAATGAAACAGGAACCTAATTAGTTCCAAGAATCCAATTCACCACAGACTGATTCACAACCTACTGAGCACAGGAGCCCTTTTAAAACACACTCTCTCACTATGTGTGTTTTTGTTTAGTGTAACAGCAGTATGCCTTGAATGTGAGACAACAGGAACTAATACTGACCCAACGTTACATTATTTTTTTTTATTAATTGCATGTCTAAGAAACTGAATAGTAATGAAGGAATTTTGAAATAGCTTGATGTTGTAAGAAATCAAAGGACAGAATCTGAGTGTGCACACAGCTACTTGCACAAATTGTATGAACACACAATGAGTAACACCACACTGGTGTTTAATGGAAGGTATGCTTAATCGGTATGTTTGGATTGCAGGTCGCTGTGATGCAAATAACATTTTTTATTATCCCTTGTTATTAAGTGCAGACCTCCTGCCCAACATTCACCCATTACTGACTTTCAACACTTTATTTTCCACTACTTAAAGGTCACACTATTACATTTTCTATTGGCACAATTGAACATAAATCATAAGGTGCAAAATTGTCAAGTATGAGTATAATTCCGAGGGAAACCTGCGTGAGCCGTGCCAGTAGTAGTTTTTCAAAGTTTTGTCTCCACTCAATATCGTTGTATAGAATTGAATTTTGTATGCGGTGTTCACAGCAGGGAAAAAATTACATTTAAAATATTCAGCAGAATGATCTCTCTTGAAACACTGTTCCTTCAAAACTCATAAAACACTGTAAGCTGTTTCAATGAGCGCTAGTTCTTCAGTAGAAAGCAAGTGAAACTCACTCTCAGAGCCTGGGTTTATAAAAATGAGATCTGGACTAACCGGCTCTTACATCGGTTTAAAGTTGTGCAAGAGCGGTTTTGTAACACGGATGCACAGTCATTAAAACTTGAAGCAACTTAGACGCGGGCTGTTGGCTCTTCAGGTCGATAGCAGAGAGTGAGAGCAGGTGGGACGATGCTGCAAAGCCCACAAGGGTTTCACTGTGTCCATGTAGAGTGTGTGTGGGTGTGTGTGTGTGTGTGTTGTTGTACCTCGGGGCATAGAGGAGCTGTGACAACGGTGCTGTGCAGTACATCTGTGGTGACTGCCAAGTTCTCCAGGGTCACAGTGAAAACAACAATCAATAATCCGACTATCATGTGTCACCGGTGGGATGCGAGCACACACATGTGAATGCACATGTTTTTTTTCCCCCCACTGTATATCATGCATGACCTGGTATCTTCCTCCTCCTGTCTGTTTTTCTCCCCCCCTCCTCCCACCCCTGTCCTGTTTCCTCTTTCTCTCGCACAACACGTTATTTCCCTTCTCATGACCATCCTGCTCTGAGCCCTTATTACTAGCTTATTGATCGCCCCCATTGCTTTTCTTCCTCGTCCTCCCCTGCCTGCTCTGTCACAGCCGTGTCTGTATACGATAGCACCCGTCGATACCATCGCTTTTCATTTAGAAACAGAAATGATGTGCAGGTGCTGCTATCTCTGTAGTGATAAAAAGAAAAATGCAAAAAAAAATAGCTACAGCAAAAAAAAAAAGAGGGAAAAAAGGTAAGACAGGGTACGTTTGTGTGTGTGCGTGCGTTTTGGCTGCCTGGATGCATCGAGGAAACAGTTGGCGATGCCACAGATAAACAGATGAAATACAAACAAAGACAATATTCATCCATCAAAAAGCAGAGAGGAGAAGCTGTTGAGTTTCATCACATCTTGCGCTGTTGTTTGCTCATTTGCTCAAAACCCGACCCTCGAAATCCTTCTGCAACTCCACTGCCATTATTTTCCCCACATCACTAAAATGCAGGTGTGCATGCAGCTGATTTAACTTTATGGGAATACATGGCATTGTGGGGAGGGTTAGAGTGAAGGGTAAAGTTAGGTGAAGTGGTTCAGCCAGGGTGATAAAAGAAGAAATGAGGATCAGAAAAACCCCATTTTCCCCCATTCCCAGTTTATTCCAACCACTCCTGGCTGAAGGGGGATGCAGCATGGTCTCTAAATGTGACGGGGATAGTGATCCACAAAGGACCTAAGCTTCTCATTCCACCCATGACAGAGAGCACTGGGGAGGTGGGCAGCGGAGAGGAGGTTTTGTGAATACCTGATGAGCTCATCCAAGGAGGTTCAATCAGGCCTGGGAGAGTAGGAGAGGATTGAGTGGTGGGGGGCAATGCCGTTTCATCCTGAAAAGGTTTCCTCCCTCCTACCTCTTCTATATCTCCCTCTGTACATCTCTTTTTCTCCATCCTCCTTTCCCCCCTTTCGCTCATTTATCTGTCTTTCGCCGTCTTTTACAACCTCGCTCAGCTTCCCCCCCCCCCCCCCCCCCCCCCCCCTCTGAATTTCTCTGTCGTTCCATCACTCTCTGTCTCCTCATCCCCTTTGCTTGCCGCAGTCCCAAGAGGGCCACTTTAGCTAAACATGGATTTGAAGATCAGAGGCCAATCTGCAGCGAGGGGTAAACACAGGAGACTTGCTGCTGTCCTTAGAATAGACACGGCAACGGAGGATGAAGGTATCGACCGGCCATATTCAGTCAGTTTCATGTTAAGGGGATTACCGCTGATATGAGTCATTGACAGCTCTTAATTGAAAACCAGCATGAGAGGGGAAATGACTGGGCAACGGCAGCATGTGAATTCACAGCTCTGTGCTTCCATTATTAGGTCAGGCACTGAATGCACCTATTTCTGTTAGACGCACTGCAAAGCAAATAGCCGCTAACAGGGTCCGTCCTCGTCATCAGCAGTCGGTGCAACTGAGGTAACAGTAAAATTACACATGAATTAGCTGTCGATCACACAGAGGAAAAAGTAGCTGCAGCAGATCACGTAAAACTGCAACATGCTCCTATAGCCTTAACCCATCGTCACTCAAGTCAAACACTTAAATGATCTGTGATTGCACAAGCAATGATCTGGGAGTGAGTCAGCCTATTGTCAAGCCTCGTCCTTGATAGAGGTCATGTTTTCTTGTTTCTTTTATGTTGTCTTCCTGTTTTATTTTGTTGTACTTTACCCTCTCCTCTCGTTTCAGGTGTGTTGACTTCCTGCCCTCGTGTTTTCCCATGTGCTGATTGCAGAAGCTCCGCCCTGAATGTTTGTACCTGTGTCTTTGTCTCTCCTTCCCTTGTGTATTTAAGTGTTTGTCATTGCCTCTTCTCTTGTCAGTTTGTCAAGCGTCCCAGCCGTCAAGTCTTGTGCTCTAAGTATTGCTTTGCTTCTGCCTGCAGCCACTGAGTCGTGTCACCTATGCAGTGTGATAAAACATTTTCCTGGAGGGCCATTTAGCTCAGTGGATAGAGCAGGCTCCCCACGAGCAGTGGCTATAGTCCTCGGTTCGAATTCCTCATTGGCCCTTTGCTCCATGTCATTCCCCCTCTCTCTGCCTCCCCATTTCCTGTTTCTCTCAACTAACCCGTCAATTAAAGGCAAAAAACTTTCCTTCTATGAAAATTATTAATCTCTGTGTGAGTTTGTGTTAACTTCTGGATAACTGTTAAACCATCAGCTATTTACTTGCCTTTTAGGCAGAATCACATGCATTGCTGCCATTTTAATTGTTGCTGCATTAGCATTAAAAGCTGTTACATATAGGTATAGAGTATCTTTGGTGTAGGATCTCAAGTAACTCTCTGATTGGTGAGCAAGCACAAAGCCCAAAGCCAACTAGCCAATCATCACCACAGCACTGACTCCATCTTTGAGGTCCTGTTCATCAAGCTAGAGTAACAGGCCAACCCGGCCTGACCGAGTCATATTTTCAGCACGAACCCGACTTGAACCAGCGCGTCCGGTCGGGTTGGGCCATCCATGGTCACTTAGCCCAAAAGAACAAAAGAACGGCCAGGTAGTCCAGTCCAGAGAGCAGAGGAACAGGGAGAGACAGCAGAGTAACAGGTGTGTGTGTTTGTGTGTACCTGCTGTAAAAGGTTGGCTAATTCTCTAATCATAGAAGGCTGAAAATCTCAGGACATGTCTGCTCCAATTATTCAGCAGTGTAAAGCTCAAGCATGTAGGAGCCTCCATTCATATAATAATATGCGAGAGTAAGCTATCAAGATGGAGATGAGAACAGGGCAGAAGTGGTGGAACAGTAAAGAGTGGCCTGCAAGAGGCCCATGGTGAAGCAGAGGAGACAGGGCCTTGAAAGGCTGGTCCTGGCCAAAAGATTTAAAAAATGAGTTTTGTTTTTGCTCACCAGCCACAGCTCCCCACTAGACCAGTTTCATACACTCCAGTCATCCTTGACATTACAACTTAATGTGCTTTTTTTCTTTTATCTGAAGCAATGTGGTCTTTTCCCTTTATTTTCTCCTCAGAATACACCAGAACGCCTCATTTATGTGTAAAAAATCTCAATTTTTAACACATAAATGGGAATGCCCCCAAACCCCCCTACAGTGCTTTACTTTGCAAGTATTGTGTGTGTGAGAGAGCAAGAGAGAGAGAGAGAGAGAGACTACATTAAGTAAATAGTTTGAAAAAGTGTGCCCCCCTGAAAAAATGTAATGCCCCCCCTTTAATTTGTTTCTGCAGCCGGGTCTGGTGAGGACTTTCAATTTATCTCTCTTTTATATGATTGTAAGTTCCATCTGACAAAACCAGGAATTTGAAGACACATCATTGTGGGAACTGAATGGACATTTTTCACATTTTCCCTTTATTGATATTGAGCTAAAAGATTAATTGAGCAATCGAAAAAACTAATGGCCAGATTAATCATTCATATAAATAATTATTATTCCCAATTGTACTGGTTGTTATAGTAATATGACCTTGACACAGGTCACATTAAATATTGAAAACCATAATTATTGTGACATTCATAAAACATTGTTGTGCTACGTGTCAACTTCACAAACTGTGTTGTAGTACTAGATGAAACCGAAGTTTGAGTCACTTGTTTGCAGATTTAAAAAAAGACCAAACAAAACCACGTTTTCTGCCGCTTCATTAAGGAGATCTGCTTTGACATTCTCAGTGATCCAAGATAACAGAAAGAGCACAAAGCCCTTTTGTTGCAGTTACATAAGACCGCTCTACTGTAAAAGGTTTGCCGTCGGTAGAAAGGAACTGCAGTCGCCACTGTGTCGCTGCCATTGTGTCGTGGGGTGCAGCACATGAGAGGCAACGTGATGCAAACGTTGCCTGATGTAGGTAGGTAGCAGCAGCAGCAGCAGCATGCATCACATACTCAAAGTTGACAGTTTACCCGAGGCTCATTCATAGAAGAAAATGCTGTCTGTGTATTTGATGTTTGACTTTTTTTGTGAAAGAAGATTAGCTGTGGCTGCACTACATAAATGTTAAACTCTTTTTTCTGAAGCGTAGCTACTAATGGAGTGGGGAGGGGGAGGGGATCCAGCAAAAACACCTGCCCTTTATTGATTTCCCTTTTTTTAAAAAAAAAAAAAAAAAAAGGAGGAGGAGGATGTAGAGAAGCAGATGGCTTTGAGAAAGATGTTTAATCTTTGAAAAATGTGGATGGATTCAAGAAAAGGCTGCAGCTAAGCATCAGGGATAGACTGTAGCCCACATTGAATGGACTGCATTTATATACCGATTTTCCACTCAGTCCTTTACACCGCACAGTCACATTGACACATATTCATACAGCACTTTTCTACTCCATCACACACACATACAAATGCTTTTGAGTTCAATATCAATATCAATACCCAAGGACTCTTCAACATGAGGAGCCAGGAATCAAACCACCAACCTTCCCATTAGTGAACAACCCACTTTACCTCCTAAACCACAGCCTCCCCATTTACCATGTCACATGAGGACTGAATATTGAGCTCAGTCAGAGGTTTTCAACCTTTTTTTTTACTCTGAGAGCTACTTTGACAAAATAAAAGTGGCTGAGAGAGCTCCTCATGTCTTATACTGCTGGTTACATTTATTCACATAGAATAACAAAACCCTCAAAGTGATCTTCAAACCAAATCAGACAAGTAAGATAATTGAAGTCCTCATCTCTTAACACCCAAAAATTCACATTTTAAACCGAAAACAATTGAAGCTTAAATGAGACATTACACCAGTGTCAATAACTGCCTCATGTCAAATCTGAACTCTCAGATGTGAGAAAAACATCTGCAATAAGTGTCTATAAATCTGCTTAGAAAATGAAGCGATTTTTGTCAGCAGGTACATAACAAACAGGAACTCAAAATAGCTTGTGCAGTGCACTTAATTTCCCCAAAATATAAACAAACATAGGCTAAAATAAAATCAATTGAATCGCACAGCTTAACTCACATAATCCTTAGCAGCATAGTTTCCTGGAAAAGTTTATAGTTTATGTTTGTTCTGTTATCCACAGGAGCTGCTATCGCTGCGCATCATCATCTACGGCATATCTGATGTAAACAAACCTGACAGCATGACTCATTTGACTCAACTGACAAATAATTATTTGGTGTTGTAGATGCTGGCTGGGGGCTGTCTGTGTGTTTGATTTAGCTGCATGTGAGTGAAGTTGTGTTGCTTAAAGTTTGATAGAATAGAATAGAAAATACGTCATTAATCCCTAGGAGGGAAATTCGGATCTTCCAGCAGTTTACATAACCTAAAATAATATGATATAAAAAGTAAAAACATGTATAGCCTAACAAATGGCGTTGTGCATCTTAAAGGGATAGTTAAACATTTTGGCAAATTGGCCCATTCCCATAATCCCTATAGTCATAGGAGTAGGTTTGTTACCTTTATTTGTCGGTGAGAACTATAGTTAGAACGGTGGAGCAGAGCCGTGAGCTGCTCAGAGCTACGCTACGGAGGCTAATGGGATTTCTTGGTTTCCCTCATCAAACTCATCAATTACACAATCCAACAACTCCAAAACGCTCTGGTGGACTGTCGCTGAAGAAACTTGCGTCAGCGGTTTTGCATGAATTTACCTCTAAAACAACTCTGTCTGGTAACGTTCTGTTATTATCTCATAGCGTGGTGAATGTGCAGGTCACAACTTGTCCACCAGAGTGTTTTGGAGTTGTTGGATTGTGTATTTGATAAGTTTGATGAGGGAAACCAAGAAATCCCATTAGCCTCCATAGTGTAGCTCTGAGCAGCTTGCGGCTCTGCTCTGCCGTTCTAAAAACAGTTTGCACCGACAAAAAA
This sequence comes from Trachurus trachurus, assembly GCF_905171665.1. NCBI lineage: Eukaryota > Metazoa > Chordata > Actinopteri > Carangiformes > Carangidae > Trachurus > Trachurus trachurus. Next base: position 9,951,380 of record NC_139895.1, on the reverse strand, counting down.
AGGTAACAAACTCCTAAAACTATAGGGATTATGGCAATGGGCCAATTTTCCAAAATGTTGAACTATCCCTTTAATGGCAGCAGGAGTGAAGGATTTCCTGAATCTTTCTGATCTTTCTTGATCTATGTGTCCGTAGTTTGCATATATACTCAAAACCTTTGGGTAACTGTGATGATAGATTTTTTAAAAATCAGGAAGAAGGAACAGTGTGTAGGCTACACTGAAAAAGAAAAAAAGAAGAAACAGTCAGGAGGTACAATTTCAATTCAATTCTTCTTGTTCTTAAAAAAAAAAAAAATCAGGAGCCATAGAGAATAAACAAATAAAAGATGATGACTGAAACGTCCAGGGCCAAGAGATTCCACCTTGCAAAGGCCTCACTTCACCTTTCTATCATTCCTCTCAGGCCCTACGTGAACCCAATATGCACTACAGCACATTTTCCTCCCTCTCTTTCCCCCAAATCCACAGAGATGCCAGAACCTGGCCGAGGACGGGCAGAAATGGAAGAGGTGTTGGCAAGTTGCAGATGAGGCATGGAGACGAAACACGCAAACGGTGAGATGTGAGAACACGGCACTGATAAAGGCGGTGAACCAGCAGAGTAGGTGTTAATTGGATACATCTGTGTACTGTTTTTCCACCCTCCTATTACTGCTGCAGGAGGAGCAGTGGCGATGTGACGGCTGTGGACCGCAGCCGGGCATTGATTATGCATCGTTTGATCCTGAGGGAGACGGCGGCTGCAGCAAGAAGAGGCTGTGTTTAAAGAAATGCTCTAAATGCAATCCCAACCCATTTCGTATGTGTGTGTATGTGTGTGTGTGTGTGTGCATTGCTCACACTTTTCCTCCAACCCTGAGGGGGATCAGCCTCAGGACTGAACGGCAGTTTTGGAAAAGCCTCATTATGATTGTGCTCGTGCGCTGCACTCTCTGCGTCTGCACCGATGTGATGTCTGCTACGAGTCCCTCAGCTGCTAATTTTTTTTATCTCTACCTGTCCAGATCGCTATCTTTGTGTAGCAGCAGCAAAAGCGAGATGACACGCTGTAGCAGTCGTAACATATCTTATCCCATAGCAACCATTATTCCTGTGTTAAAGCAGATATCAGCTTCACGGCCGTTTCGGCTAATGCTGCGTTCAAGGCAGCTTTTGAAACCGTAAGTTACAGCTTCAAGTCACAACTACGACTTGGTAGCGTTCCAGGTAACCCGTAGCTCGTGTTTTTACCATCCTGTTGTCTGTGAAAGTTCCCTATAACGGCCACTCGTAACTTCCGACCCGTGAACTCGTACCAGATCGAACTGGTATGACTTCACAGGAAGGAAAAACACAAAGTACGAGTTTCTTTGAACGCACCATGAGTTAGCAGCCCCCGCCCTTGTCAGGCATCAATTGGTCCTCGTGCTACGTCACCACATTCACGCGCATCCCTTGGCTGCACACACAGCCCTTCATGCCGTTCTCTCTCCTCATTGGATAACACTTGTATCCCACAAGGAAAATTTTCTCCTCGGGTTACAGCAGAGCAGAGTGACGGAGAGACTCGTGTTTAGGCTGAAATACTTCATGTAAGTGATTGCTGACGGAAAATAGGACTATTTAGGACTTATATTAACAAAAACATTCCACTGATATCTGCTTTAACAGCAGCACTTTCTTCCTGGATAGTTGCAGCATTGTCTGCTATGTGCAGAAAGCAAAAATAATCAAAGTCACGACAACGGTAAGGAATGAAATCGATACCCCTCGCTCGCTCGCTGGCACGCAGAGGTTTGGGGATTCGAGCGTTCGTTTTGCTTTGTTAATCAGTTGGAGTTTGTGTGACAGACAAGGCAACAACCCAAACCCCATCACAGGTCCCAGTTGCCACATGTCATCCTTCAGGCTGTGGGAAATGGATGTGCTTCATTTCACCGCCTATAATATCTGCAGGGGTAACCAGTCGACTCCCCAGAGGGCACGCTCTGCTGTATTAAAACTGTCCATCGTCTTGGCGGTCGCATCTCCTGCCTTTTTCGGACGATCTACCAGGGGCCCCCGAGAGCCCAGGGAGTTGAAGGTTCACGTCGAGGAGGAGCCCTGTGTCTCTCAGCTCCGATATTGCTCTGGCTGCATGGCAACAGCGGGCGTCGCCTGCCGGATAAAGCCACAGAAAGTGGCAGTGACGAGGCATGGGATTGAAGTCAAAGTGCGTTAGTAAAAAGATGTGAGAATTAGTCGCTTCTCTTAAGAGAAATTGTGCTTTTTTTTCCTTTTTTTTTTCCTCCTTCGTTCCCGGTGGCTTTTGGATTTTATTGAAGTTCATGTTTGAGCATTAATATTACACTGATATTGCTCTGCCGCATCTGCATCGGTGACAGTTGATTTGCTGCAAACAAGTGAGAACATGAAACTGTTTTGAGCAGCCCGGGTCTGCGGGATAGAAAAACGTTAATCTGCATAACTCGCATACGCCAAAACATTTTTTTGTCAAAAAGTTTTACTTGGCAGAATATCCAGTGATGATGACAGCCATGAGCAGGTCATAAGCATCGCTAATACACATAATGAAAAGAAAAAAGAAAGAGAGAAGATAGGTCTCTGAGTCATAAAGTAATAACACGGGTGAAAGCTCTTCACCAGTTTACATGTTGCACAGAGGCGAAGCTGCACAGGAGGTTACTGTACGCACAAACAACACAGCCCGCCTGGCTCTGCATCTACTTTCAACTTTGAACAGCGGGGGGTGCGCGTAAAAATGTTTTGCTCGTTCACATCAGCTGTTTATTCATACAAAGACAGCGTGGCTCGTGAAAAGAGGAGGAGGGGGGGAATAAAAACAGCAAGATTAAAAAGTTAAATTAAAAAGTGTGTGTGTGTGTGTGTGTGTTTCCAAAATGGTCTCTAATTTTTCTTTAACAAAGCAGCACCCCAGCAGGAAGTTGTCTGTGTTCAATATTTTGTTATGATCCTGGATTAAATCTGTCTTTTGATTTTTTTTTTCTCCCTTCCTTTTATTTGCACGTTGTCCTTTGTTGTTGTTACGGTATGTGTTTTTTTTTTTTTTCATTCCATCTTTTTTGTTTCATCAATTTTTTTTATTCCCAGGGAGTAATGGATAACATCTGATACTCATCTATAACTCTCACTGCTGCCCTAAAAATGTCATCGCGGCACCACCATATCTCCCTGAGGGCCAGTATCCTTCCCCACGCTGCACCAGCGAGCGCTTCGTCTACGCTTTGCCTCCTTTCTCATCTCTTCCTTGCCTTTCCCCACCCTTTCAACTGCTGGGAGCTGAGGCCCTCTAACGCTTTGCTCCTTTTCTTTCTTTTTTTTTCTTTTTTTCCCCCCAACCACAAAAAAAAAAAAAGTGCAGCACACATGATCAGACTGGTTTTTAAACAAAGGCTTCAAAATGATGTAACTTAGTTCTTTGACTCGATGTCATCTTTGTTGTTGATGTGAATGCCACAGCTTTGTGTTTCTTGTTAGTGATGTATCACACTCTGAGAAAAGGAGGGGAGAAGTTGCGATCAGGATTTCAGCACTGAAGCAACTTTCGGGGCGCCGCCCACAGAAAATTCCCAATGACATGTTGTTACAGCCGCCTGGGAACAGCAGTGTTTCCTTTCCTTTCTTTATTTCTTTCTTTATTTTCCCTTTATTGACCTCCTGTCCACGCTGCAGCATCCCTGCCTTTCAGAATGACCCGATCATATCAGGCGAGTTCACCAACCCCTTTGCTAACGCCGTCTTCCCGCTCACTGTTAGCTCGCAGCCTCCTGCGCCACCAGCCTCTGCTCTGATCACTGACAACTGCAGCACATCATCCTCTGCAGTGGGAGAGGAGAGGACACCTTGGAGTGAACCATCTCATTTCTTGCTGTGGCAATAGGATAAATTAAACTGGTGGGGGTTTACAACCCATCATCAGCTGTGACACATTTGCACCTTTTTTTTTTTTTTAATTCTATGAAATAAACGCACCACATACGCGACTCCCTGAGGTGATAATGTGTATTTTTAACAGCAACTAAGCCTAACTATTGTTCCCAGAATAGGTTCGTGATGGACATACCCTAACGAGAGACCGGCCTAGTTGTAAGGTTGTGTGTTTTTTTTGGCGAACAGTGTGTGAGCCGGTCTCCAGCGTCGACCCAGTAGGATTCCAATTTATCTGGCACAGCTTGATGTCATTGTTCGATCAGCTCCATGAGGAATGTGCCAGGGCTGACTGATTTCGCCCTTCATCAAGATATGCAGGAATAAAGTTGCAGCGCACCCTGGGGTTTCTCGGTATGTCATGAATAGTGATTCTGTAAATAAACAAGCAAGTTCAGTTAATTCCAGTCACAGACTGTGGCTGGAATATAAGCGCACTGGATATCCACGGCTGGAGGAGAGAAGGCAGAGCAGCGGAGGAGGGTGGAGAGGGAAGGAGTGCAGCTGCAAAATCACCTCTGTGGCCCTGATTTGTCTTCCAACCCATCTCTGTGGCTCCCTCAGGAGAAGCCTGTGCTGCAGTCTCTACCCGGTGTTTGCTCTTGCTTTGTTCTCTTCCTTCTTTTCTCTGGCTCCTTCCTCGGCTCCTTTACACTTTTACACCTCTGCCTCCATCTGCCTTTCTTCATATGCCTCTTCAAGTTTCATTTCTGTCTCATCACACCCTGCATGACTCATGCATGTTAAAAATGTGAGCTTTTAGCGCATGTGTGCTGCTCAATCATGCATATATGTATATATATACCACCGCCTGCAGGAGCATGTACTGCATCTCTCTGATCATTCAGTGTCAGGCCTCCATGTCAGAGAAGATGGTGTGTTGCAAAAAGCAGCCAAGAGAGAGAAAGAGCAGGAGCTGTTGTTTCAGCCAAACATACTTGTTCAATCACTCAAACAAAAGCCTTGCTAATTAAATTTCAAGAAAGAGGCAAGAGAAAGTACTGATTTTCAATTACTTCCAATATGAATCATTAGTCATCTAATTTGCTAATATTGGATTAGGTGGTAGCATAATGCTTTAATGAAAAATGAATACCTCCAGAGGTTTCTCCTCGAAGGGCATTCACATCCAGCTGTATGTGCTTTTTCTTCCAGAGAGCAGGCCTATGTTGAATTTTGTTGAAACGTGAAGAGAGCATCTACTGATTTGAAAGTGAAAAAGATCAACTTGATCAGTGGGTTATTTATTCCTTTGTTTGGTTGTCGGCTTATTTAAACAAGAGTGCGTACAGGCTGAGAGACTCTCAGTGCTCTGTTGTTGTCTGTGTGCAAAGCACATGACAAATTTCCACGTTCCTCTTCTGGAGATGTATAAAGAGCAGATTAAAGTTATCAGTGTGACCCAGATAGATGGACAACAACAAGTGTCGGAGAGGTTGGGCTTGTATAATTTCACTGAGTCATGGCGGCTGAAGAAAAATGCAGGCATTATAAAGAGATAGATCAAGCTCACAAGACTACTGGCTCCCCTGAGAATTCACAGATAGCTGAGGAGAATCCTGTTAACATCCTGGCAAATTACACTTTCGGCTAGCCTCGAGGAACGCGCTGCTCCAAAAATAAGAAACGCCTTTCCTAGCACTCATCAAGGATACATGATTCAGTGGTGATACAGCATAATGACTCTCACTCAAGGAGACTGGAAAATGCTTAGACTATGATGCTAACCTGTCCTAATGGATATTGTTGCGAGGAGCCTCTTGAAGCATGCAACTGAGATAAATGGAGTTTAGTGTAAACTTTGCTTAAGGGAAGTAGCACTCCAGCAGTCGGGTATGTTGGGCTGTCGTCTTAGTTTAGTGTGGTGGGTGAAGTTAACAGAGCTCTCTTTTGGGGAAAGAGTTCTTTTTTTTTGTTTGAGTCACAGGCAAATAACCTCTGACACTAATGATGGGTGATATTAGTGAAACACTGCAAAAGAAATGGTGCAAACCCAGACTCCTCACCTGTGTGTCATATTATAGACTCATACTAAACTCTGTGTCAGGCAAACTCCAAATAAAAGCAGAATCATTTGAAATTTTACTTTGCTTTGATTGTAGCCAACTTTCCAAGCATGTAGGAAACGTCTGAATAAAAACACGTTCTCTTTGGAGCCATTCTTTGGATTGTCCATTATGGGCTACTGTAGAAACATGGCTGTCTGAATGCAATGGCTCAATGGAAGAGAATCCACTTAGTTTCAGGTGATTATATACAGATGAAAACATAATCATGAATTTCCTTTTTCAATATCTGCCGACAGGCTCCCCTGAATCCTACACACTGATCTATTAACTCCAGTTTCAAGGCACATGTTGAAGAGGGATGTGAATTCTGTGATCCTTCAATACGGGTAGAAAGTAGAGTTGAGTTCTGTACGAAGCACTTTTACAAAGGAATATCCATTTTATGTGACTGCATTGTTCTACGACTACATTTCATAGTGCTATATTGTACTTTTTACTCCACCACTTTCATTTGACAGCAGCAGCTGCTACTAAGTAACTTAATTAAACCAGCTAGTGTCAAAGCCATTGAACATAATTTATATTGACACTGTTATTATTCTTATACTGTGCTCGTCTCAAATGTGGTGTTGAGCTGCCTTCTCCTGCTGGAGATGAGGTGAATGAGAACAATTAGTTGTGGCCCATAGTCCAAAAACCTTTAGCTTAAAGCCTCAGTGTGTTATTGGGGTTAAACCGTGACATCCAGCGTTCAGAAAGTGACGGTGGCCGCCAAGGACAAACACAATCGCAAACTAACCACTAACTGATAGCAATATTTTTGACCGATTAATATCATCCTTCAGGCACGAGCCTAGTCACAAACACTCAATAGAGCATTTAAACCAAGTTTGTCAACTTTTGCGTAGCGTATTCAAAGAAGGCGATGTATTTGTAAACAACTCATTCAAGACAGCTTTCATTTGTATGCGATTGTGATTAGACTTCCATAAACACGTATTTATGAAAGTAATATTTGATTTTTGCTAATAAAAAGCCAAAAAAGTTACACATTGTCCCTTTAAATCTTCAAGTGCATAACATCCATTCTCCCCTTCTGGCAGTGACGTAATCAACAAACTGTTGGATGCATCAGAAACATTTTTCAGAAACTTCGTAGGATTTTACACCGGAAAAATAAATAATTGTTGGTTGACTTAAGATGCACCACAACTACAGCACCAGCAAATGTCACAACAAACATCACATTTTACAAAATGATATACTGCAAAATACAGAGAGATTTCCTTGGCAGTGGCGGGCCTAATCAGGGTTGTATGAATGTGTTTGGCAAGGGCTTGAATGTAACAGAAATTCATTCATGTGAAAAATGAATATGTTAAATAAAAATGTAAAAATGGTGATCATTTTGGGGGGTTGCTTACAAAGACTGGCACATTTGAACACATAATCCAGCTGTGTCATTCATTGTCATGTGTCATATGAATATGAATAGTCAAGAGTGCAGTTTATTATAAGTCTATGTTTTCCTGATGAAAATGTATACTTCTTGCATTTCAGTTGTTTCTGGTTTCATCAGAAGTATCGCAATACATTGGTCAGTACATCATCCAATTTTCAGACTGGTAAATCTTGGCAAATCTGCACCATCTTAAACCCGTAAACAGCCGAGGTGTGATCCATATAGAGAACGACCCCCGCAGGAGAGATGACGGACGACGTGGCACAGTGCATTATACTCTCTGATTAGGTTAGACCGCAGACTACAGGAGGCAGTTAATTTTCAGTAGAGCTGCAGCATCATCTGCCTGTGCTGCACATTTATTTGAATAAGCCAACACCGCCGAGCGGCACGTAATGCTCGCTAGCAAACACCAGCGATAGAGGTGCGATAATGAAAGTAAAACAGTGGCGGATAATTCCTGTAAATTGTGCCTGATCCAACCAGTACCTCCTCCACCAAAGCTCCCCACTCCCTCGCTCATCAAGGCCTAATGTAATGTACCGAGCTGAGAGGAACACAACCTGTCTCGGGATTGTTTTCTGCAGAATGGGCGAATATCTCGTGCCAGTTCTCAGAAGAAACTCGGGAAGTTCGGGACGCACAACTCCGGTGACAGAGTAGATGCGAACAACAGAGGCACAATGTTCCACCTCTGTGTCACAAGCTGTTGGAGAGCAAAGTAGTTATTTAAAGCACCATTAAGTCTCTCCACTGCGGTTGCATGAAAGTGTTTTTGGGACAATCTGAGTTTTATTCAATTCATCAAGGGGGTTTAAGGATTTCACCGCCAATTCATCATTGTTTTGAATGTGTGATGAACATGCAATAGAAGTGACAGGTAGAAGATGTTGCTTGGTATGACTTTGAGGGAAAAGCTGGTTCAACAGCAGCACATCAGAGTTTCGTTTAGCGTAGCCTCTTGTCGCTAGACCTTTCTCCACATTGCTGTGTCAGCACCAGGGGAATGGTCTAAATGCTATAATGGAAAAAGAAAGCACTCCGGGTTATTTGCATCTCTTAAACTAGTAGTAGCTAATTGTCTTTGGTGATGCTGAGACCAAAATAGTGTCAGGGACTTTTGTTTGAAATTTCTCACAAAAATTTGCAGACCAAAGTTTTCTTTATAATTTATATCCTGAGAGATAAAATGCAAACTGTATATTTCCACCTTGGGACTGATGGACAGTTTGGATTCAGACAGTTGGGGTTTCAGTCCTGTAAACTTGCAGAAACGCAGGGCAGGCAAAAAAAAAAAAAAAAAAAAAAACGGTGCTGCCAGGCCCAGCACAGACAACAAGAGTTTTGCATTAGCAAAGCCACAAACACCATGTCAGCCACTACTAGGTACAAGCTAACAGACACAGATGATGCTAACTAAAGTAACTGTTTCCACTGTTTCCTCAGCTAATCATCTTGTTATAGTCTGGCCCCTTTAACCTGTCAACTATAGTACAAGTATGAATGGTAGGCAGGGCATAACCTTAACCCTTCGTATACAGGTGGTATAAGCAGAGATGTGCTTCCAGCCATCTTTTCCCCACTTTTTATGTACAAAAACAATTTGTTAACATGAACTAAATATTACAGTAATTACCAGAGCATTTTTATATGGTTTTAATTTTTGGGATGTATGGGATGTGCATGAATGTGTGTATTTAAATATGTATACAAGTACTTATGTCAATCCTGTATTATCTATGATTATGTATTTAATGTAAGTCTTGGTTTTAATTGCATTGGGGACTCAAGGAAGAGTAGCTGATGACACGGCATCAGCTAATGGAGATCCTAAAGATAAACAAATAGCTATGTGATTGCACGATCCAAATCTTCATCAAAATCTTCCATTTTCAGTGTGTGTGTGTGTGTGTGTGTGTGTGTGTGTGTGTGTGTGTGTGTGTGTGTGTGTGTGTGTGTGTGTGTGTGTGTGTGTGTTGCCAGAGTGGAGGTTGTTGTTGTTTTTTCCCATATCAAAAGGGATTTTGACAATGGTAAGAGGCAGTGGAGTGGAAAAGCAAGAAAATGCCACTTGAAATAAGTGCCCAATGCCCTACATCCTGTGAGTCATAGTACATGTAGTGTTACAAATGTCATGTTCAAATAAAGTAATTAGCAGATGGGTCAGCCTAGGATTTCACTCACAACAAAAGCAACAAATTAGGAACAAAAAAAAAACTATTCTTTTAGTGTATCCAGAGTCTTATGAACAGTATGATTCATTAATTTAATGTGAAAATAATATTTCACAGACTGCATAAATAAACTTGTCAACACATTTTACTGTCATACAACCTTGCAACACGTGACGTCTCGCTGGCAGCAAATTAATTGCGCATCCCGTTTTTAGACAGTCTTGCTCATTGTGCGCTGACATGTGAGGGAAGTTGCAACATTAAAAAGACAGTGCCAGTCATTTTTAGCTGAAAACATATCAGTCTCTGTTTCCACTGCTATTACAGTATTATAATGCAGTGTCAGTGCAATAGTGATCTAAGATTTGTACCTGGCAATTTAAAACAAAACGGAGCATTTAGTCGAGCGTCTCTTTCATCTGATCAACATCTAATGTTTGATATGATAAGCCACAGACACAGAATATTAAAGTTTCTGGATATCGGTGACAACTGTGGTGAAAAACTGTAATGTTTGATGATGATGATGATGATGATGTGATGTTTTTCTCACTTCTCACTCTCAGACAGTGTGATATCACATATTAGTACACTGCACTGCAAATAAACTCCTGTTGCCACTGCAGGAAACATTTTTGGATGCGCTCTGCAATTTATGTCTGTCGGGGAAGGATCTGCTCAGCACTGGCGTTTTAAACAAAGTGGCTTTATATTCTGTTAAAGCAAGCGAGAAATAAGCGTTGTTATAGTTACATGAAAATATTGTAAGTTATTGCTGTGAATTGTTTCAATTGCTATGAATTCCCCCAACTGTTCAAACTGGCAAATAACACAGCTCCATCCAGGAAGCTCGGGGCTCCATGTGGTTTACCTCTAGTCCTTCCTTACCTTTCCTGCTACCTTATAAAAGTGATGTTTCCTGTCTGACAGCAATTATCAGATACAGTGGTGTTGCATCTGAAAGTTGCGCCGGCTCAGCACCGAGGGGTGTCCTAGTTGGAGAGTTAGATTTTTAGGAGGTTTATATGTATATATATATAAAGGAACAATCTTGTTTTTTTTGGTTTAATACACAAAACCCTTTTTTACTGCTATACAAATGAGGACGGCTTAGACGTTGGTCCTAATAGGAGAAGTGGTGAAGTTGCATGTTGCCAGAATGTCTCACCATGAATCCGCGGACTACTGTGTGAGTTTGTGAGTGTGAGAGTGAGAGTGAGAGTGTGAGTGTATGTGCGTGTGGTAAAGAGAAATCACAGGTGTGTGGATGTGGGGAATGAAAAGGATCTGGTCTGATAATGGGTTGAGAATGACACCTCAACTCCCCAGAGAGCTTGTCACAATGGCCGTTTTATAGTCAGACCTCCACACACAGACTGCCACCCTCGCTCAACGCCAATATATCGGCCACTGGAAGGAAGTAATTAAAACGACAATCAGTGTTTCTTAATTACTCGACATTGCAGGGAGATATTTGGTCTGTGGTGCATGGGGCCAAAGGGACAATTCTTAAACATTCAGCTCTTCTCCAGTCAATTATGAGGGCGGAGTGTTAAAGACTCGCTCCTCTATTTCCATTCTGTCCAAAAACAGACTTAATGAAAAAGCCCGGCTATTCACAAGCCTGGCGCTAGTTAGTCAAAATACAATCAACAATGGACTCCAACTTTAATTTGTGTCAGGCCTTGCTTTAATCGCCTCTCACAAAATTGCCGTCAACAAAAGCCCGGCTCTATAAACAAGTCTAAGCACTACTCTGGGCCGGCTATGGGAAATGAGCTAGCTATGAATACCGGTAAATACTTTTTCAGTGTTTTTTAGATTAAAGATACTCTGACTTAATGCGTGCAATAAACTCTTGCACACTTGCAGAGGAGCGGAAGTGAAATAAGTTTTGACTTCACTTGCAATTCAATGATCCAGTTTGATTAAACATGGCCTGAGGGGCAGCTGCATAATTAGCAGACATGTCTCAAATATCAGGGGGGGGGGGGTCTGCAGCGTTGCCTCCGTCTCACTCGCAGCCGCTGATAAAACAGAAAGTTTCTTTTCACATAAAGAAGCATACACACACACACACACATGCAAGGATATGTTTGCAAAGAAACTGTGTCCGTGTCTTTATATCGCATTCTCACATTCGGTCTGCATCCACAGGCGCAGCAGGAAGCGTGCCCATCCACACACAGTGCTCGTGTCCTGATTAGCGGTGGCAGTTTCTGTGAGTGCCAGGGAAAGACAGCTTGGAGGGCTTGTTTGGAATAAATGCCCCTCTCCAGGACCAGAGGTTAAAAACCCCATTCAGATAGTCGCAAATATTCTCAGAGTGAGTGTGATCTTCAGTGACAGAGGAGATTTAGAGCACCACTTCCTCGAGCCTCAAGGACATGGCAGGCGACGGTGACCTCCCTGGTGTCAGAATCTACGTTTTAAGAGCCGATCGGGTAAATAATCAAAAAAAACAGCCACTGGTTCATTTGGTGTATACAGTATATTACAGTAATGTATTTTTGGGAACAGGCCAGACCCTCACAGCTGTGACAACCGGCTGCGATGCCAAGTGGACATTTTTTAACACTATTAATTATATGATAATGAATATTTTTTACAACAATGTTTTTATACGGTTGAATTAGACTGTGTTTTCACACTTGAATGAATGGGACACAATGTTGTTGTTACAGTATTATGTTTATTTTTTGGCCTTTATTTGACAGACTAAAGAGAGATAGCACCCCTGTTGACACCCAGTGAGACTGTGACTGGGTGTTACTAATCAGCTGGTGGCCAAATTAGCCAATAAACATAAACATGAATTATGAAGTTGGCACCATAGATAGATAGATAGATAGATAGATAGATAGATAGATAGATAGATAGATAGATAGATAGATAGATAGATAGATAGATAGATAGATAGATAGATAGATAGATAGATAGATAGATAGATAGATAGATAGATAGATAGATAGATAGATAGATAGATAGATAGATAGATAGAGCTCTGTTGTGTTGTGCTGCTGATAGATGAAGCCCTCGTCTCCATCAGCTATTTACTCTCTTTTCAGTTGCCTCAGATTACAATGAGCACTGGGCCAGTGCCTGTCTGTTCACGGCATGAGGCCGTTTTCACAGAAATCCCAGCGTCTCAGCATCTTCACTCCTCTGGAGATGAATACATGAATGTCCAAACACCCTCCTCCAATATATATATATATAACAAAAATAAAAAAATGCAGAGAGTCAGCTGTGTTTTCATACACATTAGCACATTAGGCAAGGTCAAGGTGTAGCCTCTTGAGGAGGAGGAAGGGGTTGGGTTGGGGCGATTATGGTGGGTGCATGAATCCCAAAACTTCATGAAACTCAACAATAAGGCTAATAATAAGGCTGGTGCTCACCCAAGCCGACTGGGTGGGGTTGGGTAGGGGGTTTGGCCTCTTGCAGAAAAGAAAAAAAAAACTGATAAACGCCCATCAAGAAGCCACTGAATTATGTATCACCTCTGCTCTGCTGTCAATTTGTTCCTGCCATTTGGTTTTGCTGTAAATGAAATCTGTTTTGAGCCGCAGATGGAATTCAGACGAATGGCCCACAATATAAGAAGGGGGGGATTACGCCTTTCTTTTGTTTGATTGGGACTTTTGTGCAACATTACCAAAGCCCCTCGGCAAATGGAATCATCTCCCAATGAGCAATTGGCAAACAGCATAGGCTTTACAAGATTTAATTACGTCTAATTGTGTCTGTTTCAGTGTGGTCCCATCAATCAGTCTGAGCCGTGCTCCATCTCTTATGCATATTTAAATAAATGGAATCCCGATTCTTTGATAATGATGAGAGGATGGGAGGAGAAAGAAATAAAAAAGAATTTACGCTTATATAAGATGTTGCAGCTTTGTACTTCTACGCTACATATCAAGCGGCAGTCCTAGCTTTGGGTGAATGTGCCATTGATGTTTGTCGTGTTTGATCACTCGCTGCCATCGCTTTGGATTGCGCATGATGCAAGCGGCGAGAAAGCACATGGCGGTTCCAGCCCACGGGCTTAAAGAGTGGCGTATACCACCAACAACAAATGTCACGGCATCTGACCTCCAGACTGTGATCTGCAAACCTGTCTCACGGCCTCTGCTCTCCGTGCACCACTGTGCCATCTGTGTCTGTGAATGTGAATGATGTCCCCCCGGGCACAGCAACACCCCCCCCCCCCCCCCTCCAAACCCACCCACTCCTGACCACAAGATTGGTTCCACCTCCACTCGCCCCATCAAGTGTTTCTCTAAAAGAGCTTGAGCTGCTTTAATTCAATTCAGCTCCATTCAGAAGCTTTATTGGCATGAATGTCAGGTGAACAGTATTGCCAAAGCACCAAGGTTAATATAATTCAATCTCCCCTGTGTTTACAATGTATCAGTATATATATATGTGTGTGTGTGTGTGTGTGTGTAGGTGTGTGTGTGTGTGTGTGGCAGTCTGGGGCTGTGTTAACCCTTCGGCATTTGTTCATTTCAACCATCTCCATCTATTGTCATTCTTGGTGATGGATCATCAACAACAAACGACTAATGAAAGATCTGTGACAAATTAGACTCTTTTTTTTTTTGTAAATGTACAAACGGTGAACAACATAAAACAAGCAGGCAGACACAAGAAAAAAAAAATCAATAATAATGGCAATAATAATGATGACAATAAAATAAATAAATAAAAAATAACAATACTAACAGAAAAAATAAAGGAAAAAAGAGGATGTATACACATATATAACTACATGTATACACACATACCCATATACAACCACTTATGCTTAGTCAACATTCTTAAAGCAGAAGTAAGTGGTCCGGTCGTTTTCGCTAATGCTGCGTTCCAGGCAGGCTTTTGAAACCGTAAATTACAGCTTCAAGTCACAACTTACGATTTTGTAGCGTTTCAGGCAACCCACTCGTGTTTTTCCGACCTGTTTTACCTGTGAAAGTCACTATAACGGCCACTCGTAACTTCCGACCCGTGAACTCAGGTCGGAAAAACACGAGTTACGAGTTTCCTTGAACGCACCATAACAGTCCTCGTCCCTACGTCACCACATTCACGGCGTTCCTTGGCTGCACACACAGCCCTGCATGCCGTTCTCTCTCCTCATTGGATAGAAACTGTAGGATACGAGAAATGTTTTCTCCTCGGCTCAGAGCAGAGCAGAGGGACTGGGAGACCCGTGTTTCGGTCCAAACACTCTATGTAAGTGATTGCTGTCGGAAGATATAACTATTTAAGACTTATATTAACACAAATATATCACTCACTTCTGCTTTAAATAAATGCATATATCTATACAGTATATACGTATACACAAAAAAGGTCCAAATACATATACATTACATACTAAATCAAGATACAAAATAGACTTTTATTGTACATGTTTTTGAAGTCTCTCAGAGGCCAGACATGCTGCTTTTAACTGAGACTAATGTTTTTTTTACTTGGCTCCGGCCTGCAGAGAGCAGAGAGAGACAGTCTGAGAGCCCCCATGTGGGAGGGGGGGTCACTCAATACAATGGTTCGGTCTCAGCAGCACAGTCGAGGCTTGACAGTAACATCGTTAGGTATTTGGTCATCATAACCCAAATTATCGGACTAATACTGCAAGATGATGAGCTAGGGGAGTTAGTGTGTGTGTGTGTGTGTTATCAATTCATCCTGAGGGCTCATCAATGACGGTGTCAGATTTGATGGCGATCCATCCAAACCCTCATTGAAGCATTTGACTCAAAACCACAAACAAGAAAAGCATGAGGGGATGAACACAGTCATTAGGATGCATCATCTGGTAACCATGAATATCTGTGACTAATTTTTACTGCAGTTTGTCAGTAACACTTTATAATGAGTACACACTAGCATAAACATTAATAAATACTGAATTCTTCATTTATAACGCATGAATACTCAAACACTATTAAGCATTAGTTAAGCATTAATAAATACTGAATTGTTCATTTATAATGCATGAATACTCATTAGTAGGCTATGTAGTTTATAAACACAGTTAGTGCTTATCAATGATGAGTAAAACATGTTTAACTGTGTTTATAAACTACATACTAATGAGTATTCATGTGTTATATATGATGAATTCAGTATATAATTCTTAACTAATGCTTAATAGTGTGTATTTATTATAAAGTGTGACCCAGTTTGTCTTGTGAATATTAAACATTTACCAAAGTCAGATTTTCTGGTTAAATCACTTATAGTTGTCACAGTTCCGTTTTACATGATGTTGTGCAAGCCAACCTCTTTTTCCAATTCCATTTCCTGTGTGATTAACTATGACATTTTCCCATGAATTGTACTGGTTTTGCGCTCCATCGCTTAAAATATTAAATGTTTCTTTAAAACGTTTATTGTGAAGGAAAAAAAATGTTCTCATGCCACTGCTTGTCTTGACAGTGGAGCACTTGGCTGATGATGATGATGATGAGACGTTTCCTCATGGATTGTTTTGAAAATAAAATGGATTGTCATTTCTTTCTTTCTTTCTTTCTTCCTTTCCTCCAAATAAAATGCATGTTCCCGTATCATTGTCTCAACTTCAGTCTCCTTCATTTTAGATGTTCTGTCAGCCGGTGTCACGGTGCAGAGGTGGGATGTGGGGCTGTGAATTGCAGCTACGACTTCTATTACTACAGCTGCATAGTACTTGTCATTGGACCTCTGAGCAGCTCCCTCATTGTAATGATACTGGCATGCTGTCCTGTCATATTTCAACTTACTGGCATTACAAAAAAAAAAAGAGAGAGAGAGAGATGGCTGAGTATTTTCCAAGACGACTTATGCAGCCATTACTTTCATGTTTCATGTGTAGGGTTGAGAAGTGGGGGTGAGGGTTAGGGGGTTGGGGGGCGGGGGATGATGTGCTACAGAAACTGATGGCCATCGTGATATTTCAAAAGGTTACGCTGCATCTTGCTCAGCGATTGTTTTCCACAGATTTATATTTGTTTAAAGGGGGGTTGTGGTTGTCAGCGATAACAAATGCTCTGACAAATAACTGGGCAGTGTGCCATTTGGAATTCATTTAGCAAGACAAGGTAGAGATAAAGGCGCTACCCCGACTGTCTGCGAGCGACACTCCGTAAATCAGGGGAACGGCGTGGATGAATTACACTGGTGAGAAAGTCTCTCTTCTGAAGGACAACAGCAGTGTGTCTATTTACAAGCAGCTGGCCTACAGCATAGGTCAGCGCTCACTCCTCTTTCTCTCTCTCTCTTTCTCTCTTTCTCTGTCCTTTTGAAAATGTTACACGAGGCCAAGTTGCTGAGAGCGATGAAAGACAGAATACCAATTCGGAGTGTCACTTTAGCTGCTTGAAGACCATTGTTAAGGCGCTAATTTAGTGGCTTTGTCGATGTCTTATCATTCATTGTGATCAGGCCTAAATGAGACACGGGCCATAAACTAAGGGAGGTTAGCTGAACAGTATATCTCTCAGTGATGGAGACCTGCTAGAAATTAAGATTTATTACGCACAGCTAGAGTTATATTGCTGTTTCATGCTGTAAAAAGTGAATTGCAGGATTATATTGAACTAATGTGTTGCGGTATTGTTTTACAGCAGGGGCTCTCTGTGGATTTATCCTGGATCTACTGAAAGAATCGTATTAAGGGCTGAGACATATACTCAGATTTATTTACCTGTAATTGCAAACCTATTTTTCAGAAGACTGAATATGGAAAAATAAAAGACAAAGGGTTATTTTTTTTATCATTCATATATAGGAGGAAATAAACAGCTCATTTTGACACTGAGCTCAAATATTTTTTTCTTTTCATAAATCACACAGCAGCTTTGATTTTCCGGTGAATACAAAATGTGTTTAAAAGCCTTTTCATAACATAATTCCCATGAATAATACAAAGCTACCGTGTGCAAATTGAAATATATCAGGGGCCACGCAAAAAGCTCATCAAGTAAAGTACATTACACACAGATACGTTGTGGACTCATCTGCCCACTGAGCAATTCTGACCATGATTGGAGAAAGCCTGGCGGAGATGGGGTAAACTTCCCTCTTTTTCTGTGTGTAGGCCAACCCTGTCAGCACCAAATGATCTGTAATTAACGTTGTGATTTCCATCAACTTTGTTGATCCAAGAGTAAAAGAAAATGATGTCGGACTTTTTCTGGCTGAAATTAGGCGGACACAATTTGATTAACGTTATCTCGACCTGCAGGACTCGGTGGCAATCCGTCAGAAATGTTTAAGGCCAGAAAGTAACTTCTGCTTCTTATAGATATAAACTCAACCTCAGTGGCTCATGTGCTGTGACTGCTCTCTGGTTGAGTCATCCAACACAGATGAGTGAATAATCAGTTATGTAAATTAGTATTAATGAAAGCCGCAATGTATATAATCTTATGTGATTGCATCTTTTATTCTGTTTTCGTTTGTAGAGAAATGAGACAATCCTCAGATTGACTGGGGAAGGGAGGGTGTGTTTTCGTTACCACCACAAGGGGGCACCAAAGCAAAAAATCTAAAGCCCCATACTCAGCCCGATTATCAGACTCAAGTGCATTTTTGTTAAGCTGCATACATCTACCATGGTGTCATGCTAGTAGCTGTGATAGTGGTTGATAGACGGAGTCAAGCTGAGTATATTTCATGAGGATGACATCCCCGCTCTCCATCCTGCCTGCTGATCTCTAATTGGTCAATTGCATCTCCCGTCATCAGGGAACAACATCAGTCTGAATTTTGAGTGATTCAGAGGTCTGGATCAAGATTAGATTCACCATAATGTTATATGTTAAACTTTCACATTACAGAGTTATGTGTACACTGTATGTGAACATGATGAAAAATGTCAGTCTCCTCCATTCGGGCGGACGATGTGTCTGCACCAGATTCATGTTGCTTTAAAGAGACGCTGAACACACAGAATTGCACATTAATGTGGTTAATGAATAAACCAATCGATACCTAAATTAATGAAATCTGTGAGCGATCACATGCTTTGTATATGAACATCCAATATCTGATATCTGACACACACAACATGCGCTGCTGTGAAAACAAAATGCTCATATTACAGCAAACATGTCACGTAACAGGAAAATGTTTATCTTGCGCCTTTCACTCCTGCTGTAAGTGAAAGGTCGTCGCATGTATTTACCGCTGTAATACTGATCCAGACATTGATTTGGGCTGTTTGAAGAGAAGAACTTCAGATAAAATATGTAGATTATCACCCTCAGTGGTATTCAGTTCCATAGGCAGACTATCTGTCAGCTGAAAGCAATGAAAGAGTGAATACAGACATGACTTATCCATATTTCTTTCCTCTGTGTGTCTATATTATGCATGCAGAGTCCAATATTTAACCATGCCAGGGAAAAAAAGCTGAAATGTGCTGAGATATGCAAAAAACTGCAGTGCAGCTTGTAATATTTGTGGTATGATTTATTTCAATAGATATCTTTAGAGGAGAGCGACGCGAGGGGGAGGAATCTGCACTTTTTTATGCAAAGAAAAATGGCAGCGTGGAGGAGATTTTCTTATCTTTCATCATTTTTCCGCCACTTCTTAGCCGTTAGTGGACCGAGCACGTTCTGATGTATTATTCAAAGTCACCTTACCACTCGCTGTTTATAGAAGCTGATTCAGTTTGACACAGTTGCGCTATCGGTGACACAACTTTTGTCAATACATCACTGTAAACTCTGTGGCGAATGATTTCATCTCAAGAGACGTTTTCCAGGTCCCTTTTTTGTTCTGCTGATAATTACTGGCAGGTTTTGCAGACATGAAGTGCTCAGGAGAAACCTTGTAATTTATGTTAGCACAGAGAAAATCTTTAATTTTATCCAATAAAGAGATCAATGGAGGTCAGCAAGTACTTGGCAAAGACTGCCAATTGAAAAAACATTATTTGGCAAGTAAGCTCTTGAAGGATTAGGCTGGCCGGCATTGTTATGTATATTTCATTCATGTCTCATAAATATCATGAAAAGGCCAAAACCAATAATGTGTTAGACGTCTCTCAATACACTTTGAGTCCTCTGCCATGCAACCCCAAGTTCACTGCATGAGCTCTTTTGTAGAAGAGCTTCAGCTATGTAATTTCATTTTTGAAGAGGGAAAAGTGATTTCCTAAAATATCTAGCAAATGTAATAGCAAATGTTCCTTTCTACAGAGTAGATAGCGTTTGTTGGGGACTATTTTCACCTGTGGATTGATATACTGTATATTTGGGGCACAGGAAACTGACCGTGTTAATCAAAATGGGGCAACATGTCAGTCATTTTAACAGTCAGTACGTTTACACGCACCGTTAAGTCGAGCAATGCTCATACAGTAGCTCGAGTTGGGCATCTTATACTTGCCCCAGTTTACATAAGGACCCATTTCCAGTTGACCTATTCCCTCACCTATGAACAACTGAGAGTTTTCACTGACCAAACTGACTGGTCAGGGCCGGGTTCAGGCTGAACATACATACAAATGACTGTGTGGTGTTTATTGTTAAATGCACCAAATAGGCGCTGGCACATCAGGCCTGGCAGGTTTGGGCCGAATTCTATGCTACATTTTGTGCCGGCACATACATTGTCCAGTTTCAGTGTGATTAAGGTGTATACATGCAGAAGAAAATTGGTTTCCAATTGCATTATCTGGACAGTCAGATCTGGAGAAGTCCAGTCTTAGTCGGACTAATGCATTTACATGCACTTAAGTTGTCCAGTTGTAGACAGATTAAGGCCGTAAGTGTCATGTAAACGTACTGAGTGTCCTACAGCTATAGAGTTTTGCTTTGAACTGTTCAGCTGTGTTTTCCTATTCCCCAGTGTGTAAATTCCCCAGCATCATGGAGCGATTAGACCTGTTTTATGGTGTTCAGATGCTAATGAATCTGATGTAGAAACACTATATATATACACATCTTATGTCGTCTTTTTGTGGGGGAGTTAGAGATATTAAGGGGTTTTCTTGTCATGTGGAGAATTATGAACTCTTTGAGAATGTCTTATCACATGTACAAAGACTTCATAGCAAAGGTATCAAAGTTTTGAGGTGTCTTTGTTTCTTTGCCTATGTATTAAAGTGCCAACGGAGAACTGTTGTCTCCTTCATCTTCATCATCGCCTACAACGTTTCTGCCTTGCTCTTACGGATGTGTTTGTAATAGTGTTTGGACACAGATGGAGACGAAGACGGAGCTCTATCAGACTTTGATTTCACAGTCAATATGTTTCTGTGGGAGAAACTCAGTCTTGGTTTCTTGGGTCTCTTCACTGGATTTGCTATCAGTAATTAAAATGTGGAGTATCACCAGCTTTGCGAGACACGCACACTGTAGCCGAAGAAGACACAAGCTGCCAATAAGTGGACACATAAAACAAAGCCAGGAAACAGGAAATAGACATAATATATGAGGCCAAATGAAGACAGAAACACAATACAGTGTAGAGGGAAATATCAAGATCTTTAGAATAAGGTCAGTCATGAAGTCAGTTTACATCAACAGACTCTTTGAAGGTTACCCTGAGTATTTCATGTAGGGCAGGGAAAGGCTTTATTTCCTGAGCTGAGTGGCAGATACAGTACAATGCTTCATTGCGCTCAAAGCACTTTACTCTGGGCCCAAGCATGTGGCCTTGATTTAGGTGAATGATCACATCCCATTTATATTCAAGCAATCAGCCTTCGCTCACAGAGACACATGCACACACACAATCGGCGCGACTCCCTCGCTCACCCCGTGCTCCCTCCTCTGTTCGCTCAGCCAGCAGTGCTCATTACGCAGCTGAGACGAGTGAGAGAAAGGGAAGCAGAGACAGAGAGACCCCCAGACGCAGGGGAGATCTACTCCCACACCAGGCTGTTCACTCCACGCCAGCAGTCAGAGAGTCACTGATCCTGGCAGCAGCTGCATGCATGGTGCTGGCTCGGCCCTCGCTCCCTCCACGCCCTGCCAGGGAGGTCTGGAGCTGAGAGGCCCCCAGACTCCACACCTCAAGCCCTCCCACCTACACCTAGTACAGCCCCATGCCCATGCAGCACAGACCGAGTGCTGCATGTTTTTCTGCAAGGTGTTTCAAAGGAGCTGGGGCGGGTCCAGAGCAATGTTCCCTCTAATTTTCAAAACTCCTGAGCAGAAATTCAACTCCCCTGATGACCTGCTTGAGCGACTGTGAGCAAAAGCTCAAGCGTACGTCCACATGCTGGTGCTGGTGCTATGGCCTCACCTCTCCAACTCCAAATATCAATACAATTGGCTATTACTATAATGATTACAGATTACAACATTACCTAGGCTACTCCATATCTAGGTCAGCTACATTTAATGATAACAAAATACAATATTGTTTTGGCAAAATAGAGTTTGCATGTATTGCCATATGAAAAATATGAAAAAAATAACTAACATCAAGTTGGTGTCATCAAGTCTTGGCACAGAAGCATTCTTGATATGAACAGTAATAATAATTCTCAAGCAAAAACTTAAATCGTAGTTGCACTACAGACCACGGTTAAGGTCATAAATTTCACAATTCGAAGCGCACATTAGGGAGAAATAAACAGTAAACTAGTCGGGGATATTTTAGTGTGCAACTTTTTTTGTCTTCTGGGCAAAGAGGTGGGGAGCAGCGTGCAATTGCACAGTAAAACACCTTAGAGGGAACAGTGGTCCAGAGTATTTTCTGGTGGGGGCCACAGGGGGTAACAACAGTAAATTTTTGGGGGGGCAGCCAAAAGTAACAAAAATTAAGACTGCCACTGATCGTTGTCTTGAATATTTATATTGTACAGTTACACACTGTTTGCAGTATGTCTTCATCTTGCTTTTATTGGCCACATTGAATCTTTCACATTGTAAGGAAGATGCCTATGATGTTTTCATTTTCCACTTGTCAATATTAAAATTATAGTCAATCAATAATCAACTCTATCTTGTAAATAAGAAGTCTTGGCAGAATAAGCAACACAATAAATTCTCACTGTGAACAGAAATATCTTATACTCTTACCCAGTAGTTAGAGCTCAACCCTGAACAATAAATATCTCAGTGTTTCGTGTAACAGTCAATGTATGCAGAATAACCAGAACAAGCATTACTAAAATGGTGAAATTGACAACAATAACAATCTTACACCATGCCTTTTTATTTTTTTACTAGACAGAACAGTGGGATGTTTGCTGTACAGAGTTGACTAAGAGCCTTAGTCTGAAGTTAGTGTTTGTAGCTCTGTACAGTGAACATACTGTAGCAGTGGTGAAGAGCTTTACACAATGATTGACATTGCCACAAGTCAATGACCTTTTGGGCTGCACACAGGGTGGCCAATCAGATTGCAGGAGGGGCGGGTGCCCCCCTGTGCCACCATGGAAGACCCGCCCCTGGGGTGGGGGTGCACAGGGAGGTCAGGCCTAAAGCAACAAGGAGCTTTGTCTGGCCTCAAACTATCTTCAAAATTCAAGTTGTTAATTGGAAGACAAACACTCATTTTAGCAAACTCACCATACAAGACAATGTTAGTTACAGTAACTGAACTACAGCCCTGCTGCAAATATTTTAAAGCTAGTATTTCTTACAAACTTAAGAGTATAGCTATAAATAAAATGTTTTTACATTAATAATGGATCACACTCACCGTGAAAGGGGTCACTTTTACCCAACAAGCACCAGACGTCAGTGGATTTTTGGTCGGAAATTGTTTTGACGTCAGAATCCCACTGTCGACCAACTGACACTGTGGGGTTCAGGACTATAGAGCGTGATCCTGGTGTCGGCGTGCAGACGTTGGGAAGATGCTGGATCTTGGTTACTTAACAACACAAGTTAAACCAACAAAGTATCAACAGCTTTGATCACACACAGATGTTGTTCTGACATTCAAATTGTGGTCTCAACCAGCTGCATGCCTGCTGGGATATTGATGAAACTGCAGTAGTACTATCACTTCACTCAACACAACACAAGCTAAATATTCCCCATGAATTAGTCAAGACCAAACAGAAGTAAAATGAGAGTGAATTGTAGTCTTTAGCCCTATATTCGCACAGGATTAGTATTACCTGGGGACCTCCGGTAATTTGTAATAATTGCGGAGGATGTCTGTGACCTTGATCCCGTGCAAATGCGCCATGTCTGTAATTTGTAAAGTAAAAGTTCCACCACAAATTACCTACCATATTTCACCAAACACAGACATCCCATGATAATACTAGTCCCATGCGAAATCTGCATCTCAGTGACTGGGGGGTATTTGTTGTCTTTATTGCACGCCTTTTTCTACTTCTTTCCCGGTTGAGGCTGCTGTGGAAATCATGAGTGGCAATTTTGACACCAAATACAGGAGTCTCTTCTCGGAACTAGAGACCCTTTCGAAGAAACAGCTCAGATCCATAAAAAGAGCAACATTTTGGAGGATATTGAGATGGATGACATGTGTAGCAGCATGTGGTAAGGAATGTTTTTCTATCTTTCAACTGGCTTAATACAAACGCCACGACGGCCCGTTATCCCGACAACAACTGCACACTGTTCTGAAGTCACGTTGCTGCTTTGACATTTTATTTACAGTTGCTATGACAACTACATACCACCATATTGTATAGGACGAATCGCCTTGTTGTTTACAACTACTTCCGGGTAGAAAACCAGCATTCGAACAATAGTGACGGACGAGAGTTTCGCTATATCTACTTTTTCATGTCACTATATCACCGTTTAGACTAATCTGATGTTTGTAAAGTCTATAAAACCAATGATTGGACAAACATTACTATTTACGTGTGCACATTTTTGTAATTAGTCATGGTTATCAGAGATTAGCCGGGCTAACGGTTAGCTACCTGTTTAACTTTAATAACTCAGTGACTCAATAAACGGTCCATAAAAAAATATTTTCTCCAGCGGATATCTTAGTTACAACATGATTGAGCAAACTGGAGTAGTTTCATGTCGTGTCCGACAATGGGAGGGTTTTAACAGCTGATGTCCTGGTGTTAGCTTAGCTACCGCCGTTAGCTTAGCTACCGCCGTCAGCTGTCCCTGTCAGCTGCAGCCACTGATGCTTTCTAGACACTGTGATTCCCCCAAACTGAATAAATACCACACATAGCAACACAAAACATACACACAGAAATAGTAATGTTTCTTCAACCATTTCAGATTTGTCTAAACGGTGATAGGGCGTGAAAAATATGATATATATAGCTAAACTCTCGTTCGATACTATTGATCTCATTCAAATTACGTGCTGGTTTTCTACCCGGAAGTAGAATGTAAACAACAAGGCGATTCGGTCTATTGGACGTGCACAGCTTTGACGTCACGTCCGGGCCTTTAAGGGGACATTACGAGTCCTTCTGAAGAAATTAGATCCAGCCGAGAGCTGCGTATATCTAGCCTCTAAATAACACATTATCTGCCACAAAACTTGTTAATTTCACCAATATTTTGTTATGATATGCTAGTGCTACTATTCCCCATTTGAGTCTGTAGGTTGACCTACTAACCTCTGGGATGATGTCACCTCTGAGCGCGGCGCAGCTTGTTTACCTGAAAGTTGCTACCGCTAATACTATGGTTCATTTCTAATATCATCCAGGTCAGAGGTGAGTTTGAGGTTTGCTGGTTTGTTAACCCCCCATCCCTGAGCCATGTGCATTTGTTTTCAATGAAGCCAGCGAGAAGGCATGGAGCATGGAGCGGTGGATAACGTTATATATCATATACGATTTATGATGTGCTATATTTGTTTTAGTCTTATCTGTCATAAACAAGAGATTACAGATTATGGGGCATGTTTGTGACGTGGTCCTGATCCTGCAAAGAGACACTGGATGGAAGGCAGAGAGCCTCAACTCTCCCTGTAACAATTCATTTAACTATCACAATTACTCCAAATCTGTTTAAAGTTGAAAAATCTTGCATGATTCCTCTTTAATTTACATGTAAGTTATATTAATTACTACAGTGTTTAAGTAGTTTTTAGACTTAAAACTATGTTTTATGTCTCCACATCAAAGAGTCGGTCATGGAACCAAAACAGTGGGAAAAAAAGTCCATATCCGTATAGCTGCAGTAATAGAGGATGATTGAACACTCTATGACTGCTCTCATATTTTTACATGACAGTAGTCAATTGATACATCATACGGAAAACAATAATTAGTGGAGCTGAGTTACCACGCAGCAGGGGGTCGAGGCAGGAGAATGATGGTGGAAACCACCAGAACTCTCACTTATAGATGAGTTGGAGCCACACTTTGAGATAAAATAGTTTGAACCGGAAAAAAAACAAAACATAAAAAGTGTGAGCTTCACAGAGGAACGGTTCATTGCAGGGTCGCTGTATTGAATTGTATTACACTGTGCAGATGTTCACGGCCGATATGGGAGCTTGGTGCAGATGTTACGAGTCACATGGCTTACATTACAGATGTTGCAAAACACGGCTGTGATGCAGCTTTTGGACAAGTCTAAGTGCCAAGCCGGTGACATTTTACACCGGTAGGGGAGGGAAGGAGCAATGTCAGAGCAGCTCTGTTGGGAAAAAAAACCACAGGAATTAAAAGCTTGTGCTTCTGCAAAGTCAGTGCTGTATTTTTTTTTTCTAATTTGATAGCAGCAGGATCAGAACCACCTTTTTTTTGTGCGTGCGTGTGTGTTTCTCTTCTTTTGACAAAACTCGCTCCAGTTCCTGCAGCTGTCTCTCAAGATACGCACTTCACTCACATACACAGGATTATTATAGGGAGCTGTCAGCGTGGAGGATTATGTGAACAGCTTAATTGGACTATTGCATTGCTTGTAGTGTTGATAATAGCCATTATTATGTGTATGTAATTGTAGCCAGTGATCAATTGAATAATGCATCACACAACACAGAATTACACATAACATTCTGTATTTACCGGAAATGATTATTCTTCCCATCTTAGGTTTTTGTTGCTCTGATATCATTGATGTCACATCAGATGGAGCTGAATGATTCACAATGTTTCCAACTGTTACACAAATTAAAAGCCAGTGGGATGACGGACAGGTGGAGAGACAGGTTGGGATGGAGGGATGGACTCAGATGAGACAACAAGACTTGCAAGGGAGGCTTCATTTTGCCTCAGGGTTTTAACAAAGCATCAATCTGTGCTCGTCCACACTGACATACACAACACAAACACAACAGTCCATACCTGAAGACAGAAACACTGCTGTAAATAATAAATGACACAAACTAAATGAACACTGAGTCAATATATGGTTTTCTCTGTGAGCCAAACATTTCTTTTCCTGTATAGAAAATCACGATTCAACCCTCTTGTAACATTATGCTCCATTCATGTCATGAATACAGGAGAGGGGCGTCTTGTTGACGCAGCCACAGAAGGGCTTAGTCGTTTAATTTGACACTCAACGTGGAGATGGTTAAGGTCATTTGTTGTTGACAAACCAGATTAAAATCAGATGCAAGAGATAGCGGTGGCTTTCAGTGAGCGGACGTGATCACATTAACTGATTATTTGGATTCTTATTGCCTCGGACGTACGGCTGTCGTCAATGAGACACAGAGCGGCCCCCATCTGCAAAACTGTAAGTGTATACAAATGAAGGAGAAGGACAGATAAGGATGGATTGATCACTCTGCAGAGGGGCGGGTGTCACTCACTCACACATGCACAAACAAACACAAACACAACCAGGGCTTCTTTTTTCTTTCTTTATTTATTTTTTATTCATCTGTGAAAACACTCCATGTCACATGGGTAATGTTAAATCCGTCATGCTGGGAGAAAAAACACCACACGTGTATAGAGAGCATATAACTTCCACACATTTTGGCTCCTGCGGTGTTCCCGCTGTGGCTCATACAGGCATGCTAGAGATGCCAGGACCCCCGCAGAGGAAAGATGGGAGCAAATGACATCTCCTGTCAACACTGTAACTCATGTCATAGTGTCAGTAAAGAATGTCAACAGCGATGCTACAGTCTCAAGGTACAGAGCGCCGAGTGTAACAGAAATTGCAAAAATATTGTAAAGTGTTTCCTGACTCTCTGCAATCCTTAAGAACCAGTGGCACTGTTACTTTTTGCACACACCCCGATAACAAAACTATAAAGAGTCTTTTTTTTTTTCCAGTCGTACACAGGAGCCCTCTTAAATGGAAATAAGACTCATTTTGAGAATCCATGTGTGTTATTCTTTTGGCCCTGGAAAGTTCATGTGGGGTTTTGGAAAAACTTTCCTCCAAAGCTTCAAAACCGGAGCGCTGAAGCTCTAATCTGCATTGTCACATCGATGTACAGCCTGGAGCTGCTCCATTAACTATGATAACAGGGAGGAACGAGCTCTTTTCTCTTGTTTCTGTCTATGGCAGACAGCACTCACTGTTCGCTAATACGGGCTGAACTCTCCTAGGGCAACGAGATGACATATCTCAAACCTCAATGCAGTGGTTCTCCTCTTTGTATTTCCAGCACCTCCAAGGCTTTCACACTTTCGCAATGGAATTTTTTTGTTATTTTCAAGCACAAGGCTGAGATTTCCTGGAAGAAAAAGAGAGAAAGGAAAAAAAAAAAAAAGTCTAGTTCATGCTTGAATTTTTTGAGCGTGATTTTTTAATGAGCGTGATTCAAAGTAAACTCTTCCTACCGAGCGAGCCTCGCTGGGAGCTTCCACGAGAAAATCTTGTATCTAATCTTCATTGAAATGTTTCTGTCTCGATGACTCCTCGGAGAGAATGACTCAGCAGTTTGCAACCTTTTTCTCAACTCTCTTTCCTAATTTCTTTTTTTTGGCTACCATCGTTTCAGAGGCAAGAGACATTAGTCAAAACTGGCTATTATTTTTACCAGGGAGAATTCCTGATTTAATATTAATTGCATAGAAACCCAAAAATCCTCTGTCTTCAAACAGAGCAGCAGTTTTAACATACTCTGTGTATCTGGCACTGTTCTAACTCAGCCTCTCTATCCGTCCCAACACTTCCATCCTTCTGCTTTATCTCCTCTTCCTCCTAAATCTCTCTCTCCTGGCTTATTTCTCTCTTTCGTCTCTCCCTTTCCTCTGCCTGTCTCTCTTTCTTCTCTTATCTTCCTCTGTGTCTTCCCCCCCTTTTTTCCTTTACCTCTGCCTCTCCGGTTTGTCTCTCCCTCGATCCCTCCCTCTTTTTTAGTCTTAAGCAAAAATCCTTGCTCCCATCTTATCTCCAGCCTCCATGTAGCTACGCCAACCATGACCAAAAAACAGTAAGGACTTACATGTCCTTGGCTGGTTGCCATCTTCTCTGCCTCTCTCCTTCCCCATGGCTCCCGACAGGGTCATGTATCTGCCTGCCAGCGAGCAGAGAGGGAGGGAAGAAAACAGGCAAAGGGTCTGCTTCACTTTGCCTTGAGTTGGCAGATTAGCACCTTCAGCACCTTATCTCACCAGGACTAGACTCGGCTATCACTATGCATGTGTCTGTATACAGCATGTGAAGATTGGTATAAAAAAAAAAGAAAAAAAAGACAAGTCACATTTCTAAGTGACCCGGGGACACGATCCTTAAAAACTATTTTAAGTGAAGAACTCTTTAAAATGACATTAAAACTTTATAGGAAAGACGGTGAGAGCAACTTTACCTCAGAAAAGGTTTAAATCCAAAGCCGAGAGAATAGGAAAGGCTTTGCGGCGCTTTGAGATAAATAAGGCCTACTAATGGGAGCTTATTTTGGGGCTGCCGCTCACTCTTTCATCCCCATGTTGCAGTGTGGCTGCGGTTGTTTCTGGTTTAACAGCAGCGAGGTGAGCAGGTTACAGATCTGTTTGTCTCTGCTGTGAACGACTTCACTGTGTGGAAAAGCGTGAAAAATACCTGCACCTACCCTCTGCCACCAACGAAATTGGTCAACCACTGGAAAACTAATTAGTTAATTATAGCTGAGGCTGAAGGGAATGTCAAGTGTTGGTCATAAACTAAAATATTCTAGGAAAAGTTTTGATCTAATGATGGCATTAGATACAGAGTTAATTGAAATTCAACCACAAATTTCATGACAGCCCAAGAGATATTTCTCTCAAAACATGAATTTTAATCTCACAAAAGAAAAAGTCGGGGATCTCCGAAAATCTCTAAGATTCATCCTCCAAGGACAATGAATGTCTACACTAAATTTCATAGCAACGCAATAATATCACAGTAATATTTGTGACGTATTTTTCGTGTGAGTAATTTGCACGTTAATATCTTTTTCCCCAACTCTGTTTTTCATAATGAGTCCTTTAACACAGACCATGAATGTTACGCAGCAAAAATGTGACATAATATTTTTTTCAGAGTGAGGTCAGCTTTCGCCCAGCGACTAACACATCAACCAATCATATAGCGGGTAAAGGAGGTATGTCACAACCCTACATATTACTATGACAACAATGTCAGCAACCTGTGTCTCCCACCTCCTCTTGTTTGTCAAGGGGCACAAACATTACCAAGACAACAAAATAAGCCACCGGAACGAATGGTTTTGATGCGCAATATTCGTCGGTGAATTTTTTTTTGGCATTTTTGGTGTCTTTTATTCGTCACCTCCCTGGTGCGTAAGGACCTTAATTAGTTGGAGAAGCTACACTTCGAGAAGTTTGCTTTGGTAATTCAAAAATGCCAGGTTTTACAACTTTGCTTACATAGGTTTATAGTTTTAAGCACCATCTCAATATGTTCTCTCTTGTGTCACTATGGAGCTTTATTAAGGACAGGGTGTATTATTTTAGTCTCTGAGCCTTGTTTCTGATTGGCTGACTGCTTTCTGACACACGGCCAGCCCCACCACAGGTAGCAGATTGCTGTAGCTTACCAGTAAATCCAATAAGTGGGTCAGCGCTGAAATTGTCTAAACCACGTAATCAAATCTGATCTAAAATTATCTGGTGTTTATGAATTCAACTTAAGGACACTGGTGGGGTCACGCTGAGCTCATGACTGAGGGTGGATAGTTGCATATTTATGACATCACAAAATGTCCTTATAGCTAATTGTTGGTTTCTGTAGGTATATGGGCTGTTAGCTGGAATTTTCCCCTCATTCTTTCTTAAATTTATATAATGCCCTGATTTCTGTAGCACTTAGACCTATAGTAAATCTTAGTTTCTATAATATGGGACCTTTAAAAGTCTATTAAACTACTTTAACTTTCCACAGATTATTAAGGAACTAAGGAATTATGATGTGTTGCACTTCAATAAGCCTCAGACCAAAAACCTGCTTCTCATTAGTATTGACATATTTCTTATTTTAGGTTTTTCTTCTTCTTTTTTTTTCTTCTTTTTTGGTTAAACCAGACGGTTAACAGCTACAATAAACTTTTCACAATTTCACCTTAAAAAAATAAGATTAAATCCAAGCAGGACTAAAGGCTAACACAAAGCCTCTTAGCTCAAACGATGTTCTCCTAAGGTAGAAAACTTGTTAATAGAGGGGAGGAGGATTCATACAGAGCTTTAGAGTTTTTTAAGCAAATGCCCTCGGGAAAGAAGAGACAGCAGAACGTGCTCCCAACTCTTAACAACAGGGAGTTAGAAATGTCATTTGAGATGTGTTGGGGGTGACTTATTCACTGTACTATTCCTGTCTTGTCATGAATGTTATTTCAGCCTCAGTATCACCTGACGTGTGCAAATTGCAAGCGAGCAAATCCGTATTAATGGATACATGACGCAGCCCAGCTGTTGTGTGGTGCAGGTCACCGGTGGGACACATTTGCATCATCGCTGGTCTGCTTTTTATTTTTTTCCTCCCCAACCACACTGTCTGTGCATGTGTCTTTTCTCTATGCATGTGA
Source organism: Trachurus trachurus (assembly GCF_905171665.1). Classification (NCBI taxonomy): domain Eukaryota; kingdom Metazoa; phylum Chordata; class Actinopteri; order Carangiformes; family Carangidae; genus Trachurus; species Trachurus trachurus. Next base: position 9,919,971 of record NC_139895.1, on the reverse strand, counting down.
GCCGTGTTCACTACTTTCTATACATATTTAATCACCTTAAATATTTGATAAAGAAGGGTTTTCATTCTTGAGAGAGTAACAAAACCAAAATTCAATATAGGCTAAATTGTGTTATAATGGATTCCTGTGAGCATGTGTGAATGACTGAAGGAGGCATGCTGGGATTTCTTGATCAGCCAACAACAGAGACTGAAAAAGAACAAAATACCTCCTCACTTAGATAAAGGTTTTGTTTCTGCCTCGCTCCACGAGTCTCTCTTAGATCTGAGACACCTTGCTAAGCAATGTTTCAAGCCCGCTGCAGGTATTCTCAAAGTGTTTATGGAGATCAACCCCAAAAAATCCTAAACATATTCATAATAGTGAGAAACATTCCTCATGTTGTGTGTGCACGGCGTCATAAATCACCGTGTGTGCCCTGAAGATCCACGGCGAGCCATGATGATCGATAAATGTATTTACCATGGATGCTGAGTGACTCATGAATATAACATAGATATAAAGTCTCTTTCCAAAGTCAATATGTCATCATGAATAATTCTTTGCATGTGAAATCTCTCTCATGGAAAAAAAAAAAAAGAAATGAGTGAATGGAGAGAGAAAACTGAATCATTATCACGTAGGACTCTGGGAACATACTGGATTATGTATTGACAGATATCCATTCCCGTCCAGAGACAGATATAGTGTTAGAAAATCATGTCTGTCGGTTATTGGTGGTATAATGCAGTCTGCAGACGCTGCCTATCAGTGCTGAGACGTAAAGCAAACAAATGTGTCTGACTCGGCAGCACTGGGTACTGCAACACACGGCCAATACCTTTTTTTCCTGTGTGTTTGTATCAGAACATAATTATGACACCCACGCAGTGACATTATTGCAACCCGGCTTTCTATTCTACCCAAACATCGTGCGCCTCAGCATAATAAATAATAAACAAAACTGAGGAGGGGGGGTAAAAGAGAGAGAGAGAGACGTAGAAAAGCCAAACCATATTTGCACTGGAAATGATGAATAATTGAATCTGGGAGGCATACACACAGATGCAGACACAGACGTGCTTGCATGCGCACACATTCACATGCACACATGCTCCACAGACACACACAGAAGAAGAGGGGGCGTGTGGTGATGGGGGGGGGGCGGTGGTGGAGGGGTAGTCCACTGGGTCTCCAGTGCCATCTAGAGTTGCTTTGCAGAAACGTCCATAAAAAATGCTAATCAGGATTGTGATGTTGGTGGTTCACAGCTACAGAAATGGAGCTTGGGAGTTGGCATGTTTTTTCTGTTTTTTCTTATTCTATGCTGCTGCTATAAATCAACAAGCACTCACATGACGACGACTGTGAGCTATTGTCAGTCGTCTCAGTGTCTTCCACTCAGTGACGCTGCAGCTATTCATGACCCTGAAAGGAACGAGGCAGGTGCAGAAAAGTAAACAGCTGAATATCTTTTCTTTTTTTTTGAAAATGGAGTGCTGAAGCTTTTCTGCTCACCCTCAGCTGTGGCCCCTACGAGCAGCGCAGGGTGAGCTCAGGGCCACCGTGTTCCCGGCCCCTGTGTCTGGCAGCTGTGTGGGCTCCCATATGTTCTCTGTAATAATGAGTAGATGTGTCATTCTTCCGGCTGGCTGCTCCTCACAAAGAAAGAAGAAGCCATGCATAAAGTTTTATCAGCTTGTCAACACCAGCAGTGTGTGATTATCCCTCAGTGCATTGGTGTTGTTACATGGATTGGCTTTTTCTGCATTTTGAGGATTTTAACAGCTTCCACTATAGCGGTTGACACTGACTGCTCTGGGGTTTTCTGTCTTTCTCACACTGCTTGTCAGCACACTAACATTTCTCTCTCCCCTGAATCTGTTTAGTCCAGGGCTCTGTCTGGCAGTGTCATGCTCGCTGCTCTGCCGTGGTGTACAAACGTTATTTTTCTATGTAGTTTTATATAGCTATAATTTTTGTATTCTTTTGAAAATATTAAAGTGTTTTGAGTGATAAGTGACTACATCAAAAAAATATATTGACTGAACTAATTCATTTGAGGTATTCACCACTTTCCGTAGAACGCTGCTGGGGGTCGCCATGACACTCAATTCACCGACAAGTCGGTTGCGCACTTCTGTCTCACTTCAAGCAGAATGGAGCTAGCCTAGCAGTCTGTCTTAGAAGTGTTTTTATTATTATTACAAGTTCATAGAATGTCCTCCGGTACGACATGTGCTGTTGTTGGATGCACAAACAACTCAAGGAAAGTTAAAGATTTTATGAATGGAGCCTGTAACGACCATAAAGCCAATCGCAAGAGTTGTGGATGTCCGGTTGCTACGTTAGCCGCTAGCTGTTGCTACGTAAACAACCGACTTCCGGGGTGGTGTGACGCAATGGATCATGGGAAAATAAAGTGGTGAATAGTCCAATATATTTTCAAAGAAAAATGTTGCAGACATATTGTAAGTGTTGTCAATATTGTAGGCTACTTTTAACTTATTTTAAATCGATTTTAAATACAAAATATATGATCAGCCAGTAGTTTTTGGAAGAATAAACTACCCAACAATATAGAAACTAGTGTAGCCGAGTATCCTATACTAATAAAACAATGTCCAGCAGCTACTCTGCTTCCACTTTATTTTCTAACCTGAGTGAGACACACCCAACAAAACCTCAGCGGGAAAAAAAACCCTGCCAACCTCATATCAGCCCGACACAGCTCCTTGTAATAGCCTACATAATCACAAGACAGTGTGTTTCACTTGGAAACGTTGGCCTACCTCAAATAGCTCATACATTTGAAATCCTATTGTTGTGCCAAGCCAATTCTATAGCCTGTGATAATAAGATTTTATAATATGTAATTAAATGCAATATTTGATATCTTTTAAAGGAGCAAGTCATGAATTTACAACTTTACAAATTGTAAATTTGTTGTATAAGTAGGCCTAGCCAGTGTTAGCATTACCAAGTATTCACTTACCATCTCTCTTATCTCTTTATCATCAAACTTCATTCCTTTACTTACCAACAGCTACTGTATCTCCAGTGGTGGACAGCAACGCTAATGTTTTCCTTTACTGAACTTAGCACGCTAACAAGCTAGCTCTGACCCGTCTAGTCACTTTATGTTAGCGACTCGACTCGCTGCAGCCTCCATTCTGCCCTGAAGACGTAGTAGTACTGCTCAGTGGGCGTAAAATAACCTCTTGTATTGGAAGTGCTTGTCAAGCATCAATCACCACCACCCACTGCAGGCAAGAAACCACGTTCAGCCGTGGGAAGAATTTACAAATTTGTCCCTTTAAAGGTACAGTTCTACATAATGAGCACTTGACTATGAAATTATAGTTTTGAAAACAGTTCTTATACATGCAGCGAGGTCCTCCACATTGTGGTGTCTACGGGATTCACTACCGCTACGGCGGCTGTTTGAATTGTTCTAGTCTGCCAGCAGCAGTCAATAGGTGCATGTAGAGAGCACACACACACACACACACACACACACACACACACACACACACACACACACACACTGGCATATAAATTCCCGCAACTTTCAAAAGCACACATCATATCTGACAACCTTTTTCCCCTATGGGCACTGGCACAGGAACACACAACATAAGCAGCTGTTGTTCTTTCCACCGCTATAGACGTTAATGTCGTGTTTCCCATTGGCAGCACTTCAGATGCCACTGGCGCAACCTGTGCTCTCTAACATGGCACCAATCCAGAAGCTTTCCATCCCATTGCTATATAGTGTCTCTGCCTGCACTCACAGGTCGGGGTCATTTTCCCCCCCTCATGGGAGATCGACTACACTACAGTAGAAAAATGGTACAGCCAGGTAATTTAAGTTAGTTAAAAAAACATAAAAAATCACTGATGCTGTGTTTTGGACGTCCTCCTTTATCTTTTGATGCTTTTTCTTGCACAGTAGAGTTGAAACTGAAAAGGAACAGCCAATACTGAGAGGCAAAGAGGTGGAAGGGAAACTTTTAATTGGTTGCACAGAGCACAGTTGTGTTTTGTTGTGTCCCCCCCACCCCCCACCCACCCCCTCCCAGCCCCAAATTCCATTTGTCAGAAAGTGCAGTGCACTGTAATAGGGAGGCAGCACCTGAAACTAATACTTACAGTAAATACTGGTGGCAGGATTTTCAGAAGGGCGGTCACCTTCCAGAGTCGTCCATCCGATTTCCTGTGTCAGCGACTAACTAACAGAATACTAGAGCAGTTATTCAAATTGTATGGCTATCATGTTTGTGAAAATGACAGCAACTGTACTGGATGTTTTGAAAGGGGGGCGGGGGCGGGCGGGCGGCTGCATCTGACCCAAAATATCTGCACAGGCAGCGATCCAGCGTAACACTTACTTTTTGATATGTTTTATTCATTCTCCTTGACTCCAGAGAGAGGGGAGGAGGGGAGGCAGTGTTGGGAACCAGACCATGTTTCCAATCAGCATCAGCGTTCACTCATTTCACTAATCATTATTCAAATGAGATTGATTTGCTTCCCCACCCCTGTGCCTAGTTTGAGTGTAAACCGGTTCACGACGGAGCTGACAGTCTCCAAAGAAGGATTTGTATCCTACCCCCCCACCCTCCGCCCCCCATCCCCTGCTGAATTGCAGCTGACTGGTCCCCAAGTTTCTAACAATAAGCTCATGAATACTGAAGTAGTATTTTATTTTTTCTCTGCCTGGCTTGATTCTATTCACTGTCATAAAAGAAATGAAATCCACTTGAAAAGGAGGCCTTTTAGATCATTTGCATGCAAGCTCGGCCCAGTAATGGAATGAAATATGACACACCAATTTAATTACTGCTTCAGAATTGTCTCGCCTCACAGTATAAATATTGATTCAGGCTTTTCTCTCCTCAGATTCCCTGCCACTCTCCTCTTTCACTTCTTCCTCTGCTGCTTCCACGCATCTTGCATCTTTCTCCCATCTCTTCTCCCATCTCTTCTCTTTCCAAAGCACTCCTTCTCTTTCTCTGTGCAGTGCTGCTGCCTCCTCTTCAAATTTTTTTTCCCTCTCTCACTCCATCCACCTCTCATCTCCCTTCACCAGTTGCCCAGCCTGTCCATTCCTTATTCTGCGAGCATCAGGTGATGCATGTCGTGTTGTAGGGGCAAAGACTGGCAAAGGAGCGACGAATATGAGATTCTGCCCCGGGTGCTCCTCTGCTCCACTGTGATGATAGCAGTGCTCTATATGCATGCCTGCACTCTCACCGTTAACAGCCCCTGAAATTACACACAATTTCCATAGCAATAGGCTTTATAGAAGGCAAATGGGTCCCTGAGGGGACACCAGCCACGCCTTTACAGTGCTGGACAGTGCAGGGAGAGGGAAGATAGGCAGCGGGTACAAAAGCACAGAGGAGGAGCAGGAGGGGTAATTTCCCCGCAGGCGTCTCCCATGTGGACTTCTATAAACTCTTTGGCCCCGCCACTTCTCGAGTGTGCGAGGGGTCAGCCTCATGGTAAACCTCAGCTCTCAGTGGGAGGGAGACCAGCTCAGAGACAGACGTGGTCCTGACTGCGAATTCGTTGACTGAGCTGTGACTGTGACTGTGGCTGTGTCTGCCCGGCCGCTGCCACGAGGAGGAGCGGGAGAAAGAAATAGAAATAACTGGTAAAGTGAAACATAAAAGGGGGTGGGTCAGGGTGAGGTGATAATGAATAAAACACATTGAGCTATAGATGCCCTTTTAAGCATTTAAATGGAGCAGATCAGAGAGCGGTGCTCTTAGCTCTATGGACCTTTTTTTTTTCTTTCCCCAAAGCTTTTTCTGAGTCAAAGGGAAAAAAACATGAGCATCCTTAAAAGCCCAGGCGTTTTGTAAACAACAGATCCTTCCTCACAAGGACTAAGTGTTTCTCATGTTTTCACAGAGCTCTTAACAGGCTGAATGCCTAACAGGGGTGTCTAAACAAGACATAGAGAATTGAATCCTTGTCGGAGGGTTCATCCATGAAAAGTGAAGCATCAACCCCGAACAGCTCTCGTCCTCTGATTCATGCTGAATAGATTCCATTTTCACAAGTCACACGAAAGACCTGCACTTTTTTAATGAGTCAGGCTCAAATAAAAGCCAAAAGACAATTAGGAGGATGGATCAGTCATAGTGTTAGTGCCATATCTGTCTCACACACACATAAAGAGGGTATATGGGCCATTAGGGCGCCTGCCTTTTAGAAAGCCTGCACTTTCAACCCACTCGCTCAGCTCCTCGCAGGGTCAGGAAAACATCCATTTCCTAATGGCTCACTCATGTGAATCATCGCAATATAGCCTAAAGAAATAGTGACAAAGCTTCCCGGGCTGACGCATCGTTAACACTGTGTAGCAGGAGCAAAAGGGAAAGGCAGAGGCTTGACCTGCCGGCAGATTAATCCACCGAACAATGAAGTTAAGGTCAGCGCCGCAGCCACGGACACCAGCAGTGATACAGCTGTAATCACCGACGCTGAGAGGCAGGCGCACTAATATGACCGAAAACCTTGTGGGTATGTGAAAAGTGTTGGAAAACAAGAGGCAGAAATGTGGAGGGAAAGCAGATGTTTGGCCGCCGTGATTAATCGTCTCAATCTGCAGAGCTCCACGATGATTATGCGGCAACTGCTGTCTCTGGTTTTTGTCTTCATGACAGCTCAGGATGTCTCACGCTGAAATCCTGCAGCTGATCTGTGAATTAGCTTTTTTGCAGATCTGTTTGTGTCATTCACAGAACAGGAGCAGAGGATCAGAGTTTTAGCTGGTGAAGCCGATCAATCACACATTTGCAATAATAAGGAAGTAGCAGCATTTACAACTCACTGCGGCCTATTCTTTCCCAAATAGCCCCCTCACAAACTTCACTCATCTTGGCAGCGAGACGCTGAGATTTTTTTTTTTTTTTTTTGGACGGACAGAAAAGATTTCTGGCTCACAACAAAGAAAGCCCGACTCATTAGAGACCCCAACTATCCCTTTAAGGGGGCAATAAGTATGGTTTTTACTGCCCCATAGCACAAAACGACTATAATATATCTACAGAGGGCTGATAGGGTTATGCTTTAAAAACTCATTTTCTACCTCATACTCTGTTTTAGAGCAAAAACTTTCAACTCCCAAATGTCTACTAGCATTTTAAGGCACAGAAATCCCAAGGTTTAATCTTCTCAAGGCAAACCTGTCAATGACAAAGCACTGTTTTATATTAGTCATTGATGCTGTCTTTATTGAGGTGTATATATCAATTCTCCATGTGTTGTTTCTGAGGGATTTCAGCTTTAACTACCCATTACTCGCGTATCTCTAATGGGAAAATGTGACTTAATTGTTTCTGTCTATTCCGGGCGACTTTTCCCTGGGGGCAGATATTTGTCAGTCATGTTGCTGCCCGCTCGTCTCCAGAGGTGGATTTACATACGTCATCGAGCACTCGACACAGCTTTAGGTTGGTTAAGGAGCTTTTGGGATCTGATGAAATTCATGTTTAGAACATAAGACGGAGGCAATAAAAGCCCTGTCAACGTGAAGCTGTGTTAGTGACACTATTTGTGCATGTACAAGCACAAATGGTTGTTGATGCTGCCCCCTACCAGTCAATCTCTGGGTGTAAGATGTAGTCATTTGTGTTATAAGTATTTTATGACTCCATTTACAACCACATTGACATTGAATGTTGAAAAAATCTGCAGGCCAGCCATTAGTCAGGCTGTTAGATAACATTTAGGTTCATACAATATAAAAACCTATAATTTGATTTAAACTAATGTGTGTTATACGGCAAAATTGAGGGTTTCCTTCCCATCTTAGAAAGAAATTATTTTTTCGTGCTTTCCATACAATCCAGAGGGATGAAATTAACGAGATAAAATTAATAAGGATGTATTTGATAGTGTACGTTTCAATCGAGCGTAGGTGGTTTGAGTTTGGCTCGCGGCTCCCACAAGAACTGAAAGAGCAGAGTGCAAACATTTGGAGTCCACAAAGCGCAACAAATTTAATTCTCTTGCATTCTCACATTGAGACATCGGGGCCCCCTTAACCTTGATGAATATTTAATTTTTCTATTCTGATATACTGTTGAACTTGTTGCACTACAACTTAACACAGAAAATAAGCAGATCTCTTATGGGTATAGGGATTTTTTTTTTTCATCAGCATTTCAGCATGCATACTGATTGTTATGCTGTGAAACTGGACAAGTTGCAGGAGGAATGAATGAGCAGCTTTGGCATTTATTGTAGAGTTCACACACGTTGGAGATACAACTATACCAGCATGTGGAATATCAGGTCATTTTATTGCTTATTATACGAGCTGCTCATGCTGTTGTACAGAGCTCGATCTCCTGCTGCTGGAATAAATACAGACAGAACGGCCACTTGGACAGCTCCTCCTCATCCTGATAGACAGTATATGTCAGTCATACCCTCTACATAAAGTCTAGCCCTGAGACCTGCCAGATAGTATTAAATAGTTGATGAAATGTCACCGAGTTGACTTTGTGGCTTATTTCTCAGTCGGGTAACATATTGCGTGTATCATTCATCCTCAAATTTTGACAAGCATCTCGACATCCTTTGTTTGACATTTGAGGAAAAGTTTTCTTCACAGTCCAAGTTACCAAAGCTTCAGTTTATTTGCATCCCTGTTTGGATGCAGCTAAGTTGACAGCTGGTTTTCCTAAGGTCAAACCCAGGTTGTTACATTTTGCAGGTCTAGTAGGTTTTCACACCTGGTCAAACCAGCTCTCTATCTCCAGCCTTTAAAAATACACGTGGGCAGTAGGCAGAAAATATACTTTGGCTAGCAAGTCAGAAAGCTTGTCTGCGACATAATGAAGCAGGCAACATCCTTAAGCCTCCAAGTTACCAGTGCAGAGCATTTCTCTCTATCTGAGCAGCATGTTGTCCCACGCAGGCTAATGTCATCTCAGCTGTTACATCTGCCCAGGCTCTCCAAATCTCCTCCTTAATTCCTCCAGCAGGCAGCTGGAATCAGCTGAGGGGACATGCCAGAGATGGAGAAGCAGGTGGCAGCCTTGCAGCCATTCACAACCCTTTTTATATTTTCCACAGTCACCAGAGTGAAAGTAAAAGCCTCTTTTTTTTAAACTCGATTTTTCCAAAGTTACTCTCTGCCCAGAGCAGTGATGTATCAAAGGTCCTTATCAGTGATTTTTGATTTTAATGTTTATTGCATATTTATGCAAAAAATAAGTGAAGGATATGCTTGCATTGGCCCTGTCAGGGGACTGGCCAGTGTTAGAAAGCACATCAGTGAGTGGAGCATTTAAGAGATTTCAGAGAGAGCTGTGAAGATAGAGCAATGGCTGTAATAGTACGATAATCCAAGTACAGCTACTCCATTACATTAAATTACAAAATTTCACTTTAATATGCTATATTACCATGGGAGGGGTAACGGTGTGGCAGGGTTTCCATGGCTACAGTCAGCAACTTGATGTTATATGAAATATAGAGTGGAACCCAACGCCCACGCGCAACACTACACAGCATCAAGACAAAATACCCCCCACCCACCCCCACTCCCCATCAACTAGGAATGTATTTGTCAGACAGATAGAAACAGATGGAGTCTCACTAGTGGAAGCCACAGTTTGAGTTCGTACCGTTGATGGATAGGTTGAAGATGCTATTTGTCTAAACAGGCGGACAGTAAATGAACAGGTAAGATAAAAGAAATGAGCACACATTGTATTGAGATGTTCTGAAGGGAGTGAGGAGGAGAGAAAGAGAGAGACGTGGGGAATGATGATGGAGAGAGAGACAGAGAGAAAAAGAGATGGGAGGGAAGGGGTCTTTCTGATAAGCCAGATGAGACCATCTGCTGAGAAAATGTATATTTCCCATGACCTACGCTGTCAAAAAATGCTGCTAAGATCTCACTTAGGACCCGGTGGAAAAACACTAGAGAAAAGAAGGAGAAAAAAAGATATAACTGGCTTCATTATTTGTTAACCCAAGTCCAGTTTTATTTTCCTCGTTCTGTGCAACAGGAACGACTTGCAGTCAACAGCAAGTGTGTGTCCAGTACCCAAAACAACCCCACCACATTGCTCTTTGAGACTAATTAAATTAGACGGTTTGCAAACATTGAGCTTAATACATTATTAATTTTGACAAGTGGTCAAAAGAGGAGGGTTTTTTTTCCTTCTTCTCATTTATATGTATCTTAACGTTTATTTTGGGGGGAGAGAACCATGAACAAGGTAGTTGTGACCGTTCGTTCAGAATACCAATTAAATATAGCAATGATGGCAATTTTTCATCTCGACATATGGCAGAATTAAAATAATAACACCAGTGATTCCTAAATTAAGATTCCAGTGTTTCCCAGTAATAGATTCAATTGTGTGGAAGATAACAGCCATTAATTTCCATTTAGCCATTAGAAAAGGTGTTCTGAGAAAATCTGTGCCAAAGACGGCATCCAAGGAAAAAAGCGGTTACAATTCTGAGCTGTCAAATGAAAAAGAATAAGATATGCTAAGAGTGTTGTTTACCTCTCAGGCGGGCCCCTCGAGAGGCTTTGAAGTGAACATCAAGTTTGTCCAAAGAAAAAAAAAAAAAACCCAAACCAAGGCGAAGGCGAAGGCGGGGGGGGTGGTGGCGGCTCGGCTGGATGTGGAGTGACACCTGCTGAATGAGCTTTTTCTGCTGCAGCTTTGACAAACTATTCTGATGTTTCTCTCTTCCTCCTGGCTCAACTTTTTTTGAATGAACTTTGTTAGCTTGAGATGTGTCAACAGTTTTGCTTAAGCAGCATGACTGAAGCTGATCTGAGGACACGGTGAGCCAGCCAGCCAGCCAGCCAATCCTCAGAGCTGCTCCGTAACTAGTCTGAAAATCAAGCTGAAACTTCCCGACAACACAGCGAGCGGCTGCAACAAACATCCGCGGCCACGCTGATAACACGCCTGAGAGGAGACCGGGTCCGCGCTCAAACAATGATTCATATATATCATCAAATTTCAGAGCGCGCCATTTATCTGTATTGTCTTGTTTTTACACAAGCATAATCACTGTAAAGTTTGAGGGCCACGGAATTACAGGATACAAGCATCATCAATCTGTCACTGTCTCTGAACTCCTGCTCTCCTGGCAGAGATTCAGGCAGTGAATTAATCAAAGCAACCGTTATTGCCAAATTACTGACATGGGTTCAAAGATAAATGTCTCCTGGCTGACGCCAACTGACAGACCCGAGAGTGATTAATTTCACTCCACTCTGGTGATTGGCAAGAGACTCAAACTGAGGATGGAGCATCACCATCATCATCGCCGTCGTGCCACGCATCATCACATGTTGCTTTTTTTTTTTATAAATATATATCAGAATCTGGATTAAAAGCACCAATCCTCATTACTCTGCAACCCATGACAGTGGTGAGGTATTCCTGTACGTTTTTAGCTGAGGAGGCGCTGAGCAAAGCCCGACATTCAGCGGCACTGCACTTTCTCAAAGGCCTCAATTTGAGCTGCTGACAGGATTGAGTTATGTGGTCACTGTCCTGTCAGATGCAATAAGGAAAGCAAGGCAGAGAAAAGCCCAGGTTTTCTTCTTTGGCGACCGGAGCTTCAATAACACACAGATCCAATAGCTGCTGCAGGCAATAACGCAGCTGTTTTCATAACATGAAAAGACAGGTCTGCATCTTTTTCCCCAGAAATGGATTCACCTGGATATTAGTATGTGGTCGAATCCGTGCACGGTCTAACCCCTGCAAAAAGCCCATGTAGTAAAGCATGTCCAATACAATATGACACCTTTGGAAATCCTGTCATAATCCTAACACACTGATCATAAACCTTGAACTGCTGGGGAAAAAAAGTGTAAGTGGAGCAAAAAAACAAACATGATCACCTTTTGATCTTTGCCTGTTAGCCTAAACACCCCTATCAATCTTGATATCAGTCCCGTGGAGAGAAGCAAGATCAATCAAATCCATTATCTGGCTTTTGTGTTTATCACACTTTAAAGTTGCAGCAGGAGCTTGCGTTGTCATAGAAACAGCTGCAGTAGAAAAAGGTTAGCTTGTTGTTGAACTTGGTAGGATGCATGGAGTAACGAGAGTCATCATTATGTGAGATATCGGCAGCACAAACAGAGCAGGGGGACTGTTGCTTCTTTTGTTTGCTTGAAAAGCAAGACCTTACAAATTAATGTGCACGGTTGACTGCAAACCCCCCCACCGCCGCCGCCACAACCGCCACCACCTGAATGGAAATACAGGAGAATGTGGTGAGACTCCTGGACAATATCAAGTCAAGGTAATATACTGCCACAGGTGCAGGGATTTTGGCTGAATCCCTGCATATTAATCAAGCTCAATGATAGAATTTTGTTTTCAGAAGTTCAGAATTGGTTTGTATACCTGCACCACAACGCAATCGTCTTGTCTCGCTCCTTCCTTCTCCTTCAAGAAATGAATCTTGTCCCTGCATGGCCCAGCTGCAGTAAAGCTGAGGCCTGGTGTGACGTCTCTTTACTTGGAGGATTGAACATTAGCATTCACACCGACCGCCGGGCTGCTTACAATCTCTAAGACGTTAGGCTGCTTGTTACAAGTGTTTGCGCCTCAATTCAATTTTGCAAAGATGTGACAGGGAGAGATCTGTGATGTGCCGAGCTGTTTTCACTCATGGAAACCACCAGATTGCCTGGTGTGTTTATCCAGGTTTTTCCGTATTTGATGCAAAACAACCTTAAAACAGGTTTTCATTTGAGCTCCACAATGGGAAAAAAGCTGTCTTGCTCTATGGTTCTCTTTTTAGTGTCTTTTAGCTCATTGTTTCTGTTTTACAAAGAGTGGCAGGTGTCACATCTATGAATATGTAAAATAATAAAATACTAGCACTGATAATGAAATTAGGCTATATAATAAACTCAGTAAAGTGATTTAAAGGGACTACGAGGAGTTTCAGAAGGCAAAGTGTTTTCACATTACATATCCCATTAGCCTCCGCACACACGGTGAAACTCTTGGACCGGTGCAAGACGGACGAAAGCGAAAACATTTGCCGTTAATTTTTAATTTATCAAGAACAAAAGTCTGTAATTCGAAGACGATCAGATACCGTCATAGTTCCGACCATAAACGATGCCAATAGCGATCTGGCGCCGTTATTCCCATGACCCACCAGGCAGCGTCCGGGAAACGAAAACGATATATTTATCGAAAATGGACCCATTAACAAGTGTGGGTAATGTAGATTCGTCCACTTTTTAACACTGTAAAGCACTTTGTGTTGCATTTTTATAGTATGAAAGGTGCTATACAAATAAATAAAGTTTGAAGTTTGAAGTTTGAAGTCCACATTAATATGAGACTCTTTTATAACCAAAAGCAAACTTCTCAGGGTCTCTTCAACTAAATATTAAAAAAATAAAATGTTAACTTAAAATTAAAATGATCCAAATGTGCGCAATGAATAAGGTTACACTGATGTTGCTACATGGAGGAACATTTCACTGCTAACCCATATGGAAATATAATATACAGTATCAAGCAAGATGTTGGTGTATGTCTCACATGTCACAAGGGACATGTTAAGGAAGTATTTATTTATGTATTATACATTATATACATATAGCCTATGTTAAGCATACATATGGTCGAGACATACATGTCACCATATACCATAACATTGTTCTATTTTCTAATAGGTTTCAGAAATTATTATTATATATACAGCATATACGTTTTTTACTTAACATGTACATATTTCATATATGGAAATTAAATGTACATATTTTACATTTGCATTTAAGAACCAGATATTGCTCTAGGGGGTTACTCAAGGACTACAGCAAGGCTATAAAATACTGGCCTCACATGTATAGATGCTAAAATTTATCAGTATCTGCAGGGATGTGTTAACACTGTATGCTAACGTGTTGTCAGCTTTATTAGCTGACAATATGTCATTTATGTGTCTACAGATTTTTTTCTCTGTGCCCACAGGGTCAGAAAAATAATTGAAAGCTGGTTAGACACAAGTGAGTCAGTTTGCAAACAAGAAAGGTAACTTTTACACGGGTCACTGCGGGTCAATGTGCCTTTCACATTCTAAATTAAAAGATGAAAGATATTAACAACAGTGAAAACATTTGAACTTTACAGTGACATTACATCTATGTAAGCATAAAACATTTTTTTTAAATGACACGCTGTAGGCAGCATGATGAAAACGTCCTCTCTCTTTCTTCTGTCAGAATCACAGTTTGAGCTCGGCGTCGATGGCTCTATCACGACTCTTACTAAGACAAGAAGACGCACTATGAAGAGCAGGAGGGAGTGCTTGAGTTTGTTTTCAAAGATTCGTGAAAGTTTTCGCCCTGAGCCATCTGACAGCCACAGTGTCAGAGTGGAACCCAGAGCTCGATTAGGCGCCGAAACACACAATGCTGTGCAAGGTATTCAGATGAGACGAGACACAAACGAGGCCAGATCTGAACCGTGGACAATGTGATTGCTGCGAGATAGGCGGCGGGGAGGATCTGCAGCATAGCAGAGTAGATAAGGTGAAGAGAGCGATCTCACCAGAGGCGAGTGGTTTGCATTCAACTCAGCTGAAAGTGAATGGCTGATCTGTGTTTCCATGCGCGTACACCTTGTTTAAAGCCCCTGGTTCTTCGTCTTCAAAGGCTTTCCAAACTCAAGAACCACAAAGGAGCCTTTTGAGGCAATATCTCCTGGTGTTTCAACGGGACAGCCAAGCACAAAAAAAAATCCCTCTTAATGTTCAGATTCACCCGTAGCCTGCTGCTTTACAGATGTTTAATTAAGACTGTACCCCGCTCTCTCCTTTGGGATTATCCTCTTCAGAACTGAGGAAACTGTTTTTAAACATTTCAGATATTTGATATCTGTTTTATGGGATTACACCTCTTTGTACTGTTGATGCAACAACAACATCAATTTGCTTTTCCTCGCTTTCCTACTTTTGCATATCCGCACCTCTAGCTACAAGTAATTGGGGAAAACAATCATGTATCAAGACCCTAAACAGTTTGAAATACGTTTCCTTTACAAGCTCTGAAAAAAAAGGACCTGTGTGAACCACCTTTTCTTTATCAAAGGGACAGTTCAACATTTTGGCAAATTGGCCCATTGCCATAGTCATAGCAGTAGATTCGTTATCTTTATTTGTCAGTGCAAGCTATTTTTAGGACAGCGGAGCAGAGCCGTGAGCTGCTCAGAGCTACAGTACGGAGGCTCATGGAATTTCTTGGTTTAACTCATCAAACTCGTCAAATACACAATCCAACAACTCCAAAACGCTCTGGTGGACAAGTCGTGATCTGCACATTCACCACACTACGAGATAATAACAGATTGTACGAGACAGGGTTGTTTTTGAGGTAAATGCAGAGACTGCCTGCCGGAAAACTGCCCCTAAAACAACTCATAACGTAACGTTACATTATTATCTCACAGCGTGGTGAATGTGCAGGTCACAACTTGACAACTTGTCCACAAGAGCGTTTTGGAGTTGTTGGATTGTGTATTTGATGAGTTTGATGAGTTAAACCAACAAATTCCATGAGCCTCCGTAGTGTAGCTCTGAGCAGCTCACAGCTCTGCTCTGCCGTTCTAAAAATAGCTTGCACCGAAAATCAAAGGTTGATTGCTATGACTATAGGGATTATGGCAATGGGCCAATTTGCCGAAATGTTGAACTATCCCTTTAACTTCACGGAGCTTCAGTGGAGAAAGGTTGACTTGAGTTGGAACAGTGAGTGACCCGATTATTAGGGAAGTGTGTCAGCATACGTTCACATCTATAAGCGAGTTTAGATCAGATGGGAGTTACCAGTGGCTACATCATAACTCAGTCTTACGTGCACCAGTGGCGCACTAGACACATCTGACTGGGCTGCATCAAGAAGACAGCCAATTACCTCATAAAAATACTGCAGTAAAACAGTAATATTCTGATGTAGGCTGCAACACACAACAGCAAAAGTATTTGATTGGAGCAGTGTACCAGATCAAATCCAATATCATTTGGAGGAATGCATGCGACAAGAGGTTCTAGGGAAGGCATTCGATAAGGGGATTACTTGACAACTGCTTTTTGGCGGGCCCAACGAAGTCAGAGGGATTTGAAGATACGACATGGCTCTTGATTCCGGTCTCTCCGCAAACACATACAGCCTGAGCCGCGTGTGCGCAAACACACAAACATGCCACGTCTAAATGCACAGGCCATCGCCTCATATTGCTGGGGAGAGCAGAGATTCCCCGAGAAATCTCTCTCTGCAGGTCCTATATCAAAAGCTTAGAGGAGCGGCTCATCTGTCACAACGAGGCTCACACCTCTGGGAATTCTCCTCCACAAACGGGCGCGTCGGAGAAGAGAGAGGCGGTTTTATTGTCACAATGTGTTTCGATTAGACCTATAATTACATTCATGGTGGGAAAAGAAAAGCAAGTGTGGAGTGCTTGAGATATCACATCCATAGTTTTAATAAACTGATTCCCCATTAAAGTTGAACATGAGATGTAGACGATGATGAACAGGAGACGGAGAGACAGAGGATGAGTGTTTAGAAGGCAAAGAGAGTAGCAGTGGCTGTTTCTATTCCCCAGTATGTTCATTGTATCACAGCACATTAGTATTCATAATGGACATGGCCAGGTGTTGTGTTGAAGTCACCACAAGTGAATAATAGTAAATAGTGCTGCTGTGTTGTTCAGTTTATATTCAGATTGTAGCTCTGGTGTGTAGAAGATTGCCTGCAGGGAATACACTGTGTAACTATGTTGTTTAAAAGTCATAATCTGACACAGTGTGAGTGAGTGAGTGGAGTCGAGCTCAACAACCACACAGGAAATATATGGAGTAGGAGTCAAAAATTGTAGCCTATTCATTCATAGGGTAACAGGTTTCAGAGTAGGCTATAGTTCGGGAAGCTTTATGGGGAGGCAAAGACACGGCTTGGTAAAGAGATGAGGCAAACAACATAAAAACACGGAACAAAGCCTAATAGTGGTAGATTATAATGGCATTACTACCTGGTGAGACACGAGCGCACACAGCGGGCTCGAGGTGTCTGTGGGATGATGGGACTGACACTCAACAGCTGAGTCACACAGAGGCTGAGCAGAAGGGCGAGGATCATAACGACTGCTGCTCGGCTGTGAGCAGAGAAGAGCTCGGCTCCTAGTGAGTCATCTTTAGGTTTTAACCTCTGTCAATCAAGACCTTTCACCGGGCGGCTACTGACTGACTATAGCCGACCGACCGTCGTCTCTAAGGGACTCTCAGGTTGTTTGCACTTTCTCATTATAAGCCTTCAGTCTGTAATGAGACGTGTTTTTCTATCAGGTTTCTGTCAAGATTGTGTTCCAGTGGCCCACCAACATTTCAGTCTTAATGTGATTAGGAGAACATTATGATTAAGACGTAGGTCATAAGAACACGTTAATCTTATTATGATATTTATTTTTAAGGCCTTATGGAGGTGATTAATACCAAAATTACGACATGCTTTATTAGTCACGTTGATAGAGGTTTATTTCGACACCTTAATCCAGGTAAAATTGTTCTCCTGCGTTTTTTTTTTTCCAAGTAACAAAACACTCATGCTCAATGCGCTTATAGAATGATTTCATTTTTCACGGCTGCTGCACATGGAGATCTTTAACCCAATAACGTGAGTCATTCAGGTTGCAAGTAAACAACATCTATAACACACGGGGAGGATCTGTCTTCCTCCACAGAGATTGATACCGCGCTCACGTGTGTCCTCTAAATGTGGAGCTACAGCCAGCAGCTGGTTTTCAGTTGCTTTATTGTCTTCATGTAAGACTAAGCTAAGCCGTAGCTTCATATTTAGTGGACAGATATGAGAGTGGTTATCGATCTCCTTATCTAACTCTCAATAAGAAATTGAATGAGCTTTTTTTTTTTTCTCCCCCTCCTCATAATACCAAACCACTTCAGTTACTAAGATAACCAAGAGGGATTCTGTTTACTGGGTCATGCAGACCTGTGCAGGATGTCTGAATTAACCCAGGGCACCATGGGCAGTGAGTAAACACCCCAACAGCAGCAGTAAATTGTGTAGTGTGTCTGATTCTGACCTAACTCATTCCAGAGGCTCCATGGTGGTCGCATGTACCTAGTTCATTTTGCCAAGCTTTCCCATCCAAGTCAATTTCACAGCCCGGCTGTGGAGAGTTTTTTTTTTTTTCTTTTTTCCTCTTTTTTTTTGTCTTTCAAACTCAATTTCAAAGAGTTCTGGGAGACAGCAGCGGCTTCAGAGTGTTGGTCGATCACATTTTCTCATTAAATTAAAGGCGCTGTAGATGCCTTTCGATTACAACATGAATAATAAATAGGCCTGTTAGTCTCCTTGGTGGTGGGAGTGGTCCTGTTTAATTCAATGTCCATCTATGCGTATTAAGGAAGCTGCTTCTCCACGGTGAGAAAAAAAACAAAAAAGCAGAAACAGCCTTAGACACATGACATCGTTGTTCCGGACTTAATAAACAACCCGTCAGGATGTGTTATACAGAGGGATGTGCCGGTGGACTGAGCTGCACAGAGGAAAACAGTGCCGGTGTAAAACCACTATTACACGCAGAGCAGTTTAAGGTTGTGGTGCTGGAGTGTCTCAAATAACATTTTTCATATGCTGCGAGACGGGATGGTTCACTTTCTGCAGCGAGATTAAGTGACAGCCCTCCATATTTCAGTGTGATTATCACTGTATCACTTTCCCGGATCAAAAGCTTTGATGCGACTTGAGCTCCAATTTGCAAAGTAATTACAGTTCTTCTCTGTGGTGTTGGAGGGGGGGGGAGTAAAAAAAAAAAGAAGATCCCTTCCCAAATTAAATGAGGGAGAAGGTGGATGAATTGACATTCTGATGCAGAGTCAGTGCGCTGCTGCAGGCGTAGGTGCACAGGGTCAATGTGCATCAATTTGTGAGCAAGACGTTAAACAGATCACAGATCTTTGGCTCATCAAGTCATCGTCATTCACCGGGGTCTTCCTCATTATCATAGCATTAATCCGATGTATGAAACCACCATTAACAATGCAATAGGTTGTCTACCTTAATAAAGCACTTCCTCCTGGTCTCACATCCAGTTTGTACAGCCTGTACTTTTCCTGTGCGTGACGACTGCCGAGGTGTTGTGTCTCCACCTAAAGGTAACCCGGGGAACTGATGGAGAGTCCCTCTGTGTTTGTCTCTAGTGTGTGTGTGTGTGTATGTGTGTGTGTGTGTGCCCCACATGACAAAATGCTGAACTGATAGGCAGGATAATCACATAAACACTCTGAGCAGCATTTTAATCACAACCAATTATAGATCTCTGTCATCTTTAATGATACATTAGGTACAAGCAGATATGATTAGGCTTGTGAAATGAGTTAAATTCAAGGGAGATACTGTATGTATCCAATTACAGCCTCACATCTGTATAGGTTTCCATCAAAAATATCAGATTAAGTAAAAGATCGGCTGTGTTCTGTGCGTTACATATGCTTTATTATTCAGTTGGAACAATAATTTTAACATTATTCTAGACAAATGTATCGTCATTCCTGTGCGTCTGTACAAAAGTGGCTAAAAAATATTAAATATGAAAGGAGAAATTACATGAATTGAGAAAGTTTTTCCTTCACTTTGTCTTGGATGTTTGCATGGTATTTCATTTGGGCGAGCAGCGCTTTGGCAGTTTGAAGCTCCCCTGATAATAAAAGAAAAAAGAAAAAGAGAGAGTGCAAAAGGAAGTTGAATCAATGACTCACTCAGCAACTTAAAGGTAAGCCTCAGCATAGATTAGAAAACAAACAGAGGGGACGAGTGGGAGGAACAGAGAATATTTCAGTGCAACATCTGAATATAATACCTTTACGGAGGGCAGCGTCTGTTTGCTCCGTCAATTCTGCCAGTTTCCCTGCAAATGAAGGAGGAGACGAGTTCCAGCTCTGCACATGTTAACAAGACTTAGCACATATGGTGCTTCTCATTCTTAGAGATGCAAAGAAACAAAAAAAAAACCCACACACACTCGCCTCTGAAGAGTTACTGCTTGATTTGAAGTGAAAACAACATTAGGGGAAATCAAAGAGAAATACTGTGTCAGTCCAACATACCGCACAGACAAATATAGACCAGATCTGTCATGAATGCCTCATTGATTACTGTTAGATTTTGTACCTTCCTTTTTATGCATTGTCAATCAAAGGCAGGCAATTATTCCCATTCTGTCATTAGTTATGCCTTGAATAATGTATGTAATTACCACTCTCTGGTTTTTAATTGTTAGTGCTGGTCTCGTCTGCGTATGCATGCACACCCACGAGGTGGGTTTGTTTGGTTGCACTGTAAACAGATCCGCCGCTTGCTCCTCTGTTGAATTTCTGACAAAGTAGCGGCACAAGGGGTGGGAATTGTTTGTAGTGTTAAACGCCACTTGCTGTTACCATGGAAACCACAGGTTTCACCAAATCAACCAGAACTCAAATCTTTACCCTTTACCACCTGCTCAAGCTTATAAAACCATGCTTCTGCTGCTAATATTGTTTCATTTTAATACAAAATAAAACTACTCTTATTTTGAAATAGCTAAGGACCAATTAACCGGGCACTTGCCAAATTCTCCTCATTTAATTAGCTCAAGTCACTTACCCACACTCTGACTGAATAAACTGATGAGACATATTCGTTTACCTTTGGTGTCTTGGGCGATCTTATTGGCTTCTTCTGGGGTCTGGGCTTCATCAAGAGCTTCATTGATCTCCATCAGCTCCATTAGAAACTCGGCATCGGCCCCGGAGTCGGTGCCCTCCTCTATTCGCATCCCCTGCAGCTCCAGCTGAAACACAGGACGGCAGTTCATCAAGCTGCACGGCGCCTTTAAAAGCATGTCACTACTCCTGAGTGTCAGATGGTAAAGATGGCTGTCTCTCTTGGAGGGGACATCAGACAGACAGGGGATTGAAGTTATGAAAATAAACTGTTCATTAGAGGCAGAGACTTCACACTCACCATGTAAAGACCGCGACTCAAAGGCTTTTGCAGAGTCTTGTATGCTTTGTTCACGAGAGCCGACTGGTTTTCTGAATACTCCTGTTCTTTCTGCAAGAGAAGGCTCTGTTGAGTTTTGCTTCTAATTATGACGAGTTCATTCTGTATTCATTCCTCCGAGAAGGAAAACCTGTTCCATTGTGATTTCTGACTAACATGCTTTGCATTTTGAACAAATAATCCAGATTATCTAGAATTGGATATCAAAAGGGAACACAATGTGAGATATTTTTACACTTTGCCATCCGCACCTATACCGCTGTCAACTTCCTAAACGCCGAGTCCTTGGCGTTATAGTGTCAATTAGATGTATGACGTACAACTTCCCTTTTGCAGTCGAGCAGTTTGGGACCCTTCAAGGCATGCAGGTGCAGGTTTGACACGACAGATGTGCGGAAACAAGACGGGAAGGAAAATATCTTGGAAATGGTTGGCAGATCTGAGTGCATTTTGCAGCTATCAGGTCTGTCAGCTCTCGAGAAAATCAATAGTCTCGAGCTCCGGCCCATGGGCCCATCGTGTGGAGCTGTTTCTGTAATAACAACCAGTGCAGTAGGTGGCTGCCTTGTAGCCTTGTATAAGTAATGAGTTTTCTATATATGATGAAGACCCCCGAGGCTAGAGGATGTCTAATTAAGAAAAAATGGCCAGAGGTGCTGATAAATAAAACAGAGTCAGTACAATATTGGACAGGTTGTGTGTGAGGAAACCATTTAGGCGAGCTCTTCTCTCCCTCACACTCTGCTGAATATGAGTTTAGCTTTCATATCATATCTTGACAACATTCTGCATTGTGCTTTTCCACCCGAGTGTACAGAATAAATTACATGTGAAGCAACAGACCTCCGCTCCTCCTAGTCTCCATAATGTTTATTCTTTCTAAACTGCCGTGCACTTTTCATTTTTGAAATGATTCATGCGAGGGGGAGAAACCGGATGATGTGAAACTTTTTGTCCACTATTTGCTACTTTGTGAAATAACCCTTAAACGTATTTGACTTTAAGCTGCTCACAACCATCGGTCTTATTTTTCAAAGTCGCACTTCCTTCTGTGACACTTTTTTAAAGCTGATTTAGTCGAGACTTTTATGTAAAATATAGTCCTACTTTTCTCATCAGCCCAACTGTGCTTTGGGAACAGTGCAATTTAGCAAGCACCTCAAATCTATTTTCTATTTTTCTGCACAAAATTCCAGCTTCAGAGAGGTTCACTTGTCTCCTTATGAAAACAGACAAACCAAAAGTGAAGAGGAAGATAGAGGCTAATTTATTTCCTCGGTCCTCGGTTTGCTGCATGCATTTTAAGAATCATTTCTTAAAGCGACAGGGGCGGAAATATCCCAACTTTTAGGGTTTAATATGTGTCAAGCTTTGAAAAATGTCCCATAATGCAACTTGATAGCACATATTACTAAGCCTTAAAGCTGCCATTCTTCATAACCTGAAATTTTATGCATTAAGTTAGTGGAATACCCATTAAAAATTACTGTTCAAATGATTTGCTTTAAGATACTTAATTTTTTACATTTATATAAAGGGATGAGGTAAGAGCAGTTCACATATATCAATCAGTCTATTTGTCAATTAATGTATTTGTTGTTCAATCAAGAAGATTGATTTTGATGGTTATTTCAGGCGAAACAGCCGAACATTCATGATTTCAGCCTCTAGACTGTGATTGGAATTTACAATTTTTCTTTGTTGTGGTCATGAATTAACTATCTTTGTATCTGGGGGTGTTGGCCTTATAAAACAAGCAATTTTTTTACAATTTTAATCAGGCATTTTCCCATTTTATGAGCTTTCATAAACAAAATAATTAACTGATTAATTACGGACGTAATTGGTATATGAATAAATAATGAAGGTAGCCCTTAGTTGTCGCCTATAATTAACTTCTCTGGATGGTTTGAGCAGGTAGAATTTCCACTGCCTTCTTTTCCTCCTCTGACCAAACATGTTTTTAAGTCAAAAAATTGGATTTTTAGTTTTAACGGCACAGTTTCTTTGGGACATATGACTCATAATTTCTCCCTTCACCAGATATCGATTGTAGCAAAAGTTATGAAATATTATGGACAGATGGAGGAGGAAAAGGTCTCCATATGTCAAACTTCAATCTTCTCTTACTTAACCTTTATTTTTAAGATTGTTTTAAGTTACGAGTTATAGTATTTTGCCATCGACCTTTTCACGGAAGACATGTCAAGTTGTCAGGTGTAATTAAAAGGATATTAATAAGGGATAGGGGAACCATTATACTCGTGGTATGAGTGCACTGCAACTGCTTTGCAAGGGCCATTGCTGTTGTATCAATCTCCACCTTTATTAATATTATGTGTTTTATTATAGTGTGTGCATTGTTGGACATGTGTTATGTCTTATCAGTTTTTATCAGACAACAATTCAAGTTTCCCATGTCGCCCGCTGGATGACTTAACGGAAATGAGCCATCATTAATGTCTTTCCCCTATGTGTCCCCTATTAGCAATCATACAATAAAAAATATGAACAATTGACCTGTTTGTTTTCACTCTATTTTCATTTTTGCTCATCTATGTGATGGCTTTCAACTTCTCTGTTGTTTAGCTCTTGACTCCGTGGCCTTGTTTGCATGGTTGCATAATGTAGGAAAGTTGCTTTGTGGAGGCAACATTCGAGACAATGTACTTTCACAAAGCCAACTTTCAATTCTGCACAATATCATTTCCTTGACCGAGTCGCAATGTATTATACTAACAAAACAAAAATGCACAGTCAAGTGGCCTAATAGGGACAAAGGGTCAGACCCACTTTCCTGTGTCCACTGCTGCTAATAGATAGGAAAGCTTCCACTGACTCACAGACCATCTCTCACAGCTGACCTCTGCTCAGACCCCCTCCACCCCTCCCCTAACCCCCACTGCCTACCACAGACTTCTGGCTGAAGTTGTCAGGATGTAGAGACCTCTGGAGCTGCAAGTATCTTTTCTGTAGCTTTTGTGTGTCCAGTGTGAATGTGTAGTCACTGCAAAGAGGCAACACATGGCGTCATGAAATGCTTTGCTGAGTGTATCAAATAACAGTGGGTAAAAAAATCAAAACAAACATGAATCTATAAAATAATTATAAAAATCAGAGGGGAAAAGAGACTTACCAATCCATGATCTTGAAGTAAGACGCCCCTTCCTCTGGGGGTTGCACCACATTGCATGACACGCAGAAGAAAACAGGCGTTTTGTCAATAGGCTTTTTGCAGTTCCAGCAGTTCTGTCTGACTTGGCCTGTGCTGTAACTCCTCGGTGAGTTGGCTTGTTTAGTGGAGTAGGTGGTTAACCCTCTTCTCCTCTGCGCTGAGGCTCTGGCGTTCACGTTGCGGTGCCATGCGTGAGCGTCCTTGCCAGGGAGACTGCTGCTGCTGGTGGTGGTGGACATCCAGTGTGCTGCTGGACATGTAACAGCTTTATTATTAACAGACAGGCGGTTCGTCAGCAGCCAGCTCGGGTGCAGAGCGGCGGCCCCGGACGAGCACACAGCCCGCAATGAGTTCAAAGACAGCATTTCTATTCTAATGTTAAAAATATACTATAAAGTGCTCAGTCAAACCATAGGATCCCCCTGTCAAAACATCAACATCTTCCTCTGTGTGAGAGATACAGAGGAAGCAGAGTTCCTCTTTTACCTTTTCCTAACCGCGCCCACAGCGCCACCGCTCGGCCGGAGACCCAGGACCACCAGAGATACACGGTACATAAAAAAGACTAGACGACTCACCCAACTCTGCTGTCCACTGACACGGCGTCGCCACCACACGGCCGCCATCTTACGTCGGTCTAGTGCTCACTCCCTCAGAGCTTTATGCCTTCTTCATGTGCATGTTTTACTAAAATAACCCAGAATTTGACCGATTTTCAAACGGTTTGGTTCGTCATGGACATCAGAAATGCAGTTCGATACTGCATACTTAGCAGTGGCTATACACGGTCAAAATTTCACCGAGTTATGAGTTGTTTTTTTTAGTGCAGTTGACTGGATCATCCACCTTACTGCAGCCAGAATCAGAGTGAGTGGACAGACGCAAGATTTTTATTTTATTATAATGAGCAATTGAAAAATACATATTCTCTATGAGGATAGGGAATACAGGTGGATAAATTAAATGCAGTACAAAAGTGTAAAAACATGTATTTATTTTATGTTTTAAGCCTTTATTTCGAACCTGTAGGTAGTATTAAAAAAAGATACTAACACAAGAAACACAAAAAAGCAAAGAGCAATAGAAAACGAATTAATACACTATATTCCCAACAGTCTTAACATGCTCGAAAGGGATTCATGAAGGAACATAAAACAAAACCAGATAATGTGGGAAGGAAACTGGCCGACCCAAGATGGCCGCCTGTGAGTTACGTCTGTGTTGTCCGATCCGATCCTCCCTCTTTGGTCTGGGACCGTCACGGAGCTGCTGCCGCTGCTGCTGCTGCTGGAAAGAAAAACAACAGCTAGCATCATGCTGAGCTGCTAGCATCAGCAAAACACAGTTTGTTAGCAACCACTGATGTTATAAAAGTAGCGTTGGATTTGATCGCAGCCCACTAAAACGTTGTAAGTCCAACACCTCAGCAGTTTTTTCTTTCCTTTAAGCGTCTTAAGCCGTTTACCACCGCCACATAAAACGTCATGGTCTCAGCAGGATGTAAACTTTGGAGCCGGTGTGTGTAGCTATAGGCTAGGCTAGCTCACTAGTAGCTAATAGCAGCCTAGCTGAGTTTGCTAACGCGTTTTAACAGCAAAATGTGTTGTTATTGTCACCATTGCTGGTGCACAGCTCGCTAGCAGATATTAGTTCGCTTCCATAAATCCAGTTTGTCATATCGTTTACTGTATACAGAGGGAAAACACCCAGTTTTAACTTTCACGAGAAGCTCACCGAGCTAACTAGCATCACGACAAAGGCACTCCATGCTAGGGTGACGAGCGCTGACTGATGGATAAAAGGGGTTTATCCATTTATACCAAAACAAAAGTATCTGACAGCATAATGTATCTAATAACGATAAACCATTTACTCTTTTATAACAGACATAATGTTTATCATATTATACTGTTTAGACATGACTTGTTTCAGATTATATGCACACAGGTGATTTAAAACTTATTAACAGCATGATCCATATTCATGTTTATCTCCTAATGTGTGTATATCATTTCCAGATCTTCTATTAAACTTCATGGCGATGAGTCGGGGAAAGGTCCATGAGGAGTTTTGGACACACAAAGAGTGGCTGGTCCACCAGGGACATCATCAAGCACTGGAGCACAGATAACACCTCCAAACTTGTGAGTATTTCATATATTGAGAGTGTGCTCCATCATCTAGTACCCCATCCATCCAGTCATATGCACAGGAATCTGTATACAGTATGAGATTGGAATAGCTGTTATGTGTACAACATTTTCTTTGAACCGGGGCCAGTCTAAAGTATGCTTATTTGGCCAAGGATCAGACTAGGCGTCTTGACTCCTCTCCGCTTTTTTACAGTTTCCTAACAAAGAACACTGCTGTGTTGAATGCCAGCTCTTGATTCTTGTTGTGTATGTGTAGGTGTGTGTTTAGGGGGGGGCGGTGGCTGGGGTGCAAAAGGTGACGGCAGATTATTCCAGAGAGACACTGGTTGGAGACAGCAGCTCCTATAAGATAAACAGGATCTCCTCCTGAAGGTCGAGGGAGGTGCTTCTCAAGGCCCCCACAGACAATACTCTGGGTATTATTAACGGAAATGGCTAAGAATAGAGAGCAGGGGAGCACGGTGGCTCCTCTGGCGTTCGTGTTGTTTGGGTTAAACGAGCCAAAACGGAACATCATCTGTAGACGAGTGACTTTCTTAAGCTTACATGCAGGGTGTGTCGCGCTCACACAAGGCTAGAGGTTGATTTGGAGGGCTTATCTGGCTCTGATATGTACAGCAACAGCAGCGGGGTAGTTGTGGATTACTCTTGACCGGTTATGTATGGAGTCATTTCATTATCTTACATTTTGGATTTGTAAGTAGAACAACTTTTTCAAGTGAATTAAGAGCCTTTCTATCTTTCATGCACAAACAAGATGTTGTTCAGTTGCTACTTTTTCTTTTTCGCTTTGGTGTATTTTTCACCAGTAGTGGAGTAATGACCTCCTCTTGCTGCCTGTGTCCCGACTCCCAGGTGTAGATTTGAGGTACAACACAGCTACATATCATTTACTACTAAATAAGGTTGGATGATGTGGATAAAATCCTCAATCACAGTAAATATGATTGTATTTCTCAGTGCTGAGCAGTATTGGTCAGTTTGGGTTAATTCAATAAATACTTGTCAACTCAATTCAAGGCACTTTATTGCATTGATACAGAAATTATTTAAAATTCAGTTCAGCCAAGCTGTACTGGTCATTGATGGGGGGGTTTTACCGTTGATTTTTGCATTAAAGAAAAAATCAAGTCTGTGACAGACACAAGTTCATGATATTTGCACATTTTCTTCAGCAGGATAGTCTTCACAACTTATGATCACATTTATGGTTCTGAAACATAAATACAACCACCAGAGTTAAATGCTGCAAGGCTCAACGAGTTACATCACAGTTGCATGAGTTACACCATAGTTGCAAGACTTCAGCATTACCACCTCTAAACTTCAAACTTTTTTGACATGCTTACTCCCTCTGTAAAGTCTTTCATCTTAGAAAGTTAGTGATAGTTTACAGTGAAGAGTGCAAGCATAAACACAAGGAGAATGTAAAAGTGGACTTCCCTTGAACAACGGACCTTATTCCAGACATCATTTTTGGGACGAGAGAACCAGCATTAGCAAAAACGCTAATTTATGCCCCAGTTTTGGGACTTGTTCTTGCAGCATAAAATGTCCCAAGTTGGTAGTTACAAAGAAACATTACCCTGGAGTCAGTATAAACACTATTACAAAGGCATTGGCAATTGTAGGACTGATTTATGGCACTGTGGTCTTATTGCTATTTGTGAAACTATTTGATTTTTCTACCAAATTTTGTGAATACTTGAATGCATAAAAATAAATAAAAATAAAAGATAAAATATTCAAGCCCTTATTTTTGGTCAGAACGATTGTTTTGGTGACATAGTTGGCAATATAATACCAAAACAGGGATTTGTGTGTGTTGGAAAATTAGGATGCAGTCCATATGAAAATCTGATGTATACATTTTTCATGATTAAGCCAATCTTTGCCCAGTAATTTACTAATTTATTATGTTAAACAGCTTGCATAGACATTCTAGGAAAACACTAATTGCACATGTGATGCTTCTTTTTTTCTCTCCACGAGGACAGCCTATTAATTCTTCAGCTGCATCTAACAGGGATCGAATTAAAATGCAGATAAATTGACTTTATTATAATTTGCTGGTTTTCCATTTGGCTACAGCATTTGAAATGCCATGTCCAGTATGACATCCCTTTGAAAGCAAGATTAATTGTGTCTGTTAAGAAGTGGGCAAATGAGCATCGCAGTAGCCCTCCCACTGAAGTCAATCAAGTGGTTGTTTGTCACAACAACAATTGGGAATCTCTATTTCATTGCTCCTGACAGCCTTCAAACTAACAGTGTGGAATGATCTGATGTATGACCTTGTTAGTTATCATTGTAGTATTGATTTGTCCTCTTGGTGCTGTGTTGTAGTCCAGGTAAAGGCTGTTCAGGTATTGATGGGAAGGATAATTTGATTTCTACAACACTGTATTATATCACTCCAGTGATATTTATTTCCTCAAATACTCTTCTTTTTTTCTTTTTTTTTTAAACAGATAAACCATGATCCCCATCACCGAGCTGCGATACTTTGTGGACACACAGCCAGCATACCGCATCCTGAAACCATGGTGGGATGTGTTCACCGACTACATCTCCATTGTTATGCTCATGATTTCTGTGTTTGGAGGGACACTGCAGGTCACCCAGGACAAGATGATCTGCCTGCCCTGTAAATGGGTGGTCAATCAGACCTGCAAGAGGAACTTCAATTCCACCCTCTCAGCGTCACTGTTCATGGAGCCCAAAGGGATCCAGTACGATCTGGACCGCCACCAGTACAACTATGTGGATGCCGTGTGCTATGAGAATAGATTGCACTGGTTCGCCAAGTATTTCCCCTACCTAGTTTTACTCCACACCCTTATTTTCCTCGCTTGCAGCAACTTTTGGTTTAAGTTTCCACGGACTAGTTCCAAACTAGAGCACTTTGTATCCATCTTGCTGAAATGCTTCGACTCCCCTTGGACAACGAGGGCGCTGTCGGAGACGGTGGTCGAAGAGAGCGACCCGAAACCAATGAAAATGAACGGCTCGATGGACCACCACAAGGAGTCGGTCATCAGCGAGGATGTTGAGGCAAGCGTTCCTATGCTGCAAAGGACAAAGACTCGCTTTGAGCAAGGCATTGTAGATAGAACGGAGACGGGGGTTTTGGACAAAAAAGAGGGCGAACAGGCGAAAGCCCTGTTCGAAAAGGTGAAGAAGTTTCGTATACATGTCGAAGAAGGAGACATTGTGTACAGACTGTACATCCGTCAGACTATTATCAAAGTAATCAAGTTTATTTTGATAATCTGTTACACGGGGTATTACGTGCACGATATTAAATTCAGTGTTGACTGCTCTGTGAATATAGAGAGTCTGACGGGCTACAGCGTGTATCGCTGCGCCCATCCGCTGGCTACACTTTTTAAAATCTTAGCCTGTTTTTACATTAGCTTAGTGGTGGTGTATGGTTTGATCTGCATGTACACACTTTGCTGGATGCTTCGGCGCTCTTTAAAGAAGTACTCCTTTGAGTCGATACGGGAGGAGAGCAGCTATAGTGACATACCTGATGTGAAGAATGACTTTGCATTTATGTTGCACATGATCGATCAGTATGACCCTCTGTACTCCAAACGCTTCGCTGTGTTCCTCTCGGAAGTGAGCGAGAACAAGCTGAGGCAGCTGAACCTCAACAACGAGTGGACACTGGACAAGCTCAGGCAGAGGATAACTAAGAACTCTCAGGAGAAGTTGGAGTTGCACCTTTTCATGCTGAGTGGTATTCCAGACACAGTGTTTGACCTGATGGAGCTGGAGGTCCTCAAACTGGAGCTCATCTCGGACGTCACCATCCCCCCGATCATCGCCCAGCTGATCAACCTGCGAGAGATGTGGCTCTATCACACGCCAGCTAAAATCGAAGCTCCGGCGTTGGCTTTTCTGCGCGAGAACTTGAAGTCCTTGCACATCAAGTTCACCGACATCAAGGAGATCCCCTTGTGGATCTACAGTTTGAAGAACCTGAGCGAGCTTCATCTGACTGGGAATCTCAGCTCAGAGAACAACCGTTACATCGTCATCGACGGTCTCCGAGAGCTCAAAAGGCTCAAAGTTCTTCGTTTGAAGAGCAATCTCACCAAGCTACCTCAGGTGGTGACTGACGTGGGCCTGCACCTCCAGAAGCTTTCCATCAACAACGAAGGCACCAAGCTGATGGTGCTCAACAGCCTGAAGAAGATGGTGAACCTGACGGAACTGGAGCTCATTCGCTGCGATCTGGAGCGGATACCGCACTCGATCTTCAGCTTGCACAACTTGCAGGAGATCGACCTGAAGGACAACAACCTGAAGACCATCGAGGAGATCATCAGCTTCCAGCACCTTCATCGGCTGGTTTGCCTTAAGCTCTGGTACAACCAGATTGCCTACATTCCCATCCAGATTGGCACGCTGACCAACCTGGAGAAGCTGTACCTGAACAGAAACAAGATCGAGAAGATACCCAGCCAATTGTTTTATTGCCGCAAACTACGCTTCCTGGACCTGAGCCATAACAACCTGACCTACATCCCAACAGACATCGGCTTCCTCCAGAATCTTCAGTACCTGGCAGTGACAGCCAACAGAGTGAGTGCTGAATATTACAGTTATATAACCATTTAATTGTTTGTCGCTTGTATAATAGATTGTTTTTTTCTGTTTTGGTTAATTTGCAATAATTTGTTTGTTATAAATTACAATCTCTCTCCTTCTCTCTCCCTTCACAACAACCTCCCCGCCTTGAAATACAGATTGAAAGTCTGCCTAATGAGCTGTTCCAGTGCAAGAAGCTTCGCACTTTGAACTTGGGGAACAATTGCCTGCAGTCTCTGCCGTCGCGCTTCGGAGAGCTGACTGGGTTGACACAGCTAGAGCTGAGAGGAAACCGCCTGGAGTGTCTGCCTGTGGAGCTGAGCGAGTGCCGACAGCTGAAGAGAACCGGCCTTGTGGTGGAGGAAGACCTATTCAACACTCTGCCCACAGAGGTTAAGGAACAGTTGTGGAAAGTTGACAAAGAACAAGTTTAAACAGGTCTCAGGTCGCTGTGAGCGAAAACAGATACTCACGAACCAGGTCCTGACACAGGAGGAGTGCCCATACTGTCCCAGAGGGGCTTTGCTGAAGCCGTCAATAGACTGGCTGTGGTGTACTGTCAGTAAGGTTGGGTATCAAGAACCAGTGCCAGTTTGGCAAAACCAAAATATTGTTTCTGGTTGTTTCCTTGGCCCCTTTAATTGTCCAATTGATTTTGTTTATTCCCCTAGAAACACTTCCCTAGGTTTGTAGGCCAGTAAGAATGCTTTTTAGCAACATTGAAGCAGTGCCATTGTGACTGGCAGTGTGTTACACATGAGGTAGGTAGGTATCTCTAAGACTTCTCCTTCCTTATTGCTTTGTAATCACTTGCCTCAGTTGTTTGAGCTGTATAGAACTCCCAGTTGCACCATAACACAAAGAAAAATCAGAAAATTGGAAAAAAAAGACAGGAGGCTGTCCACACAAACTTCAACTCTGGTTAACAGTGTGTGTGTGTGTGTGTGTGTGTGTGTGTGTGTGTGTGTGTGTGTGTGTGTGTGTGTGTGTGTGTGTGTGTGTGTGTGTGTGTGTGTGTGTGTGTGTGTGTGTGTGTGTGTGTGTGTGTGTGTGTGTGTGTGTCTGCCTGCTCCAGTGGGACGAGAAAAGCCTTCAAATACCTTAACGTGTGCTTATATTTTGGAAAATGTCTAATGCAAAAGTGTTAGTATGATGTGAATTCCCCAAATAAGGGAGGTTTAATGATGAGTCATGACAAGAAAGGTTGTAAATTCTGAGATCCTTGTGTGTGAGAAAGTGTTGTGTAAGGTGGGGAGAAGAGGTGTGTAATAGTGCACTGTGTGTGTGTCGATTTCGGTATTGAGAATCATGGACCTTGTTTTGTATTGGTACCAACTACCGTTATTTGTGGTATTGGGACATCGCTCTGGCAGGATGAAGTGGTTGATGGTCTCTTTCTGAGGAAAGATGAGTGGTGTGTTTGAGGAAGGGCAGTTACTGTACTGAATGCCACCCTGTGGACTAGCATAACAAAACAAAAACTCCCACACAGTTACATTATTGAAGCATCTCAACAGGAAGCGGATACCCAACCCTTACTGTCAGTGTACTAAGCAGTGGGAATTGAGCAAATCGTTTTTCATAATCGTGCTGCTGCATTCACAGTTTTTGTTTGCAATGAATTGCACAAACCAAGATGAACAAATATGGGGAAAATGCTGAAAAGGTTTTTTTAATGAGATGAATCATGTCTGCAATTTAAGAATTTATATGAAGCTTGGGATTAACAGTGATGTTGAAATGTGTTTCAAATGCTGACAATGTGTCTGAAACTGAGAAAGCTGCTTGACTGAAACCTAGATTGGTTTTAAATCTTGATCATGGTGGATGCAACCACTGGTCTACATGTATGCCCTGAGAGTTGAGTATTAATGTCTGCAAACAACAAGTTAAAGACGAGACCTGTTTTCTTTTCAGTTGTTTATTATAACACTGTTATATGATGTTTCTAATTAATGGGAAGTCATTTTGTTATTTTGATAAAAAACTGAATTGTGTTGCTCAAACATTGTGCTGAACATTGTGTTCAGTGTTGATGTTGTTCACGTGCATGTGAGTTTACAACCACCTTTAATGCGAACCTTTAATCTTACTGCTACACAATGCATTAGGGTGAGTTGAAAAATAATTTAGTATTTTAATCTGAGTTTTTTCCCCTTTTTTTAATGGAAGAACAATGCAATAAGGTCCTAAATGGCCATTTCTGAAACATCATTAAGTCTAAAAAATTTAGCCATTTGCGTCTAAAAGCTTAGAGCTTTAATAAACAAGTGACATTCCACTTAAGGAAAATAATAAATTTAACTTAGTCATTTCACTGACAAGAAAGATTAGAAGGTGTTTTTTTTAAAGAGCCATTGATTTCAGGTCAGTTGCCTTAACTTTTAATTTTACTCATTTGGGGTTTTGTCATGTTAATGTTGAGTTATTTTTGTCGTAGCATCTGTTCGGTTCAAACTCTTGACCAGGTTGTGATGCAGATACTTGTCTTTAAAGCTGCACTAGACTACCCAGGCCAAAAATGGTAAAGGGCAGTTTTGTTGTTTTATATTTTTCCTCAATTTTTTTTAAATTTTGAGTTTCATCACTTCCTGTGGACTTTCAATAAGCAACCATACTTGACACCAGTAATGGATTTGGGCAAATACGTGCATGATGTCTCAAATGTGATTAATGAGACATTCTTCTCTGTTAAAGCCTCAACTTGTGACAGTCGCTGTGCTAACTTTATTTAACACTAAAGGTGCAGTTTTAGTCTATGAGCTAGTTTCAACGTGCACTGCTGACAGCTACTGAAACGGCTAAAAGTCAGAAGGAAATGAACACACTGATTTAAATGATTCAGTGAAACGTATTAGTGAAAGTGATCGAGAGAAATTTTGCAGTTGGGTTTAGATATTAATCACTGAAGTGACACAAGCTCATTTGGGAATGAACATGGACTTTGTAAGATTCATTATCATGTCATGGGTTTTTATTTGTGTGTGTGTGTTTGTTTTCTGCCAGATACACTCATGTCATATTTGAATCTATTCCTGTCAGGGAAATAAAAAAATAAAAAAGACAAAATACTAGAGAAGTTTTAACGATCACAGAAAATCACAAATTAATATCTTAATTTTCAATAAGAAAAACCTAGAATAATAAGATATTTAAAACTAGTCACCTTCACATGAACAAATGTTGTCTGTTTTTGTCATAAATGGGCTTCCGTAGTTTTCAGGTCAGGTCGTCTGATTGTTCATATTAATGTCTCTGGTTTCAAAGTGTGATTATATTTGTAGAGAAAAGTTAAATACTCTTTGCCATAGAGAGTCTTTTTCTGCACTTTTTTCTGCATTCTGCCACCGTGAACAGCATGACGCTAAAAACGTGGATTTCGAGATCAATCCACAGCACAACACACACAACAGGGGTCTTTGTGTTTACTGTTGAGAATACAATATCCGTTTATGTTTTAATAAACCTAACTGCAAGAAGAGTTGGACCGTAGCAATACACAGTACAATAACTGGGTTGAAAAAGCATAGGAATAGTTGTGTACATTTATTTCACGGACGTGTTTAACTATCCTATATTGTGCAATATTGCCTTTATTTAAACTAATGTAGTGACGTAGTTTTCTAACGTGCATGGGCATTCTTCTTCGTCACAGACATTTTACCAACACAATGGTGAGAATTTCAACATAAATAGATTAGAGAAGATTTTCTAATCCTAAAGAATGCTTTTGCACTACAGCACCTCTCCCACAAGTTAAATTTAGGTGAATGCAAGCAACGGTATACAATTTAAAATGTATACAACGCATGTTTCCTGCTATGGGAAAGGGTCAAGTAAATGACTGCCAGCCATGAGATTAGAATGGTGTTTCGTTAGTATTTATAGAAACTGGACACAGAAAACAAAAATGTATCTTGTCTTTACCTTTTAAATCCGAACTGGAGCATTTAAAATGATATCCAGAATGCCTCAGCAATACACCACAGATTAAGACAATCAGCTAATGTAATTAAATGAGACATCACAATTGTCAAATGTCAAGTCTTGTATTGAGCACTGCAAGTAAATGGTCAGTATATTAAAAAAAAAATTAAAAAGACATTGTGTAGATTGCTGATAAATAGATTAGATTTTTGTCTCACAGTAGTTGTTAATCTTTTTGTTCTCTGTGTTTTCCTTTTTTTTAATTATATAATTTGACTCATTTTATTTTCATTTTGACAGCTAGTAGTGTTATGACAGTATACAAACTAAATTTCTCAGGAAACCAGCTAGTACTCACTTTCTTTTTTGAGTTGATTGCCTATTTTTTTATTACACCTGGTATTTTTATTTATTTAAACAGTTGTGATAACATTTTTATATGCATTTCTATACATTTTTTTCTAGTTTGGTGTATTTAATATTGACTGCTGGTTTAAAACAAAATGTGTTTGTGATTTTAAAGAAACCACTCGGTTTAACCTTGATTCTGTGTTTTTCTTTTTTTTTTTCCCCCATCAATGACCATGTATTAATTGAGCTGTGTCATGTCAGAATTGTTGAACCGTTATTGTGATTAGCACAGATGAAGTGTGTATGAGTGTGTGTACGTAGGTTTGCATAATGGGACTCTGTCACCCCTCAATGTCCATGTTCCTTGTCCTCTTAAAACTGTTATTTTTGGGTACAAAATTAATTTCACTGTTCCCTGACTCATTTCCAGTCATCACTGGAGATGCACTTTTTTTTTTCTTTTTTTAATTTGCCAAAATATTTCATTATAACGTGAATCCTCACTGCAACAGTATTGACATGAATGATGTGACAATGAGTGACTATTCTGTTTGAACATGTCTCATCCTCTCTTGTACACCATCCACTAGGGTAAAAAACAAAATAAAGTTGGTTGACCAAATTTGTATTGGTTTCTGGATGTCTTCTTGTAGGTGTTGAATATTATGACCAGTCAAATCAATGCTGTCATCTGCTATAAAACCACCAAAGATACCAGTCAATCAGATTGTCATAATGCTTTGTTTTTTTAATGCTCAAACATTGTGCAGGGTAGTTTGCCAATCCATGATAACTTTATAAACACAAAGCTAAGATATTTGTGACCATAAATCCACCACTAATACAGTTTCAAATGATATTATCAGAGCCTTACAGTGCATCCCCCTTTATTAGCTAATATTGAGAGTCTCTCTTGAAATTAGCCCCTAAATCCAGTTGGACGACTTGTCATTTTTGTGGTCAAAATAATCACATTGCCCTGGCCTGAAGCAAACTAATATTCAGTCAGAGAAGACCTTGCACGTTAAATGTTCAAATACTTTGACAGAGAGGATTTGGGGCTCTAATGTTTATCTGTCCATGTCATGGATGTATTTTATTATGGTCCATGTTCACTACATACGGTATTATTAGTGGACTGTGAGGTTCACCACACAGTTGCACAATTTATTTCAAAATATGTCTGATATGATGTCAATTTTAAAATAAATAAATACATAAATAAAGAGCAAGAGTAGTTTTATTTAACCACTTTAATGCTCAAGCAAATTTGAAAAATACGTGGCGGAACCTTCGACGTGGAGTCACTGTCTCCACACGGACATATTTCTCCGACACACTTGTCCACAGACGCTCGGTTTGAAATGGTAAATTTCATTGTTGAAGTTTTCAGGAGATTTTTATTGAAATATAATTAACTAAATAGTTTAATGAGTTATTAACTAATAGTGTGTTTTAACGCAGTTATTCCAGCTAGTAGCCGGTTTGCTAACTGTGGCTGTATAGCTTTAGCGTCATAAGTTGTTCGTGTTTAGTAACTGTTAAGGCTTGCTAGGCGGTAAACATTACTGAGCCTGTTGAGCGTTTACGTGTTAGATTAAATTGTGTTTTCCCCCTCTTGTTTATTATTTTTCAGGCTGTTACCCTTCAAACAGATCTGGGAGAAATCAAAATTGAATTGTTCTGTGAGCGCACACCGAGGACATGTGAGGTGAGTGACATATTTCTCTTGTTTCATTTTACTGTAAACCACATGGTTGTAAAGTTCACATTACAGTCCACTGCACATTCAGTTAGATTTGCATTCAAATGACTGAAGCTTCTCATAATATCAACATCCAGCTTGGGCGGTCCATCTCCTCTATGGTTTTATCGCACTTGTTTGTCACTTGTCTTCTGTGGTTTCTATATGTTTGTTTTTGTCAAGCACTTTGTAAACTCGTGTTTTTAAACGTGCTATATATATAAAGTTATTATTATTGTTGTTATTAAAGTTATCCGGTTGTGAGCTACTAACAGTAAAAAGCTTTTTAGGACACTCTCACTCTCTAAGTTGATTTCTTTAGGTTATTGCACTCTGGTTAAGTTGCCTTGTTGTGACATGATTCATCAGTGTGTATTAAAGCTATAATTTATTTATTAAGTTGAAAACTGTTTTAACAGTAGCACAACAGTCGATTGTGGTGTATCAGGGCTCCAGAGTCCAGACTGCCTATATTTTACCCCTAAAATTTAAGACAGTGCAAGTAGCCTAAATTTTTCATCTACTTGCACATGTGCAACCAGTAAATTTGCCGGGTTTTTATTTAACGCCAATGAAATGCGAAAAGGACGACTCAAAGAATCTGGTATCTGTCATTTCAGATGACAGGCCAATGTATGTGAGGATTATGAATGAAAAGAAAATGTTAATATTTGCTTTGCAAGTTGATTTATGGTATGTGCCCCTAAATGTTCTGCTTGCGCTCCTAAAATATTAGGGGCCACTGTCCTATAGAGCCCTGTGTGTTCTCCTTAATGAAGTCATTGTACATCACAACATGTCCCTTGTGATTATTATAATCTTTTTTATTCATTTTTTATTCATCTATTAATTTATTTTTTTCTTTACTTTTACAGAACTTCCTTGCGTTGTGTGCCAGTGGTTTCTACAATGGCTGCAACTTCCACAGAAATATTAAAGGCTTCATGGTTCAAACTGGAGATCCCACAGGTACAGGGACTGGTCTTGTGTCCGCTCAATACCTGAAATGTCAGAATTAACATTTTTTACTTTATGGATTTTGTGCATTGCAATTTCATTATGCAGGCACAGGCAAAGGAGGGACGAGCATATGGGGCCGCAAATACGAGGACGAGTTCAGTGAGCATTTAAAAGTGAGTGCTTACTTTGGATTGTTTCTACTGGAATATTGTCCATTTAAGGATCAATGCTGTAACTTTTGTTTTCCTCTTATTTTTCATATTCCAGCACAATGTGAGGGGAGTGGTCTCCATGGCCAATAACGGCCCCGACACAAATGGCTCCCAGTTTTTCTTCACATATGCCAAACAGCCACATCTGGACATGAAGTACACAGTGTTTGGAAAGTATGTAACCTGTCTACTGATAAATGAGTGTAGCTACATGAGATCAAAATAGTGGGAAGGCTGTGGAGTGATGCTTTGGACCCTAGATAGCTGGTTAGAGCATGCTTGACAGTTATTGAATTTAATTCAATATAATATACAATGTATAATTTAATTTGTGTCTTCATGTATAACTAAAGGGAGCCCAGCCACAGTACATGCCACTGCATCACTGCAGCTCATTTTAGAGCGTCTGCTCACATCTCACTCTCTTCAACATGTAGGATTATCGATGGCCTGGAAACACTGGATGAACTGGAGAAGCTGCCTGTCAATGAAAAGACGTTTCGACCGCTGACTGAAACCCGGATAAAGGATGTGACCATTCATGCTAACCCTTTTGCTGGATAGCTGATTTAGACTTCATGGCCTTTAACACAGCCATGAACTCAGATTTGTCTTCTTTTTTTTTTTTTCCAACAAGCAAAGTGATGCATTGCATTGTAACTTGCCAAAGTTAAAATATCTATCATGAGTCTTCATCACTGAGCCTGTGAATTGTCAACGTGTATAAACAAAACTCACTTGTTGTTACACCAGAATTTTACAGTAGAATTAGAATTAAAATGTCACTTTGAGTGAAAAATATATCTTACAGTTTAAAAAAACGAAACATCTCAGTCACTGTTTCTTAACAATGACAGATTTGCTAGCTTGACGCGACTCTCTAAATTTTAGGAAAAAATATTCTCATGTCACTGCCTTTGTGCATTGTTGGTTTGTTTGTTTTTTACTATTCATTTTCATGCTTTGAACATAAAAATAAAACACAGCTGGATGTTTGCTCTGAATAGACAATGTAAATAAATTGCCTTTTTTTTTTGTACTAAATAAAGATTTTGTAATTATCAATTTGTCTTTATAATGATTCAAAAATATATAGTATTTGTCCAAACAAAAACAAAAAAAGCAAAACAAGAAAGGTTATGGTGAGTGTACTGGAGGAGTTGTAGTTCTGTATGAACTACAAACGGGAGTACCTGTCGCGTCATATCACGTCATCACTAGCGGACGAGTCACTGGTGGTACAAGCACGTTCATGCAAACAGGCTGTAAACTCTACAGAAATGGCCTCA
Source organism: Trachurus trachurus (assembly GCF_905171665.1). Classification (NCBI taxonomy): domain Eukaryota; kingdom Metazoa; phylum Chordata; class Actinopteri; order Carangiformes; family Carangidae; genus Trachurus; species Trachurus trachurus. The sequence goes on along the minus strand of NC_139895.1, from coordinate 9,880,488 downwards.
GACGATGCATATAAAGTGAGTTTACAGCCTTTTCTGTGATTTACCATTGTATAACATGTATAATGGCGTTAATATATTTCGAGTATGAAGTTTGTCACAGCTCATTTATTATTCGTGGCTTGGTACTGTGTAGCCTACTGTGTAACACCTGACAGACATTTGCCTTGTGTGTGTGTTTTAGATTTGCTCCCTGAAGGGGAAGGTGACCCTGATAACGGGGGCCAGCTCCGGTATCGGGGCCGGGACCAGCATCCTGTTCGCCAAACTCGGAGCCTTGTTGGCTCTGAACGGCCGAGACGTGGAAAACCTCAGCAAGATAGCCAAGCAGTGCACCGAGTGTGGAGCTGCAGAGGTGCTCACTTAAAACTCACTCACTCACATGTCCCGTTAACCTTTCACCAGTGTATTAACATGTTGACACTGTACAGAGCACACAGCTATTAACAGGTTGTACATTTGTATCTGTGTTTTGCGAGCTGACATCCCCTAGTGATAAACTTGGGATATATGCGAAATGTACAGTCAAAATAAAGAGCCCCAATGCATTATGGGAAAGGAATAGATTATTTTTCTAAACTTAAAAAAACAAACATTTTTTATTGGGGACACATTTCTATATATTATCAAATTGACACATACTCTACAGAAACTAAATGTAAATAAATATGGTGATTTGATGCAGATATGTTATAATGGTATGTCAAGACATGACGACATGCAGTGATTTTTTCAGTATTGCATAAAATAATCAGCCCTAATGCATTATGGGAAGTGTAAAAAGTATATCGACTATATATTTCCAACATGTTCTCAAGTTTGGAGACACATTTCTTTATTGTTAATTGGCATATGCAGAAAGTGAATGTTAATGCATATCGCAATTTGATGCTGACATCGAAGTTAAACATAAAATGGTATTTCAAGACACGCAGGGATTTGTTCAGGATTGCATTAATACATTTTTGACCCGTTCACGTCTTCAGTGTCACCGTCTAATATGAAACGTGTGTATGTGTGCATTAACTGCGCAGCCTTTACTTGTTCCTGGAGACCTGACCAACGAGGAGAATGTGAAGACGGCGGTGGAGCAGACCGTCGCTCACTTCGGCCGGCTGGACGTCCTGATCAACAGCGCGGGCATCCTGGCCATGGGCAGCATCGAGACCACAGACCTGGCCCAGTACGACAAGGTCATGAACATCAACGTGAGGTAGGATTTAAAAAGAGATATGGAGAGATGATGTTTTCTGTTTTGTATTTGCAGTCTGTGTGGAGATTCTTGATTAAATCTAGATATGAGTGTTTGTTTAGAATTGAAAGTGGAGGTTTTTAAGTAGATGTAATTGCATCCATCGCTGCATTAAATTCATTTGTGTTGTCAACAAAGCAGAACATCCGAAGCAAATTCCAGTGAAGGGGGGAAAAGCTTGTTGTGTGCACCCACAGATTTGTGTAAAGAGGCCGTAGCTGTCATGAATCCTCAGGAACATTAGACCAGTGACACCGTTCGCCAGCCGCATAATCTGAATGTAACAGTATCAATATGTGGGTGGAGGTGTGATATTGCTGCTTTCACACTTGCAAAGTCCCATCACAGATCTCAGGCTGCAATTGTCCTTCAGAGATTCAGTGCTCAGTGTATTCTCAGTCATTTTATTGAGTGTGTCTCCTCTAAGTTTTGCTTCCTGTTCCAGATCTGTTTACCATCTGACTCAGCTCTGTGTGCCGCACTTGATCAAGACCAAAGGCTGCATCGTCAACGTGTCCAGTGTCAATGGGCAGAGATCAGTGAGTATTATGCAGCACCATCTTTTATTAATCATGTATCATCACTGATAACTTTGGACTTTTTCTCTCCGTAGTTCCCTGGTGTGTTGGCCTATTGCATGTCCAAGTCTGCTATTGACCAGTTCACACGCTGTGTAGCACTCGGTGAGTTGAACCATTTTAGCCTGGTATGTTAATTTTTTGTAAAAAGTTCACAGTGGCAAGAAATCATACGACTGCCTTTTTATTTCAGAGCTGGCAGAAAAACAAGTCAGAGTGAACTCCGTCTGGTACGTGCACTGATCGTTTTACTTTTGCCTAAATTCACTTTTAGACTTTTCTCCCTTCTTATTTTAGTTCACATACCAACTGTTGTGCAATTTGTTTTTGAAAAGTTGTTGAAATCAGTTTTAGCTTTTCTGTTTTACTGTAATATACAGTATATTTGTGCTTTTATCTCATCAGCCCGGGTGTGATCATCACAGACGTCCACAAGAGAGCAGGACTGGATGAGGAGCAGTACGCTCAGGTAACACACAGCATGACACTGCTGCATCTTGCACATACAACTAAATACTACTGTGAGGTCATCTAGGACTTTATCCGATTGTTTTTGTTGTTGCAAGGATTAAAAGGATAGTTCAACAGTTTGGCAAATTGGCCCATTGCCATAATCCCTATAGTCATAGCAGTAGGTTTGTTGAGCAGAGCCGCGAGCTGTTCAGAGCTACGCTACAGAGGCTAATGGGATTTCTTGGTTTCCCTCATCAAATACATAATCCAACAACTCCAAAACTCTCTGGTGGACAAGTTGTGACCTGCACATTCACCACGCTATGAGATAATAACAGAACGTTACGAGACAGAGTTGTTTTAGAGGCAAATGCAGAGACTGCTTGCCGGAAAACTGCCCCAGACAGCGGTTTTGCATGAATTTACCTCAAAAAACAACTTGGTCTCGTAACGTTATCGTTAACCGTTATTATCTCATAGCGTGGTGAATGTGCAAGTCATAACTTGTCCACGAGAGCGTTTTGGAGTTTTTGGATTGTGTATTTGATGAGTTTGATGAGCTAAACCAAGAAATCCCATTAGCCTCCGTAGCGTAGCTCTGAGCAGCTCGTGGCTCTGCTCCGCCGTTCTAAAAATAGCTTGCACCAACAATTAAAGGTAACAAACCTACTGCTAAAACTATAGGATTATGGCAATGGGCCAATTTGCCAAAATGTTGAACTATTCCTTTAAAATTAAAATTTAAAAAAATGACAAAGAATAACCTTTAAATAAAAACTAATTCCATCCTTGCTCTGTCTTTTTCCTCACCAGTTTCTTGCCAAGTGTAAAACGACCCACGCCCTCGGCCGGCCAGGCGAGGTGGGGGAAGTGGCCCACAGCATCGCCTTCCTGGCGTCGGACGCTGCCAGCTTCATCACTGGAGTCAACCTGCCTATTGATGGAGGTCGCCATGCCATGTGTCCGAGATAAGACTGTGTACTCTAGCAAACAGCGGTCTTGCTAATACAGTGCTTTCAAACTCCAAAGTCCATCTGTGTTTTTGTGTTCAATGAGGGGAAAAGTTTCCGACGGAGAAGAAAACATCACTTCAAGGGCGTGATTTTTTATTTTTTTTCCCCTCCATGTTTACAAAGGCAGTAACTGTCAGGACTTGACGGTCTCCAGGTGTGAAATGAGGAGAAGGGAGCCGAAATGGCAGCGTCGCAAGTAGGCAGTTTAAATGCATTTTATTATCTGGCTTTGCTATGAAGTCGTCTTTGATGAATAAACAAAACAAATTGAAAGCTGCTTATCCGCAAAGTTTTCAGACATTTATTGAATTACCTGTGAAGTCGTTAGGCTTCATTCACACAGCATAAAACGTCTGTACAGACCAAAAAAACACTGCAAGCTCATGTACCGTGGTAGTTTTAATGTTGTGTATTGTACGAAATCCTCTGAGTTTGTCGATTGGTGGGGACCAACCATCTTTGCTGCACATTTTAGTGACAAATGCATCAACAGTAAATAAAAAGGCTGGTGATGTCCTGCTGACCGTAGAATCGTTAAAGCTCCAAATGACCAAAAATGTGCTAGAAACAAGACTCTGATGCCTGTTCTTGAACTGGAAAGCTAATCAGAATTTAAATAATATTTAAATAGAACCCACCGTAGATAATAAACGTTGCATAATCATACATTTTAACAAAAAAAAAAAAACTTAACTTATACTGTCAGACTTGTACAAAGAATATTGAAAATGTTAAAATACTACCTTTAACGAATTTGGCCTGCGTGTTTACAATCTTCCCTTTTTTGTTTTTTTTGTTTTCGTAAAGCACAGACGTCGCGCCGCTGAGAGCTGACGAGAGTTTATCAACTGTTGTGTCGACTGTTGCAGCACCAGGTGTCGCCTCTGGGGGTCATCACACGTTAGATCGGACGACGACTCGTTCGCTGTGAGATGAGAGGCGCAGGGCGAGGTAGCATCTGGACACACTTTTTTTTTCTTTTCTTTTTTTCCTCGGTTCACACTACTACGGAAACCCTTGGCTCCACCTAAACATGGAAAAGTACCACACAGCAGTTGTTTGTGTGAAGATATCTGTAGAAATGTGGGGTCCCTCGGCACTGGACAGTTAGTTAGAGGCTCAAATAGACTTACCTGGCGGCGGCGTGCCTGTGTGTCTGAGGCACACTGTATACCTGAATGAGTGATATGGTGTCGATACTGTGTATGCCTAAAGGCTGTGGAACAATAACTATTGCACTTTATATTACAATATACAGTACATATACATGTATAAATAATACTTTAACATTAAAATAGGAATTATTGCATTTGCAGGTGTAACTGTTCCATATTTCTGTACAGACCTCTTGAAAAAAAAAAAAAACATTTTTTTTAAGGGTTCTTGCAAAGTCGGGTATCAGACCGTGAAGAAAATATGATACAACATGGTCCGAGAGATGACAGAAATGAGATATTACTTCCAAAAAAGGGCCGTTCAGATCTTGTATCGCACAAACAAGTCTCTGAAAGAAGCTTATTATTGTTTTCCATAGGCTGATTAGTGCCAGAAGTCTTATCTCTGCATTTCCAATGGGCTTTCATCCTCTGGTGCCCCCTCCGGTTTCTGCAGTCCAAGCATATTTTGTAGAGAGAAAATTGGAGAGGGGGGGAGAGGGAGGGGGAGAGGGGGTTGGGACGACAAGTCTCCTCCATCCACCTTCCTCCTCCGTGCAGTCACTCCTTTTGGTGGAGTATCCCTGGCCCCACTCCTCCACAGGGCGACTATAAGAAGCACACGGGTCCGACCTCGAGGTGATAGCGTGCGCCCGGTTCTGCCGGCGGTAGGTTGAACACGTCCACTATGGGGAGTAAGTTGGGGTCCTGGGTCTGGAAGATGAAGTGGGTCTGATGCCATCGGCCGTCTTTGATCTGAAAGCGGAGGGTGCAGGAGGTCACGTGATGAACTGATATCAAAGGGTAACGCTCACTCTGCTCTGGCTGTAGCTGGCTGTGCAGATAGTTAAGTCTCTTCTTTGGGACGGTTCTTTCTCTTTCTGCTATTTATGCTGCACAAAGCAATGAAAATTTACCCTTTAAATATTCAACATCTTTCCATTCCCACAAACAATGCCCTGGTTATTCTTCATAATCCACAGACTTCAGTGGGAACAGTTTTTTAACCAAAGAGCTAGTCCCCTCCAGAAACCACTGATCATTCATCTCTGCTGTCATGGATTGGGGGCAGAGTCTGCACAAATAAAACCAAAACTATCTGCATGGCTAGTTACCGCAAGATGTAAGTGAGAAAACATGTTTTTTTGTGTGTGTTGGGGGTGGGGGGCTTGTATTTGGATTTATGACAAGGAGGGAATAAGCTTAGCTATAATAAAGACTGAAGGCAGAAAAAAGTGTCAGCTCGCCTGGTTCACTCCAAGTTCAAAATCAGTCAAACAACAACTCTAATTTAATCGGTGTGAAAACTGACAAGTTGTGGTTTGATGATGAGTTGCGAGCAAAACTCCACAAACTCTGCGTGCCACAAGATCATTAATACCACCAATCAACTTCCTGTAAAAAACCTGCAGTGTTTGTTATCAATCTTTTCATCTAACTCCCCGAAATAAAGCAAAAAAAAAGTGTTTTTTAAATTGTTGAACTATTCCTGGAGGGGCGTATACGTTTCAGACAAAGAGAAACGAGTATTGCATTGACTTAAAGTGAAAACAGTAGCCGCTCGTACCCAGCAGTCGTCCCTGGGTATGAGCGGCTCCAGCAGATCGCCTGCTTGAATCCTCTCGCCGCTCCAGGCCTTGAAGCTCACGGCGCTGGTGGACGGCTGCAGGGACGGTCCTGCTGCCCACACGGGCGCGTTGAGACAGTGGATGGTGACGTGCTGCACGGCCTCAGTGCTCAGAAGGTGGATGAAGTTCATCTGGATACGACCCACACCCGTCTCCAACTGGAAGGCAAGTTGTTGAGGTTTTGTCATTTCAGCCTAAAATGTGGAAGATGCAACACTGACCAGGACAAGTTTGAACTCTGGAAAATTCCTTAAATGTCTCAATAATACAGAATGTACAATAGCATCATGCAAAAGTTTGGGCACCACTGGTCAAAATTCCTGTTCATGTGAACAGTTAAAACAAGTGGAAGATGGAATGATCTCCAAAAGGAAACATGAAACACTCTTTTGCAATATTTTAAGCAATATCTGTGTATAATTTCAGTTTTCTACAGTTTTAAAGTGAAAAAGGGAAACAAAGCAGCAGCCTGCAAAAGAATGGGAAACCCAAGAGACTTGAGCTCTCAGATAACTTTGACCAAGGTATCAGACAAGTCATTTACTATTTACACACTGTGATAGTTTCCAAAGGGGGGTTACTAGGTATTAACTATGCAGTGTGCACAAACCGTTGCTGTGGGCCCTTTTCCTTGTCTGTCATTTTGAAAATGTAAAAGATGAAAATAAAAAAAATAAAATATATATAGTTTAAAATGTGAAGGGAATGTGTCATCTGTAACTTTATGCCTTTTGGAGATCATTTCATCTTCCACTTGCATGCCACTGCAGATACAGATTGTTCACAAACATCATCAGTCATCACTAAGTCCTGTACTTCGCCGTTGGCAAGCGTTTGTCTCCGTAACACAGAAACTAGAGCACAGTCAATTTGTGAATTGATAGCAGGCTCCTATTCTGATATAAATTAGACTTAAGAGTTACATCTGGATCACAGACTCAGCCTTTCAGTGTGATGATCTGTCCCCATTATTTTTATTTACAGTTAATCCAGGAATGGCTCTGGCTATGATGTGCTGCTGTATTGTAGCGTTGAAATATAAGTCCAAGACAAAGGAATGAAAAGATAAAGGAGAGTTTGAGATTTCTGAGCTTTTCCTTTTTTTTGCCAGCTGAGTGTCTCTTTGATGGCGACTTGGCCAGGTCTGAGGACTAAATGGGACGCCTCAAGATTCACTGCATGAACGATCCGTCCAAAATAGTGCTAGTGTTTATCTTATAAGGCCAGAAAATGAACAGCTGTGCTTCTTTATCATGACTGGCACACACACATACACACACACACACACACACACACACACACACACACACACACACACTGTCCATCTTAAACTCTGCGCCTCTACTTCTTGAGAAATTTGCTGTAAGACAACATGAGGAAAACACTCTCCTCAAGGAGACAAGCACTCACCGATTTGATATTCACCCATGGTCTGCACAGTGTCTCTGTCTAAAAGTGATGTGTGTTTCAACTCTATTGGGTGCTTTGCCTATCCGAGGCAGACGGCTAAATATAGCACCGATCCTCACCTTGGATACGGTGATGGGTTTCAGGCACGTTTGTCCTCCAGCAGTGAAGTTACATGTCACCTCGATGGTGTCGGCGGCGCAGCCCAGGTTGGGGTCGATCCAGTAAGTGCCTGTCAGAGAGGAGCAGCAGCAGCAGCAGCAGCAGGGGAGAAGAGAAACGCTGCTTATCAAGAAAAACACTGTGAGATTGTGCAGAGACACAGACAGACAGACAGACAGACAGAGCAGCTCGAGCGTCTCCTCACCGTCGTACATCCTGTGTTCACAGTTGTAAAGATCTCGGCAGATCCTGGCAGGGTTGTCGCGGGTTCCCAGAGGGTTCTTTAAACTCTGGATCAGAGTGCTGAGATGCTGCAGGGTCTTGAAAATCTCTGTTCCCTGGTCTAACATGGGCAGGTCCACGCTCTGATAGTTCTGCTTTTGGACACACAAATATTATGAATTTCAAAGTGGCATACTATTATCCTGTGCTAAAAAAAAACACTTGGTGACCCTTTAATTTACAGGCCGCTGATTATGTGATAATGTCAAGAAATAGCCAAGAAATAATAGTAATTGCGTCATGATGTCTAGAAATAGCCAGAAATAACGGTCAATCGCATAACGGTCCATTTCATAGTAATGTCGAGAAATATATTTAATACCTATTTAGATAGGTATTAAATATATACATCTAATGTATTTTATGTTGTTAATGTTTCTTTTATTGGTTGGTGTGTGTCAGTCTTGTTGAATGTTTATTTTGCATGGAGCTGACTGTTGACATTTCACTGCATTTTATGTATGTGATAAATAAAATCTGAATCTGAATCTGAATATCGCCAAGAAATAACAATTGATTGCATAGAAATAGCCAATAAATAACGGTCAATTACAAGGACTTGGTGGAGAAAAAACACATGAAACACATGAAAAAAGCATGTGTAATCTTTTGCTTTATGGAAAATATGACATTACAATGAAATTGAGCGTTATTTCTAGGCTATTTCTTGACATTATCGTGTAATTAGCGGCCTGTAAATGAAAGAGTTACCAAATCCTCTATGAACCAACCAATGTTCAACAGTGGGGCATCGCTTCCTCTATAAACTGACCTCTTGCCTCAGTGCAGCATGGGAATCGATGATGACTTGAAAGGCAGCACCAAGGGCCTCGTTTCTCTAGCGAAGAGGACAGCGAGGCGATGAGGAGACAACAACCATGATCATTTGCACTTCACTTGTCTCCACATCCCTGAAAACCCTTAATTTGTCAACAAAGACAGAAGTACTCACAAGCGAGAGAGCAGAACTGGGACGACCCTGGAGACAAAAAAAAAAGGAGGAGAGAAACCAGCGTTTCTTTAGCAACGGCCACTCAATTGCGTTTGTGTTCTATAAATCCTAATATACACTGTCACTGGTGGTTGCAGCAATACTGTTATGAATGCACAGCAAATGAGGCATGAAAGAAAAGGAAATAAAGCATTTCAGATGAAGTGAATACGAGCCGCTGGCAAACAGCTGCTTGAATCAGATCAGAGTGGAAAATAAGCAGGTCTGTAACGAGTCAGATTTTCCTCTAAATAAAACACTTGACGCGCTCGCAGTCCGACCGCAGTGTCGACGTTTCAGATGAGTTTTATCCTCTTTGAATGATTCTCCCTGCTACAGTTGATTGTGCTGATTTCTTATTACACTGAACCGTGGGATATGAATTATGAAAAACACTTCCAGGTGTCATCAAATCCCCCGAAAGAGATTCAGCGTCACTAATGTTCCAAGATATTTCATTTTCATTCCCGCTGAGATGAAGCTAGTGTAATACCCCAGCTGGTTTCTTATTACTTCAACTTGTAAAACATCTAAGATCCAGTTTACTTTTCCATGGGCTTGAGCCACAATGGTGCAATGTCATGACATAGTAGTACAGTGAATTGTTTATGTGAATTCTATGTGGTTTTTGTTTTTGTTTTGTCTGTATTCTGATGATTTAGTTTGTTGTTTAAATGTGAAATGTGTCTTATAGGCTGCCTATATTGCCCTTATAGGCTGGGCACCTTAAAGCAGATATCAGTGGAATGTTTTTGTTAATATAAGTCCTAAATAGTCCTATTTTCCGTCAGCAATCACTTACATGAAGTATTTCAGCCTAAACACGAGTCTCTCCGTCACTCTGCTCTGCTGTAACCCGAGGAGAAAATTTTCCTTGTGGGATACAAGTGTTATCCAATGAGGAGAGAGAACGGCATGAAGGGCTGTGTGTGCAGCCAAGGGATGCGCGTGAATGTGGTGACGTAGCACGAGGACCAATTGATGCCTGACAAGGGCGGGGGCTGCTAACTCATGGTGCGTTCAAAGAAACTCGTACTTTGTGTTTTTCCTTCCTGTGAAGTCATACCAGTTCGATCTGGTACGAGTTCACGGGTCGGAAGTTACGAGTGGCCGTTATAGGGAACTTTCACAGACAACAGGATGGTAAAAACACGAGCTACGGGTTACCTGGAACGCTACCAAGTCGTAGTTGTGACTTGAAGCTGTAACTTACGGTTTCAAAAGCCTGCCTTGAACGCAGCATTAGCCGAAACGGCCGCGAAGCTGATATCTGCTTTAATTGATGCATGAGACTTAAATAAATATACATTCATTCATTCATTCATACATACATATTCTGTTCTAGACCAACATTGCATTTGTGCCACCTTGGAACCAGTTTTCCAGACCAGGAGGCCTAGGTCTTTGTCTTTCGAGATGAAAAAAAAACTGCATCCAACTTTCGTACTGGATCTGAACCAGGCCCAGAACTGTCTTGTTGTGACGAGATTCTCGTTTTAGTGATAGTATTATAGTGTAAGTCTGACTTTGATACGTTTATGGAATTTCTTTTAATGTGATGAACTAAAGTGGAGAAGTGAAAATCTTCAGAGAGAGAAAAACTCACATCCAATAACAGATTTGCATAATGCAAACAGGCCGCCTTGTACACTCTGCTGTATATCGTCATTTGCATTTGTTCATTTCGACTCTTGTGAAGATGCAGAGTTTAAAAACTCATCCGTCTGTATTAAAGACAGGAAATCAATTACTGAACTCCAGCATCGCTCTCTCTCTCTCTCTGAAATATCCTGTCCTTGATCTAGAAAGCAGCTAGATGCTCAAAGAGCGACTTCTCACAGAGGAAGACTATCACTGGAGATATATTTTACTTATTAAAAGTAAAAACTCTTCTTTCTCTCAACTTTTTTTTTCTCATTTTTGTGTAGTCTGAAGGAGAGGAGGAACTTACTGGTGGTCCTGGTGGTCCACGAGGACCAGGAGATCCCTGAGGGGAGAAAAAAAAGAAAATCACATGACCGCATTAGACTTCAATTTATTCATAACTTCATGGAAGATGATTAAGAAGTTAATTTCTCTCTTTTCATGCTGATCAGACCACAGGCCTGAGCGCAGAACAATGATTAAGCTACGAGAGGTGAATAATTACTCACCATTGGCCCTTGCAGTCCCTGATTGAAATCAAAGAAAGAGAAATCAATAATCCAACATTAGAGAGCGAGCAGACCAGATATTCCTCTATCATGTGCAGTGTAATGTGCCATCTTTGTGCTACCGTTTCAATACACTCTTTATCGACCGTCTGTTGTACTGCTATTGAGTTGCCCTCTTGCTTCTTTTGCGAGGCTTTTACACTCTGAAATCTTATTTCCACACAGCAAATCCTATTTTCACACAAGCGAAACCTATACATGAGTGTTGGCGTGTTTTTTTTTTTCTTTTTTCTCCAGAGCGAGCCGGTGAATTACGCCCGTGTATGAGCACTCAACAAACCTCTTCAAAAAAGCTCCAGATGAGCATGCAGCCAACATTTATCACCCTGACAGGAATTCCACAGCAGCTAAGTGTTACTGTGAGTGTAACAACAAACAGTGGAGTACAATAGGAAATGAAAAGCGCTGAGGGCAAAAGCGGGCCGAGTGGTGCGCCGTCTCCATACTAAGTATCCTATTCTGTGTTCACGGTACAGACAGAAAAGATTCATCACACAACGGCACCACGCACCGTCTCCCCCCGACTTCCTTTGTCACCCTGGGGTCCCTGATGGAGAGAAGGGGAGACAGAGGATCAACTCCATCACTGCCAGAAAAAGCAGGCAGAAGTCACATAAAGCTTGGCAGATAGGATGAGATATGAGGTACATACAGGATGACCGCTGGGGCCGATGATGCCAACGGGGCCCAGAGATCCCTCCATACCCTGGAAAAAGCAGAGACATGTTAGTGACTGAGGACACGTATGATGGAGCGTCTGATCAAGCGGTGTGTATTTTTCACGGCAAGTGTGCAGCTGCAGTCTGTGAGAGCTGAAGTAGTGCTGCACCGAGTTGACCAAAGTACGATTAATCTTCATCTCACCATCAAACCGCGCGGTCCTCTCGGTCCCTGGATCCCCGCGGGGCCAACGTCTCCGGGTGGTCCCTAGAAACACACAAGCAATTGTTGTTTATGAGTGGATGAAGTGAATCGGATCGGAGGTTAAACCAGTTTTAAGTGTTCAGTGACCTCTGTTGACCTCTGTTGGCAACAGGTGGGGTTTAATACACACACGTTTCTCTGCCACTGGAAATGGTACAAATGTTAATTAGCTGAAACATGTTAATCTTCAGTTTCTCTATTGGCCACTAGGTGGTGAAATTAAAAAACTTTCTGACATTCCCCCAGTCTCTGGACTTAAAGGGATACTTCACCCAAAATCGATAATTCATAATTCACCAATTTTTTAACCGTCATGCCAAGGAAGGGTTTGGAGAACTTTCTGGGCAACCAAAACACTTTTGGAGTTCCAGGGGGGGTCCAGCTGGCAACAAATTTTCATATAATGGCGACGGATAGAGTTCACTTTTGAATCGTCAAGTGAGATTTGCTGCGAGATGTTCGTTCATCATTGTAAACCATTGAATGTAGGATGTAAACACGGAAGAACGTCTTGCAGCAAATCTCGCGCAGCCACTGGGAGCTACTGCTACAACAAGGATAAAAACAGAGATCTAATTATTTTTTTCCAAACAACTATTTCATGTTTTGGCTTCAGGACACTTGGGTCAGTACAGACGAGCAGTATGGAGGTATCTGGATGTTTCATAGTGTGTGTTTTGGACGATTCAAAAGTGAACTCTATCCGCCGCCATTATATGGAAATCCGTTGCCAGCCGGACCCCCCCCTGGAATTCCTAAAGCGTTTTGATAACTCAGAAAGTTCTCCAAACCCTTCCCTGGCATGACAGTGAGTAGAAAATTGGTGAATTGTCGATTTTGGGTGAAGTATCCCTTTAAGCTGCAAGAAACCATTAATCACTGTCAATCAAATCATTTGTCTAGTGTTGGTTTGTCAAATCACAAATTTCACATCACAGTTTCTCAGAGTCTGAGATCTGAAATCCAAGTTTATAGTCAGACCACACTAAGAGATGCAGACAATCCTCATGTTGGACACTGGAAACCAGTGAAGGTTCAATATGACCAAGTCTGCACAATATGCAAACATCGTATATGGGAAGATTTTGCAATTTTCAGTTGGAACTGTCAGTTTTGCTTTTCATTTTCACCCAAAATTGGCAATGCTCTGATGAATGTCTGATTGACTGAAAGCTTTGCACAATAAAGTGAAAACTGCACTGACTAAGTGAGTGGATATCCTTTCGTTTGACACCTAAAATTGATTGAACATTTTTGTTGTGGTTTTGTACCAAACAAACGCGTCTGTTTATGCTGCATGAGAATATGAATATCGTTGGTCGGGGCGTCTCTCTAGCAACATTTATGGTGCTGACAATGTTTTGACACATTTTTACAGTGATTTGGATGTTGCACTTGGCCATACTGCGATATTATGATTACCGGTACATTGTGATTAATTGTGCAGCCCTGATTGTAACACATACAAATTTATCAGTTTTCAAATATGTTTGAATTACTTCATTGACATTGTTTCAGCAATATGAGACCTCTTCATAACAACTTTGTGCTTTGGCTGGATCCAATCTACGCTGACAGCAGTGGGTGGATCGGGTTGGGGGGGTGGGGGGAGGGGGTCACTAGGAGCTGACATACAGGGACAAACAACCATTCACACACACCTACAGGCAATTTAGAGTGGCTCATTAACCTGCATGTCTTGGGACTGTGGGAGGAAGCCCACGCAGGCACGAGGAGAACATGCAGACTCCACAAAGAAAAGCAGAGAGGCTCAAACTGAGTGCCGCCCATGACTGCTTTGACTTAGCTAATTAAAAATGTATTAAAACTTTTTTTTGGAAAGGCGCATTTGGGTTTTGTGTTTGTTTTCCTGCTACCCAGCTTCCCAAGCGTCAGAGCGCACGTTCAGAAAAGCTGTGGGTGGTGTCGCAGATGTTTTTATATGCTCTATGGCTCCTATATTCGTCTTTGGGCAACAACAAAACCAAACAGTTCTGTTCCTTGTAGAAACAAATGTGCTAGCCTGGTGCAGCCAAGATGTAATATTTTCATACAGCGCTCTCAACTGCTGCTTATCCAACTGCTTAACAGCACATGTGCTACCAGTTTTAATCATAACCAAATATAGCTGTAAAAAAATAAAGGGTTTGCAGCTGTGTTCCTGCTACATTTTTGCCATAATAGTACTATAATAATAAAAAAAACTACTCATGTTTGATTAAAGTAGTAATTCGGAGGACGTGGAAAGGTTTTGTGAGGAACAAGAGTAAACAGCTTTATCTCTCCTTGTATTATTCAGAATAAGAATCGATACTGTTGCCATTACGGGATGTTAAAGCCATTTCTTACGGAGCCTTTATTTCTGCAATTTTATCTGATTCTACTGACTTTAATTATCCTCACTCATTGGTTCTGAGTTAGAGCAACTCCACTAAAAAAGCGAACACAAAGCTCATCTGCTTCACGCTCCTGCTCAACTCCCACTGTGGGAAAATATCCAATGTCTCTCTCAGGATTTTAAATTAAAGACTCAGACTCTAGTAAAGCCTCCTCTGTTTCTTCAGCTGGCAATAATCTATAGTGCAGTAAGTAAAGTAGACTTATGGTGTAGCAGATGTTATCCCGGGGCATGTTGGAGTAATACCTAACAGCTTTCATACCAATTATTACTGAAGATAATGTTATGTAATGTACCTCACGACGATTTGGGGGCATCTAAACTTCATATAAGTGACTTTTTGGAGTGTTTTACTGTCTTGGAGTCAGATCACAGCGTTGCCCCGAGGGTTTAGAGCTCCGTTCAGACTGCAACACTATAACTTGATATACTTTTATAGGTCTGAATGACCCAAGGTCATATTTTCTGTTATTACTGGAGCTTAGTGGGGGCGTACCTTTGGCCCAAAAAGACCCAGCACCCCTGGAAATCCTTGTTCGCCAGGATCCCCCTGATGCACAAAGAGAAAGCAAAGAGTGTGGTTGTCTTCTTCACAGTGCACTGTCAACATCGAGGAAATGCAATTAATTCTATATTTTGACACGTCGGTGCTCACTGGTTGCCCTTTAGGACCCTGGTCTCCTTGTTTTCCTGGAAATCCCATCCCACCGGTGAAGCCTCTTTTTCCGGATGGGCCGGTTTGTCCTGGGAGACCCCTGTCCCCCTGGAGAACACACAAACACAAATAAACACACACGCATCCGCCTCACCTCCCACCCAACAAACCTCCTGCGCACCAAACGCAGCTGTAGAAGTGCAGCAACAAGCTCACGATCGCCCACCGATGGGCTCAGCTGACTGCATTTAGCGGGGGCCCCTCACCGATTAGGAAGCACAGCCAAGATCTGACAGTGGATACAAGCGGCGCGCTGGGCTGGTGCCTTAATATCAGTGTTTAAAGTTTCTTTATCACAGGATGCAGAGGAACAGTTAGAATTTAACTGTCCAGCCTCAATAAATGTTTGCATTTACACAGCCAGATCACAGCTTTATGTCCAACCCCGAGGCGGTGAGGTCAACGTCGCCTTATAACCACGGGTTCAATAAATAAAGCCTCTCTGTGTTTGTCACAGTCATGCATATGTAAATTTTATGTAACATTGGCGAGGCCATGGAAATCAATAGTGTGCCAGCTCATTAATATTTTGCAACAGCAATTTCCTGAAATGATTGCAGTGAATATGAGGCCCCTTTAAGAGAGGAGTCTTTGTGCAGACTTTGGCCTTTGAGATCAGAAAATGCTCCAAATATAAAAAGGCAGTATTATGGGGCCGAGGGAGACGGCCCTGACATATTAAAGCTGAGCTGGCAGTTTGTATTTGATTCTGGCAATAAATTCGCCTGCATTGTGATCTATAAAATATGCTTATGCCATAATTTTATAATTTATATCAAGCTCTTTGTGGAGAACTTAAAAACTTTTTTTTATCACAAGCAACTGTAGTTATCCATCCATCCATCCATCCATGGTTCTCACCTTCGGTCCAAAGGAGCCTTGGCTTCCAGGAAGTCCTGTCACACCAGGTTTACCAGGCTGACCAGGTTTCCCAGGTAAGCCCACCTCTCCGTCTTCTCCTTGTTCCCCCTTGAAGACAAAGAAAATAACAATCAGAGGTGAGATTCATTTTAATTCAGTGACAAATACGTAAGTGCAGTGCACCGTCCTCACCTTGACTCCTTTATTTCCATCTGCACCAAACAGTCCATCCACTCCAGGTGGCCCCTCAAGTCCCTCCCTGCCCACGACCCCCCGCGGGCCAGGAGGACCCTCTGGGCCCTGACCACAGACAATCAGAGTGTTGATATCAAAGCTTGAATCGATTTTAAATTGTAACAAGTACTTTCACTTTGAGTTCAGTTTAAATTTCAATTTGCCTCCAGGTTTTTGTGATTATTTCTAGAGAAGAGAAAAGCCTCCTACTCACTGGTGGTCCTTTGGTCCCAGTTGGGCCTGCTGCCCCCGGTTTTCCTTTCTGACCCTGGAGCATAAAGAGTTCATGTTGCACAGTTGTGACACGGTTTCATGACAGACATTACAGTTTGAGTTTTTTTTAATACAACAGAAACACGTCGCTGTTATTTACGTCCTTACTTGATCACCTTTGGATCCTTTCAGCCCTGGTCGTCCCTTTGGCCCAGGATCTCCCTAAAATCATCAACACTGTTTGATTTGAATTACACTGAGTGTGTTTGGGCAGTCTGACACAGTAGCTATATGATTTTACATTTCCAAGAGAAATAAATGGGATACTTACAGGAAGCCCCGGGGCTCCAGCTTCGCCTCTCTTTCCATCAAAACCCATTTGACCCTGGAAAAATGTAATTTTCTATAGTTCAGTGTACAGAACATCATTTAACCCTGACTGACACTTTTACCTGGAGACAAAAGAAAAAACAACAACTTGTCATTGTTTTTGTTATTTCACTTACGATGTGTCCGGGGTCACCTGGCTCTCCTCTGTCTCCTCTGTCTCCCGGAGGACCCTGGATTGATACGGACACAAACTAATTAAAGGATCCAGACCACCACAAACAAACAAGACAAAAAAGAAAAAGAGAAAAAAAAAGAAAAACCACTGGTAAGAAACTCACTCTGTCACCTTGGGGACCAGGAGGACCCTCTGTTTTGCAGTCATCTCCCTGTTCGCCCTAAACAAGCGGCGTAGAAAATACACAAACAAACCACAATCAATGGCATTTCCCTAAAACCCAATGGTCTGTGCAAAAATCAATACAGGTCTTGTTTGAAAGAGTCTAACAATGGGAACACATCGCCTCTTTACATGAATGGCAAATCATTACATTCGCTATTATCCACAATGATCCAATTTCACATAAACGGTGCCAATGTCTGTTCCAAGGACTTTATGGAATTCATTAACCGATAACAACGGGTGCGTGTATAATTTTAATAGTCATGTGTTGTGCATGTGTCAAATTATATAAATAAAAGAAGAGCGCAGCAAGCACTGGAAAGTAGGGTAAATAATTGGTGATGCCAAGGGGCCGAGCAAAACAGACAAAAAGCAATATACTGTAGCATTAGTGCTTTTAACATAACTGCGATTTGGAAAGTTATTTATCTGCAGTGTAGTTTGGCGCCAGCTTTACCTGACTCTTTCAATTGAAAATCATAAATTTTGCAATGACCCGTGTGATGGCATGATATTGATTTTAATTATAGAGCAAGCGCAGCCATTATTTTTCGAGGATATTGGCAAAGAGAAAATAACAAATATCCACTTCCAGATGGCTCCTGCCCAGGGACTTTAAAAAAAAAAATGCTAATTAGCATCTCACTAAACTCTGGTGCAGTGTACTCTATTGTGTGCTGCTCCCCGTCAAATAAACACAAATTATGGCGCTAATATCCCCCCAAAATCATGAGCGGAAGAGTCCAGGTGCTTGGTAAATTATAGACATTTGACAGCACTTAGCGAATTGGAAGTGTCCCGCTTCAAATCATCGATCACATTAAGAATTGCAAGGACAGGGGAGGCACTAATTAGGGACACGGCTAACGTCCCGATGCATCAAATAAACTGACCATGCACTGAAAGACAATGTGCTGTATTGCTGTTATACCTTGTTAAATAATGCAACTATTACAGCCCCTCCCTCCCTCCCTCCCTCCCCCAGAGCTCATTAGACACAATGCGAGTGCAGACGGAGAATGTACCTTTTCACCTTTTGGCCCCGGAGGTCCCAGTGGGCCTTGTGGTCCCATGTGACCCTGTGACAAGACAGAGAGTTTGTGACCGCATCTCATTTCAGGGCTGTGACCTCACACACCTGACACATCGCTCCACCTGACTGCTACTCTGACTAACACACGCAGGAGGAGGAGGAGGAGGAGGAAACTTCTCAAACAGTGTCATCAATCATCACTTCCTATCCTGGTGCCATGAAGAAGATCCATCAGTCAAGTCGTGGCTATTTCTTCTTCACCTCTATCTTATCCTGAAACTGTCTCTATATACACACATGCATGATGTTTTTTTATCCCCTTTGTTCAAGAGATAAGAGGAAGTTTGTTTTTAAACCAGCATTTCTCCATCAGTCCCATATTTGAACTGGCACATGTGGAGCATCTTCTTCAATTGTATGAATCAATGGTGGCTAGCTGCAAGCAGACAGGGAGAGCTAGAGAAAGGAACTATTAAAGGATCATAGGGCAGGATTAATGAGAATGGCTAATAAAAAACGCATGTGTATTTTCTCACAAATCCTGCCCTATGATCCTTTAACTTCATGCAATTCAATGTTTTATGTTCCTTCCTACATCTATTTGTTGATTTGATTTTGGTCATGTCCACTGGGGATCAGATTACAGAGCCATCCACAGCTCTCTCCCACTTTCTGCCCTCTAGTGGTCGGCTCGGCTTTAAGGCAGAATGAATTAAAGACCCCCTAAAGCAAAAATTGATTTTTGAAATAATTAACATGTCCATGTTGTGTTTGGGTTCTGCTACAAGACATTTCAGCAGTGAAGTCACTAATGCACGCCATAACTGAGCATTTTAGATCTGAAAATGCAGTTGGATTCAGTTTTTCAGCACCCAGTCGGGTTTAATACGTCAGAATGCCTAGCAACCAATCCCGTTGATTTTTTTTCGCATCTCATTTGTTGTTCACTGTGATGGTGACACTTCACCTCTACTTATACAGTGAGATGTTCAATAACAGTATCATTGGTTGGCGTGGCCGCGCGGCGTTATTGCCTTATTATTCATAGAACCTGGATTTTTCAGTGAGGGAGAAATAATAAACGTGTTTTTAGCCTCTTTGAGAGTTTTTTTAAAACAACTTTTTAGTGGGAAAGCATTTTTACACATTTTAAAATGCCTCTTTATAATCGTTGTGCGTCTGCTTAATCAACATAAGATCACATGTTGTAGAGTGGTCAGAGTTAAATAATGGGCTGAAGCAAAGGGAGGACAGCTGAGGGAGGAGGAACTTTAATCTGCACTTCACGAAAACAACTTTAACCAACACGACACAAAAGGGTTTGTTGACACATCCGAACGCTAAAGAAGAAAATCGCTCCAACTGTGAATTAAAAAGACGACGACGCACAAAAACACCAGCCAGTTGCTATAATCAACACAACACAACAGTGTGTCATTAAATCCTGTTGGTATGAAATGTAAAACCCAAATCTTTCACTAGTTGGTGGAGGGGAAAAAAATGTGTCTTTGTCTTTGGATCATCAAGACAAAAGGAGGCGGCACGGTGCAGCAGTGCTTTGCATTATCGTCTCAAAGCAATAAGGTTGTGGGTTCCTCCCACAGTGCAGAGATAATATGCACATTAGGTTGATTGGCAACTCTAAATGACCCCATAGGTGTGAGTTTGAGTATATGAGGTTGTTTGTCTCCGTGTGTGTCAGCCGAGTGACAGACCGGAGACCCATCTAGGGCGTAGCCTACCCGCCCACATGCTATCTCAGCTGGGATTGGTTCAAACTCCCCCATGACCCTGCATGGATAAGTAATAAAGCCAATGCATGTGATGGATCAAGACAAAAAAGAAAGAGCCCCACACTCGAAAACGACTCCAAAAATGTTTTCAGCTCCGTTTCAACATTACATCATGATTACATAACATGCCTGTCAACAACATACCCACACACTCATTATAATGTTACGCATACTCTGCCATGTAGCCAAAACCGTAACAATAAAAGGTCCTTACACACAATTTATCAAACAGAAACAGAAGAAACAAGTCCTTTATTTTATTTTATTTTAACTCATGGGCGGAAGAAGGATGTCAGAGTTTTTTTAACGTTACTGCACTGACAGGAGTTTTTTTTTTAAAGTGCTTCAGGTCCTTCACTTTCATAACATCCTGCACTGAAGCGTATTATTATTATCCCACCAGTGTTTTTATGAAGAAGAAGTGCTTACCTCGTAACCTGATAGGCCTGGATCTCCTTGTTGGCCCATTCTCCCAGGAGCACCCTGGGGAGGCAGCATGTATATTTAGCCCAACATCCAATTAAGTCCTTCAGTCCATCAAGTAAAGAACTCACCACCGGCCCGATGGTTCCTCTCGTGCCCTTCTGCCCGTCAAATCCCATTTCTCCGCGCTCACCGATCGGCCCGGTCTCTCCCAGGTGACCTTGGTGACCTTTGCTCCCCTGGAGACAAGCCATCAATGAGCAGGTATGCAGCCAGAGCAACAACAAAACGTCCCCCCACCAGAGCTGTGTGCTTTGTTTGACAATTCAAATATTTAATACTGGAAGTCCATTTGACGAGCAGCAGCACCTCCACATGACCCGCCCGGTGTTTACCACCACGGCGGAGAACTTTTCAACTCTTTTGTGCAAGAGAAACCCCCCCCGAGCAAAGTGAACTGACAAACCTTCTCTCCTCGTTTTCCTCGTTCTCCAATTTTGCCGGATTTGCCCTCCTGACCCTGGTGGTGGAAAATTGAACAAGGGGTGCGTGTTTAGTTGACAAAAACATCTGTCTTTTTACTGGGAACTGAATGAAATTTGAAAAGCTGCCTGCGGAGAGACACTCACCCTGACGCCCGGCAGTCCAGGAGGCCCGGGGGGTCCTTCGTTCCCCCACAGACCGATCTCACCCCTGTCCCCTTTAGCGCCCTCTGGACCAGCCTCCCCCTTTTCACCCTGAGAGGAGCAGCACATCACAGTATGAGTTATTATTATATACTGGTCTATGTGTATATATTTTTTTTTAGAAATTTGTATTTAAACATTTTAAACATTTTACAAAACATTTCCTGACGTATGACTTTGAAAATGTGTGATAGCACCACGCAGGCCGGACTTTGACTTGCTTAACCTGAGATAATATGCTGTATATATAGTAGTTACCCATACCTCACTCCCTAAATGTTCATGTTTTAGTTTTGTTTTTTATGTTCTTTTATTACTAGAAAAAGGACATTCATGCTGATACTTTGTGACTAATATTTGAAATGGATGTACATGTCATATTTGTTGCAGAATGTCAATAAAAAACTACATTAAAAAAAGAAAAGAAAATGTGTGATAGAAGAATGAGTTACAATAAGAATAAATAAATGATAAAATTAATAGATAAATAAAAAGGGGAGAGAAGGAGGGGGGATTAAAATAAAAACTCAATAATAAAAGTTGAAATAAATGGATACAAATAAATAAATTAATAAAATGATTAACTAGGTAAATAAAAATAAAAATAAGTAATAAGACACACATACATCTATACATCAACCTACACATCCATATACTAGTCTATTTTGATGTAATCACAGGCAATCTCAGTTATAGGATCCTGGCCTGTTTGAATAAAACATTCAGACTCATTTTCACAAGCTTAAATCATAAATAAATGAAGTATCTGTCTGTTAGATACAAGGTTTCACATCATCAGCTGACAAAATGTCTGCTGAAGAACCTGGGGGGGGGGGGGGGGGGGGGGAGTTGCCACGACAACAAAAGCTCGGCCGCTCCAAATCTTTGCCAGTCGAACAGTCACCAAGACCTGATCCGACGAACAGAGAATCTCGTCTGTCAAGCACCGGGCTAAGAGTCTGCAGATCAGAGCCCTTGATTTTGAAGAGCGTGGCAGGTTATAAATAATTTTTTTTTCATTTTATCCCGTATTCACAGGGCCACCGGTGACACGGAGCCAGGACAGGAGAGATGTGAGCTCTGAAGCTGGCTCCACATGAAAGTCTCAGAGCTCGCGGCGGTTTCTGCACTTGACAGCTCAGGCATGTAAACACAGAGTTACAGTAGTTTAGCCAGAATGACACAAAACGCATGACTAATTTATCGGTGAGACACAACAGGCTGTAATTTGAAGATATTTCGAAGATGGAGGGGGGGGGGAAGAAAAAGAAAAAAGAAGAAGAAGACTGTCAGAGCGATCTGACGTGTTTTTCAAGGTGCGTGTCACCAGAAAGTGAACAGAGGCTCAGCTGCAGGTTTGCTGCAACACTAACAGAGCATGAAGACTTCAGCTCTGCTGCAGTGTTACTGTAAGAGGCCGTCTGAGAAACTCAAAACTCAAAACATCCTCCTGCTTAAATGATTTAGAACAGGTAAAGCAAAGCCTGTCTGAATAAGACAATGAAGCCATAAGGAAAGAGGAGCATTATAGTGGAGAAAGAAGACTGCACTCATCAGCACAAGTTTTAAATTATCATTAAATCGATACCTTAAACAGTAAAAGGCCACGTCCACCATGATGAGTGGCTCCAAAGATGCTTGTAACTTAATTAGCTGTTGTTGTTTCATAGATATCTGTATTTGTCTCAATCTATCATTAAACTGATTGTGCTTTTTAGACATTTTGCCATCACAGGTGACATTTGTTTCAACCTGAGAAAAGAATAAGAACAGATAATGAAGATAGCTTCACAAACTTAATAAACAGATCACCTGCCCTTGTCTTAATCGTTCTGTTTTCTAAATTGAGGCTCACAAGGGCCACATATCACTGTTTCCTACAACTATATGATGTTTTATCTGTATATAAATATTAGTTCAAGGCCTTTTGGTTCTGTGAAAAACACGTAATAGTCTCTTGACACAAAAAAGAATGACAAGATGGAGCAAGAACGCAGCCGAAATATAAACACAGTGATAACAGCAAGAAAATGATTCAAATGCTGCCTGATAACCTGTCATGTTACTGCGCTAATTACCTTCATGTTTTCTTGGAAGTCAATGTAGGTATTTGTTAAATCACACGTTTTGAGATTTCCCCGGTTTCAGATGCCAATGAACCGTGACAATGCACTGATTTTCATTGTCCTAACAGTTCACAGTCAAAGCTGCAAATCCCTCTGGAGCTGCTGTTTTCCATCCAGGAGCTGCACTCTGGCCAAGAGCTGCTCCGAGTAGTTTACTCCCCTGACTAACAGAAAACGTCCTGTACAGCAGAGTCTCAGGTCGACTCTCTCTCTCCTAATCCGCACTCTCTCTCTTCTCTATACTGTGCTCACTTTTTTTTACCACCTTCTCTAAGCCAAAGGCTGTTTGTGGGTCTGTCAGCCACACTTGCAGCAGTTTGGCTCCGCTGAGTCGGCAGCAAGCGTTTGTGCTTTTTCTGTTTTTTTTTTCTATTGTTTTTTTTTTCTCTCCATCACAATACTTGCCAGACAGTAGAGCTCCTAAAATAGCCACTCGATCTGTTCTCACTACGTGTCAAAACAATCCACCTCCAACTGTACAAAGGGCAATATCTTACAAACAGTCCTCATCTTGCTCTAATTACAGCGAGCTGCTGCAGTAAACACTGAGGTTCACTGGGTCCGTTGGGTTCATTTATGTTGAAATTAGTGACGACAGTGTGGTTATTAGCCAATATCTTGGAAAAATATATCTCCCTTAACTGTGGGATGTTGAAAAACACAGTTTTTTTTTTCAGTGGTGCATATCTTTAGATTGTCACCTACAGTTTGTCTTATTTCCATACTTGCCTTGGCTCCATCGGGTCCGCTTGTTCCAGCCTCGCCATCGATGCCTGGCTCACCCTGATAAATAAATGACAACAAAAAATATGGCTGCAACATTTTTGTGTAACAAAAACACTAATCACAGGAAGCGAAAACAGATGTGCAGCACACACACACACACACACAGTGAAACTGCCTTTTTAAAATATATTTTACTTTTCATAAAACAAATTTACCACTTGGTTTACGCTGCTTCACAAGCGACTTGTTCACTTCGCTGTGCAGTTGCCAACATGTATTCAGTTCATTTTAACTTATTAAGGTGAAAGAAAAATAAAACATGAGACACTCACTCTCTGGCCAATCCAGCCCTGCTCCCCGATGTTGCCGGGCAGACCGATGGCACCCTGTCGGGGGGGGGGGGGAGACATGTGATGCTGGTGATGTTTTGTATCTCTTTGATTTAGTTTCCACTGTGGTTGTTTAACAGTTAGCTTAACAGTAATGGAAACTAGTGTGGCTTTATGGCTTCACTCCAAAATCCAAACCCTGTGCTTTCAAATGGATACTCTGTGTTTTCTTATAATGCCAATTCCCATGTTTTTCCCCAAATAAAATAAAACTCCTGGCTCAGTCAGTACACAGTACACACCCCTACTCAACGGGCCCATAGCCTACAATTTCACATCCAGGTAGATTCTGGCTGTCATTCTCCAGTGTTGGCCAACAGCTGGAAGATTGTGCACCAGAAATGGTCCAGATGTGGGAGTAGCATCTGACGACATGGGCCAGATTTGGGCCATGAAAGGCAGCAGAAGAAACCCAAGCATGTGGCTGGATTAATCTGGCCATTATGTGTATTTTGTGATGGGGCTGGTGATTTCTGATTGGCTGTTGTGTTTCCAATACAGCAATGATTACTGATTATTAGATAAAGATTGTGAACAAAGCAGAAGCACAAGTAAGTTTATACAGTTAAAGTCACACACCTTGTTTTAGTTTGCTCCAATTCAAACATGTTTTTAAATGATAGTCAATTCGCTACATAATTTAATTTATGTGCTTATAAAAAATCTTGTCCCATCTGGCTCCCAGGACAGAGATACAGGCCTCGCCATAACCTCAAAGGCTGCTGTGATGGACTCATCGAGAGAAGACAAATATACATCTGCCTGTCCAATATCTCAATAATCTATGAGCGTTTCAACAGTTTATCAACATCGATCATCATTTCACCTTCTCTCCAGTTTCACCGGGCAGTCCTCTCTCCCCGGGCTTCCCTGCTGGACCCTATCACAAACAGGGACAGCCTTTAGCATTCAGCGCTAACACAACATAGTCAGCAGGAGTTCTTTTACACCAGCTGTGTGATCAAACTCACCGTCGGCCCCATCTCCCCCAGTGGTCCAATCGTTCCCGGAGGCCCTGCTGGTCCCTGCGGTGCCAAAAGAAGAAGCATCAATAAAAAAAGGTTAAGAGCGCTTTTCTAATCTTGGACAAACAGCCCTGAAAGTGACAGTGAAAGGAGAAAAAAAAATTGTGAAAAGAAATAAGAACCAGGCAGAAAAGTGTGGATCTGTGGAGATAAGTTAATCTGTGGAGCTAAGAGCCTTCAAAACACTGAGCCAAAGCTTCTGTAAGTGATGGAAACAGGCCTGCCGCTACAGAGGCACAGTCAGGCTACAATACAGCTGCCTCTCCAGGAAGGAGACGGTGTAAATCAAATTGTCTCAGACTCACTACCTCTCTGCTTGTGTCTGTGAGGCTTGGACAGAATGAGAGAAAGAGGATTAGGTCGTTCGGGGATTTGCAACCAGGGGGCTGTGGGTTTCTAGGATGCACTGAATAAAAAGGTGTCAGGGCAAGAAACTCAGAGTTGATGTGTGAGGGCGCGCAGTCGTGTGCTGGGGAGCCGCAGATCATTATAGATAATGAGACACTATGGTTTATTATGCCTGTATATCCTCTCTCTGTGATTCTGCAGCTTCCAAAACTTCACATATCCAAACCAGATGGAGCAGAGAGCGGGGAAAAAAAAAACAAAAAAAAAACATTACCATCCAGTAGCTCTTTGATAATGAGGTTTATTTTCAATTATGGAACCAAAATCGAGTTCATTCACGGAGGCACATAACGAACTCACAGGCTCTCCTGCTATTCCTTTGGCTCCTGGAGGTCCCGAGGGTCCTTGAACACCCTGTAAATAATACAGCTGTTTATAACACAACACAAACACACACACACACAAGAAAAAAAAACACACTACTGGTATTTATTTATACACATGTCCAAATGCCACTAGAGAAACTAGAGTGCACACAAGACTCTCTTATCCACTACTGTTCCCCAAAATGTCTCCACCTAGAAAAATCAAGACTGACCTAAAACAGACCTCTGTTAGCCCCAATCACTTACTGGAAATCCCTTAGGCCCGGCTTCACCTGTCTCGCCAGGCCGCCCCTGCAGCAGAACAACAAAACCCACCAAAAAATATAAGTACAGTCCGACAAGTTGTAACGCTGCTGTTTGCTCTTATAAAAAAACTGTAGTCAGCTCTGTGCAGATAGGAGAAGAAAATCCTCACATTTCATCAGCTAGAACCAGTGAATGATGGAAACTGGTTGGATAAATGACAACTTGATTAAGTGTTGTAAACAGTAAGACTGTTTTTGCACTAAATGAATAAGTCTGGATGATAGTTGTGGTTGCGCTTAACTAAAAGATCTGGCAGTCATTAAGGCTGAATGGATGAAACTGAAGAAAAACCACGAAGCAGTGCAAATTCGCACTTTGATTTAATAGATTTGAATAGACCTTTATTCTACTTGACCGTACACTGTATGTAAGAGCAGGAACAGAGCTTATATAAAAACTGCAGCTCTGCTCCTCTGGCCCCCGCTTTAATGAGAAGTCTGTCTCCGAGTCAGCCGGGGAAATTCTTCTTCATTAGGACAAAAGTATCAACATCTCTCTCCATTTATCCTCTATTTATACTGGTTCCTGCAACCTTGAGAGGGCGCGCGACCGAATGTACTCCAGTCAGGATTGTTTGCTAATGCGGCTAATAATGTCATTATTACTGCTATACGGGAGGAAAGTGAAGAAGTCTGATCTCCCCCTACCGTCTCTCCAGGGAGGCCCGCTTTTCCTGGTGGGCCATCAGGGCCCTGCAAAGAAAACATCCAACTCAGTTAACTCAGCTTTTTTTTTTTTTTTTTTTTAAATCCCCCTGAGTTAAAATGTTCCCGGCTGCCAAGCACTTCCAGCACCATCAATATTTTAGGGCGCTTTGATTTAAGGTTCTGTTGTTAGATTTGTAGTTAGAATGTCCTCTGAAGAATCCTCAGATGTTAAAAATAGTTAATAATTACAGTCTGCTGAACAAAGCTGCTTAGAAAACTCTCATGTTTTTTTGTTTTTTTTTCCCCCTACCACCCACCCCTCCGTTTGGAGACTTGAGTCATTTTGTTTACCCTTGATTTCCATGGGATAGATTGCAATTATGTAGCTTAAAGCCAGACGTACTGTAGCTCTAAAGGCAGTTTGGTATGTAAAGTTACATTATCAACAATTAGTCCCGAACTTGAACTGAACCGAACTTTAAGAGTCTCTAGAGACGTCAACTTTGACTTTTTGACCACGTGCTCACCTTTATTCCCGGAGACCCTTTGTGCCCCACTGGACCGTCGGGACCCCTCGGACCCTGCGCAAAGAAATTAAAAGTTGTCAGTGATTAATAGCTTTGGAAAGCTTGGCCTTTAACAGACCCGAGGCACGAGCTATTTAATACATTAAGTCAATGAACTTAGCCAGTCAATCGCCATTTTTGTCATCTCCATTTATTGGAGCGTGGGAGGCCGTTCCCCCGGTTTTTATAGCGTGCTATAGTTTAGCCGCCACTGGGGAGACACGATCAAAGATTGTGGCGATTTTGCAAATACTTGGCATCTGAGAATCAGCTCCAAACTGTGTGGACTTTGTCGTCCCCCCCCCCCCCGTCTTTTTTTCACGATCACACACAGTGGTACCGTCAGCAGCACACTGCGGTTATTATAAACACGCCTTGGGAAAAGGTCACAAATCCTGCAGCTGATTCATCCTGGCCTTTAAAAATCAAACCAGACTGCAAACTAGACTGACTGACTGACTGTCGTTGCTGCTGTAAGCATCTCACATAAAAGAGATGCAAACCAAAGCCAGAGCAGAACAGAGCTCCCACCTATGTAAGGCTTTGAAATTTTAATGGCTGCTTAATAGCAAACTTGTGCAAGGCCATTGTTGAGAGATGTAGTCATTAGTTAGGAATAAACAGTTACAGCAGAAATGTCAAATGTGTTTTAACCTTCAAGTAAAAATGATGTTAATTAAATCTAAAAATCTTTCTGATCACGCAATAAATGATTTCAAAGTATCACATCCATAATAAATCTCTTGCCCTTTCCACATGTTGCCTGTTTCTTGATCATCTATGTTGTTGTATACAGACATTCAATTTTAATAGAAATGGGTCATTCCACTGAAAACATCATTTCAATTGATATAAAAAACTATTTTGTATAATATTTGGATATAGGATATTTTACCATTTGTTTTACACAAAGTCACAGCTTTATGCTACAGGAGTGCTGTCTCTGTCTTCTTTCACGTAACTGCCGTGTGAAAACAGTGGATTATTATTACATCTGAATCTGCATGAAATGAGCTCAATCCACAGGCTCTGTTTTTGGAAGGGAAAAGATGATTGACAATATGACTTATTAAAATCAATATGTTTTACTGTGCAGACATTTATTATCTATCCCTCCCTACCCAATACGTTTTTCTTCCATCTCACAGACATAAATCCCACGAAGCTTCAGAGGAGGAGACTGCTTTTGAACAAAACCCCACCACATTTTTCAAAACTGAATAAAGCCATTGTCTTCTCTCCTTTTTTTTTTAAAGGGTAATATCGCAATTTTCAATGCAAAACTTTGGGCACAGGGGGAGGTTATTATCGCCCCCTCCCCCCCGTTCCCGGTAATTGAGAATTACTTTGGACACTGCAATAAGGAGAATGATTTTTAATCATAGTGGTCTTAATTCTATTTTCCAAAGGCTTGATGTAATTTTCAGTTATTATAGTTATTAAATATTACATTTGTGACTGCTTGTGATATTAGGGGAGCCGTGTAAAACCAATCCAGAGAATGAAATGCTTTAATTATACCACTTACTCATGTTAGATCAATTATTCATTCGGTTCAGTCATCCTGCTGTGCAACCAAGGGCTATTTTCACAAAATAGAAAACTCAATTATGGAAAAAGCCAGCGAACACTGGTATTATCCCAGGCTCATAGCAGCCACAGCGACCGACACACGTTTCCATGTTCAGAAACTCCAGGGTATTGTATTGTAAGGAGCAAGATGTTGGGACAAGCTACTTTGCATATAAGAATTAATGTGCTTTAGTAATACATGCTCTGATTCTACTTTGCTGTGTCTACGTCGAAATATACAGTACGGTTTGTTTCCTTCGGGCTTTTCCTCTCTCAGTCTGGTGTTTCTGCCGCTCCTCCTCCTCCTCCTCTGTGGGATTTAAATATCTTTGGATGGCTGGATTCATTTGCTTTTTCATGGTTACACAGTTCCTCTCCCATTTTTAATCCCAATTGCTGCTGCAGGGGGGCAGTAAAATACATGCTCCGCTATACAGTAAACTTTGTTTTGGCTTTTTTCCCAAGGAGAAGTAGAGAAAAATACCAGCAAATGTAAAACAAGACTGTAAGAGCTGTATGACTGACTCTGTGAAGCGATACTTAGCTTAAATGCTAAAGCTAGCAGGTGATATGCTGATGTTTATCTGGTACATTCTTTACGTATTAGTTTAGGATGTTAGCATGCTAACTTTTGCTAATTTGCATGCTTAGTTTTGCAGATATTTAACCAATTAACATTTTCTAAGGTACACAAAGTATCTGGCACTTCATCTAAAAGCTGGTGAGATACTTCAGTTCATACCAGAGTGCTTGGACCACCGGTATGGGCTCAAACTAGGGCCAAAAGGCTTTTTGAGCTTGTAAAGTGATCTTAACAAACAATTTCAAAGTTTGTATTTGTAAATGAACCTTTGTAAACCTGTAAATTAAATCTGCAGGGGAAATACACAAGTTAGCACATGTGTAGACAATATTTGTATTTGTAGAAAAGAAAACTGAGACTGATTAAAATCTTTGAAGAACAAAAACTCAGCGTTCCCACACAGGGAGGGAGGCTGAAGTTGACCCTGTTTTTACACCTGAATCTGAATCACAATTTGACGACCAAAGTGTGGAGCTCGGTGGCGTTTTTTTTGACTGATTACAATTTATGTTATCATGCAACCCTAATTTGAGCCTGTACAACACGAACGACCACCTCTAGATACACTAACTCCATGAACTGGTTGTAGCCTGAACTGTGTCACATAATGTATTGACAGAGATTATTTAAAGGGGGAACTATGCAGGTTTGGTCCTATTTCGCTGTTTTGGTTGCTTTTTTTCCTCCACTGAGCTCCCCCTACAGTTTTGGAGTGCATATTTTCATTGTTGTAAACACTCAGCGCATGTTTCTCACAAGACGAGATCTGGGACACGGGGTCCGAGGCTCTGATCTTGCAAGTTTAGTTTTCAGCCAAGAGAGCCTAAGTGGAAGGCAGAGAGCCTCCATTCTCCCCGTGACAAGTCATTTAACCATCACAATCACTCCGAAGCTGTTTAATTAAAGCAGATATCAGTGGAATGTTTTTGTTAATATAAGTCCTAAATAGTCCTATTTTCCGTCAGCAATCACTTACATGAAGTATTTCAGCCTAAACACGAGTCTCTCCGTCACTCTGCTCTGCTGTAACCCGAGGAGAAAATTTTCCTTGTGGGATACAAGTGTTATCCAATGAGGAGAGAGAACGGCATGAAGGGCTGTGTGTGCAGCCAAGGGATGCGCGTGAATGTGGTGACGTAGCACGAGGACCAATTGATGCCTGACAAGGGCGGGGGCTGCTAACTCATGGTGCGTTCAAAGAAACTCGTACTTTGTGTTTTTCCTTCCTGTGAAGTCATACCAGTTCGATCTGGTACGAGTTCACGGGTCGGAAGTTACGAGTGGCCGTTATAGGGAACTTTCACAGACAACAGGATGGTAAAAACACGAGCTACGGGTTACCTGGAACGCTACCAAGTCGTAGTTGTGACTTGAAGCTGTAACTTACGGTTTCAAAAGCCTGCCTTGAACGCAGCATTAGCCGAAACGGCCGTGAAGCTGATATCTGCTTTAAGGTGCAAGTCTTGCATTGTTCCTCTTTAATGGTTAAGTGAACTTCTCACACAGATTTAAGTCACTCACCCTAATGCCTTTAGGTCCTCTGATGCCGATGGATCCCCGTGAACCAGGAGGCCCCTGAATGTGTGTAAAGAAGCAATCATTAAGCCGGGTCCTGTCAAAGTGTCAAAGCTAAGATACAAAGGACAATTATCTAAGTCTCAAGCTGAATGTAGAAACTGTTATAAATGCTATTTTTCTAACCAACCTATTGTACCAGTATTATATTGAAGCACTCCACTGCTAAGCCTGCATTATTAATGCCTTCTGAGAGATTAGAGCGATATGAAGTGTCAATAATGGATTTGTCTTAAAGAGCAACTTAAATCCTGTTTCCTGTCAAACACCAGTTGCTTGATCTCAGAACTGCTTCTTAAACTGCGATGTGTATCAACATTAGGAGGCAAATGTGTTGACAGTTGTTCCACCTGTAAATACTGGCCATGATGGAGAGGATTAAAAACAAAACAGGGATAACAGTGCAGATTGTCAGACGGACGGTCTCTCCAGAACAACACTATCCAACTATTCATAAAGCTCAGTACATCACTATGACAATGACAAGTGTGAACTTACTGGGATCCCCTGCAGTCCAGGTATTCCCGTCTCTCCAGGTATTCCAGTGTGACCCTGACGGACACCACATCACTTAAATCATATCAATATTATTTAGACAAAATCATGAATCAGCTCCCAAACTGGATGGCCTTGTATTACCGGTAGCTCTTTGTTATACTGTTTAATCTGTTTAATCGGTCTCTCCAAACATACAACTCGCCCCCCCCACATCCCTTACGTATGAAGAATTGAACGCCCCACGGTACGAGAGACGGGGTCCAGACTTACTCCTTACCATCGGCCCCGGTTCACCTGGTGGTCCAGGGGCGCCCGTTTTCCCTCGGTCCCCCTGAGGAACAACAGAGAAACATCTCATGTAAGGATCCATCGAAAAATATTATTTTAACGTCACCGACCAATCGTCCAAAACCTCAAAAATATGAATTTGTGAAAAGCATCAAATTTGCATATTTGAGAAGCTGAAATCTTTTGCCTGATAAAATGACAAACAGTTGATTCTCCAGTGTTGGCTTATTGTCCGAGACCTAATTACATGCTTGACCAACAATAAGCAATAAAACTGATTAAACTGGACTCTGGACAACACCAACTGTGATGCTAGCACAGTGTGACAAATTGAGACCATGCTAACCTTTTCTCCGGCGATGCCCATCTCTCCGAAAGGCCCAATAAAACCAGGCAGCCCCTGAAGAAGAGGAAGCATCCTGTCATAACCGTTTCTTGTTCCTCTTAGTTGCACTGAAACTAGATTTCTCATAATAGGGCTGCTCAGCTTTGGGGCTCGAACAAAACAGACACACACAGACACAAGAGTGAGCATCAAACAGAAATAAGGGAGAGAAGCCTTTACCCTCTCGCCAAGCTTTCCGACCTCGCCAGTTATCCCGGTCTCGCCCTACAGCAAAGCAGCCAATTAGCATATCACAAACTTATTCATGCCTTTCGTTTTTAGTTCAAATCAGTCGAAAAATGTGCTCGGAGCCCCGTCTCCCTGTGGTAACGGGAGAATTAACATCTAATTTACACATATTCAGATGATGCATTATCATAAAAGTAAAACCAAGGGGATGGGGATGTTCACTTAAAGGATGACAGTGGTTCGGTGGTGGTTGTGTGACTGTTAGGTCTGACCTTGGGTCCGTCTGGGCCTGTCAATCCAGGGAATCCCTGCCTCCCAGGCCTGCCCTGAACAGAAAGCAGAAATGACACATAGAAGAGTAACGCAGCTCCTCATAACAAAACTATAAAGCCTCTGCATCTCCGGTATGCAAAAGGTGCAGCCTGTGAGTCGACCGTCGCCCCGAGAGGCCGCGGCAAAAACTAAAAAAAACAATTGATGCCAAAGCAACAATATCCCTATAAGAAACTTAATGATACACAAAAAAAACTAACAAAACAGTCATTTTCAGCATCAAAAGCTTATTATTACTCACAGAAGCCATTGAGTCGTTTTGTGTTTGTTTATGTTGATCACTGGTGGGTTACACGTTAGGGAAAATGGCAGACTGGAGTCAACCATGGCACAAAAAAATAAAAATAAAATAAAAAATAGAGAACTTCACTGGAAAAGCTTTCTCTATTGTTTCGCCCGGGATGATAAACACCTTTTTTTTTTGGACAGAGACACTGTGTCACCGTCACTGTGGACTTCTACTTTAAACTGCTCCACAGTTCAAAGCCGTCCTGTCTGTCTCTTACTAAATCAAAAGTTTGGCGTTTACGGCCACTTCACCCACTATGTTCTGCATCCAGATACTGAGAGATGAATATAAATCTGCGTACGGCGGAGATGCTTTACAATCAAATCACTTTCAATAACCTTAAATAGCCTTTACGGCACATTTGACGGTATTAATTCACTGTCATCAACTTTAGGTGTTTTATGCATCAGTCATCACCACTGACGAGCAGCTATACATTTGATTTAAAACTGAAAGGCAGCTGCTGTGTGTGATTTCTTTTTATGATAGAAAGAGAATAGCAATTTGCGAACCAATCCGGGAATATGAGTCTACGGTGTCCAACAGTTTCTCAAAAACAGCTTCAGAACAATAGATGGAGCAGAAAGCCACTGGACTTGTTGTCTATAATGATCCATGGATTGCAAAATTAGTTCAGACAGACGCGTGTGGGGTTTTTGTGTTGATGGTTTTGTGGTCTGGTGTGTGTAGCGGATCCTGCATGATTATGATGTTATGATGGTTTCTAACTGGTCTGGAGTTGCAGGGATCATCCAATCAGCACTCACCTCGAGTCCAGCGGGTCCAGCTGGCCCGAGCGGTCCCTCATCACCCTGTCAACAGAATTGCCGCATAAAAGGTCAGAGAAAGAAGAAAAACACCTCCTCCTTCTTCATCTTCTGCTTCGTTTTCAAAATGTCAACACACACACAAAAGAGTCAAACCCACCTGGAGTCCAGGTGTTCCTCTTGGACCGGGCAAACCTCTGGTCCCCTGCTTTCCCTGCGGACGACAAAGACCCGAGAGTTAACTGTCACTCGCAAGCTTCAACAGTCACGACTGAAGAGTTAAATTCACTGGACCGACCTTGGGGCCTTCGGGGCCGTTTTGACCCGGGGGTCCGATGTCACCTGGGAAGCCCTGTGAAAACAGCCACACAGTAAAACACCAACTTTCATTTCATTTATCTCCTTTTGACCCCTCCCTGGGGAATAAGGGACAAAAGAAAGGACAACAGATCAGAGCAGACAGCGGCCAGATTACAGCAACATGGAATTAGACAGAGTTAATGAAATGAAATGAGCATGAAATGAACATATCGACAGCTCATTTAACACAAATACTTAAGATTTTCTTCAAGAGTTTAAACAAATAATAAAATCTTTACATTATGAGCTTTTTAAATTTGTAAAGATTTGGATTTACTCTGTAGAACCTTCTGATGAGCTCTTTTTTTAACTGATTTTTTATTTGACATATAAACACATACAAACACAAACTCAACAAACACTGAGGAAATGTATATTATATACTGTACAGTTACACTTACTACGCTGATGAGCTCTTTTATTGGAA
The DNA here is from genome assembly GCF_905171665.1 of Trachurus trachurus. Lineage (NCBI taxonomy): Eukaryota > Metazoa > Chordata > Actinopteri > Carangiformes > Carangidae > Trachurus > Trachurus trachurus. The sequence continues at coordinate 9,845,563 of NC_139895.1, read as the reverse complement.
AGCTTTTCCTGATTTGATTTGATTTGATTTGATTTAATTGTATTGGTTGTCATTTTATTGGTTGTCACTTTGTTGTACAGCACTTTGTATCATTTGTTTTGAAAGGTGCTATATAAATAAAGTTTTTTATTATAGTTACTATTATTTTCTAAGGAAAGGAAAAGCACATGATGGTATTCATCGCCTCAGTCACCAGTCAAACAAAGACTACTGCAAGATGCATTGAACTAGCACCTTAAATACACTGATAGAGCAACATTCTTTAAATATGCATCAATTCAAAGTACAATCAGCCAATCCTACCTCAGGACCAGGAGGACCAGGTAAACCATCAGGGCCCTTGTCACCAGGTTTGCCCTGAGAGAAGTCACAAATACAGATCAGACAACCTCAAAATCACTGACACATCGCACCTAGAAACAAGCCTTTGCATCTTCTTTATGAAGTCCACAGTCATGTCTAGTATATGCACAGTTACTTGGGAATCTCATTTTCTCAATTCCACAGTATTTCGGCGCACCAAGCTGTTGGAGCCGAGGTACGACGCTGACAGGAGGAATGGGAGGAATGAGGCTGTTATCACTGCTGCACCCATGCAGACATCATACAGCAGGGTCAAGCAAACAAGACAGGGAGTGGGTTTTCCCAGGAATCTCAAATCAGGGATCAGAGAGCAGTCAAGATATTAAGGACACTTAAGAGCACATGAGTGCCAACTGCTGGATTAGTCTTAATGCTCGGGGAGAATTCTGGGCTGGGAATTTCGTCTGCGCCCTCTCTGCTCTTTGAGAGGTTGTTTGTGTTCGATTAGCTAAAAATTTCTTAGACTCACATTCTCCCACAGATGAACGCCTGAAATTTTGCTTTTGTAAACATTGGAAGATTTCCACTGATTTTTATTCAAGCGCCGTCGCTTTTTCTTTTTTTTCTTTTTTTTTCTATCTCGAGTGCATCAAAAGATTTAGTGTACCCAGAGTCTGAGCACAGCCAGCTTTTAGATCAAAATTCTCAGTCGAAACAACTTTCACAACAATTTTTTTTTTTTTTTTTTTTTTTTTTTAGAGAAGCTGCGTCCACTCGCAGCCAGCCTCCTCTGAGCTCCGCTGGACAGAAAGTACTTTATCAATCATTTATTGATCACTCAGGAAAAATACATACACAGAGAAACAGAGGATTCAAGCGACCCAAAGCTGTTGTGCATGAAAAGAAATGGCTGTATAAATAAGCATGACCTCTGTATGAAGTAGTGCAGTGCAGTGCAGTGTCGAGATAAGCTGAGCTGTCAGTAATCACAGATTAACTGTGCAGGCTAATCAAACAGATCCCAGCTCTGCACTACGGTGCTGGGAGCTGAATCCCTGAGCTGTCCGCCTTTAACTAGACGTAGCCTTAGATATTCTGTTGTACCTTTTTTGTTTTTTTTTGTCTCGGCTGATGCTCTGCTGTGTTTGAAAGGGGGATAGAAAATACCTGTGGTCCTGGTTTTCCTTGAGGACCCGGTAACCCAGGTGAGCCACGCATCCCCTGTAACAGGAAAAAGGGCAGCGCATTGTAAACAAAGCCAGATGGAAAATGGTTGGTTAAATACAGAAACACATCCAACTCTATTTCTAGGAAAAAATAGGATAAACTGCTCATCAAACTACCTGTGCTTATTATATATGTATAAAACACCTGCTCCATCACCCACACACACACACACACACCTTGTCCCCCTGGAATCCGCTCTCCCCTGGCTCTCCGGGCAAGCCGACATCCCCCTGAGAAAAACACAAAGCACGACCACACAATAACCAGAGTGTTAGCAGGAAAACGTATTCAATCAACAGGAGTGTATTACAGCTTCGTGTTATCTGTCCGCTTGCAGAGAGACATTTTCTGCAGCCATTCGTGGATTTAGTGGGTGAGTGGTCTAAGAAAGACGTGTGCAGATCACCTTATCACCTTTCAGTCCTGGTTCCCCCGGGTTTCCCGAGACTCCCTGGGAGGGAAAAAGAAAAGAAAACACTAAAATCATTTTTGAATGTTAAGGAGGATTAACAACATCAGGCTCAAAGTGAACAATAATAATTAATAAGACAAACCAGAACCCACATATGCAACATATCCACACTGTTTACCTTGAGTCCTAGAGGTCCTGCAAATCCCATAATGCCAACAGGGCCCATGTCTCCCTGTCACCAACAACACACACACACAAAACATCTATTTACTAAACTCAATGAAGAGATAAAACTGTAAAACCTAAATACATCTCACATGCTCATAGCTGCTTCTATCGCCCATAACTACATCTGAATCTTACATAACTGGTTCTACACAGGGCTGAGTGAATGGATGAAGAATATGAACTGTTTTTGTTTGATTAAGGAGGGTAAATGTTTTTAATTGTTAATGTTATGGGACAGGACCTTTGTCTAAACCAAATGCTTACATTATATTATTTAAAACACCTACCCAATCATCTAATATAAGATTAATTCAATGCTTTGACATTCAGTGCCACTTTATAGTTTTTGTTTCTCTGTGCTGTGACTATATGTCAGTATTCAAGGTTGAAATCTAATCCAAGTGTTTATTATCAGCTACAAAGATGGATTTCTTGAGCTAAATAGTCCTACAGTAAAACATGGGTAAGGAACCTGAAAGTATATCAAGTAAGGAATCGTCTTTCTTTCTTTCATATAGAAGTTTTCAAAAAACAGCTGATCTACTGATCCATCCAACTGCTCTCCAGAAGGATGAGAGGCACAAACAAGGGCTTAAGGAGAAACAAGAGAAACAAGGACATTCAGTACAAAATATAAAGCCCGACAAGCAGGGAGAAGAATACAACAACACTCACAATAAGACCGGGGACTCCACATGGGCCAGGAGCTCCCAGTTCACCCTAGGAGGGAGGGAGGGAGGGAGGGAGGGAGGGAGGGAGGGAGGGAGGGAGGGAGAAGAGGAGGAGGAGGAGGAGGAGAGAGATGCAACATGAGCAGAGGCAGAGAAGAGCAGCAGCAGCAGCAGACAGAGGGAGGACATGTGTAAGCAGCATACAGTCGTGTTTATATATGTTGTTTGTTTACTCGTTTGCCTCCTCCATTCATTCACGGCCTTAATGTGCTTCTCCACTCAGCTCTGCATAGCGAGCCTTGAGCCTTGAGCTAGCAACTTGGCACCGGACACACACGGGCTCGTTGTCCAAATGATCCGCCGTCCCACAGCCGCACCACATGCCATGTCTACATCCTCTCCAGCCCAGAGATGGATGACACACAGCCCAGTGTGGCCTTCCTGTCGCCTCCGCCTTGTTCGTCATGAATGAAAGGAGACGGATTCAGCCAAATTGACCCCCCCCCCCCCACCCATCCACCCACCACCCTCCACTCTTTCTCTCTCCCTCCTTTCCCCCTTGGAGGGAGAGGAAATGAGGCCTGGAGGAGGCTCTCGGAGGTCAGCCAATCACAATCTAACACTGACCCCGTCAATCACCAGTAGAGTGGGTCAAAGTCAAGAGAGAGAGGGAGGAGAGAGAGAGAGAGAGGAAAGAGTGAAACTGCTGATGCTGCCGCCGTATATCAGAGTGGATTATGACGGGTGAGTGAGTTACTAAGTGAACGCACAACTTTGACTCACAGTCCGGTTTGTGCAACGGTGAAGTTTTCTCCAACTCTGTCAGGCCCATTAGGTACATCACACCTTTTCCATCCACTTTTGTACACATACTTATGCAATCTAATGGTTATATTATGTACTAATCTTTTTGAGTCAAAATGTAGTCAGGTTACTGTTTTAAAAACAATTTCAGTTGTCATACTCATTTTTTTGTCGGGCCACATTATGCTGTAAATATGAATGAAACACCCAAAACAATCAATGAAAATAGTACATCAGTACTGTATAGTCCAGGCCTGGATGGAAACTACATTTCTGAAATAAGATTCAGACATGACCCAAGACAACAGGAGGGTTAAAGGTCCAGTGTGTAAAATGGGGGTAAAACCGTGATATCTACTGTAGCGTTCAGATTCCAGTTTGCAGTGCTCACTCACTTTCTCGCTCGTGGCCTCCAAGGACAAAAATACTTATTTGCCACGACTGGGAGTATTTTAGGAGCATGGAGCGATGAGGTGAAGATCTAAACCATTTTACTATATGTCTGCTGTATCCTCCTCGTTCGTCTTTCCTCCCTCCTTCTTTATTTATGAATGTGAAACTTGTGAAACGTGCTCTCTGCCTGGCTGGATTTTCCGTTCGGGCCGCCGTACAAACATGGTGGCGCAAGATGGCGCCACTCTCTAAAGCAAGACCCTTGCTATATGTATATATAAAATAATTTTATTTTATAGCGATTATACACTTATACAAATGTGGCGGATGTTGTCTGGCCTGTGGGTTTCGAACCGGGGTGTCCCGCACCGCCGGCGACGATGCAATGCAAACCGTTTCGCCAAGAGGTCCATGACCACTTGGCAAGTGGGTTTGCACGTCTTTTATGGGCGAGTGAGTTTAACTTCACTACGGCTAAGCGCCACATGCCGTCACTTCTCCTCACTGGTACCTCTTGACCCTCGGACCTCCGTTACACAAATATATACAGTAAATGGGTAGTATATTCAGATTTTGCTTGCCAATTACTACACACTGAACCTTTAAGTGTATTATAGTCACATAGAACGTGTTAAATACCATGTGAAATGCATGAGGTGTAAAGTTCAGTGTGTCTGCATGTACCGTATCTACATAATTTCACTTACTGGGTTCCCGTCGGGCCCTGGGGGTCCCCTCTCTCCAAAGTCACCAGGAAACCCCTGAACACACAAACAAACAAACAGGACAGTCATGTAACCAGAGGAGGAGGAGGGGGTGTGTAGGGGGGGAGAGAGAAACTGAACGTCAATCATTCATTCGGTCCATTATTTGGTTAAAAACCATTCATTTTGTAATTTGCTGAGTTTATACTTATATATCACTTGGTTTTGTCAGTTATCACACTAAACTAAAAGGGAGGAATCAACAAAGTGTTTCCCAAAACAGACATTAGCGGAGTAAAGCCAAGCAAATCCCATCAGATCTGATCCCAGCACTTCATTCCTGGGAGACCAGCAGGAAATTCCATGGTGGAGTGTTTCTGAGCAGCCGAGTGTCTGTGTATGTGTGCGTTTATGTGTGTATTTGTGTGTGTATCTGTGTGTGTGTGTGTGTGTGTGTGTGTGTGTGTGTGTGTGCGCGGGCTGGCAGGGAGCGCTCAGCAGCCTGCGAACCAAACCCCCAGGACTTGCCTAAATGGCTGAATAAAGCTGCTTGGCCCGGGAACTGCTGACTGTGTCTTTTTTTTTTTTTTTTTTTTTTTTTGCTTGGTCCTCGTAATTCCATTATAGAGGCAGAACAAGAGGCGTGATGCAGCCGCGAGGCCACACGCTCAACATGTGCTTGTCAGCGGGCCAAGGTCAACATGGAGCCCGCTGCAACATCACGGCTCAGCACTCGCCCACAGAAGGCGAGTGTTACAGACAGAAAAGAAAAAACAAAAGTGACAACTGGCAGAACGGAGGAGAGATTTTTGATGCGGAAAAACAAAAAAAAAGATCTAATTAAAAACCTGACAACCTCCGGAGATGGCAGAGACAAGTTATTATTTGCGTGGCAGACTGCTCCTTTTCTTTTTTCTTTTTTCTTGAAACATTAGGGCAAATGCGGATAAAGCAATAAGACGTAATTGGCGCGACGTGAAGCCCACAGGAAATGTGGAAAACTTCGCCTCTCGCCAGAAATGTCAATAACCGAGTGGAGGTTTGATCAGAAACACATGCAGGTCTTTGTTCTCATATCGAGAACAAACTCTCAGCGAGGTTGGCATCCACGCACTCATTAGGGAGATCTACACAGTGGAAAACCCTTCCATCCCCGTTACATGCAGAATATAACATGTATTAGATAGATGGATGCATAACGGGATGCTGCTTTTCTGCTGACACAGGCAGAGAGAAGATGTTAGATGTCATAAAATGCCCCCCAAAAAAAAAAAAAAAAGTCTCAGAATTGGCTTTTTTTTTTTTTTTGGTGGTTCAAACTGTTTGAGTCTTTATGACGTGGATCAACGAGACATGCAAACTCTGTCTCTTGTTTGTCTCTGTTTTCTGCTGAGTCAGCACAGACAAAAAGAAGCGTCTTAGACAAAGAGACTGACCTCACTTCACCACAGAGGAGGAAAAAAAACCAACAAAAAAAAGGAGGTTTACTCATGAATTGGCTATTACAAGCATATTTTTTGGACCTCAGTCATGGTCACTGACCATTACTTCATAATAACATATATTGAAAAAAAAAACATGTACAACCAGCCTGAGCATGGGAAAATCAGATTCACACAAGCGGTTATGTGAAGTATTAATGTTTTCCATGTAAGCCGACATTTTTTACTTCCTGGCGCCAATGACGGTAGACTTCCCTGAGTCTGCGGGTAGAGGCTCCGAATCGCCAAACCCACAACTGACACATCGCATTATGATATGAGACTAATTTCAAACAAGCCCAGTAATAAGCGCACCGTGTAACACACTGTGTGATGTTTCTTCATCGACTTCAGGCAGAGAAAATTAGTCATAGGAGATTTATAGATGAGCAGTCACTGACTTTAATATGAGGGCAGTAACTTCTAATTTGAAAAGGGAATAAATTAAGTATATGTGCTCCCAGATTCAGTTACACAGTCTAAAGGTTGCATATTTTCCCAATCCCGGTGAAAATCCCAAGCATCATATATATATATATACACCACAGCTTCTCCTCTCACAGATTTACAGCTAAGGTCAGGAGGGGCTGCAGGGTGACCGAGAGCCCCTGTCAGAGTAATGGTCATTTAGTACATTTTAAAAGTAGCTCTGCAATACAGTAAAGAATCCATAGATCAAGACAAAGCATCGCCCTTTACGAGGCTGCACTAAAATATGTTGTCTGAGAAGTATGTTGAGAGAAAACTTTACCGGCCTACCCATCTTGCCCTTCTTCCCATGAACGCCGGGAAATCCCTGGAAACAGGAAAAAAAGAGAGAAAAGAGATTTGAGAATCAGAGAGAGAGAGAAATAGATAAGGAGCTAAAGGAGAGATAATAAAACAGCATAAAGTAAAAAACACAGAAATCATTAGATGATGGGAACGAATGCCCTTTGAAGCTGTGGTGCTGTGTAACAATGGACTAAAAGAGGCAAAAATGTAAATATTCAACATGTGCAGACGTTTCAGACTCAGCTGAACTGTATTTTCAACCGAATGCTACGTTAGCATGCTAATTTATAAGATTCAATATGAAACGATAGCGTGTAAAAGCTCAAAACACGGCTTTGTTGGACTTTTTTTTGTTTATTATGTCAACGACTCTTCTGTCAGAGTTGACATTTTTATTATTTATCATTCATCATCATGACTGGCACTGGATGAAAAGTCCATCCCTGGGACCTGGGTTTCATCCTCTCAGGACCCGTGCTTGTTCCATATTTCATGGAAAACCCATCCCCATGTTTGTGGCATGTTTTACATTTGAGTAATGGATTATCTGAGGAGACGGGGCTGACGCACTGATGGGCCGACCGGACCACAGCGAGACTTGGCTGAGGAGACTAAAAACACGCACCATACTTCCCAAGAGATTTGGTGCCACTGTTTTTATCCGCTGTCACACTGAGCCCTGGCTGGGTTCAAGTCAATTTAAATCCTCCTCCTACATCATAACCTTCCCCTGGACAGTGGACAGGTCGGGGTCTAGGTTTTCTGCACCCCCCAAACGTTTGATCTGACGCTGTATGAGGCATACTGACTCTGCTTTGGCCTTCTGAGGGTGATTTGATGAGGTGCGCCTGGAGTACCTCAAGAATGAGACCTATTTCTTTTTCATGATTTTTGGCCCACGGACAAGTCATATAATGCAAACCCAGAAGCTATTCACTCTCAAAAAAAAAAAGCCACGAATACTCACTCTCTCGCCATCGGGACCGGGGAGGCCAAAAAGCCCAGGGATGCCAATGTGTCCCTGGGGAGATGAATAAAAGATGGGAGTGGATGGGAGCAGATAAGGCAAAGATGGACGGAGAAGCGAAAAGAAGGTGGACAAGACGGGCCCCGATGAGATGATGGAGATGGACAGCAGAGATGTTAGATGTCAACAACACCAACACATGTCTAAAAATATCTACAAAGAATTCAGCTGTGATGCTTTGATGTGTTACAGCACTGCTTTTTTTTCTTTCTTTTTACACAGCTACAGTGGAGCGTGGACGAGAAGAGCCAAGCCTTGAGGCAAGTGTATATGCCCATGGACTGCATGGTGCTGGCTTCCACGATGTAGTCCAAGGGCACATACCCTCACATCAGGGATCTCTGAAGATCTGTCTGCTGGATCTGCTCAAAGGAGGAGGAAGAGGAAGAGGAGGAAGAGGAGGGGAGAGGTGGCGAAAAAAGAGCAGCGGGAGAAATTACAAGCTGACATTTGAATGCATCATGGCTGCGCTCGGCCGCAGAGCCGTTCAGTTTTATGACATTTGCCCAACATTAACAAGAGCAGAGCGAGTAGAGGCCGCAGTTAATTGTTCACAATGTGTACGACTAACACAACACTCTGTCTCTCTCATTAGTGGCGTTTACGACATTGGTCTTTTTGACATTTACACTGGTTACACAGTACACAACAGTAGAAACATGCTTCTCTCTGCACATTTACCACAACAAATCAGTGTCATGTCAGTTTTTTTTTAGTTTTTCCACTGATCTACTCACCCTGACTCCCTTTGGCCCCAGTTTTCCTATCGGCCCCGGAAAACCCTGCGTGTGAAGAGATGACAAAACACGTTTCAAACAGTAGCAGCAGCAGAGCTACAGTCTAACCCAGGGGTTAAACCAGTGTTTTTCAACCTTGGGGTCGGGAACCCATGTGGGGTCGCCTGGATTTCAAATGGGGTCGTCTGAAATGTGTAATAATTGACAAAAAATTATGATAAACAACTGTATTCTATACTTTCACTTTCTCGAATTTAAATGGAGTTCAAATAAAATGCAGCATATAAAAATATTTGAGCTGATTGATTCATCTTGATTGACGGAGTCGCTAGAAATGTGTGATGTCAAAATGGGGTCACAAGCCAGAAAAGGTTGGGAACCACTGGGTTAAACATCCTCTCATCTTGATAATAAGCATCAACTTTATCCAGATTTTTGCAAAAAAGAAAAAAAGTCCTAATTCTCATCTTGGCTGACATTTTGCTGTGTTAATATTTCAGCGGCGTTTGCACTGCAGAAAATCTCCCCTCCCACACCCACACACACACACACATCCTTCTGAACAGTAAAGATCAACTCTGAGCAACAGGAGCGTTCTTCCTCCTCCAGCAAAGTGCAGCGTCTTGACATAGACCTACGGCCCCGATGATGATTCACAGCGTACAGATGGTAGGGGGTGCTAAAGCCTAATCCATCACGCGCCACAAAGTGTCTATAGGGATCAGAGTCCTGACACAGTAAGTGCGCCGCAGCACCGAGGCTGAACGCAGAGGCCCGTGTCTGAACTCCACCTTATCATAAACATTCAGGGAGCGTCACAAAAAAAAATAAAAGAAAAAGTGGGTGAAGCCGCCGTCCAGCTGCTCCTGAATCCTCACATTTGCTTACAGCTAAAAGGAAACAGACTCTAAATGCAGAGAAGACCATAACGCCTCCCAGCTTTGACTTATCAGACACTTTTTTTTTCCCCTCGAAGGGGAACAAACGACTGACGCTAACGGATCGGAAGGAGAGAGAGGAGGCTTATTTGTACCCGGGGATCTCTGGCATTAGTCACACTTTTATTGCCCTTTCTTTCTCCGGGGCAGCGCTTCCTATGGAAACCTTTTGACATTTTATTTCCTCGCTAGACCGGTGGCGGCCATGGTTTTAAATTCCACCACAGGTGCTTCTATAGTTTAGAGCTGTTGCCTTTTCTTTTTTTTTTCGCCCCCTTTCATTCTGCTGCTATAAACTTTTTATTTGGATTTACCAAATTAGGTTTCTGTGAGGCTGACGCTGAGATGCCGATGGCGGAGATTCTTTTTTTTTTTTTTTCGTCACCAGCCAATATCTTTAAATGTGATTATTTTCTTGCTACAGAAAACACACAAAGGATTCAGTGTTTCCCTTATAATTCCCTTTTCATTCATCAATGTGACAGTAAGCAAACATTACTAGCTGAAATTTGATTTATTAAAGAGGTGAAAATTGCCCCAATTTAAAAAAGAAAAAGAAAAAAAAGGCTGAATTCACAATAAGAGGTGATATCCTAGCCTCCAGTTATTGTTTCTTCTTGTGTGTGTGTTCGTGTGTGTGTGTGTGTGTGTGTGTGTGTGTGTGTGTGTGTGTGTGTGTGTGTGTGTGTGTGTGTGTGTGTGTGTGTGTGTGTGTGTGTGTGTGTGTGTGTGTGTGTGTGTGTGTGTGTGTGTGTGTGTGTGTTTGTGTGTGTGTGTGTGTGTGTGGCCCTGTTCAACCAGCACCGCAAACACTAGATTTACTGCACCTGCCTGCCAGGATAGCCTTTGGCCCCAGGGCTTCCATCATCGCCCCGTTCACCCTGTGGAGAGAAGGACAGACCAGAGATCAGCGAAAGACCAAACGAGGTGAGAAGGGGAAGGAAGAGACGGAGAGAGAGAGAGGACTGAAGGATGGAGGGAAGGAGGGAAGGAAAGGAAAGGCAGCTGCATTCGCTCTTCTTTTCACGCACACGTGGTTTGTGTTGGAGCCTGGCTGATTGCAGTAATGCAAGGTTACTGTAAGACAGACGGTAGTAAAAAAGAAAAATGGAAGGAGAGCAGAGCGCACTGTGTTTATGAAGCAACAGCGAGTCGGTCCTATGGAAGAATTTAAATCTCTCAGCTTCCCAATAAAGAGCTTTTGTTCAGTCGCTGCTCGTGTTGCCAGTAAACGCTATTATGATGCGGTCGAGGCCGCATGCCATTACGACTACTGCGAGTACAGTTCCCCCCCCCCTAATACGCTTATCCTCATCAACGCACTGTATAACTTATGAGTCACTTCTTCCTTGAGGTGAAAGACCAAAACCAAATGCATCTCAAATTCAGAGGAATGTTTGATTTTACATGTATGGGAAAAGTGAAAACAGGATTATCTCGTGAAGGCATGCAAGAAATTACAGGCTTATTTAAAAGCCAACCACGCTCAATTGTTGTGTTTCTGTTTTATACAGTTTCCAGACAAAAACACGGACAGTTCGTGTGCTGAGAGATGAAGATGTTGTTGCACTGACAAAAATGATGTGAAAAGTCTCCAGAGAAGCAGCTGCAGTACCAGTCACCCAGTTTCTCATTCAATGTTTTTCTTTTTTTATTACTTTCTACATTGTAGATTCATACTGAAGACATCAAAACTATGAAGGAACATGTATGGAATTATGTAGTGAACAAAAAAAAGTGTTATATGTCACCTGACCTAAACCCAACTGAGATAGATAGATAGATAGATAGATAGATAGATAGATAGATAGATAGATAGATAGATAGATAGATAGATAGATAGATAGATAGATAGATAGATAGATAGATAGATAGATAGATAGATAGATAGATAGATAGATAGATAGATAGATAGATAGATAGATAGATAGATAGATAGATAGAAAAACCATTGCGTCCAAACTTTTGACTGGTAGGCATCTTTACCAAGCTCATAGTGTTTTGATTTTGTTGACAGAAACGTGTAAATTCTATTGTAAGTGTATTACTGAGGCCGTTGTTAAAGGTGGCGTTGGACTGGTTAGCATTACAGCAGCCTATACTGAGAAGTGTTTCTCTTCAGCCTGTTTACACCCACACACACACACACACACTCACACGCAATCCAATCAATTCCCAATCAATCAACCCAACGACTGGCACTGATTTTAAAGGCACGGCACGCTGTGGAGTTTCTGATCACGAAGCGTTAAGTTGGATGTCCCTGTTTACTGACACAAGGCGCCAGCCACGCAGGTGACACTGTCGGCATTCCTGATGACTGCAGAGGAACAAGATGACAAAATGTGGACTTCATATGCAAGCGACGTCACGTCACGCAATCCCACTGATCAACAGCTGGTGGCAGTGACACTTAATAAACACAGCAGGCGCCAGCAAACAACACAGTAGAAGACTGCTAGCCAATGTGAACAAGGACGTTGTGGTATATTGTTAAAAAAAAAAACTTAGCTAAAAGTAAATATAAGTGACTGAAACTGAGTATATACAAAGGATCTGCCTTTAACTAACACACTAAAGTTTCACCGAATTAACAATCAATCAGGAGAGTGTGTAAAATCATTCTGTCGCCCGTAAACTTCACTGGGCTAGAAAACAAGCCAATCAACTGCACTAACAAGAGCAACAGGCCTCGGAAAAGAACAGGCCAATAACAATAAGTGAGAGTTCGACAGGTCTGCGTGTTAAACCATGTGGTCACTCTTCCAAAGAAATGAGTGCATAATCTCGAGAGAATACCAGAGGAGACAGGAAAGCTTTTCTTTTCTTGACTCATTTTTTTTTATTTTCTTCTTCCTTGTGACACAGCACAGTCTTCTCAGAAACAGTACACAGGATTTGAACCAGGAAGGAGGGAAAGGAGGAGGAGGAGGAGGAGGAGGAGGAGGAGGAGGAGGAGGAGGAATGACCTAGGGTGTCCAAACTATTTAGCCCACTTGCACCTCTGCCAAAAATCTCACTCTCTTTTCCCGCCAAGATTCCCGAACGACTGATGTGTAATGTCTCTACTCTCTAACTGTAATCCCCTCCCACCCATCATCAGCCCTCTCCCTTTTTTTTTTTTTTTTTTTTTAAACGTCGCCGCGACTCTGTGTTAATATTTTTCTCTCTGTCATTCCCTCCCTTTCTTCTCTTTTGTAACTATAAATGGAAAGACACGCCGGAGTCTTATGGGAACTGTCTCTCTCCGTTGCTCGACTTAGCTCTCTCCCGTTCGGTGGGTAAACATACGTTGACATACAGCCTAACGCGCCGCAGCCATCAGACACACAAACAGCATGCGAGCCGGTTTTAGACAGCGTGATAACACTTCAAAGAGACGGGGGAGGGATGGTGTCAGAAGAACCAAAAGGAATCACATCTCGGTTTGTTTTCAGATGGCACGCTCAGAAAATCCTCTTTGGTTGCCTCATGATTGTTTTTAATCCCTGGCTGTGATAAAAAATTCACACTCACGCCTCAGACGCTGATCAAATGTTTAAAAAAGGGAGAAACGATGCATCGCACGCACCTCAAAGTTCACTCTTTTCCCCCCAAACTCTATGAACTGCTCTCTAGTAATCTCCCTGTTACACCCGTTGACCTAAGGGGGCGCCACTATTGCATCATCATTACATTACAGTGCAGCTTGGCAGTAGACTACTGGAGTTATGAAATACAATTTTTAATAGTATAATAGTGTAGTTAACCATTATTAAATACTTTATTCTTTATTTTAAAAGCATTCTTACTATGCAATTCACAACCACTGCTGTAAATGTTTTAACTCTGGATTAATATGTTTATTTATAATGAAACATCTATTAACATAATCACTAACCATTAGTCCATGTCTACATCATTGTAGGTATAAATGCTGCATATATGTTCATCTAAATTGTTTGTTAATCATTTACTCACACTTTATAAATAATCTTATGAACCACTGATATCTCCATATTAACTGTACATTATATAATACGGTAGTTGATTTATAGATACTAAAACCATTTATTAAGCATGAAAAGCAATATACTATACTATATATATATGAGCTTATTAACAGAGAGTTTAACATTTATAAATTGCATACTTTCATATGCTTAGTATTTAATAATGCTTAATAAATTCTTAATAGTGTGAAGTGTTACTACATTTCTTTCATATCCTCACTACTGCCGAGCTGACACTGTACTGGCACACAATGCAGAGGTGTCCCACTCATTTTAGTTCAGGGTCCACATACAGCGCAATTTCATCTCAAGTGGGCCGGATAAGTAAATTAAAAGCATAATAACCTATGAGGATTCAAAAAGTTTCCCTATGCTTTAGTGCAAGGAAGTACAAGTACATTATTAAGATGTTAATGAACTATCCTTTTACAAAACATCATATGAACCAACCTGAAATTTCTTGAGAAAAATATGTGCAACTTTAACAATATTATGCCTCTTCTGACTGCTATGTAATTTTCACACTTGCCAAATTCATCCCGTGGGCTGGATTGGACCCTCTGGTGTGCCGTACGTTTGACCCCTCCTGCTCTAATGCAATGTAATACAGTAATAATGATAATGTAGTAGTAGCGCCCCCTTAGGTCAATGAGTGTAACAGTGAGATTACTAGGGGTGAACTCTTCAGGAGCGTTGCATCGTGAACTAATGCTTCATAGTGTGTATTTTTTGTATGAGCAGAAATGCTATTTATTTTATATTATCTATGAGAGATGATGTAAGATGAATACAGAGGAATAAATTACTCACAGGTTCACCAGGGAGACCAGCGGGACCAGGGTGACCTTTCTGTCCCTGTTGATAGAGAAACAATGAGTTAGAGAGTTTTTGCACATTAAACAATAAGACTCGGTAAAAAAAATAAAATAAATAAATACATAAAACATCACTTTTCAATTTAAATTCTGATCACAAACCCAGAGGGAAGCGCAATGCTAAATGATACGCTGTGGAGAAAGGGATTATGTCAGTCTCGGGGAGAAAAAATATTAAGTCAACGGTCAAATTTAATCTAATTTCTGCTGTTTATCACCTTGTGCTCAAGAGCGTTTCAGTGAACCCCACAGGGACTGAAATTATGTGGAAGGATTTTTTACAGTCGCTTCAGAGAGGACTTGACTTTGTTTCCATATAAAAAAATTTCAATAAAAATAATTTCAATTCACCCAGAAGGTTTAGTTTAAAAGGCTCCAAAGCAAAAGACAACCTTAAAACCTTGAGACACCACGATTTCCAGCTCGATGCAGTTTGTCTATATCGCTGCTGCACGACTGCTTTGCAATGAGTTTGTCTAATCACTGCTGCACTGATAAAACTATTCAGAATAATCTTGCATTAATTAAACCAGTAAACCAATTAGACAGTAACAAGTAAAAACCCAAAAGGGTAATTAATAGTCACCTTCATGCCCCGTGGTCTCAAATGAGTGTGCCAGCCGGTTGCAAAATGTATTAATCTTCTCGCAATCAAAGCCTACAGTGGATAGAGTCATGTGAAGTTATCTCTGAGGGAAGAGCACGTCTACCCCTTCAACTGTGAAGTCATTAGCCACCAGCTGTGTCAGGCTCTCAGCAGCAGGACAAGTTCAACCACAGGGAGCCACAGGCTGATGTAAGCAGAAAAAAGAAATGTACCAGTGTAAACAAACATTTCACCATCAAGAGAGCCATACAAAGCACTCTGGAGCCTGCCGACCACAGAGTGTAGGCTACATGAGGATTACAATCTCCCCCTGCAAACGTCCTGTGAGACGTTTGGTAGCACTGATACAAAGCAGGGCTCAACAACTTTGACGGTGGCGACTGCACTGACTTCATGCACGCCGATGTGACGGTGATGAGGAAGGAAATAAGAATCACATTTTAAAAAATAAATAAAAATCCTCTCTCTTTTTTTGGGATGGTATTCAGTTAACTGAGTTAAGATCAAATTCATGCAAAGAATAAAATAGGATAAAATATTTTTTTTGGCAGGATGTTAATCTGTTAACTCAAGGACAAAGTGACTAAATTTTGTGACTTAGGAGAAAAAACTTTTTAGCAGTTACTCAAGACTTCACTTGTCGGATTTAATGACAAAGTTTTACACGAATGATTCATATTTTATATGTGCCTGAAACTAAACCTTAGAGGCTAACTGTTTGTGTTTGTGCTAAGACAACCTAAGCTACATGTAAGCTAACTGTCTCCTGGCTGTAGCTTCATATCTAACAGACAGTTGTTATAAGAGTGGTATCATGTTGACCAGGAAGTGGAAGATACAGGCTGTGAATAAAAACATCACTCAGAATGCAGAGTGATTTTACCACATGCCCCTTAAAGAGGAACTATGCTACATTTTTACCTTAATTGAACAGCTTTGGAGCAACTGTGATGGCTTAATAAATGACATGTAACTTTTTACGAGGGAGAATGGAGGCTCTCTGCCTTCCACCTAGCGTCTCTCGGTTAAAAAACAACTTTGCAAGATCAGTGCCGCCACCCCGGTGTCCCAGCTCTCATCTCTGCAGCACCGCAACACAAATGCGCCCTGTAACCCGTAATTTCTTGTTTATGGCGGATCAGACTTACAAATATACACGTCGTAACATCGTTTATGATATATAACGTTATGTACCGTTCTATTGATTGCTTTGTCACCGGCTTCATTGTAAACAAATGCACATGGCCTGGAGGAGGGTTAGCAAAACCGTACCGAAAAGTGACTGTACTTGCATAGTTCCCCTTTAAACCTGTATCTTCCACTTTCTGGTCAACAGTCAGATGATACCACTCTTATAACAACTGTCTACAGCCAGGAGACAGTTAGCTTAGCTTAGGTTGTCTTAGCTGCGCACAAACACTAGAAACAGGAAGAAACAGTTAGCCTCTAAGGTTTAGTTTCAGGCACATATTTGTCATTAAATCCGACAAGGGAAGTCGGAACTGCTAAGTTTTTTTCTCGGAAGTCACAAAATGTAGTCATTTTGTCCTTGAGGCTAAGTAAACATTTGTGCAAAATTTCCTCAAGGCCCTTCAGAGATATTGCGTTCACAAAGCCGGACCACACCCACGACCTTTGACCCCCAGTTCATCCATGAGTTGTTATGAACATTTGGGCCAAATTACAAGAAGTTCTCTCGAGGACGAACTAAGATAATGTCCAAGAGTTCGACGGACGACCCAGCATGGAGGCTTAAAAAACATCTGTTAACAGTCGTAGTACAGTCTGCATCAGCTCCTTTCAACACTTTGAAGGATTTATGCTTTGCCAGTCATTTATAGCACAGGTTTTGCAGTAATGGAGCTGGACGTGGGTTGTTGTCTTTGGAAACTTTGGACACTTGATTAGAATTTAAAATGAGCTTTTGCGGGTTTGGCAGCACAACACAAGTGAAACGCTGGTGGGTCAGGCCGGGGCAGGGCAGAGGGGGCTGAGGCCGAGCGAGGCTGACATGCTGGCAGGACAACGTCCCATGTTGATCAAAAGGCTGATATCAGTCCAGTGTACCATCTTAACTCGGGGGTAAAGTAGATTAATAACACGCCATCGGAGCAGTTCGAGTGAATATATCACAGTTATCCCGCAGCTACGAACCAATCAACCGAGACCCGAGCCTGTGACATCATCACCGTGGGGGACCTGCTGATCCTTAAAACATCAACACAAAGCTGCATTTGAACATTGACAGAAGTATGTAGGCAAGATTAGAAACACTCATTGATAGGTTGTTTTTTTTACAAACGCTCAGAGCTCGGTGCTGAGTCCAATAAAAAAAAAAAAAACAGTCCGTACAAAGAAAGAAAGAAAGAAAGAAAGAAAGAAATAAACACATACGGAAAAGCAACTATTTCTTTTTAAGATTCAAATTTTCTGTTACATCCCCCGCAGCTTTTGGACACAGAGCGAAGCCAGATGCCGCTCCATTGGCCACAGTAACAAAAGTATCAGACTCTCTGCTCTACTCTGTTCTGTCAAATGTCTTATTATTTGTCTATTTATCTGCAGAGAGACGACAGTGTGCCGCGGGTATGAAATCTCCGACAGCATTTTTAGGGAGTAGATGAGTGTCCCGCAGGAACCAAAGAGCCGCAACAGCCACGACTGGACAAAAGAATGTGTCTGGGCCTCGCAGCGAAGCCAGTACAGCTGAGTACAGTAAGAGGAGGAGGAGGAGGAGGAGGAGGAGGAGGAGGAGGAGGAGGAGGAGGAGGAGGAGGGCCGGCCCTTAAGTGCGTTATTATTACTATTATTATTACATAGGCTGAGAAAAAGCTTTCACAGTTCTGTAAATCCACTTTGTGACACAAAGATGGCACAGGATCACACATCAGCCCTCCCTCTCTTTGAGGAGCAAACAGTTTTTTAATTAATGTAATGAACGCCAGATCAACCCTGAAGCCAACAGGCAGGCAGAGTGCAGCAGCAGCAGCAGCAGCAGCAGCAGCATCAGCGGTGTCTCCCTTACAGAATAAGTAACAGATTTTACTTGGCAGCTAAAAAAAAAAAAAAAAAAAACTTTTTTTCTTTCCATAGATTTTCATTTTTATTATAAAACAAAAACATATTCCCACCTGGCAGGCCTCGCACTTCTTTCTTGGACAAATCAGACTCAGCAAATAAAGGTATGAGAATGTTATTATACACAGCTGAGGAGCAGCACGCGGGGGGAAAATCTTGAGGGCTGCACAGCTAATAAAAAAGTTGAGTGTTATTCCAGTGTGCCATGATCGGAGCTGGCTGTGTAAAAGGAACACCGGTCCAGGGGCTGGTAATGCTCTCAATGGTGTTTCGGCTTGACACACACACACACACACACACACACATACACATACAGTATGACACCCTTCTTACTTTGCAGTGCTGCACACTGACTCTCTCGGGGCAACCTTCCCATTACATCTTTACACATTTCCCACAGTGATAGAGGCTTTCTCTGGCAGCGGGCCAGGGGGCTGAG
The DNA here is from genome assembly GCF_905171665.1 of Trachurus trachurus. Taxonomy (NCBI): domain Eukaryota; kingdom Metazoa; phylum Chordata; class Actinopteri; order Carangiformes; family Carangidae; genus Trachurus; species Trachurus trachurus. The sequence continues at coordinate 9,826,873 of NC_139895.1, read as the reverse complement.
CAAGAAAAAAAAGAAAAAAAACTCAGCGAAGAGGGTCCATGAAGCTGCAGCAGCCAGGTCACGGCTTTTTTTGGTGGGGGGGGCTGCTTGGACGAGAGCAGACAAGAGAGAACGAAACGAACCTCCAGCTTCAAACTGTGGCAGATGATGGAATTTCACTGCAATTTGAATACAAAAGTGCGCTGTAAGGAGTTTTGGCTTCAAGTCCCAGAGTATGATCAGAAAAAAAAAAGAAAGAGTTAAGCACAGCTGCAAGCAATGAGGTGTCTGGTGGCTCTCAGCAGAGCCAAGCTCACTGCCTTGATTTTATTAGCTGGATGCAAACTGCATTTCAATACTTTGTATGGCTGTCAGCAGTCACTTGTGCGGAGGCGAGTGTTTTTAAGGTTAACATAGGGATTGATCCGAGGGAAAGAGGGGAGCAAGAGGGGGAGCGGGGGGGGGGGGGGGGGGGGTACCAGAATGAAATCCCACCAGAACTGATCATCAGAGCAGGAAAAAAAAAAAAAAGGAGGATCTGTTAGAGTACGAACCACTCAACCTCTGTGCCAGGACACCAGAAGGTCCGTGCCCTGCGAAGATCCACCATTATCATAAATCGGCGTGAAGAAGATCAGCTTTTTCCCATGACTTCCACGCTCGATGACTCACGAGGCGAGAAGAGGTCTTCCTTTTTTTTTTTTCAAGCTGGAGCGAGTCCTCCCCACTACGACACTCGGCGGCGGCGGCGGCGGAGGAACCTTGAGCGCACCAGATGGTTTTTCACAGTCAGCGCTGTCCGATTGCATAACAGACTGCTGGAGATCCTGCCAAGGCGTTATTGCATTCATATTATTGTGTCCCAAATGAGGACAGAGAGCCATGTGTGTGTGTGTGTGTGTGTGTGTGTGTGTGTGTGTGTGTGTGTGTGTGTGTGTGTGTGTGTCTGAGTGAGAGAGGAAAGCTGCTTACAGAGGATTTCTCATATTGTGTGACAGTTGTTTTCTTGATTAGTGTTCACGTCCCGACCTCTCGGTGACCTTTACTGTACTGATGCATAGTTTTGTGTTTCCTGGCCAAAACTTTTCCATAGGTTTTTATGACTTTTTTTTATCCTTTTCCTGTTGCAACACACTATCAGGTAACTCATTCTCATTTTTTGGTCCAGAATAAAAACAGTCTGAAAACCCACAAAAGACATTGAGAAACTCTTTTCTCCTACTCCAAAAATACAATGGTTCCTTCTTCATTAAAAGCAAATAATCCTAAATTAACTCCACATAGCCTACTTTGTTTTTTTTGTGTCCTACAATGGTTTAAGTGAGGTTTCTAATGTTTTCCCCCACGTTACCAAGACAAATGTTTGAGGAGATGCAGATTTTTGGCTCGGGAAATTAACAGCATGTTTTTTTTTTTTTTTTGCCCTCTCCACTGTTGGGTGGTATCTGGTAGTAGAGATGTAAGAATTGTTGCGGAAGATTTCGTGAGGGCCTGCTGTTTATTGTAATCGGCTTTCACTAGAGACCGTTAATGAACATCTGCTGGACCTGTGATGTCGAGTTTAGCAGTGAAACTAACATCTCGTGAAACTTTACTTGCAGTTCACTGGCTCTTGTGAACACTCAACACTTTAATGGTAGACTGGCGATGTTAAACGTTTTTGCCTATAGCTAGGTTTTTCTAAAGACTTCTTCCTCTTCAGAAGCGTCACTAGGTTATCTTATCTCGCATTATCTTGTCGCATTACATTATCTTAAATTATATTGCACGGTAACACTTTATAATAACTACACACTATAAAGCGTTAGTTAAGCATTAAATACTGAATTCATCATTTATAACACATGAATACTCATTAGTATGTAGTTTATGAATACAGTTAAAAATGTTTGACTCATCATTGATAAGCACTAAGTGTAGTATTCATGCGTTGTAAATGAAGAATTCAGTATTTATTCATGCTTAACTAATGCTTAATAAAGTGTACTTATTATAAAGTGTTACCTATTGCACAATACTATGTGAATACATCATAACGTATTGCAGATTAATGCAAACTATTATTATCTATTCTTTTCTTTCTTCTTTACATTTTATACTGTATACTATTTACTTATGTTTATTGTAGGCTATACCATATTATATATGTGTATAATACCACTCCACCTGCCTTTCATCTACACACTTCACGTCGTTTCCTGTCGTTGTCCGTACTTATGTCGACTGTTTGTATGTTTGGTCCATGTGTTGTAACGTATTTGTCCCTTGTCTTTCACTTCACTTCACCAAGAAAAAAAAAGAAGTGTCACTAGCTGTTGGTGTGACGTGTCTTATCAGCCGATGACACAGTATGAAGGCGTGAGTATCCCTTGCCAAATCTGACAGGACGACCACGCCTACTGCTGTCAGCTCGCTGCGTGCTCCGGCCGTGGGACAGCCTTTGTTCCGGCGGTTCGTTATCTGATGTGGCCGCTTCCTTATTCCGATCGCCTCCGTGATCCAACGCTGGCGCCTGTCTGGATGGTTTTGGCCTTTTCCCAGTCGATGATGTGGTTTTCTCTTCTGCAATGGTCCGTGATGGCTGATTTTGTCTTTGTGTGGCTAAGAGAAGTCACACCAACACCTCGTGTCGCTGTCCAGGTATGTAAAGAACAACTTCTCCTTTGGCTGATATATAAGAAAACCTAGCTATTGAAAATTGGCAGACTACCATAATGAATTCCATCGAGCTAACATTATTGCCTGCAGTATTATTCCTAACCCCATGATACGCTGTGTGTGTGAGTTATGGGGCACAGCTTTCGGTTATTTATCACTGACGTTGGGTCGTCCTCCTGTCCCTTGTTAGTAAGAAGGTAAATGTTTTATGTTTAAGCTGTGATACATTTTTATTTCCCAACAAGCTCCAATAAGGGACGGCATCTCTACAGTACTCTGCAGCACCAGACAGTGGCCCAGTGAAAGATTTTTAAAATATATATACACAGTATATTCAAGGTTGTGTTCATGGTTCTTGCAAAGTATGATAAACATGGCCACCCTAGTCACTTTGAGTCTATCCTGAAGCTATCCCGCCGCCGCTGCTGCTGTAAATACTCCCAACAATACTACACATGTATCGATCCACAGCTGAAGACAGTCCAGGAAACACAGGACACTATTTACTCCTGTTTGAATAATGTTGGCTATAACAACAGAAATAAAGCTGCTGTAATAAATTCTTGTCCCATTTTTTCAACTGAAACTATGAGATTCAGTGAGAACCAATCGGCTCGGGGCTGAGAGCCAGAGACATGCTGCAGGAGTCAAACAATATCAAGAGGGAGGCGGTGAGACATTCATAGTGTTGGTCTTTTCATGTGATTTGTTGACAATAACAAAAATGTTGAATCACTGACTTCATTCTTCCATGGCAGGTGTTATGATTTCTAGTAGATCAGGAATGTTTTGATTAAAAAAGCGCTGTAGTCACAGAAACATTTCATACGTAGCGGGGGCAGGCGGAAATAGCAAACGCAGAAAAACATATACGTGCAAAAAAAAAAAGAAGTATCAGGTCACTACGGAGCACTTTGTTGTTTGCTCCCTCTGCATAGTAGGAAATCCAACAGGCTCTGGTCCACTTGAGATGTGTAATTACTGTGAGCAGGCTTTGGGAAAAGGCCAAGGATAAAATGCACAAGGCCACGGAGAGAAAACACTCTGCTGCTAACCATCACTCTCTGTCAGGATAACCCACACAGCACACAGCACAGCAGCCTGATCCTGCAGCCCAGCAATCCTGAGCAGGACCTGATCGCAGAACGAGCCCACATAACATAATATAACATAATATAACATAACATAACATAAAATAACTTAGGCAGAGCTGCTCTCCGGAGTATGAATGACATAACATGGATTTACAACATGAACTTCACCCAGTAAACTTCTGGTTTCCTCGACTTCCAGTTCCTCCTTCCTTCGTTTTTTGGATACGTCTCAGTGATATGGATGATGTAACAGCAGAGCTATTCAAACCTTTAGTGTTTCAAGCCGCGGGGGAGCCGGAGCACAGGTGCGCTCCCTGACGCCTGCATTATGTTAGGCCGCTTTCCAAACAAGAGCTCAGACATCCATGTTTGGCTGCAGACTCCAAACATTGAAATTTCACAGACTTTCCCCTCCCCTCGGAGTGAGTTCAGTTCAGAGAGGGCCGCGGGGTTTCACGAGTGAACATTTGACTTACTGATCTCTGATATGCTACACACTGAAACTCCAATCATCCACTCACTCACTCACTCACTTTGTCTCTGATTTATGTCTGGAGTCATTCGGACGGCAGGGGAAAAAAAAGAAAAAAAAAAGAACAGATACACACCTAGAATATAAACTTTCACACATCTGGGCGGTAAAGCCAGAAAACTCAGAGCAGATATTAAATCTTTGTGCGATTGCGTGCACACAAACAAACAAACACGCAGCTTGGCAGAGCTTTACACCAACCAAAAATTGATTTTTTTTTTACCTTCCGCCCATGTTGGCCAGGCAGTCCAGGGGGGCCCACGACACCAGGCTCTCCCTGGAAAAAAAAAAAGACAAATTAGGTCACATTCAAATACTTTGCCAGCATATTTACATGACTGTGCCTGCAAATAATCAAGTGGTTTCAAAGAAGGGAAGGTACTTTTTGTCCTTTTGGAGCTTGACCAGGGGACAGTCCAGGATCTCCTTTTTGTCCCTAGAACAAAAAAAAAAGAAAAAGAGTTCATTTTCTTTTTCATATTTTAAGAGACACTTTTTTTTTTCTCCCCCGCACAAGATATTTCCCAGCCTGCACCAGCATATTTCCTGCATTGCCACAGCTTTCCTCTTCACAAGGCGTAGCTGCAGGGACTGTGCAGTTTGCATTTACACTTATCTAAGAGTAATGACTTCACCCTACTTATTGGCGAGTGTAGCGCGTTGTATTTACACAGACGCTCAGTCCGTTTATGCCCTCCGGTTGCTCGGTTTACACCAATCCAGCGAGAAGTGATGGGGAGTGAACATGTACATTCTTCTCCCTTTTCGGGCAGTGGGAATCCTGTCTGGGTCAGCAATTGATGTCCACACAGTCAGTCGCGCTGGCGAACGGAGCTGCCCAGTTATCTGTGCAATTTATAATACGTCAGAAGTCCGTGGAGAAATAGATAATTTCCTGTGTTGGTACTTATCATGAGAAAAAGAAACAAGTATATGAGTAGAGGAAGAATTTGCAGCACTGTGATGGTTGGACTGTTATCAAACGACAGGACAGCTGTTATCAGCTCATTACAAAACACTCTGACACGATTCATTCAGCAATTTGGAGCCTGGGTGTGGAAGTGAGTCCTGCATTGTGAGTCACTTTGGTGCAATCCCGTGGCTAATACCTCCTTTTACAAAGAAGCAGTATGGTGGGGGGGGGACACACACACACAGTTCAGTTTTAAAGTGGAGAGACGTGTGCTGCTTTAACGGAAAAATATATTATTGACCGAGTTAATGATGAAAGTTAGATCAAATTTCCCCATCTACAGTATATTGGCCTATTTAAACCTGCATGTTCGTGTCAGATACAACTTGGCATTGAGCAGTCCGTGGGAATTTTTCTCCAGAATGATTTCTTAACAGGGCCTGGAGTTCAGCTCCAGCCAAGATCAACACACACACACGAAACACTGTGTCTTTTCACCTAAACTAGATTATCCGAAGAGTTTAAGCTCAAACCGGAGTTAAATTAGGTAATTTCTTCTGAAAAGCTCAAGACTTTAATAAGCACTTGCTCTTTTCCACTGATTACATGGTTATTCTGTGCCTTCATTCGTTTTATATTTCCAAGTCTAATGGTAGGCTACTTACAGTAGTAGGTGATTGAACATGAGCTCGACTCAATTTCTCTTCATTAAATCCAGACGAAGTGACACATCCAAAGTAAAAATTAATCAGCTAACGCACTGCATGTTTTCATTTGCTTAAAACATAGTTCCCCTGTGTCATACCAGACAGTCTGCTGTTTGTGGTTTGTGTGCAAATGAGTCAAACTGAGCCAGGCCAGGTTTGGTTAGCCTCCAGCTGACACATATGTACGATATAAGAGATATGGGTTTTTCCCTTTGGCTTAAAAGTAGGCCAGAGCATGGTATCAATTATGCTTTAAATGCCTGAATGCTGCGGAAAATACTGAAATCCAATGCATTTCAATGGAATAGGTGCAGGCCCCCAAATATGAGCAATTTTCCCGTTATATTCCAGCAGCAGTTTTAACATGCGGCCCTCCTCTGCAATATCAGACTGACATTTTATGGAGCTAAGCAACCTTCTCTGTTGACAGTTCAAACCAGCTGGAACACAGACTGATGTCAAGTACTTGCAAATTAGTGAGTCAGAAAGACATGAAACTGCTGTTCTCTCCTGAGCAGAAACAAATGGCTTTGTAAGAGCCTAGAGGAGTCGCACTATAAGAGGATCTGACCTCAGACATGCAAAAACCCCAGTTAAATCGCAAAACGCTGAGTGACAAAGTTAAACAGCGAGAAATAACTTCATTCTCGCTGTTTAAATGACCTCATTACACCTCGGTTGGAGACGGAGTATTATGTCTACAACAATCAGCTGCAACATTGAAACATCATCAGTTGTAATGGTGTAACTGATCGCTGTGTATGAACCATAAAAAGCTCTGCCAGTGTTTTTATTGTTTTTTTTCTTTATTGACGTTATCTAAACATTTGTTCCTGGTTAGAACCACTTGTATCCCTGAGGTTATGATTTACAGCGATGATCCCATATCCCATATATGTACATCTATCCTGCAATTATAAACACAAGTGAATAGTCCATTTGTTAAAGGGGAACTATGCAAGTGTAACAGTGGAATCAACACCAAAACTCTGTAACACAAGTCCGCTCGCTTTTCCGCTGTTTCTGTTACGCTCCTCTCGCCCATGTGCATCTGTTTACAGCGAAGCCGGCGAAAAATCAATGAATGGAGCGGTGGAAAACGTTACATATACGATGTTACAGCGCGTATGTTTGTGTAGTCTTGACCGTCATGAACAAAAGACCGGGCGGTGGCCAGGTACTACACTGATGTTGCAAGGTTGGTTTTCAGCCGTGAGACGCCAGGTGAAGGCAGAGAGCCTCCGTTCTCACTCGTAACAAGTCACAAGTCATGTAGTTAATTATCACAATTACTCCGGAGCTTTTTAATGAAGGTAAAAATGTAGCATAGCCACGGGAGAAATCCTGCTTAGTTCCTCTTTAAAGACCATTTTTACCCATAGATTAAGTCATACTTGTGTTATAGCAGCAGAATGGTCTTTGTTGGATTTATTTGAAATATTGAACACTGTTGGTGTTGACCGGGGTTTGTGCAAATCTGCCAATCTACTGTTTTAACCACATCCTAATGGATATCTACTGGATTCAGAGGGCAACAAAGTTCATTGAGGACATGTTCAGTAAACCAGTTTTAGACGACTTTAACCTCATAATATTATGAAACTAGAAGCTGCCAAGCAACAATTTCTAAGAAAAGCTGTGGCATTCACGCCATGATTTGTTGGTATCAATGGGCCCAAAGCATGTGCAGCCCATTAAACTGCCAGTAGTCCAGCAGCCTGGACTATTGACCCAATGTAGGATGGGTCCTGACCCAACCCGCTGCCGCCTCAGCAGAAGTTCAGCCATCGTTAACAGTTCAGTTTTGGATGAGTGTGTGTGTGCCCGCTGCAGCCTCAGATTTCTGCTCTTGGCCCCCGTCTCCTGTTGCTGAAGCCAATCCACATCATGGTTGGACGTGTTGTTTCATTCTGAGACGCTTCGCTGCTCACCGTCGTAGTAAAGAGCGGTTATACGAGTTGCCGCCGTTCTCCTCTGACCTCTCTCATCAACGAGCCGTTTCCATCCCCTGAGCTGAGCTGAGCTGCTCGCTGGATGTTTTTCTCACTACTCTGACTGAACTCCGGAGGAGAACGTCGTCGTGTGCGAAACTCCCAGGAGATCGACAGTTGGACAAACTCTCAGACCGGCCCCGTCTGGCAACAACAATCCTGCCACAGTAAATGTCACTGCAATCACATGTTTGTTTGTTTTGTTTTTCCATTCTTATCCGTGACGTTTGTGAACGTTGCCTGAAGCTTCTGACCTGTATCTCCTGCATTTCACTGCTGCCACATGATTGGCTGCCTGAATAGCTGCATGAACAGCCAGGTGTTGACAGGTGGAGTCTATCAAGCTGTGGCTACACGATGATACCTGTTTGTCCTGTTGGTTTTGGTGTTTTCACAAAGCTTATTGGCAAAAACCAAAACATAAAATATGACGAGCAATTTCTTACTTAAATAAAGTTAATGTCTAGTGTTAAGTTAATCAGTTGGAAAGGGACAGTGGATCACAGTGTTTTTGTTGCGCGATCTGGGATCAAGGTGTGTTCCTTTAACTCTTTAAAGAGGAACTATGCAAGTCCTGAGTCTTTTCCGCTGTTTTGCTAACCCTCCTCCCAGCCATGTGCATTTGTTTACAACAAAGCCGGCGAGAAATCAATCAATAGAGCGGTAGATAACGTTATCTATCATATACGATGTTACGACCTGTATATTTGTGTAGACTAATCTGTCATAAACAAGTGATTACGGTTACAGGGGCGTTAGTATTGGCAGCCCAAATCTTGCAAAGTTGTTTTTCAGCTGAGCGTTACGTGACGCCACGTCATCGCGCCGGTCGCGTCTCATATCACGTACCAAAACAAAGCTCTGCTTTTATTCGAGACTGGGATCAAAAGATTAAACAACACCGACCAAAACGATTGAAAAACAAAAAAAGAAGGGACAGCCTGTTTAACTGACGTGTTGTGCCGCGGACTTCTGTCATACCCGCGTCAGACCCGCGTTTAAAAAACCCGTCGACCAGCTAATTTTAGTGGGAAAACGGCTTAAGTGACACACATGTGGAAGGTAGAGAGCCTCCATTCACCCTCATAACAAGTTAAGCCTTATTTATTCAACCATTACAATTAGTTTTTCAAAGGAGGTTAAATCAAAAGCAACTGGACTTAGTTATTTGTCTAGGTCTAAAGCTGTTTCTTTAAGGTAAAAATGTAGCATAGTTAAGATATAAATCCTGCATAGTTCCTCTTTAACTTACAAACTTAAGACCTTCCTGTTTAATAGCATATGATAAAATGATAATTTGGTGTAAAGTAGAGTTATATTTCCCATATATGTCACTCTGTTGATGCTGTACCTTCACTCCAGGAGGTCCAGGACGACCAGGGTTTCCGTGTGGGCCGGTGGGACCCTAAAAACAGACACAGACACACACGTGTGATTAAGGAAGAGTGGAGAGTAAAAGGTGATCATCAGGGTCATTGAGCAGGCCTCCATCTCAGCTGCAGGAGGGGGGGGGGGGGGCGGTTAGTGCTATATGTGAGGTATTTACAGCTGTATGCACATATTGTTCCCTCTTTCCACTGCCTGTGTTACGGGACAGGTCAGCGCTGCCCCGAGGTCCCTCTGTGTTTGTGTATAGGTGCTCTGTGTCTCCTGTCTGCCTTGCCTGTCCAAGTTATGACATATGGATGTGATTTTCCTCATCCTTACACTTTTCCACTGTTTTTTTTCTGGGGTCCCACAAAGTGAAGGCCACTCATCCATCACACCGTATCCCCCCACCCCCCACCTCCCACCCACACCCCGAGTCGCTCTGTGCCACAAATTAGCTATCCACGTTATACTGTATATATATAACATGCTCAGATGTAATTTTGCGGAGGTATCTGCGCCAGGATGTTTTATCAAATCGGAGAATCTTCCCGCAAGTCCGGCCGAGCGGGGTAGGATGTACAGGAGCGGAGAATTAGAGAGACAAAATCTATTTTTTTCTGGTTGAGAGGACGATAAATTCAAGCAAGCTGCGCGGAGGGATTGTTTGGAAAAATAAAGCCACAACTTCCTGAGGCATCCAACACAAGAGTCAACTGCGTTCAGCTGCGCACTTGTGTGGAGCGAGGCTGAAATGCTGAGCATGGAAAAATCTTTTCCCAGCAAAAAAAAAAAAAAGAAAAAAAAAAAAACTGAAAGCACTGAAACATGTTGAGATGACTTCGAAACAGGAAGCTACTGTATCTCCGTCCCTTTTTCTTTCGACTTGTTCAGACTTTCCGTGGGTTGTGAAGGGAGAGAGAGAGAGAGAGCTGGAGGTGAAAGTGAGGGATAGGATTACTCTGAGTCAAACAAACCGGAGGAGGCCAAGAGGTGTAAGTGTACGGTTGGGTGATCCAGCCGCTCTCTGTCTGTCTCTCTCTGTTATTTATCTGTGCTCTATTATCAGGCTGAGGAGACGAGTCAAACGGCCCCATTTCCCCCCCCCTCCCCTCCCCTCCAACTGGCCAGACCTCTCCCCTCGCGGGCGCTCGCTGTTGGACATATGGAGACACTTAACAGAAGCTCATCTACAGATTTCCTCCTCCTTCTCCTCCTCCTTCTCCTCCTCCTCCTTCTTCTTCTTCAACTCCCTCCTTCACTCACTCAATATTAAAACGTATGGAAATCATTATCTCCTCTCCAGTTGGGAGCAAAGGGAGGAAGAGGCATTGAGAAATAAGGAGGTAAGAGACAGAATATTACAAATTGTATCCTCCTAAGTACATAAGGTGAGAAGCCGCGGTGCCGATGCCGATGCCGATGATGATGATGACGAGGTGGGCGGGTGTTGTCCCAGCGGAGGCGGAGTTACCGGGGCGGAGAATGAGTCACTTTGTCCATCCATCTTCGTGTGGGTGCAAAGTGGGATAAACATCCTCTTTGCTTAATTATCCTGACAAGAAACCATTTACAAACCACCAGCAAATAAACAAACATACATAATGAGACCTAACCTAAACCAAAGTCAGCACACACACACACACACACACACACACACACACATATAAACATACACTCTCTCACACCTGAGGCCGGCCCATGAGGCGAGGGGCACCTGTATGCCAGAGTCGTGACCAGGTTTACGATGTGGGCCAATGACTTTTACAGGAATGACGCGTGTGTGGAGCCGCGCTACTGTTTTTACAGGCTGTTAACCCGGAGCAGGCGCGCTGACACCTTCTGTGGACTGCACGAGAGGAGGAAACACTGACTCTGTAGCGCAGCCATTATTCAATATAATGTACATTAAAACATATTTTAACTCCTCGTTATAGTGTAGCTGGCACAAATATTAGTGGAAAAGTAAGTGGCAAGTGCTTCTCTGAGATCGTGACAGTGAGAAAAAATGGTGTAGTAGACTGAGGTTGGAACTGGCCCTAATTTTCTTAATGATTAATCTGTTTGTTTTCAATCAAATAATTAAATGTCAAGTCTATAAACTGCCAAATAAACGGTGGAAGATAAATGCAAATGACAATGCAATGGAAAGAACAGACAATGATTCAAAGGTTTGTTTTAGAGAAGCTGCAACCAATGAGTAATGAACTGATTTTGGTTCATTAACTCATTGTTTCAGTGCAGAAAATGATCTGTTATGGGCCTTTGGTTTGGGTTTTCTTCGTAATGGCGATGACTCTTTTACTCTGTGCATTCCCTGGTATCACTGAATGATAACGACACACAATTAGGCGTTAGTTAAGCATAATTAAATACTTTATTCACCATTTTTAAAGCCTACATTGATAGCAATTAGTCTGTGATTTGTAAGCAGAGTTATACATGTTTAACCCTGGATTAATATGCATACTGATAAGCTAATACTAATTAGTATCAATGTAAGAGGAATGCTTTATAAATGGTGAATAAGGTATTTAATAATGCTTAAAGAGATAGTTCAACATTTTGGCGAATTGGCCCATTGTCATAATCCCTATAGCCATAGCAGTTACCTTCAGTTGTTGGTGCAAGCTATTTTTAGAACGGCGGAGCAGAGCCGTGAGCTGCTCAGAGCTACGCTACGGAGGCTCATGGGATTTCTTGGTTTCCCTCATCAAACTCATCAAATACATAATCCAACAACTCCAAAACGCTCCGGTGGACAAGTTGTGACCTGCACATTCACCACGCTATGAGATAATAACAGAACGTTACGAGACAGAGTTGTTTTCGAGGCAAATGTATGTTTGTATTAATTTACCTGTACCATGTTGAACTATCCCTTTAATAGTATGTACGTACTACCAGTTTACTACTTACAATAATCAACTGTAGCAGCAGCTGGAAACATAAAATGCATCACTTCCATACACCAGAGGTGCTGTGCAGTGGACAGACCCACCACATACTTCTATATTTACATCTGCCAGGTATTGTTTGACTGGTGCTGTGTTACAATAACCATAATGTAGAAGCAGCAATGGAAAATTCTTTGGATTCAAAGGTCTAAATAATTTGTTGTCAGTGCTCAGCAGTAATTCAGCGGTGGTGAACAGACCGACTGTTGCTGGCATCTTGTGCAAACCCACTGTTATTTAACCTCAACTCCCCAAATGTGCTGCCGATTATCTTAAGTACAGGCACTAGTGGAAAATGTCTATGTGACTGATAATGACAGAGAGAGCTCTAATAAAGCCCAGAGAGACGACTCATTTGTCGCAACACGTGTAGTTCATTTCAGAAGAATCTAAATTTTACAACATACATAAATTTGCTCAGTTTTCTGCCCCCGATCGAACGGCAGCAGAACCAGAGCCGGGGTCTCCTAAGTCTTGTCACAGAGTGTCAGCCATTACTTCAGCAATTATGCAAATGTAATTTTCACAGAAAGCCGGCATCGCATACTGCCATGCGCGCTGGCAGGTCCTTTTTCTCCGCACAAAGCCCTCTTTGATCCGCTCTCGAGCCCTGCCCTTCAGGGCCGCGTGAACTGCGGCGCTGTGCCGGGGGCTTATGGCTGTGTCGGGGAACGTGGACGCTCTCACGTGTGTGTGTGTGGGGGGGGGGGGGGGGGGGGGGGGGTGTAGCAGCTCGTCAGGTGTTCAGCGGTGGTAAGACTGTCTGACAGCGAGGTGTCATGTCTGACTGAGGAGAGACGTAAAAGCCCTGATGCTGCTGTGTCATTCCAACCGCTGTAAAAGAGAGACCACACATTCTCCGCAGTTTGTTTCACATCCGACCTCCCTGGGACTTTTTCTTCTACATCCGACGTGAAATGAGATAAGGAGGACCCTCCAGAGACGAAGAGTTACTCACGGCGAATCAGACAATCCAGAGGAGAATAAATCCATCATACATGCCCTCAGTTTCTTGAGGCCTTTTTAGCTTCACAGAACAAACGCTGGCTGGTGTCTCACTCATTTGGATGTGGTTCTGTTCAGTCTGTGTGTGTGTGTGTGTTCAACCATCAGCCATCAACAGTACAGAGGAGCTGCAGTCCTTCTCTGCTGTGTGTGTGTGTGTGTGTGTGTGTGTGTGGCTGTGTGGTATTTCTTTCTAATCACATTAACTATCCAGGAAAATTCTGATGGTTCGAGAAAACAATCGTCGAGAACCTGAACCTGCTTGCCTTTGGTTTTTTCTGAGTCAGCGCGGCCTGCAGTCGGAGTCTCATGAGCTTGATGATGAATGAACTCTATAGAGGTTGGTGCACTACTTGATGGAGCTGCTGAGCTCCAGACAGGGTCTTAAATGCCTTTAATAAGATGGGGACAAAGCCTTCTTTCTTCCTTGTTTAAAGAGATTGGGTTCCCACAGCCCACCCCTCTGAGGCCCGACCACAGGGCGCAGTCTCACGGGCTGCCGCAGGTAGCTCACACACACACACACACACCCACACACACACACACACACACACACACTCCCTTGGTAGCACAAGTGCTCTGCAGGAACACTTCAGTAGCAGCAGCAGCAGCTCTGCAAAAGAGCAACCAAAATTGCCATCTATCCCTTTTTTTCCCCCCTACTTTAACTTGGAGTCTATTTATTTGACAAACACAGGCATCAGTAATAGGGGCCTTAGAAAAGAAATCAAAATAACAAAACCGTCACTCGGGACAAATCATCGTCTAATATTTTCCTTCGTCTTAAATGTCTTCTGAAAACACGAGCTTAAAATAACATCTGTATTCACTCTTTTGGTTCCACCAGGAGCTCACTGAGTCGTGCACTGACGCCGCGCCCCCAGAACGAGGGACATGGCACCGGAGGCTCCGAGTCCATTACACTGGAAGCATTTAGCACTGTTAACCTAGGACGGATGCCTAAATTTAAGGAAACCTGGTGCTGTTAATGAACGGGGATAGAAAGTACTTGTTCTGGAAGTCCGTACTGTACATACGTAAGCTCTCATAAGTTACCTTGTTTTTTCATCATGTCCATCTAATACCTGCTGTATGCGTTCAATTAATTTTAAATTGGCAGCCGACAGATTTGTGGCTTATGGTTGTTTGCTCTCCAGCTTTACAAATGGACTTTGGCAGCAGAGAAGCACAGCTTGATCAAAGCCAGAGCCAAAGCAAACTAACGTCTGGCTGAATAATGCTCTGTAATCCAAAGATGTCACCGAGTAGTGCTTGATCAAAATGCTGGGAGATCTTCCATGTCAGTTCACTTCTGACGGTGTTATCGCACCATAATTCAGGATCAGGCTCAGTGATTAAGGCATCATTAAGATACTGAAAGAAGTATCGTGCATATGGGAGATTGTCTGGAGTTGGAGTTAAGAAAGGGGAATAAAAAAAAAAACAAGAACTGTAGGAGGGTAGATGGTGAAACTTGTGGCTGGTTGGGGGACACAACACTCACCCGTGGGCCTCTCTTCCCTGGCTTTCCTGGTAAACCTGGAAGTCCTTGAAGGCCCTAAAAAAAACGGGAATAGATAGAAGATGTCAGTGAGACCTATAAATACAAAGCAGGAAATAAAAGTTGCTGCCTTTTTATTGTGTCACTTCATAGAAGCCTTGAACAGTCTTTGAATAGAATAGGAAATAAAAAAATCAGATAAAAGTCACTTGAGCTGGATATTAAATCAGTAAATGCATCTTGAACTTTTTTTTTCTGCGAAGAAGTCCTCTGTCAAGCGAGATGCTGGCAGGCATGAGGGTGTCTTGTTAGAGAGGCAAGAGCAGCCCTGTCCTTCTGCAGCCAATATTATTTCAGTGCAAAACCACTACAGTGCTCTGACTGTAAGTCTGACTCATTGTACTGGCAGGGAGGTCGACTCGGCGGCGATTCCAACCACGGCCAATCACATTAATTATGGGCATCAGCTAGCTTTAAAACGATTTCATACATGGATTAGCAAAGCTCTTAAAGGTCATATCTAATGAGGGGTCAATCTGAAGGAACCTGAGTTTTTACTCGAGATGTTGGGGATTGTTGCTTATTTTCCCATGGCTCCAGAAGTTTAAAGCGGTCAAAGGGGGGGGGGGGGGGGGGGGGTCTAAAAACAGCTCCGGGCGCTCCGAGCTGAAATTGGACTACTGTAATAATGTCAGATGTATAGAGCACTTTTTGTCTTGACTTGGACAGGATCAATATTATAACTCTTTCTTTCAGCTAGAGCCTGTGTTTTGAAAAGCCAAACAGGCTTTCAGCAAACCTCAGGACTCTTTAGGCTGCAACCGTCAGCCTGTCCACACATGATAAGCAGTCTGAGCCGCTGGGGGAGGGGTGGGCGCCTGCCAGAGCCGGATCTCACATCTTTATACAATTCATATAGTTTATAGACAACAACCATTCATGACTTAAAAACCCCAACGTCAAGTCAGTATGGAGGTCATTTTGTCTTGAGTAACTTCTCAAATGGAATAACATTAAGATTGCAAACTTGACCAACACTTCACATTTTTATCACGTTCTCTGTGTTTTTTCCTGCACAACAACAGAAAACGGATTATATTAGAGATTCAGGTACTTTACATTCAAGGTATAGAATATAAAATCCCAGCAGTGTGCAACTTTCAAGGTAGAGCTTCTGCAAGGTTGGGAACATCTCTCTTTCTCCCTCTCTCTCTCTCTCTCTCTCTCTTGCTCCAAAGGAATACAAAAGTTCAAAAGGGCACAAAAGGATGCATCAACTTTTCTACTCACAATACCAACAAGAATAATACACATCATGTTTAGATATTTCCACAGTACAGCATTAACACAGGTATTCAACCAACCAAATCACATGTAATTGGTCAGGGCAGCCATGGGGCCAGCAGTGAGTGAGTAAGTGATGAAGTTACAACATTGGCCAATTGGCCGAGTTTGAGACTTTGGCTGCTGCTCTTTGAAAATGATGCGGCACAATCAGTTCCTATTACATCATCAGGAGATGTTTATAGTGGATCCACAACTGCGCATCTCCACAAACATAGTGACCCTGGGTCTTTATTCACTTTAACTGCAGAAGGCAGCTGGTTTTCTGATTTTGCTCCGCTCGATGTGCAAAATTGGCTGTTTCAGAGTTTTTTTGAACAATGTCTTGTTTTGATCCATGTTAATACAAACTCTCCCTGTGTCTGTAAGAAATTAAAATCATTCCTGCATTTCAGTGGACAGAGACAGGGTTGTTATTGCTGTGTTGACGAGCTGCAGTGAGCCTTTTGTCTCATTTATGGTTGCTGACATTTCGGATTTTAGTCAGATTAAATATTGAACTTAATAAATGATAAATTTTGGCACAGCAGCAGGCCAAGTGGCACCATCCATGGGACTGTAATGGGGGGATTATTTCTGACAGGTTGAATTAACGTTTAACCTTTTGTCTTTGTTGTTTATGACTGCATCCCCCATGTGTCCGCATGAGGAAAAGACAAGTCCACATTGAGAGAGAAATTCTGTCCCTGCACTTATCTTTTTCACATATTACACATCCATACACGGTCCAGTTGGTTTATATCTCGCTATGCTGTGAGGGAACATGAGGTTTGAGGATTGCTGTGGCACTAAAAGGCGAAGTAAATGAGCCATGAGTGATTGACAGCAACTGAAATAGTGAATTTTACGATAATATTGTTAGTCATTGTCAGTATTATACATAATACGTATTCTATTAAGCCATATACCTCAGCGGGAGTCCTTATTTTATTATCTTTGCGTCAGAGTACAAAAGTTCATCCGCATCAGATCCAACTCTGCAACTGCAGTAGTCTGTCATATTTACCTTTAAAGGCAATCCTGTTATTGTTAGCAGTTGAAACATATGCCTCCTTTAATGGTCCATAACGTCAACCCTAATCCCAGCAGAGGAAGATTAAACTCAACAAAGTGCTTCAAGTCATAATGAAATGACTCACAAGACAATATGGGAAGCTAATTTTACATCCTACACTTGACTCAGCGATACATTCAGACTACAATATTAGCCAGTGATGTAAGTCGTGACGAAAGCAACCTTTCCAAAACATCACAGATTGATTGGTATCAGTTACTTCCCCAACGCAGTAATGGTCGGAGCGGCTTCAGGGGCCTGAAGAGCTGTGGTCTCTCTCACTGCCAGAGCAGGAAGGCTTTACTTAAAACATTCATTTTGGTCAAACACGACCTAATACAAGACAGAGATGTCCCTTTAATAATGGAAAATGTGGGTAACCATCTGTGTCAATGTGAATGTATACAGTCTACAGTCAACAGTGGTGGGTAAATGTCAAGATAAAATACTTTGTGTTCATTGCTAATGCTTTGTTCTGAATTTAGAAAGGTCAGTCTGAAACTCTACAGGCCCAAGTCAGCAGTAGATTTTTAATTGTAGCATTTTGTCACTGACGTCCGCTGCAGTATATAGTAGATTACATGAGTTTTTCTTTTTAAACAGAGTAATATCTCTGTTGTTTTTTACATCAGTCTCACACAGGTGCACATGTTTTGTTTTGTAGGGCAGGACTTTACAGCACAGCACACTGGATCAGCTGGGAAGATGATGATTGGCGACAGATCAATCTGGTCATCCCTATATCAAGATCCCATAGTCATATAGTAGCAGTAGGTTCGTAACCTTTAATTGTTGGTGCAAGCTATTTTTAGAACGGCGGAGCAGAGCCGCGAGCTGCTCAGAGCTACGCTACAGAGGCTAAGAGATAATAACAGAACATTACCAGACAGAGTTGTTTTCGAGGCAAATGCAGAGACTGTTTGCTGAAAAACTGCCCCCGACGGGAACGCGTATCAGCTGTCCTGCATGGATTTACCTCTAAAACAACTTTGTCTGGTAACATTCTGTTATTATCTCATAGCGTGGTGAATGTGCAGGTCACAACTTGTCCACCAGAGCGTTTTGGAGTTGTTGGATTGTGTATTTGATGAGTTTGATGAGGGAAACCAAGAAATCCCATGAGCCTCCGTAGCGTAGCTCTGAGCAGCTCGCAGCTCTGCTCCACTGTTCTAAAAACAGCTTGCACCGACAATTAAAGGTAACAAACCTACTCCTAAGACTAGGGATTATTATGGCAATGGGTCAATTTGCCAAAATGTTGCACTATCCCTTTAAATAAATGTGTATAAAGACAAGTTTCTATTTAAGTTCCCAAACATCATGCTATTGTCCAATCAAGGAAGTCTACATCATTCTCAACAATGGGGGATGAGGTACAGCGTTTATATTTGTGTTTGTGTATTGCTATTCTCAATAGTTAATTCTGCTTCCTCCTTGTTTACCTATGACCCTGCTGTCAAAGTATCCATTCTCTGAGCAGCCACACACTCTGTCTCTGAGGAATCTGACACCTCGCCGCCAGCCTCCGCACTCAGACAAACACCAACTGGCATGAACCTGACTATTTCTACCGCCGCTGCTAAAAAGGGAAATCACACTGCAATCAGCACCAATTTGAGCAGAATAGAAAATTTCAAAACACCAAGTCAGGAAAACAAAAGCAGAAGTACGCAAGTAAGCAACTAAAAAAAACAAAAAACATTGATTAACAGACACAGCAACACCTCTATTGACTAATTAGCAAACACTTTAGAGGTGCAGCGCTCGATGGGCGGGATTTGCAAATCCGCTCAGCCGTCAGCGTCCACGTCAGCGGCAGCTCCGATCATCAAAGACACGCCAACCAACGCTGAAACAACAAGCTGTCAACCTTGTATATCATCGTGATCCAAAGATATATTAGGAAACTCGCCCAAAGCGCAGAAGACTGGCAGCCAAGAATTAAAAACATGCATCTGTTGCAATCCAACCGCTCTAATTCATAAGACGTTCATTCATAAAATAAACAGTAAAACATTATACTATACACAAATCATGAGATAAACAAATACCCCAAGCACTATAAGACGCACTCCTCAAAGGGTTTGATAAACATGCTTGTATTCATATGTGGGTTTCAAGGGCAAGTTTTTTTTTGTGTGTGTGTGTGTTTTGTGTTTGTTTAGAGCTCACACACTCACCGGCGGTCCTGGTTCTCCCTTTAGTCCAGGTGGTCCAGCCAGCAGCGAGAAGTGGGTCGGTTCCAGGTCAAATGTTTGGAAGCCATCTGTTGCAGCTGGAGTGACTGGAATAAGCGAGGTGGGTTCGACATCCTGCACACTGGTCACTCTTGGCTCGGGTTTCTTAGAAGCTACTGTGCTCGACTGCTTTTTCTGGGGAAGGTAGTAGGCGTTTGAAGGAGACCCCTGTGGTGTGGAAGCAGCTGCGGTCTGGAGGTTTGGCCCGGTGGTGGAAGCAGGTAAATCCTTAGTATTCCCAGAAGGGTTCAGGGCATTAGTATCTCCTTGCTTTGTGGTCTTTCCAGCACGTAAAGTCGGGCTCGGTGGTGTCACGCTGATCCTCAGAGATGTGGTAACGGTTTGAGTCGGAAATTTTAACGGGTTTTCCAACCCTGGATGAACCGGTGGAGAGACAGACGCGGCCCCGGCTCTCGGAGGGCTCGCGGTCTGACGCGCAGATGTTTTGATCTGCATCGGCAAGCGGTCAGTTGGAACGAGTATAGTAGTCCTGGTGTTTTCCTCAACCAAGGCCAGAGCGGGTCTCGGCCCGTTTTTGGAGAGCTCCGTTATTGACAGCGGAGTTAGGTGAGTGACAGTAATATTCGGGTCTGTGGAAAATAGAGGTAGCAGGGGTGGAAGCACAGGCCGATACGTGTCGGCTTCTCTGCAGTGTTTCTTTATGTAATCACAATAGTTATGAGCTGCCTTGGCAGAGGGATAAATGTCAAACTGACAGATGGCGCCTTCAAACGGCGCAGAGTTGTGGTTCATTTTGCCCAGCAGGAAAGAGCCCTCCGGATCCAGGGCCTCCACTTTTTTGGAGCGCAAATCAGTATGTACGCTTCTCTGTCCACAAGAGGTGTGTAAGAACACCTGGTTGCCTCGGATATCCAAGGCCAGGCTGTGCCAGCGGCCATCGTGGACGTCGTAGTCGAAGCTCACGGAGCTCCTCTGGCCGACGTGGACCACGACCTTCCCCGGGACGAACTGCACGGCGAGCTGCACTTTCCGCTTCTTGGACAGGACCGAGAAGAGGAAAGCGCTGTTGACGCGGTGGAGAGACAAACTGAGGATCAGGGAGAGGTTGGCGGAGCTGTAGTCGGCGGGGACGACGCTGCGCAGAGGCACCTGGATACGAGCCCTCGGGGTGAGGATGATCCCGGACTTGAAGGGGATGACGCCATTGGGGACGAGGGTTCGAGCGCTGGAGGAGGACGACCCGCCCGCTCTTCGCCCAGAAAGCCCGAGCTGCTGCAGAACATCCACATCTTTGTAAAAAAAATAACAAAAAAAAAAACACAGTAAAGTCAGTGACTCTTGGCTCAGTCGACATTAAACATCTTTCAGCTTTTTAACAACATAATGATTTAAGCTTCTATAGCATAATAGAACATATGGTGCCTTTATTCTTTCCTAATCGTCTAAAAGTAAAAGCTTTAATATAACACGCTGGTAAAAAGCCTTACAGGGGGCATAAAAGGAAAACTATTACCATATATAAATGTTCAAATTAAAGAGGAAAAGGGTCAATTGCATTAAACATTTCACTTTATGTATGCACTTAATGAGCAATTTAAAACAAGATACCATATTAATTCGTGTAAGACATCTATTAACAACCTCCCACTTCCACTCAACGCCACTGATCCTCATCAAAGCACAAACACAAGTGAGGCAGTATAAGTGACAATTTAATATGTTGTGATGCCAAGCAGGGAGTTCACAAGTTTAAAGTTAGACTAATGGAAAACATTGCAGCAGAAGCAATTAAAAAAAAAAGGAAAAAAGGGATGCATGAAATTTTCAATAGGGCCAAACATTGACATCCAGCTTCGGAGATTGCCACAAATTATGTAATCATTACATCAGTCTTAATTAGAACAATCTCAGGAAGCGGAGACTGAGCATGCAGCAGCTCCCTGGAGAGGACAGTCGAGTGGGGGGTGGGGGGTGGAGGGTAGTGGGGGGGTTGTTAGGAGGTATATTATTGCAGAGATAGAAAAGTCATCCCACTTTATATCTGGTAATGTCTGCTGATTAAAGATGATCGCTCTGACAGGGGCCCGGGATCATGAAAACGTACCGCAGCGTTTCCTGCAGGTTGTAATTACTACTTGCATCTCATGGGAGGAAAATGCAGGTAATTTTTTTTTTTTTTTTTTGCACATTACAGTGTTGTGTGTACTGTATACTGCTCCTAATTGGATCCACACCTTTGTTGGGTTTAATTAAATCCACCATTCACTGTAGCAGGAAACAGCTTTTTTATTCTAGAGTTTTCTTATGCACAACAAATGCACAGTCCTGAGCAGCTGGTGACCACCCATTAACGCACACAGAGGGGAAAAAGGATAACATAACATCTCCTAGTTATGTTACTGAATTGACACTATTTAGTATTTCACAAGAAGTAAAGAAAAAAGTGTATTTTCACCTCTAAATCACCCTAAAAATCCAAGAAACTCTGTACTTGTTGACCTCCAAACCCACCCTGACCGCCCCAAACCGAGAACCACTGAACAAACAGCACCGTGGTTATTTAAATCTAGGTATTATTTTCACAAGTATAACATCCAGTGCTGTTAGAAAGTCAAATCTGTTTTCGGTTCCAACATCAAAACAGATTGGAAAGGTTCCCGTTGTCATACTATTGTCTATTGTTAGGCACCGGTGCAAGTCATCAGCAATGTCAAACAAAGGCTTTTTTGTTTAGTTTTAGCAAGGTTTGGAAAATAAAGAATTGATCATCCCCAGCCAATCAGCATCCCCCTGAATACAGTACAGTGCATTAATCCTCTCAGTACATGCAATGCAGCTTATATATGGATCTCAAATATCCATCTTTTTCCATAGCTACTAATGCAAAACAAATGTGGGCAATGCTGAAATGAGCTGCTAAATGATGAATGATGGCTCAGCGGAGGAGACAGGGGTATAGATACTATACATTCATGCAGGCAGTGGGAGGTCAGCTCAGTACCAAAGACGAGAAACATAAAACACAGAAACTGAACCGAGAACAAAGACTTTCTTCAGTTAAATTACCAACACAGCACTGATTTGAAATGTTAATATGGTATGAGGACAGCAAAACCGTTCTTTCACTTTGATTTCTGATCTACTTTCACAGCTTTTTGCTGCGTACCCAAATCTAAGCAGATAGGCAGAACGCCCGAGGCTTTCTGTGACCTCCTGATGAGCTGGAGAAGAAGAAGAGAAAAAAAAAAGAAAGGAAAAACTAAAAGAAGAAGGAGGAGGATAAAACATCCTGGAGACAAAGAACAAGTGCAGCAAAACAACATAACTTTCCTCAGACATCTGGCACGTGCAGAAAACACAAGTGTGTTTCCATTATTAGTATGCTGTCAATGCACACCCAAGGTTTCCTCCAGCTGCTTCACACTGACAATCCCGTGGAGACAAAACACTTGATTTGTTCATTCAGGGGAAGTGTTGGCATTAAATAAAACAACTAGCTCTTTCAAAACAAGTGGATAAATCACAACCTGTGTTTCAGGGGTGTGTTGCTGGCCTCTCTGACTCACACACAAGTCTGTCTAGCGGTGACCAGATAGTAGCAGAAGTCGAAACCTCTCCCATTCCATATTCAAATGTGCGATTTGAGAATGGATGATCTATATCTTTACCTTGTTATATATCTATTATTTACAACCATCATTACTATTCACACAGTTTGCCTTCTGTCTGTAAGGCCTCCAAAAGGTGCTGGGTCAACCGGTATAAGGTATAAGTCCTGACACTGACAGGTGAGCCATCATCTGGAAGATAGCTGGTATTACATCTGCAGTGACTTATTGAGCCCCCCCCAAAAAAAAAAAATCTGCTCCAGCTCCAGCCAGGGATGCTGCACCGTGGCTGACCTTGATCAGACCCTGAGATTTCTGAGGAAATGTGTTGGCTGCTAATCTATGTGTAGCCATGGCAACTGTGCAAAAAAAAAGACCACATTTAAATTGACAGCTAAGTTTCCTTCAGGTGTCTGAGATGAAAACGTAATAGACCTCTGATGTCTGCATGGAGGGGAAGAAAAAAAAAAAAAGGCGACACCACACCAATCCTTGATTCGGTCCTGGTCTTTAATAATGCTGCGGTAGGCTACAGTCAGCGCCGTGCAAACAAATGACACATCAGACTGTGATTGCACCGTCATTTTCCATGAGCAGGATTTCCACTTCAAGCCATCTCCTTATGAAAAAATTACATAACACACATGCTCTCTCAAATGATCCTGGAGGTTGGTTTTTTTCCTCCTACGGTACACTAGCAGGGCTGGAGTTTTTTTTTTTTATTTCTAGTGCAGCCTGCACAAATTTATAGTCTCATTAGGATCTGAGAGTTTGCAAATTAACACATCCTCACATATGAAAATGTCGGTCTCTAGACGCTCAGCAGACGCAGAGGGAGGAAAAAATATCAACTGACAAAGGCAGAATTACAGAGTAAGAGCTAGAAGCAGTCACCAGTGAATGCAGAGGCTTAAATTATCAAAAAAAAAACCTTTTCTGATTGAACTCTTTGTTGCAGAGAGTTAACAAGAAGCAGGAACAACATCAGGAGACAGGACTGATCACCGGGGCATCAAACCTTTATGAGGTCTGAGGTTTGTTCAGGCTTAGAGACAGAAGAACTGAAGGTTTTTGAGTTCATCAGGTTCATCAGTCCCAACGTAATAAATGTCTGAAACGCTTCTGAATATATCTATAAAACAGACTTTTTCTTTTTTTATATCTTATGTATATACAATGAGTGCTGTTCTTTCAGTAAAATTGCTTTCAAATGGACTCTACTGACGAAATAGGATGTAGAAAAAGGAGGAAATGAGGCTCTAATTCTACCATCCACAAACAGAAAACAATGCCTTGAAAATGAAGCTATATTCTGAAGTTTCGTACAAATCCTATTCAGCCCCACAAAGACCACTTCAATGGAAAAAAAAAAAAGTTCTGGCCATCTCCTCCTAAAGTTTCCAGAGACAAGTAAACATACTGGATCAAGAGGTGCAGCTGCCCGAGCTGGGGGGGAAGTGTAGATGCCAGTCATAGATAATCCCTGGATAACTTGGACAAACATGTGCACAACAAGGGGCCCCGTGTTAAGGTTATACTTTTCTCATTGTGTGGTCCACTGCTATGTAACTACAATGGGTATCCTATCAATTGCAGTGAGCAGGACACACCTGAAAGTGTCACTGTAACCTCCTATAAATCCATTTTAATTCCCCGTTCCTTCGGAGACATAACGCTGCTGGTTCGACACAAAGCATGCTTGCATCAGCGAGGTGTCATCAAACACAAACATACTGTACACCCACCTCTGTCTTCTGTGTGCTTACCTTGAGCTTGTGCGAGCCTCAGAGAGCAGGTGCAAGACAGTATAGTCCAAAGAATCAGGACTCTCCTGCAGAGAGAGAAAACAGCTTGAGAACATCATAACTGATAACGATGCTGCATGTCATCTTAATCTTTCCAATAAGTCTTATTCTCTATGAAAGCAATGATAAATTCCCATAAAAGGTGGCGATTTCTATCCCTTCGTTTTCATACTTAGTCTGAGCAGCAGCAACAAAATGATTCATTCATTTATTCAAGTCTAGAAAATGGACAAAACAAGGAAACACCAGATTGTCTTTGCATTTTTGTAGCTGTAAATAAGCTCATCATTAAACTCAGACTCGTGTAGTTGCAAGTCACATCAGAGGTTGCAGAGCTAAGTTGATGCACCAAGAGTCTTAATGCTAATTTTGCTGTTAAAGGGATAGTTCACCCAAAATTCAAATTGCACTCATTATCTACTCACCCTCATGTCGACTAAGGGCTGGGAGAAGTTTCAGAGTCCTCCGTGGCTTCTCTGAGTTACATGGGGTCTCGGCGTAGCAGTGCATGTCCATATAACGGTTGCAAATGGATACCACTTTTCTTCGTAACAAAAAGACACACCAAAAAACATCCAAATACCTCCATGCTGCTCGTATGTAATGTCCGTCTTGTATTGAAGCCCCGAAATGCGAAATTGTTCCCAAAAAAAAAAAAGTCTATATTTCAAGCTTGTTTGTAGCGGAAGCTCCTCTTCCTGGTTCGTCGGGTCCGTCCTCTTCCTGGTCCGTTCAATTTGGACAAACCAGGAAGCAGAGCTTCCACTACAAACAAGCTTGAAATATTGACTTATTTAATTTTTTTCTGAACAATTTCGCATTTCGGGGCTTCAATACAAGACGGACATTACATACGAGCAGCATGGAGGTATTTGGATGTTTTTTGGTGAGAAAAAAAACCCGAGACCCCCTGTAACTCAGAGAAGCCACGGATAACTCTGAAACTTCTCCCAGCCCTTAGTCCACATGAGGGTGAGTAGATAATATGCAATAAGTGCAATTTGAATTTTGGGTGAACTATCCCTTTAACTCTGATTGTCCATCTACAGTACCGCTGCTGCAGGAAGAGTGGAAGCATCAACAGCTACTCTGTGTTGTTCAAGGAGTCAAACATCTGTTTCAGAAACAACAAGCTTTGTCTTATCTTCCAGCCTCTGATCAGATAAGACACTGCACACTGTAGCAGGGCTGAGGTGAAGTGTTCACACCGGACCACCTCTGACATCCCTACGCTACACTGCAACACTTTAAAACCTTCAATTTAAAAGTTGAAGATAAGGTAATGATGCTTTTTTTTCAGTAACAGAGAAAAAAAAACACTTTGACTGCAGGTTTCAAAAGGATTTCATGGACGTAAGAAGGTGCAGAATTTTCTCAGCCCACAAAAGACCATGTAATCCTTTCAATTGGAATTATATCGACCCCCATTTTCACATGACAACAGTGACATTTATCACCTCACATCAGGCAAACGCACTGCACATTTTCCACCATTGATTTCTCGGTGACATTTATATCTCTAGACAGGTGATAACAGGAGTGTTGACTGCTCACATGTAGAGCCGATGTGGCCCTAAAAGGAGTTCTTTTATCGCAGAGGAGTGGGAACTTACGCTATCGCAAAGATAATATTGGTGTTTTTTAAGTTCCTGGAGCAGTGACTTAACTGTGTGCACTGCACGCCATAAAAACTGGACGCTGGTTGAGCTTAGGGGAGTGGGTGTTTGAAGTGGTGCAGGCACAGTGACAAGTGCCATAATGAAAGCTGTTAGAGGAAATCTTTTACATTTGTGGTTTTCCAGAAAGCCACAGAGAGCCATTGGTCAACCACTGGCACACTGACTGCCAGCTGAAGCTCTTAAAAGTTTCCCTGCTTCCTCTTCATGTCCCACTGCTCTCACACACTATACAGACATTAGCAACAGACACTAAGAAGAAAAATATATATCAAGGAATCAGGATGGGATGTGCAGTTTGTTACCAAAATCTGTCATACTATGTCCAGCAGGGTTATATGATTATATGATGCAAGATTTTTTACTTTTCTTTTTTCTTTCTTTTTTTTTTTTAGCTCCCCTCCCATTGGACCAGCCAGCCAACCAGCTGAGTGAGATGCAGGACAGGGAGGAGGAGAGAAAAGAAGAAGGAGGAGGGGGAGGAGGAGGAGGAAGAAGAGGGGAAGAAGACTTTCTCCTCCTCTCATACATCTCCCTCAAATCAGTCCCAGATATTCTGGCAGCCCATTCTGATACAAGCTGCAAAGACACACAACCCCAGAGAAACTGTACAGCAAACCACACAGACTCCTTCTGAACTGCTGTCTCAATAAACCGCCCCCCTGCAGCCTGTTATTAACCTGCACCACCTGTTCCAGTTTATAACCAATTGTTTCAGGTATTGATTCATAATAAAATAACTAAGAAATACAATTTAAAAAAACAGGATATCTGTCAGCAAACTGTGCAGAAAGTTTTACAGACCACTTGTGTACCATAATACAGTTTAAATCAATAGTTGTCACATGTAGCTACATGATAGCCTGGATGCAGGTGATGTTCAAGAGCGTATGAATGACTTCCTCTTGAACCTGATAACCCATAACGAGACAGAGAGAGAGAGATAGAGAGAAACAGATATTTAGTATGAACTTTAAAAAATATATATCGACTCACCCCCCGACTCCAGTGGTTTTGAGTTTGGAGTACGGGGCATTGTCCGGCTCCATTGCGGTTACTTCATTCTTTCTTGGGAGTTTTTACTACAGTCCAGATGAGCCAGATAAAGTTTTTCCATTCCAGGTGTTCCTTGAAGGGGCCGCGCGAGGAGAGAACGTGCCAGAAAACAAAAACAAAACAACACATCAAAGAAACTGTGGGATTAACCGGCAGTGAGGAGGCAGCTTTGACTCATTGTCTTGTCCCTTTTAAAAAAAGAAGAAAAGAGAAAAAAAAAAACATATAATATCCCTGTCGACTCCTTCCAGAAGATGCCAGCGGTTTCTTTAACAGACGCTCCACCTGTGCAGCTTCCTATGTTTTTTCGTCTTCCTTTCGCGCGTTTTGCAAAGTACAATGAACGTCAAGTCAAGTCCAGTCCAGCTTTCCCGGGAAACAGATGCAGGACACGATGACGACCGCCGTGGTGTGTGTGAGTGTGTGTATGTATGTGTATGTGTGTGTGTTGTGTGTATGTGTGTGTGTGAGTGTGAGTGTGTGTGTGAGTGTGTTATGTGTGTGCCGACTTCCCAAAATGAAAGTTTATTGTGGACCGAGGGAAATCTTGAGAACCGGGGGAGGGGGAACACCTCCCTCTGTCGCCCTCAGCTGACATCGAGGGAAACTAAATTGGAGCAGTTCGACCGAGCAGTTTAGCTGCTCCAGCTGAAGGTGTGTCTTCTTCACAGAGCAGGCTCTCCTCTCACATGAGTTACTGTATGTGTGTGAGAGAAAAGTGTAGGCTATGTTGCATGTGTGTGTGTGTTAGTAGGTCAGTCAGTGGCACAAATGCTGCAAATGACTGAACACAGCTGCTTGTTGCAACTGGAGCATTTTCAGGGCCGTACACAGGATTTTGGAAACACTGAGGCTCTAAATTTGCGGTGGCCCCCCCATAACCACCCTCAACACACACCTGCAGGAAAAGAAACATCAAAAAAGTTCAGCAACTTATTTTGAAATAAGTTTCACTTTTTATTACCAAATATGTAAGTTTAAATAATAAAATCAAAATTTGATTAAAACTGTACAGAAAAGAAAAATGAATTTGATTCCACTATGGGTCATAAAATTAGTGTAATAACTCATCTATGAGACGTGTAGCCCAAACTTTGTGCAAAATTCTATTTTCGAGCAAATCCGGGATGAAAGTGGGGTAGTTTCTTTTCACAATTGATAATGCAGGCACACGAATTATGCGTCACGTTACACACGATTCATCAGCCACTGATATTGGATCCGTCATCCGTCAATCAAACGTCTGAAACACACACACACCGAGCTCGGTCTCGCCCCTAACATTGAATATCCCGCCCGCTCGATAACGACCAATCAAATTTGTTTTCCTTACCCCGGTAAACTCGTGCGGCAACTCGTGGAAACTCATAGAAGGAAGGAGGCATGACAAACAGGACAAACAGCCATTTCTGAACACCTTTAAGTAAATTTAGCTGTGTCAGCTTTAGGGTCCTACTGTTGTGTATATAGCCGATCTGTGGAAGACGTGGTCTACATGGCCTATGGAGGAGGGAAGTGCAGCTCCTGTCGCCTAGCAAATTTGACAACACCTAACTCTTTTCAACAGTGTAACAGCCCTGGCCGTGGGTGGCAACTAAGCTTAAACCCAAGCTTAAACTTCAGTGTGCGTTGTTTGTTGCCATATTATTCATTACCAGTGTGCAATGAATCCTGGCTCATTGGGAATGGTTTAGCCATGAAGTAGCAATCTGTTGGACCAAAGGTATGGGGGCAATTTTTTTTTCCGGAGCATTTTTTAGTGTATTGCTTGAAATCCTCTTCACAAACGGATTGCAACCAATTAATTAAATGCTTTTTCACAAAACTTAAAAATGTCAGTCTCCTATGGAACGGACAATCCTGTAGAAACACCATCCAATCATTTTGAACATCATTAAAAAAAAATCATTGGATAATGATGCTTCTATCAAATCATCTGCCCCTCCCTCCCCCCTCTCCGGGCGATAATTGTGTGCGTGCTCAGAGTCTTCAACAACTTACGATATGGAAAAGACGACGCTAGAGCCAGAGCTTATGCTAACTTGCTAAATTCTACGAGACAATTGCAGCAACGTTATGGCAGAAAAGAATACGCATTGCAGGTTCCTGTGCTCTGGAGGCGTGGCTTCGGAGAGAAGTCTGAAGTTTGGACTTTTGAGTTGTGTATTTTCAAAACGTACCCAGCTCCAACCATTTTTCCAGGATCTCCTACTCTCCCTTTAATTGCACAGGAAAAGCAGGTTGGATTTCTCAGATGTATTCCAAGGACTTTTCAGAATAGGATGTCCTAGTTAAGCCGCTGTGACGCAGTCTGCGCAGTCTGTGCAGGCTCAGAAGGATGCAGCACCTGAAATAAGACTCAGCTATTGTCAGGGGTTACTGTCATTAACAACACCTAAAAAAACTATTTTCATTCATGAGAACATTTGGTGAATACAGCGTGGTGTACGGGAGAAGCCTAGCTGTGTGTGTGTCTTTAAATGTAGTAATAATTTTTGGCCCATAAAAGTATTATTCAAATCAATCATCAACAGATCTGGGTTCAGGCACTCACGAGTGATTACAAGGTCAAAAATGATCTTGGCTTGGACATTTGTTTTTCCTGCTCTACACTACTACAACTGAGCAAAATTTAGCTGAGCATGCAATTAAGTGGACCCAGAGTAGTACTGTTTCTAAACTGCACAACCAGGTCTTTGATTTTTTGATCATGGCATGTGTACCTTTCATGTTATTGATTATGGACCCAACTTGTCCCACCATGGGCAAGCGTTACCTGTCAACACACAAAAAGCCAGATATCTTTGGAAACCAAAAGCATGATTTTGAGATCGAGAGCTTGTTTCTTCTTTACATAACATTGTTCAGTAGAGGTGAAGCCACATCGAAGAACCTTTGTGGAATCATCTCGCCAAATATTCAGACAATCAGATATACAATCAAATTTTACAAAATAAACACTCCTATGGGTTGTACTTTACAACTACTGCATCAAGTTCCACCAAACTATAGAAGATACAATGCCCATGATTCAGCTATAAAAAAAGGGGCCAATTAATGTAATCAAGTGAAATCTAAACCAGTAGACCAGCTCTTTGTGACAGCCTTCCTTCACCTCCTGCTTCACCAACATCAACTTCCGTTCTCACCAGAGCAGCAAGGATCTGGGTCGGATTGAGGGCTGCACTGGTTCCAGTGTGTGTGTGTGCATGGGTGTGTGTGTCTGTGTGCATGTCTGCGCTGTCGTGTGCTGTGAAATTCCTCTGCCAAAGAAAGTCCTCATTGACCCGCCTTCAGCAAACACGCTATGACAGTGTCCAGGGGAGACCCAACAGAGCACCGATTCAGCCGCCTGCAACTGGATCCCTCCTGCTCACACAGAGCCCCCTCACAGTCCGTCCTCTCAGGGCCAGGAAGTAAGGGAGCTCACCGCTTTGAAAGAGAACTTCCCATGTACCTGTCTGAGCTACGTCGGATGTGAGCTTTTGTTTCCGCAAGTTTTAGTTCACAGACAAGAAGGGCAATGTCCTCGCAGCCTGTGGAGGAGTGCATAGGGAAGATCTCCAATCGGGGGTGGTGGTGTCCAGTTTCATGGGGGTTTGTAATGACTATTGAAGCAGCCTATATGGAAGTGGTTCTCAAACCGAGAACCAGGGATGCCAAGTGGTCTTGAGGGCATGCCAAGGGAGGCCAAGTCAAGAGGAGGAATACTTTAAAGGAGTAGTTCAGCATCTTATGAAATACTCCTGTTTCCTTTCTTGCGAAGAGTTAAAGCAGAAGTAAGCGGAATGTTTGCGTTAATATAAGTCTTAAATAGTTATATCTTCCGACAGCAATCACTTACATAGAGTGTTTGGTCTGAAACACGGGTCTGTCAGTCACTCTGCTCTGCTGTAAGCCGAGGAGAAAACTTTCCTTGTATCCTACAACCTTTATCCAATGAGGAGAGAGAACGGCATAAAGGGGCGGTCCTCTCTGTGTGTGCAGCCAAGGGATGCGCATGAATGTGGTGACGTAGGGACGAGGACCAATAGATCCATGATGTGGGCGGGGACTGCTAACTCCATCGGCTGACAAGAAGTTAGCCAAAACGACCGGATCGCTTACTTTGATGCCAACGATTAATGTGGCGCTACAGCCGGCATCTGGTTGGCTTAGCTTAGCTTAGTTTAGCATTAACACTGTAAACTGAGAGAAACAGCTAGCTCAGTTCTGTCTGAAGGTAACAAATCTGTCCAAACCATACCATTAAAAACTGTATTTGTTTCCCCAAAAGTCTTTCACATTCACTGAAAATTAGGCTGGAAAAAATGCTGTATCTAGTCATTGCCAAGAACCAAGAGTAACTATTAATTTCTCAGTCTCTCAGTGCTTCCTGTCTCCCCTCATCAGTCCTTGGCACCCAGGAAGTCCTTTAATTCCCATTGATGTACAACTTTAAAAACAGGTCACAAATACTTAGATTCATTCATTAAATGGCAAACCATTTCACCAAACAGCTGGGTGTTGTGTTTTTCAACAAATATCACTAAAGCAGGATTAAAAAATGGAATTTGTTGGGGACTATTGTCAGCCGTGGATAAATGCTAGCACAGTCTATGGTGTATATGGGCTACAATGCCATGCCCGTGTTCATGGCAACAAAGGAACATATTGCCCTTTGTAACTGTGTGGTTTGTGTGCTTGTAATAGTTTTTCAATGGAGCTCTATGGCTCAGCAGAATGAGCTACACAAGGCTAAAATTACACAGATACTTTGGTCTTTTCAAAGGATTTGTTGACGGTAAGGAAAATGGAAAGCACAGACAGACAGATCCTTTAATGCACATTGGTAGAAGAAAAGGGCAGAGTAATAGCTGTCAGCATCCATCCATTCCCATGCAACGTAGGCTGTAAGTTATGTAATTGTTCTGTAAAGTCTTTCCAGATATATTTTCTTGGGACACATAGGGGGTTTTGCGGTCTGATACCTATGCTGGTGGTCCTTGAGCTTGAGAGCACATTTCATGTTGGCCTTTGGGACACAGCGCCTGAAGGCAAGAGCACCGCAATTTTATCACAGATTTCCTACCTGACAGCAGTTCAACATGCATCTCCTTCCAATCCAAGCAAAGACCTTCCATTCTGTATTCAGGCCAAGAGTCGGCTTCATGGAAACCCTGAATGAGCTCTGGTGGAAACAGAAATTAAACACAGTAGATTAAAAAAAGAAAAAAAAAAGCAATCCAAGTTTCTCTATTAGTGTTTTATGAGTTGATTTTCTTCCACTCATCACATGCGACTGCCATCCAGGACCTCATCTATAACCATTGACAGGTGTGGACAGACACTGTGACTGTTTGTACTCCAGACCAGTGGTGGGTAATAGAAGTCAGCTGGCCGGTATACCCCAACATTACAATGGATATTAGAAGTTCAGCGTCTGCAGGAAATTGGAGGATTTTCCTGCAGACAGGCAGTGTCAATGTAACTCGCGTTCCTATACCTTATCCATATGAACCATCTTTAGCTAATAAGAGAGGTTACGTTCTTTGTGGTTTTTGTGCATAGTCCAAGAATTATGCTGATTTATTCCATAGACTGCGGCTGTAATGTCTGAGATTAGTGAAAACATTCAAAGACCTGAAGGGATTATGATCATTTTTGGTTATCCCCTCTCCCTTATCTATTTTTGTAACAAGCCTTGAAATACAAACTTATGAAATAGCACATGTATCCTTTCATGTCACGCTCTAGTGATGGAAACTCTTGTCTGATAAACACAGAGTCTTTTGTTTTACTCCCATGTCTTGGGGAATTGGGGCCAGCTGAATGCGGCAACCTCTGTCCAGGCCCAGCTGGATCCAATAAGAGCATGCCCTGGTGCTCTGTTTACCCATTCCATACATACAACAGGAAATTTAGAGAAAAGTTCTATTCATTCATGTTGGGTAAGTCCAAATTTAGAGTGATGTAATAGCATCTCTTTATTTCCAATGAGTTGCCTCGATGGGATGAAAGAATGTAGCTTCCTGTGAACATGTTAATAGTTACATAACAAAATCTCAATGGATTGACTATAAACTCAAATTACAACATACAGTACAACAGTTTTGTTAGATAAAGGGTAAAAGTAAATGTCCAAGCATGTATGTCAAACATTCACTGGTTCTTGTTATTTAATGTGCTAATTTCTTTAGTTTTCTATGAATAAAAACTAAAACAAAATAAATTTAAAAAACTTGACAAAAAATTTGACAGGAACAGTTTATGGTCATGTTCATACAAGTAATCAGTAATAGAATATCAGGTCATTTAGTTTTATGAATGGCAAGACTGTAGACCCGTTGATTACTGACATGTTTTTGGGGTCAAGCTGCATGTTAAGTAAATGTACAGTATTTGATATTTTCTTTGCAGCCACAGGTCGGTAACGTACATCAGTCACCTGAGGCACCATGCTGTGCAGCAGCAGTTCACACATTTCCTACATTAGGCTTCTCTTTACAACTCATTTAGAAAAAAAGTCAAAGCACTGTGCACAGTAGTGCAGTGATGCAGGTTGCCAAGTTTCTCATTTCTTTCCTTACTTCTCAATAAAATGGTAATAATAATAATATGAACAGCAAAAGCGGTTGAACACAAAGTCTAAATCTTTCTGAAGGCCACATTAGATGTGGTAATTATTGCCAATTCCTTACCCCGCAGAGCTGCAGAAAGACAGACGCTGCTGCCAAGTCAGAGGCATTGTTGTGGTGACATTTGAGTGGAGGATCAAACCGCTGATGAATAATCCATATTGAAAAGCTGCTCTTTCTGCCAAATGTCAAACAGCAGCGGGAGCCATTGTTCAAGGAGCGGGTTCTAAAACTTTTCTTTCACCATCATCACATTGCTGTGTCACATAGTGCAGTGAATGTGGCAGTGGAGAGTGCGCAGAGCATGAAGTTGTCTGAAATCTGAAGATTTTGAGAATAGTGGTGTAATCCACACTCCACAGACCTTCTTCACTCACTGTACTATACTTTTAAAGGCGATGACATGAGCCAAAACAAACAACAACAAAATACATATATATTTTTTTTAATAATATAAAAACGTATTATTTAGGTAAGTTTTAGTTTTTAAGCTTCTTTGTATGCACTTAAAATTAGCCAAAGAGCTGTGTGAAACCCCTGTTACAGTTGTAAGGGGATTTTACCGTTTGGATTGCTTATTGATCATTTTTAGAAGTCCAAGAGGATTGTCTGAGTCTGACTTTCAAGAAAATAGATCTACTGTAGAGTAAGTTTTTAATTATGTTGTCCATTATCTTTGATGGATTTTGGGAGCTCCTTACTACCCCCTGATTGCAAACCTGTGGTTTAAATGCTGTCGACTCCCCCACTGACATGGCTGTAAAATACAGGGGAAGGGGAAATACTGAATACTTTTCAGAAAATTTGGACTGATAGTGATCAACCTTCAAGAATCAATCCAGAAATACTGATGCTGGCATTGCTCTTCAGGATGCTAACGCAGTCTAAGCACATGGGACAGATTTGTTTAGCCTGCAAGATCCAATAAAATTCATTTCACAGATAATCCGAGTCTGGTGCTGGATGAGGAAATTCATCTTGACAGAAAACACATTTTATGTAAGAGTATGAAATCTACATTTTGACTATATCTGACTTGAACTTCAACTCAAGTTTCTTGAATGCTCTGTCACAGTAATAAAAAACAGTTTGCTTTCCTGTAACTGTAGCTTTGCATGCGTCGTTGTCACAACAGTACCCAGTCTATAAATGGCTGTCCTATTCTTGATGATAAAGGAGACCTGTTATGGAGAGGTCTCACTGCAGCGCTACATCTCACAAATCTAGAAACCTTCACTCTCATCCTCAGCCAGGCCTTTCCACATTCATCTTCTGCTACAGCGTGTGTAGCTCTACTTTGAGCCAAGGTCAACTTCCTGCTCCCTTCTTACTATCTACTGCAACAGTTGAGTAGATGAAGACAAAGATCTTCATGCTGCTGTTAATCAAGGACACGTTATAGTTTTCTGTGGGGGCTGTAACTTACCTGATTAGCTTGTCACCATCATAAACTGGGTGATTCTAATTAGCCGGATACAAAGCCAGCCAATGTCTCAAGGCTTACAGTGAGTCTTCAGTCCTCGTGAAAAAAATATTTTTGAATTAACAACAAATGGCCTCCAATTGGTCAAGGCGTACGTAAGTAACATCTGATCCTGACAAAACGAGACAAAACAAATTAGCCTGTGCCTGCGGTCGGCACAGAACAGACGTATGGGCACAACAGAGGGTCTGCTGTTCTGACAGACGTCCACCGCCCCCGGGCTTTCATAAACACAAACACACCACCTGGGTTTCAGCGTGGGTTTAAAACTGGTCCACTGTAGTGTACACAAACATACACCCCTGCCCATCTATTCCCTCATGTTATACACTGACTCAGACTGTTCTCATGGCAGAGATCCATAGAGAGGATACAACGTGCTGTTAATTTTAGTCTTGGAAGACATGATGCAGAGTGGAAGCCTCACTATATTGGTATTTACCGTTTTGAAACACCACATGTATTTTATTTAAAGGGACAACGAGGAGTTTTGGAAAAGCGAAGCGTTTTTACACTACATCTATGAGCCTCCGTGCGCACCGTTGAAGAAGGACTCATGTTTTCATTCATCAAGAATTAAAGTCAGAGGTTCAAAGACGATCACATACCGTCGTAGTTCCGACCATAAACGATTCGGCTGCGTTATTCTCATGGCTCGCCACGAAACCGAAAGTAAGGAAAGGCTGGTTGGCTCGACCAGCATCTCCGCCACCACTAATAATAACAAAATAACGATAGAGACAAAACGATATATTTATCGAAAATGGGCCCATTAACAAGTGTGGATAGCGTAGATTCATCCACATTAATATGAGACTTTTTTATAACCAAATAGAAACTCCTCGTTGTCCCTTTAAAGGCTTTTAAAAGTGTAGATTTTAGGCGCAGGCAGATGCTAGCAGCGCCATGATGAAGCTGTACTGGCCAGATGCTAATGTCAGCATGCTAACATGCTCACATAATGATGTTTACCAGGTACCAAGTTTCCCATATTCATATGAATGCGTAATGTGAGCATAACACAGTCAAAAGTACAGATCAGGGGCAGCCCAAGGCATAAGCAGCATAGGCTGTCCCCTGGGCCGCAAAATGCCAGGGGGGGCACCGCAAGAGAGGTACTTGAAACTTATTTTTATTAATCATTATGCACTGACATTATCAAGAAAAAAAATACAATAATAGAAATACTACAATGCACAATTAAGGGAGCAAGTGGTTCAAAGAGGAAGAGGAGAAGAAAAAGAACAAGGTAAAAGTAAGAATCACCAAGATTGAAGGCTTCATTAACTGTTAGTTAACAATCTAAATGCTCACCTGGGGGACCAACCCTGGTACCTACAGATGAATAATGATGGGATGTTATCAGTTCTGCAGGCATTTGTACAGATTAGCGTTTTTGACCTGACGATGGCGCTGGATGAAAGGTAAAGGTGAAACTGTAGTTATTATACTGACTCGTGATAAGATGATCAATGTCAGCAGTAAATGTCATGACAGAACATTCAATAGTCGTCGAGCAATTCCGCTGAAAATGGCGGCGTCATTGTGTCAGTGGAAGAAAAGTCACCCGATCGGAAAGATGCCGAGCCCCAAAATTGATTACATGTCATTGGTGTGTAAAATGTGTCTGTGTATAAATGGATAGATAAATGCCGTGCATCCATTGTAAAGTGCTTTGTGCACTCGATAAGGCTGGAAAAGTGGTAAAAACATAAATGCACAAAACTCTGTGAAATATTTGTCAGGATATTTCCGTTGTTACCTCATGTATCCGTGTTGCAGTCAGGGCTAAATATTCACTCTACGGTGGAAAAAGTTGCACCTACAGTACCAGAGGTGTGTGTGTGTATCCAGAGGTACACAGTTACAAAGACATCAAACTTTAATGGCCCTGTGAACAGACACTGACCCTATATGTGCCGTAACTGGAAATAAATTTCATCAGCCTGCCCAGGAAACTTAAAGGAAGTCTGAATCAGTGAACTTCCCATGAGTGCCAGTAACCATTGTTCACTTCATTAGTTTGGTTTTTGCCTTAAGTCACAGTAAAGAAACTCAATTCCCAAGGCTTTCCATTCTCTATTTTCCCCACAGCGCAGCAGCCGGTTGTGTGTAACTTAACCCTTCAGTGTATCAGATCTGTGTGCCTTTAGTTTTGGCTAGAAAAGATGAATAATTCTCTGTTTTACAAAGATTCAGGTGAATAAAAGTTCACCTGTTTGTCACATAGATAAATGATGTATTTAACCTGATTATTTCTGGGCTGCAGGACGGTGGATATCGCAGCGGTGGCGAGGTTTCATGTGACGACAAAAGGCCTGAATGGGGAAACTGTTTCTTTACTAAACCTTTAAATTCCTAACAGACTGAGCTTCTATGATTTAAGGCCATGTTTTAGGAAGATCAGTTGAAAGAAGCTTGTAACACTGCGGGATTTGTTTCAGGCCAAGTGCAGATAACATTAGCAGACGGACAATGGGGTCACTGATCTGAGTTTTACATGTAACAGAGAAGCACGAAGACCTTATCGAAGGAGTCTGTGAATTACAGAGCGCCTCTTGTTCGAAGGCTTATGGTCAGCCAGGCATGGTGGTGTACCACTTAGTTCTGTATTCAATCTACTACAAATGTGACTGTTGAGATTGCAGAAGATGAACAGTCAAAGAGAAAAGAAACTCTCAGTCTTTTTAGTGCTGATAACCGCATCTTAATCTGATCGCATCTGCAAGATGCTTAGAAAATACGACAAGGTAAACTAGTCGTCTTCTCTCCGCCGTGCAGAATTTTTTTTTAAATGTTCTGCGACACCACAATACAGTACATACAACCTTATTCAGAGCTGGATAACTTCTTGCAGATGCAATCTTCAGGTGCACCAGTCTCATTCATCTGTCATCATCCCGGGGCTTCGGAGAGCGTCTTTATCGGGCTTCCACAGACAAGGAATTCGCAAAGACTGCAGATGAAATATGAAGAGATTGGTTTCAGCAGAATCGCTACTGGCAGCTCTGCTAGGAGGAGATAATTACCACTCTGACAAGCTTTGATCACAGGTACAGTTATTCTCAGAATGTCTGTGTTGATAGAACAATGAGACGACGGCCTCGAAATTCAGATGCATTTGCCACAGTCCCCCACCGCCCCCGTGCATCCACTCTGAATAGGACTACTGTCTGGTGCATGGAGAGAACGACAAAGTGGAGATAGTTGACGTGGCACGGTGTAGCTGTCCATAACTCTCTTTTGATTTGTAGAAGGGGCTCTAATAGGCGCTACTGAAATGTTCCGGGGGGGGGGAGAAGAGAAGAGAAGAGAAGAATAAGAAGAAAAAAAAAAAGTGGATTAGTCATCCATGACCTGTAAATACTGTGGGTGGAATGAATCATTGTGGTTTCTTTTTTGTCGAGAGGCAGAAAATTATTCAATAAAATGACAGAAGGATCAGTGGAGCCCTGCGCTAGAGTCAGTTTTTTTAGCAAAGTAGGAGGTGTAGAGTCATGAGCGGTAACACCGGTGGGAAGAAAGAGGAAGAAAAATCAAGGTGAAGATGTAACCGACCTCACCACAGAGAAGAAAGCTTCAGTTCATTGAGATCGCTTTGAAAATGCATCCAGACCACGGTGCAGCCCTAAAGCAAACATGCCTCCTACACCACCTGCCTGGGCTAAACTAAGATGCAGCATTTGTGAGCAGGGCCACCCAGTTATAGGAAGGAGGAGATCCGTGTGTGTGTGTGTGTGTGTCTGAATGTCAAACAAGTCAAATGAGTCAGGTTTTTTTCCTTTGTGACCTCAAGATGTAAACAAAGAAGGCCATGAGTTCTCGAGTCAGAGCTTTGTTTATTATGTTACAGAGCGTACCATTCTCGTTGTGGTTTTTAAAGTGTCCTCCTCCACTCCTCCGCTGCTGCAGCAGGATTCAGTCAGATCTTCACCTCCTCCTGGATCCTCCTCATCAGTCCTTCACTGATGTTGTTCTCCTGGAGGCTCAGATGCCTCAGGCGGAGCTGCGTCCTGCAGAGCAGCGCCCCCATGATGTCGTTTCCTCCCACGTCGCTGATGTCGTTCTTGTCCAGATCCACTTGCCGGAGACCGGCGTTGACTCTCAGCATGTCGGCCAGCAGCCTCACCCCGGGGTCTCCCAGCTCGTTCTCGTCCAGGATGATCCGAGTCAGCGAGGCGTTCGCCCTGAGGCTGTCGAAGAATTCCTTCCACGCCGACAGGTCGGTGCCGCCGGTCTGCGCCAGCCCCAAGTAGCGGAGATGGGAGTGGTGCTTCATGTACGACGCCAACACCTTCACCCCGTCGCCGCTCAGTCCGTTCCCTCCGATATCCAGCTCCGAGAGCGCAAAGACCCTGAAAGAGCTCCACCCGGTGGGGAGCTGCGGGAGCACGTTCTGCTCGGGGGGGAGAAGCATGGCCTGCTGCTGGATGGCAGCGGCAGTTCTCGCTGTTTGCTCCTGCAGCTCAGCTATTCCACTCAACAGGGTCAGCACTCCATGGTCACGCAGTTTGTTTCCAAACAAGCTGCACAGAGAGAGAGAGAGAGAGGGAGGGAGGGAGAAAAATTGGTAACCACAGAGACAGGAAGCATATTTCTCAACAGTCTGACAGTATATAGTAGGTTTTGTTTGTCCTTGTTTAAAGGGATAGTTCACTCCAAATTCTAATTTCACTCATTATCTACTCACCCTCATGTTGACTAAGAGCTGTGAGAATTTTCAGAGTCCTCCGTGCCTTCTCTGAGTTACGGGGGGCGTAACCCAACTTTCTTCATCCAAAAAGACACACCAAGAAACATCCAAATACCTCCATACTGCTCGTGTGTGATGTCCCTCTTGTATTGAAGCCCCAACATGAGAAATTGTTCTGAAAAAAATTAAATAAGTCTATATTTTAAGCTTGTTTGTAGCGGAAGCTCCCAGTGTGTCAGTTCACTGCTCTTCCTGTGTCAGTGCAAATCTCGCGTGATTTGCACTGACCGGCGGAACAATTTCTCATGTCGGGGCTTCAATACAAGAGGGACATCACACACGAGCAGTATGGAGGTATTTGGATGTTTTTTGGTGTGTCTTTTTGGACGAAGAAAGTTGGTATCCATTGACAACCATTATATGGACAAATACTGCTACGCGGAGCCCCTGTAACTCAGAGAAGGCACGGAGGACTCTGAAAATTCTCCCAGCCCTTAGTCGACATGAGGGTGAGTAGATAATGAGTGAAATTTGAATTTTGGGTGAACTATCCCTTTAACAATTATATCTAATGGGGAAAAAAATTACCTAGGCTACAGTATATGTTTGGGTGGCTTTTGTACACATTTTCCTGTTACTTTTGTGTCTTTGTTCAAATTCAGATGCACAACAAGTGTTTGAACTGATGCATTCAGGGGGATCGCTGAGATTTAAACAAGCGTATTCTTCATTGTTTTGTCAATACTTTCAGCCATTACAGGGGCGCGTTGGATCTGCTGTTCACATTAGAGGCGTCGTTTTGGCATTTCAGGGAAAATACACTTATTTGCTTGCTTGCAGAGAGGTAGTAGATGTGAAGATCAATACCACCCTGTCTGGTTTGTTGAATACGAGGCATGCAGCCAGCGGCTCGTTCACCCAGCTCAGCATAAAAACTTGAAACGAATCTTACATCAAGTTTGTTTAAGCCGTACAAAAAAAAAAAAGTGTAAAATCACAATTCAACATTTTATTATGTGGCGTACTGTTTCTTGGCCGAGGCCTGGCCAGTTACTTCCTGGAGTCTCTGCTGGTTGCCTGGCAGCTGCTCAGGGCAGTTGTGCTTAGCGAAAGTTAACCAGCTGTTGGACAGAGCCTTACGTTTAATGGGTTCATGACATTTTCTCACCTAAACTTTGCCAGAACTTTCCCCAAATTTTTCCAACTATCCCTTTCAGCACCACACTGTTCTTTTGTTCAGTATGTGATGTCCAGCTGTGCTTGTTATGCTGTGTCTCACACTTGAAGTTTCTAAATCTGTCAATATTTCTCTGTTACCAAGACAAGCTCTCAAGCATTTACTGTATTTAGCTGGGAAAAGGAAACAACTCAGAAAGGTAAGGCACTGCAGGCATTTCTTGTACGCATAAAAAAGATGGATTGTGTAATACAAGAGCTGAAAGCTAAGATTTTTCACTGCGGTGAGGAGGCCGTCCTTGGATTTTCTGTGCCTTTTTTCTGCTTTGTCAGTTCTATTATTCTCTTTTATAGTCATATTAGAGCATTTAGGCAGATGTTCTTGGATCTGCTTGTTATTCAGTATGCTTTCAGAATTTAGATTGTCAGATTTTGATTTAGCGTGGACCACTGGAGCCTGGG
Source organism: Trachurus trachurus (assembly GCF_905171665.1). Classification (NCBI taxonomy): domain Eukaryota; kingdom Metazoa; phylum Chordata; class Actinopteri; order Carangiformes; family Carangidae; genus Trachurus; species Trachurus trachurus. The sequence goes on along the minus strand of NC_139895.1, from coordinate 9,784,996 downwards.
ACTTACTGTAAGCCTTTGACCTGAGGCTTCACTCTCAGAACGTCCAGCAGGATGTGAGCGCCATATGGGCCAATGAGGTTGAGGTTGAGGTTGAGCATCGTGACCTCGGACAGGCTGGTCTGCAGGGCTCTGGCCAGACTCAGCAGAAGGTCATCTGTCAAGTCGGTGTTCCTCAGAACCAGCTCCTCCACTTCGTCGGACGTGCTCAGCACCGTTATCATGGCGTCGAGCTGCAGCCATAAACCAAGGAAACATCATGGAAGAATTTGAACTCTGCTGTTATTTTTGGATTTGGTTTGGCTTGGTGCAAGATATCGTTTTCAAACGTTAGGACATATCTGACTCCAAAAGGTCATCTTTTCCCCCAAATGAAAAAAAAAAAAAAAAAGATTGGTATGCTACTGGTGTGGAATTAAAGCCAGTGGGGTTTTGGAAAGTTTTCAAAAGACCAATGGTTATAGAACTATAATAAAAAAAAATGTTATTGGTGTTGGAAAAGATTTTGCAACAAGACTGAGATATTTATTTATCTCTTTTCTAATGCCATATTGTAGTTTATAATCCTGGTGGGAAATGGTCGTCCACATGAGGATACAAGACGGCAAAAAAGTGATATAAACAGAAAAATCTCATCTAACTTCTAGTTCACCTCAAATCGCCAGACAGCAGCGTGTTCTTATGAAATACAGAAATCCCATTTTGCAGCACAGACAAATTATTTTTCTCCCTGACAGAAATAAATTTTGCATCACTTCCCTGAGAATCGAGTATTGCGAGCGCCGTGGGTGTGGGAGCAGCGTAGCTCCAAAATGTGTTGTTGGCCGGGACATGTGAGTGGGGCAGGTGCTGCAGGTTTTGCTCAACACAGACACGGGGTGAGAGACCAGAGAGACATATGGTCTGGTTGTCAGCCACGTCCACTGTGCCACTTTGCTAGACCTTGAGGAATTTTTCAGGAAAGGTTGGAAGCTTTTTCATCATGATGAGCACGACCGAGCCAAACGGCTGCCTGTCCCAGATAAAACCCAGCGACCATTTGTTACAACTCTTTGTGCATTGACCTCCTAAACAATACAATAATTCTCTGGGTCAATTAATTAACTTTATTATAATTAAATAGATGTTTCACACCAATGACATGAAGCCATTTGCTGTTGTTGCAGAAGATTATGTTTTTTTAAATCTTATGAGTTGTCTATCCAACTATCTTACCTGCATGTTAACTATAAGAACATACCCATTTATTTATTTTAATTACATGTATTGATAAATACTGTGGTGATGGCATCCAGCCCCAGATGTAACCCTTCTTATGGATCAAGACTTCAAATGAAAAACACGGTATAAGTGTAAAACATGGGACCTTTTAGTCCTAATCTGTGCACATCTGACATTTGCACCTTGACTTGTATTTTAAAGGGATAGTTCAACATTTGGCAACAACAATTGGCCCTTTGCCATAGTCATAGCAGTAGGTTCGTTACCTTTATTTGTCGGTGCAAACTGTTTTTAGAACGGCGGAGCAGAGCCGCGAGCTGCTCAGAGCTACGCTTCGGGGGCTATTGGGATTTCTTGGTTTCCCTCATCAAACTCATCAAATACACAATCCAATAACTCCAAAATGCTCTCATGGTGAATGTGCAGGTCACAACTTGTCCATGAGAGCATTTTGGAGTTGTCGGATTGTGCATTTGATAAATTTGATGAGGGAAACCAAGAAATCCCATTAGCCTCCGTGGCGTAGCTCTGAGCAGCTCGCGGCTCTGCTCCACCATTCTAAAAATAGCTTGCACCGAAAATTTAAGGTAATGAACCTACTCCTAAAACTATATAGGGGTTATGGCAATGGGCCAATTTGCCAAAATGTTGAACTATCCCTTTAACAATCCCATTAAGGCTGAAAGCTAAATAATCAGAGTCTGACGTCTGAATATAGCAGGAGGCCTCTACAGTCATCTGGTTTGTGCACACACCTGTGCCTGCAGATCTTGTTCTTCACTGGGCTTTTCTGCAGCAGTGCTCTGGCTGTCCACGGCCTCTTCTTCCTCTGGTCCTTCCTCAGGCGGCGGTGGAGGGGTGTCACTCTCTGCACTCAGCTCCACATCTGAGCTTGGAGCTTCAGGGCACTTTGACAGCTTCCTCTGCAGCCGACACCTCTGCAGGACTTGACATACAGAAAGAAAAAATGAAAAAAAAAAAATGCTCAGGCCTAATTCAACCTTTTCTCTTACAATTAAGTGCACACAATGGTGTTGATACCCTATTGGTGTGAGAATATAAATATCTAAAATTCTGTATGAGGCTAGCATTCTTGTTCAGTCAAGAAAACAGACCTGCTGCAGTGAGGTTTATGTGTGCAGACATCTGTTTGTGCATCTGTGTGAACAATGTCTGCACAACCTCTCCCGCACCTCATCCATCTTCCCTCAAATGGACAATGTTCAATGCGTCACTTTCCTGCAAATTCAACCCTCTCTGCTAAAGTGTATTATGTAAATCTGTTACAGCACTCTAGGGGGATTCCAGTTCGTTCCTACTGTTCTGCGGTTTCTTTACTCACTGTTTGCCTTGAACCAGTTGTGTTTGTTCGGGCCTTGCTCCAACGCGGCACTCATTTCTACGCATTCTTCGTAGAAGTCCTTCAGTCTTTCCCCATCTCTGTTTTTCCCATTTGATTCCCGTCCATGCTGTTTCTCTCCACTCTGCTTAGTCAGTGCTTCCTCATCCTGCAATGAACCTTTAAAAAGGAAAAATTCATGTTCTTTCCAATTTTTTTTTTTTTTTTTTTTCCACAAGGAGTATTCAATTGAAATACCACATGCAGATGGACTGAAGGTCATTCACATTGCCACATATTTTTCCATCTTCTCTGACAGGAGTGAAACCAGATAAAATGAGTAGTAAAACACTGCTCACTGAGATCTTTGCTTGTCTTGTTCGGTTGCGGCTGCTCTGTCTGTAGCGTAGCCGTGACATCGCTGGCTGTTTTCTGTTGTTTCTGCTTTTGCTTGGCCGGCGATTTTTGGTCTTGACATTTTTCCGTTACCGTTGACCTCTGCGTGACCTCCACCTCCTGGCTTTCTTGCCCTTCTTCTGCTCTAGTTTTTCCAACTGTCTTCCCTTTGCTCTCTTTCTGATTAGTTGGACCCTTGCGTCGTTTCTTCATGGAGGTCTCCTTAATCCCGGCTGCAACATGGCCCTCGCTGTCTGTTGATCCTCCGCCACCATCCTTGGTGTGTATTCTAGTCCTCCTCACTGATTTCTTCTCTGGTTTGGCCGGGATAAACAAAGGGGATGATGGACATGACTCAATGGGGCCTGCGTTGGAGACATACGAAACAGAATGAAAGAAAAAAAATATTTGTGGGATTTTTTGTCATTAAACTAGTCCACTGAAATCATGGACTGGGCCTAATGTCAAAAAATATGTTGATGAATAAGCTTTAGGAAATAAGGGAAAATTGAGACACTCATTTCCAGGCTTTGTACCATTGCCAGGGTTCTGCTCTGGAGGGAGATTTGGGCTCTCCTTTGTGCTGTTGTTCAGCTGCTGGCAGGAGCTGAATTTGTTTCGGAGACTTGTGCATCTGAAAAAGATGAAAAATGTGCTTTCATCATGACTCCCATTTCCTCCCCCTGTACCACCACCAACATCAGTCCCTTGTGTCATGCAATATGCATCATTTTCCCTCCTTTGTCAACACACAATGCATTATATCTGCAGAGCAACGTCTCCCTGATCTGTTTTGACGGGTAGTTATTTCAAATTTTCTGCCAATGTTACGCCGACCTTCTCCCAGAGGTTGAAATCTAACCTGTAACAGGGTATCCCACCAGCCAGCCAGGCAAGTCGGAAGCAGCTCTTCCTGCCCTGCTGGAAGCCGGGACCGTAGCGGTACTCACAGCAGGAGCTGATCCTGGCTGCCATGATGCCATTAATGTACAAGGTGGCGCTGAATGGATATCCGCGGTGTCTCTGGGAGATAAACTGGAACTGCTCTGAAATATGCAAAAGGGACAAAATTATGAAACTCTGGAAGGTTGAAGATGATCATGTTTGATCTTTCTGATAGATTCAGCTTGGTTACATGACTAATGCTGTGAGAAGATTAGCAGATTCGGGGGTGGCGGCATCAAGGATATAGTGTATAGGCAGAGGTTCCTGTTGTTTTTGGCATGTGGCTTTGATTCATTATCACTCTCATATTGAAGGTTACTAAGACTGTAACTACAACAGTGTCAAATGTATTAAATTAAGACTGTTTGTGTGGGTTACATTGTCTTTAACTTTAAACTCAGCTTTTTAACAAGCAGCTGAGTTGACAATATTGCAGCCAGTCACTAGTTGGGAAACTCAAATGAGAAAAAGCTTGTGATCAAACAGCACCAATGATGATTTAGTATGGCCAGTTTATCTTGGTGTTAAAAATTTCTTATACTGTGTACATGTGTGGAAAATCTGTGTTTCATGTGTAAATGAGCCAGGAACATTTTAATATCAGTTCAGAGGGTCAAACAGCAGAAAATGTGTTTCTTCCTCTTCTTTTCTGACTTGTTAACTACCTTATAACCATGAAAATTGGTTTTGTGATTCATTAAAGGCATCCTGAACACCAAAATTGCTAGCACATTGTATAGCACATTATTTTAAAAGGAAATCAAGATCAAAATCAGACTTTCTCAGCTTTGTTTAGAAAACATCAAATTCTTGTTTTATCGATCCCAAAATCACAAGAAACACTGTTTTTTCTGGAGTCTGTTTCTTTAGTTGAAAGTAATTCCAATGAAAACGATTCACAACAAGGCATGCCAATAAAACCAAAACCATGTGAATAACTAAGTGTCATTAAAATTGAGTGAGAAATTATGTTTTTCTGTCATTTGGGTTAACCGACCCATAGCTGCTTTCATTTTCCAGGTACAAAGTCAAAAATATTGTTGATTCCAACAAAAATGTGAAAATAAAGAAGAGGAAGAAAAAAAAAGTGCACCTCTCACTACAGCAGACTGTGCAGTCTACACGGCGTAAAATCAACTGTGCAATAAAGCACGGAAGAAAAAACAATAACTATGATGATTTAGTAAAGATAAAAAGTCATAAATCCTACACAGGCTGTTTGGATTGTGTTTCCATGTGCACTGTCTCCACCTTCTGTTTTATTCCTTTAGCTTAGACACCTACAGTACAGAGGACTTTGTTAACAGATCACATACAAAGTTTCAAGCAGAAATCCATAACCTCTTTCTTGTACATCTGCCTGACACTGTGATTCCCTCTCTGGAGTGACGGCTGTACATCGTGTACCAACATGTAGCACCTGCAAAGATGAAGTAACTTGTCCAGTCTGCTGACTCTTTTTGTCTTTTGAGATGCTATAGTCTATCAACTAACACGTCCTCTTTCAATTCTTGTTCAACTCAAAACACTGCCTCAGGCCAGTCTCACCATCATCATCATCATCATGTTGCTTTTTACATTATTGCTTTGAGGGTAGATGATTAATCAATGGGGACAATAAGCTTTAAATGCACTCACCTAGTCCTCCATTTAAAGACATAATGTAATATTTCATAGGGGATCTTTGAAAACGATGCTGCTAACAAAGACATTTAAACACAGGATCAATAGAACTGTATTGTAATTGTTCCCTTTTGCACATTGTAGAGAAAAACCTTTACAGTACATTTCACCGCCCATAGCCTACCTCCTGGAGTCACTAGACCCTTGAAGACACAGATATTCTCCCCTCCATTGACTTGCTGGAGGACCTTCAGTTCATCCTGTGTCGACGCCAACCCCGACCCTCGATGACTTTGTCCTAGGTAGGTCATTGTCACGGTGACGTTGGATTTCTTTGCCTCTCTCTGTGCCTTAAGGTTACTCTGTTGTGAAGAGAGAAGACAGAGGAAAGACCGAGAACATTCGAAAGCATCCGAAAGCACAGTTTAATCCATGCCTAATGGAAACAGCAGATGTCAGGTGAGGTTACCTGTTTTTTCGGGTGACCTCCTGTTCGCTGAGAGGCGACCGAGGAGAAAGATCCTCTTCGCTTGTCATACAGGTAAGGGCAGGACTGACTCAGAGCCCCTCTGAGTGAGCTCAGACTTGAGGCCTTCTTGATGGCTGGCAGGTAAACGTCATCTTTACCAGCTCTAGTAGAGCGAGCTGTTGGCTCATTCAACTATGAGTGACAATATACAAGTTAATAATACACCACAAAATGTTTAAAAAGTTGGTCTGTAACACAAAAAAAAAAGGTGAAAATATGAGTGTGGTGAACAGTCCAAGATGTAAGAGGCAGTAGATTAGGACTGTAGGACCAGGAAAATCATAATAATTGAAGAAGTATATCATAATATAACAAGGGCGGGGGGAAAAGCCTTATTTCAAGCAGCAAATCATAAGAATATGGCATTTGATTAGGCCTATTTGGTTACATAAGTTATGACTTTATTTTTGAAATAATAAGTTAGATTTTCTTTTTCTAAATTACCATGACAGGCCATACCAAAGATGCATTTTAAAAAATCATAAGAAAAAAGGAGAGATTTAAATGGTAATCTGAGTGATTTCTACCAATTAGATATTTCTCATTGTCTATTTAGTTCCATATGGTTGAACGATCGGTGATCTACCGAGTGGTCTAATGTCCACAGTAAATTAGCTACTGTAGTTTTTTTTTTTTAACTCCTGCGTTGCTTAGTTGTCTAACCAGTGAAAAATGGAGACGCCGCTTTCCCTCTTGTCTCACCTGTCCGGATACCAGAGGTGAAAGCAACTTGGATAAAGAAATTGAAGTGTTACCAACCTTGTTCTCCTCTCTCCTCACTAGAGGCTGCAGCTGCCCTGATGTCGGCCTAGCCACATCTCTGGCCTATCAAATCTGTAGCCAATCAACAGATAGTCTGCTTCCTGTTTACACCTGTTCGCGCATGCTTAGTTATCATTATGTAGGCCTACGCGCGTTTTCAGGTGTGTAGAAGGCCTAAGGACATTGCTTCTGATATGGAGCTGAAATACTCGCCTGGATGAAAACATGCTGCTTTTGTTTCACAACAGCGTTTTAATGAAAACGTAGCATGCAGACGTAGCTCTAATCTACTTTTTTGAGATCGATTGCTTATGTCTCCACCTGGATGATCACAGAGGGAACACAATCCCAAAACTCGCGGGATCTTTTCTCCTACCTGTCTAAGGTATGTTGTCGATATTTTGCATCTACTAAAGTGTTTGTAATCATTTCCAGATACAAGTTCCAGTGCTGAGATGATGTGCATATAATATTTTGAGTGCTTTCAAGAAACGTTTTGCAGAATAGAGTAAAGAAAGCAACATAATGCCTTATCTTAAATTTGTTCAACCCCTTCACTAACTTACAGTAATGTACTGTATCTGCACCTTGCAGTTGTACATTGTAGGTTTTTAGTTATGATTTAGGAAGGCTCCAGCTGTAGCAACACATTGTTTAGCATGGAGAGAATGAGAATTAATAATCTCAGTCATAATGTTGAAGAGAGTAGGCCTAACCTGACGAACAGATGTGTTGTAAATTTTGTACATAGTTGATTATTCAGTCAAGCAAACACACAACTCATTCTAAAATGAAAGCTATTAATCTTAAATCACATGGTGTAGCCTAATGATTGGTTTGAACTCACAGGGAACCCAGCCCCCCCTTGCAAATCAAGTCTAAATTTGATTTATTGGCTGGATGCTACATGACTTCATCTAATTTGTGAGAGTTGCTCATGAATATTATTATGAAAAAAAAGTTGCAGACATCTGCTACAGAAAATAACATATTACTTCTGAGACCCCTGCTGTAAAATATGGTCAATTACAGTGAGTGGTTGTATGTGTTAATCTGTGATAGGTGTCATATTTGTTTGTAATTTACTTAGTCATGGATTTCTGTTTTATCATTATATAGTCGGCTCATAAATGAGGAGTTAGACTATTGGGCCTAACTGACCACAAACATGAGAAACATTTCTGTACAAGATAACATAGGCTAATATATGTCTTTGTCTGAGGGATACTTGGCGCTTTAGCACTTACTAACCCATCTACAATATGAAGTACTACCTCATTTTAAGTAATGAAAATGCTTTAATAGCTTTTTTTGTCATTCTGATCAAATCTGCAAGCTCAGTTAGTTCCTATAGGAAAAGTTACCACTTCAATAATTCTCCTTTTTAAAATGTAATGAGCTGAGTAAAATGTGTTTTATGCATATTTGTGTTTAATGTCAGTCAGGAAAAAAATGTAGCTCTGATCTGATTGTTCTGTTTCTCATTTAGTTTTGATAAAGAATTGTTTGAATTTGTAGAAAACTTGAGTCATAAATGTTTAATACAAAACCAAATAAAAGGGATTATACTGCAGAGAGGATTTTGCTTTATTCTCAATGACAAAAAATCTGCTCTATGGTAGCACTGCAGCATATTGTATGCAGTTAGAGCTCTCAAGCTTTAGCAGAACTGAAACTGCAAATCAAAAGTAGCTTTCACAGTAATAGCAGTAATATACCTTGTAGATCTCCACAGTATCAGGGTTCTCAAGCAGGAGGAGTTTGCTCTTTGCCCTGATTAGACTGGCAATGGAGTGGATCATTTTAGCATCTCGGCCAGACTGAGCTGGGATCTGTTAAAACATTTTCAGAAAAAGAAGATCAGAGCACCAGATGTGCATCTATTCATAGCAATGATGACTTAAGAAGCTTTTTATGTGTTTTTACATGCAAGACAGACAGCCATTAATGAAAATGTGAAGCTGACAGTTGGACACAGATGAGATGATGTGATGAGGACTGTCATAATGAGACACTCACAGGGGTGTCTCTGTCTCCTCCGTGGGCTCCTTTGTAAATTAGATCCTGAAGGAGAGTTTTGCTGTTTCTCCTGCTTCTTCTCAGTGATTCCCTCTGATACGGCTCCATGCTGGACTGACACAGCACAGACAGACAACAATACAATACAACATTATGTCTTTGATCATGTAGTTCATAAAAACAGTTAAGCATTTTAAGATTTGTTTCAATGCTTTTATTCTTATAATTATACTGTCCTAACCAGGTAGGAGTCAGCCTGTCTTAGCATTTAGACAGTCTTGAGGCTGAGCCAGACTAATCACCCTCTGGCTTTTTAGCTTTGTTCTTACTGTACAGTCAGTGGACAGTGAGAATGGTATCAGCTTTCTCATCTAAAGCCATAAAAGGGCTAGTTCAACATTCTGGCAAATTGGCCCACTGCCATAATCCCTATAGTTTTAGGAGTAGGCTTGTTACCTTTAATTGTCAGTGCAAGCTATTTTTAGAACGGCGGAGCAGAGCCGTGAGCTAGGGAGGCTAATGGGATTTCTGGGTTTCCCTCATCAAACTCATCAAATACACAATCCAACAACTCCAAAACGCTTATTATCTCATAGCGTGGTGAATGTGCAGGTCACAACTTGTCCACCAGAGCGTTTTGGAGTTGTTGGATTGTGTATTTGATGAGTTTGAAGAGGGAAACCAAGAAATCCCAATAACCTCCGTAGCGTAGCTCTGAGCAGCTCACGGCTCTGCTCCGCCATTCTAAAAATAGCCTGCACCGACAATTAAAGGTAATGAACCTACTCCTAAAACTATATATAGGGGTTATGGCAATGGGCCAATTTGCCAAAATGTTGAACTATCCCTTTAAGAGAAGAAACAGCAGACTAATCTGTTAACAGACAGTTTATTGATGAATTTATCAGTAATTACTGACAAATAACCTTAATAATCTAAAACTGGGGAGTGCATGTGGGTGTTTCAGAGGATACCAGATTAGCACATTAACACATTGTAACTTTATTACTGTGCATAAATGTTATATAACAGTTGGAGTAAGAGGGAGATGGGAGAAGTGTAACAGATTTTAACAGGACTGAGACTTCCTCTTCTGTGGTCCTGCAACTCAGTGAATAGTCAGGCATAGAAATCTCTGTTTATTGGCGCTTAATTCATACCAGCACTCCTACATGTTAAATATCTGCATAGGGGAAATCTAAATTAAGACAACACTAATCTTTGTAGGCTAACAAGCTGCCTTTGTTTTCCTGCACAGCCTGTCTGTGAATTACAGTATATATCTGTAACCTAATCATGGCGTCCACCACGGCCGTGTCATGTGCTGGACTAGTGCTTCTGGGAGAGAGGAGGCAGCAGGCAGGCAGCCATCTCCTGAGATTAGTGGCCTATGTATGCATGAGCGCACTTCAGCCTCAGATGGTGAATACTATAGCAAGAAAAATAGGACGTGGGCTTCAAGAAGCGAACGCTCCTTTGTTGTCAGTCCAGCCTATTCTCTTGAAGGTTGTCGTAATTGCCCCAAATTTTGCATGAAATGCAGAAAAGAAGCAGCGAAATGAGACTAATATTGCCTCTAATGACTGTATGTGTTTGACACGAAGCCCTGTGCTGTTATAATATTCTCTCTCCTTCAGTAACTTTAAACTCTACAGTATGTAGAAGTGATTGTTATTCCTCATTATCTGTCACCAAGAAATACCCTACAATCATTTAATCCATACCCACTTTTTATTTAAATTTCCACCACTGTTACTGTAGAATATTCTGATCTCTTTTTAAAGGAAAAGTACTAAGAATTTTATTGTACCACCATTATTAGCAGTAAAACAGTATTTAAAAATGTTGAGTATATTTTCTATAGCCTCAGTAGAGAAACAGCTTTCATGGTCTAGTATTTTTATAATTAAATAATTGGATGATTAGCACGAATGCCCCAATGTTTTGCAGCATTTTAAATGTTGTCTCTTGTCTAGGTGGAGCTAAGGTTACTGTATACGTTTTGTTCATTTTTAGTTGCTGTGGATATCAAATAAACACAGTGGAGTAAAAAAGTACAATTTCTTCCAGAATAAAAGAGGTGATGAAATAGAGCAGCCACTGAAAATTTAAAAAGCTTCATTTCAAGACGAGTCTCTTGTAATTTAGCCACAGTTGAGTAAATGCACTCAGTTCCTCTGCTCCACTGTGACCTTCATTGTAATCCCAGCTATTCCCATATCTATTCAACTACCTACTAAAACAGACGTAGTAGTATTCAGTAATTCATTCGAATGACTATCTCTAATAATTTAAAACCCTGTCCTTTAGTTTCCCTTCACACACACATACACACACACACACACACACAGCCCAGAGATCTTACCTGTCAGCTTGTCTAGGTTCGGAGCTGAATGTGTCTTTCCAGCAGGTGACCTGATACCTCCACAGCTGTTGATCTCCTGTTCTCTGCTCCGTCTTCACTGCAGCCAGCCGGTGACACCTGAGCAGCCGTCACCTTTGGCACCCGGCGCCCGGCCCACCGCCGCCCGGCACTGGTTCCTCATTCATCTTTAATCGTCCCTGACCTTCACTCTATCCGCTCTGGCCACATGTGCTGCCGTTTATGAGGATTTTTTTTTTTTTTTTTTTTTTTCCGCCCTGACTTTTATCAGGTATCTTTTCCACGCACGTGTGTCACGAAGCTTAAAACCACTCTTGGTCGTGCACACTAAAAAATGTTGGGTTATTTCTGTAACCCAATTTCTGGGTTATTGGTGTTGGGTTAAATTGTTGGGTTATTTTTCCAGGGTGTAACCCATTTTCTGGGTTATAGGGCTATGAATTTAACCCAATTCCTGGGTTGTTCAAGTAATTGGGTTACTTTTCAGTGAGTAACCCATTTTTTGGGTTAAGGGTTGGGTTATTCTGTGACGTAACCGGCCGGTTCATTTGAAAAATGCTGTCTCCACCCACCACCACAGCTACCTGTGGAGATCCGTTATTTACTCTTTTTTTATGTGACGCCGGAGCGCTATCACAACCGGAAAGCTGCTCTGTTGGAGACAAACCCTCACGCTCCATCATATTGCCCCCAGCCAAAGAGACATGGGTTAATTTTATTTGCCCCAGCTTCAGTCGGCAAAGTCTGACTGCTTCAGCTACAAGGGTCCATGCACCGCTGGACTGGACTTTCTCAGGCTGGATCGATACCAACTGTCCGTGGCAAAGCTACAGATAAACTGTAAGTATTTTAAAATGAGTATATTTGTGTTACTTTGGCCTTTAGCGCATGAGCTAGGCTAACGCTAACAGTGGATGTGTGAGGATGAGCTACATGCTGCTGCCGCATGTTAATGCAAAAAAAGAGAAAAGAGTTAACAACGCTAGTAGTTTATCATAGCAGCAGTCATGGATAAGTTTGGAGTCAATTAACGTTAGATGTGGAGATATCCTTCTTCTAAAATAGCCTGTGTTTGATGCTAAATGCGAACAGGGTTCACAACTGATGTTCAATCACAGAATAAGCCACTGACCCCACGGGGGCTCACCTGCCGTGGAGAGTGGGTCAGTGGCTCACAGCCGGTGGTGAAGTACCGTTCATGGCTGGTCCTCTGCTGCCAGCATTATGTGTTGTTGTTGCACTCAGGTTAGCATGTTGTGCTAAAAGAAAACCTGTTTTATGTTCAGCTTTTGTTTGGCAAACAGGCAGTTTTTTGTGTGTATGTCTGGATGGTATTACCAACTAGCATGAGAGACCAGACCAGAGAGTAAACTGTGTGTACTGTAGCCTAATGTTATACTGTTTTGTGTTTTCTAATCAGAGTAAAGTATGTGGAAGCTAGCACATGGAGAGAGACAGTCTGAAGAGGACCCTTGCTCTCTTGGAGGAGCGGCCTCCAGAAGTTCCCAACGGAGGGCAACATCACACATTACTGTAAAAGGTATTTGTTACTCTGTTTATGGAGAAGAGGGAAAATACACCAGGCTAAAAATGTCCTTGGTCCGATATCCATGAAGTAGAGCATGAGTTACCGCAATTTTGTTTTCAACCACTGTCTATTTGAACATACAATTTTGTACCATCCCTTGTACACCTTTTTAACACTACAAAATAATTTCACCTTCTCCACAGCATGGTGCAGCTGGAGAATGCAAGGCAGCCAACTTTGCAGGAATGTGGCATGGCCAGCAAACTGATTTGTCTTCAGCATTATCAACACTAAGCAGTGAGTACATTTGTAAATTGAATCATTAAATAGATAAAATTGAGTTATGACTGATAAAATCTTCCTCGTTGTTCTTTGTCTGCTTATACAGAGGATCATGCCAGTCCACAGTAAACACCTGATTGAGACCCTGGGAATCTTCCAGCAGAAACAATGACACCACCTGCTCAAGTTACAGTTTCCTGAACATCGCACCATGCTACTGTCCCACCTGTCTTCAGTCAAGTCTGGACCAATGACTCTGACACCAGTCTTGTCAGGGTTAATCACAGGTAAGCAGTGGTTTAGTTGCCAAATGCCAAAAAAATCATTTTTAATAAGTTTATACAGCAGTGTTGAACCAAATGTGGTGACTGTCTGATTGTTTGAGGAGATGCATCTGTATTTAGGTTAGCTTAGCTAGCTCATTGGAGCAACAGATTGCTGAGTTTATCTCTGTGTGGGCATCATGCTAAGGTACTGCATCAATCTAACTTTTGCTATGTTTCTGTTTTCTGAATGCAGAGAGGATCATGCCAGTCCAAACACCTGATGAACAACAGGAGTCTCATGCAGAGTTGGTGACTGCAAATCCTTGAAGTTCCAGTTTCCCAGAACACCGTGTTAAGCACCCTACAGCCAAGACTGCGCTATTGACTCATTACTCTTGATCAACCAAGGGCAAGTGGCTAATTTTATTATGATGTTAATTTTCTTTCACCATGGATTATCCTTCATATATGGACACATGCTGTTTTTTCAAGATCTCAACACTGTGTACTGGACAAGGTATTGGAGCAGTCCTGTTTTTCACATAATGTGTAAATGCAAAAAGAGTTTATTTCAGTTTATCAATGATGTTCTACTCTGGTTCACAATGGTCTTAGTTTGTGATATCATTTAAGGAGTTGCTGCCTGTTAAATCTATACTGACAAACTGTAATTCCTCATGTGTTGTACCATATTTGTTATGGTGAAATTCTGGCAACCACGGCTGTTGGTAAGTTACTGTAAAGTTGAACTTTGCAATAAAATTCTGTGCTGTGCTATATCATACTGTTTTACCTGTTTTTTCACTGAGAAACACTGTAATTATGTTAAAAGTGTATATTATTATTATTATTATTTTTTTTTTTTACAAGCGTTTACTTTTAATAGGTTTATATTAAAACATAAGATAATCAATCGAGGAAGTTTCCTTTCTCTTTTAAAGAGGTACTAATGATAAGTAATTGTACTTGAAGGACCACTTAACCACTTTTCAATCTACGTCTGCAGGGAGCGCTCCAAACTTGTTAACCAGTGACACCACTGCCATTTATTTCTGTGACAGTGGTGTCACTTGGTAGAAAAGTTTGGAGCACTCTCTGTAGTTTTTAACAACCCAACATTTGGGTTAAAAAAAATAACCCAACATTAACCCAAATGTTGGGTTGAATAAGGACCAACCCAACATTTGGGTTATTTTAACCCAACAGGTTGAGTTATTTTTTTTGACCCAACTTTTGGGTTGAATTATTTAACCCAAGAGTTGGGTTATGTTAACTACAACATTGGGTTATTTTTAACCCAACTATTGGGTTGAGCAAGCACTTATTACACGACCCAATAGTTGGGTTAAAAATAACCCAATGTTGTAGTTAACATAACCCAACTCTTGGGTTAAATAATTCAACCCAAAAGTTGGGTTAAAAAAAATAACTCAACCTGTTGGGTTAAAATAACCCAAATGTTGGGTTGGTCCTTATTCAACCCAACATTTGGGTTAAAATTGGGTTATTTTTAACCCAACTGTTTTTAGTGTGTGTCATCATTTAAAACCTGTTTCATAAAAACCCTCTGAAACAGCATTAAGAGCACCATGGGACACCTTAAACTTAATAATACTGTCTTTTCTTTAACTGCTTCAATGCCAAAAAAGTTGAAGTATGAGGCAGTTACCTCAGAGCTGATGTACTCTGCAGTCCACCACGATATAAAATGTGGGATATATGACTGCGATTAAACAAATAATCTGCAAAGAATAAGTCTTAAAAATATATATAATAGTCAGACGCAGGTATAAATATTGAAGGAAGACTTTGCCTGTCTGATCTGAGACAAAATCCACACTTCTGTGCAGAAACTTCATCTTTCCTTTTTCTTCTTAAAGTCCCCAGACAGTCTTTGTTTGCTGAGGTGCAGTCTGGGACTACAAAGACTGTTATGCTTTGGAGGATACCCGCTTGATTTGAAGCCTCAAATTAACTTCAGATTCATTTTGGGGGGGATTTGTCTTCCTGTTGCTCTATCATTTCATTTCCAGTGGAAACACATTGGGAGATACAGTGCTGTCCCCTCCATTATGGCGAGGTTTGACATATGCATCCTATCCTTGAGCTCAATGTTGACACAATTAGTGGGATGGAAGTTTTGACTGTACACAGCTTGTTGCCAGACACGCTGAAGAAATATAAAAGGACTCGCCTCATTCATGTGAGGGATTAAGGAAATCCAGACATGTGATCACCATCACGGTATTTCCATCAGCGGATACGAAACATATGAAACGCGCCTTGAAATCTCCAAATGGTTTCGTCTGATGGGCAGAGACCAACAACTCTCTTGAGGCAGTGCAGGCTGTTATTGTTATATAACCGACATTTTCCTGCCATCCCCTCTCATAAAAAACCTGAGCAGTCTCTCTTCATCTTTCCTCCCTGAGCTATATCTGAATGGTCGCACTGTGCACAACGCCTCGGCTCTCTCCCCCAAAAAAAGCCCACGACCCCGCCGCCAACTATACACCCTCATGGCTCCATGCAGTTTTGTTATGTGCCGCGGCCTCTGGAGGCCAACGTCGCTCCGTCTGCCTGCTGGATCCATTACATCCAAAAGCCTGATAGGGGGTCTGAGTGTATTTGGCTTGGCAGTCCAGCATTTGCTTCCTGCCATGTTCACTGAAGCAATGTGTCAGTTTATTATGAGCTCGCCACACACACCTCCGCCCTCCCGTGTCCAAGATGGTGACGCATGATGTGAGCGGCTCTTTCCAGGAGGGCCGATTTGTCATTTTCCTCCACTCAGCATCTTTTCAGGGCTGAGATTTGTAAAAAAAAAAAAAAAAAAAAAAAAAGTCATTGATGATCAGTGCCGCAGTGAATGTTTGGAAGCGAGGGGCCACATTGATTGTTGACATTGGAGCTCATAAGCTTCGCTAAAGCCATTTATTTGGAGTTTTATTGACTGCTTATGTAATATCCTGCTCTCAGGGGACAGTTTAGATGACTGACCCTTCATCCTGCTTCTCATTGTGAGAAGAAAAGACGCAGAGTAGATTTCATTTCCTCTCATTCTTCCTATTGTATAATTTGTAACCAATATAAAGCAGCAGTGCCTTAAAGCAGTGATGAGTCAAATGAGCTGGAGGAACCCTTTATCAAAACCTTCAATAGATAAGAAGACGGCACAGAAATTCAACAAGGCGAGTAAACACAGCGACCGTGGCACTTTTATGTATCAATCTGTGAGATTGCTGACTAGTTTTTCTTGAGCCTAACTTACAATGTGCTGAGTCACCAGGTACGGCTTGATAGCTATACAGAAGTGAGTTCCTGAGGTACTTGGGACTTACTGGCCCGAAGATTGGAAAACAGGACTGTGACCGGAAAGTTGACAGTTCATTTTGTCGGAGCAGCGGGACCAAATGTAGGTGGTTGAAGTGAAAGAGCAGTGGTTCTCCTGCCTCATTACCACCACCGAGGTGCCCTTCAATAAGCACATTAACCCCATGGGGAGGGAGCGGAGCCGCTCGGTGGCCCAATAGTTTCACTGGGCAGCTTCCAAATATTAATGTGTTCGACTGTGTCGGAGTGAACACAGCTTTCAAAAACTATTAAATATAAATGTGCCCAGATGGGAAAACAGCCAGCACTAATATCACACATGCATTTGAAACAACAGTTCACTCGGGAGGAACTAGAGCTGTGTGGATTAGGGGGGGGGGGGAGGTGGAAACTGGGTCCCGTCAACTTTAGTTCTGAACATCCTATCATGATTTAATAGGTTTTTTTTTCTCCATGAAATTAGTTGATGTGAAATATAAGATGATCAGAAGACTAGAATCATTTTAGTTTTGATGTATTTAAATTAACATTGTCTTTAAATCCTGGAGAGAAATGCAAGATGGACTGTTGCTCCGATTTCTCCAGTTATTCTCCAGTTAATACTTTTGCCGTGGAGATTTTATTGCTTGCAATGAAAATTTGAGGATTTGATCATGAAAGTTAATTTCCTTAATGTGTTTTTTTAAATTAAGTTTAATTTCCATATACAGCTCTCTCTTTTCAAATTTACAAAAGCATAGCATAACCCACAGAAAAAATAGATGAACAACGCAAAAGATCACAATATAGAAATCACATAAAAACACAAGATATATAATATAAATTTATACACCTAAATAAACCTGTATGTCAACACTGGCAGACATCCAAGACTCATAAACAACTAGATGAGGAAAATTGAAAATTAAAATAAATTTCACTCTTGAGATTCTTTTAGTTCTCACTAGTCTGCAGGTAACCTTTCCTATCCTTCACTGTACCATACACAACTTTAAGGAGTTTGCAGCTCTTTATTTTCTGTACTTACTTTTTTGTACATAAAAACAAAACAAGACCGGGCAGGTTTAATATTATGACTTAATGCAAAACAAAACAAAAGACCAAGAAGACCAAATGAGCTCAAATTCTAGATTCTGCTAATTTTACTCCCTATAGGTGTTTATGATATCTTTATAATAACATTTTTTTTTTTTTTTTATTGATTGAGCTACAGTTTTTTAATTCATAATGAAGGTTCTTAAGGGTTACTCCTTTTATGGATAAACAGTGGTTGTTCTTGCATAGCTTTTTTTGAAGATGCAGACACTTAAGTTAGTACCGGCTCTCTCTTGGCCTGAACAGCTCGGAAGCAGCTGGTTGTACATAAAGACAGCAGCTTTAAGTTTTACTAGGTCATGTATTTTTAGGGCGTTAAATTTATTAAAGAGTGGATTTGCTTGCTTTAGCAACAATTCTTATAACTTTCTTCTGGAGAAGAAATATTGGGTGTAGATAAGTTTTATAGGTGTTCCCTCATACATCTTGAGAGCTCGAGCTTTTCGTCGTGGCTCTCAAATGTCTTCCTTGTTCCGTGTGGGTGTTGACATCCATTTATTATCTAAAGGCTGCTATCAGTGTGTATTATGTCACTGAAATATGGCACAATATAAAATGCATCGTGATTGTATAGCTGAGCCCTCACTGCACTGGTGTTGTCATAGTGAAAAAAAAACCTTCTCTCTCATCTTGTCATGTCAGAGTTTCGCCACTTGAGGGCGCAAGAAGACCAATCAGCCCATCTCACCGCCTCATCCCCTCACACGTTACAGTACTTCAGAGCTCACAGGAGGGAGGTCTGGCAGCTCTTCTTGAAACTCTCCCAGTGGTGTGTTGATCCACTGTGGTTAATTACCTCGCTGAGTTTCTGAAGTGCTGTATCATCTGTTCCTGCTGTCAGAAACTTGAAGTCGAAGCTGCTTATTGTGGCCTCGCAAACTTCTAATTGGCAGGTGTAGTGGAGTTTTCCACTAAACACTGGACCTGCTGCACATACGGCTGTGGTCACCAGGCTGTCTGGGATGTAGCCGCTCGGTGCCCAGTTTCAACACTCTATCAAATTTCGTGTTATGGTTAAATTAATTTAATACCAAAAGGCAAGCGAACATCACACAAGGGAATTAAATTTTGTGAGGAAAAAAAAAAGGGAATTGGCAGAGGTCACAGGCAGTGCTTATTGCACACTGATTTCACACATTAGGAATTAATCCTAGCATGCAACCACGTATACAAATACCTCGTTCTCCACAACTATTTGCTGTGATGCACTTTGTCATGTTTAATTTACTTCACGTTAAGTATAATTTACTGTCGGGCATCCTTAACCCTGTTCCTGCTCCCCTCCACTCTCCTGGGAGCACAGGGGTCTAATTAACATGGGAACCTGAAATTTATATCAAAGCAGGAATTAAAAACTGTGCAAACTGATGCTGATCGATGCTCCAAATGGCTTTACTGGGCTGTGACTGCTTCAGCATCCTCCTGACCAGGCAGAGCAGCTTTTACCACTTGAATATATCTAGCACCATGTGCATATAATGTGTATTTCTAGATGAACTGGCTTATTGCCTGATTCAGTTTGCATTTAAATCAATTAAAGTGACAAATTGTTTGTGTTTTTTCTTTCTTTTGCAGATGATCGCAGCTATACAGTAGCTCTAATGCACTTTCTCATTTGTGTCAACTCTCAGGTAAGAACCTCACATTACTGTTGGTTTACAGAAATGCATCATTTTTGAAAGAAACAAATTGAAATTCATTCAGTCATTGTAGATATGCACTAATAATAAACTTCCTCAGTTCAGTTCAGTTCAGTTCAGTTTACTTTATTAATAACCATAGGAAGATTTGTTGTGCAGAGAGGGCGTCTCACACACATTGATGACAGGACATACAGAAGACGAGTTAACACACAGCATGAAACAGACATGGGTACTTCCAATGTTCACTGAGCAGGATTAAAAGCAGATAAGATACGACAAAGTGATGATACAAGGGGAAAAAAACATTTTCAATAAATAGAAATAAATAAATAACAAGTCACAGGTCACTCATATTGTGCATTTAAAATATTGCTTTAAAACCACAAATCTAATATCTGTATTTGGCTTATCTGCAGCATTTAGCTGTTTGTGAAACTCTCTTCACTGGCTTTCAAGTGTTTGGGTGCACACTGTATTGGTTTAACAATTCTGTGGCTCCATCCATATGGGATCTTACAGTAAGTTAACATCACATCCATGCATTGTGTCAGAGGAAAGTATGAGTAGCCCGTCCCATCTGCGCAGAGCAGCAGGGGTGGCGGAGCTGGTCCCAGCTGGAGACGGGTAGAGCCATGTGGCAGGTTGGCATCTACAGTAGCAGGTCCTACCGTATGTGAGGGCTGATTTAAAAAAAAGAAAAAAGAAAATACTGGAAATATTGTTTAAGCCCCAAAATGATGTCCCATTAATCATCATCACACATGAGCAGTTAGTGGCTCGTAGCAAAAGCAAGAATTTTGAAGCTTTTCATCCAAAGTGTGGTGCAGAGTCGACATGCTTGAAATGATGATGGAGTCTGATGAAAGACCACCCAGCGTGTTTATGTTCATCTCTAATACCCAGCACCACCACACACTGCAGGCGGCATCATGTAGTGTAGCACTGTATTCTCACCGCAGCCTAAGAGGGCGCTGGCTTTGAAAATATGCATGTGTTTACACCCTGCTGTCCAGACATGCATTCATTCATTCACATGAGCTGAAACTCTGCTACATGTGAATCTGTTGTATCCATCTGTGCCCGTTCCTCTGTGTTTGTGTGCTGCCGCCGCTGCGTATACGAATTAGTGAGATCTCATTAGCCGTGCCATGACTCAGGAGGTGGAGTTGTATAATTGGTTGTCTAGTGGTTCAGTCCTCAGGCTGCTCCACATGTCAGTGTGTCCTGGAGCAAGATGCTGACCCCAGCTGTTAGAGTTGACTGGGTCAGAGGGAAAATAAGATGCACAGAGTGAAGAACTTCATTTTCTTTGTCCTTAAATGCATTTTTATATTTTTTTGTTTCACTGTTAGTTATTATCCTCAAACCTGCTGCAGGGCTGACCAAGTTAAGTTTGAATATATTTGCATTCAATACTGTATGTTTTACTTTACTTCACTGGGGTTTGTAACTTTATACTGTGCAGTACTGTTGTCCAGTAGTGACAAGTTGATGGAGGAGTGATTATGTTACTACTGTTCCTTTGACCTTAGTTTCCAAAACAACTGAGAAAGCACCATGGTAACAGACACAGACATTGACTTTTGACAGCAGGACAATAACAACAATACGACCTCTAATTAGAAACAGAATGATTAGCAGCTCCCAGGTCATTATCATATCCCTTTTAAGCACTGGTTCCCAACCTTTTTTGGCTTGTGACCCCATACAGTTTGACATAACAAATTTCTGGCGATCACGTGTCTGCATATGATCGCAGCCGTCAATCAAGATGTGCCAGAATAGAATATTGAATACAGTTGTTTAAGATTGTGTGTGGTGTTTTTAATCAAATTTAAAGCCCCTGTACAGACTTTTCATTTAGTGTTGATTTTGGCGGCCCCTGTGGACGAAAGCGGCGGAATGAAGACTGCATTTCCCACTGTCATGAAGACGTTTGTCTGGCCGGCGCGTGTAGATTTGTTTTGGAAACGTCGGAAAGAAGGCGGGACTTGCTTTGAAAACTTTTTTTTTTTAGCAGCTATCTGCAACGTGGTAATGTATCTATTCATATCGTTTCGCCAGTGGTCCGACCCGACCATGCCTTCCAGAGGTATAGAATTACTACTACTACTTAGAAATAGCGTATCTTCACACTGATGGGCTCATTTGCTGTTGTAGGTAACAGAGACACATCAGCAGAAACCAGAGACTTTTGCGTATCCAGTTAAAAGCTCCGTACAGGGGCTTTAAAGAATAAAATAATAATAAGTTGAAAAATATATTTTAATCAGTAATTTTTTTCAATTACTAGACAGTTCAGGTGACCCCATTTGAATTCCATGCGACCCTACGTGGGGTCCCGACCCCAAGGTTGAAAAACTGTGACTGTTGCTCCAAAGAATAAAAAGTTGTCCTCTTTAGGACTCAGATCCTCACACATCACCAGCAAAATCCGAAATAAGACAGAAAAAGCCGAGAGTAAGCTGTCAGACAGGTAAACCCAGGACAGACACCTTTGAACTGTTTCGAGCCCTCAGGTGACGGAGGGAGAAGCGGAGTCATTGCTGAATCCCTGCTGCAGAGGTTTTTACAGACGTGTTACAGGATTAGTGCTTCTGACATGAATGTGTGCCTCTGCAGCAGCAGCAGATCTCATTTATCACACAGCAACGTCTCTCCTGAACAAATATCTCCCTGCTTTTGTCAAAGGCAGCTGAGTGGGAGAGAGAAAGATCCTGGTACTGTATCAGTGACGCAAGGAAAATCTCTGACAGTGAAATGATCTGTTGCATTGCAGAGGCAATTTCACTCTGCTGCTGGTTGTTATTATATTAACACTTTATCTGGTTTTCTAACTTGGATAGGAAGTCACATAGGCCTAACCATGTTTAGAGTGACTACTAAACTTTGAGACAATCATATGAAAGGCACCTGCAATTTAAAATATCTTTCATGGTCACTATTTATATTCTTAACAAATGGTTGGTGTGGCCAAATCACGATACCCATGTTTGACAGCAGTAGCCACAAACTTCATATGCAAATGTGACATATATACATACATTTGCATAAAGAAATATGTTGGCTATATATAAAATAAAAGCAAACAGTATGTGAATTATATACAGTATGTGATGCCCATTAGAAATTGGAAACTTGCACTCTTTATTACTCTAACCTCTCTCCTTTTCAGCAAAGCAGCAGATGTTTCCAGAAACAAAGCTTGGATAAGTAGATACTGCCTGCCTACTGTACCAGAGTTGGTGATAATGAGAAATGGAGCTAAAACAGGGTGAATACTGGACTTAATGGTTAATAAGTGGCCAGAAATCTAACTCCAAATGAATGTTATTGCTTTTAAAGCTTTAGTCGTGACTTGAAATTTGGCTCAAAATGAGAGAAACAAAGTCCAAAGTTCTCATTTTTTATGACTTGCATCCAACAAGCTGAAGTTTCATGTATCACATCTACAGCTCTGCAGTAAACAACCATCATTTTGTGTAACTTGCCTGCAGACATATCACTTAATGCACCGACAATAGCTCGTATAGAGAAGAACGAAACATTAGTGCTGACTTCTTAACAGAAAAAAAAGCTAATTTTCATTTTGGAAAATTGCCACCTGAAGGGGAACATACTGTACATTAAGTGATGGTACGGTGCATTCTGCATTATAAATTTATGATTATAGCATATAATTCCTCCAATCTCTCATTATAACCCTGCGTAATGTCAGCTAGAGGTACAGTAACACTTGCACAGAGAGCAGATTTATAGAGGTGTGTGGGCTGCATATAAGGCTCTTCTGAGACCTGTCTGGGAAGTCAGTAAAGATGTGAATCTGATTACTGAGCCCCCTGTGTTGCAGGAACATACTAATGGACTCCTGCTTCTGGTTTTGCTGTGCAGCATTAGCGCTGAATACACTGTGCACAGTGAACAGTCGGTTTCTGTTGATGGCTGTTTTGTTTGGTGGATTAGCAATGATGTGATTATAACCATTAATAATTTTCTCATTGTTAAAAATAGAAAGCCATGTGCACAGACAGGAAACAGAATTCAGGGCATGTGTGGTTTATTTGAATGGGAAGTTTGCAGATGTTTGCTTTGGAAACAGCAGGAGTTCATGTTTGGATGGTCACTTTATTACTGTGTCTTATTCACACACCCTCCGGAGGATGGTAATCTACATGACCTGCAATCCAGAAATCTCCATGTGGACAAGTTGTGACCAGCACATTCACCACGCTATGAGATAAAACAGAACGTTATGGGACAGAGTTGTTTTAGAGGTAAATTAATGCAAAAACGCTGATGCGCATTCCCGTTAGGGGCAGTTTTTCAGCAAGCAGTCTCCGCATTTGCCTCGAAACGACTCTGTCTCGTAATGTTCTGTTATTATTTCATAATGTGCAGGTCACAACTTGTCCACGAGAGCGTTTTGGAGTTGTTAGATGGTGTATTTGATGAGGGAAACCAAGAAAACCATTAGACTCCGTAGTGCAGCTCACGGCTCTGCTCCGCCATTCTAAAAATAGCTTGCACCGACAATTAAAGGTAACGAACCTACTGCTTTGACTATAGGGATTATGGCAATGGGCCAATTTTCCAAAATGTTGAACTATCCCTTTAATAATACTGATTATAACTTTATAGCACCTTTAAAAGCACAAGTCATAAGAGACACATACAGTATAAGAGACAAGTCACAAATGCTATAAATCCATAAGAGATGGCCCACCAATGTACTGTAATACTGTACAGCAACACAGGCAATACGAGAACCCAACAACAAAGTGAGACCAGGAGGACTCAAATTAAAATGCAGGATGCAGTTAATTAGATAAAATAAATAAAAAGGGGAATATACATGATAAAAATAGATATGATGAGATACAATGAGATAAGAAAAGATGGGATAAAAGGGATTAAAACAGAAGAAGGTGTAAAGTAAAATATGAGTAAATCTGTGAGTACAATAGATGATGATGATGAAAGAAAAGGATGACATCACATCAAAGCAAGTCTGTAAAAGCAGGTTTTAAGAAGTGATTTAAAGGCTGACACTGAGTTCGCACGCCTTATCTCCTTGGACATTAGTCTTCCGTGCCAATACCTGGGGCCTACATTGCCCACAATGCAGCTTGAGTTTGTTAAAACAGTTTGCCCTTACAGTATATGCCACATTTTTAGTGGATCACATTATACAGAAGTAATGGAGAAGCCAGACACTCTTTCAGCCATCTGTGATGCTGAAGTGGCTGATGTAGCGTTGGGTGTCGAACGCAGCAGAGATAAAGAGCTACAGAGGCTACAGAAGTCTCGCTGCTGCTGACTCAACACCCACACATTTTCTTTTCATTTTGAAACTTGTAAACTTTAGACCCAGGTTCAGTTTATCCGAGAGCTTTGTTCCGTGTACGCAGTAGTACTCTACATGACCTGTAGTCAGACTTTGATGAGGACGATCTTAGAAACTGCTCCGCTCATCCTGCCTCACCATTATCATTTCCAGTAACGATGTTCTTTTATTTTCAAGAATCACAGCTGTCACTCAGATGTGGCCATATGCACTAGTTTGTTCATCATTGGCAGCTGGATGGATGTGAAAACTAGGGCATGTTTAGGACTACATCTGTTATTTACTAGAAACGCCCAAGGATTCTTTGAAGTTAAAAAACGATGACAACAAATGCTAACTTTTTTTTTTTTGGTTCTTTTAGACTGAGGTCAGAAAACAGATAATAATAGAATGGATGAAGCTGTTGAAATATTTAGGTCTGTGAAAACGGTTTTGACCTGACTGTGAAGATCCTCTGTGGTTTTCTCCACTCAGAGGCCTCCAGTCGTCCAGATCATCTGTCAGGAGCGCCACCACATGAAACTGCACAGCTGTTAACTTTATAGTGTCCATGCAGGTCGGGGTCTTCTTCCTGACGTCCACCCCATGACATGTACAGTAGATCACTTTCCTTTCTAACTGGGTTTTTGTGTCAGCTTAAGATGCAGCACATGTTTTTTTCCTTTTACCACCACCACAAGAAACGTGCCATCTCCACCACCTTTAAAGATCTTTTCTTTCTTTTTTTAACACGGGGTTATGGTCGCTTCATCTGCACCGCTGACAGCAAAAACACCCCAGAACATACTGTACTGTATGTGTGTCAACAACACTGCAGAAGAGTTTTTAGTTTTCCTCCCCAACCACTTTAGACTTGAGGTAACATCAAGGAAGATATTTTTAGTGGCCTTTATTTTAGTCAACACTTACCCTATTTTTTTTTCAAAAATGTTGAGAGCTTGATGTGAAGTAATTTAAGGCTGCAACATTTAGATTGGAGCTTCCAAATCTAATGTAAGCACATGAAATGTATATCAATCAATCAATCAATCAATCAATCAATCAATCAATCAATCAATCAATCAATCAATCAATCAATCAATCAATCAATCAATCAATCAATCAATCAATCAATCAATCAATCAATCAATCAATCAATCAATCAATCAAATTGTATTTATATAGCACCTTCCAAAGCAAATAAATGCAGTTCAAAGTGCTTTACATTTGGATTGAAAAGGTTTATATATATAATAGGTGAAACAAGAAGAATAACATGGAGACTAATGCATGAAGATTAAAAACAACAATAAAATATAGCAATAAAAAAATGTAAAGGTATATAAATAAACACTTGTAAGGAGTTACTAACTAGCCAACACTTTATTTCTTCATAGTCTCATGAACAAGATTTACATGTAAAATCGTGTTAACATAGATTTTTCCACCATGGTGCTGATTTATTATAAGCTAACCTAATTTGCAAATGTTTATGTCAAATAGCTTGTAATTCTCTCTACATACATGTACAATAAATACACACCTTATAAAAACAAATATACAGGTCAAAGATTGCGTAAATGGTAGAGGAAGTGGACATTTCTAATTGATAGTCAGTTCCTGCCTTAGGTCATAACAAAAGCATTTTGTGGTCATGCTATATTCATTCTACATTTCCCATTCCTTGATATAAATGTCACATCCTATTTCCTCATCCCTCTCCTTCCTTTGACATTCCAGCACTCACATGCCAGGAGTATATCTTCTCCCACTGTCAGAGGGGATGACGTGTAAAGGCCCAGGATCACTTTCATGGCTGCTGCATGTGTGCAGCATGCCTCACTGTTATAACATGTGAATGGCAGTAAGTCTCTGGAGACAGCTGCAGGCAGGTTAGTGTGTCAGTGTGTGTGTGTGTGTGTGTGTGTGTGTGTGTGTGTGTGTGTCGGCTGGGTGTCTCCCGGGCATGTGAGAGGAGGACTGACGGCTCTGGAGCGTCAGCTGCATGAGGTCTTCCCTCTCACATGACCACCATAACTGTACTGTAAAGCTACATCACCCATCATGGCTCAAATCACAGACTGTCATGCATTTCTGAGCTTTTTGAAGGCATTTCCGGCAACCAAAAATACAAAACAAATGGTAACATTTATTGTATTAACAGCCATAAAAAGTGTTTCAGTCTTACATCTTTCATTATTCATGGGAATTTGATAGTCAAGACATTAAAGAGTCACCTGGCTTTTATGGGTGTGAGCACATAATGTTCGAAATACAATATGCATTCACTTGAGCCAGCTGTTGGTCAAGAAATAGATTGGGTGCATATTCTACATAACCTCTTAAAAATAACATCTTCATGTTTCTACATATTAGTCACACAAGAAACAAATGAAACAGGCAGTTATGAGGTAGTTGAAAGATGAATATACATTTAAATAATGATTAAGGATGACTGTTTCCACGTGTATCCCGGCCTTGGATGAAACTAATGTGGTGTTTTTATTGGAGCCCTCTATATGTACTTTGTCACTTTTGATGTATTGCATTTAGAATAATTACTTTTCTTGCTTTTACTCCTCTTGCTACATGGTTCCTCGTTTCAAATCCTATCAGCAGCCCAACATTTTGCCAGATCCATGACAGCTCCCATTACTTACTTGGTTCCTGAGTGAAGAAAAGGTAGTACTGTAGGGCCTATAGCAATTTATTATTACAGTGATTAAACCAGAAGGATGTTGGACTTTGATTAACTGTCAACTGTTCAGGGCAATCCGCCACAGACCACTGACCAGTGCAACGTAAATATCCACCCACATTTTCCAAGTTAGGATGTTTTCTGTTGATGCAAATCAAGAAAGAAAATGCAAAACTCTTTTTACATGGAAGACCTGTTGGTGGTGCAGAAGATAGCCTGTCAGCGGATTTCTTTTTCACCCTCACAAACTTCACTAAACCTTTAACCTCCCTGAAAAATGTTGGATTTTACGGCCGAATGACTCAGGCGGCCCCAAGGCGGCTCGGGTGCTGCTAAAGCTGCCAAGGTCATAAAGTGGCCAAATGAGAGCTGCCAGCCAAGTGTTTGGGTCTGTCTGTTGCTTCTGCGAGGGCATGTCCAGGACCATTTCAGCGGATGAGACTTTAATCATCACTTGGCCTTAGGGGAAGTCTCAGCTACTGTACTCTTATCTGGATAATTATAGGATCTATTTTCTTTCTACCGCAAGACCCCGGAGTGCTCTCTTGGTGGATTAACTGGGAAAGCCTTGTCGAGAAGAGCACAGGAGCTGCTTCACCTGGTCTGTCCATCTCTGATTCTGTCTGTCTGTCTATCTGCCTGCTTCCTACTCGCACTGTGGCCTACATAAGATGAGTCATTTTGCCATCCGAGGCGTTTCCACTGGACAGAGATATAAATATGGTCTTTTCTTCTGTAGCACAGGTAGTCGTGAAAACTTCAGAGACATGAAAGAAATGATGGAATAGGTGAGAGGGAGCTGACGGGGTCGGGACAGACGGTAATGGATATAGAAACGGTGCTGCCGACGAATGCAGCTGCCAACACTGGCTGTACACGTCGCTCAGTATAACAGAGAGGAAACCCATTTACCTGAAGAGCCGTCGGTAACAAAGAATCCCTCACTCTCACAATCCACTAACAGGGCTGAGTTTTCTGTTTGAAATCGTTGTGACAGGGTGAAAGTTTGTTTTTAACCTTGGAAATAGTCTGACAAAGAATACCACAGCTCTCTTTTCTGTAAAACGTCTCATGGTCTTCACATCTTTTGGTCTTTGTCACAATCTTCCATCTGCTGGTGACAGCTAAGGGCGTGAAATGTGCTGTGGTTGAAAGCTGCAGATACTCAGATACTACGTCTGCACTGCACTCACTAGACATTTTGCTGAGATCGAATCTTGAAAATAAGATACCTGTAGGCTGAAAAGTTTATATTTGATGTAACCCATTTAACAACTAATGTGTTGATAGAAATTGTACAGTAATTTTAACTTGCAGCCCCACATTATGGAAGTCACGCTCCGGCGTGGCCTATCAGCTTACAGTAAAGGAATGTGTGCAGAGGAACGCACTGCACATAGAAAAACGTAAATCCTTCAACTCAGGTTCATTACCATTAAGGGAAAGAAGCTGAAAAATGACAAACTCTATTTATAGTTGTTGTTGCTGTAGGGTAATTCAGGAGAATTGTCTCAAATGTCTTAAATATTTGAACATGTTTTTTTTTTAATCTCTTTTTATTGAAAGTTTGGCAGATGGGGATATAGTTTCGAAGAAAAAAAAAAGACAACACAAGTTGAAGGCAGGGAATATCTTATTCAACTCAGAATTCATTCAAAAAAAACCTTCATCGCCTCCACAATTCATCATCCCCAAAACATTCTCAATCTCATACCCCACTATCCGTGAATTAAATACATAATGAAAAGACTCTTATAAATAAAGACATAAGAAAAGAAAAGAAAAGAAAAGAAAGAAAAAAACAATGCAGATCTTTGATACAGTATGTCCAAAGACATTATACCAAAATGGGCACCATAATTTCCTCATATAAGACATAGCTATAGCGTTCTACACATTCACATAATTAAATAATTAAACAGGGCTGGCAAATCTAATCTACCTTGGGAAAGACTATATTTTATACAAACAGGGACGTTACTCTCAAACCAAATCCATTTTATTATCACTCATGTCATAGCAGATAGAAAAGAAGACCACATGTATGTCATATGTGTATATATATGTGTTTTCATTTTATATTATAATGTAGGACCCCAGGAAGAATAGTTGCTACTGAGGCAGTGACTAATGGGGATCCATATCCAAATAAATAAACTAAACTAAACCCACTGGGACTCATGTTGCCTATCCCAGGTCTAAACTCATACACCAGTGACACAGTAACTTCAAGGCCACTGATGGAGTCTGGTGTGGACCTAAAAATTGAAACCAACAATTTCCTTTTAGCCTGACGGTTTCCCAAATGGAAGCCAAGGGTGTGTGAGGGGAGTCTTGGGTTTCAGGTTCAAGGCATGCTGGGATGAATCACTCGGGGAAGTGGGTGAGTGGGTGGATGTGTTGTCACTGAGGGGAGGAGATTTAACTCCATGGAGCAGTCAAGTCCAATGTCATTCAGAGCAGAAGAGCAGTGACAACCACTAGTTTAGACTGCAGGGAGCAGCCTGGTGGCGACTGATAAAGCACAGGAGGCCATTGACCTGACGTGAAGGTGCTGCATTGAGGCAGAAGCACAAATCCTGACTGAGGGGATAAAAGATGGGAATCTACAATGAGCAAGGGTAAGAGTAGTGATCCGAATGTAGAGCCTCGGTGCAATTCAAGAGGGTTTAAGTGGACTTTGAGACTTGTTTTGCAAATAAAAACAATAAAAAATCTTCAAAATCTCTTCATCGACAGTATATTTAGTATTATTTTGTGACTGTATGTTGCAGGGCGGCCGTGGAGGAGCCGGAGCTCCAACATATGGTGATCAAGAGGAACCAGGGAGGAACCTCCCATCAACGCCGTCCGTCAACCCGCCTCTCCCTCCACAGACGTCTCGGCAAACTTCCCCCCAAAGACGTCCCCGCTGACATGATGTTTGTGGGTCAGTTCCTGTGTTCACATAGATCTGTCAGGGAGAGTTCCTGCTTTTTAACCTGTATTTATCCAGGAAGGATCCATTGAGATTTGACAATCTCTTTTCCAAGGATGTCCTGGTCAGGAAGCATTACAAAACAAACAATCAAAACAAGCAAGGTAGCAAAGAGACAATGATAATGTATACAATAAAAGAGACCCCAAAAGTGCAATACAATTTGAGAGCTAAGAGTCACAGGTGCAACTGGTGACTAATAGTTCAGAGAGAGATTGTTTAAAACCAGAAAGAGTGATGAGAGTTCATATCCTCATCTTGACTTGCAGGTCATTCCAAGACCAAGGCCCAAAGTAGGAGAGGGTCCTCATCCCTAACTCTGTCCTCCTTAAGGGAACCTTAAATCGCAACCAGCTATTAGCTCTAAGATCATGTGTAATTTGAACAGCAGTAAACTTTGAGCAGAGGTATGGAGGCAGTTTGCCTAAAATAGCCTTATACACAGGAGGAGCTGACACAATGAAGGCTTTTTAGAAACTCCAGAAACAGGAACCAAGTGAAAAGTAGCCCATGAGGGAGAGACACTCCACTGTTTTTGAAATTGGTTATATTAGTTCCTCTGTGACTCTACAGCTTTCTGAAGTCTGAGAAAATGACTCCGATGATTTCATCTCTGCTTGGATTTTCCATTTTATTACATATCATCTTATTTGGACTCCCTCTCCTATCATAAGCACACAGATTTTTACAGTCCAACACAGTGCTCAGATGGTGTAAAATAAGTCGATTTTGACCTTTTTCACAGCAGATATTTTAAGTTATACTAGGAAAAGGGCAGTCATACTAATTACTGAATATATAAATGAGGACTCGTTCCTCTCAAATGTCCTCTCTATGTGTATGAATAGATCATACTGCCTGTAGAGACTGTTCACCTTTATCTCTAATGGATCCAGTCTGTTCTGGGCGGCAGCATGTGATATGGATCTTCTATTAATATCTACCGGATGGATTATTAGCTAATATGCATTGCAAGGATGTAACATGTAGATCAACGTTTACATTACAGTTAATTATGAAATATATTATAAGTGCCACTGCCAACACTAATAATTCTCAGTCGATAAATGGATTGTAACCTTTTTCACTGCAGATATTTTTAGTCGTAGCAGGAAAAGAGTTAGCTTACTAATTACTAATAATATTAATGATAACTCAGTTCCTCTTGAATGTCCCAGGAAGACATGTCAGTGTGTGCAATTTGGTCTCTGTATGGACACCGCTCTGCCCAGAGACTCACTCAGTCTTGTAAGTAATTATAGGCGCCACCACCACCAACAATTCCCAGTCAGAGTGACTCCATAGAGTCTCTATATGAACACATCAAGTCTCCTTATACCTTCTCCATGCTGGGGCAACATGCATTAATCAGCCTATAGGTGCAAGAGTGTCCGATGCAAGGACAGGATAACCTACTACTTCCTCTGGAGACTGTTTATCATGTTGTCTACGAGAGAGGCGGCTCTCTGTGACTACAAATTATACAAAGTAAAAAGGCCAAACAGTGGTGAGTGGAGCGCTGGGTCCGTGTTAACGCATACAGGCAGATGACAAATAAAGGACAAACCTCAATGGAATCAATTGAGAAAGATAATGAATGCAGCTGCTCTCACACTGGACACTGAAATAATTGGAGAGATTTTGGACCAAGTTGCAAAGACAGTGTAATGAATCCAACCATCACAACCAACACAAAACCAGTGAATAGGCTACAGTTTTAGAAAGAAAAGTGCTGAGTTCCAGCGGCTCGTTCCTCCGCTGCCAAAGAGCAACTGGAGCCGCTCAACACCAGACGCTTCGATGTTGATTTTTCCTTTAATTTGTCGTCCATCTGTGGATCTGCAGCCTAATAAATTACTCATAATTTTGAGTCCACTTTCATCACTCCTCTGTCTGCCAAGGATCGCCATGGAGACCAGTCAAAACAGCACAGGATTGGATCAATGCCTGCATTTGGCTTGTTTACTGCTTTAACTGAATTTAGAGATTGATTTATTTATTTTTTTTTTTTTGCTGTGAGAAAATAAGCATCTTCAGCTTCATAAAATTTTTAATACTTTTTTTTCTGTGATGTTTGATAAAGCTATTTCTTTTTGAAATTACCCCCTTTTTCCTCAGTTCATGCAAAAATATTCAGATATAAAGAAAGTCATACAGAATAAAGACAGGCCTGAAGAGACATCATAACTGATAGCTGTCTTAAAATATGAAATGCTCTGCTTTGTTTTGGTAGTGGGGGGATGGACCCAGGACGACCCCTCCTGTCTGGTGGAGCAGTTCTGTCCCGAGTACAACGAGTGGCGAACGGCAGCTCGCATGGTCAACAGCCGTGGCGGCGTGGCCGTGGGAACTCTGGATGGCCAGATCTACACAGTGGGCGGAGAAGATAACGTGCGGTGTTGCAGCAGTGTGGAGAGGTGAGAGCAATGCGCTGTCAAATTACCTTTTGGGTAACACTTTACACTAAGGTACACAAAATTAGAGTAGTTAATGAGTAACTAATGAAGAACTAATGAGGAACTAATGAGTAGTTAGTGAGGAACTAAGCTACACAAAATTACAGTAGTTACTGAGGAACTAAGCTACACAAAATTACAGTAGTTACTGAGGAACTACTGATTAATTAACTATTAGTTAATGGTCAGTTCTTCAGGAACCCCTGATCAAATTTCAGAGGAGTAGTTACTGAGGAACTAATGAGTAGTTAGTTAGGGAAATGAGATACACAAAATTACAGTAGTTACTGAGGAACTAATGATTAACTAACTATTAGTTAATGGTCAGTTCTTCAGGAACCCCTGATCAAATTTCCGAGGAGTAGTTAATGAGGAACTAATGAGGAACTATTAATGATCAGTTCTTCATTAACTCATGATATAATTTCATAGAAAGTTAATCACAACTTGATGATTAGCGAACTAGTTACTTCATCAGTACAGAATCATTACTCAATAAAATGTCCAGTAGTTAACCTTTATGACCTAAAGTGACACATAATGAGTGGTTTTTCATTTCTTCATCTTCATCTTTACATTAGTAGTTCCTTAAAAAAAATCACAGACAGCAGGATTCTTTAGAAGATTTTATTCATTAATTTCAGACCACATACACATCAATATGACCATCCATGTTGCCTTCGAAATAAATATGATAGTTTGTCACATGTTTGGTAGGCTAAATGAATGTATCATGGGGCTGTGTAGTACTGTATACTGATCACACCGTGGTTCACAGTAAAGTTGTTTGAGGTGCACAAAATTTAGAGTAGTTATTTACTATGAAACAAATTTGGAATGAATGAGGAACTCACTATTAGTTAATGGTGAGTTATTCAGTAACTCCTAATCAAATTACTGAGGAACTAACTATTACTTAGTCATTAGTTACCCTTTTTGTGTACCTTAAGGTAAAGTGAGACATCAAAATGAGTAGGTAATGAGTACTGAATCATTACTTAGTCATTAGTTACCCTTTTTGTGTACCTTATAGTAAAGTGAGAAATCAAATTGAGTAGGTAATGAGTACTGAATCATTAGTTACCCTTTTTGTGTACCTTATAGTAAAGTGAGACATCAAAAGGACTAGGTAATGAGTACTGAATCATTAGTTACCCATTTTGTGTACCTTATAGTAAAGTGAGACATCAAAATGACTAGGTAATGAGTACTGAATCATTACTGAATCATTAGTTACTCTTTTTGTGTACCTTATAGTAAAGTGAGACATCAAAATGAGTAGGTAATAAGTACTGAATCATTACTGAATCATTAGTTACTATTTTTGTGTAAGGTACACAAACATTACAGTAGTTACTGATGAACTAATGAGGAACCAAAATAATCATTTGCCTCCATGTGCACCAAAATGACATAGAATGTAAAACAACAACAAAAACCTTTGTAACTTACTTGCTTAAAAAAAGTCATGTCTTTTATTTTGGAAACAAGATCTTCAATTCCGGTGGCTCACCTGTGCAGCTTTACTGTGAGGAGCAGTGAATTCATTTGACGACGATGAGAGAAGTAATGGACAGAGCAAGGAAGAGCAGAAGCTCCCATCTCAACTATATCAGAGACGTTCTATATCTCGAGGATGAGGATGTGACTGTACAGTATAAGTACATTTTAATGGTATCTCTCTCTTTTTTTTTTATATATACAAATTCGGTAAGATTGCTCCTCAAATTTACTGTAAGATAACTTTGTCCAAAGTGAATTTAGCCCTCTAAAACCGACCGTAGTTTGGTTAACCGAACGTTACATTGATGCTACGCTTGCACATGTTTTACAAAACATTAAATAACTTATGAACCGTTTATGATAGAGACGAGCTGTGAACAGCATCTGAATCGGGGGGGTTATCCGCTTTCCGAGGGTCCTTGAATGGTGCCTCTACGACAACACGTGACACTGGAAGAGAAGCTAAACCGAGCATAGCATTGATGCTGAGGTTGCACATTTTTGTCAATATTTAATAACTTATGAACCGTATATGATAGAGACGAGTTGTGAACAGCATCTGAATCACTGGATTTTTTGAATGGTGCCTCTATGACAACAAGGGACGATATGCGTCATGTAACCACATGGTAAGGGAACAGAGCTAAACCGAGCTAGCATCAATGCAACACTTGAGCATACTTTCATAGAGGCACCATTGAAGGACCCTCGGAAAGCAAAGAATCCCGCGATTCAGATGCAGTTAACAGGTTATTTAATGTTTTGTACAACGTGTGCAAGTGTAGCATCAATGCTACATTCTGTTAACCGACCATAGCATCGATGCTATGCTAGGTCACTTTGGAGAAAGTTAGCATAGTAAAATTTGAGGAGTCATCTTACACATCTTCCAAAAAAAAAAAAAAAAGACAGATACCATTAAAATATCACTGTACGGTCACACCCTCATCCTCGAGATATCGTCGAAATGGGATTTTCCTTCTTTTGCTTTTCCCTGCATGGTCCATTGCTTCTCTTGTGGCATGGTCAATTGCTTCTCTTGTGCCAAGTGAATTCACTGCTCCTCACAGTAAAGATGCACAGGAAATGATGATCTCGTTTCCAAAATAAAAGACAAATGACACTTTGTAAATGACCTTTATGATAAGAACATTACTTCATTTGTTGTTTTTATGTTTATTTATTTAGTTTCTGAACATTAGTCAAGGTCAGGGCTTTATTTCGCCGACGTTATATTCAGTGCTTTTATTTTGAAAGCGTCTCGCCGAGACCTCATAAACTTCCGGTGCTACGGATTTTACCGGCAGTGTGTCTGCAAGGCCAGAGTGTCTTCAATGCTAAAAGTGTGCCTAACTTACATGAAACGCCCTAGCACCTGGCTAATAAGGGGCACAAGGTTTGTTTTTGTTACCTTTTCATGCTATATTTATGTCCGGCTCGAGTTTGGTCGCCGTTGATAGTCTCATGTATGTATGGAACATGTTGTGGTTAGCGGTAGCTATTAGCATTGGCCAGCTCGGCTGAGAGGGGCTCGGCTTAGTTAGCTTAGCTTAGCTCCATCTCACTTCAATACATTGAAGTGAGATAAAGCTAAGCTAACTCGTTGATTGTTTTATTAATGCAACAGGACTGTTTTGTCTGTTTGATGTGAGGTCTGGTAAGGTTAAAAACAGTTTATTGGATTAAAAACAAACGGTTAAAAATATTTATTTCATGGTAATACAGCACTCCATTTGGATATTGTCTTTTGATTAAATAGATAAAAAGGGAGTCAACTTACAT
This sequence comes from Trachurus trachurus, assembly GCF_905171665.1. Lineage (NCBI taxonomy): Eukaryota > Metazoa > Chordata > Actinopteri > Carangiformes > Carangidae > Trachurus > Trachurus trachurus. Next base: position 9,748,896 of record NC_139895.1, on the reverse strand, counting down.
TGAGCATGTTTTTATTTCCTTTACCCTGTTTTTAACATTTTTAACTCTTCCTTCTACCCTGTTTTTAACTCTACTTTCCCTACCTTGTTTTAACAATTGTAGCACTTTGAGATCGTGCCGATGAAAAGTGCATTACAAATTAAATTTATTATTATTATTATTATTATTATGATTGTTTATGTGATAAAAGCAGTTAAAAATAATTTCATTTATGTAAAAGGAAAGGTAACTGTATTTTATTTTCTTCTCATAGCTCTTACGGTGTGTCTGCAACTGAATACGGTCCATGGAATGAAGGAATGTGAACCATCAGTTTCATCATTTGTGACCATCATTTAGCTGGGGACGCTACACACTTGTTATTTTTTATTAGGCTATTATTAAAACAAGAAAGCTACAAAGGTTTTTCTTTTCTTTTCTTTCTCTTTTTATTATTATTTTTTTTTACATTCTATCATATTTTCTTGTGTGTGGACATAAAAAAAATGTTATTTTGATGTACCTGTGCAGGTAAAATCTTATTTTGGTGCCCGTGAAGACAAAAGTTATTTTGGTGCACATAGAGGCAAATGATTATTTTGGTTCTTCATTAGTTCATCAGTAACTACTGTAATGTTTGTGTACCTTACACAAAAATAGTAACTAATGACTAGGTAATGATTCAGTACTTATTACCTACTCATATTGATGTCTCACTTTACTATAAGGTACACAAAAAGAGTAACTAATGATTCAGTAATGATTCAGTACTCATCACCTAGTCATTTTGATGTCTCACTTTACTATAAGGTACACAAAAAGGGTAACTAATGATTCAGTACTCATTACCTAGTCATTTTGATGTCTCACTTTACTATAAGGTACACAAAAAGGGTAACTAATGATTCAGTACTCATTACCTAGTCATTTTGATGTCTCACTTTACTATAAGGTACACAAAATAGGTAACTAATGATTCAGTACTCATTACCTAGTCCTTTTGATGTCTCACTTTACTATAAGGTACACAAAAAGGGTAACTAATGATTCAGTACTCATTACCTACTCAATTAGATTTCTCACTTTACTATAAGGTACACAAAAAGGGTAACTAATGACTAAGTAATGATTCAGTACTCATTACCTACTCATTTTGATGTCTCACTTTACCTTAAGGTACACAACAAGGGTAACTAATGATTAAGTAATAGTTAGTTCCTCAGTAATTTGATTAGGAGTTACTGAATAACTCACCATTAACTAATAGTGAGTTCCTCATTCATTCCAAATTTGTTTCATAGTAAATAACTACTCTAAATTTTGTGCACCTCAAACAACTTTACTGTGAACCACGGTGTGATCAGTATACAGTACTACACAGCCCCATGATACATTCATTTAGCCTACCAAACATGTGACAAACTATCATATTTATTTCGAAGGCAACATGGATGGTCATATTGATGTGTATGTGGTCTGAAATTAATGAATAAAATCTTCTAAAGAATCCTGCTGTCTGTGATTTTTTAAGGAACTACTAATGTAAAGATGAAGATGAAGAAATGAAAAACCACTCATTATGTGTCACTTTAGGTCATAAAGGTTAACTACTGGACATGTTACTGAGTAATGATTCTGTACTGATGAAGTAACTAGTTCACTAATCATCAAGTTGTGATTAACTTTCTATGAAATTTGATCATGAGTTAATGAAGAACTGATCATTAATAGTTCCTCATTAGTTCCTCATTAACTACTCCTCTGAAATTTGATCAGGGGTTCCTGAAGAACTGACCATTAACTAATAGTTAGTTAATCATTAGTTCCTCAGTAACTACTCTAATTTTGTGTATCTCAGTTCCCTAACTAACTACGCATTAGTTCCTCATTAACTACTCCTCTGAAATTTGATCAGGGGTTCCTGAAGAACTGACCATTAACTAATAGTTAATTAATCAGTAGTTCCTCAGTAACTATTGTAATTTTGTGTACCTTAGTTCCTCAGTAACTACTGTAATTTTGTGTAGCTCAGTTCCTCACTAACTACTCATTAGTTCCTCATTAGTTCTTCATTAGTTACTCATTAACTACTCTAATTTTGTGTACCTTAGTGTAAAGTGTTACCACCTTTTGTTCAAACAGTCACAGTTAATTTGACCATTATACGTATCTCCATATGTCAACACTATAACAATTTAATCTCCCATGGTTTTATCACTCAAAGCTCCTGAAGGGAAAAAAAAGGATCAATTTGTTTGTTTTGTCACATGCTGCTTTGGATCTCATGTTCCAGTTTATTAGTTCAAATATCAAACTGCTGACTTTAGGACTGGCTCTAATTGAAATGGTTTATTTTTGGCTTATTTTGTGATGATTTTCTGCTATAAACTGGGTAGCCTACAGCTCTGATGAATCGTTTAATTGCCTCACTAGCTGTCAAAGTGGGGTTTGAAATACAAGTCGTACAAGAGCTGCTTCGCTCTGACAGTCCCCACAGGTTCACGTGTGGAGCATGAGACCATGAAGTGGAAGAGCTGACCACAGCTAAACTAAGAACCCATTGGTCATAGAAATATGTCTCAGGCTTACTGTTAAAAAGCTTCAGTAAAAACCTGACGGAGCAGCAGCATTAGCAGAGAAGAATACAGTAGATAAAGGTGGTGCATTAGTTTTTACACTGTGGCTTCACAACAAGGAGGTTCATATTCTGTGCTGCACTTAGATTAGATTAGATTTTAGATTTGGTGACTCCCTATAGGAGGGAATGGTTTGTCTCTACATGTCATCCCAGTGATGTAGAGGGTGTACCCTCCCCACGCCCAGTGTCAGCTGGGATTAGCTCCCGCCTCCGTGCAACTGCAACTCTAAAAGCATAAAGTATTAAAAAAAAATGTATCCAAATAGACTTGGCTGTATAACTGTAAAATCAACACTGGATATAAAAAGATATCTTGTTTTGGGCAAACAGGTTTTTTAGAGAAAAGAAAGAAACATTTTCATCTGTTGTTGCTGTTGTTTTCACAACTGAACAATAGAGGTCAGCATTAGGGCAGAAATAAGATACAGACCTGTTGTAGAGCAAGTTGTAACCCTGAATCATTTTTTTTATTACTAGGGAGAGGGGCCAGCCAGAATTAAGTTTTTTCTTTCTGGTTTCCCCTCATCTACTCGTGTTCCCTGGGTTTTTATTCCTCACAGGCAGAGAAGGTCAAAAATAAACACACACATACTAGTCCCTGTTCTCCTGTACTGTAGCACACTTTCTCCCACTTCCTCTCCTCCTACTAGATCAGATGTCTCGAGGGGAGCTGGCTCCGATCCCAATTCCCACAGTCACTCCTTAAATGAATGCCAGCCAGCCAGCCAGCTGACCCCCGTAATGATCATCCCCCAGCTGGCTGCAGACCAGTAGGGGAAAGACCATCCTCTCTCATCTGCTCCTAATGGTCTGAATCAGCTAGCTCTCCCTTCTTCTTTTTTTCATTTTCTTTTTTTTGGTTACCGTAGTGCACCTACGTAGTCTCTGAGGAAATGGTTTCAGTTTCTGCGACATGTCTGACATCACTCTAAACAAAAAAAAACTTTTCCAATTAGAGCGAATTGTTGTTTTGTGGGATGTGGGTTTTCTTCTAATGGCCTTGAAAGAGGAAACAATTTTTGATGGGCTCCCCACTGGAGAGGGAAACACTCTCACTGATGCTTACACACAGACACTCGTAAAATTCAAAAATGCTTTCTTCCAGTGTGTGAATGTGTGTTTTTACAGTACAGTATGTGCGTTCCTCAAAAGCACATGACGGCACCAGGCTTACAAAACAAAGCACTCGAAAAATACACAGTATGTTTTCCAGGAGAGATTATGCCTCTGTGTTCAATGCAGCTCTAGTCAAGCTATTTACTGTATTACGACGAGTAGATGTTTTTAGCCACCAACCACCAACACTTTGACAGCCCTCGCTCCTTGATCTCCATCATGCCAGGTACAGCCCAGCCACAGACAGCTGGAGTACAGATGTAGCACCCTTGAGCAGCCCCCGCAGCGGAGTGTGTCTGGTGGCCATGGACGGATACCTGTATGCTATTGGAGGACACGATGGCATCACTGCTATGAACACTGTGGAGAGGTACTGTAGCATGAGTGCACCTAAAGATCATTATCTCACAGAATTAATTGCGAGTCTGCTTTTATATTCACTAGTGGAAACAAATGAGACAGTGTCTTGTATTTATCATCGCCTTCAATTGCTGCAGTCATATTGTTTTTTATAAAGATTTGAAACAGATTTTCATTTTTCTGTAATTCCTCACATTACCTGCTACTTTTTCCCTGTTTGTGCCATCAGCAAAAATACATCTCCTTTAAAATATAAAGATAAAATGAACAAGGCACGAGTGGGCTTTGTCTTATTCCCAGGATTAAAGTAATAATGATCTTAATTCCCTGACATTTCACACCACTTTGAAAGCAATCTAAAGTGGCTGATTCAGAGGAAGGAACAAAGAAATGATTCATGCGGGTTATACAAGAATGTAAGTGATTGACACGCTTTTTGTTAAATTGTTCCTGCTTAACCTCGATGTCATCGTTCTAGGTACGATCCAAAAATGAACTCGTGGAGCAAACAGGCGCCCATGCTGACCAGACGTGCCCGAGCAGCCGCGGCTGTGCTGGAGGGTCACCTGTATGTGGTTGGAGGGAACGACGGAGACATGGCTCTCAACTCAGGTGAGCGATAGATGGGATTGTATTTGACTGTAAAACTCAGACAGTGTTTCCATTAATCTGTCAATCAACTTTCCAATTATCAAGTAACTATTGAGTCAGGTGAAAAATGCCTATTATGAATTTCCAGAGCCTAAAGTGAGTTACAAACACATTTTTAAAGGTCCCATGTTCTGTAAAGTAAGTATCTAAATCTTTTGTTGATTATTAGTCAGATCTAGATCCAATGTTAATTCTGTGAGATTATCAAAACACTCATTCCACAGAGAAATGCGCAAAGCTTGTATTTGGAAACTCAGCCTTAAAATGAGCAGTCAGAGCTTCTGTAACTTTGTGATGTCACAACAGAGCAGTCACAGCTCCCAGGCTTGCCCACCTGGACCCATCGCCTAAACTTGCAGGATTTAGTTCCTCATAGTGTTTACCTGAAATCTGCTATGGTTTATTGTAGGTGATTACTCAGAAAACAATCAGCCAATCAGAAGAGAGACTCTGAGACTCTCCTCTGATTGGCTCACTGACCTTTTGTTGCAATAGCGCCAGAGAGAAGCCTAGTCTGGGGCCGTTGACTCGCTGTTTTGGTAGGAAACGGATCCAGGGCGAGAGAGACAGACCTTTCCTTCAAAATAAAAGCACCAAGCTAATAAAATGCGGTAAAACTCTTTAATTTAAGGAATATAATTTACAAGAAAGTCCCCGAGCCATTAAGTTAACATTTTGCTTTTATTGTATTACAAGTTAATGTTTATTTTATAAGTTTTATGTTGGTGAATACTTTTATTTTGGTGACTTTGGTGATTTCGGTATCCGCTACAGACAGGAACCAGAATGCAGACTAATTCGGAGGTAACTGACACCAGGCTCTTCGCTTGTCTGAAGAGCCTGGTGATGCGAGGCTAAGAGAAGCCTGAGAGAGGAAATGTAAAACAACATTGAGATTTCTTTTTTTCTTTTTTCATTCTTAAAACCATAAATATCTTCTTATATGGTTGTTGAGTTTCTCTGTTATGTGACTGACAGCTGGCTTAAATAATACAAAACACAACTTTAAAAGGAATAGCACACAGGAATAGAAAACAGGAATGCTACTCAACCAATAGCTGACTCTTATTTTGTGAATCGAGTTCCCCTCATCATTTGAATGATCTCAGCTTTCTTTGACAGCTCTTTGAGGCGCAGCAGGCCTCGAGTCACACTTTGCGACCAACTTGACCTGTTATTTTCTGCCTGTATCCCACATTCACACACACATTCAAGGACACACACACACACATACACACACATACATTCTTGAGCCCCTTGACCTTGCCAAAGATAAACAGGGGTTATGTTGTGCTGCCACTTGTCACTGACTATTTCAGTCTGTGAGAATAGCACGTCACTAAAATTCCCACAACCTTTTTAGGCTCCCATCAAGCTCTTCAGAGAAACCATTTAAAATTAAAATATTTATTCATCACTTCAAACAGGACTTTTATTCAAAAATAGACATTACATCCATACCATTGGGATCTTGCTTTTAGACTCTAAAATCGTCATAGATCAATATAACCTGGACATTTTCAAATATAGATATAACCACTGGCTTTCTGTAAGGCACTATTACTCATACAGTGTGTAGTCGTGTATTATATTATATGATATATACACAGTATGGCCTCTGACTGGTCCTGTCCACTAAATGTTCCCCTGCAGTCGAGCGGTACAGCCCTGAAGACGGTACCTGGTCGATATGCGCTCACATGCTGAGTCCCAGGGAGAACGCCGGCTGCACCGTGTACCTGGGACACATCTACGTGGCCGGGGGCAAAGACGAGCTCAACCTGGAGCTCTGCGCTGCTGAGAGGTTCGACCCCGACACCATGAGGTGGTCGCCAGTCAAACGCATGAGGAACAAGAGGAACAATGTAAGTAACGGACGAGTATGAGAGGCCAGACTTTAGATTTTAACTCAGATTTACTGTCATGTTTGGGGTGTATTAACATAAAACATGGAAGATGGAAGATGAAATGACAGATTGGTAGAAGATGCATCGGTTGAAGTTTAGGATCTCATTACTATCTTATCCTAAAAAGTCTAAATATTTCTCCTATTTTTGTACTAAAGCGATCACCAAAATTATCTTAATTCATCATTAGGGGTGACAAGAGTTTCAGTGCTGAACTTTTATAACAATCCATTCATCATTTAGTATTAAATATGTTGAGATATCTTAAAACGTTTGGCCTGTTGGTGGCGCTGCATGGAAGGTAATGGAGGGTTTACCAAAGTCATGAGGCACAGACTCTCACAGCAATCCATCCAAAGGCAGTTGAGATCTTCCAGCCTCAAGCAACATGGTGGGTCAAGTGACCAACATCTCCAACCACTCAGCCATGCTTAATTTGAAAAAATGGTGTTATATAAATATATGATGGTGCAGTAGTGTGCAGTTAAATTAATGTACCTCCTTGACTGGTTTGAAATAGAAAAATATATTCTATTAAAGTGAATCCATTGATAGCTCTTTCTTTTGTGCATCAGACGTCCCTCGTAGTCTACAATGGCGTCCTGATGGCTGTGGGAGGCTCTGACGGTGCCACCAACCTGAAAACAATAGAAGTTTACAGCCAGGAAACCAACACATGGAGGTAAGAGGAAAGCTGATACTGTGACATCCTCATTGCTACCTAGTGCTCATTGTTGTGTTGTTTCTTTAATTGGAATTCCCTAGAAATGACTTCAATCACTGCATCGATCAAATAACGCCCCCCAAAATCTACACGGATCCATTTCAATTCCTTTTTATTGTGGTTTCCAGGAAATTTAAAAGCCATAACCTTGTTACCGCTTTACAAAAGAGGCTGCAAACTGAATTATAAACAATTAACAGGGGCATTTGCACATTGTGGGGAAGCATATTTACATGGAAACAGTTTGTGATTGAACAAATGAGAAAAAACAAGGTGGACAAAAGTACGAAATACGTAATATAGCAATATGGGGCGGCAGCTACATCTGGCATCAGAGAGATACTACTGTGCCCAAATAAGAGGTGCTTTATGAGAGCCCACATTTATTCAAATAGCATGTCAAAACACTCAAACTGATCTACAAACCAAATCAGATGAATAAGATGATTTAACAAGTCGTCAAATATTAATATCCAAAACTCGTCACATTTTGTACCAAAAACAGCTGAAACTCACATCAGTGTCAACTATAGGTGTCAGAAATCTGAGTCACGATTCATTTGAACTTGAACTCACAGACGTGAGAACATCGTCGCAAATAAACATCCATAAATCAGAGACAAAATAAGTGCTCAGTAAATCAAGTGATAGTTGCCGGTACATTGGATAGCACATAATAAACAGGAACTTAAAATAGCTAATTTGTTACACGAAATTTTCCAAAATGGGGTGAAAATAAGTTGAAGCCCACAATTTAACTCATTTACTGTAATTCATGGTGAAATACTTGCAGCTTCCTGGTAGACATTTAGTTTATATCAGTGCTGTTGCCGGGAAGAGTTGATATAACAACATGTGACCTGTGGTGCAAACTAGGCAGCGTAACCCATTTGACTGACAAATAATGACTTGGGCTCAGAGAGGGGTGGGTTCGCTTGTACAGTATATTTGATTTTGCATCATATGGGGTTCATTAAGGGAATGAGATAGGGAATGCTCATTGTTTGTACTTTCCATGGTTTGTTCATACAATATTCTCAGAAGCTTTGGAGGGGCGACCCAAAAATAGAGGCTGAGTTACTGGCAGCTCACTGTCTTTTTCATAACAGAGAAAAGGTTTAATGAAGTGAGCACGAGTAAGAAAAACATACATCGTTTTTTTGTGTGTAACTGGATCCTGAACACATATAGGGAAGAAAAAGTTTCAATTATTCATAATTATTTAAATGATTTATAATCATAGTGGGAAGTCACACAGGGATTACGGTGGTGTAGACACTGTAAAGAGGGCAGAAGGCGTTGGTTTTTCCACAAAAAAAAAAAAAGTAATATGATGAATCAATAGAGGGAAGCCTTATTACCCAGTGTAAATGTTCCAATATACAGAAATCCAAATGTATCTTATAATGGATATGCTTAATGCTACAGATCAGAGTCTATCTTCCCATTATGAAAGAAGTTGTCAAATATATTTCAAGCTCAAGAACAAAATACTTTACATCAAGACTGTCTGCTGCTTTCAGTCAGACAAACACATACGTACATAGAGCCACTTTGTGATTCATGCACCCAGCTTTATGTAGTCGATGTACAGCTTCTATATATTATATATGCCTTCAGGCTGCTCACTGAATCTGAGTGCTGCGCTGTCTGAGTCTCACCGTTTCCCTCTCCATCTGTTTTTAGACACTTTGGAAGCATGAAGAGCAAGCATCCAGGAGGGAGAGTGGCTGTGCTCTGCTGAGACTCCACAATGTTCATATTATATGAACATTAAAAAAAAAAAAAAAAAAGGTGTTAGAGAGAAATAGCCCTAATGGATCTATGCTGGGCTCCAGGACACACTGTGATATGGTTTAAGTAAGGAAATGTAATGACTGAATAATTAAGGAGTTCAATCCGAGATGAGACATGGTTGCATTAGTCGAATCTGGCAACTCCTGTTACAAAACAACTGCAAGCATCAAACCACATTATAGGCTACTAGGTTACCATTAAAGCTATGGGTCTTTTTTTTTATGTATCTAGCTTACAAAACAGACATCCTCTATTCAGATAAACCAGCGGCAAATACATTTCTGGTTGAATTTGTTCCATATGAACATATCAATTCAAATACAGAATGAATATGAAAGTAACCTTTATATTATAAGATAATCACAAAGTGAAACATGATGAAGTGAATTTATGATTTAAGGAATAGGACGGAAATGTTAGTTGTAAATAATGTGATGTGATGTGATTTTCAGCCGTGGTTGTACTGATTTATATATTAATGTGGATCAACAGGCATGAGGCAATAAGATGAAATGAAGGTTGATGTGGATTTGATGCAGGTATTTGGTTCAAGGAAGTAAAGGATTTGGATGTGAAAGAACTACTCGCACAGTATGATGGCTGTATGGATGGACGTTATCATGTTAGCCTTGATGTATTATTGTAATAGGATGGTTTGAAGGTGGAAACCCCAGGTGGCTGTAGGAAGTGAAAATGCTGTGCTGAATGTAAAATTAACCAACCATGTCCTCTTTAAGTAGGCACATTGAAGTAATAGCTATAGGAGCCGCCTTGAATCGCTCCAGTTATACTGAGACATATCTTTTATTTCTTTTTTTTTTATATGTACATGTAAATCATGACACATTATGTGCACGCCCTGGCTTCTATGAATTTTTGTCATGCCATTGCACTGCAAATGACCAGCAGCAGCAGCAGAGTGGATAAACATTGCACCATCATATTTCATCATTAAGCTTCGGGTTAACATTCATAGAATGGGTTGTAAAACCAAATCAGCTGGCCGAAGTTGTGGAAAAAGAAGATCTGTGGGAATAAAGATCCTCGAGTGCGATAAGCCAATGAGTGAGATGTGACTGCTGGCATGGGAAAGCATAAGTAGCTGTGTGGGCTTTAAAATGATGACGCTCAGAGCTCTTTCCCCTGGAGAATAATAGGCTGGAAATGTGGAGAGGCTGAGCACAAGGAGCGCACATAGAGCAACACGGATTTTCCCGGAGAGGCACACACCAGCCAGCTGCGTCTCTCTCCTATTACCGGTCCCTCTGCGCACACAAAAAATGAACATTTTTTTCAATTTGAGAGGAACAGTTGTGAGGCAAATAGCAGAGGAAAGAGCTGTTCCAGGTATGTTTTATAATATACAGCATGATGCCTACTATGATACTGTACTATGATGTGTTGTGAGCTCCATCACTGATGCTGGATATTGTGAAGTTATGATAATTGAATAAATAACCATTTTGTGACTGTTGTTTAATTCCAGTGCACTGTTTATCTATACAGGGTATTTAAAGCCTTACTCTGTCAGGTGGTATTTATAGTGTGTATGGTTAATTTCTTCTTTCAGAAGTAGATCGTATGCAGTTGTGAAGCAAAGTTGCACTTTCTATCTCTAACCACCAGATGACTCTAACTTATAATATTGTGTGTACACGTGATCGACACTAGTAGGCTATTCAGCCCCATATGACATTTCTTAAAAAAGAATAAGAGAAAATGAGTCTTGGTTTACCCAGACGGGAATTGCACTGTCTTGCAAGTTTTATTTAGAAAATGGGGTGGACAAAACCATGACGACGCAGTATTGCAGCATCCTCGGTTTGGTGTAATTTCATCTCAGTCATAAGAGGCTTTTTTTAATGAGAAGTTTCCATTGCAGCTTTTTAAAACGTTACCTCTGCAGACACCGTGATCCTTTTTAAAGGTTCTCCAGCAGATGGCGAGGAGGCACCCCTGGTGGTGGTGGGTGACTTCAGGTTAAGAAACGGTCGCCCTGCTCCTCCTGCTCCTTCCTTCCCCGGGAGGAGAGGAGAGGGATGCTGATGCTGATGCTGCTGACAGGAAAGCGTAGAATCCAACAGACAAGCCAGGACAGCGCGCTTTCGTGATGTCCTTATTATAGCTCCGCTGGCCAGTGGCCAATGAAGACGGAGCGACGGAGAAGAAGCGCGGCTCAAGGAAGGAGCGTTTTAATGTAGGACCTTTTTTTAAAAAACGTTTACGGATGAGCGAGCTAATTTAAAAAGAAAAAGAAGATCAGGTCAGGTGAGAAATCAAGTTGAGTTCATCTGTTCCTCCGCGGAGCAATGTAGTTCGTCAACGTTGGCTACAAACAAAGTTGTTGCTAGGCGACAACTGTGCTGTGAAGTCTGGCAGTAGCAGTTTGTATCGGTGGCGTTTAGTACCGCGCATTGATATGTAAATTAGCCGTCAGGTGTGTGAAAGATTTACAACGTTCTCGAATGCGCGCGTCATCAGCCAATCAGAGCTGAAGCTGAGGACCGGGACTCATTTCTTCCCTGCATGAACCTAAACAACCCAACTACTAGCTTAACCCTCATGACAGATGTGTAGTAGGCTAGTGACAGTAAGATAACATGTCAGTGAACGAGGTTTTGGTCATCGTGAGTGGACTAATTTGATTTATCTGACCCGGTTGGACTCTTCTTCGCTCGGGTAGACTCCTTCCCTCCCCCCCTCTTCTTTTCAATTGCCATTTTCCAATGATGGCAGAAGAGCTGCCACAGGGACGCGTTGATGGTGGTGGCAAACATCCTCTGTCACTCAGGCAGTGCTGTGTGGACAGTGTGTTGAAGTCTTTCAAAACAAACCTCGTTTTACCATGATGGGACCTCGGACAGACTCGGGAACACAGCCAGGTAAAAGAGGAAGTGTGTAGTCTGCAGGGAGTCTTGACTTTATGAAGCTGCAGTTTCAAGTTAAGCTACAGTGGCATGCAATAGTTTGGGAACCTCAGGTCAACATTTCTGTTAATGTTAAGCAAGAAGATTAAATTATCTACAAAAGGCATACAGTTAGAGATGTCACATTTCCTTTACATTCAGTGTTTTTCATCTTATAGCTACATTTTCAAAATAGCATAGCAAAGGTTTGGGCACCCTAGTTAGTACCAGGTAACCCTCCCTTACTACCACACAGTGTGTAAATAGTAATAAATAGCTTACCTTGGTCAAAGTTATCTGAGAGCTCAAGTCTCCTGGGCTTTCCATGCTTTTGCAGAGTGCTGCTTTGTTTCCTTTTTTCATGCTAAAATTGTTGAAAACAAAAATAATATAGCTACTGATATTGCTTAAAATATTGCAAAAGAGTGTTTCATGTTGAACTTTATGCCTTTTGGAGATCATTTCATCTTCCACTTGCTTAACTGTTCACATTAACAGAAATTGTGCCCAAATGTTTGCATGTCACTGCACTTAGCATCGTGAAAAAAGTAAATAATGAGTTTCAAGGCCATAACATTGCAATTCAAGCTAAGGGGACTTACTGCAATTTTTTTTTTTTTTTTTTATCTCTGAAGTGGACTCTTACAGACTTAATATTACCAGCTTGTGGTGCAATTCTGTTGCCTTTAAACATTGTGATCCTGCATGTTTATGCTTAGTTTTTCAGTGGTGCTCACATCAGAGTTTATTAGACTTTCTTTTTGCAGATCTTTTAGTTGTGTGTTTGTTCAGTGTCCACCTCTTTTGGTTGCACATACAGTATTAAGCCTCTCATATGCAAAAGTGTCCAGGTTTTGATGTACGATTGACATAAGTAAAGGTGCACAGTTTTTGTCCAATGAAAATAGTTTTTCTATGGTTTGTGTTGTATTTACCAAAGTTTTCGCTAAATATGATGATGTGTTTCAGAGCTAAACCCCGTCTGACAGTTTTATTTTCATTTGACAAGAATCATGCAAGACACTGTCAGTGTTCATGAGACTGCATGTTTTCACACAGCTCATTAGTCAGTTTTAATTCAGTTTTTCATTCCTCTCAGCCTGGGGCTTATTTATTTAGTTTCTCTCCCTTTTTCTTTTTCATCTTTATCTGCCATGCATGCATTTATTCTTGCTGGGTCTCTTTTCTTTGGTCTGAATCTTGTATTGTATTCTCTCCTTTTTTAAGTGGGGACAGTCTTTTACCTGGGGCAACCCTGTTTGCTATTATTGTGGTCACTTCGTCGCATCCATTAAGTCAGCGCTCAAAGGTTGACTCAGGTTTTCATAGGGGACAGGGTTTATTTTACTCGCACACCAGACTCATCTTTTTGTGTTTTTCTCTTTTTTTATCTTGTCACTTGTTTTTTTTACTCTTCTGCAGTCTCCCTCTTCATTCTCTCCTCTCCTCTCCTCTCCTCTCCTCTCCTCCTCCAACACACTCATTTGTCATCACCCGGCTCTCTTTCCTCTGTCTGTGTCCCTGTGCTTTCACTGTTAATCAAGCAGAGCATGTCTCCGGGCGCTATTAGCGCACTCAAGGCTGCCTACACTGTACTATGATGACCACACACACACACACAAATACACAGCTCTGTATTACCCAAGTATTGCTCCCTCTGTAGCCACTTTAGAGGGAAATCGAAGCAATCTCAACACTATACACGGGTTGGTCTTGTAATTTAGATGTTGGAAAAACCATCAGTAAACTAAGTTGAACATGGATCCACACATGAATGAGTCTGACAAATACATTTGTACAAATTCATACAGTGTAGAGTGATGTGGTAGAAATGTCAGTGTCAGGTTTCTTCCTGTTTGTCTGATGGGCAGAAAATCAGTTTAACACAACCTTTATAAGGGGGATCCCTCCTAACCAAAGCTGCACAAGATAAAATCTATACCCTAGGGTTCCTTTAGTAAATACATAATAGGATGTAGATAGATAATTGACTCCCCCCTGAAAAACAACTTCCCACTTTATCAGAATATGTATTATGAATAATAAAATGGCATCAATTGGGCCACGTGTGAGATAGGATAGTGCATACATTAATATTAAACTGCACCGCTGCATGAAAGTGGGTTGGTGTAATCCCACTCTCTTTAAAGAGGAGCACATTTCAAAGGGCTTGTTCAAACCGGAGCACAGTTAAGCTGCGACACAGAAAGGGAATGTAATCATTTTACATTCTCTCTAAGTCTTAAAGAGGTGAATTTTTAATAAGTTTGTTTAAACTTTCCCCCTTTCTGTCTTCTCTCTCTCTCTCTCCCCCCACCCCCTCCCTCGTTTGCTACTGAAATCCCCTCCGTAAGAGGTAGTCATGAGCCCTCCACGCCGACCATCGAGTTGCCCTAGTGACAGGTACAGTAATTTCCTGACGCACTTCATTCACCTACATGTGACATGTGTATGAAGCACATAGAAAACAACATACTGTATAGCCGATACTGTATTTCATAGGTGCACACACAAAACTGCATGCATTTACTATTATACTGGAACATTTTCATATTTGTCTTTTATGATGATCATCTTTTCCTGACTTTGTCCATATTCACAGTGGCAAAATGTTAGTTTTTCTTTTCTGAATAATGTACGCGATTGAATATGTTGATTTGATTTTGTTAAATAATAAATGCTAAAAAGAAAAGGACAGTTTGCATACATAATCTACATCATCTGGTGCAGACTTTCATGCATGACTTGGTTCACCTCAGACAATCGTGTCCCTTTTTTAGCAAATCACATCACTGAAGTTGTTTCCTCAGCTGTGATTGATGCTGTACACAGAACAGCTTAGAACTGTCATCCAAGTGTTTGAATTGCTCAGATGAGGCACAATGAAAACATCACTTGGTACTTACTCAGTCATCCTTTATTAAAAAAAAGCAATGTTTACTTGCAATCAGTAGAGATGGAACAGATAAAATCTGCCTTTATTTTATTCCAAAACTTATCTAGATGAATAAAAACAAACAATGTCAGAGTCTGAACATTGATTGTTTTCATTGCAAACAGTCTGCTCTTGCCGATTGTGCAGCCATGTGACTGCCTTAAGCAAAGCAGCAAATCTTCAAACCATTAATGGACATTTCGTTGTTTGCCTTGGATTCACTGCATTAACAAATTATCTCGGAAGTCTTATTGTTCTGCCAGTTAACTCAGAAATCGTGCTGTAATATGAACCATTTGTGGCGTTAAGCGGGCTGCTACAAATAGAAGGAATATTGATGTGCAGATCCTCTTCTTGTTGTTCTCGTACAGCAGGCCCTCCACGGAGAACCTGCAGAAGAACAACAGCAGCAACTCGGGTGTTATCCTGGACATCTCTACTCTCAAGATGGCAGAGGTGGACACCGAGGTGCCTCCTCTTCCACCGCGCTACCGCTTCAGGGACTTGCTGCTGGGGGACCAGACATTTCAGAATGATGACAGGTAGCATGACAAACACTATTAATGTTCAGTGTGCAGGATGTGAGAGGCGGCCCAGGGCTTTTCCAGGAGGGAGCGGCTTCATGTTTGTGTGTACAAGTGTGTGTGTGTGCACATCTAATTTATGTTTAAACCTCCCTAGATGCTTGTCTAATGGTAGTCAGCACACGCCAGAAGAAACATTTATGTTTGTTGAGTGTTACAGACTACATTGTTTCCTTCTTCTCGTCTACTCCTGCTTCTAGTTCACGACACGTACTGTTTCCCTGCATTGCCCTGAGTGACTTCTTACAACAGCCCCCCTTGAGAACGTGGCGCGACTAAGCTGCTGGTTTGATGTGTAGGTGTACACAGGAGTGGAAATAGAAACCTCAGAGTGATAGGAAAAAGTAAGAGCCCTGCTCCTCATGGAGACTTGATGGCTGTGTTGAGCTGGGCGACTGTTTGGACTACTGCCAAGAAGGAAATTGGTATCCCCGCCTCTTCAATTATGACTTTGTGCTCCCAGTCTAAGTGTCACATTTGTTCAAAGTCACTTCAGAAACGAGTCATTCTTCCCTGATTCGAAGGGATTGACTGTAAAACCGATACTACCTTTAGACGGCTGTCCACAGGAAAAGGTAAAAAACAACTGAATTGAGAATAGAAGAGCAAAGTACATCACAAGTAGAGTTGAGTGTTGAGTAGATTTTTAGATTGCATTTCCCTCTTGCTGCACTAAGCATGAAATAACCTCCTCCTTTTGGTCCTTGACTGGTGCACCAAGTCATTAAAAGGCTGGAGTGTTGGGGAGTCTCTGAAGAGCTCAATTGCAGCTGCGGTTGGCAGAAACAAGACCAGCAGATGCTGTTTGCTGCTCAAGACGGGAAAGATGTAGGAAAGCATCAACCGCAGCTGAGAACTGTGGCGCTCTCCGTGGTGCTGAAATCAAACCTCTCTCACTAAAGCAGCACTGGCTTCAACACAGCCCACATAGAGCATTATTGCAAAGTCTTACTGTTGCTATG
This sequence comes from Trachurus trachurus, assembly GCF_905171665.1. NCBI lineage: Eukaryota > Metazoa > Chordata > Actinopteri > Carangiformes > Carangidae > Trachurus > Trachurus trachurus. Next base: position 9,732,337 of record NC_139895.1, on the reverse strand, counting down.
TCAGTAACTTTAAATTCAAAGTTGCCATGAGACTCATTACTTCGTCTTTATTGCACCGTTAAATCCAGTTCGCCGTGTTTGTTGGATGATCGTCTTAAGACTCTGCTGTGAACTGATAAAGCAGATTTTTTTTTATAGTATCTACTTTTATAGTGTAATATCAACAGCTACATTTGGCCTGAGGGTGCTTGACATATCCGACTTGGCTGATTTAAAACTGGCCAAAAATGTTGCCCTAAGGAGAAAGGTCAGCAAGCTTCTTATTAAAGAAACTGGACAGAGAAAGGGCAGAGGTCTGAGCTCCACTGAATAGGTCATTTCATGCAAATGAATGCAAGTTACCTCGTTTTTTTTTTTTATCTTAGCCGTGCAGTTGCTGTTTGAATTGTCTGTTTTGAGACATTCAAACCCAAAGCTGTGCTGCCCTCATTATATCGACGTGTAAACCCTGACTCTTAAATCACCATCGATGCGCCAATAACCACAGAGTTGTATTCACAAGTTTGCCCTGTTGGTTTGTAAAGCTTGTTGTGCTTGTAACATTACCACTGATTTACGATTTTATCAATAGTTGAATCTGACTGTGAGCGCGCTGACCGTGAGCACGCTGTGTATGTTATCTTTCAGACCCAGACTGTTGGTTCTCAGCAGCAACAAGGTTTCAGCGAAGAGTCAATAAGCTTGTGTGGAAGCCTTTATTTGTGTGTGTGTGTGTGTGTGTGTGTTTTGTGATTAGCACATTGATCTATATCATGTGTGAATGGAGAATGAACATCATCACAGGTGAAGATTTACACTGAACCACATTTTTTACCTGAATATAGTAAATACTGGATTCTGTTTTGCCATCATATTCTCTCCCTTTCCCCTCTCTCTCTCTCTGGGGGTCCCTGCAGTAAGAAGCTGTCAGTATGTTTTATATCAATGTGAGACCTTTTGTTCACACATAACATTTACAGTGACCCAGTGTTTGACCGTTTCCCTCCACACATAGGTGTCAGTTTGTGCCTTTCCTAAGGGTGTAGTGATTTCTAAAATGCTTTGCCTTTGTCAGCTCTGTAGACATAAAAGAAAACACATACTGTATATTACATAATTAATTAATCACATGTAAATGAGCCAACACACACTGGTGTGTATGTACGTCTTGAAGAAATTGAGATGCTTAAGTATGTGAATCAAGCTGTTTGATCTTGCATGTATTGATCATATTTGTGTAGTGGTGGTGTGTTTTGTGTGCTGGTAGGTGTCCCGAGATTAGTTTTTCTGACCAATATTGAACTGCATAGGCTATTAGGGCTTGTTGCTGGGCTACCACCACATGCATAGCTAAGAGTGTCTGTTTTGTGCGTGTGTACAGTATGTGCATGCTAAGTTTTGTCACAGAGATAAATAATTCCATATCCTGCCATGACAAACAATACAACCATTGTTTTACTGAACAAATATCATCTGTAAACATGTCACGATCAGCTTTTTAATACACACATACATACACAGATTGGCACAATGTGTGTTGGGGAAAGACTGGAGGGGAAAACGCCACCGTAGATGAGCTGCGTCTTATGTCAGCGTACAGAAATTGCTCGTTTCCGAGCTCTGGAGTGGAAACGGAAGCAGACGGTGTCACTGAGCTTCGGGGACGCTCTATTTCGTGGTTGATGATCTTCTGCATGCTCATGGTCGTCATGTTGATTATTTCCTGTGCTGATGCCTTGTCGAGTGTAAACCCTCAAAACAAATTAACCCCTAGAGGGAGAGCCAGAACGCCTCCTCCCTGTCCTGATGGCCTTTTGCATCTGTTTCGATGCATCCGTCATAGTGGGCTGTGGCAGTAAAAGGCACTGGACCGATGGACAGTGATAATTCACTAAACATAATAACGTGGCTAGAAGGGCGTGGCAACAAGAGCGCTCAGATGCATAAACATCTTGGTACAAGGGTAGTTTTTCTTCGTTATCCATGTTGTCACTGCATTAGAAAAATGTGTCGGGCACAGATGGCCACATTTGACTCAGGAAACACCTCTGCAAATACTGAACAGTTGTGGAAGCCTGACTGACCTAACCCTTTATGTTGCACTCAAAAATCAAAATCAAATGGTATGTTTATTTGGTTTATTGTGATATTTTGAATTTGCCGATTATAGGTTGGAATCAGCAGAGGCCACGTTATTCAATATTATGACAATACTGAGGCTATGATACAATATTTTGGACATCCTGAGTATTGTAAAAACATACTGTGATATCAAAATGGGACTCACCAATAGTCATAAAAAGTACTTTCATATTCTAGTACCAAAATCGTCAGTACATATACTCAATTTATAAAATAAAGATTGATACTTGGTGTCCATGAATAGATATGATATTGCCACACAAAATATCACAATACAATGCCGTATCGATTCCCCAACCCCTGATATCGATTGAAAGGTTGATAGATTAAAAAAACAGACATAAACATTTTAATTTAGCAAATGATTAAATTGAAATATCCCATTGATATTTCATCATATGATCTGAGGGGTAATTTTCAAATCTCTGCCAGCTGACAAATGTACATACAGGTGCATCTCAATGAATTTGAATATTATGGAAAAGTCCATTTCTAGTATGGTAGTTCAAGTCAAATAGCCCCAACCAAGTATTGAGTGCATATAGATGGGCATACATTTCCATATTTAAAACGTTTTTTTAAATTGTCTTTTTGTAATATTCAAATTTTTTGAGATACTGAATCTCAGGTCTTCATTAAATGTAAGCCAAATTAAATAAATAAAGACATGAAATGTTTCATTCCATGTGTAATGGATCTACATAATGCATTAGTTTCACTTTTTGAATTGAAATACTTTCAAAAATGAACTTTTACATAATGTTCTAATTCATTGTGATGCACCTGTATAGTCTTCTGTCGTGACCACCCCGGTCTGGTTTAGATAATACGGTTGAACTTGATGTTTGTTTACAACCTGTCTGTTTACATAACGCCGCTCATCTGTGGTGATGCTGTAATGTCCCGAACTCTCCGCAAAACTACAAAAACAACAACAAGGCGCACGCACGTGTCAGTGTCAGTGTGTGGATGTCTTTGAGTGACACGCATGGAGAACGACAGACATAAAAACAAACCGACAGTGTTGAGGCAGGCAAATGAGCCCTTTTGTGCCGTTCGTATGTGGGTCCTTCTATATCCGTTCATCTCTTTGTGGATGTGGGCGTACAGTGTGCATGAGGGGGGAGCAGGAGTGGTGGTGGTGGTGGTGGTGGTGGTGGGGGTTTGGGTTCCTCCTGGGCTGTCATTATCTCCAGGGTTGGGTGTCAGAGGGACGTAATGACGGCTCGACTGTGTGGGTGCTCAAGAGGAGCAATCATGCTGAAGTCATGGGTCTGACAAGGGACCTGTGTGTGTGTGTGTGTGTGTGTGTGTGTGTGTGTGTGTGTGTGTGCGTGTCAGAGAGAAGAGAGTATTGTCTCTGCAGGTGTTCGTGTATGCGCTGTTAGTGTGGACACATCGGTGTGTGTGTGCCTGCAAGTGTCTGATTATACATCCGAGTGTGTGTGTGTGTGTATGTGTGTGTACGTGGGCTTGCTTCTCAGTTTGTCAGCCAGCGGAGGGGGGCCAGCCTCAGTCAACGTCGGAAATAGAAACGAGCCACAAAAACACTTTTGTACATGCCAACAGGGTTGAAAAACAGAAAGAGCAGCAGGGAGAAAATTGGTTCCATCTATCTTTCCTCTGCTTGTCTAATCTTGTTTCCTGTTTGATTCTTTTGTTTTGTTTTGTTTTGTTTTTTTTCTTTCCTCTAATCAAGGCAGTATGCTGATGGGAGTAATGTCGATTAAGTGACTAATGTTACTAATTGGTCACTAAATTAACCCACACTTCCTTGTGAGTCAAATAGTGGCACAGGGAACGATGACCCAGCACTGACGTGTCTTCAGCTCATCACGGACGGATCATTCAGTCATCTTGCCGGGAAAGTCTGTTATGACCAACATGACAGCTTGATGTTATCATCCATATCTGAGTGGATTTGGATTGATTTGTGTTTCCCTGCCAATATGCTTATGGTAACTCATGAACATGGGGTGTTTTCTTTTATAAAAATACTATAAAATAAAAAAAGAAAGTAAATCTTATATACGTGTATATATACTGTATATAAAACCTAAAGGTTATAGCTACAACTTTTTCATCAAAACAATTAATTTTTCAAAAATATTCCATCCACAGAACATCTAGAGTGGTGCAGAATAAAAGTGTTAAAGGGATAGTTCACCCTAGAATGATATTTCGCTCATTATCTACTCACCCTCATGTCGACTAAGGGCTGGAAGAATTATCAGAGTCCACCGTCCCTTCTCTGAGTTACAGGGGGTCTTGGCGTAGCAGTGCATTTCAATGCAACGGTTGCAAAGGGACACCAGAGCTCTTCGTAAAAAAACACACACAAAAAAACATCCAAATACCTCCATGATGCTCGTATGTAATGTCCGTCTTGTGCTGAAGCCCCAAATTGCTCCTCTTCCTGGTCCGTCCAAATCTCGCGTGATTCGCAGTAACCGCACTGACGCCGGCGCAAATCACGCGAGATTTGGACGGACCAGGAAGAGGAGCTTCGAGAAGCTTCCGCTACAAACAAGCTTAAAATATAGACTTATTTAATTTTTTTCGGGACAATTACGCAATTTGGGGCTTCAGCACAAGACGGACATTACATACGAGCATCATGGAGGTATTTGGATGTTTTTTTGTGTGTGTTTTTTTACGAAGAGCTCTGGTGTCCCTTTGCAACCGTTGCATTGAAATGCACTGCGACGCCGAGACCCCCTGTAACTCAGAGAAGGGACGGTGGACTCTGATTATTCTTCCAGCCCTTAGTCAACATGAGGGTGAGTAGATAATGAGCGAAATATCATTCTAGGGTGAACTATCCCTTTAACTTTACTGATTTAAAATTTTTTTTTTAATAGTATATAAATCATTGTTTTATAAATTTTTACGGGTCCAAAATATCAAAATATTTACATCTGCATCTCAGCGTCGGCATGAAATAATCTCTGCGCCAACAGTACGTTGATGTCACGTGAGGCGGAGCTCAGGGGCCAGATGGTGATGGCTCTGTGGAGAAATGGCATTGTGCTAATGCTAATGCTAACTAACGGTCAGGCGATACTGAAACATTTCCGGTGCAAACGTGATGCTGTGGGTTTGTCGAGTTCGTCGGCAGGTGAGTTAAATACGGTTAGCGTTAGCTTAGCTTTAGCTACTAGCCGCTCCCTATAGGCGTACCTGGCAACCAGTACAATTGAAGGTTGGCGCGGGAGCGGTCAAGTGTGAGTGTGACACTTACTGGCCGGAAGGAATTAACCTTGTAGCTAACACCTTTAAACAGAACGAAATTTGACATTGCTTCCAGATGTCTTTGAATTTAGATTGCTGAAGCATCATTGAAAAAGTGGTTCTTTCCATTACAAATATATCGTAAATGATATCATACCATTGGTCAACAGCTTAAACCATTTCTTTGTAATTGCTTTTCTAGCAGCTAAACCCAGTATTCCAATTAAATATTTATTTTTCACACTTCACACACTAGTAGTTGAGGATACAAGCCCAAAAAGAAGTTTGTCCCAGTTAAATGTAGGTAATGTCAGTTCCAAAAATGTGATGTTTTCATATGTGGAGGTGGGGATGCATCTCTCGGAGGCCCATCATGGATCGATGGATAGGACCAAGCTCGACGTGGAATAAACCGTCAAAAGACAATGATGATGCCCTGATACTGGCAGCAGCTGTTTGTTTTTGCGCTGATTCTGTGGCAGAAGTGACTGCTGGGATTTGATGCCTGGATGATTTCAATCTGAGGCGAGTTCGGGAGGGCTGATAATAAGATAGAGAACAAAGACAAAGAGGGAGGTGAGGAGCAGAAAGGAACAGCAAAAACCCAGAGGAAGGGAAGGAACGGGGAGGATGAAACAGATGACAGATAGGAGAGGGAGGCGAAAGCACCAGAGAGAAATGAGACTGATGATGTGAAGATGATGAGGATGATTAGGTCCAATAAGTCACGGAGGACTAACATCTGAGTGCTCTCAAGCTGTGTTCACACTGCACCATCGCTTCCCAGTTCCGCACATTTTTATAGATTCGGAATGGCAGCTATTATTTTCCTGATACCTGTAGATGCACGCACACATACATTTGTAAATGTAACAACAAGTAAAGATGTAGAAATGTGATGTGGGAACAGCAACTGAGAACATTTCTGGCAGACACTGGTAGAAAACAATGCCTGCAGCTGATTTATTTCAAAACAACAAGCCTTTTTAAAAAGTCACCCCATATTATACATCCACTCATTTTTCATTTTTTGTGCCAAAAGTCTCCATGTCTGCATCCATCCTCACCAGCCGATGACTCATGTTATGCTAAACGAAGAATGAGCATTGCTCTTGCTCTGCAGTGTAGGGGTAGTTATATGCCTGGAGTTATGATTACACCGAGGAGAAAATGAAAGGTCTGAGCAATTATCATCCAACATGCACGCTGGGGTACAAGTATCTTTTCACTTTTAAACTTTTGAGAGAAGAGTTTTCAGATGAGGTCCACCACTCAAACTAATGTAGCTGGCTGGCTAATGACTTGCAACTTTCCTTTGGGTGATAGCGTTTTGGTTATTACTGTAATGAGTGGCCTTATCTAGATATGGTCATTAAGTTGTGAGTGGACGTTTGCTGTTCAGGAGAGAAACTTTGTGTATTTAATATAATAAGATCTGTTCCTGTCCATGTGCAAATTTAAACTTAGTAACTTTTAACTTCCTCCTAAATTCCTCACATTTCATGCTGTGACAGGTAAAATGTCCCAGACGTCATCTTACCGATACGGGTGAGACAGGTGTTATTACTGCTTCCATCCTCTTAGCAACCAGAGTTTGCGATGTAGACCATAGGTGGCATTAGTCATCACCACCAGCAATGGAGTGGGTGGGCGACACCTGAGGGCTGCCAGACTTGTTGTTTTCAGCAGCAGCAGCAGCAGAGCAGAGCAGCGTGAGGCGGCGGTGTGTTTTTTTGACGTGCTGTCAGTTTAAGGATTACTCTTATAGTGTCACGATGATGACCCCCACATGTCCTGCACATTCTGCCTGCTTTATCACATTCAATAGGGGGGGAGCAGGGGGTTAGTTTGTCTAAAGGATTTGTGCAGCCCAGTGAGCAGAAACTGGAATGTGACCAAGTAAAGTGACAGAGAGAGACAAGGCACTGCATTCCTGAAAAGCTCAAATCGAACAGGGCTCCATTTCAGCAGTTTCAGATTTATTCCCCCTTTACACAGACGACAAGTTTTATTGAAAGTGGCCCGACGTGGATCAGCTGGAAAGAATGAAACCAAACAGCTCTGCTAAAGGGCATTTATATTGAAATCATTTGAAACATTACAGTGGCTGAGCACAAGTTCTCACAGGGGTTAGCTCAAATGGCTATAACAATTAAAGGGATAGTTCAACATTTTGGCATATTCGCCTATTGCCATAAACCCTATAATCATAGGAGTAGGTTTACCTTTAATCATCGGTGCATGTTGTTTTTAGATCGGCGGGGCGGAGACATGAGCTGCTCGGCAACGGAGGCAAACGGTAATTTTGCCTTTCCCTCATCAGACTCATCAAATACACAATCCAACAACTCCAAAAGACAAAAGACTGATAATAATATAACATTACGAGACGGAGTTGTTTGGAGTCGGAACTACATTCCAGATATGGCTGCTGGGCGGAGTGATTTCAAAAGCACAAGTAGTTCTGAGTATTTGCTTTGTGTGTTGTAATATTACATAATTATACATGATAATTTCATAGCATGGTGAATGTGCAGGTCACAACTTCACAACTCCAACAGAGCGTTTTGGAGTTTTGGATTGTTTATTTGATGAGTTTGATAAGGGAAACTCCGTTGCGTTAGCTGAGCAGCTTGTGTCTCTGCCCCACTGATCTCAAAACAACATGCACCAATAAAGGTAACCTACTCCTATGACTATAGGGATTATGGCAATGGGTGAATTTGCCAAAATGTTGAACTACTGTATCCCTTTGAAAGGTTGGCTGCCAAGAGAAACCGATCAAGGGGATTGAGTGCTTAGAGAAAAAACAGGATTTTCTTTACCCCCCCTTTAGAATTGACTCCTCCTTTGGCCCATTGCATCTTTCTGCCTGTGAATCTCTGGCAGATTTGCAGTTTAGCTCTCCATCCTTTGTCTTGCCAACTTAATTAGCATCGGTGCAGTCGGCTTGTCAGACTTTAATAAACAGCTGTGAGGATGGAGACATTTTGATGAGGCTGTCAGCAGCTCTGTGTGTTGAGGGGGTTTCCAGCGCTGTGGGCGTGTGCAGCATCACATAGAGGATTATTCAGGAATCACAGAACACAAGCTCTTCCACTAGTTCAAAGAGATTTAATCAAATGTGTGAGACCTAAATACTGAAGCTGCATTAGGACGATAAAGTATGCTACTTGGTTTTGCAAACACTTTGCACTCAGTTTTTGCCTTCATTTGAATAATCTGAAGCACTAATCAATTATGGCTCATTAGTGTCTTGCACTGGCTGTTGTGTAATTGTATAAGTTACGAGATTCAATCTGTTCATGTATTTATTTGCTTGCTTGATTTTTTTTTTTGCCTGGCCAGACAATCAGGAAAAATGTTTCATAATCAATATAGCTGCTGTGGTTCACTGATCACGGATTTGCAGCATTATTTTAGTAATGACCCCAGAGAAAATGACTGCCTCGACTGCCTGCAGCTCTGATGATGAGGATTTTTTTCCCCTCTAACCCACTGTCTGTTTACAGCATGTAGCAATTACCTCCCTTCGTTTATACTAAATTGTTGTCATTCCTGCTCTCCATGAATAATGACATACACCTCATTTCTAAATGCTTGCCGATGTGGGAAGATACAGTAACACATACATTTTACATTGTACACTCAAGTCCAAGCTGCAGGTGCTGCTGGCTCTTGGCTTTCATTTTTGATGCTGTGAAATTATTAAAAGTAGGGCTGTGTGTATATGTATATATATATATATATACAGTGTAATGCACTGATTCAACACATCAATGTGTAGATATAGAATAACTTTGTGTATACCAGATCTTTAAATATCCATGATGCCAGTGTGACATATAGGCTATTTGTGAGTTGGTCATGTAACTGCAAAAGCAAATGCTTTTTTTATGACTTTGCATTTAAAACTACACTGTTCATTAGCCTTGTATACCTTCCTGTCAATTAAAGACAGAGTGAAATTTAAAGAATATATATAGTGGGTGAATATCTGATTAATGAAAGAGGACCATACCTTTGGGGAGACGGTGAGCAGCGAGGCCATTACTCACAGCTCACCCTGGTAAAGATCAATACAGACCAGACTGGGAGTTATTACTTTATAGAAGATGAAAAAATTCTTGCTACTATCAATTATGAAATTAAGCAGCTGTTCACCTACTTAGAAAACTATTCTGTCACCAGCTATAAACACGTGAGCTGATTCCTCCGTCTCATGCAAATGAGAACAGAATAATCTCTTGGCTTTTTGGTGCAGAGTCACGCTGGGAGCAGTTGTTTTATTCATGGAACTGTTGAACATGGCCTATTTGTTAGTAATGTGGCCTAATAAAAGTGCCTGCATATTTTCAGAGGTTTAAATTGGAAATGAAAGATAATCATATTCGTGTGTGTGTGTGTGTGTGTATGTGTGTGTATTTGCAGGCTTGGTGTGTGAGTAAATGCTGCACATATTTCTGAAGTAGCTGTATTCTGTTCTCTGTTCAACGGGGAATCTGATCTTTCCACATAAGACATTAAAGAGCATAATTTAAGGATCCCAGACATATTCTAAGACTACACAAATCAACCTGGTCTTACATGGGCATCTTCATTTTTGTAATAGAACATTAGGTCAGGACCAATAAATGGGTAGTTGAACCTCTTTGCACGACAACAGCCCTCAGCAAAACCAGAAGTTGACGAGCAGAAGCCTCCATGTGAATGCAGTGCAGTGCTGGAGTGCATGCATGTGTGTGTGCACTCCTGTGTGTGTGTGTGTGTGAGCCTGCCAGTGGCACTGGCTAGACTTCTTCCCCCTCTCTGGCTATGCAGTGCTCAGGCAGACAGCTCGCCCACAGCCGCACTAGCTCCACTGCCTTAATATGTTTTGACAGAGGAGGTATTATGACATGCTCTCAACGCCCATCTGCAGCACGGAGCAAGCAGCCGAGGCGCGCCCAGTGATTTTGGTGCTTCGGACAGAGGAGGCCTGGTGGTCACTCGCTTAAAGAGATAGTTCAACATTTTGGCGAATTGGCCCATTGCCATAATCCCTATAGTCATACTGTAGCAGTAGGTTTGTTACCTTTAATTGTCGGTGCAAGCTACTGTATTTTTAGAACGGTGGAGCAGAGCCGTGAGCTGCTCAGAGCTACACTACGGAGGCTAATGGGATTTCTTGGTTTCCCTCAACTCTCATGGACAAGTTGTGACCTGCACATTTACCACACTATGAGATAATAACGGAGCGTTACTGTACAAGACGGAGTTGTTTTCAAGGTAAATTCATGCAAAACTGCTGATGCACGTTCCCGTCGGGGGCAGTTTTTCGGCAAGCAGTCTCTGCATTTGCCCAGAAAACAACTCTTGTCTTGTAACGTTGTGTTATTATCTCATAGCGTGGTGAATGTGCAGGTCACAACTTGTCCACCAGAGCGTTTTGGAGTTGTTGGATTGTGTATTTGATGAGTTTGATGAGGGAAACCAAGAAATCCTATGAGTCTCCATAGCGTAGCTCTGAGCAGCTCTGCTCCGCCGTTCTAAAAATAGCTTGCACCTGCAATTAAAGTAACACTCTACAGCTCTAGGTCCCCGAGTGCTCCTGCTAGCTTCGCTACACTGCAGTTAAACAGTGAAGTAATGGGGGCAGCTTTGGCCTCAATATAATGCTCAAAATATCACTACACATGCTTTACAACATCCACCAGTTCCTTACCACACAACACTGAGTCTGCATAACTCTGTTGATATGAGAGAGCAGTGTTAACGTGTGTTTTTATCACGTACCTCTGTTTACTCTAGCTTCCAGGGTAGTACCTTACTGTCGAGCTCGGGATTGTTTCCATATCAGCAAAACATGGATTTAGGAAGAAAAAAAGATTTTGGATGGGGAAAAAAACAGACTTAAACACTGCTCTCTCATATTAACGGAGTTATTCACACTCAGGGTTGTGTGGTAAGGAACTGGTGGATGTTGCAAAGCATTTTTTGAGCATTATATAGAGGCCAAAGTCTCGACTAGAAGAACTGCCCCCATTACTTCACTGTTTAACTGCAGTGCAGCTAGCAGGAGGAGAGCTAGGTCCGGGCTGCACCTGCAAAAATACTGTATTTTTCTCAGATTTATTCCTATGGTCGCACTCTGGGACCTATAGAGCTGTAGAGCGGTACTTAGAGAAAATGACTGGAATTCTCCTTTAATGCAGCTCTCCATATCAAACCTGTCCATGTTTCATGAACAGCAGCGGTAAGAAAATCTGGTTAACTCCTGCTGTTTCCTTTTATCCAACATCACAAACACATTTTTCCAGTAATCCCTGATTGCTCTCTTTTTTTTTGCACAACGCAGCAGCGGTGTCACTCCGGCACAACGTGGTGTTGCCTTTATCAGCTCTGTCCCTAAAACTCGGTTTTCCTTTTAATCTGGTCTTTTTCATCTTGGTGGCAGGAAGTGATTCATCTTGCAGAATCTGGGTTGTACAATTTTTAAAAGGCTTCACTGCAGCTCTCTTTAGGTTTCCTATATATGCTCCCCGAGCCCACATCTGATATGACCATGTATTTTATGAATATTCTGCAGGAATCTGAAGCCACTAAGTAGGTTAATACTCCTTTTTTATAACTTTTTCCACCATGTCCTATTAAATTTGAGTTTCTTTTTTAATTTCATTTGAGCGTGACAGATCATATCTGGCTCTGGTGGTGGTGTTGCAGGTTCCACCAGCTCTTCTGATGTACCTGAAGGCGTGCGAGGGGTTTGAGCAGCTTGTTCAACGGTAGACTGCAGCACGGCCGCACGAGAGAGATCAAACCTGGGGCTATACTGCCATCTGTGTCATTAGATATAAAGTACATTAAGCCAGCGCTGCCTGATGTCTGTGCATGTTTTTCTCTCACTGTATTGCTGTTGGCAGATGACTCAACGCTGTGCAGTTCTCTGCTTCACCACATCGTGTCTCTGTGCTCAAATCTGTCTCGTTACTGCCGCTGATGAACTCGTCTCCATCCCTCCTTCTCCATGTGTCGCTCTCCGGCACATGTTGATATCCTTCTCCTATACCTCAGTCCATCCAGTCCTTTTCTTTTTCTTTTGTATTTTTAGATTCATTTTTCATGACTTTGACTGTTTACTTGTAATCAATGGAAACCAGTCCACCCACCCACGGGCACTTAGAGCACATGCAGACACAGTCTCCACAAGAGCTGATTTGCTTGCTGTCGTGATTAAATAATACCACAATGATAATTGAGCAGCATTCTCATAAATACATTATGGTTTTAACTGCTGGATAATAATGTTTGGCAATTAGGATAGAAGTGGAGGTGGAAAATGCAGAGGAAGTTGATTTAGTACATAGATTAACATTTAAACCTATATTATGTATACAGTACAGGGACATCACAAGTATGACCAGACCTCATCATCAGTCTCTTTTAGCTCACATGTATGTACGTATGTCCATATCAGCTGTTAAAGACAAAGAAGACTGTTTTCTTTCACCTCCCTGTCTGTTTGCCATGTGGATTAAATGTTCAGTCCTCGATCCACAGCCCCACCTCTCTCTCTCTCTCTCTCTCTCTCTCTCTCTCTCTCTCTGTCTCTCTCTAATCCCGAGGTTATACTATCAACAGATGATTGAATGTGTTTCACGAAGGCTGGAAACTAAAATGTCATGTGGAATGACGGCGCAGTGCATTATCTGTTTCCTAAATGAATTACTAATGAGGGTTCAGCTCCCGTGGCTCCTCTAGTTACATTAGAAACATCACTCACTTTAAGATTGTCATGATGATGGGAAACATTTAACTTAAATAGCTGCTGTAAATAAACATCTGGCATAAAGATAATGCCAATCTAATCTCTAGAAGGTTCAGGTTCAGGTTCAGATTTGTACTTGTACTTATAGATTTGTTTTGTAGTCAGATGATCAGATGATGACATCCTTCTGACACGTAAACACAAAACAAAACCAACACTTATGAGCTGACTAACATATAAACATATTTTATCCTTACAATAATAATAATAAATTGAATGTCTCTCTGTGCATCTTCCTGGCTGCAAACCCATCATCCCTGTTTTGGGACATTAAAGATGTTTTGACTTTTTGTTTTGACATGATGCTAAAAGTGCTCAAGGCTCCACCAATCAGGACATAAGAGAGAGAGAAGGGTCAATAAAAAGAAGAAATTAGATGAAAATATGAATTAATGTTAAAAAAGGGTTGTGTGAAAAATGGGAGTTAGAGAAATCTCAGTATAATTCATCCATATCTCCTGCATTATAATGTGTACTTGACCTGTTGAGCCTGCTGGCTGATGATGGGAAAATCACTTGCTCGGGCCCCTCCCCCCCTCCTCCCTCTGCCTCAGGTCACAAGTTCAATTCAGAAATGATCAGATAGTTCTTGAATGCTTGTGATGTGAACTTTTGACTTGTTGTTATCAAAGTGCATGTGAATCTGTGGTTTCACACTCTAACCTCGCACAGGGAGGTGTTTGTTCACGGTTCCTCCTCTGTGATGTTCTCCCTCATCCCAATCTCGTTTGCAGGTTTCATTAAAGTGCTCTGTGGTTTATTCTTCTAGTTTCAATCCAAACACACGTGAGTCAGACGGATGATACAAGAAGGAGGAAACTGGATAATGAGTGTCACTGTAAGTTTAGCTGGCTGTGTGTGTGTGTGTTGGTGGTATAGTATGGTGCCATGTGCAGGACATTTCCCTGCTCGTTGTCCGATGCGTGCTGTCGTGGTGAGCTCAGTTCTCCATGACAATGAATCAATCAAATTGAAGGACACGTCCAGTCACAGCGTGTCTGTCCTTTACATCTCGACAACATCTTGTGTTTACTCCTGCGGGGGGAGGAGGGGGGAGGGGGGGGTCTTGAGGAGTTCATACTCTGAAATAAACTCCTCAAAGTCACACTGACAAATTAGATCAGATGTAAAAATAAAATGCAGAATGCAGTTGTCTACATGTGTCATTGTGCATCTTTGCTTCAACTTTAACTGCTGCAAACTCATAATAGAGTTCAGTCAGGACCACTTTTGTCAAAATAATCTTTATTTACTTGCACAGTTTAATTTGGCGGTATGATACTGTTCTGGGGCCCCCTGCTCTTCCACGCGCTTGCGTGGAAAGCCTGAGGCAGGAAGAGCACCTTCCTGCCCTTCACGAGCCATCATGAACGGCATAAGCAGGGAGCGCAGCAGCAAAAGAAAACCCAGACAGAGCAGAGCAACCAACATGAATACAGGAGGAGCTGGGGTGGAGGTGGGTTGCGAAAGTGCCAGCAGCAGAGGAAGCAGGAAGGAGGGTCGGGCGAGAGCAGTTTAAATACCCCGCTCTTAATGCAATTTCCCAATAGGAAGCGGGCACGCAGAGTCAGCTGAGCCATCAGCTGATCTGCGCCGGTGATGACAGCTATGCAGTTAGAGCTTGACGTCGTGGCCTGCCAGAACTAACGCTACGCTCAATATTTGTTTAATGCAGTGTTTCTCAACCTTGGGGTCGGGACCCCATGTGGCATCACCTGGAATTCCCCTGAAATGTCCAGTTGCTAATTGATAAAAAAGAAAAATACTGATTTTTTTTTTTTTACCTAATTATTATTCTTTTTAAAATTATGATTAAAAACACCACACACAATCTTAAACAAAAGTATTCTATACTTTCACTTTCTCAAATATAAATTGAGCATCTTGATTGATCACATGGGGTAGCCAGAAGTTTGTGATGTCAAAATGGGGTCACGAGCCAAAAAAGGTTGGGAACCACTGGTTTAATGGCACCATTTCTACATATTGACAGGGCCGTTGTATAGGGGAGAAAGGTGATGATAATTCTAGGGGCCCAGAGCCCAGTGGGGCCCCACAAAAAACCCCAGTAGTCTAATCTTTGTATGACTGAATTATTCTGCATACGACCCTGACTAATACTCATAGTAATGCTGCATTAGCATCACAACAAAGTAGGCCAAAAAAGAAAATGATAAAGCATACGTAGTCTAAGAAAAAAAAGTGGAAAAGTTAGGGGGAGGGGCCCACTTTAGTATTCTTTCAGGGGGCTCAGAATTCCTAGCAACGGCCCTGCATATATGGGTTTGTCTCATGCAAGGTGTGCTCCAGGTGTGTGTGTCTGTGTAAACAAACATGATAATACCACTGAGTGTTTGTTAAGGCCACCTGCTCATTTGACTGTCTTTTGTCCATACAGTCAAAAGGATAACAACAGCTGAAAGAAGCTGAATAATGGACAGCTCTATAGTTTTAACGTGGCTCCATTTTCCTGTCAGAAACTCCTTTAATGGGGGCTCACTGGCACGTTCCTGTGATCAAAGGGAACCGAGGATCATTTCATTTGACCGGCTGGGTTATTATGTAAGAGGCGGTTGGGGAGCCCGTTGGGTTGGCCAACCGGGTTGACGTTACATCGTGACGACGTGTGAATCTCAACAGACGCACGGGGACCTCACATTTCCATCAGGGATGGAGGAGCAGCTCCATAACCAGGAGACACACACCACCACCGCTGCTGCTGCCCTCAGTGAGTCTGAGGAGCCCGTGATGCGGCAGAGAGGGAGACGCTCTCCCTCCGCCTTCGCGCAGCGCCAGTGAAACGGGGGATGCGGTTTTCCGGCGGCGTCGGTCGCTGACTGAGCCTGTGCTGACACCAGGAGGAGGAGGAGGAGGAGGAGGAGGAGAACATATTGGCCGCTCTCTGCTGGAGGTAACTCTAAGGGAGGCAGCAGGAGGGGGAAAACCATGGCAGGTGCAAAGCTGACGCCCTCGCCCTCGGAGATCGACCCAGACGTCAAGACCGATGTGCAGAAAACCCCAACAGAGCCCACCTGGGTCAACCCCTCCAGCCCGCTCCGGACCATGGGCTCCTTCGGGAGCGATGCCGGCCAAAGGTATAGACAGACGGAGCTGCCTTCATGCCGCAGATCGGCACCAGAGTGGGGCATGATGTTTCTGAATGCAGCTCGGCTTGCAACACATGCAGCAGCATCCGCGTTAATAACATGATGCTGCGAGCGAGCGCGCGCGGTGCAGCAAGTCTTTCTAGTACAGGCGAACTTGGCTCGTAATTATCCTCACGCAAAAGTTATACGGCGCGATCAATACCCCATTATCTTTAAATCTATTCATGCGTAAAATGATATTCCCGACGAAAATTTATAGGAATGTGCGTGACATAATCGTTACGCACCGGATGCTATATTCTCCCCCGTTGGGGCTGAAGCATTATCGCGACCCGTGCGCCGATTTATGAGTCAGTTTCATGGTGGATACTGTGGCTGAATGAAGGCACACGCTTCCGCCGTCAATCATTTTCTCTCTCTCAGCATCACACAGATACATTTTAATGACCGCAGTGTATAGTGATTACATAATTCAGTGCATGCTGCATAGTACCCATTACAGTTTTATGAATCCTGATGTTTTTATAGGTTGACATGACAGAGCCATGGATGGGATAAAAATGCAAACCATAGGGGGGGTTGTATTGCCTTATATGGTACCTCCATATTTTGGATAGCCCTATGCATGTGATATTTCTGCACATGTCCGCACCACTCTGTACTGTGAGAACACTCTCCTGCCATTTGGTAGCCAAATTAGATTGTGGTTTATGTGAAATGGGCTGAACCTGTAACAACTGAGGGAGGCATTATTGTTTTTACACAGAGAGAGAGAGAGACACAATAGAACTTGAGAGCTGCAGATTGGTACTCTTCTCTGCAGGTTATATGGTTATATCTGTTTGACTGAAAAAATGGAGAGTTTGGCAGTGTTTCAGATACCACTGCACAGCCTGGTTGGTGCTGCAGTGTGTGTGTTCTGTCGACACTATTTACTGCACACTTTTCCCCCTGGCTTATGATATTTATTTGAGTGCATTGGTATATATTTGTGATTAGAAATGTGCAATCTGAACTAACACCTAGATAACTGTATTATATTTATGTGGTTTTCAACTTCTGCAATTTGATAAAGCTGCAAAATTTACTAAAACAGAAATTTGCATAGTCCATATAATATTAGTCCAAAATGGTAAAAGATTATGTGCTTCAAATATTGCAGTCTAATCTCAGAAGCATCATCACCATTACTTAGGCCATGAGGCTTGACTGTGTGAAATGTCTTTTAAATATTAATAAAATTCTAACTCTCTCTCCTTCACTAGAAACTGTAATTTCACATCAATAATAAAGAGCTACGGAGAAATGCTCAGTGATGCAACTCCACCAATACCTCAGCACTTTTCACAGTTTTTTTTTTCTTTCACTCAGCTGAAAAACTCCAGTAAACTCAGTATACCTACAGTATGCGTCTGTATTTCCCATGGAGCATAAATGTCTCTTCTCTCAGCGGCTATTTAGTGTGACAGACCGGTGAAGATGTCACGGTGCGTTAGAGTTGGCAGCGTCATCCCTTGTCTAAAGAATACACACGCGGATTGGCCTTGAAGACGGGTCAGAAAATCTTTGCACAGTATTTTCAGCTCAAGGTGATATTCAAACTTGCTTGGACATCTTTCCTTTTGCTTTCCTTTTTAATCACCTCCTCAGGGAAGTGCATTGTGTTGATCTGTGCACCTTTTTGCCAATAAAATGTAATACTTTGACAAGCTGCCCCCCAATTATAAACT
Organism: Trachurus trachurus; assembly: GCF_905171665.1. NCBI lineage: Eukaryota > Metazoa > Chordata > Actinopteri > Carangiformes > Carangidae > Trachurus > Trachurus trachurus. The sequence continues at coordinate 9,714,341 of NC_139895.1, read as the reverse complement.
ATACCTTTCACCATCAGCACCTTCAGGTTCACACTTCTCAAATGTTGTTTTGTTGTCGTTCTTCCTGCTAAACCTTCTGATGTTTGCTGATTGAAATCATCTCGGTCTGGAAACGACAGCTTAGCTGGGAGCGATGTGTGCAGTGCAGTGCTCTCATAACGCTAACAAGAACTGAGGCGGTTCAGCTAAGGATGCAAGAAACGATGATGATGATGATGATGATGATGATGATGGTGGTGATGACTCCATTAAGGATGGTATTATTGAGTTACCTGTTCTCAGCTGCTGACTTTGATCTTCATGGCAGCTGTACTGATGATGTATGTTGGAGCTTTTGATGAACAAACAAATCTGGTTTCTGTCAACCAGTACCATCTAAAGATGGATGTGCAGCACGTGTGTAGTGAGCGTGATTTATAGAGCAGGTAACAAAACAGTGGAGATGGAGAGAGGTTTAGAGGTTGACATGAATGAGGCAGCTTGTCATCAAAGCTATAAAAAAAACATGAACAAATTGTTATTGCCACCATTAAAATCCTGCTCCAGCTCCTCCCATGTTGCCATGTCTTCCTCTTTTGTGTCAAATGTCCAGTAATTGCAGAATGTATAGGGACGCTATAGTGGCATTAATGTAAATGATGGCAAAGAGGGCAAAGACGGTGACATATAGCTACAGCTGCATTTAATATCACCATTACTGCTGGTGAATAATAAGCCAGAGCTATAACATGCAGTGATGGAGATGATGGATCTCTATGTGTGTGGTTGAAGTAATGACTGCAGATGTCTAGGAGCAATCAAAGTCTTCGACTTAAAAATAAAAAACAAGCTGGAGAAGGAGGGAGCAATTGGAGGAAGAGCATATAGACTGCCAATGAGTTTTAGAGAAAGTGAACAGTATTGACTGGAGCCGTATTGCAGAGCCAGACTGTTTGTACGAGGAACTAATACACAATATCTGCGAATGGCCGGAGCTGTGAAAACCTAATGCATCGGTTGGCTAGTTGCCCCGGGTAACCGGATTACGACTGCCGTCAACCATTTGGGTTGCTGCCCTCAGGATGAAGTTCTCATATCTAAAATGAATGGGTATATGTCTTGCCCTGGTTGACCCCTCCTCCCCGTCTTATTACTCTCTATCAGAAAGGACAAAACTTGATTTTTTTCTATGGGCAGCAATTGAATCGAAGGCAACTGGACTTGTATTTTTCTAGGAATACGTTTGATCTCTTATCCTGACCTGGACAAATGAGAATATCCACATTTAACTTGATATTTTATTTCTAAACTCTACACACGGTGCTCGTCCCTGAACGTCTCCTGCAAGCTGACAGGATGTAGTCGGGAATCAGAGGGCTTTCCAGGGTGTAAGATGCGATCAGCGTGGGATTTATGTCCAGTGTTCGTGTTGAGAACGAGTGCAAGTGGAGGGAGGGGTGAAAGAAAAAAAAAATCAATAATCTAGCCCATCAAACAACACAGCCTCTGATGAATATAGTGTGTTTCTGCATAATTTAAAGCACCTGGGAATTCCCCTTCTCGTGTGTGTGTGTGTGTGTGTGTGTGTGTGTGTGTGTGTGTGTGTGTGTGTGTGTGTGTGTGTGTGTGTGTGTGTGTGTGTGTGTGTGTGTGTGTGTGTGTGTGTGTGTGTGTGTGTGTGTGTGTGTGGTGGGATTGTCTGTGCTGTATTGACATCCAAATAGAGTGAGCTGGGCGGCCAGCTGAGGAGCTTCTTGGAGGATCTTCAAGAACAGAGGGGGTTGACCAGCTTTTACACGCAGGATGTGGTCAAAACAGATAAATTCATGCAGATTTATTTTGGCTTCCTCCACACTCACCATAATGTTGCCTTATTGTGAAAAATCTGCTTGGATAATGGGCATTTGCTTTACCCGGTTGGTGTGCCATAAATCAGAATTTTTAGAGCCAAGTGGGAGTCGTATATTTACTCGTGCCATATTACTGGATGACTTGGGTTTTTTTTTTTTTTTTTTTACTGGATATAGGCCAACTGAGCAAGATGAGAAGAAGTAGGGCATTAGATTGACTGATATGCAGTATCGACATAATACCACATGCTGTTGTTTCAGCAACACTGAGTCTTCAAAGAGCACAGATGTCTGTCAGTTTAAAGCAGCGATGCAGTGCCTCTTCAAAATCAAAACTAAATCACTTTGATACTGGCAATTTATTTATGTTGCAATTTATTTATGTTGTCCTCAGTGTAACTGATGCTTTGACATAAAGGATGACAGTGATTAATTTCTATATTTTTCTTGCATTTCCGTTCAGTTGACAGTTAAATTGATTAAATGGAGGGAAAGCTATGCTGCAGCACATCCTTCAGCAGGATCTGAAGTCAAGCTGCAATGGTTACATGATATGTTCATCAGTCAGTAAACCAGTAGATCCAATAAAAGAATCAGGAAGGAGGATATCTCCTTGCAAGAAAAGAAAGATCCTATTTGTAGGTATAATTGCTGCCTGGCACAAAATATAAACCACTGGTGACTTAAATATAAAAGTTTCCTTATCCTTATCTTACTTTAACTATGCACCAGAGTAAACTTTCATCCTCCCTCCCCTTCTGCACCTTTTTTGTTATACTTTGATGCCATTATCCTCTTAAAATGGTGCAGTGTATTATCCCTCTCATACACAATCTTATATGGATTTGAGGGTTAGAAATTAGTCTGTTGAGACTTAATCCATATGTTGAGTTCCACCCGGCATAATAATAAAATGAAAGTATGCCTGGGATAAGAAAGATTCATTAATCTGCAGCAACCAAATGAGCTTCTCTTGTGGTGTGAACAGGAGTCATTTGGGAAGGCAATGGGCTTGTGCACGGTTTCCCTGAATACTAGATTAGTGTTGACGTAATGAAAGCAGCAGCTCACTAGTCAACAAACAGGGTGTTATTTTACAGACCTCCTCGGTGCTTGTTTACAATCCTGACTATTTTATATTCTCTTTTATAGTAGGATGCCGGTCTTATTCTGGTTGCCTGCTTAAAACACCATCCTTTTATACATGGTTTTTTAACATTATTACCAATAGAAAACATCTCATCTTCTCCTACACTTTTACATTCATTGCTGCTCAATTACACCAGCACTAGAAGAAACATTTGTCCTCCGTTTTGTCATACTGTTTATTTATAGCACCCTGCTTTCACATAACAATTATACTTTCATTTAAATTTGAGTGCCTAAGGTTTAATGGGAGGCTTTAACGTGGCTCTCGGGGTAAATCACATGTTGTCCATCATTACTGTTCATTAAACCAGGAGGAGAAAATGTCTCGGCAGTTGACTTGAGAGTTGAGGCGCAAAAATAACAAGTTCCCTGGTTGTTGCTAGGCTCTCTCCTAAACAAAATTAACTTTTATTAAGATGGAGGATACATCTGAAAGCATGCAAGTGGCCTTTAATTACGCCACAGCTGCACTGTCAGAGATAATGTGCGTGTTTGATTGCCTAGTTGTAGGTAACAACAAGCGTATACGCGCATAGGCCGAACCATTGATCCAGTTTCTTAAGAGCATCAATTAGCAGGGGAATCAATTGGAAGGCTAGAGGAATGTGAAGATGTGCGACATTTTTAGCAAAGCTGTCAGACTCAAGAAGCTCACGCAAACGACTCCAGAAAACGCACATCCAGAGGTGTGAGCTGAGTGCAGAGCGGCGGCTGGCGCTATCACTAACCTCTGATCGCTCGGTTGATTGCAATGGAAGGGAGGAGCGTTATGATGGAGTAGTATGCCTGGCAGAGAGCTCTTAATAGTGCTGTTAACACTGAGGCCATAATTGTATGGATGAATCTCTTGTACGCACGAACCATCAGCGCTTAGAGCTACTACACAACATTTTGAGCCTCTTTTCGGTCAATAGATGTAATGATACGCTAACGTTGCTGGTAACTCCTCTACAATAATCATATAAAAAAGGAGCTGTTCAGTGCAGAGAAGAGTCTTTATATGTGCCACACAGTCCAAAAAATACACATTATAGCACAAACTGTATGATGACAAACCTATAGTACCTGTTGCAGGGCCATTACAGTACATAAGTATAGACAATAATAACAACGAGGTGTCCAGATGCTCATATATGAAAATAATTCATTATTAAAGCAGAAGTAAGCGGAATGTTTGTGTTAATATAAGTCTTAAATAGTTATATCTTCCGACAGCAATCACTTACATAGAGTGTTTGGTCCGAAACACGGGTCTGTCAGTCACTCTGCTCTGCTGTAAGCCGAGGAGAAAACTTTTCTTGTATCCTACAACCTTTATCCAATGAGGAGAGAGAACGGCATAAAGGGGCGGTCCTCTCTGTGTGTGCAGCCAAGGGATGTGGTGACGTAGGGACGAGGGGGGGGGGGCTGCTAACTCCATCTGCTGACAGGAAGTTAGCCAAAACGACCGGATCGCTTACTTCTGCTTTAATGAGGGAGTTTTTTTTTTTTTTGCTAGAGTAAAAAAGCTTTGTTTGAATCATGATCCAAATATTTCCCTTCTGTTCATTTGCTTGTGATCATTTCAACTGTTGGTTGAGCTTCAGTTTCAGTTTCAGTTTAGTTTATTTTAAAAGGGACAATGTACATTTATGAAACATTGTAAAAAACAAAAAACAAATGTAAATGCACCCGAGTTAGCTTAAAAAGCTAGTTTTCATCGTTAGAGGGACTAATTGTAAAGGGCAACCTTTAAAAAGAGCAACAATTAAATAAAATACCATATTGCTTGTTGTACGAGTTACCTTAACCGGTGATGCAGCAGTAAACAGACGTGTCCTATCACAGCACTTCAGAGGACGCCTGCCAGCCAGTCAGGGGAAGGTATTTTCTCTGAGATTGGTGAACCAGAGTGTACGGGTGTTGATGAGTTTGTATGACTTGTATCATGTACAGAGCAAACATGTTGGCGATTCAGCTACAACTCAGCATGTTGTTGTTTTGCTGGGGAAATCCTGGGTTTAGTCTTCCCTCTTAACCAGGTGTTAAGTTACTGTACCAGGGCCAGAGTTAGTCATATTTTTGGACAGGGGAACTTGAGCTGCCCCTCTGGCATGCGAGAGAAAATTATCAAAGCTGTATACTGTAGGGGGGGAAATGACAGGCATTTGGAGGCAGGTGAATGGACTGAAAACTACAAATCCCATTTGTCCTTGAAAGTGGTGCAGAGATAATGTACGTGTGTGAGGCCCTCCCCCTTCAGATCCGTCAGTCAGTGCATGAGGCAGTTCTCAGTGAATGTGATTGAAAGCATACTTAGAAAGTGCTGGTCATTTTCAACTTGTACTCCCGGTGGCTCGGCTCACACTCGTGATCCCAGAGGTGAGATTCAATTTTCTTCTGTGTTATATGTACTGTATCCTAATCAGTGTGAGACTTCAAGGGCATCACGGCGCTAACTGCATGTACTGTATATCTGGATTGAGTTTCTTTTGATTTTTATGCAAAAAACACAAGAGGGAGAGAGAGAGAGAGGGACGTGGTGGTGCTTCAGTGTATGAGTTGTAAGCTAATGGAAGCAAAGAGAGTCGGTGTTTACCAGCAGGCTGCTGGAGCTCAGCTCTTAGCAGCCACATGACCTTTTATTGCTCATTAAACTGCTGTCAAATAGCCACCAAATGGACAGTGAGACAACAACAGAGGAGATGAGCTTGGTGTTGTTGTGTACAATGTACCTGAGGAGAGGACTCGTCGCTTCATAACTGCTTTGTTTCATTCCTGAACTAACTTCTACCAAGGAGAGGTGACAGCTGGTGAATCGCGCTACATCATCAGTTGCGTATCTGTCAGAGCAGTTCAGTGTTAGTGTTACTGAAAAGTTTTTCACTCTACCTGGCAGGCCATCCTTTTTGTATCATATCTTTTTATAATACCACTATGGGTCTAAATGAGAATTAAATGAAGCGAAAATATTGAATCGAATCCGGCTTCAAAAGATGTGGAAACTCTTGTCATAATGAAACATGACTGATCTGAAACCAAACCAAAAAGGTAATTTCCAGACCGGTCAAGGTCGCTTACTGTAGTAAATACGAGAAACTCACTGAGAATGATTCAACAATTGTTGAGTATTCACTGTCATGGTGTCATTACTAGAGAGTTACAACTGAATGCCATAACTTTTTAGTAATGCGTACTGCTGAAAGGTTCTTTATCAATTACTGGGAAGGTGCAGGTCGTCTCTTGTGACCAAGCTGCTTCCTGCGGTTTAATGGACACACCATTAGTCCATTTAAAAGCCATAAATTCAAAGAAATTACATCAGTTCCCATTAAATATCATAAGAATGATATTTGCTATTGAATGGACAAGGATAGAAAACAAACAACCATCAGTACAGAAGCTCTTTCTGTTTCTCTGATGAGACAAATTACCTTTTTTTAATTCTGTTGTGTTCCTTTGACTTTTTTCTGACTTGTCGTTGCAGGAAAAAACACACTTGTACATAATAAGTTTAATGATTGCTGAATTTCATTAGTGCTTCCTGGTAAACAATCCCACGGTGTAAACATGCTGGAGAACCTAAAGGGAAGGCAGCCATGATTAATGTCATTAGTCACACCGAGTGGCTTGGTTCCTGTTGGTGTCTGATTCAGCCAAGAGCTCCATATTGTGCTGTTATGTGTTACTTGTACCTATGTTGTCACTGGGTTGGTTTTCCTTTGCAATTTTGCATATTTGAAATGAAAGATGTGCAATTTAAATTTTTAAAAGGTCGTACTGTCTGAATCTTTACATGCAGTATAGTAACTCAACGGTTGAACATGGCTTCTCCAGGAATAATGGCCATAATGTGCACAAGTCCATTTGTTCTGTTGCGTTTAACCTTTGACCACGAGCCCATCAGAATTGTCCATATGTGTCATAGAAGTCAATATCTTGAGTTTGTCTCTCTGTCTGTCAACGTCCTTCAGTGTTACACACTTCCCCTATTCTGGTCGTCTCAATAAAACAACCTTCGAGACTGACCAATGGGGTGTGACCACTGATCCCCCTGTGGTTTGCATTAAGTGTCCCATCTGTTCCTCAGTCAGCTGAAGCATTTATTATTTTTCTGATTAAGTTAATGTATACCTAGTCTTTGCCTTGCATGTATCCTGTCAATTATCAGCTCTGAAATACATTTTATATTCCCATTCAAGCTCAGAATCTGCCAATTCCCACTGTAAATGTTTCTATTTACTTGTGTGTTGGTGGAGTTTGAAGGTGGCTCAGTGAAACCTTGGTGGAAAAGTCTCGACAGTAAACGCCATGACTGTGCAGTAAGAAGCAGCTGCTCAAATACATTCATACACTTTCCTTGGACAATCACAGTGGATTTAATCAACACATTATTGAGTGTTCAAGAAAAGTTGAATCAAGGGCAACTGGACTTGATTGTTGATAAGTGGCGTATTCAATCAGAACTGAAGGTATCTACACCCAAGTCTAATTTCCCTTAGGGATGGGCATTTCAAGCAAAAGCACTATTTGATAATCACTGGGAACTATTTGACCACTCTTCGACAATTCGACTCTCATTTTAAATGCGTAGCGGCACCAGAGAAGAGTAAAATCCATCCATCATTTAAAGATGGAATCACAGACTGTGATGAGAAGCGGTACCAGACAATATTGTAATGGTACCGGTTTAATTAAGTCCTCATCAAGTCTGTTCTCCCAGCTTAAAACTATCTATCTGAATATTCTCTGGTCCCGCTTCACATCAAAGTCTGCACCTTGCAGAGTTTGCATTGCCCCTCAGTTGAATTTGTTTTTTTATTTAAAAGAGTTGCACAACTTTGAACTTTCTAATGGCTGTAAGAGTCTTTCCATATTTCTCCTCATTGTGCACCAGTAAAAACAATGGGAACATTTACATTTTTTCAGACAAGTCGATAGTCTCATAAACTATTCAGTTTTTTTTTTTTTATGATTTAATGACCATTTGAATATTCGAAAATCGTTGCCCATCCCTAGCCTGTATAACCATGATGACCAAATCTTCTTCCATGTTTTTCTGGAACATGATCCAGCTAACATGGTATACTATAAGATCACAACTGGCGCCTTCTTACTGCACAAACTGTTCAGATTCTCCCTCAAGTCTATAAAATGGTTGCAATCTGACTCGAGATGCAAGTGAATGCAAATAAACTGCGGTGGTGTTGCTGCAGTGGCTCAACCTTTCCTTTCCTTCCCTTCCCTTCCCTTTGACCTCGACCTCGCTCTCTCCTAATCTCTGCCTGTCTGTGTCCATGTGTGCTGCATCCAGGTATCAGGAGGAGTACAGTATGGACTCAACCAATGCCCAGTAAGTCCCTGGCAGCATCATGCTTGCATGGCATGGATTGTGACTGCAATGGTGAACTGTACACAGGACTGATTGGGAAATTTCTGCGAGCACCAAAGCACTGTTACTGTCATTTTTTCTGAATTTCACATGGATGTTAAAATATGTGGCCTTGTTTGTTTGGAGGTTGTATTGCTATTGTTATCATCAAAGTGGGAAATGATTGTTGTGGTAATGATCAGATATCCAGGAATATCTAATCCGTTTGTGGCTCCCTTTTCAACAGTTGTTTCAAAGACTCAAAGAAAAAACAATTAGCAGATCCTCTATTACTATCACATGAAATCCTACCACAACAAATGGTGAAAAGGCAGCTTGTTTGTGTGTTTTTATCAACTTGTACTCGGTGTATGATCTGATCTATCTGTCTTTTTGACTGAATGCACACTGATCCTCGTTTTGTCGGTAATGTGAAATCTGGAATTGACACATCAATCACGTGAGCGGAGGTGAAAAAATCTCCAGGCAAACTTAATATAGCTAAAGCTCACACTGGTGAAACATGTCAAGTGCTGTTACTGTGCATGCTGCTGAATCACTGATCATGAGATTGTGAATACCTCAGCTTCAGACGGTGGCGGTGCAAGTGTTGGAGTGTCAGCTTTTTTTTTTTTACCACATTCACCTCGGGGAACACTGAAATGCTTCAGTGATGCGAAAGCTGCTGAGATGTGGTGATGGAAACATGTTGAAACTGTAGCATGGAGGCCAAACTGTAGTTAGTAATTAACAGTAAATTGGTGTTTCTGTGAAAATTATGTTCATTTTGCTCTTTGACTGAAATGTTTTGCTTTGCTAAGAGATGGTACTTTCAGTGCTGCAAATGGATTTGTGTAAAATAAAAAAGGCAGCAGCAAATTTACATAATTCCAAGAGATGTTTTAAAGATACAGATCTCAAATTGATGAATGACAGCATCTGTCAGCTCTGTGTATGCAGGACGTCAGGAATGAATGAGTCTGCAAGAGTGGGAATGTCCACAGTAGTTACCGAAATGAAACCCCAAAATTCAAGTAGGATCCCCTGTGGGACAAGCCAACAGCGATGTCCCATGGAGGCTGACAGTGACGGGCTTTGACATCTGTCAATCAAGGAGACATATCACTTCCCCTGAGGCCATGATGTCTCTTGATAAAGCAGCGTTTGCTATAAGTCAGTTAAAGGGATAGTAGCATTTTTTTTAAAGTGGGGTTGTATGATCTACAAATACTGTAGCCCCTATGTACTTTAATTGCAGTAGAAGACTCTCTGCACCCGTTTGTTGTAAATCTCTGGGCAGGGCTATGGGCTGGCGTTGCTAACGGGAGGAGTGCAGAGAGTCATCTACTGCAATTAATGTAGTTAGGGGCTATTTGTAGATCATACAACCCCAACCCCACTTTAAAACAAAATGCTACTATCCCTTTAAGAAGAGTGTCAAACTAAATACCAACATTGTATTCCTGGAGGGATGTTGGGACCTTTTGTCTATTTATTTTTGAAATGACATTATATATAAAACCCACAATTTACTTGTTGAATTTACATTTGCTCGTGGTACAGTAATAGCCAAACTGCAATTAAGCTTTCAGCTGTGGTGCGTTGCTAATAGAGTGTGGTGTTTGTTGGGCGTGTGGGCCACGCTGCTGTTGGAGAATGGATTTTGATCCTTGGGGATCTGGCTAAGTGGTGATATATGCTTACAGCATACAGCTATACGCGCGTGTCGACATGCAAGTGTTTCTCTTCATCACTCTTATCATCTTAGGAAGTTTTATTCTGAGTGGAAATGCATGCTGACAGACCATATTGCATTTCGGGATCCGCACGATATGAATCTTGCACAAGGAAAAAAAATAAAAAAGGCTGAGGGCCGTGTGAGGCTCAATGTGATGTTAATGGGAATGATCATAAACATTGTTCCAGGAAAACAAGCTCCATCGCCACAATACTGTGCTGTACATGTGTTACAAGCATTTCTAATTTGTTTGCACTGTGCTGAATCACAACACTGAGGTGTTTGTTTCAGTGGCACACGTCAGGGGGTGAGGTTAGTTTGTCTTGCAGCATCACAGGAAATGTTGGTTTCAGATCATCAAAGCGTCAAACTGCAAGTGCAAATTCAGGAAATGACCAATTGCTCACTGCTGATATACACAAAATATAGAGCTGTGCATGTTACGCAGAGACAACATGTAACTGGACTGTTTATCTTAGCTTATTGAAAGAGAGGATCTTAGCTGGTGCTCACACTAGTTCACCTGACTCTTCTCACTATGGACACACTTGATAGCAAGACGTCGTTGGAAAGCTCCACTAGGTAGGAAACAAGCTTTTCAATGAAATCATGGAGAGTATACAATAGTGAAAGTACCTTAAAGACAGATGGGGTTTTTTCTGTAACAAAATGTGAAAGAAATGGTACCTTTATTTTTTAAGATTTTTTATTTTGAATGTAGTTTCTTATGCATAGTTATTATTTTCTGAACAGTTATGCTTCACAGTACATTTGCTTTGAAACTTTGAGCATAAAATGCTGCTTAGAGCTCCCTCTGTCAAAATATGCCTTGTTTTGTTCTAGTCTAGAAACATTTCAATTGGCATTTCCTACCATCATTTGGTTTTAAAATACAGTAAATTCACATTCACCAGGTGAGAACAACCTCACTGCATCATTTAACCAACATAAAAATAAAGCTCTGTTGGAGAGAAAGCGGTTATTTTCAGAGGCTTCTTTCAACATCAGTGATGTAACCTCAGGTTCACTTGATGTCCTTGCTCATTTTTAAGGATTTTCTTAAGTGCTTCACATAAAGATAAAGCCCGTGTCCTAAAACACTCGAGGTTTCATTCAACACTAACATGTGCTCTGTCAGGTAATGACCTCTTTGGCTTTCTTACATTTCTGTAGACTGTATCATTTCTTTTTTTACTCCGCTGAATGCCCCAATTCTCAGACAGAGTAACTTAATGTGCCATTTTCTGAGCTTCACACTATTTATAGTTTGATGCTGCAGTAGTGCTGATAGACTGATGCTAACTAAGCAAGTGGATCTCGTGCATAAACCCCCTTTTGTGGCCTTTATTTACTTTTTGACAGCTTTGCACTTTTAGTTCTTGTTCAAGGGCTGAAGTCTCTCTGATTTTCAACCCCACGGGGATGCGATGTGTAAAACAGCTCCTCATAGAGATTCAGATTTTAATATAATACGCCATCTAAATATTTGTCGTACACAAATACAGGCGAGCAAAGACCTTCGCTGTTCACACATACAGCAGCTTGTACGAGATTCCCTCAGAGGACCTGAAGTGACCTACACCTGCTCCCTCATCATGATGTTGTCAGTCCACCAGTCGCCCTCCCTAAAGTTCATTATCCCCCCTCCTCCCCCCCTCGCTCCCATCTGATTATGAACACAACCTCTCACGGTTTTCCTCTTGAGGTTTCTGGCTTCAAGTGTCCGTTCGACAAACTACTTTAACAGCTGCCACCACGGCCCATGTCTGGCCTGAAGCCCGTTCAACTATTTTTGAACTGCGATGATGAGGCTACTGGACAAAGAAGCGCCTTCGCCTCCACCAGGGGAAGGTTTGGTTTTTAGATGCAGCAAAAGCAGAGAATAACAAAGCGTTTGAATATTCATGTCCGAGTGCAATATTTTTAGATTCCCCGCAGCTTTTTTATCAGGCTCACATCTGAAGGTGGTGCATGGGAAATTTTCTATTTTCATCTCTTTCCATCATCAGAGGGGGAGCAGAGCAAACCTGCAATCACAAAACAATAAGAATAAAGCATGTTTTATTTTCCAAATCTTAAGTTAATCAGATAAAACACACTACAGTATGCAGCCTGTGTGTGTGTGTCTGTGTGCTGATTCTCCATCTCAAAGACTAGATCGTATCATAGGAAATGAAACATGCTTCCCTCAGGCAACCTCATCGGTCACAGATGATCAGTTTGATAATTCGCACATTTGTTGCTATGCCAGCAGTTGTCGTGATCATTTTATTATGGCCAGGCTACTTTATGTTGACTGTTGCACATTTTTATATAAAGCCTTCTACAAGACCACTACACAGGAAGTGTTTGCAGAGTCTGTTCTGCCGGAGTGGAGCATCGGCGCACAGTTTCAGATCTGATCTGTGTTGTAACTTCCTCCCACACTTCATATGATCATTTTACCCCCAGGTGATGTTCCACCAGGTTAGCTGATAATATTGCTCACCTATCGGTTGCCCCTGCACCACTCATACGCTACATATTCCATATGGTATAACATCTGGCAGCTGTTTTTTTCGTTTCTTTTTTTCTTTGTTTGTGTTTTTTCTTTCAGTGCTAGGCTGAACCCAGGCGTTTGAACGGCTCTCCCTCTGCCAGCGAGAATATCCCCAAGTCAACAAGCTGTTTGATGTTTATTTACAGAGTCTACAAAGCAGTTGTAGCCGCTCAGTGTCTCAGGCACGGGTGCATAAAATTGTAATCCAATCACTGGCAGGGGTCATGGTTTACCCTTGTGTGAATGTCTGTGCCGCATTAACGCTTCAGAACTTCAACACAGGTCCGACCCACAAGACCCAGTTACTTATCGTCATGGTCATGAAGTCATTGTGTACTCTGTCACATATTTTAAATGGCTGCAATATGATGTAGACAAGAGGCTCTTCATGTGTATATGGACCGGTTAGTTGAGGTCATGTGATGCATCTATTGTGTCTGTGCAAACACTCCTGGTTTATTCCTTTACTAACATATTTTAGTGTAAATAAGTGTCTCTTTCTAAGCTTAAAGGGATAGTTCAACATTTTGGCAATTTGGCCCATTGCCATCATCCCTATAGTTTTAGGAGTAGGTTCGTTACCTTTAATTGTCGGTGCAAGCTATTTTTAGAACGGCGGAGCAGAGCCGCGAGCTGCTCAGAGCTACGCTACGGAGGCTCATGGGATTTCTTGGTTTCCCTCATCAAACTCATCAAATACACAATCCAACAACTCCAAAACGCTCTGGTGGACAAGTTGTGACCTGCACATTCACCACGCTATGAGATAATAACAGAGCGTTACGAGACAGAGTTGTCTTCGAGGCAAATGCAGAGACTGCTTGCTGAAAAACTGCCCCCGACAGGACCGCGCATCAGCTGTTTTGCATTCATTTACCTCGAAAACCTAATCCTATAGGGATTTTACCAAAATGTTGAACTATCCCTTTAATAAGTTGCAGTCGGGCATCTTGGACGTTCAGACTGCTTGTGTTTATAGTATTTGACAGTTTGGCTAGTGTCCGTAGCTTGGCAGTGATGGGTTGCAGACTACAGAGGTGCCAAACAGAAGAGTGTGAGTACTTAAAAGGTAGTGCTCATCATGTGGATGAACTACAGCTGCAGTGTCTGGAGCCGTAGTTGGAGCTACTTACAGTAGACCCTCGATGGAAGATGCAGAGATCTTTATCATCATTTACATTCTAGTGCTTGTTAATTTTGCAAACATAAGTCACAGTAATGATGGTGCAGTAAGGGGCACAACTTTGCGGTTGTGGTTAAAAGCAAACGCTAACACTGTGGTCTGTAAAAGTTTGACACATTTACTGCTTTTGGCACAGCAACCTGTGCTATTTTACCACTGTGAATAAATATATAGTGTAGACTTGGGGCTGTTAGGATATTTGAAAGTGTTCCCTATAGACCAATATACACAACATTTCATTTTTTGACATTTTTCTTACACAATCATCTTAAACAGATAGTAAAAGCAAAGCTGGCCAGTAAAACAGGGATTTTCTTTAGGGCCCAACAGATAACAGAGTTTTCAAATAAAAATAATAATATAAGTTGACTTTTTCCCCCTGCTATTGTATTTATGTGAATAATTGATTAACTGGCTGGACTGATGAGGGTAACTTCCACATCAGCCCGTCTCGTCATGAGATTGTAGCGTCTTTGAGTCTGAGATAGGCTTATTGCAAACTGTTCTCAGTGGACTTATTCTTGGAACTCGTCCTTATTATAGTTTAGTATAACAGGCTGGTGGAGGAGGGAATAGTTCAGCAGAATTAATGTTTCTCATGAGTAAAGAGTATTTCCTTTAATTTAAGTCAACAGAGACTGACCAGGGAGTCTGTGTTGTTTATTCAACTAAACATATTTGTCCCCTCAAATTCTATAGGGCATTGAGTTTTATGATGTTGGATTATGTCTCGTAAAGTTTGTGTGTATTTATCTATTTTTTTCCCTTAAATTCACAGGACAGTAGAGATAGAGAGGAAATGTGTAGGCAGAGAGAGAGGGAATGACATCTACGGCCTGCTGACATCCCCTGAGCTATATGACGACCCAACTATGTGTGTTTTGAGAGAATATTTTTAATATCTGAATAAATAATTGGCAACTCAAAAATAGTCATTTGAGTTTTATTTAAGTCACCGAAGCTGTGGGGAGAAAGTTGCTGCTCACGTCATTCAATATGGATGAAAACACTCTCACACTGCTGCACTGCAGGTATCTCATCATCCACCCAGGGAGGCAGGGAAAGCCTCACATTAAAATATTATTAAAAGAAAGGAGATGACACATCACATATTACATGGTTATTATCTCCCTCCACCCACCCGACACACACACACACACACACAGACTGAATCTCAGTAGGTTGGCTCTGTCACTTTTTCACAGTGTTGTCGTCGGGGGCCGGTGCCAATGCAATGAGTTCGTTTTGGCACCACATTTTAGTTTTTGCTGCGTCCACATCTTCTATATTTAAGTGTAATTGCAGGTACTTGTGATTACAGTTTGTTCAGATCTGCTCTCACGTACGTATATGTGGTTCACAGATTTCCTGATTGCACCATTGGTCTTGATTTACAGTCTTTTACTGCAGTCGAGCTGTGTGTTTGAGTGTTGGGTGGATTATCGTGGTGCGTTTGGTTCCTATAGACGAGAATATTTCATTTTGTGTATGTGTTTGTGTGTGTTTGTGTGTATAGCTTCGCCTAATTCCGCATATTGGAAACGCACAGTGCAGGGAACATTTCCTGCCTTGGAAGCTGTCTCCATGGCAATGAGGGGGAGAGGGGGACTAACTAAGAGGAGGACGGTGGTGCATATTTCATCTTCTTTCTTCCACCTACACTCTATCTCCACGTATACATCCATACATACATACATACATCCCTCAGGAGTCGGCAGCTGTAATCACCCCCCGCTGCCCTGCTCTCTTTCCTCTCCTCCCCTGTATTCTTGCACCCTGTATTCATCTTGTCACATAAGGTAAGAAGGCTGTAAGGGCCGTTATTACTTAGCGCTCCACGTTCATTAACGACAACAAGCGCCCTACAGTACGGTTACTGTTAATAGACCTGTCCGACGACTACCTGCATTCATCTCAGCCGACCTTCGGAGGCTACATCATCATCATTTGTGCCGAATATGTCATCAGGTCAAGCCCCCTAAGCCTATTAAAGTCCATTACATCTGCTGGAAACTTTAATGGCTTTGGATTTGTCAAACTAACATGTCGTCACTGGTGGAAAACACCGCTGTTAGATTTGAAGTACTGTAGATTGTAATCGACAGTTCTCAATTATTAATGGATAACTTTGTGTCTGTGCTCATTGTAGTGTAAACCATGTTCTCACATGGTCAAGACCTAAGCGTTTAGCCTGTCTTTGATGTGGTTGGTTAGTAAATGTTTATAATAAAATACAGACTTACATTACTCAACTTCTCCACCCCCCCAAGTGTCTGTTCCATGCACCAATTAATCAATTCTGATCAATGTCCCAGGAGAGCAATTAAAAACCTGTATTCATCCGTTGTAAACTCTGGTTGTCATTTCTTTCCAGTGTGCGTACACAAGGGCGCCATTTACAGAGCATCAATGTATGAAAAATTAGGCCTCGGTCTGTAATATTCTGTATTATTGAACAAATACCACTGCTGCGTGTAAGGATTTAAATTGATATGTGTTAGCATCTGCGACTGTTGCATTTCTGTGAAGGGGAACTTTGATTAACTTCACCATGAATCATTATGAGAAATAACAGTTGAATAACAGGATGCAAGGCTGGTTATAAAAGTTGTTTTGCACTTCCTCAGCATTAAGTATCAAACTGTGTTGTAGGATCAAAGTTGTATTTTTGGTATTCTTAAACAGTGGGAACATTATGGAAGCCCGTTTCCGCCAGGGAAAGAAAATAAATATCCTCAATGTACTGTAAGTCATAATTATGAGATAAAAAGTTAAAGAATTATGAGATAAAATGTCAAAGTAAGGAGATACTGGAGCACAACAGGTCTAGGTATTAGGTCTTAGGTATTTGACAGAGATCTCGTCATTTTTTACTTTTTGTCTCATAATTTCGACTTTTTATCTCATAATTATGACTTTCCTTGAGGGAATATTTATTTTCTTTCATGGTAGAAACAGGTTTTCGTAGAACATAGCTGCACATCGTTGAAATAAAGGTTTAGTAGACAAACTCAGGTGTGGTATTGGCACTGGTTTCAGACTCGCAATGATACACATCCTGGTTGCAAACATGAATGACTGTATGGACCACAACCATCGATACACATCTTCTAGTGCTGTACTGTAAGTGATGTTGAATTCAACTCGTGTATGCAAGTGCAAACACATTTCATGGCCCCATACCTGGATATTATATGCTTGACTGGTTGTTCTGATGTAATCCCCTCCCTCTTTTTTTTTTCGATTATGTGTCATGAATTGTGCTGTGCATGTGTTGGCAGCGGCGCGGCGGCTCATTGGAGTGTTTCTGCACAATCACCTGTAATATTCACGCTGACATTTTATCACCATCCCCCCCTCCCCCTCCCCCTCCCCACAGGGTGCAGGTGGAGTTCTACGTGAACGAGAACACCTTTAAGGAGAGGCTGAAGCTTTTCTTCATCAAAAACCAAAGGTCAAGTAAGTACAGCCGAGCGGGAGCGTTAGTAGATTATGCTCAGAGCTAAACGAAGAAATGAAAAAGAATGATGTTGGAAATTGCAGCCAGTGATGATACATATCCAATTTCTGTCTCAGATGGGGTTTTTATATTATTACATTAACTGCCTCATTTTAAATGACTATTTTTTTGCATGTGTGTGTGTGTTTGTGCGCACTGTGGCCCAGCATGGACAGAAGTGCACGGCTCATTGGTTGCGAGAGGAGACAGGGCTGCAGTGTTTTTCCTCATTAGGAGATAAGACTGGCAATGCCACAACATCTCAGAAAGAGACTTTGGTGCGGCTCAGCGGTTTTTGGTGCATTGTGTCTGGATTGGAAGCTGTTCATTTGCATCTAGTTGTAAAAAAATAAATAAAAAGAATTGGATGCTGTGGGAGCTCTGTGTCCCTGGTAAAAACGTGTCGTTAACACATCCCTCGACCCTGATGACAAGGCTCTGCTGCGTCGTTGTTGTCACTAATCCTCCAGCAGTGTTTGACATAAAACGGCAGAGCCTTAATGAAAATGCCACACCAGGCTGCAGGGGTCTGTTGTTTGTGTTTGTCCAGCTTTCAAATCATTTTAACATTGACGCTGGGTTGGCTTCATGTGAAGAGGTCACGTCACAAGCGATTAGGTCGCTGCTGCCGAGGCTGATTGGGAAAATTGGTCAGAACGGCTAGCACCACCCTCTGGCCGGCAGGCATGTCTGCACTGCACACCCAAGTTTCCATTCTGTATATTTCCAACTTTCCAAAGTCCTTATCAGAATATGCTCGCACTTACTTAAACAGGAGATTGCGATTCCATTAACGTTATCCCTCAGGGCTGTATCTGTGTAATCCCAGCACTTATTCATCTCGCTCTGTTGTCCTGCGTCATATTACAGGTCCATGAAGGTGTTCGTGTTATTTATTTATATTCTTAGAGGATTTGCAAGTTGTGCATCGAGGGAAATCAGTTGTGACAAGGTGCCAGAGCAATACTGAGCCGCATTAGTCAGGCTTCGTGGGCTTCGACAGATATAGTCACTTCAAGTCTTTCGTGAAAGGCAGTTTATGTACCTAAACAACCGCTGTTCAGGCAGCATCAGCCTCCTAATGAGGAGAAATGTGGCAGCTTCTGTTGTCAGCAGCAGAACCTAAAATCCCAGAGGTGGTCATCATAACGTTGCAGGGACTGAGCATGAGGCAGCAAATGAGTGTGGGGAAAAAAAATAGGTGTGAGAAAATGAACAGAGTAGGTGTAGAGTTTTAAAACAAACCTAAAAATGCAAGTCATTATTGGTGAAGTTAAGCCAGAGGCAGTTTTTTTTTTTTTGGTAATGTGTCCCACATTTCTGTATCTGTCGCTCCTCAGGCCTGAGAATCCGCCTGTTCAACTTCTCGCTGAAGATCCTCACCTGTGTCCTCTACATCGTGAGAGTCAGCCTGGAAGACCCCGAGGATCTCAGTGGCAGCACATGGTGAGAGTCACGCAACTTGTTTCTTATGTCTAATGTGTCCATGTTTTCAGATAGTTACCTTTAAAGGGATAGTTCAACATTTTTGGCAAATTGACCCATTGCCCATAATCCCTATAGTGTTAGGAGTAGGTTCGTTACCTTTAATTGTCGGTGCAAGCTATTTTTAGAACGGTGGAGCAGAGCCGTGAGCTGCTCAGAGCTACACTACGGAGGCTAATGGGATTTCTTGGTTTCCCTCATCAAACTCATCAAATACACAATCCAGCAACTCCGAAACGCTCTGGTGGAGAAGATGTGACCTTCACATTAACCACGCTATGAGATAATAACAGAACGTTACCAGACAGAGTTGTTTTAGAGGGAAATTCAGAGACTGCTTGCCGAAAAACTGCTCCCCACAGGAATGTGCATCAGCGGTTTTGCATGAATTTACCACGAAAACAACTCCATCTCGTAACGTTCTATTATTATCTCATAGCGTGGTGAATGTGCAGGTCACAACTTGTCCACCAGAGCGTTTTGGAGTTGGATTGTATATTTGATGAGTTTAATGAGGGAAACCAATAAAATCCTATTAGCCTCCGTAGCGTAGCTCTGAGCAGCTCGCGGCTCTGCTCCGCCGCTCTAAAAATAGCTTGCACCGACAATTAAAGGTAACGAACCTACTCCTAAAACTATAGGGATTATGGCAATGGGCCAATTTGCCAAAATGTCGAACTATCCCTGTAAATTCTTTATTTGGAGTAAGATAGGATAGTAAGATAAGATAACCATATTCATTTTGTGGGTCTAAAACATACAATAAGTGAAAATGGGTCAAGATGAGTTGATCCTCGAGCACAGTCATGCAGAAGTTGAAGACTGTATTGTGCCTAACTCAAGCAGCTTTTAGACACATGCTGGGTTTGTTCTTTATGGTAACATGTTAGCTGATGGAAATGTTTCCCAGTGGGGATATTTCCACTCAATGCACACATTTTCATGCCCTTCCTATTTTTCCCCACCAGTGCCAGTGCCACGTGCCGGAACAACAGTTTGACAAACACATCCGACTCATCAGAAATCAAGTGGTACGTTTCCATCCTAATGGTATTTCATTGTAACAAGAGGTGAAATTCTAATGTAATAACTTGTGAGGAAAACCTTCTTACGCTTTTTGACAGGGGGCTGATTTTCTGGGTGAACAGAAAGGAGTCGGTATGGGCGATACAGGTGAGACTAATAAATAATACCGCCAGTGAAAGTGCACATAAATCAAATTCCCAGTGCATGAACTGAATGCCGAATTCAATCACAAACACCGGCGCCCATTTGGTTGATAAAAGAATTGCAGAGCACAGTAGTTCCTCGGTGAAGGTTGGTGAACAGTCAGAAGTGATGAGTTTGCAGTTGCTCGGCTCATTTAACTCCCTATCCCCCTCTGCTCCAGGTGACAGTGGCCTTAATCAGCTTCTTGGAGACCATGCTTATCACATATCTCAGCTACAAGGTAAGGAACCGAGTCCACAGTGCACAGTATTCCCTCTTTCATCCATGCTGATGTCTTGCAGCTGCCTGATCATGGCCCAGCAGTGCCTGTTTGTTTCATTTTTTGTGGGCCGACAGCTTTCCGTGTCCAGTCCAAGTCCCCAGTGCCAAAGAGCCTTTATAGACACGGGAGCTGGGAGTCTCTTGGCCTAAATTTAGCCTCAGACATCACACAGTCTGTTCCAGAAACAGGTTATGTAAAAAAAAAAATAGAGCTGGAACTGTTGGCATGTTGTGGCTTTCATTTTCAAGGTGCACTTCTGTCCTTGGTTCACACATCCACATTATGTATGTATGTGGAAAAAAACCTCACAAATAGCCAGGGTCAGTTAAAGTGTGAGATTCCTCTGCTGATAATGAGGCTGCACATGAAGCTGATTTTTGACCTTTAATGTTCGGCAACAAGCGGTATGTAAATGATGTGGACAACGTCTTACAATCTAATGCGCTACATCCAGGCGTTGCTGTTTTGGGGTTACCTTATGTCAACATTAAAGAAAAGCTCTGTGTCTAAATGCAGCAGGGCTGTTTACCTTGGGGTTTAAGGATGTGGGGATCAAACGTTCAGCACAGCACACACACACACCTGTCCTCTTAATGCTGCCCACAGCTTTTGAAGATCACGTCTGAATCCTGCCGGGGCCGAGGTCCTCCAAAGTATTGCTGGTTTCAAAAGAAGTTTCGCTTTGCTTTGAGATCGTAGCTTTTATGTTTGCTGCTGTGAGACCAGTAGTGGGTTAGGGTTAGTGTCTAGTGTCTTGAACATGTCGCTCTATAGCTTTCAGCTCCTTCCCCAGTGGTGGCCTCTAAAGTTTGGTCGTGGGTTTTATTAAATGCAATCTTTTCTTCATCTTTTTGTGTCTCACCGTGTCTCCTTTGCCTTCCCTCAGAGGGTCATGTAGGGACTCTGTGTTTACTACTGTGTTTACTTCACAGGGGCCAGATGCCTGAATTTCTTCTTTTCTTTTCTTTTTTTTTGATGGCACTGACTTGGAACCTTGTAAAAAGCTTTGTCACAAACTTTTATTTCCTTTATTGAGCTTTTTGATAGCTCCATCATAGACAGAGCCCACATCAGAGCTGCTCCTTCGTGTCTCAGCTGCTCTCTCAATACGCAGTGAGTTGGCTGCAACCAACCACTCTCTTATTTATGTATGTGCTGTGTCGTCTGGCCTCTTGAAGATAAAGTCTGCATTTTGCCACTGGCCACAGAGTCCTATCCATCTTAAAATAAACTAGTGTTGGTCCTCTTTGGTAATAGCTTATTATGATGCACATAATAAGAAACTTAAATTATATAACACATGTCTAAAAGTAGGAGCAGAGAAGGCAGCTTGCAGTAGATTCAAAGGTAATCTCCTCAAACGATGATGAATTGTGTTGATGACAGATTTAATTGGAAACATTATTAGAAGATCTTTCTTTATATGACCTCTTACACATTTGCTGGGCATCAGTAGCATGCTGCATTAACATAGAGTACATGCTTTGAATATCTTAAGAACAAAACCAGGTCAGGGAGGAGTGTTGTTTCCTGACCCTGCATTAATTACAGCTCCATTCCTGTTGTTTACGCCAAAGAAAGAAGCTTGTTTTTTTTTTACTCACCCATGAGAGTGCTACATGGACAAACTGACAAAACCATTTTCTTGCCTTTTATACTCTTTTCTTTGTTGTTGCTGTCGATTTAATTACACTTCCCTGTCAAACAATCTCACCTGTCACTGGTTCATTGACATATTTCTCTTCAATTTCCTTTTCCAGGGGAACATTTGGGAGCAGATCTTCCAGATATCCTTCATATTGGAGATGATCAATACAGTGCCATTTATAATCACGGTGAGTCATTAACTTAATCAATCGATCAGTCGGTCACTGTTCCCCACAAAATTGTATTTGCGCAGGTATCTCGATTTAGGCCCGAGGTCATTTTGTTATTGGATTGTGCAGAACAATCCAATCAGCTTTAATGACTCCATACAATTTGTACCAGATGCCGGCCTTAACATTTACCATCTAAATACCCTTTATGACAAATTGCCAATTTTTTTCTTTATCTGTGTTGGGGATAAAGATTTCCTTTTGTGTCTTCTGGTATGTTATCTGATCAATATTTCACCCATGTTTCTCTCATTTTCTACAGATCTTCTGGAAGCCATTGAGAAACATATTTGTCCCTGTATTTCTTAACTGCTGGCTTGCCAAAGGTGCCCTGGAGAACATGATTGTAAGTCATTTTGATATTTTTTATTTTCTATTTTCTCTATTGCACCCATTGTAGATGTATTACAAAGACAGAAAGCAGCATGGGTTTGGCTCACAGAGGGAAGGAGCATTATTCATCCTGTGGCAGCCATGTTGGAGGTCTCCTCAGCTCAGGAGTTAAGACCGACTGAAAGGGCTGAGTGGCTTTATACAATTTAGCCGTCTGAGCTGAATTCAATTGACCAAGGGAAATTCCTCCGTTCTTGTTAGCTGACACTGTCTTTTTGTGAACACATCTAATTTGTGCTTTAGCCAACATCATTCGTTTCGAAGCTAGCGTGCGACACGTTTAGAATTACAGTAACACTGGTTACTCTGATAAATTCGCTCGCCGGCTAATTAGTTGGCTAGCAAAGCAAACGGCGACCATTTATTTGGATTAACTGAGCTGACTGCTGTTTGGAGAAAAGATAAGAGTGGTGAGGGATGGAGGCATTTTCACAATTACTTTAAAATGAAATGAGTCCAACTCAGGCCAATTACTAAATAGATGTACATTTATAGCACAGCAAGTTCTGACAGATCTTTACATAGAGAATTAGATTGATTTGTAGCTGTTGCTTTAGTAGCAGAGGGTTTACAGTAGCAATGCATCAGCAAAGCGTGCAAATACTTTATACACTGGAGACCTTTGCTGAGGTGATGATGAATTATATTTATCGGGGTACTGCAGCAGCATATTTTGGACGAAAGTAAACCCAAGATCAAGGTAAGCCAAACAGAAGGAGGCGAGTGCAAGCTAAACAAAACAGGACCAAACACTGCAATGCAACACGGAGGGAAACAAAAAGAAATTCAGTTTGCACCCTTGGTAAATCCCACAAAGTCACAGAGTACATGGGATTCAAAGCAAATTAGGTGAAAAGCGAACTGCTGTGGTGTATGCTGCTCTCGCTGCGATGCAGATGAGACCACGACAGAGTTAAAGCCTCATGCCAAGGCGCTAGTTTGGGCAGATGGTTGAATCTGGGGGCCAAGTAGACCAGAACATGGAGAGGCGGCGGTGGCAGGCAGGAACATGCTAACAAGGTGTGAATGGAAATGAGTCGTGAGCTGCTTATATATTTCAAGATGGACAGTATGCTAATGTGGGAGGAAGCACAATATGGATTAAGTACAAACATGCGGTAATAAAAATGGACGGAGCGGCGTAATTTTATGCAGTCCATCCTTGTCATATCCTAACACAGAATCAATGCAAGTGAAGGCGGAGTTAATAAATATGAGGGCTGGATATTTCAGCAGCGTTTTACAAATGCAATTTTTATTGAGAACATAAAGATGTACATAAATATAAAGATGGAAAATTAATGGATATGTTGGTGAAATCTGCCTCTTCCTCCTCTGTCCAGAATGATTTCCACCGTGCCATCCAGCGGACCCACTCTGCCATGTTCAACCAGGTGTTCATCCTCATCTGCACCTTACTCTGTCTGGTTTTCACCGGGTGAGTGAACGTCTCTCCTTCCTTGTGGCATTAACCACAGAAAAATGTATCTCCAGCCACAGAGGTTTTTTTTATTCTGGAATCATCCTGTTTACTGACCCCTCGCTGCAAAATTTGGTCCCTGAAAAATTCATGAAAACTATCTGTGATGTGACAGAAGAAGGGAGATTGAGATTTGACATTTGGAAGCAGGTTTGTCATCCTCTTGGCTCAGTGAAGGAGTCGGATGAGCACAACTTGTATGACAGAGTAAAATTAAACTGAAAGACAAGAAAATGTTAAAGGTTGGAGCTTTTTAATATTACATGAAAAATCTCCTGCACACTATCTCCACTTGCATCAGTTTTATTTCACAAGGCCTTATGAAGGTCTTCTAGACCGAAATGTTAATAAACCTGATGCAGTGTGCGAGAGTTTTCTCTTTTGAACTTCGCTGGCCTTTCGGTCCGCTCCGATGCACCTGTCTGTCTTTTGAGGTGTGCATAAGTTTTTCTTGTTTGATATTATATGAAGATCAAAGAACTTCAAGGGCTTCAAGAACAAATGGCAAATCTAAAACACAGTGAACAAGAAAATAAAAACAATCCCTTGGATTTTATCATCCTGAAGTTGGAACTGAGCTGATAAGAGCGAGGAAATGTGCAGAAACACTAGATGGATATCAGGTCACATGAGAAACCATCAATAAGAAAATATGACAGGAACAAGGGAAATTAAAGGAAAAAGGTTTCTGACATAAACGGCCAGTGCTTATTCACCCACCCTTCATTTTTATATGCGTCGTAACTTTCTACTCTCATAATTCCAATTCATTTTAATCAGAGCTTCCTCTTCTCAGACCACGGCTCCTTGGCAGCCTTCACGAGCCCTTGGCCAACACCCAGCACCTCCCTCATCCGCTAAACTCCAGTGCAGTGAGACTTTCTCATCCCCCACTCGGCCTCAGGGTTTCAATACATCTTCAACTTATCAATGAAAAAAACATACACACACACAAACGAATAGGCACGGGCAGTGAGGTGGAACTGACAGAGCAATCAGCGGCGTCACCTCACATGACATACTGAGGAGCCTTAGCGATATTGACTCTGGTGCCCTTTGATCCCGGGGTAAATTGAATTTTGATATGCACTCCTCCAGTCTAAATCATAACACTGCACCGGATTCCCAAATTAAAATATCTCCTCCGGTGTTTTATTTGGATTATCTTCATCCGTGTCTGGTGTCGGTGTATAATCCCCTCTCTGTTCTCCAGGGCCTGTGGGATCCAGCACCTAGAGCGAGCGGGGAAGCACCTGACCTTGTTTGATTCGTTCTATTTCTGCATCGTCACCTTCTCCACCGTGGGCTACGGGGACGTGACGCCACAGATCTGGCCGTCCCAGCTGCTGGTGGTCATTCTCATCTGTGTTGCCCTGGTGGTCCTCCCACTGCAGGTACTGACGGACGCCTTAATGAACTAATTACACAGCCAGAGGAGTGTAGAGTTAGTATTGTTTTCTCATTGCCCTTCTCTACGTCTGTCCTTTGCTTGACAACCAAGTTTGGCACAAACATTAATTCAGACTTAAGGATGGATTAATCCGATTTTGGTGGTGAAGGTCAGTGTGACCTCACACAATACTTTTTTTTAGCTATAACCCAAGACTTCCCACAGCAATTATGACAAAAGTTTAAAGGGATACTTCACCCAAAATCAATAATTCACCAGTTTTCTACTCACCGTCATGCCAAGGAAGGGTCGGAGAACTTTTGGAGTCATCAAAACGCTTTTGGAGTTGCAGGGGGGGTCCGGCTGGCAACGGATTTTCATATATTGGCAGCGGATAGTGCTCACTTTTGAATCGTCCAAAACACACACTATGAAACACCCAGATACCTCCATACTGCTCGTCTGTACTGACCCAAGTGGAAAACCCAATAGGAAAAAATTAATGTGATCTCTGTTTTTAGCCTTGTTCAGTGGCTGCGCGAGATGCGCAAGATTTGCTGCCAGATGTTCTTCCATGTTTACATCATACATCCAGTGGTTTACAACGACCAACGAACGTCTTGCAGCAAATCTCGCGCAACAACAGAGCCACTGAGAGCTACTGCTACAACAAGGCTAAAAACAGAGCTCAAATTATTTTTTTCCGAACAACTTCAGGACACTTGGGTCAGTACAGACGAGCAGTATGGAGGTATCTGGATGTTTCATAGTGTGTGTTTTGGACGATTCAAAAATGAACTCCATCTTCCGCCATTATATGAAAATCCGTAGCGAGCCGGACCCCCACTGGAACTCCTAAAGCGTTTTGTTTGAAAGTTCTCTGAACCCTTCCTTGGCATGACGGTGAGTAGAAAATTGGTGAATTAGCGATTTTGGGTGAAGTATCCCTTTAACATAGATGTTTTTTTAACAATATTTTTATTGAAAATTCAAGCATATATCAAAAATATACATCAGTGTGTACACATATATATAAATCCCCTCATGCATTCACATATTTGCACAGAGAAATAAAACAGTCCCATATAAAAACAAACCTTTAACAATATGTCAACCTCTCCAGCGAGGATGTGTCACCAGCTCGCTTTTTTTCATGTCATGTGATGGTGGTTCTACATTTTTCCAACAAAAGACAATTGTTCTTGTATGGCGAAATCCAAAACGATCATTTTCGTTTGTATGGTTGCATCGATAAAGTCTTCTTACAGACATGTAACCTGAGACCAGTCTGAGTGCCAGAGGCAGATAACATCTGGGCCATCCATCCTTGAGTAAATCTTGTGTCTGTCTTATCATCTGTAGCTCTCTGATCCTTACGGGTCTATCAGCAAACATTCACTGACATTTGATTGTAGCTTTCACAGACTGGCAGCAAATAAAAACCTACTTAAGTGCTTCAATCTCTGACGTCCTTTTCCTGCACAGGAAGGCTGCAAATCTCATTCATAATTCAGGCCGCGTCCTGTCGTTCCCTCCCTGCTAAATCCACCTGTTGTCCGTGTTGTTTATTTTTTTAGACCCCAAACACGTTTATCACCTCAAGTGTTTGTACAGTAGATCTTTTACTGTCCCTGCTGAGCAAATTCAGTGAGAAATAGAAATAGAAACTCCTGCTGCTTACAAACTACTGCATCAGCAGCTTTCACTCACAGCGCTCAAATTCCCCATCTGTGTCCAGAGAGAAAATCCATCCCTGTCTCATTATTTATTCGATTCCTGTTGCTTGTGACATCACGCTGATAATGTTGTTGTTGTTGTTGTTGTCAGTTTGAAGAGTTGGCATACTTGTGGATGGAGAGCCAGAAGTTGGGGGGGAACTACAGCCGCCACCGCGCACAGACGGAGAAGCACGTGGTGTTGTGTGTCAGCTCACTGAAGATCGACCTGCTGATGGACTTCCTCAACGAGTTCTACGCTCATCCCAGACTACAGGTACAGTAATGTGGAAACACAACACAAATAGCCATATAGACAATAGATTTGTGTTTAGATGTACTAATTTGCCATTTTCCCTATTGGATAAATACAGAATGAATTTAGATTTTTCAACCATTACTGTGTCATTTCAAAATGCTAAAGTATTGTGTTAGACCATTATAAACATAAAAAAAAAACATCCCAGGCATCATCAGACTTGATTTGAAGATTCTCAGTCATTCAGGTCATGGTTATCCCAGAGAGGTGGAAACCCTCACTGCTTTTTGGAAAGACTTATATTAAACCAGCACACATCATCTAAATATATTTAAAATAAATAAATAAGGTAACACTTTACTTGAATAGGTATTCATAAGATTGACATAACCATGACATAACAGCTGTCGACATACTTATGACAGCTGTCGTTAAGTGTCATTGTTGTTATGAGAACTTGACATCATTTTTAAAGTTTGGCAATTAGGTCTGCTATGGCAGTTTAAATTGTATTTATGTCAAGTTGTCAGAACAAAAACATCTCAAACAATGTCAACTTTGCATTAAAAGTGACATAACTTACCGAATGACACTTAACGACAGCTGTCATAAGTATTCATTGATGTTTATGACAGCTGTTATGTCATGGTTATGACAGTGTTATGTCAATCTTATGAATACCTATTCAAGTAAAGTGTTACCATAAGTAATAATATTGATATTAATAAATAAACATGCAGCTAAACCTCTCAATCTGCTCACTGTGTTGAGGGTTTGGTTGTACATTTCTGCCCTCATGAGTATTTTCTATTTGAGCCGCTCCCTAGTCAATTAGCAGTGCATGAGTCTAAGCAAAATTTTGTTGCTTATTCAGTCAGGAATAATTATATCCATAAGAAGGTGGATTTAAATGCAGGTCCTTCCTTGTGTGTCTTTGTCACGCAGGACTACTACGTGGTGATCCTGTGCCCGACGGAGATAGACATTCAGGTTCGCCGTATCCTCCAGATCCCTCTGTGGTCTCAGCGCGTCATCTACCTGCAGGGATCCGCCCTCAAAGACCAGGACCTGATGAGGGCCAAGTGAGTGAAGGTTTACCAATATAGGCAAACACATAAAAGCAGACTAGAAAACATGCACGTAGTTATGTTTCAGTTGTGTTTTTGGCAGATGTGAGAGCTTGACGGTGCATACTGATGCTGCAGACTTCAGACTTTTTTGTTTATTGCTGACATGCCTGATGAATTCAGTACGATCATCTGCCCGGGTTTTTATTTCCTTTTCTTATACCGAGTTCTTAGATCAATCCTTTGAAGCTTCTTGAAAGTTTTGAGTTTCAGTTCAGAGCTTTTTACTTTCTATTTTAGATGTAAATATAAAATAAAAGCAAAGCCACTGAAGTGCAGCAAGTGTGAAATACTTTCAAGTCCATTTGGCTGCCCCTCTGCTTGCACATCAGTGTAATGGGATTCACTCTGTATTTTAGCATCTGCTCGCATCAAAGGCCACATACATAGACAACAATAAAAACAAAACAAAACTGAAAGATCCTGTTGGAGTATGTTCAACCTGCCAGTCTTGGCTCAGTTGATGCAAAATGTTGCAGCAGCAGCATCGACAGTTTGCCTCTCGTGGCTTGATGCTTGCTTCAGGGGAGCTTAACACTGGCCATGTTTTTTTTTTCCTGCAGCTTTTTCACTGCCTGTTGTGCTGTGCTTTGCTGTGATGCAGTAAAATAGTCTGATTCTACACCGTCGTGTTCTGGTGAGAAGTTAGACTCGTACATTTGTCCAGCCGCCCGCCCCTGCACCCCCCACAACGTCTCCATAAGCCCCTTCTTCAGCGTGCAAAGTGATGTGCAGGGGATTAGATGCTATGGCAATTTCACGCACTGATATGTATCAGATAAAATCATCCAGCCAAGTAAACCTCGCAGACACTTTGGCACTGCTCCGCTGTAAGATCGCTTTGTAATCATTTCCTATGGTTGTCTTAGTTTTATGTAATTTCATGCAATATGTGAGTTTTCAGTCACAAAAGAACAGTCTCTACTCTCCGTGATGGCAAACACTGCCAGCGTGTGGTTGTTAACCTTTTCAGCCGTCGTCACGGGGCATCAGTGCTCGTCCATGTCTAGTTTTTCTTCCACACATTGGTCTGTCTAAATGATAAAACTTCTGTTTGGTTGAATGAGCTCTCTGCAGTCACCAGTCCGTGACCCTGCCTGTCTGTGCGTCTTTGTTTTTCTGTTTGGGCTCTCTCCACAGGATGGACGACGCCGAGGCCTGTTTCATCCTGAGCAGCAGGAACGAAGTGGACCGAACTGCCGCTGTGAGTCACGTCAAAACGGATTTATCAAATAAGTTGTAAATCCTGTTTCATTTTCAGTAAAAACCTGTAAACATGGCAGCGCAATTTCTCTTCAGTCTTTTCTTCCTCTTCAAAACCAACTAAGAGGTTTGAGATATTCAGATTCAGAATTTTCAAAGGAGTCACTGGATAATAGAATATTTTTCTTGTCCCACAGGATCACCAGACAATTTTAAGGGCCTGGGCTGCGAAGGACTTTGCTCCAAACTGTCCCCTCTACGTCCAGATCCTCAAACCAGAAAATAAATTTCACGTCAAGTTTGCCGGTAAGTGTGTGAAGGCCACACACACACCCCAAGTGATAGTTAAACATTTTGGCAAATTGGCCCATTGCCATAATCCCTATAGTTTTAGCAGTAGATTTGTTACCTTTAATTGTCGGTGCAAGCTATTTTTAGAGCCGCGGAGCAGAGCCGCGAGCTGCTCAGAGCTACGCTACGGAGGCTAATGGGATTTCTTGGTTTCCCTCATCAAACTCATCAAATACACAATCCAACAACTCCAAAACGCTCTGGTGGACAAGTTGTGACCTGCACATTCACCACGCTATGAGATAATAACAGAACGTTACCAGACAGAGTTGTTTTAGAGGTAAATTCATGCAAAACAGCTGATGCGCGTTCCCGTCGGGGGCGGTTTTTCGGCAAGCAGCCTGCTCTGCATTTCCCTCTAAAACAACTCTGTCTGGTAGCGTTCTGTTATTATCTCATAGCGTGGTGAATGTGCAGGTCACAACATGTCCACCAGAGCGTTTTGGAGTTGTTGGATTGTGTATTTGATGAGTTTGATGCTGAGGGAAACCATGAAATCCCGTAGCGTAGCTCTGAGCAGCTCACGGCTCTGCTCCGCCGTTCTAAAAATAGCTTGCACCGACAATTAAAGGTAACGAACCTACTGCTAAAACTATAGGGATTATGGCAATGGGCCAATTTGCCAAAATGTTGAACTATCCCTTTAACTATATGTTAGATTTTCATTTCATTTCTAAATCTAACCTGTGATATAATTTCAATTTTTTTTATCCATTTCAATCAGATCATGTTGTGTGTGAAGAGGAGTTCAAGTACGCCATGTTGGCACTCAACTGTGTGTGTCCAGCCACGTCCACCTTAGTCACGCTCTTGGTTCACACCTCCAGAGGACAGTGAGTACACACCACTGTTTTACATTGATTTTATAATACTATTTATGTTTTAGCATTTTTTTTTTGCAGTCACGTCTTCTTTTATTACTTTTGGAATATATTTATATTCACCTCACATCTCACTAAAACAAAACAGTACTCCATTCCTGTTGAAAAGTGTTGAAATGAAAAGCCATAGAATAAAACAAAGACGCTGTGAGCACCAAGTAGTGAATGGGTGGTGATAATTACGGGGGTTGTACTGATGTTTCAAGCAGACTGTTGTTCTTAATTAGTATCACAGGTGTCTTCAATCTCACCATCAGTCATTAAGCCTGTTTAATGAAATAGCTGCTCGGCATCATTGTGTGCACGGCACGGACACCATGAATAATGATGAAGAGGAGCTGTCCGAGGAGATAAAGAAGGTAAAATATTTAGCTGTGAATGGTCGAGGTGGAGGCCGGATGTTCCTGCGGCCACAGCGGCTAATATTATTAACAAGCTAATCTCCCTGGACGTGGCCATTAGAGGGAAATTAACCTCAGATTCATTGCACAGACGGAGAGTTCAAATGTTGGAACCAGAGCCAAGGAAAACTATGACACCAATGCAAATTGACCTCCAAGATAAAGATACGGCAGTGACTCGTCGTCCCCCATGTTTGAAAGTGAAACATAATGAGACTGATTGTTTGAATTTCGGCAAATCCCAGAGCGTCAGATCAAAACAAAGCTGGTGCTTTTGGCTAAGTCGCACCAAGTTCTATGTTCACAGAAGAAAAGAACACAATCCCCACTGTGGATTGACATGGTGTGTGTGTCTTTTAGTGTGTGTGGACTTACATTGCACAGGCTGCTTTGAATCTGCACAATGAAAGCAGCAGATGAGGGAACACGCTGCCCGGTATCAGAGAGCTCCGTCTCACAGGCAGGTCAAGGCTCCTCCTCCATCAGGTTAATGATCTCTAAAACATACATTCAATAGCAGCCGGGAAAGACCGGACCGCTCTGAAGAGATGTTTTATGAGTCCGAGTCTTAATCCCCCTTGAAAATTTAAGAGCTGAAACTCGCAGATGGCAAAGGGCGCCCATCAAACCTGAGAGAGAAACCGGAGCAGTTTGATCAAGAAGAAGAGTGGGCTGAGCAGCAGCAGAGGAGTGTCATTACTGTTATGAGCTGCTGAGAATGAGACAGGGGAAAGCCTTGCTCTGTCTACATTTTACCTACCTAAGCAGGTTTTTGAGCAGATAACAAGACATAGCCATTTAATGAGCTTTATTGATGCTTGTAGGTGGATTTTTATTACCTTTTAAAGACGTCAGGTAGTGAATCTCATTCGAAGAAAAGGGAACGCTTATAAAAAATAGCAACCTTGTTATGAATAACAATGACTTGGTTAATGTATTCGTGATCATGTCATACTTAAGCAGAGAATTGCAGTGTAGAGCAACTCTTGTTGAAATGCCAGCTAAGCTACGTAGCCTATTGACCCTGGATTCAGTTTGCCCTGACCCGATTTGAGAGTTACTGAACTTATTTTCAGTGGATCTCACCTTTAACTTTACTGATCAACAACTGAACTTGAGATTTAACTCAACCAGCGACATTATTTCTTCCTCCAGAGGAGCTCACCCCCCATGAAATGCTTTTATTCAGTAAACTTTCAATCTTCCTGCTAGCTGTCGAGCGCTCTTTTGATGTTTTTTAATCCTGCATTATTATTAATATAAGAGGAAAGTGACTGATATCCCTGCAGCAGAGTCTCCACAGTTATAAAGACTGGTCCTGGCTTTTTTTTTTTTTTTTTCCTTCTTCTCCGCAGAGCTGACTACTGCACTGTCACCACTGCAGAAACTTGTCACTGTCAAGTCGGTAAACATTACACTTGTTCTGTCTTAGGCTGGAAAGCCTGGCTGTGTCTTTCACGTTCTCTGCCAGGTGACGACTGTAGCCTCTTCGCTGTCCAATGTAACTCCCGTTATTTGGATTTACACTGGCTTGGGGCTGTGAAGGTGACAGGAATGCAAATAGACTTCTCTGTGGCAAGCGTTAAATTAAGTGTTAATTGCATAATTGATTAGGTTTTGAAGTACATCAACTGCCTAAATAAAAGGATGTCGTAGCAATTTCTCTTTAGTTCATTATGGAGACTCGGATGTAACAGCACAGGGTCTGAAGGTCATGAAAGGTCACGTGGATTTATAACTCTATGGGGAAATAAGAGCTATTGACTTTGAATTTGATTTAAAGGTGCTTTCTTTTGACTTGAAATGCCTCTTGAGTCATATTTGAAGTAAAAATTGAGGAATTGATGGCAGCCCACATATATTCTGAGGTCCAATTCAGGGCTGCTTTTTGCCAGCAGTCCACGGCAGAAGTGTAATTCCTCATGCTACTGTAATTCCAGGTAGTAAATATCCCGATAATGCTTTTTTCCAGGGAGGGGCAGCTGTCTCCAGAACAGTGGCAGAGGATGTACGGACGCTGCTCAGGAAACGAGGTCTACCATATCCGCTTGTGTGACAGCAAGTTCTTTGGGGAGTACGATGGAAAAAGCTTCACATACGCTTCCTTCCATGCCCATAAGAAGTTAGTAATTCAAGCTTTAACACTATAATAATATGTTATCTTATTATTACAGAAGCTATTGGTGTTTTTGGGGATTTTAAATCTTTCCTCCCAACGCGCAGGTACGGCGTGTGTTTGATCGGGGTGAAGAGGGAGGACAACAAGAGCATCATGCTGAACCCCGGCCCCCGCCACATCATGGCCGCCGCCGACACCTGCTACTACATCAACATCACCAAGGAGGAGAACTCGGCCTTCATCTTCAAACAGGAGGAGAAGGACAGCAAGGGTCTGCCCGTCACCGGCCTCTACGACGCCCCCTCCAGGCTGCCGGTGCACAGCATCATCGCCAGCATGGGTGAGAGGAAGTGTTAGAGAAGTAAAGAGAGGAAGGTAGAAGAGACAGTCTGTAGGTTTGCAGATATTTGATTGGTTGAAAGGTTTTCCTTGTAGGCAGAGAAAATGCTTTGCTCTTGATGTTTTATTCTAAATTGCACTCGCACTAATGCATTTCTGAAGAGCGGCTGCTTCGGTGTTTGCTGACTGTTACAGTATGCATGTGTTTGGTGTTTTTTCTTACATGCTTTTTTTTTACTTTAACGGCTCACATTATTGTGTTGTGCTTTTTCTTTGACCTATAAAAGTTGATCAGGCCACTTCATATGGTAAGTTTGTGCATGGCGCATCACATTTTCACACTAATTTGCTGCTTCTAAAAAATGTTTAACAATTTATAAGCTGCACCAAGAGTCTCAACTCAGGGAATTCATCCATCAGAGGCTGCTTTTGAAAACTGACTGGTTTCCAGCAGTGCAACTAGACAGGTATTCATAGAAGTGGATTGTTTGAAAGTCAACTTTTCCTAATTTAAAGGTTTAAATGCAGTGAGAAATGAAATTAAACACTGACAGGTTCAAACCAAGCTCTGTTAAACCTCACATTTTTGTGAAAACAAGTTATTTGTTAGTTATGTGTCAAGGTTGCTAGGTGCCTTACAACGCAACAGCGGGCACAGTTGGTGACGTACAGCGAAAATCCTCTGTAGACTTTCAGAGTGTACGACAGCTACTGTGAGCCACACTCTCAGTAGACGACAGCCTCTTAAGGATGTGGCCCCTGAATTGGGACACGGTTTCCTAATACGTTGTATAGTGGACTGATATTTAATTATTTGTACATATTTTTATCATATTTCAGACATAGTGTACATTCATACTGTGCATACATCATTTATCAGATGTATACAATGTATGTATGTATTGTACAGTATATGTCATACATCATATTAGATACTGCTGATATGATGTAGGCTGACAAAAACACAATATCATTACAGTTTGCACGACCTAGCCTGAGAGTACAATCACATGATTCAGAAAGCAACACATTTTCTCCTCAAGGTCAAACAGCTGAGCTCAAGAGGGAGATGGGAGCGAAGCTGCTGAACCAGCTAAACGCAGGCTTTATAACATCCAGTATGAAAAGGCCTTTTCCTGCACATGAATGTTGTGTGAGATTAAAAAAAAAAAAAAAGGTTATAAGTGTGCTACAGTAATATCCACTGTGGGCTTATCAACACTTGACGGTAAAAAAAAAGTGCTGTGCCTGCTGTTTCTAGAGTAAATGGTCTTCTTCTTCTTTTTTTCAACAACTTTATTTGTCCCCAATGTGGCGATTCATTTGCAGGAGTGGGGAGCATAAAACAACAAACAAACACAAAACACATATGACAACAATAAATGCAGATGTTAACAATCTAAAAAGCAATAAATAATTAATAAAATTAAAAACACTGTGCTGCTGCAGGACCTAAAATGCGCTGTGCAATAAGGTACCTCTTCCTCTTAGAGTTGAGGAGGGAGACAACTGGGAATGTTGCAGATAGATAGATAGATAGATAGATAGATGGATAGATAGATAGATAGATACTTTATTAATCCCAGTAGGGAAATTCAGGTGTCTCGCTCATCCAGACAATTAAAAACGCAGACCAGTACATACAATAATGGGACAATAACATAAAATAAAATAAATAAATAAACACAAATGAGGCAGTACAATACACTACACTACAAGTGGAGCTATAGAATACAATCACAGTATAAGTGCATGATAAGAACTGTATAAAAGATAAAAGACTGGATTATACACTGAATCAGTGTTACACTCAAAGGTCAGTTTTATATCGAGAATAGTGCTATAGTATTATTATAACCTTTATTTAAACCCGGAAATATATTGAGGAGCAACCTCATTTGCAATATAGCCGAGACAAAACACAAAACATTTGAGGACAAGACATAACAGAAAATGCTTGAAACATACAAGCATAATCCGAAATCCGAAATATCAAAAAGTAAAGTGACAAAGATAAATTGAAAACGGAGAAGTCTAGTTAAAAACAGAAGCAGCTGGAGGTAAAATAAGATGCAGTTATGGATTTAAATTGTTCTGAACTGATAAAAGTGTGGTATTGTACTTATAAGAATCCACTAATTCAATGTTCTGGTTATGTAGTACAGTGTTGACAGGATAAGATTGTCTAAAATCAATCGCCATGTGCCCTTCTACGTAGTTTCACGCTCTGTGGTTGTACAGTATATACGACAAAATAACGTCCTGTTGCTTTCAGGCACAGTAGCCATCGATCTCCAGAACCCCGATCCCCCGGAGGAAAGCGGCAAACTCACCTTGCCGACGGAGAACGGCGCCGGGAGCCGCAGACCGAGCATCGCGCCCGTCCTGGAGATCGCCGACTCCTCCGCCATCCTGCCCTGCGACCTCCTCAGCGACCAATCGGAGGATGAGACCAACCAGTCGGACGAGGAGGGCTCAGTGGGGTCGGAGTAAGTGACGTCGTTATTATCCGTGGGTTAACATGTCACCGTAGAGACCGTATTGTGACCCCCGTGGAGATTTGGTGCTTTTGTAGTGAACAATATGTCTTGTCGTGTGGCAGTAAAAGAAACGTGTTGTTCAGTCAGTGCGCTTTACTTGATTGATTTCACCTGCCCTCTTCTTTTTAACGCCTCGGTGGTTGAAGGTGGACAGATGGATGGGTTTGGGATAAGTGTGTTATCTGTGTGTCATGCGGTGATGAATGTGTACATCATGACGGGGGGACGGGGTCAGCAGTTTTACTCCCGGGGGGAGGCTCATCATGTTGTGCGTCCTTAGATAAATCCTCACCCCTTCAAGATAGTCTGAGGAATCGGTTGATCTCATCTTTACTCTCTTTCTCTTTCTCTTTCTCTCTGTGGTTTCATTAGACTGAGAAAAGTCCAGGATAGATCAGATGCTCGTTCACCCACAGAAGCTGTTTGAACCAGACATGAGTGGGTTTCAAAAAGCGGGGACATAACACACTTATTATGGCAACCCGTGGCTCTAGAGCAGTTTTCTCTCCTTGAGGAGTTTTCAGGAGGAGTGATTGAGAAAAACAACAAAAACCTCAAGGTCCCACAGTGCCACCGTGTGGTGATCTGTGGCTGTAGCTGCATTAGTAAACAAATCAGAGTCTTTTATTATTGGCAAACTAGAGAGGGCACTGTGGGTGAAATAGATAAGGATAATTGCAACTGACACATTACAAATCAAGGGACACACATCCAAATTGACACCAAAATGAGACACAATTAAAACTAAACTAAACTAACTGAGGGAAAAAAAATTGTAATTGTCGACGTAGTGTACTGGACTTGATCTCAAAACAGCTGCACAATCATAGTAAAATGAAAAGCAGGAATATTGTTGGTGATTATTACTGATGAAGAGGGATTCATTATGTGAAAACTTTTATTTCATAATGAATCAGCACATTTTGTACAGAGGGTTGAAACTGTGGGTGATACTTAACAAAAAGTCGATATCAGTGCAATATACCAGAGGGGTTCAACTCCACTTCTTTGACTTTTTACAATGTTGTTAAAGTTTGGTAGAACTTTTTTGTCTTTTCTTTTTCTCAAAGGCATTGTTTCTTGTTTCTTTTCCAGTTTTGTGAAGGGCTACCCTCCCAACTCGCCCTACATCGGCAGCTCTCCAACTCTGTGCCACCTCCTACCACAGAAAGCTCCGTTCTGCTGCCTTCGCCTCGACAAGGTGAATTCCCTCAGAGGAAGACAACAAACAAACAAAACAAACAGCACGAACATAAACCACAAAATCTTATTTTACAGGTCGTATCTCAACCAGATAATTTCCTAGAAACTTCTCTCATAATATCCTGAACATTAGCTGCTCCTGAGCTCTAAATTACAACGATGTTTCTGAGAGAAGCTGATTTCATTTAGTATTAATCATGAAGGAAAGAGAGAAAATGCTCTCTTATTGTTTCTTTGGTTTTCCTTATTTGTAGGTCATAATCAAATGTTGATATCCTTTTATCAAAAGACTATCTGAAAACATTACATTTCATTAATTCGATTTTTTAAAAAGTATGCCACACTCTGGTCTGTGAGAATTAGGTAGCAATAGGCTGTGCGTATGTGAGCAAAACTTGTGTTTTAAGTAAAACTAAAGCTTGATATTGATATATGTGTATGAGTTTTTTACTTACTACACAATTTCCTCCAGTTAAATACTGATATATTGTGAAAAATATGAGTATTCCAGGAACCTTGATATTGAATATGCGACTGCAGACATAAAGCACTGTCAGGAATTGATGTGAGCTAACCCG
Source organism: Trachurus trachurus (assembly GCF_905171665.1). Classification (NCBI taxonomy): domain Eukaryota; kingdom Metazoa; phylum Chordata; class Actinopteri; order Carangiformes; family Carangidae; genus Trachurus; species Trachurus trachurus. The sequence continues at coordinate 9,676,221 of NC_139895.1, read as the reverse complement.
TCCTGTTGTCTGATGTCTCTCTTTGTGAAAAGGCTGACTGACTTCTGATTGAATTGTCTGTCTTCATCCATCCAGGGCTGCACACATAACAGCTTCGAGGATGCCAAGGCGTACGGCTTCAAGAATAAGCTGATTATAGTGTCGGCAGAGACGGCAGGAAACGGTCTCTACAACTTCATCGTACCTCTGCGCGCTTACTACCGGCCCAGGAAGGAGCTCAACCCCATAGTGCTGCTGCTGGACTACCCGTAAGACTTAGCTTAAACAGACCATTTAATATACTGTAAAGTAGACACAGGTTAAATAATCACATTAAAAACTCATAATAGAGTAATGTCTTTTATATTGTAGCTTCTAACACGTATTATACAGTACCTCCACCTATAATTATGTGCATACTATACAACAAAGATGAGACGGTATGCTAATTCCCCATGTGGTTAGCATATTGATAGGCTCAGCAACTAATAATAGACCTTTCTCATGCCCTCCTTTCCTAAATGTATGTCAACATCACTCTACAGTAATGTTGATATGCAGTAAAGAAGAATAGTTTTGTGTATTATTTCAGCATTTCTTATGGTTTGACACAGATTACAATCATCTGCTATCTACGATACAGGTGCAAGAACTAGCTTTAGTGGAGTGGGTACTGTAGTTACAGCTTGAAGAACATACATGTTATCTCTTGCCAACATTACTGTATGCCGGTTTGTATGTTGTAGCGCATCTGCATTCGTTTGTGGACGTATGTGGATTTTTAAAATTGCTTTGAGTGGAAAATTGGCACTATATCTTAGCTTTGCCTCCAAGATAAAGGAGAAATTGCTTTTGCATTATTCATAAACAAAAGTTCTCTCCTCATAAGATACAGTATACACGTGTGTGTGTGTGTTGCAGCGATCCACACACTGTTGCTGCTCTAAGTCACTGTGGGTTTCATTAACCTCGACCAGATCTTCAGCAAATCGCTGAAACAGATCAACTACAAAGACGAGACAGCCAAGAAAGTGACAACCCTCAGGAGTTTCCATAGCAGCCAATTAAATCCTCCCGTTTGCATCGAAGCATTGAGCCTCTGTTTCACCGCTTGTTGCCTTATAAGCCACCAATTGGTGTAGCTCAAACAAAAACCCTCCGCTGCCCTCATCAACTGAGAAACAAAAAGAGATTTCAGTGAATTACACAAACACGACGTCACGATGTCCCACGGGGGTTCGGAGACCATTAGTGTGAAATGTTCATTCATGATGTTTCCTGTTTCCCGCAGGCCTGACAACCACTTCTTAGAGGCCATTTGCTGCTTCCCAATGGTTTACTTCATGGCCGGCACTATTGATAAGTATGTTTTTGGAGTGTAAAAACCTGTTGTTTGATTATCTTAATTTGAGGATCATGTTCATCTCAGTGTATTTTTTTTTATTGCCAGCAAAGCAGATTGTCTCCAGCCACATTAAAATCTGAGAGGACATTGACTGCAGAGTATTTATATTGAGTGATAGAGGCTGATAATTGATAAGGCTGCTTTCTAGTCTTTAGGTTTTTTGCAGTGAAGTTTAAAAATTAAACAGCATGAATTATCCAGACGTAGAGACCAGTTTTAGAAATGTTGTGAAATGTATGAAGTGCACACACAGGACTGGGTTTTAGGAGCCTGCTAAATAGTTTAAAATGTGTGATTTAACTTAATTACTTTAAACCGTTAAAGTGTAGACAGTCATTGCTGGTAAAGATTCAACTCGTGTATAAACTGGGAGCTCAATAAAGTTTTGTTTTCATTGGCCGTATGACATAATAAACTTTTTTTTTTGTGATAACATTTATATTTTCATTTTCATTAAGTCAAACGAAAAAATATTTCAAGGTATACAATATGGATTCTCAGAGAAAGACAATTAGCCTAAGAACGCGTCATGGAAAAGAACATAGTGAGCGTATTGATAATGATAATAATGAAAATAATAATGAAAAAAATAAATAAAAGAATAATGATGATATAATAAACTTGTTTATATAGACATTCATTTTGTAAATGAAGATACAGCTTTCTTTATTTGTATCTGCGTTAATGGAGAAATTGGTTTAGTAGTTAGTAGTGATGCAGTTTACAATACATTGATTACATAGAAGAAATGCACTAAACTGACTGATGCTATTTGTGTTCATCTGTAATCTGGCAGTACTGACATATCAAACTGGCATCTCCTTTAAACAGCATTTTCAAGGTTAGGTCACGAATATATTAGCAAAACTGATGTGAGTTCTAGCACCACACCTGGCAGTAAGCGGATGGACATATTGACTAAGAGCTTAACTCAATGGAAGAACGACTTTTCAGAGTCTTACTACAGTAGGAAATGTAGAGAAGTAGTTAGTAGTTAATTGAATGCATTGGAGATAACAGGTTGAAGTTACACTGTTGTTATGGAGATATTTGCTGACCTGTTGCTGTGTTGTTGTTGTTTTGTGGATGCACCAGTCTGGACAACCTGCTGCAGTGTGGGATCATCTACGCTGACAACTTGGTGGTGGTGGACAAAGAGAGCACCATGAGCGCTGAGGAGGACTACATGGCAGACGCCAAGACGATTGTCAACGTCCAGACTATGTTCAGGTAACACAGAGTGATTCACTGTGTAGAAAAATAAACAGTAAATAACACTGACAGTGGATGTTTTATTTATGAGCTGAAACCACTGAGTTTTGGATGAAATGTGAATCAATTCTGCTTAATTAACTTCATCTAAGGGTAAATGTTTGTTTTGTTTTTTTGGTGTTTGCCAGAATAGAGAATGAGCTCATCTCAAAGACAAACTGCAGTTGCCAAATCTCTGAAGCTCCTATTTTATTTAACAGCTAAAATTAAAGACATTTATCAATGCCACGCCAGGTTTTCCCCTCAGCTCAAAGCGTTTCGTCTTTCCAGTGACACCCCTCCCTCTCTCCCTCTCTCCCTCCCTCCCTCTCTCTCTGTCTTTATCTCCGCCGCTCTCAGGTTGTTCCCCAGCCTCAGCATCATCACTGAGCTCACACACCCGTCCAACATGAGGTTCATGCAGTTCAGAGCCAAGGACTGCTACTCACTCGCGCTCTCCAAACTGGAGAAGGTCAGTGGTTGAAGGTCTGAGGAGGAACTGACCAAGATGATCAGTAAAATCTTCGACTTAGATTTGTTCATTTATTTATTTCTAGGATCCCCATTTGCTGAAGTTGTAACATTAGCTAATTCTTCCTTCGGTCCCCCATGCAATTAAAATCAAAGATTTACATTTAAGTTAAAGCAGAAGTAAGTGGTCCGGTCGTTTTCGCTAATGCTGCGTTCCAGGCAGGCTTTTGAAATCGTAAATTACAGCTTCAAGTCACAACTTACGACTTTGTAGCGTTCCAGGCAACCCACTCGTGTTTTTCCGACCTGTTTTACCGGTGAAAGTCAATATAACGGCCACTCGTAACTTCCGACCGGTGAACTCGTACCAGATTGAACTGGTACGACTTCATGGTCGGAAAAATACGAGTTTCCTTGAACGCACCATAACAGTCCTCGTCCCTACGTCACCACATTCACGGCGTTCCTTGGCTGCACACACAGCCCTGCATGCCGTTCTCTCTCCTCATTGGATAAAAACTGTAGGATACGATAAATGTTTTCTCCTCGACTCAGAGCAGAGCAGAGGGACTGAGAGACCCGTGTTTCAGTCCAAACACTCTATGTAAGTGATTGCTGTCGGAAGATAGAACTATTTAAGACTTATATTAACACAAATATATCACTTACTTCTGCTTTAATACATAATCACATAATCATGCACCTCATGTACACAAACAGCAAACAGTCGAGTCAAAACTTCATGATTAAGTACAGAGAATACAACAGACATCACATTACATCACCAGAACAGTTCAACCCTTCACAATTTCTTACAATAAATCATCCCACAGTACAGTATATGTCTTATTCATTACATTTAGTATTTATTTAAAGTGATAGTTCACCCAAAATTCAAATTTCACTCATTATCTACTCACCCTCATGTGGACTAAGGGCTGGGAGAAGTTTCAGAGTCCTCCGTGGCTTCTCTGAGTTACAGCGGGGCTCCGTGCAGCGCTGCATGTCCATATGGCGGTCGCGAACCGGGCTCAATTTTCTTCGTCCAAAAAGACACACCAAAAAACATCCAAATACCTCCATACTGCTCGTCTGTAATGTCACTCTTGTATTGAAGCCCCAACATGAGAAATTGTTCTGAAGAAAATTAAATAAGTCTATATTTTAAACTTGTTTGTAGTGGAAGCTCCCAGCACTGCTGCGAGATTTGGACGGACCAGGAAGGAGTGGAGTAAGGAGAATATTTCAATTTTGAGTGGACTATCCCTTTAATGGTCTCTTTCTCCCTTTTTTGAAAGTATGTTTTAAGTTAATATTTTTGATATAATTGGTAAATGAGTTCCATCCTGTAAAGGCTCTGTACATTACAGGATGTTTTAGAAGGTTTATTCTAGGTTTAGGTGTGTTAGGTGTGTTCACTATCTGATCTAAGAAATACTGTGGTTCTAATTAAAGTTGGAAGACTCGATTTTTAGTCTGTTTTTAACCAGAAGCCGTGTTAAATTATGGTGCATTTTTTAGATATGTGTGTGCAGTGAACAATTGAGAGCAACTCTAGCTTCTTTGTTATGTGCAATTTGATGTTTTCTAATGTCTCTTGTGGCTGTGGATGCGGATTATTAAGTAAGAGTTATTAGAAAGCAGCCACAAAAATGGTGTTGAAAATGGTTTGAAAGAGCAATAGTTAATCAAATAGAGACAGGGAGAAAAAAAAGAAGATATTTCATCATCTAGTTTCTCAATTTTTTTCATTTTTTTCATCTGTTTATCCAGATAGAGCGAGATAAGGGCTCCAACCTGGCCTTCATGTTCCGGCTGCCGTTCGCTGCAGGCAGGGTGTTCAGTATCAGCATGTTGGATACGCTGCTTTACCAGGTGGGAAAACTTCTTCTGGGGCTGAACGCTGGTTGATTATGGACGAGGTCAAGATAAGTACAGACCTGAGGGGGGGCACACATGTCAGTCAAATCTCTGAAATTTGTGCTGTTACTGTACAGTCGCCCAAAGCAAGTAAAGCAAAGAGCTGAAAAGTCTGTAATTGCTTTTTTTTTTAAACAGCTGCAAAGTCTGTTTTGTTTTGTTTTTTTTAGAAATGGTTGCTCATAAAAGGGAAATTATTATAATGGAGTGATAATGAACAATGCTCATATATGCAATGAAATAAAGACTTGATTTGCTCAGTATGTGTGGGGGAGCATACTGTGGGGAAAATAAGTATTTGATCCCCTGCTGATTTTGTAAGTTTGCTCCCCCACAAAGACATGGACGGTCTATAGTTTTAATGGTATGTTTAGAGACAGAATAATAACAAATACTCCAGAAATAATGTCATTATATAAAAGTTGATAAATGAATTTACATTTGATCAAGTGAAATAATGCGAAAAATCAACAGAGGGTTGAATACTTATTATTTTCCCCACTGTATATATGTACATTCATGTTTTAAACTAATTGCTGCTCGGCTGGATTTACTGGAGTTGAAAAGGTATTCATCACAGTCAATGTCTCTCTCTCTGTGTCGACAGTCCTTTGTTAAAGACTACATGATCGCTATCGCCAGGCTTCTCCTCGGCCTCGACACCACGCCTGGCTCCGGGTACCTGTGTGCTGTAAGTAGGAATCCTCCTGCACCTGAAACCTGGGATTTGAGTAAATGTATGTAACATATGCGTGTGTGTGTGTGTGAGATGTGCATCGACTGAGCTGTCGTCCCCTCTCTCCTCAGATGAAGGTGACAGAAGAGGATCTGTGGATCAGGACTTACGGCAGACTCTTCCAGAAACTCTGTTCCTCCAGCGCCGAGATCCCCATCGGGATCTACCGCACCGAGTCGCACATGTTCTCCAGCTCGGAGGCAAGTTCAGTTTGATCAGACGCTTTGGATCAGACGCCTGGCCTTGGCCTCGGCTTCAGCTTCAGGCTCAGGCTCTGCTTCAGCTTGGGCTTCTGCTGCATCTTTGGCTTCCCTCCATTTTTATATCTCTCAGGGATTTCCTCTCCTTTCTCACCTCCTGCTTTTATTGCATTTTTTTCATCTTCGTGTCATTTATTTTCTCCCCTTATCTTTTAGTTTCCTCCCTCCTCTCTTAAATTCACTTTCTGCCTTTCTTTCCCTCTGTTTTTGTATTTTTCCATTTTGCCTTTATTTCTCTTTCTCTCCTGTCTTTGTTCCACTGCCTCGCTTTTTCTGAACCTTTTTTTATGCATCTTCTGTTTGCTTCTGTTATTGTTTTCTTGTTTTTGTTTTTTTCATGTCTTATGACATTCATATGACAACAGGGAAGGAAATTAACTTTTTTTGTCTTGTGGTTATTAAAATCAGTTGTTTAAGTGGCTGGTACAAGAGACTAACTCACCAGCCATCAGCCAGAAATGTGCCTAAGCTGGCCGCTGTTAATTTCCCACTGTTAATTGTTTATCAAATATGAAATCCGTCATATTTTCTCTTTCACGTGCTGCCTTTTGAGGCTTTAATAATTTTGTTTGCTTTGGATGCCCCCCCATCTTTCATTGCATTTCTTTTTGTTTCAGTGCAAGGACAGTTATGCACAGGTAAGATCCAAACATGCTTTTTTTTTTAAATTTGGATATTTTAGTCCACATCTTTTGCTTAAAGCGAGCAAAGATGAAAAATGCTCTTTTGTTGGCATTTTTCTGGCATTTATAAATATCCAAAGTTCATGATTATAATTTCCTTATAAGGCAGGCCTCCGGAAATAGCACCTGTAAAATTAATGTCACATAGTTTTATGTATCTTTTGAAAAATGCAACTAAGATAACAGGATTAAGCCCGCCGTCACCCTGCTCTCCCAGTCTCAGGTGTCCATCAACGTGGAGCAGGGCGAGGAGCATCGAGAGCGCGGAGAGTCCTGGAAGGAGAAGACGGCCCACAGAAACTCCAGCTCCAGCGACCAGTCGGAGCATCCGCTGCTGAGGAAGAAGAGCATGCAGTGGGCGCGGCGCCTGAGCAGGAAGTCCAACAAACCGTCGAGTCGAGCCGAGCGCATCTCGCAGCAGAGACTCAACCTGTACCGGCGCTCCGAGCGACAAGAGCTCTCCGAACTAGTCAAGAACCGCATGAAGCACCTGGGCCTGCCCACCGTGGGATATGGTGAGTAAAGCAGCTGATGGTGTGACGCCGTGATTGGCTGATATGTAGAAGTTGACTTGTTAGATGTAACAGTTTCTATATGTAATACAGTAAATAAGACTAAAATACAGTAGAACTGATGATTAACAGTTATTTATTTGTGGATATTCTACTATATTCTACTAAAATGTGTAATGTTAATAAGTGATTATACAACTGAAAATGAATAATAATGAAAATTATGTTTGTTGCAGATTGGAGTCTCTGTTCATTAAAAACATTTGTGTAAGGTCACAGCAGCTCTGGTGGCAGAAATAATGAGTTCAGGCTCAGCGGGTGAAGCTGAAGAATTCTTTTCTTTTAGAAAGAATAAAATGCAAATGATGGTCGCTCATTTTCATATTCATGATCGTAGCCTGAGAAGATGAGCAGACCTGTAGCTGTGAGCTCGTATGGGTAGGCTGGACTTAAGGTCAGTGGGATGATCCTCTTTGTACCTCACAAGGGACAACACTGTTCTGTGTTTTTTTTTCATCTAGCAACAAAAGTCTTTTAAATTACTTACTTAATCTTGATTTTGATAATTGCTATATAAAAATTATTATCCGTATCTTATCAGTTATTACTCTAGTAAAGCTGATACACACAGGCACAGACTGAACATTTAGTTGATGGATAAGAAAATTATTAAAACCATTTTGATGGTGAATTTGTGTAGTTAGATTTAATCTGTTTGAGTTTTCGACTGTAAAATGTGTTTTTAATAGTGAATGTACAGTAGGGACACGTGAGTGCCGTTTTCCTTGAAATATTACTGGCTGAAAAATTGAGGAAGTCATTTTCCAGATTAATAATGTCAAATGGAGTGATAAAGGAAATTGTCTGCAGCAGACCTAATGACGCAAACTCACAAAACACTCTGGTTTTGCAACATTGAAACTGACAATTAGAGCGTTTTGAAACCAGTGTACTACCCCGAGAACAGAGAACAACGCGCGATTGATTTCCGGGCCACGGGCCTGAGCTCATTACAGCGGAGTTACATCTGTTTTTATTGCTTCATATGAGGAGCATGTGCTCTATGGGTCTCACAAAGACATCATTAGGACCAGAAGTTGCAGTCAGTGCACTCCATTTAGTTTAAGTTTTGAGGATAACAAGCTCCTCATTAGCTGCTCTGTTACCACCGGGCCTCAGTCCGCCTTAGGAAAGCCCACCTGGATAATGGGTCGTTCTGTGCCCCTGTTGGACTGTGAAAGGTGCAGGTGATTACATACAACCATAGATGTTTGTTTAGTGCAGTAGCAGTGCCAGGTTGCTGCTCTGTTTAACTTTAAACTCAGTAGAAAAAGCCATGCGGTGCTTCTTTACAGTAGCTCCACCCACTTCGGCTTTTCCCAGTCAATTAGATTATTTCTGCCACAAGAACAACGCTGTGCTCATGAAGTTTTATTTAAAACTCCAATCTGTGGTCCCAGTCATTCTGTGTAGTCATCAAGACGTGGTGCAGTGGGTCTTGATAGGGCAGATCATTAACATCACACCTCATCATCATTAACCTTCAGAAATCCTCATTTTTCTCACATCACAGTCACACTCATCAACCTGTGTGCCATAAATCATACACACCACCGTTCATCCCACCAGTCGTGATCATACGGACATGTAGATGTGAACACATCATGCATGAAGATGCAGGAGCACTAAACCTTTGTTTCTCAATTGCATTTTAACCACAGACTGTGCAATTGCCTGCATTCTTAGCTGCTCACTTCTGGACTTTTTGTTTCTTTAGTTCTTCTCTCCTCCCAGCTTCATGCTTAAAAAAAAAAAACCAACAACAAAAAGCAGAATCATGCTCCAGATGTGTTGCACACTTGCTAAATATAATGTAACGTGTCAATTAAATACGTTTCAGGAAGAACCTCAAAAGCCCAAGATCTTCCTAAGATCCATGAAAGTCAGTGAGGATTACTGCAACATGTGACAAATGAATAATTTGGAAGTGATTCTGTGCACACACCAATGCATGGCTTCTTTGCATCGCTATCACCTTTTTCAAGAGTTCTTTTCGAAACTGCAAATGCATTCGCTGCCTGCCTGATCTTTGTTTTCCCTTTTTTTCTTGTTTTCCCCCCTCTTCCAACTACTGTTCCTCTTCCTGCTTTCTCTCTCTGACTATCTGACTATCTTCCCCCCTTTTGGCTTGTAGAGGATGTTTCTAATCTCACTGCGAGCGATGTCATGAATCGAGTAAATCTAGGATATTTGCAAGGTAATTTGTGTGCTGTTTATAACTCATTTACAACATGTGAGTGGTTACCATCCTGTGGAGAAAGAGATTTTTGTCCTTTCACCAGCATCCATTGAAGAATAGCGAACGACTCACCACTAGAAGATATTTCTTTTCCTCACACTTTGCCTTATCTGTTATAGATACTCTACATTTTCTAGTTATTTATGAATGAACACATCAGGACATTGAAGTTAACAGTGAATGCCATTGCTTAGAGTTGCAGGACATTTCAGAGCATCCGTATACAGAGGGGACCAGGCCGTCAGGTTAGCTGGTTGATCACAGTACTGCAACTTTACTGCATGAGTGTGTGCGTGCGTGTGCGTTTTTGTGTACTGTACGTGTGCGTGTGTGTGTGTGTGTGTGTATATATGTATCCTGCCGGACTGAGTGGTAGATCAGCAGCCAATCTATCTCGCTCTACTATCCCTCTCTACTATCTCTCTATCTGGTCTTTTCTGCATTGTGTTCCCGTGAGGTGACGTCCCAGTTGGCTAGAGTACTGCAGGGCACAAGAGTATGGCTTCAAGAGTGGAGCGGAACATGTTATGTCTGTGGATGGAAGGCTACGTAGGTGTAGATTAATAATATCAACCTCACATATAAAAGAATAATGTGTCTCAGAGGTTTCCTGATGATATAGAGGAGGAGGAGAAGCTACGATGCTTCCTTCACCTCCATCTTGTCTCTTTTATTTCCACACTCCTAAGAACGTATTAATCACTTTATACAATGGCCACATAGTCACAGGTAAAAAGAGAAGCAGTGCTTAAAGGGATAGTTCTACATTTTGGCAAATTGGCCCATTGCCATAATCCCTATAGTTTTAGGAGAAGGTTCGTCACCTTTAATTGTCGGTGCAAGCTATTTTTAGAACGGCAGAGCAGAGCCGTGAGCTGCTCAGAGCTACGCTACGGAGGCTCATGGGATTTCTTGGTTTCCCTCATCAAACTCATCAAATAAACAATCCAACAACTCCAAAACGCTCTAGTGGACAAGTTGTGACCTGCACATTCACCACGCTATGAGATAATAACACAACGTTACCAGACAGAGTTGTTTTAGAGGCAAATTCATACAAAACCGCTGATGAGCATTCCTGTCAGGGGCAGTTTTTCAGCAAGCAGTCTCTGCATTTGCATCGAAAACAACTTTGTCTCTTGTGTATTTGATGAGGGAAACCAAGAAATTCCATTAGCCTCGCGGCTCTGCTCCGCAGTTCTAAAAATAGCTTGCACCGACAATTAAAGGTAATGAACCTACTCCCTAAAACTATAGGGATTATGGCAATGGGACAATTTGCCAAAATGTTGAACTACCCCTTTAAATTGTTATGTTTTTCTTAAAGTTTAAGGTAGTTTTTGCTAGTTAGAGTTTATTAACCTGTATTGTTGTCATGGCTTCCTGCAGTTTAATACAGTTTGTGCACTGATTTACAGAGAAGTAGGTGAACCCTTTGAAATGATCTGGTCTCCTGCATGAATTCATCATAAGTGTGTATATAAACTATTGAACACACACATTAAACATCCATAGTACTGGTTGGGAGAAAGAAGCCTTGGATTTATGGTATGTTCAGTTCAACTTACAGGGGTTAAGGTTCAGGATTTGTGTTCCCAGTTAGCTACGTCATGAGAAACGCTACCTAAAGTCGTAATTCCAACTTGGAAACTCGGAGGAACTTCAGTAACCTTGAACAGTGAATAAAAGCCGTACATGACAATGTTTATTAGACACTTAGTCTTGTTTTTGTGTCATTAAATTAGACATAACGTTTTAATAAACTACCACGTACTGTATTGTCAGGTGATATTAGCTAACGATGCAAACAATGGTTGACAAAACAGTTGCTTTTACAAACTCATGATTGAAATGCCCAACTTTAAAAGTAAATTGAATGCATCAGTGTACGTGGACAAACATATCTGTTAGTTTAAGCTCTGGGCTCCAACTCCTTTGTTTGAGCTGATTCTGTAGTAGATCAGTCATTGTTCTGCTACACGCAGCCACCCTGTCGTTATCCTTTCCTGTCCAGATACAGGATAAACTTAGCTAGATTCATTTCAGCCCCGATGATTTGGGAGCTGTCCAGACGAGTCCTCTGAGATCTCAGAGCTTCTTTTAAAAGGCAAAGTAGCTCCAACCTTCCTTCACCTCTGATCTTGTTTCATTGATTGGACTCCAGGTTTGGGAACTCCTGACTCCAATTAGCTTTCAACTTTCACTAAGGGGTTTACAGACCTTTTCCATCCTGCACTGTGAATGTTTGAATATGACTTTGTTAGATCCATCCGACCATATTTTAAAACAAATTCATACATGGAGACAGATTATTCCAAAGGGTTCACTGACAGCAGAGTGGTGGTTATCCTGACTGCAAGTATTAGGACAGAAAAACGCTTTTCACTGCACTGGCTTTGTACTCCAGCACACGGGATTTTAAATGAAACATAATCATAACGTTAAATCTTTAATTGGTACAGTTAAAGGTGTAAAAATAGCATCTTAAGGGCTGTATTTTTGCTGACATCTAGGGTTTTTACTGTAGTGATTTATAAGGAATTATAGATATTGTGTATAGACACAGGATTTACATACAGGCTGTGGTGTATGCTCAAAATGCTCTATATTTGGCTGTAAGACTTTTGCAGTAAAGATGATTTCTGGATCTTTAGGATACAATATCTACATATACTTATTAAGCAAAACATCAAAAGTCAACATATTATAAAACTTGGTCATTGTTTAGTATATCTTTTATCTGGATTTGACCTCATTTTAGTGATTGTTTTTATTTATTATTTTTATCTACCACATTTAAAAACAACCTCAGTTGTCCAAAGTGCTGCACAACATTTTGTAATCAAGTGTCAGCAAATATAAATGACAGTAAGAAACAACATAAATTACCAGTATAGATTAACAATAATAGTTAAAGGGATAGTTCAACATTTTGACAAATTGTCCCATTGCCATAATCCCCATAGTCATAAAAGTAGGTTTGTTACCTTTAATTGTCAGTGCAAGCTGTTTTTTGAACGGCGGAGCAGAGCCGTGAGCTGCTCAGAGCTAGGCAACTTGTCCACGAGAGCGTTTTGGAGTTGTTGGATTGTGTATTTGATGAGTTTGATGAGGGAAACCAAGACATCCTGTTAGCCTCCAACCGTAGCGTAGCTCTGAGCAGCTTGTGGCTCAAAAAAATAGCTTGCACCGACAAATAAAGGTAACGAACCTACTGCTATGACTATAGAGATTATGGCAATGGGCCAATTTGCCAAAATGCTGAACTATCCCTTTAACTATTATTGTTGATCTATATTGGTAATTTATGTTGTTTTCTTACTGTCATTTATATTTGCTGACACTTGATTACATTTATGTTGTGCAGCACTTTGGACAACTGAGGTTGTTTTTAAACGTGGTAGATAAATAAAAATTTGAGTTGAGTTGTTTGATGTGTAAAACCTGATGTGCTGGATCACAGAGCCACAACAATGAAAACACTGTTTAACTGCATCACACTGTATACGGTATGTGTGATTTATTTTCTTTAAAACACTTCTCCACTAATGTTAAATGAGTATTTCCTGTGGCCATGGTATAATCTATACTTAATACACTGTAGTCTGCACCAGCTAATTGTGGATTAGAGGAGGGAGGAGACAATTGGTACAGTCATGAATCCTGCCGGCATCTCTTCTCTCCACTCACCACTGTTATAGGGTGTGTTTTGTTTTTTTTAGTGTTATTGATTGTCCCAGGTGATGATCCAGCTGCAGGTCGTCCTCTTCCACTCTCACACTCCCGATGTGTTCTGCTTCACTCTCAGTTTGGTTTGAGTCGCTCTGCGTTTTGGTCCAGTCTGACGGATGCTGGAGCATGTCCTCTGTGTCTGTGGGTGTGTCACATGTCACTCAGGGAGGGGGGGGCGGGGATGTGTTTCTTGTTTTTTTTTTGTTTTTTTTTGTGGGGGGGGTGGGTAGTGGGTACGGACGGGGATGCTGAGTGTCGTCCGTTGGCATGGCAACCTGCCGCCCGCCTCACCAGCCTGTTGGTCCAGTGTGGAATGCGCAGGATGATCGACATAAAAAAAGGGAATGCGATGGAGATCGATATGTTGCGTGGCCGCGGACGCTGTCTGCATGCTGGCTCCGTTATTATTCTGAAGCTGCGCATGAGGTTTCCTGTTTGAGTCAGCAGGCAGCATGGGCCGCCCTTCTCCCCCCCCTTTAATGCCACACAAGTGCCCTGTCAGTAACGGTTAGCCCTTCTCTCTCTTCCACCCCCCCAACCCCGCCCGCCCCCCCTCGCCTGGCTTTAAAAAAAAAAAAGGGCCACAAGCAGGTGGGTTGTCATGGAGACACATGTTGCCCTCCTTTGCCTTCCTTTGTCCATCACGCAACAACAACGCAAGTACTGTAGGAGCCACTGCCACAGAGAGAGCACACAACAACAACAACACCAACACCCATACATGCAAACAAACACACATACAGACATGAATAACACACACATTCGTACGTACACTCACACACACACACACACAGAGTATCTGGGGAATGACTGTTAAATCGATTTCCTCTTATTGATTAAGACTTTCATCAAACACTGTGCAGAATAGTTTCCATAGTTTATTCAGTTACACTGTGGATGCAATGAAATGATATTGTTGCAACTGTTGATGTGTGTATAACAGATTTAATTTAATGCACAAATAAAATGGCGTCCAATGTAAATTTTTCTAAGTTGTGCTGTTGCTAAATAGACAGGATTAGTATGAACAGCTGTTCACTTAGCAGTGTTGTTTATATGATGAAAGGTCATTATACACTCTCTGAGCAGTGCTACTTCTTCAGGGCAACACTGGATACTAATTAGTTTTATAAGGTCAAGAGAGTTGCATGCTAACTTAAGGAGCCGACTGGTTTTCTTGACAATTAGCAAAAAATAGCAATAGCAAAACTTAAAAAATATCTCTAAAACCAGTTAATTTGTTGATGTTTTGTTTTTTTTAATTAAGAGTAATGTATTACAGAATATACAATAGAACAATCTGTCAAAATAATCAATATAAATCATCTTGGCGGTACAGTTTTTAATAGCCTAATAGAATAATAGATAACTGACTGATTTACTGTCACTGCAGTTTGGATTACAAATGTGTTTACTACTGATGTCCGCAGCCTGCTACATACAAAGGTTACCGTTAATTAATGAAACCATTTGTAGCTACATTAAAAACAGATCCAAAGCAAATGACATTATTCCTATAGATATATGTTAGTATAATGTTGCATTATTTTACGTTTATGAAGGCAGATGAGTAACAAAAAAAAATCTGTAAACAGTAAAAATGTTCTGCTGGGTTCATATCTTGTCTGCCATCCCATCAGTGACCAAACTACTGCACATTCAGCTCTTTGTTTCCCTTTTAAAACCGTACTGTCAGCTTGATTGATGTCAGCAACGTGCGCTCTCGTTTTAAAAGAAATGTGATCGTTAATCATAATCAACAGTTGTAACAAGCATCTCTCTTCACTTTACAGCCAGTCTAGGAAAAGAGCATCATCCCCACCACTAATTATGTCAGATATTTGAACCACTTGGTCTTATTTCTGTATGTGGGTTACTCTGCCTTTGTCCTCACTTGAAAGGTTGAAAGTGGTTAGAGGGCTCATTTCCTGGCTGATGTACTGTTTAATGGGGGGGAGGACGAGGGAGGGCTCCAGAGCGGCTCTGAAGGTCTTTTCTATCTCTTCTTACAGACGAGATGAACGACCACCAGAACACGTTGTCCTACGTCCTCATCAATCCTCCTCCTGACACCATGCTGGAGCTCAATGACATCGTGTAAGAACCAGAACAGAAGAATATATTACTGTCTTCATCTTTTATTTCCTTTTTCTTCTTTTTTTTACATTTATTCACTGGACTTTACTTTGCCTTTGCCGTGAGAGTGTTAGTTTCCAGCCTCATTTCAAGAGTCGGTTGCCGTTTCATTTCACAGTGTAATTTACTGTTTGAATTAGAGATGTGGGCAAAGATAGGAGGAGAGGAACAGGCCATCAGAGGATACAGCAGTTACACAAGAGCATATCTCTAAAAAGGTTGATAATTGCAGGAAGGGCACACATTTTTACACAAGTAGACAAAAATACATTGTGTTTAAATTTGTAGTGAGTCTGATGTTTTAATAAATAAACCAAATTGTGTACCGTACTGACTTAAATATAAGACCCTGATTATCAGAATGAGAAACTGATTTATTGCCAGGTAGTTACAGTACAACTTAATTATACAGCTACGAGGAATTTCCTTTGGTGATTGGTGACAGGCAAGGTGTATGTATGACATATACTGTAGTAGCACAAGACAGTAATACTCACATGGACGTAATATACGGTATATAAATGTAATATTGTAATATGATTAAATACTAATATATTATTACAATCATAATTTACAAATATACAATACAATAAAACTGTCCACCATGGTGGAAAATTGCCTTCGGCTCACGGTAAAAACAATACGAATTTCATTAAAAACACAGTTAAATATATGAATGAAAAGTTAAGGATACAGTTAGAACACAGTTAAACATAAAATAAATAAATAGGAAAAGAAAAGAAGAAAAAAACAATGTAGGCATTATGGTAGCAGTGGGGGAAGAAGCTGTTTTTGTGCCAAGAGGTTTTGGTCCTGATTCACCGCAACTATAGAAAAAATGTAAACAACAGCCCCTTCCCTTTTCAAAACCTTTCAAACCTCCACTTTTGTAAGACTTAAAATATATGTCCGTATTATATTTGAAAATAATAAAACACACTGAGTAAGCGAGGTCTTTTTGGACTTACCATCTCTGATACATTATATTCTGTGACACCATATCTCTCTGCTGCTTTTATCGCTGTCATCTTAAAAGTTTGCATCGAGACTTCTCTTCATCTCTTTGCGAACTCGCCTTACTTTTGAGCCACTTTGTTCAGGACGTTCAGGAAGTCTCTGTGCTTCTCCATTATTCAGGCCGCCTTAGGAAGGAGGTATTAGGCGCCACCTGCTGTTGTGGACGTGTATTGTTTTGTATTTACAAGTCTGAAGACTCTGAATATAGGGCGACCTCACTTTTTCATAAAATATTCATAAGGAAGAAAATGAAAACACCCTGGGTTATATTCAGGCCAATGTATTATATCCCATTCAGATTTTCTTAAAACTTTCTACTGTTTAATACGGTTTTGTACAGATGTGCACAGGAAATACACAAATACATTTATTTAGTTTTAGGTTAAGATAGCATCACTAAGTGACAGTAGTATCACACCACAGTCAAACAACCAGCTATTTTTTTTTTAAACTTTAGCTCTGAGACATTTGAGTTTTGATTTCTGTGATTAATTTTCATTTCTAAAGTTTGAGTCCAGTTTTGTTTTTCAGCTGTTACACTATAATCCTTCAGCCTCTCTGCTCCATTCTGCCTGATAATGTGGATTTCCTCTCTTCAGGTACATTATCCGGTCCGACCCTCTGGCCCACATGCCAGAGGACTCGCAGGCGGGGCAGCCGCACAGCACCAGGAACCAGCAGGACTTTGGCACAGAGACGAGAGACGAGACTCACCTCTGAAACCCCAACACACCTACTGTAAACACCCAAACCCAAGCTACCCCACTTCCCCCCCAACCCTCCCCCAACCCCCAACCAGTCCTCGACACCCTGACCCTTAACTCTCTTTAAGACGGAGCTGGTTTGTCTCGCGCAGATGAAGAAGACTCGTCTCGGGCCAAGGAACAGAACAGGAACAGTCTGTAGTGAATGTGCATTATGTGTCTCTCGGGCTCAGACCAGAAACAATCGCCACGGCGCTGAGAGACCGGCTGGTTCCCACTGAGCTGCTACAGGAGGATGCATGAAGAGTGCCTCGTCATCGACCCCCCCCTCACTCACACACACACATACACACACACACCTTAACTAACTCTACTAACACGCATCTGAAACTGAGAAACGGGCACTGGAAATCGACCCCTTCCTCCCTCCTCCTCCCCCCTCTAACCAAAGGTCTGAGAGACTGGATTTGCTGTTGTGAGAGGCTCTTTGGACAGAATGAGGATTTTTTTTCTTTTTCTTTTCTTTTTTGTTTTTGTGCACATACAGTATAAGAAATCAAATCATCATTTCACCCGACTTGTTTTGCTCCGGGGTGAAGTTTCCCTCACGCCGCGACTCAGACCGACCGACCGACCTCCTCTACACCTGTTTCTACCTAAACCCGAATTCTCGAGAACGGTAAATGCTCTGAAATAAGGCGCTAGTATTCAAGCATTTACTATGACATCACTACATGTGCACTTTTCCTTAATTTATTACTTTGTTATTCGTTTGGTTTGTATTGACTGTTTGCATTCTCTTTATCAGACAGGATTTTAATTTTCTTTACGAGCACAAACTTTTTTATGACAAACTGTCCTCTGGCATTTTTAATCAGCCATGTAAAAAGAAAGAAAAGGTTCTGTTATGTTTTTTTTAAAGTTCATTTTTGTTGTAGCTATTGTCAAAAAGTGATTATTGTTAATTTATTTAATTATTTTATTAGTCTCCAATCATGTCTGCTCTACTCTATGTGCCATTTTGTTATTCTTTCTTTCTTTGTAAATATATTTAAATGTTTAAATTTCTACATTATGTGCCATTCTGCATCTATTTTTTATGATATCAGTGTTAGTGGGGTTTCTTTGTCTTTATTTCTGAGCCTGACCATTACCCAGTACATAAATCTTCAGTATAGAAATGGGACACGTTCATACAAAATATGAATTACTTATTAATATCAGCTATTGAAACAATCACAAATTCAGTTCATGTTAATGAAACAGCCCACAGTGCACACTACTTAATTTGCCAGTATAGTTTATCGTGATTTTTCCATATGATAATAAGCTATTTTTAGAAAAATATTTGTCTTATTTTTGTCGATAAGTTTAGGAGTATTTCTGTTGTTTATAGCTGTAGTTTGTTTTTGTTTTTTTTGGTGAAATGTGTTTATTTGCTCATTGGATATTTAAAAGAGCAGCTCGGTATGAATAATATAGAGCTACAGGAAGCAGGAGATTATTTTATGTTAGCTTAGCTTAGTTTAACATGGAAGCAGAGGGAAACATCAAGTAGCACTTTTAAAGCTTGCTACTGTAATAAACATGTCATATCTTGTTGTGACCGTTTTCACTTTTCGGAGCATTAAACAAAATGCAATGTGTTAATTTGTGATGTTAGACTGGCTGTTTCCCCACACTTCCAGTGTTTATGCTAAGCTGGGCTAACATCTTTTGGCTGTTGGCTGTTATTTAGTTTATAGGGACGAGAATCATCGAACTCTGAGAGAGAAAGTTAATCATGTGTGCTACAGGTTCTCAAAAAGGATTTGATATATCAATATCAGACAAGTCAAATATCAAGTATCGATCCAGTTAGTCAGGTTCTAGTTTTAACTTGAATTTATTTGGAGTTGATTGTTAATCCTCCGGTTACATAATTCTTTAATGAGTTGCAGTAGAAGTGGCAGCAGAACAGTTTTTGCACAGATATTGACATGCAACAGTTGAATCTGTTTCAGTCTTGTCATATTGTTTCCAAATGAACTTAGAAATATACTTGAGATGAAGTGCTCTCCTTTTCCAGATTGTACAGGCCACGTGTGTGTGTAAGAGCGTTGCTGTGCAGCATTTGAAATTTGTTCAGCTCTATGTTTGGTTCATTGACTGTAAATAGTATCTTTATGATATTCACCGTTTGCCATTTTGCTTTCAGTCTTGTCTGTATGATTTAAAAAGTGAAAGAGGACTTGAACTATTTTTGCACTAAGCTCTGCGGGGATGTCTAGAGCAAAACAGCATGACCCTTTAAGCTGAATCTGTACAACACAGCGGACAGTATTCAACCATTCCTGTGAAGCAAAGACAGCCAGATGTGCAGTATTGTGCACATGCACACCTTGCAGATGTTTGCAAAGCTTACTTTACGTGCCATTTTTATTTTCAAAACAAAGATGAAGTGATAGCTCTGATGAAGGGATCTTAAAATGTATTGTTTTCTCTTTGAAATCTGCCTTTTGTGGAGGAATCAGCATAAGCTTTTTCTCTCTTTCTCTCTATGTTTTACAATTGATATATTTTGCAAAGAGTCCAGTTGAATTGAACTGTTGATCTTTGCTCAGCAGCCCCTCAGAAGTGTCAGTTTACAGGGCAGGAGAGCTGAGGAGTGAAAGCACGAGCGACCACGATGGAGGATACGATCGGTGTGTTGATCCATTCATTCAACGTCTTCCTGGGTCCTCACTTCACAACACTTCACAACTAAATCACTTCAGATCTCCTACTGTCCGTACTTACAATACCACAAGGGGCATGCAAACACTTTAAAGAAAAAAGCATGTTTTGATATACAAGCTTGCCAAGAACGATACATTTTGTACATTTAGGACATTTAATGTGATGTCCCGTCCTTAGAGAAACCCATAATCAAGTCAACTGCTTGCAAGTTGGATCCATTATTTGATACTGTGTATTTATATGAATGGAACATGCATGTCGTCTCGGTGTTATCAGAAACCTCCGTATTATGTTTACCTCCACTTTGTTTTTAAGTCACGTGTCAAAAAGGGGTTGATCCATTTTGTACTATTTCTTATGAGAAGCGAGTGTCCTTCTCCGTATATAAAATATGAACAAATAAATGCTGCATGCAGCCAGATCTAATGAATGAATGGGTGTTTTTATTTCTTCTCAGGTGTTCAGGTAACAGAACAAACAGTGATCACTCACAGATGATTTGTAATTCAACAACTGCTACGACTTGTTCAACTGGCAGTAAAAAGTTGTGGCATCATAGTGAAGTTGTTAAATGAGATTAAACAAAATTCTGCCACAGTTCATGAATTTGAATAGTTTTGTAAATTTTCTATATTTGCTTTTTACTCTCTTCAGACATCACTGTTTTGTTTTTTACAAAACATGACATAAGACCCCATGAATTTAAAATAATACAAGTAAATTAAATACAATAAAAAAAATTTAAAAAATGTATCAAATAGAAAACAGATATTCATAGGGCCTACCATAATTTACAGCAATGAGGTATCAATCATTGAGAAACACAATACAACAATAACCCATATCCCTCCATGACATCACACAGTTTTTCTGAGAGGAATAAATGCAAAACCCTCAGTGTCTATCTGTGTAGTACAGCTTTAGTAAATCAGGACAAACTGAGTCATGTTTTAACCAAGATACAGTATTAATTCATTGTGAAGAAAAAAAGCACAAGGAGAGAGGAAACAGAAATTGTCATAATGATGATAGAGAATCAAACATGTCTGACAGTTTAACAGGAATGAGCATTTCATTTTAAACATCTGATGATAAAATGTATCATTACTAGCACCTGTTTCCAAACTATAAAACAACGGATCAATAAGTGATGAAATCATTAAAAAATATAAGTGGTTCAAAATCTAAAACTGCTCATGAACAAACGGTTACAAAAAGGAAAAAAAAAATCAGAACAGTGGATGTGGATAAACGACTATAACAAGATGCTGATAACCAGGATAATGAACATGTGAACAAGTTTATCGCTTGATGATGATGTGATACACTCTCAGCATTTTGTTTTCAATTTTTCTCAGATATTAATCTTGATGGTAAGAATGAACAAGATCAAAAAAATGAATGAATGACATGAATGTTTCCAGCGTACATCAGCATAATGACATAATTAACAGTGATTTAAAGACAAAATGACAGGTGAGCAGGTGTAGAAGCAGGTTGGCTGTGAAGTGTGATGATGAGTTTAGAGTTTAATAAACCTCAAACCATCATGACAGAAAAACTAACATCCCTGAACGTCACAGACTGATCTCAGTGGGACAGATTTTGATATCAGAGGTTTCAGCTTCACCAGACGGTCCAACACTGAAATATGGGAAGAGTTTCTCAGTGAAAGTGTCTCTGTAAGTGTAGATGTGAGTCATGTCTTCAGGGTCGTAGAAGGACACCTTCCCCCTGTCATAGTCCAGCTGGACTCTGATTTTCTCTGGACTCTTCTTCACTGTCACAGTCTTACCATCACCATTGGTGTATTTTCCATCATGATGACATAAACACCAGACTCCATTTTTTGGTGAAGGTAAATATCTCTCCCTTCCTGTCAGCTGACTCTTTAACCAAACCCACATTCCAGTCAGGATGATCTCCCACCTCCACCTCCCAGCTGTGTTTCCCTGAGCTGAAGCCCTCAGAGCCCAGGACATCTGCAAAGTAATTGCATCTCTCTGGATTGTCAGGAAGCTGCTGCTTTGTGTCTCCATTTCTCACACTGGTCAGATCATCAGACAGATGGAGGATGGGATCTGCAGTGTTTGGGTCCAGGATGACAGGAGTGAAGTGGACCTTCTCCTTGATCTTCTCCCAGACTCTGAAGGACAGGTTGCCCAGGTGTTTGGCCTCATCTATCAGAGCTCCTGAGAGCAGCTGTGGATCTGACAGTGAGCACTGGGCTCTGGCTCTGGTCTGAGTGGGTTTATAACTGCTGAGGAACGCCACCTTGTGTTTCTGCAGCTCTTCTTCAACAGCACAGATACTGTCTGACAGAGAGGAGATCTGCTCCTCAATCATCTTCATCTCTCTGCTCATAGTCTTCCCCTTCTGCTCCTCTTCCTCCCTCAGAGCTGCCAGTCTGGACTCCTCTTCCTCTCTCAGGAGCTGGTGGAGCTTGTTGAACTCTGCTCTGATCTTCCTCTCTGTGGACAACAGCTGCTTCTTGGAGTGTTGAATCATGTCATCGTATGTTTCCTCCACTTCCTCGTATATATCCAACTTGTCCTTCGGAGACTCTAAGTCAGATTCCAGCTGCTGCTTCAGGTCACTGACTGCTTCTTCTACAGGAACCACCTTGTGACTCTGGTCATGAGAAACCTCACAGACGGTGCACACAGCTCGATCTTCATCCTTACAGAACAATCTAGGCTCCTCTTCATGTTTACTACAAACCACAATTTGTTTTTCATGTTGCTTTTCAGCCTCTGATGACCCAGATTTCTGTCTCCCAGCAAAGGAATCAGCCAGATCCTTCAGTGTAAAATTCACCCACGGATTCTCTTTTGAAGATTTCCTTTTACAAATAGGACAGTTCTTGTTTCAGCTTGTTTCCAGAATTTGTTCAGGCAGCTTGAACAGAAACTGTGGTTGCAGCTCAGAGACACAGGATCTCTGAAAGTCTCTGAACCAGAGGAGGCTGGTCCATTGAGGCAGAGGAGGTTGGTCCTCCTCTATTTTTGAGAGGCAAAAGGAAAATTTATTTTTTATTTAAGAAAGAGTAACTGGTTGAAATAAATCATTACCAAATCTCAGTATAATTTATAAAATATTATATATGTATTTTATCATAAAAAAAGTTTGTTTTTTGGAAGAAAATCCACTTAAAACGGCTCAACTGCGCCGCCAGCAGGCTCAGGAGACAGAGCAGGCTGTGTGAGGAGCAGGGAGCAGGAAGGTGGGGGCTCTACGGAGGTGGCAAGATTTTTACTTCCCTAACTGGCCTCGGGGCGGGATCTTCTTCCATTGACTCAATGCATTTAGGATGTCTTCATCCTGACCTGTGATTGGCTAAGACACGTAAAATGACGTCATGACGGAGGAGGCTCTTCTGTACCAATCAGCAATCAGAACACAAGATTGACAGCAGGTTGGTCCAATAACAGTTCCCAAATTTCATTCTCACATTTATACAGCTGTAAACAGGAAATACCGCTATGTATTTTACAGCTTTCACTACCAGCTATGCTCGGACAAGAAATATGGAGTTTTCAGCGATATTGGAATCGGTTGGAGGACATAATGTTAGCGGCACGACCGGGACACAATACGGAGCAGCAACGAAGTTGTTTTGTTGTGATATGCTGCTGTCGTGTAGTTACTCTGACAGCTGCATTCGCGTTGACTGTCACAACGGTAACCTGGGGTCGAGGCGCGGAAGGAGAAGATATTTAGCGGCACAACAGCGGGACATAATACGGAACAGCAACGCACTTTGTCTTGGGCGAGTGTACTAATGAGTGTTGTGTGATGTGCTGTGCTGTCCTGCAGTCTTTGTAAACTGCTGCGGTAGCGTAGTGGGTAGAGCAGATGGCTGGCATGCCGGTGACTATACTATGAAACTGACAAAGTTTGATTTCTGCTCACTCTGCACCTCTGATGTTGTCAACAGGATCTCTGCTCCTCTCATGGTCCTGATGTCAAAGTCACTCACCTCCACTCATGGTCCTGATGTCAACAGACTTTTATCATTTAATAAAATGTTTTTTTAAAGAAGTCTTGTACGTCATTGTTTTATTACTCAAATTAAATCGAATATAAGAAAGTAGAGATAGGTAGTTGACTAAAATAACATGACACCGTGGACTGGTTTTCCTCCTGTCCTCCCCAATTTTTTCAGTCACCAGCCGCCACTGCTCTGAACACACGTGGCAACTCAGGAAACTTTCAAAGACAGAAGCTTTCTCAGCCATTTCATACACAACAGCAGCAACACGACTCACCGAGTTACTGAGTCCTCAGCTTTCCTCTTACAGTCCTCTAAACGTGTGTTTTTCAGTAGAGATCTCATTTCCTGTAATGGCGTCTCAGCTCTGATCGACACTGTCCCATTTACTTTCACTTCCTTTCACTTCTATCAATGATTTTCACTTTAACACAGTCATGTTGTGTTTTCACCAGCAGGTGGAGTTGTGGACACGTCCAGTGGAGTACTTACCACTTCATGTTCTGCTTGTTTATCTGCAGCAGTTTTTACATTATTGTTTTATTCACTCAAAGTCATGTGGATCTTTTTCATTTATTGGTTAAACATTTTTAAAACAACATCAGGGTAAACACTTCCGCTTTTATTTTAATATAATATGAAGAAAATCACAAGGCAGGAGATTCAAACAAAAATGAAACTGAAATAAGAGAAAAATAAAACATTTGTGTCAGTTTATCAGTAAACATTGTAGCCTATTGTAAAAAGAAAAGGATCTTTTTCTCAGGTGAACCTCAGGAAAGAAAGGCTGCATGGAAATGTTCCACAATAATTCCCATTCCCAAGGTTATGAACCCCCCCGGAATTACAAGCATTCAGACCACTTCACTTCTCTTGTAGTGAAAAGTCTTTTAAAAAAAACAAGGTTCTCTCTCTGGTTGTAGACAAACTTGATCCTCTTCCATTTGCCCACCAAAGAAATAAGGGAGTGGATGATGCAAAACTTTTTATCCTTGATAAAATATGTAAACACCTGGAGAAACCTAAATCTCATGTCAGGCTTTTATTTGCCGATTTTTTTAAATTTATTTTTTTGGTTTTTAATAAGATGCAACAACATAATAATCGAGACCAGGGCCGGCTCTATGCAGGGGCAAGAGGGGGCAGCGCCCCCTCAAATAAATTTCTTGCCCCCTCAAATCAAAATTTTAGAAGTTGAGAAAGAACATTTTAATATACTCAAAAATGTGTATATTATAAATTGACAAAATTATCTGCAGTAGCACAAAAATCTGCCAAAAAGGGACACTGTTCTTTTCTAAAATGTTCTGTTTGTTTTTTTCTTTTTTAGTATTCATAAGACTACCTTTCAGTTTTGTAAATCTTGACCATAGACCCCCCCCCCCCCCCCCCCCCCCCCCCCCCCCCCCACCACCAGAATGCTTCACTTACATGTTAAAATCACCAACATTTTCTGGGGGGGATGCCCCCAGACCCCCCTACAGGGGTTTAGCTACTCACCTTTTTCACCCCCTCTGGGTTTGCAATGCATCTTCATATGCACCCCTAACCCCCCATATAATGTGGCTCTTTGCATTACGACAGTAACAAATCTGGGCTCTGAGACCCTGGTTGGCCCCCCTGACCCCTAGTTGGACAGGTCTGAAGGTAGAGGCCTGACAAAGTGCAATCCACTTCTCCAGGGGCCTCATTTATCAAAGAGGGTGTAAAACTGCTACTAAATATTTGCGTACGGCGAAAAGACGAAAATGGCGTACACCCTAAATATTTACACCTTTTTCAGATCAATCAAACTGTGCGTACGCACAACTCTCCGCAAAAAATCACACAGGACTCAAGAATGGTGCACACGTGAACACACCTCTTACTCCGCCCCCGGAACGCCTATATACAACTCTATATGGTCAGCACGTGCATATTTAATTAGCCATGTGCTCTCTGTGGCGCAGCAACTTTTGTGACAACAAAGTGACAACGGAGACAACGGGCGGAGGACGGGGGAAAGAAGCGGAACTTCTCCGCTTCTCCGAAAGCAGATACACGGGCAATAAATCAGTCAGAAAAATGATCTTGCATTTTAATAAGCTACAATAAAAACAAAAACCTCCCAAATCTCAACAAAAGGGAGCAGAAAGAAGAAGAATCTTATATAATCTGCCCGTTTATCCCAGAAAATCTTTTTTTTTTTTTTTACCTAGATGTTAAAACAATGTAGGAAGCAGGACGATAGTTACCATTACTTTGCAGGCCTTCCCACTACACAGTTACAGCTCTACTGGACTCGGTTTAGGTCATTTTCCATTACAGCTGAGTCCTTCACAGTTCCTCCTCAGGGCCGCGTTGTCTAGCTCTTTATTCTCCCCTCTCGTCAGCTCCAAACACACGTGCACCTCGTTAACTCAGGTGACAGAATAATAACAGTCTCAGTAGCTGCAGATCACGGGCGCTGCTGCCGGTGTGTTTTTAAACTTGGATGGTTTGATCCTTGTCGGACGTCACACATAGCCTAATCAAAAAAGCAAAATCCACAATGCGCTCTGTTTATCAATTAACATAAAGCCTAGTGTTATTATAGAGCGGGTTGGATTGCCAGCACCGGTCCACCACTACCACAATTACTTTAAAAAATCCTCTGTGCTCTTCTAAATGTACTCCGCTCCTCTCTCCCTCTCACACTGCAGTTCTCTGACTCAGCAACGGTGTCGCCAATTCCTCCTGTTCCTCAAAAAAGGCGTACGCCAGGGTCAAAATGGGTGTAAATGTCCGCACTTTTCCCCGTCAGGTTTTGGCTTGATAGATCCCAAATTTGGCGGAGAAAAGTGCGTACGCACAAAACGAGGGGAAAATGGCGTAAAAAAAAAGGTGTATCCACGATGATAAATGAGGCCCCAGGTTGGGGTTGGACACATAGTCAACAACCCAATGCAATTAAGTTACTATAAGCACAGAGAAAAAAAGTGCTGGAGCATAATGTGTTCACATGATGCCCCCTTCACATTTCTGACTGCCCCCTCATATACGCCTGCCTAGAACCGGCCCTGATCGAGAGACTAGTGTCTTATTTTAATCTGCCTGATCAGCTTTTAGCCTTGCTTTTACAATTTTTTAACAAACAGGACACGGCGGGTTTTAGTCAATGGGGTCTTGTCTAAAACTCTGGTCTCTAACACTGGTTGTGTCCTCTCTCCATTACTTTGTATTTTATATACTGACAGCTTCAGGTGCCTTAAGGCAGATAGCTTCCTTGTTACATTTTTAGATAACACTGCTCTGTTGTTGTCACTTCTTCATGGCACAGAGTCAGATCATGGTAATGCTCTTCCTGATTTCATTAAGTGTCTGGTGTATCAACAATTTTCTTGACCTTAATGTCTCAAAAACTAAGGAAGTGGTTGTTGATTTTTAGGAAACATAAGGCAAACACAACTGTAAGCACGATTCATAGTGAGGACGTAGAAATTGTTGAATCATATAAATATCTTTGTCTTATCTTACCTTGATCTTAATTTTCACTGTCTCGCACTTTTTTTTCTCTTTGAAATCTGCCTTTTGAGGAGGAATCAGCAGAAGCTTTTTTTCTCTCTCTCTCTGTGTTTTACAATTGATATATTTTGCAAAGAGTCCAGTTGAATTGAACTGTTGATCTTTGCTCAGCAGCCCCTCAGAAGTGTCAGTTTACAGGGCAGGAGAGCTGAGGAGTGAAAGCACGAGTGACCACGATGGAGGATACGATCGGTGTGTTGATCCATTCATTCAACGTCTTCCTGGGTCCTCACTTCACAACACTCCACAACCAAATCACTTCAGATCTCCTACTGTCCGTACTTACAATACCACAAGGGGCATGCAAACACTTTAAAGAAAAAAGCATGTTTTGATATACAAGCTTGCCAAGAACGATACATTTTGTACATTTAGGACATTTAATGTGATGTCCCGTCGTTAGAGAAACCCATAATCAAGTCAACTGCTTGCAAGTTGGATCCATTATTTGATACTGTGTATTTATATGAATGGAACATGCATGTCGTCTCGGTGTTATCAGAAACCTCCGTATTATGTTTACCTCCACTTTGTTTTTAAGTCACATGTCAAAAAGGGGTTGATCCATTTTGTACTATTTCTTATAAGAAGCGAGTGTCCTTCTCCGTATATAAAATATTAACAAATAAATGCTGCATGCAGCCAGATCTAATGAATCAACGGGTGTTTTTATTTCTTCTCAGGTGTTCAGGTGACAGAACAAACATGATCACTCACAGTTGATGTGTAATTCAACAACTGCTACGACTTGTTCAACCGGTAGTAAAAAGTTGTGGCATCATAGTGAAATTGTTAAATGAGATTAAACAAAATTCTGCCACAGTTCATGAATTTGAATAGTTTTGTAAATTTTCTATATTTGCTTTTTACTCTCTTAAGACATCACTGTTTTGTTTAGTTTTATAAAACATGACACATTATGACCCCATGAATTTAAAATGATACAAGTAAATTAAATACAGTAAAGATTTTTTAAAAATGTATCAAATAGAAAACAGATATTCATACCATAATTTACAGCAATTAGGTATCAATCATTGAGAAACACAATACAACAATAACCCATATCCCTCCATGACATCATTTGAATAAGATTATCTGAGGTCTAAATGCAAAACCCTCAGTGTCTCTCTGTGTAGTACAGCTTCAGTAAATCAGGACAAACTGAATCATGTTTTAACCAAGATACAGTATTAATTCATTGTGAAGAAAAAAAAGCACAAGGAGGAAGGAAACAGAAATTGTCGTAATGATGATAGAGAATCAAACATGTCTGACAGTTTAACAGGAATTAGCATTTCATTGTAAACATCTGATGATAAAATGTATCATTACTGGCACCTGTTTCCCAACTATAAAACAACGGATCAATAAGTGATGAAATCATAAAAAAAGAAATATTAATGAGAGGCTCAAAAACTAAAACTGCTCATGAACAAACGGTCACAAAATGGAGGGAAAAAAATCAAAACATCAGAACAATGGATGTGTGGATAAACAAACAAAACAAGATGCTGATAACCAGGATAATGAAAAAACTGAAATGGCAGCACTCACAAAATAAACTTGAAATATGTTTTTAACGCACAGCAGTGCCTGACGGACGCTTTCTTCAGCGTGAGGACTCCTCACACTGAAGAAAGCCAAGGGCTGAAACGCGTCCGTCAGGCACTGCTGTGCGTTAAATAAATATTTCAAGTTTATTTTGTGAGTGCTGCCATTTCAGTTTTTTCAGTGTTTCGATTTTTGGGCCGGCACCCAGTTTTATCTTTACACTAGAGTCGAGCACGCCATTCCCTTTGTTCTCTAACCAGGATAATGAACATGTGAACAAGTTTATGTCTTGATGATGATGATGTGATACTCTCAACATTTTGTTTTCAATTGTTCTCAGATATTAATCTTGATGGTAAGAATGGACAAGATCAAAAAAATGAATGAAAGTTTCAAGTGTACATCAGCATAATGTGTAATGCGATTTAAAGACAAAATGACAGGTGAGCAGGTGTAGAAGCAGGTTGGCTGTAAAGTGTGATGATGAGTTTAGAGTTTAATAAACCTCAAACCATCATGATAGAAAAACTAACATCCCTGAACGTCACAGACTGATCTCAGAGGGACACATTTTGATATCAGTGGTTTCAGCATCACCAGACCGTCCAATACTGACAAATGGGAGGAGTTTCTCAGTGAAAGTGTCTTTGTGAGTGTAGATGTGAGTCATGTCTTCAGGGTCGTAGAAGGACACCTCCCCCCTGTCATAGTCCAGCTGGACTCTGATCCTCTGGAGACTCTTCTTCACTGTCACAGTCTTACCATCACCATTGGTGTATTTTCCATCACGGTGCCTTAAACACCAGATTCCATCTTTTGGTGAAGCACTTATCTCTCCCTTCCTGTCAACTGACTCTTTAGCCAAACCCACATTCCAGTTAGGATAATCTCCCACCTCCACCTCCCAGCTGTGTTTCCCTGAGCTGAAGCCCTCAGAGCCCAGAACATCTGGATACCTAGTGAATCTCTCTGGATTGTCAGGAAGCTGCTGCTCTGTGTCTCCACGTCTCACACTGGTCAGATCATCAGACAGATGGAGGATGGGATCTGCAGTGTTTGGGTCCAGGATGACAGGAGTGAAGTGGACCTTCTCCTTGATCTTCTCCCAGACTCTGAAGGACAGGTTGCCCAGGTGTTTGGCCTCATCTATCAGAGCTCCTGAGAGCAGCTGTGGATCTGACAGTGAGCACTGGGCTCTGGCTCTGGTCTGAGTGGCTTTATAACTGCTGAGGAACGCCACCTTGTGTTTCTGCAGCTCTTCTTCAACAGCACAGATACTGTCTGACAGAGAGGAGATCTGCTCCTCAATCATCTTCATCTTTCTGCTCATAGTCTTCCCCTTCTGCTCCTCTTCCTCCCTCAGAGCTGCCAGTCTGGACTCCTCTTCCTCTTTCAGGAGCTGGTGGAGCTTGTTGAACTCTGCTCTGATCTGCCTCTCTGTGGACGACAGCTGCTTCTTGGAGTGTTGAAACATTTCATTGTATGTTTTCTCCACTTGTTTGTATTTGTTCCTTTTGTCCTTCAGAGACTTTAAGTCAGATTTCAGCTGCTGCTTCAGGTCACTGACTGCTTCTTCTACAGGAACAACCTTGTGACTCTGGTCATGAGAAACCTCACAGACGATGCACACAGCTCGATCTTCATCCTTACAGAACAATCTAGGCTCCTCTTCATGTTTACTACAAACCACCATTTGTTTCTCATGTTGCTTTGCTGTCTCTGATGATCCAGATTTCTGTCTCCCAACAAAGGAATCAGCCAGATCCTTCAGTGTAAAATTCACATCAGGGAAATCCCTTGAAGATTTCCTTTTACAAATGGGACAGTTTTTGTTTTCAGCTTGTTCCCAGAATTGTTGCAGGCAGCTTGAACAGAAGCTGTGGTTGCAGCGCAGAGACACAGGATCTCTGAAAGTCTCTGAACACACGTGGCAACTCAGGAAACTTTCAAAGAGAGCAGCTTTCTCAGCCATTTCATACACAACAGCAGCAACACGACTCACCGAGTTACTGAGTCCTCAGCTTTCCTCTTACAGTCCTCTAAACGTGTGTTTTTCAGTGGAGATATCACCTCCTGTAATGGCGTCTCAGCTCTGATCGACACTGTCACATTTACTTTCACTTCCTTTCACTTCTATCAATGATTTTCACTTGAACACAGTCATGTTGTGTTTTCACCAGCAGGTGGAGCTGTGGACACGTCCAGTGGAGTACTTCCTACTTCATGTTCTCCTTGTTTATCTGCAGCCAGTTTTTACATTATTGTTTTATTCACTCAAAGTCATGCGGATCTTTTTCATTTATTGGTTAAACATTTTTAAAACAACATCAGGGTAAACACATCACACGGCAGGAGATTCAAACACAAATGAAACTGAAATAATAAAAGAAAAAGAAAACATTTGTGTCAGTTTGACCCAGTTTGTCAGTAAACATTGTAGCCCATTGTAAAAAGAAAACAATCTTTTTCTCAGGTGGACCTCTGGAAAGAAAGGCTGCATGGAAATGTTCTACAATAATTCCCATTCCCAATGTTAAGAACCCCCGGGAATTACAAGCACTCAGACCTGTGGCCCTCATTTCTCTTGTAGTGAAAAGTTTTGAGAAAATCTTTAAAAAATGAGGTTTTCTCTCTGGTTGTAGACAAACTTGATCCTCTTCCGTTTGCCTACCTATTAAATAAGGGAGTGGATGATGCAAAACTTTCTGTCCTTGATGAAATATATAAACACCTGGAGAAATTTAAATCTCATGTCAGGCTTTTATTTGCCAATTTTTCATCAGCTTTTAACAATATGCAACGATATATTTTAATCGAGAGACTAGTGTCTATATTAATCTGCCTGATCAGCTTTTAGCTTTGCTTTTACATGTTTTAACAAACAGGACACAGCGGGTTTTAGTCAATGGAGTATTGTCTAAAACTACAAGGATGTGTCCTTTCTCCATTACTTTGTATTTTCTGCAGGTGCCTTAAGGCAGATAGCTTCCTTGTTAAATGTTCAGATGGCATTGCTCTGTTGTTGTCACTTCTTCATGGCACAGAGTCAGATCATGGTAATGCTCTTCCTGATTTCATTTGTGACGACACTTTCCTTGACCTTAATGTCTCAAAAACTAAGGAATTGGTTATTGATTTTAGGAAACATAAGGCAAACATCACTGTGAGCACGATTCATAGTGAGGACGTAGAAATTGTTGAATCACATGAATATCTTTGTCTTATCTTACCTTGATCTTAATTTGCACTGTCTCGCACTTTCCTCCTCACTTGTATGAATGTTCGTGTAAATGACTGCAAATGGTCAACTATAGAAACAGAACTGTCGTATGGGATACGTAAAGTGATCTCAACTCAATTCAACTAACTGAAAAAAAAAAGAAATCAAAGCGTAAAAAAAATCATTTAAATGAGACCATCTGTTTCTAGAGTATAAAGGAATAGAAATGTAGGGATGTGGGGTTTCTTTGTCTTTATTTATGAGCCTGACCATTACGAGTAGCCTACATAAATCTTCTGTATAGAAATACCAGTAAAAAGAATACCAGTAGGCCCAAATGAGGGACACGTTCATACAAAATATGAATTACTTAGTAGCCTATCAGTTAATGAAACAATCACAAATCAAGTTAATTTTAATAAAACAGCCCACAGTGCACACTACTTAATTTGCCAGTAGCCTATAGTTTATCGTACCTCTGATTTTTCCATATGATAATAAAATATTTTTATGAAAATATTTGTCTTACTTTTGTCGATAAGTTTAGGAATATTGTTTCATTTCAGTTGTTTAAAGCTGTATTTTTTTTTAGTGAAACGTGTTTATTTGCTCATTGGATATTTAAAAGAGCAGCTCGACGCCTCTTACATCGGTATGAATTATATAGAGCTACAGGAAGCAGGAGATATGTTATCTTATCTTAGCTTAGTTTAACATGGAAGTAGAGGGAAACATCAAGTAGCACTTTTAAAGCTTGCTACTGTAATAAACATGTCATACTGTATCTTGTTGTGACCGTTTTCACTTTTCGGAGCATTAAACAAAATGCAATGTGTTAATTTGTGATCTTAGGCTGGCTGTTTCCCCACACTTCCAGTGTTTATGCTAAGCTAGGCTAACATATTTTGGCTGTTGGCGGTTATTTAGTTTATAGGGACGAGAATCATTGAACTCTGAGAAAGTTAATCATGTGTGCTACAGGTTCTCAAAAAGGATTTGATATATCAATATCAGACAAGTCAAATATCAAGTATCGATCCAGTGTTAGTCAGGTTCTAGTTTTAACTTGAATTTATTTGGAGTTGATCGTTAATCCTCCGGTTACATAGGCTAACTCTTTAATGAGTTGCAGTAGAAGTGGCAGCAGAACAGTTTTTGCACAGATATTGACATGCAACAGTTGAATCTGTTTCAGTCTTGTAATCTTGTTTCCAAATGAGCTTAGAAATATACTTGAGATGAAGTGCTCTCCTTTTCCAGATTGTACAGGCCACGTGTGTGTGTAAGAGCGTTGCTGTGCAGAATTTAAAATCTTTTCATTTGTTCAGCTCTATGTTTGGTTCATTGACTGTAAATAGTATCTTTATGATATTCACCGTTTGCCATTTAAAAAAAAAATGTTTTGCTTTCAGTCTTGTCTGTTTGATTTAAAAAGTGAAAGAGGACTTGAACTATTTTTGCACTAAGCTCTGCGGGGATGTCTAGAGCAAAACAGCATGACCCTTTAAGCTGAATCTGTACAACACAGCGGACAGTATTCAACCATTCCTGTGAAGCAAAGACAGCCAGATGTGCAGTATTGTGCACATGCACACCTTGCAGATGTTTGCAAAGCTTACTTTACGTGCCATTTTTATTTTCACGACAAAGATGAAGTGATAGCTCTGATGAAGGAATCTTAAAATGTATTGTTTTCTCTTTGAAATCTGCCTTTTGTGGAGGAATCAGCATAAGCTTTTTTTTCTCTCTTTCTCTCTATGTTTTACAATTGATATATTTTGCAAAGAGTCCAGTTGAATTGAACTGTTGATCTTTGCTCAGCAGCCCCTCAGAAGTGTCAGTTTACAGGGCAGGAGAGCTGAGGAGTGAAAGCACGAGCGACCACGATGGAGGATACGATCGGTGTGTTG
This sequence comes from Trachurus trachurus, assembly GCF_905171665.1. Taxonomy (NCBI): domain Eukaryota; kingdom Metazoa; phylum Chordata; class Actinopteri; order Carangiformes; family Carangidae; genus Trachurus; species Trachurus trachurus. The sequence continues at coordinate 9,642,180 of NC_139895.1, read as the reverse complement.
ATCCATTCATTCAACGTCTTCCTGGGTCCTCACTTCACAACACTCCACAACCAAATCACTTCAGATCTCCTACTGTCCGTACTTACAATACCACAAGGGGCATGCAAACACTTTAAAGAAAAAAGCATGTTTTGATATACAAGCTTGCCAAGAACGATACATTTTGTACATTTAGGACATTTAATGTGATGTCCCGTCCTTAGAGAAACCCATAATCAAGTCAACTGCTCGCAAGTTGGATCCATTATTTGATACTGTGTATTTATATGAATGGAACATGCATGTCGTCTCGGTGTTATCAGAAACCTCCGTATTATGTTTACCTCCACTTTGTTTTTAAGTCACGTGTCAAAAAGGGGTTGATCCATTTTGTACTATTTCTTATGAGAAGCGAGTGTCCTTCTCCGTACATAAAATATGAACAAATAAATGCTGCATGCAGCCAGATCTAATGAATGAACGGGTGTTTTTTATTTCTTCGCAGGTCTTCAGGTGACAGAACAAACAATGATCACTCACAGTTGATGTGTAATTCAACAACTGCTACGACGTGTTCAACCGGTAGTAAAACGTTGTGACATCATAGTGAAGTTGTTAAATGAGATTAAACCAAATTCTGCCACAGTTCATGAATTTGAATAGTTTTGTAAATTTTCTATAACATTTGCTTTTTACTGACATCACTGTTTTTTTTTTGTTTTTTTTTACAAAACATGACATAAGACCCCATGAATTTAAAATAACACAAGTAAATTAAATACAATAAAGATTTTTTTTTTAATCAAATAGAAAACAGACATTCATACCATAATTTACAGCAATGTGGTATCAATCTATGACAATAACCCATATCCCTCTATGACACAGTTTTTAAACAAGATTATCTGAGAGGTCTAAATGCAAAACCCTCAGTGTCTCTCTGTGTAGTAGCCTACAGCTTTAGTAAATCAGGAAAAACTGAGTCATGACCCCATAAATTTAAAATAATACAAGTAAATGAAATACAACAAAGATTTAAAAAAAAATCTAATAGAAAACAGACATTCATACCACAATTTACAGCAATGTGGTATCAATCATTGAGAAACACAATATAACAATAACCCATATCCCTCTATGACATCACAGTTTTTAAAAAAAGATTATCTGAGAGGTCTAAATGCAAAACCCTCAGTCTCTCTCTGTGTAGTACAGCTTTAGTAAATCAGGACAAACTGAGTCATGTTTTAACCAAGATACAGTAATTCATTGTGAAGAGAAAAAAAAGCACAAGGAGGGATGAAACGGAAATTGTCATAATGATGATAGAGAATCAAACATGTCTGACAGTTTAACAGGAATTAGCATTTCATTTTAAAAATGTATCATTACTAGCACATGTTTCCCAACTATAAAACAACAGATCAATAAGTGATGAAATCATCAAAAAAGAGAGGCTCAAAAACTAAATCTGCTCACAAACCAACAGCCACAAAAAGGGGGAAAAAATCTAATCATTATAGATATACTAGTATGTTGTGTGACACGAAACAAGATGCTGATAACAGTTTATCTCTTGATGATTATGTGATCATCAAGAGATAAACTCATTTTGTTTTAAGTTTTCTCAGATATTAATCGTGATGGCAAAAATGGACATGATAAAAAAACTGTTCAGTGAATGAAACACAGTATACACACTAAACTAGACTGCTGATCAGTCTAATGAGATATTGATTAATTGTGATTTAAAGATAAAATGACAGCAAAATTAGTTTAGAGTTTAATAAACCTGAAACCATCATGATTAACCTACCTTAACGTCACAGACTGATCTCAGTGCGACAAATTTTGATATCAGAGGTTTCAGCATCACCAGATTTTTCCATTTCGAAAAATGGGAAGAGTTTCTCAGTGAAAGTGTCTCTGTAAGTGTAGATGTGAGTCATGTCTTCAGGGTCGTAGAAGGACACCTCCCCCCTGTCATAGTCCAGCTGGACTCTGATCCTCTGGAGACTCTTCTCCACTGTCACAGTCTTATCATCACCATTGGTGTATTCTCCATCACCATACAATAAACACCAGACTCCATATTCTGGTGAAGCTACTCGTTCTCCCTTCCTGTCGACTGACTCTTTAGCCAAACCCACGTTCCAGCGAGGATGATCTCCCACCTCCACCTCCCAGCTGTGTTTCCCTGAGCTGAAGCCCTCAGAGCCCTGAACAGTGGCATACTTAGTGTTTCTCTCTGGATTGTCAGGAAGCTGCTGCTCTTTGTCTCCATATCTCACACTGGTCAGATCATCAGACAGATGGAGCCATCCTCTTGCAGTGTTTGGGTCCAGGATGACAGGAGTGAAGTGGACCTTCTCCTTGATCTTCTCCCAGACTCTGAAGGACAGGTTGCCCAGGTGTTTGGCCTCATCTATCAGAGCTCCTGAGAGCAGCTGTGGATCTGACAGTGAGCACTGGGCTCTGGCTCTGGTCTGAGTGGCTTTATAACTGCTGAGGAACGCCACCTTGTGTTTCTGCAGCTCTTCTTCAACAGCACAGATACTGTCTGACAGAGAGGAGATCTGCTCCTCAATCATCTTCATCTCTCTGCTCATAGTCTTCCCCTTCTGCTCCTCTTCCTCCCTCAGAGCTGCCAGTCTGGACTCCTCTTCCTCTTTCAGGAGCTGGTGGAGCTTGTTGAACTCTGCTCTGATCTGCCTCTCTGTGGACAACAGCTGCTTCTTGGAGTGTTGAACCATTTCATTGTGTGTTTTCTCCACTTGTTTGTATTTTTTCCTCTTGTCCTTCAGAGACTTTAAGTCAGATTTCAGCTGCTGCTTCAGGTCACTGACTGCTTCTTCTACAGGAACCACCTTGTGACTCTGGTGGTGAGGAAAATCACAGACGGTGCACACAACTCGATCTTCATCCTTACAGAACAATTTAGATTCCTCTTCATGTTTACTACAGACCACCTCATCCTTCTTTCGTTTTTTCACAGGTGAACCACTGCTTTCCCCCTCAGCAAAGGAGCCAGCAATGGAGTCAGTCTCTGATGATCCACATTTCTGTCTCCCAGCAAAGGAATCAGCCAGATCCTTAAGTGTAAAATTGACATCTGGATAAGACTTTGAAGATCGTCTTTTACAAATGGGACAGTTTTTGTTTTTAGCTTGTTCCCAGAATTGTTGCAGGCAGCTTGAACAGAAGCTGTGGTTGCAGCTCAGAGACACAGGATCTCTGAAAGTCTCTGAACACACGTGGCAACTCAGGAAACTTTCAAAGAGAGCAACTTTCTCAGCCATTTCGGCAAAACTCACCAAGTTACTGAGTCCTCAACTTTCCTCTTACAGTCCTCTAAACGTGTGTTTTTCAGTAGAGATCTCACTCCCTGTAATGGCGTCTCAGCTCCGATCGACAATGTCACATATACTTTCAGTTTCATCGACCTCTGTACTTTAACACACAGTCATGTTGTGTTTTCACCAGCAGGTAGAGCTGTGGACACGTCCAGTGGAGTACTTACTACTTCATGTTCTGCTTGTTTATCTGCTGCAGTTTTTACATTAATGTTTTATTCACTCAAAGTCATGTGGATCTTTTTCATTTATTGGTTAAACATTTTTAAAACAACATCAGGGTAAACACTTCCGCTTTTATTTTAATATAATATGAAGAAAATCACAAGGCAGGAGATTCAAACAAAAATGAAACTGAAATAAGAGAAAAATAAAACATTTGTGTCAGTTTGTCAGTAAACATTGTAGCCTATTGTAAAAAGAAAAATATATTTTTCTCAGGTGAACCTCAGGAAAGAAAGGCTGCATGGAAATGTTCCACAATAATTACCATTCCCAAGGTTATGAACCCCCCGGAATTACAAGCATTCAGACCACTTCACTTCTCTTGTAGTGAAAAGTCTTTAAAAAAAAACAAGGTTCTCTCTCTGGTTGTAGACAAACTTGATCCTCTTCCGTTTGCCCACCAAAGAAATAAGGGAGTGGATGATGCAAAACTTTTTATCCTTGATAAAATATATAAACACCTGGAGAAACCTAATGTCAGGCTTTTATTTGCCGATTTTTTTAAATTTATTTTTGGGGTTTTTAATAAGATGCAACAATATATTTTAATCGAGAGACTAGTGTCTTATTTTAATCTGCATGATCAGCTTTTAGCCTTGCTTTTAAATTTTTTAACAAACAGGACACGGCAGGTTTTAGTCAATGGGGTCTTTTCTAAAACTCTGGTCTCCAACACTGGTTCACTACAAGGATGTGTCCTCTCTCCATTACTTTGTATTTTATATACTGACAGCTTCAGGTGCCTTAAGACAGATAGCTTCCTTGTTACATTTTTAGATGACACTGTTGTTGTCATTCTTCATGGCACAGAGTCAGATCATGGTAATGCTCTTCCTGATTTCATTAAGTGGTGTGGCAACAATTTTCTTGACCTTAATGTCTCAAAAACTAAGACAGTGGTTATTGATTTTTAGGAAACATAAAGCAAACACCACTGTAAGCACGATTCATAGTGAGGACGTAGAAATTGTTGAATCATATAAATATCTTTGTCTTATCTTACCTTGATCTTAATTTGCACTGTCCCGCACTTTTTTTTTCTCTTTGAAATCTGCCTTTTGTGGAGGAATCAGCATAAGCTTTTTTTTCCCTCTCTCTCTATGTTTTACAATTGATATATTTTGCAAAGAGTCCAGTTGAATTGAACTGTTGATCTTTGCTCAGCAGCCCCTCAGAAGTGTCAGTTTACAGGGCAGGAGAGCTGAGGAGTGAAAGCACGAGCGACCACGATGGAGGATACGATCGGTGTGTTGATCCATTCATTCAACGTCTTCCTGGGTCCTCACTTCACAACACTCCACAACCAAATCACTTCAGATCTCCTACTGTCCGTACTTACAATACCACAAGGGGCATGCAAACACTTTAAAGAAAAAAGCATGTTTTGATATACAAGCTTGCCAAGAACGATACATTTTGTACATTTAGGACATTTAATGTGATGTCCCGTCCTTAGAGAAACCCATAATCAAGTCAACTGCTCGCAAGTTGGATCCATTATTTGATACTGTGTATTTATTTATATGAATGGAACATGCATGTCGTCTCGGTGTTATCAGAAACCTCCGTATTATGTTTACCTCCACTTTGTTTTTAAGTCACGTGTCAAAAAGGGGTTGATCCATTTTGTACTATTTCTTATGAGAAGCGAGTGTCCTTCTCCGTATATAAAATATGAACAAATAAATGCTGCATGCAGCCAGATCTAATGAATCAACGGGTGTTTTTATTTCTTCAGGTCTTCAGGTGACAGAACAAACATGATCACTCACAGTTGATGTGTAATTCAACAACTGCTACGACTTGTTCAACCGGTAATAAAAAGTTGTGGCATCATAGTGAAGTTGTTAAATGAGATTAAACAAAATTCTGCCACAGTTCATGAATTTGAATAGTTATGTAAATTTTCTATATTTGCTTTTTACTCTCTTAAGACATTACTGTTTTGTTTAGTTTTTTACAAAACATGACATAAGACCCCATGAATTTAAAATAATACAAGTAAATTATATACAATAAAAAATGTATCAAATAGAAAACAGATATTCACACCATCATTTACAGCAATGAGGTATCAATCATTGAGAAACACAATACAACAATAACCCATATCCCTCCATGACATCACGCAGTTTTTCTGAGAGGAATAAATGCAAAACCCTCAGTGTCTATCTGTGTAGTACAGCTTTAGTAAATCAGGACAAACTGAGTCATGTTTTAACCAAGATACAGTATTAATTCATTGTGAAGGAAAAAAGCACAAGGAGGGAGGAAACAGAAATTGTCGTAATGATGATAGAGAATCAAACATGTCTGACAGTTTAACAGGAATTAGCATTTCATTTTAAACATCTGATGATAAAATGTATCATTACTGGCACCTGTTTCCCAACTATAAAACAACGGATCAATAAGTGATGAAATCTTCAAAAAAAAAAAAAAATGAATACGTGGTTCAAAATCTAAAACTGCTCATGTACAAACGGTCACAAAATGGAAAAACATCAGTACAGTGGGGGTGGATAAATATTTTCCGGTATGTTGTGTGACACGAAACAAGATGCTGATAATCAGGACAATAAACATGTGAACAAGTTTGTCTCTTGATGATGACAATGTGATACACTCTCAACATTTTGTTTTACAATTTCTCAGATATTGATCTTGATGGTAAGAATGGACATGATTATAAAAAATCAGTTCAGTGAATGTTACACAGTATACACACTCAACGACACTGCTGATCAGTCTAATGAGATATTAATTAACTGTGATTTAAAGACAACATAACAGGTGAGCAGGTGTAGAAGCAGCTTGGCTGTAAAGTGTCATGATGAGTTTAGAGTTTTATAAACCTCAAACCGTCATGATAGAAAAACTAACATCCCTGAACATCACAGACTGATCTCAGTGGGACATATTTTGATATCAGTGGTTTCAGCATCACTAGACGGTCCAATACTGAAATATGGGAAGAGTTTCTCAGTGAAAGTGTCTCTGTGAGTGTAGATGTGAGTCATGTCTTCAGGGTCGTAGAAGGACACCTCCCCCCTGTCATAGTCCAGCTGCACTCTGATTTTCTCTGGACTCTTCTTCACTGTCACAGTCTTACCATCACCATTGGTGTATTTTCCATCACGATGACATAAACACCAGACTCCATTTTTTGGTGAAGGTAAATACTCTCCCTTCCTTTCAACTGACTCTTTAACCAAACCCACACTCCATTCAGGATGATCTCCCACCTCCACCTCCCAGCTGTGTTTCCCTGAGCTGAAGCCCTCAGAGCCCAGAACATCTGCAAAGTAATTGCATCTCTCTGGATTGTTAGGAAGCTGCTGCTTTGTGTCTCCACGTCTCACACTGGTCAGATCATCAGACAGATGGAACCAGGGATATGCAGTGTTTGGGTCCAGGATGACAGGAGTGAAGTGGACCTTCTCCTTGATCTTCTCCCAGACTCTGAAGGACAGGTTGCCCAGGTGTTTGGCCTCATCTATCAGAGCTCCTGAGAGCAGCTGTGGATCTGACAGTGAGCACTGGGCTCTGGCTCTGGTCTGAGTGGCTTTATAACTGCTGAGGAACGCCACCTTGTGTTTCTGCAGCTCTTCTTCAACAGCACACATACTGTCTGACAGAGAGGAGATCTGCTCCTCAATCATCTTCATCTCTCTGCTCATAGTATTCCCCTTCTGCTCCTCTTCCTCCCTCAGAGCTGCCAGTCTGGACTCCTCTTCCTCTTTCAGGAGCTGGTGGAGCTTGTTGAACTCTGCTCTGATCTGCCTCTCTGTGGACAGCAGCTGCTTCTTGGAGTGTTGAATCATTTCATCGTATGTTTTCTCCACTTGTTTGTATTTGTTCCTCTTGTCCTTCAGAGACTTTAAGTCAGATTTCAGCTGCTGCTTCAGGTCACTGACTGCTTCTTCTACAGGAACCACCTTGTGACTCTGGTCATGAGAAACCTCACAGACGGTGCACACAGCTCGATCTTCATCCTTACAGAACAATTTAGGCTCCTCTTCATGTTTACTACAAACCACCATTCGTTTCTCATGTTGCTTTTCTGTCTCTGATGACCCAGATTTCTGTCTCCCAGCAAAGGAATCAGCCAGATCCTTCAGAGTAAAATTCACATCAGGCAACTCCTTTGAAGATTTCCTTTTACAAATAGGACAGTTTTTGTTTTCAGCTTGTTCCCAGAATTGTTGCAGGCAGCTTGAACAGAAGCTGTGGTTGCAGCTCAGAGACACAGGATCTATGAAAGTCTCTGAACAAACGTGGCAACTCAGGAAACTTTGAAAGAGAGCAACTTTCTCAGCCATTTTAGCAAAACTCACCGAGTTACTGAGTCCTCAACTTTCCTCTTACAGTCCTCTAAACGTGTGTTTTCCAGTAGAGATCTCACTCCCTGTAATGGCGTCTCAGCTCCGATTCATAGTGAGGACGTAGAAATTGTTGAATCATATAAATATCTTTGTCTTATCTTACCTTGATCTTAATTTGCACAGTCTCACACTTTTTTTTTCTCTTTGAAATCTGCCTTTTGAGGAGGAATCAGGATAAGCTTTTTTTTTTCTCTCTCTATGTTTTACAATTGATACATTTAGCAAAGAGTCCAGTTGAATTGAACTGTTGATCTTTGCTCAGCAGCCCCTCAGAAGTGTCAGTTTACAGGGCAGGAGAGCTGAGGAGTGAAAGCACGAGCGACCACGATGGAGGATACGATCGGTGTGTTGATCCATTCATTCAACGTCTTCCTGGGTCCTCACTTCACAACACTCCACAACAAAATCACTTCAGATCTCCTACTGTCCGTACTTACAATACCACAAGGGGCATGCAAACACTTTAAAGAAAAAAGCATGTTTTGATATACAAGCTTGCCAAGAACGATACATTTTGTACATTTAGGACATTTAATGTGATGTCCCGTCCTTAGAGAAACCCATAATCAAGTCAACTGCTTGCAAGTTGGATCCATTATTTGATACTGTGTATTTATATGAATGGAACATGCATGTCGTCTCGGTGTTATCAGAAACCTCCGTATTATGTTTACCTCCACTTTGTTTTTAAGTCACGTGTCAAAAAGGGGTTGATCCATTTTGTACTATTTCTTATGAGAAGCGAGTGTCCTTCTCCGTATATAAAATATGAACAAATAAATGCTGCATGCAGCCAGATCTAATGAATCAACGGGTGTTTTTATTTCTTCTCAGGTCTTCAGGTGACAGAACAAACATGATCACTCACAGTTGATGTGTAATTCAACAACTGCTACGACTTGTTCAACCGGTAATAAAAAGTTGTGGCATCATAGTGAAGTTGTTAAATGAGATTAAACAAAATTCTGCCACAGTTCATGAATTTGAATAGTTATGTAAATTTTCTATATTTGCTTTTTACTCTCTTAAGACATCACTGTTTTGTTTAGTTTTTTACAAAACATGACATAAGACCCCATGAATTTAAAATAATACAAGTAAATTATATACAATAAAAAATGTATCAAATAGAAAACAGATATTCACACCATCATTTACAGCAATGAGGTATCAATCATTGAGAAACACAATACAACAATAACCCATATCCCTCCATGACATCACGCAGTTTTTCTGAGAGGAATAAATGCAAAACCCTCAGTGTCTATCTGTGTAGTACAGCTTTAGTAAATCAGGACAAACTGAGTCATGTTTTAACCAAGATACAGTATTAATTCATTGTGAAGGAAAAAAGCACAAGGAGGGAGGAAACAGAAATTGTCATAATGATGATAGAGAATCAAACATGTCTGACAGTTTAACAGGAATTAGCATTTCATTTTAAACATCTGATGATAAAATGCAAACACTTTAAAGAAAAAAGCATGTTTTGATATACAAGCTTGCCAAGAACGATACATTTTGTACATTTAGGACATTTAATGTGATGTCCCGTCCTTAGAGAAACCCATAATCAAGTCAACTGCTTGCAAGTTGGATCCATTATTTGATACTGTGTATTTATATGAATGGAACATGCATGTCGTCTCAGTGTTATCAGAAACCTCCGTATTATGTTTACCTCCACTTTGTTTTTAAGTCACGTGTCAAAAGCGAAGCGTTTTCACACTACATTTATGAGCCTCCGCGCGCACCGTGAAACTCTTTGACTGGTGCAAGACAGACTCATGTTTTCATTCATCAAGATTCGAAGACGATCAGATACTGTCGTAGTCCCGACCATAAACGGTGATTCGGCGGCGTTATTCTCATGACCCGCCGCGAAACTGAAAGTAAGGAAACACTGGTCGGCTCACCCAGCATTTCCGCCACCACTAATAATAACAAATTGATGATAGAGACAAAACGATATATTTATCGAAAATGGGCCCATTAACAAGTGTGGGTAACGTAGATTCATCCACATTAATATGAGACTTTTTTATTGTCGCAGAATTTTTCGTTCTGCTGATGGAGAAACTCCTCGTTGTCCCTTTAAACAAGATTATCTGAGAGGTCTAAATGCAAAACCCTCAGTGTCTATCTGTGTAGTACAGCTTTAGTAAATCAGGACAAACTGAGTCATGTTTTAACCAAGATACAGTATTAATTCATTGTGAAGAAAAAGCACAAGGAGAGATGAAACGGAAATTGTCGTAATGATGATAGAGAATCAAACATGTCTGACAGATTTAACAGGAATTAGCATTTCATTTTAAACATCTGATTATAAAATGTATCATTATTAGCACATGTTTCCCAACTATAAAATAACAGATCAATAGGTGATGAAATCATCAAAAAAGAGAGGCTCAAAAACGAAAACTGCTCACAAACCAACAGCCACAAAAAGGGGGAAAAAATCAAAACATTAACAACTATATAATAGTATGTTGTGTGACACGGAACAAGATGCTGATAACAGTTTATCTCTTGATGATGATGTGATACACTCTTAGCATTTTGTTTTAAGTTTTCTCACATATTAATCGTGATGGCAAAAATGGACATGATAAAAAAAAAACAGTTCTGTGAATGTTACACAGTATACACACTAAACTAGACTGCTGATCAGTCTAATGAGATACTGATTAATTGTGATTTAAAGACAAAATGACAGAAAAATTTGTTTAGAGTTTAATAAACCTGAAACCATCATGTTTAACGTACCTGAACATCACAGACTGATCTCAGCGCGACAGATTTTGATATCAGAGGTTTCAGCATCACCAGATTTTCCAATTTCGAAAAATGGGAAGAGTTTCTCAGTGAAAGTGTCTCTGTAAGTGTAGATGTGAGTCATGTCTTCAGGGTCGTAGAAGGACACCTCCCCCCTGTCATAGTCCAGCTGGACTCTGATCCTCTGGAGACTCTTCTTCACTGTCAAAGGCTTACCAACACCATTGGTGTATTTTCCATCACCATACAATAAACACCAGACTCCATCTTTTGGTGAAGCTCCTCGTTCTCCCTTCCTGTCAACTGACTCTTTAGCCAAACCCACCGTCCAGCCAGGATGATCTCCCACCTCCACCTCCCAGCTGTGTTTCCCTGAGCTGAAGCCCTCAGAGCCCAGAACATTGGGATACTGAGTGTTTCTCTCTGGATTGTCAGGAAGCTGCTGCTTTGTGTCTCCATTTCTCACACTGGTCAGATCATCAGACAGATGGAGGATGGGATATGCAGTGTTTGGATCCAGGATGACAGGAGTGAAGTGGACCTTCTCCTTGATCTTCTCCTTGATCTTCTCCCAGACTCTGAAGGACAGGTTGCCCAGGTGTTTGGCCTCATCTGTCAGAGCTCCTGAGAGCAGCTGCAGATCTGACAGCGAGCACTGGGCTCTGGCTCTGGTCTGAGTGGCTTTATAACTGCTGAGGAACGCCACCTTGTGTTTCTGCAGCTCTTCTTCAACAGCACACATACTGTCCGACAGAGAGGAGATCTGCTCCTCAATCATCTTCATCTCTCTGCTCATAGTTTTCCCCTTCTGCTCCTCTTCCTCCCTCAGAGCTGCCAGTCTGGACTCCTCTTCCTCTTTCAGGAGTTGGTGGAGCTTGTTGAACTCTGCTCTGATCTGCCTCTCTGTGGACGACAGCTGCTTCTTGGAGTGTTGAAACATTTCATCGTATGTTTTCGCCACTTTTTTATATTTTTTCCTCTTGTCCTTCAGAGACTTTAAGTCAGATTCCAGCTGCTGCTTCAGGTCACTGACTACTTCCTCTACAGGAACCACCTCGTGACTCTGGTGGACAGAAACCTCACAGACAGGACACACAACTCGATCTTCATCCTTACAGAACAATTTAGGCTCCTCTTCATGTTTACTACAGACCACCTCATCCTCCATTTTTCTTTTTTTCACAGGTGAACCACTGCTTTCCCCCTCAACACAGATGTAGTCAGTCTCTGATGATCCAGATTTCTGGCTCCCAGTAAAGGAATCAGCCAGATCCTTTAGTGTAAGATTGATATCTGGATAATCCATTGAAGATCGTCTTTTACAGATGGGACAGTTCTTGTTTTCAGCTTGTTCCCAGAATTTGTTCAGGCAGCTTGAACAGAAACTGTGGTTGCAACTCAGAGACACAGGATCTCTGAAAGTCTCTGAACACACGTGGCAACTCAGGAAACTTTCCAAGACAGAAGCTTTCCTAGCCATTTCAGCAAAACTCACCGAGTTACTGAGTCCTCAACTTTCCTCTTACAGTCCTCTGAACGTGTGTTTTCCAGTAGAGATCTCACACACTGTAAGGGCGTCTCAGCTCCGATCAACACTGTCTGATTTATTTTCACTTCCTCTCTACCTGTGTCACTGAATGTCACCTGTCCTGTTCTGCTTGTTTGTTTGCCAGCAGTTTTACATTACTGTTTTATTCATTCAAAGTCATGTGGATCTTTTTCATTTATTGGTTAAACATTTTTGAAACAACATCAGGGTAAACACATCCGCTTTTATTTAATTATTTGCCGATTTTTCTTCAGCTTTTAATGAAGAAGATGGCGGCGCGCGTTGACGCAGTGGCTTTTGGCTCGCTATTCCAGTGTGTGTTTGTGTGCTTGATTGTACTATGGATGTATGGGTACGCCGTAGCCGAGCAGCTCTACAGCCGGACAACCCTACTGGACATCAGCTGGAGGCATCGACCCGGGGTAACGGCCGATTTCCAGCGGATGAACAATATACCTCCGGACATAGCGAGACCGCCGGGGAGCCCCTGGATTGTTGTCGGCCCCGAGAGGCAGCGCAGGTGGCGGCGTGAGCGAAAGCAGAAGCGAGGCTGCTGGGCGGGTCTGCTTGCTAAGCTAAGGAAGCAGCCCCACAGACCGCCGATCCCCAGCATATTCCTCGCTAATGCCAGATCAATCACCAACAAAATCGAGGAGATGGAGCTAAGGTTGGCAGCCGACAACAGCGTACGAGACTGCTGTGTACTGGTCATCACGGAATCCTGGCTGAATCCGCGGATCCCAGACGCAGCGGTGCAGCTAGCGGGGCGCTCTCTCCATCGCTCTGATAGGAACTCTGACTCCAGTAAGAGCAGGGGAGGAGGTCTGTGTATGTTTGTTCACAATGACTGGAGCACAAACTGTAGAACAATCCACACTCATTGCTCTCCCGACCTGGAAGCAATGACTGTCCTGTGCAGACCATTCTACCTCCCCAGAGAGCTGATGGCAGTGATCATCACTGCTGTCTACATTCCACCTGACACCAACGCCAGTAAAGCCTTAGACCTTCTCCAATGCATCATCAGCAAGAAGCAAAGGTCCTACCCTGATGGTGTCCACATTGTTGCTGGAGATTTCAATCATGCCTGCCTTAAGACTGTGCTCCCCAAATTTTTCCAACATGTGAAGTGCGCCACCAGGGGGAAAAACACCTTGGACCGTGTCTATTCAAATCTGAAATCTGCATACAGAGCAGTACCACTCCCTCACCTGGACTTATCAGACCACCTCTCCCTGCTTTTAATCCCATCCTACACCCCCCACAATAAGAAAACTAGGCCCACCATGAAATACATAAAGACCTGGCCTGAGGATGCGCTGCCCCAACTACAGGAGTGTTTTGAACGCACTGATTGGGATGTATTTGAACAGCTGGACCTGGATGGGCACACAGAGGCTGTACTATCCTATATCACATTCTGCACAGATGTTGTCACTGTGGAGAAACGCATACGTGTTTACCCTAATCAAAAACCTTGGATGACATGTACAGTACAGTCCCTGCTGAGATCCCGCGACGCAGCCTTCAGGATGGGTGACAGGGCCCAGTACAACGTGGCTAGAGCAAACCTGAGGAGAGGCATAAGAGCTGCCAAAGAGAACTACAGGAGGAAGGTTGAGGACCACCTTGCACACAACGATCCTAGGCAAGTGTGGCAGGGGCTACACCAGCTGACCAACTTCAAGGGAAGCTCACATGGATCAACAAGATGCGACACCTTCTCGGCAGAGGAACTTAACAGTTTCTTTGCCCGCTTCAAAACGAACAGGCCCTTCCCAAACTGGCCCCCGCCATCCTCCTCCACCAACTCCCTCCCCCCACTCATTGTCCAAGAACAGCAAGTGGAACGAGTGCTGGCAAGAGCAGTGGCGTGCACAGACTTTTTGAAGGGCAGGGGCGAAAAGGAAAAAAAAGGGCACCTAATAGCGCGTCCTCGCCACTGAAGAGGGCACTTTAGCACGCGTTTTGGCTTCCCTGAAGGCACTTTAACACGTGTTTTAGCTCCCAAGAGGGCACTTTAGCACATGTTTTGGCTCCTAGATGTGGCTCCTAGAGGGCACTTTCAGGGCTGCCAAGTTTCAGAAAATGACAAGAGTGAGACTGTAGCGACATGGTGTGTTTGGCCGGCGACCATAGGTCGGTGGCGAAAAAAATTTGGCCTTTTTTAACATCGATTTGGCCTGTTTTAATATCGATACCTTCAGACTAAAAAAACGTCGATTTGGCCTGTTTTAACACGTGTTTTGGCCCCCAAGAGGGCACTTTAGCACAAGTTTTGGCTCCTAGAGAGCACTTTAGCACGCATTTTGGCTTCCAAGGGGGCACTTTAGCACACGTTTTGGCTCCCAAGAGGGCACTTTAGCACACGTTTTGGTTCCTAGATGTGGCTCCTATATAGGGCACTTTCAGGGCTGCCAAGTTTCAGAAAATGACAAGAGTGAGACTGTAGCGACATGGTGCGTTTGGCCGGCGACCACAGGTCGGCGGCGAAAAAAATTTGGCCTTTTTAAACGTTGATTTGGCCTGTTTTATAATATCAATACCTTAAGACTAAAAAACATCGATGTGGCCTGTTTTAACACGTGTTTTGGCTCCCAAGAGGGCACTTTAGCACACGTTTTGGCTTCCAAGGGCACTTTAACATGTGTTTTGGCTTCCAAGAGGGCACTTTAACATGTGTTTTGGCTCCTAGAGGGCACTTTAGCACACGTTTTGGCTTCCAAGGGCACTTTAACATGTGTTTTGGCTTCCAAGAGGGCACTTTAACATGTGTTTTGGCTTCCAAGAGGGCACTTTAACATGTGTTTTGGCTTCCAAGAGGGCACTTTAACGTGTGTTTTGGCTCCTAGAGGGCACTTTAGCACACGTTTTGGCTACCATGAGGGCACTTTAGCACACGTTTTGGCTCCTAGAGGGCACTTAAGCACGCGTTTTGGCTCCCAAGAGGGCACTTAAGCACGCGTTTTGGCTCCCAAGAGGGCACTTAAGCACGCGTTTCAGCTCCTAGAGGGCACTTTAGCACGCATTGTGGCTCCTAGAGGGCACTTTAGCACACGTTTTGGCCCCCATGAGGGCACTTGAGCACACGTTTTAGCTCCTAGAGGGCACTTTAACACACGTTTTGCCCCCCATGAGGACACTTTAGCACGTGTTTTGGCTTCCAAGAGGGCACTTTAACGCGCGTTTTGGCTCCCAGGGGGCACTTTAGCACGCGTTTTTCAACAATTGGGCCACAAGGGGGGGCGACCGCCCCCCCTGTGCACGCCACTGGGCAAGAGTAAATCCCAGGAAAGCCCCAGGACCTGATGGAGTACTTGGGAAAGTACTTAAGGCCTGTGCAGTCCAGCTCTCAGGGGTCCTTACCAAGTTATTCAATCAGTCCCTGTCACAAGCCTTTGTCCCCTCCTGTTTGAAATCAGCTACCATCATCCCCATCCCCAAGAAATCATCTGTCAGCCCCAATGACTATAGACCGATCACACTGACGTCCACAGTCATGAAATGCTTCGAGAGGCTGGTGGCTGACCACATCAAAGCCCTCCTTCGATCCCCATCAGTTTGCGTACAGGGCAAACAGATCAACTGAGGACGCCATTACCACAGCCTTCCACACAGCTCTGTCCCATCTTGAGCTCCCAGGTAACTACGTTAGAATGCTTTTTGTTGATTTTAGTTCAGCATGTAATACCATCATCCCTGACATACTCATCCATAAACTGTCAAACCTGGATTTCCCCCCTCCACATGCGCCTGGATCAGTGATTTTCTCAGAAACCGTCCACAGACTGTGAAAATGGGCCCCCTCTGCTCCTCCACCCGCACCCTCAGCACCGGTTCCCCACAGGGCTGTGTGCTGAGCCCCCTCCTCTACTCTTTATACACCTATGACTGTACTCCAACTCACCCCTCAAACACCATCATCAAATTATCCGATGATACCACCGTGGTGGGCCTCATTCAGGGGGGGGACGAGTCCAAGTACAGGGAGGAGATCCAGAGGTTGACGGGTTGTTGTACAGACAATAACCTTTCTCTCAACACTGACAAAACCAAGGAGCTGGTTATTGATTTTAGAAGACACAGAGCAGAGCTGGCCCCACTATGCATCAACGGGGTCAGGGTAGAGAGGGTCTCCACCTTCAAATTCCCGGGGGTACAGACTTCCGAGGACCTCACCTGGGCAGCCAATACCACAGCCATAGTGAATAAGGCCCAGCAGCGAATGCACTTCCTGAGACTGTTGCGAAGGAACGGCCTCAACCAACAGCTGCTGGTCACCTTCTACCACTCCACCATCGAGAGCGTGCTGACATAATGCATCTCCCTGCGGTACTGTGGCTGTTCGGCTGCAGATAAAAAAAATGCCCTACAGAGAGTGATTAAGATGGCAGAGAGAACCATCGGCCGCACTCTGCCCACCCTGGAAGACACTGCAACCTCCCGCTGCCTCCGCAGAGCCCGGAGAATAAGAAAGGACCAGTCACACCCAGGCCACAGTCTGTTCTCCCTCCTTCCTTCTGGCAGAAGATACAGAAGTCTCAAGTCACGCACCAACAGACACAGAAATAGCTTCTACCCCTGGGCCATCAGACTTATTAACCACAGCAACCAGCCAAAATAAATAACCCTGCACCACTGCACCAAACAGCACTTTCTTAATGTTATTGTACAATATCTATTTATTCCTACAGGTTTTTATTATAATCCTGATTTTTAATAACTGGATGACTTACTTATTTATTTTTTTCTTGTATGAGTATACATTAGTGTCATTGAGGTTGTCCTTTTTAGCTTGTTTTAGTCTGTTTTAGCCCTGGAATGGATGTGGCACCACAAATTTCGTTGCACTTGTCTGCTGCAATGACAATAAAGGCTATTTGATTTGATTTGATTGATTTGAGATTCAATGACATATTTTAATTGAGAGACTAGCGTCTTATTTTAATGTGCCTGATCAGCTTTTAGCCTTGCTTTTACATTTTTTAACAAACAGGACACGGCAGGTTTTAGTCAATGGGGTCTTGTCTAAAACTCTGGTCTCTAACACTGGTTCACCACAAGGATGTGTCCTTTCTCCATTACTTTGTATTTTATATACTGACAGCTGCAGGAGCCTTAAAGCAGATAGCTTCCTTGTTACATTTTTTAGATAACACTGCTCTGTTGTCACTTGCTTGCAAGTTGGATCCATTATTTGATACTGTGTATTTATATGTATGGAACATGCATGTCGTCTCGGTGTTATCAGAAACCTCCATATTATGTTTACCTCCACTTTGTTTTTAAGTCACGTGTCAAAAAGGGGTTGATCCATTTTGTACTATTTCTTATAAGAAGCGAGTGTCCTTCTCCGTATATAAAATATGAACAAATAAATGCTGCATGCAGCCAGATCTAATGAATGAATGGGTGTTTTTATTTCTTCTCAGGTGTTCAGGTAACAGAACAAACAGTGATCACTCACAGTTGATGTGTAATTCAACAACTGCTACGACGTGTTCAACAGGCAGTAAAAAGTTGTGGCATCATAGTGAAGTTGTTAAATGAGATTAAACAAAATTCTGCCACAGTTCATGAATTTGAATAGTTTTGTAAATTTTCTATAACATTTGCTTTTTACTGACATCACTGTTTTTTTTTGTTGTTTTTTTTTACAAAAAATGACATAAGAGCTCATGAATTTAAAATAATACAAGTAAATTAAATACAATAAAGATTTTTTTTAAATCAAATAGAAAACAGACATTCATACCATAATTTACAGCAATGTGGTATCAATCTATGAGAAACACAATATAACAAAACCCATATCCCTCCATGACATCACACAGTTTTTAAACAAGATTATCTGAGAGGTCTAAATGCAAAACCCTCATTGTCTATCTGTGTAGTACAGCTTTAGTAAATCAGGACAAACTGAGTCATGTTTTAACCAAGATACAGTATTAATTCATTGTGAAGAAAAAAGCACAAGGAGAGATGAAACGGAAATTGTCGTAATGATGATAGAGAATCAAACATGTCTGACAGTTTAACAGGAATTAGCATTTCATTTTAAACATCTGATGATAAAATGTATCATTACTAGCACCTGTTTCCCAACTATAAAACAACAGATCAATAAGTGATGAAATCATAATAAAAAATAAAAAAATAATGTGAGGCTTTAAAACTAAAACTGCTCACAAACAGCCACAAAAATGGAAAGAAAATCAAAACATCAGTACAGTGGATGTGTGGATAAACAACTATATACTATTATGTTGTGTGACACGGAACAAGATGCTGATAACCAGTACAATAAACATGTGAACAAGTTTATCTCTTGATGATCATGTGACTCTCAGCATTTTGTTTTAAGTCTTCTCAGATGTTAATCATAATGGTAAAAATGGACATGATCCAAAAAAAAAAAAACTTTTCAGTGAATGTTACACAGTATACACACTAAACTAGACTGCTGATCAGTCTAATGAGATACTGATTAATTGTGATTTAAAGACAAAATGACAGAAAAATTAGTTTAGAGTTTACTAAACCTGAAACCATCATGTTTAACGTACCTGAACATCACAGACTGATCTCAACGCGACAGATTTTGATATCAGAGGTTTCAGCATCACCAGATTTTCCAATTTCAAAAAATGGGAAGAGTTTCTCAGTGAAAGTGTCTCTGTAAGTGTAGATGTGAGTCATGTCTTCAGGGTCGTAGAAGGACACCTCCCCCCTGTCATAGTCCAGCTGGACTCTGATCCTCTGGAGACTCTTCTTCACTGTCAAAGGCTTACCAACACCATTGGTGTATTTTCCATCACCATACAATAAACACCAGACTCCATCTTTTGGTGAAGCTCCTCGTTCTCCCTTCCTGTCAACTGACTCTTTAGCCAAACCCACAGTCCAGCCAGGATGATCTCCCACCTCCACCTCCCAGCTGTGTTTCCCTGAGCTGAAGCCCTCAGAGCCCAGAACATTGGGATACTGAGTGTGTCTCTCTGGATTGTCAGGAAGCTGCTGCTTTGTGTCTCCATCTCTCACACTGGTCAGATCATCAGACAGATGTAGGATGGGATATGCAGTGTTCAGGTCCAGGATGACAGGAGTGAAGTGGACCTTCTCTTTGACCTTCTCCTTGATCTTCTCCCAGACTCTGAAGGACAGGTTGCCCAGGTGTTTGGCCTCATCTATCAGAGCTCCTGAGAGCAGCTGTGGATCTGACAGTGAGCACTGGGCTCTGGCTCTGGTCTGAGTGGCTTTATAACTGCTGAGGAACGCCGCCTTGTGTTTCTGCAGCTCTTCTTCAACAGCACACATACTGTCTGACAGAGAGGAGATCTGCTCCTCAATCATCTTCATCTCTCTGCTCATAGTCTTCCCCTTCTGCTCCTCTTCCTCCCTCAGAGCTGCCAGTCTGGACTCCTCTTCCTCTTTCAGGAGCTGGTGGAGCTTGTTGAACTCTGCTCTGATCCGCCTCTCTGTGGACGACAGCTGCTTCTTGGAGTGTTGAAACATTTCATCGTATGTTTTCGCCACTTTTTTATATTTTTTCCTCTTGTCCTTCAGAGACTTTAAGTCAGATTTCAGCTGCTCCTTCAGGTCACTGACTGCTTCTTCTACAGGAACAACCTTGTGACTCTGGTCATGAGAAACCTCACAGACGGTGCACACAGCTCGATCTTCATCCTTACAGAACAATTTAGGCTCCTCTTCATGTTTACTACAGACCACCTCATCCTCCTTCTTCCTTTTTCTCACAGGTGAACCACTGCTTTCCCCCTCAACACAGATGGAGTCCGTCTCTGATGATGCAGTTTTCTGGCTCCCAGCAAAGGAATCAGCCAGATCCTTTAGTGTAAGATTGATATCTGGATAATCCTTTGACGATTTCCTTTTACAGATGGGACAGTTCTTGTTTTCAGCTTGTTCCCAGAATTTGTTCAGGCAGCTTGAACAGAAACTGTGGTTGCAGCCCAGAGACACAGGATCTCTGAAAGTCTCTGAACACACCTGGCAACTCAGGAAACTTTCAAAGAGAGCAGCTTTCTCAGCCATTTCAGCAAAACTCACCAAGTTACTGAGTCCACAACTTTCCTCTTATAGTCCTCTGAACGTGTGTTTTCCAGTAGAGATCTCACTCCCTGTAATGGCGTCTCAGCTCCGATCAACACTGTCTGATTTATTTTCACTTCCTCTCTACCTGTGTCACTGAATGTCACCTGTCCTGTTCTTCTTGTTTATCTGCAGCAGTTTTTACATTATTGTTTCATTCATTCAAAGTCATGTGGATCTTTTACATTTATTGGTTAAATATTTTCAAAACAACATCAGGGTAATCACATCTGCTTTTATTGTAATATAATATGAAGAAAAACACAAAGCAGGAGATTCAAACAAAAATTCAACTGAAATAAGAGAAAAAAATAAAACATATAGGCTACTATATGTCAGTTTGTTAATAAACATTATCATTGCAAATAAAAGAAACCAGAGAGTAAAAAAGTCTGTTGTCTGATTCTAGAATATAAGAATAGAAATTTCATGTAATAATCAAAAGGATCAAAAAACTAAGACTAAATAAACTAATGTTTTAACTAGGATACTATACAATATGAAGGACAAAGATCCACATGGTTGAAGATAACAGAAATGTACAATTCATTGTAAAGATGGTAAATAAAAACAAATTGAAGACAAACCTTCATGTATTTTGAAGTAGGCTGATATATTTTTACTACTTTATCATGGCACTTATGACCCACACCCCACCCCGCTATAGGGGGCCATACACGGAGCCAGCTGTGTCCGCCATACCGTCCACAGAGCAAGGTTATCAGGCCATAGTTTTTTAAAAATAATTTTCATTCGTTTTTATTTAGTTTTTCCACTTTTCTTTTTTTATTTTTTTTTCAGTTTAGTTTTAGTTATATCAACAAGTGATGAAGCAGAGTTTTGTTTTTATTTTTGAGCACAACCTTCAGCGTGACCTCCTCCTTTCTCCTTTCTTCTCCCACCTTTGCCTTTACCCCCTGGTCTCAAACTTTCCCATGGTTCATCAGAGTCTGGACGAGATTGAGGCACATACTCCTCCTCTGAAATGTTCTCCATCTGTGCCACTCCTTCCAGAGTCAATTCCAAATCCTAAAACAAACACAATGAGAACAATAATATGGGATGTTCTGATTCTATTTGATGCAATTTTATTTCTGATTCAACATTGACATTTCAGTTTTTCTTGTATTTACATTTTTATAACAGTGATATTCATAACGTTCGTATTCTGTTATTGTTATTATCTGTTATTCTGTTGTATTGTATTTTTTTCGGTGCATTGTTTGATGTGATATCTTGTTTGATGGTTGTTTGGTGTTTTGATTTGGTGTTTTATTGTGTTTATATTTGTGATGTTTCTTTGTCACGAGGAACAAGTGTCTTGGATGCAAGAAAAATTTCAGAAGTAATTCTGAAAATAAAACTACTCAATCAATCAATCAATCAATCAATCAATCAATCAATCAATCAATCAATCAATCAATCCTTATAATGGAAATGGTTTCACAAATTATGTCAGTGGCTTGGGTTTCTTTTTTTATTATCATAGTGCCATACACATACATGCATGCATTCACCCAGGTATATAAGTCAGTCAGGCTTGAAAGATTGAATCATACTATTGCTGTTACATGATAATGACTGCACATTTACATCAGCTTGTTAGCTAGCTTTATAAAATGTTATAGGTAAATACTAGCTATGTTGGTAATTACCACAGTCAGCCACAAAGCCATATGCTCGTACAATACCATCACCTAAGTGCCATGTAAATTAGCTTCACTCGTCAGTAACAAAACAATTGCTAGACTGGGTGGTGAAATTTGAACATTTAGTGACCATTTGGCCAGTGGAAGGTAAACTTGTGTAAACTGAGGGTACGTTGTGGTGGTACTGATCTTGATGCTCAGGAAAACAGGAACGGAGAAATCTATGCAATCTATCTATGCATGCTAACGTCCAATGTCCACTACTAAGGTCTGCTCTCGTCTTTACTTGCCGGTATCATCACCATGACAACCACAAACACCACCACTACCATATCACTACACCAATCACAGGCCGGGGGAAACAGCTGATAATGACGACACGATGCAGGCTTCAACATAACTAGTTCGACTAAAATAAACATGTTTGTTACTTACTTCGTCGCTTGACATCATGCTTGCGCTTACATGGGGTCCGAGAACAGCGTCAAGTATAGTCAGCACCTGCACTGCAGTGAAGGGTTTGTGCGCGCTCCCGTGCCGGTGGCTTCGCTGGTTGCTGTAGTTACCCGCAGCGGCCATCGCGTCACTAGCCGTTCTCACAAATCCTGCCCTATGATCCTTTAACTTTTTTTTTATTAATGTAGCTAATCTTAGTTTTTTAGGTATTAGGAGAAAGCTTCTGTGAGATGAACTTCTGTGGGTTTGTGGGATTTTTCCATTTTAGTTGCATCCCATAATGTTCCAGTCCTCATTACGTTACATGTTCTCTTATCTATCTTATCTATCTGTGGGTCGTACACCAAGTCGTCCCATATTGAGCTGTGGCGTTTTCTATGCAGCTTTAGACATCTCCACACATAAAACTAAAACTAAGCTGATGTTATCTGACATTCACTTAAATTTTGAGTTAGTTTAACTAGGGATGTGAATGTGTACTAAAAATATGTACACGTGTATGTAACCCTTATTACGATGTTATAACAGAGCACAGGTAAGTAATAGTCAATGTTAAGAGATGGACCAGTAATAGAAGACTATTAGCTAGTGAGAGCCCTTGTTGTTGTGTAACCAAAAGACACAGGCAATGGTTTGAGAGTTTTTTTGTGTGGCCACTTGTTATTATTAAACAATAACACAATGAAAATACAACAGTTTGTTGCAAGGCATTGTATGAAAAATAACAAACTAAAATAATAAAGCCGGCAAAATAAAACCCTTTGTGTCCCAAAGTTACCGTTGGGGCCCTTGTTTCTTCAGATCCGTGTCAAGTGTGTCAGTGTATGTTTGTTCTGTCCTACCACACAGTCCGTGAGGAAGGGGGAATGAAAGAATCCTTCACCACTCTCAGAGTTCAGAATCAGAAGTTTCGATGCGGCTCGCCACCCAGCTCACACTGGGAATCTACGGATCTAGGATCTGGAAACAATCTCTGGATCTCTGGAAACAATCTCTGGATCTCTGGAAACTTCACACGAACCAGCTGAAGCTCTCCACTGGACGGTGGGATGTGGCTGGGATGTCATCTAATGATGTCACAGGGAAAAAAAACCTGACCTACAAAGAAGTCAAAGGAAATCCAAATAGCATGTTGATTATCACCAATCAATAATACTACTTCACTTTAACTGGATTAAATCATGCTCTCAAAAGGTTCAGTTGTACAACAAAAATCTTCAGTTCTAATATTAATTTACAGTTGTGAAACTATAAATACCTTAAAGTGCATTTTATAATTATATTCAAGTACTGTAACTACATTAATAACTGTTTAAAAATCTGAAACAGTCGTAGTTACATTAGTAACACAGACAATATAATTTTACAAAAACAAAAAAATATTGCATAGTACCCCTTTAATTTTTGTAGAAAACTGCATTAAATTCAGAGAAACTCATGGTAATTTAGAGGCATTAAGGCCTACTGTGCTTATATGTCTCCCCTTGCACCAGTAACAGTGAGAAACTGCACCAAACATTCACCTCTGCATTTAGCCTACCACAAGCACACACACACACACATCAATAGTCTCACCATCATCTTATTCTCTCAACATATGTAGTGAACGATAGTTTAGGAAAATATTCTGAAGTAAACAACTATAAAACACATTTAAATGATAATTTGCATATGACACCAAATGAGCTAAGTGGCTATGCTTCAGTCAATGGACCATTAGCATCACAACACACAGTCTATGGTGGCTATTAGCACCGTTAGCACTTTTTTTCATGGCTATCTGCGCAGATTAACGCGACTTTTAGCTGCTTTACACACAACCAAACAGGTTACACATGAATATAAGATACATTCCAAGTTAACTGAACAGGTTAAGGGGTATTTTCACTCACCGATTGATCAAGCTACGAGCACCATTTCAGCATTTACCCTGGCCAGGTCACAATTTAACATGACCGCAAAACCGGAAGAGAAGACCGGACGTGACCCTACGGGGTTGACCACCTGAGCTCACAGGGGTTCACTGATTGGCTCGTTCTACGTAGCCCTCTGCAGCAACTCTTTTTTTTTTTCCTTTTTCTCTCTATTTCTCCTTTTCTCCATTTTAACCACTTTTAACCCTGTTTTTAACAGTTGTTGGTGCATATAAATCAATTTCTTTTTTTCTAACTTTATTTTTATTAAAGAGAAACACAAACATTCCTTGACAACATCACAAATTATGTATGACTGCTAAAGACAAGAAAAAAGAAACAAAAAAAACTTTTGGGCCCAGAAAGCTTAATAATACACATGAATGAAAAAATAATAAATACATAAATAAATAAAAGTGTACAGTTAAGACATTCCAGCATACTGTGGGGTTCCCCTCAGTTAGAGAGGTATCTTGCTATAGATAGCCACCTCCTCACAAAAACATCAGACCTAAATTGTAATTTAGCAGTTAAAGCTAAATCAATTTCAATGGATATCAACTTATTTAAAAATAAAATGAACTATTTATGAATCATCTATTTATTTATTCCAAACTAAAATGAACTGCTTTTAGAATTTTTAATGACTTTTTTCAATAAATTGTTTCTTTCACAAATAAAAGGAATTATTTTAAAGGAATAGTTTCAACAAAATAATGTCACTTTATAGCCTGGGCTACATGTATTGTACACTGTGCAATTTTTTTCGTGTACACGCTTCAGGACCGCTATAGGTTGCTATAGCCTTATTTTTGTTTAGTCTGATATGCGCAGCCGGCGGTGGAAGCACTGCCACCGTAACTGAGAGATCCGTCCGGTGAGCGTTCAGAGTCGACCACACTGACCACTTGATTCCCCCAGGCCCAGCACGACTCCACCGGCAGCTGTCTCTCTTTCACTTTTCTCCTCCATTTCCTTCAGCTCGTCTTCGGTAAACTCGGTCTCACACTGATAGGGGCGCCCATCGAAATGAAACCAGTCGTCGTTGTTGTCAAACTGCATAAACTCTGCAAAACTTGTCCCTTCTGTGATGTCTGCTTGTTGTTGCCATGGTTACAGGTAGTCCGCTGGCATGGAAGCATTACATTCCCGCAGCTAAAGGAATGTGTGATTACTCAATGCAATGCAGCCAAAGTTCCTATGTATCTTGTCTATCAGTTTGTGAAAGTTATTATCGAGTGTTCACAGGGGAAAGGACGGAATTGGGCATTTTCTAACTGAAGATATTTGCGGGAGAATATCACGTAAACAAGCGGGAGATTAGACGCAACGTCACATGCGAGAGGACTAGGCCTACGTTTGTTGCCGGTGTCGTGCCAAAAAACGATCTGACCCCCAACGGGAACGCCCACCGGCGTGTTGTCTATCCACAGCAGAACTGCGCGTTTGTCATTCTGTCATACAACTTGTCTTTCAATAAACAATCATGAGGTGAGTTTTGGTGGTATATACTTTTATTGTTGTTGTTGTTGTTGTTGCTGCTGCTGCTGTTGTAAGATAATAATAAAAAAAAACATAATATTTTGTAATGTGACATGTGAATTTACACTGTTTTAACCTATAAATGAAGTTACAGCTGACTTAAATACCAATTTCAGTTTCAATGATTTTAGGAGGATAAATAAATGTGCTAATTATCAAGGATCCACAACAAGTAGCTATACAAACATATCGAGTTAGTGACTGACTGGCTGCACCCTGTAACTCAGGACTGCAAGGGGCGATATTGACAGAATTTTCTGGAGTGATTGTAGAGGGTACCAGGTGCATGTACTGTACAGTGAATTTGGTCAATGCCACCCTTTGAACTCCTGAGTTACAGGGGCAGTCACTTTTCAGTAAGGCTTTGCCAAAAAGTGATGCCCCTGTAACTCAGGAGGGTAGAAAACTTTTAATCTAACTTTAACTTTTTAATCAAACAAGTAGAAAACTTTTAATCTGTGTTGAATCTCTCTCCAGGCTCCGTGGGTCGGTTCTGCGGGTCCATGCCTATGTTCCCACAGCCCTATGTTCCCACTGGACTCTCTCTACCTATCTGGACTCTATCTATCTGGCCTGTCTAGCCTCTGCCGGGTCTTTTTACTAAACTTAACCAACTCTTTTCTTCATTGCCTAAACCCAACCAATGGTGGGAACATAGGGCTGTGGGAACATATAGGGCCTAATTTTCAGTCACAAAAAAGTTAGAAATGTGGGAACATAAGGCTGTGGGAACATCGGAATGACCCCAGTGCTAACGCCGCTGTTTGTTGACGTGAACCTGCCTCCACCTCTCTCGCGTCCAGCGGCCGTTGTTCTGCGCCACCTCGTGCAGCAGGTCCATGAAGGCGTACTCGTTGCCGCGCAACAGCGTCTCGTCGTCCGGCGAGGCCCCGCTGGACCGAGCCCTGGAGCCGGAGCCGGTGTTGTCCGGCCTGCTGGCCTCGTCTCTCTTGGTGCTGCGGCTGTTTTGTGCAGGTTTCTCCACAGACTTGACACCCCGCTGCCTTTGGTTGCGTTTTTCCTTATTTACAGTTTGGTTTCTACTTCCGGTCTGTGCCACTTTGGCTTGGTCCTCCTCTTTCTTGGTGTCACGTTGAGCTTGAACCTCACAGAATTTCAATTTCATGCCATGTGTATTTATGTTCAGGGGATCTTTGTTTGGAGACGTTACTACATCTTCCATTTGATTTTCCACATTTTCATCCTCATGATCACGAAAACTCGGAGGCTCCTGTTTGTTTGTACCTGTCTCCTCAGTTTCCTTCCCCTCCTCCTCCTCCTCCTCCTGCATCATTTTACATCTCGCCTGCCACTGAACAGCAGTAGGAGGCCAGGTGGAGATCCTCCCTATAATTTTCCCCATCTGTGACCTTTGACACCTTGAGCTGTCGGTGGGCTGTTTGCTGAGATTATCCGGGTTGGGTTTGTTGACGCTGCTGCTGGTGATGCCGCCGATGCTCAGATATGCTACAGTGTCAGTGCTGACAGAAACACAGTGGGAGTTGTCATCCAGACTCCCGCCGGTGTCGGTTCGTCTCTGAGTCGTGTCGGGAGTGTTTGTGAGATTTTCTGTCTGAATTCCTCCTGCTTCATTTTCCACTTTCTGCTCTCCGCCTGCTGCCTCTCTGCCTGATGATGACTGAGCCTCCGTCTCGTGCTGCAACGCCACTTGATCTTTCACAGACACACAAGAAGGAGACATGAAGAGAACAGCACCGGCCGACTTAGCTCTGACTCCAGTGACAGGCCTCCACCCCGTCCCCTCCGGGTCTCTGCTCTCTTCTGGCGACGGATCAAGGTTTGATCTGCTGTTGTCGTTCTCCACCTCCTTCACTTCTTCTTGTTCTTGTTCTTGTTCTTCTTCTGGACGTCCTGGCATCACAGTTTTGTTGTTGCGTCTCCTCCTGTGCCGAAGCACCAGGAAACACACCACAAACAGCAGCACACACAGGACGACTGCAGGGGAGGCGAGATGTTGTCAGTTAATCAGCACTTAAACAGAAATGTGCAAAAAAAAAAAGAAGTAAAACAAACTTACCTATCACAATGATGAGTGTGCAGACGGTATTTGTATCTGAATTTGAGGTCACACACGTTTCTAGAACAAACAGCACAATTTATTTAATTAAGGACTGAAGCCAGTGTCTGAATCTTATATTTTTATATTTTAAATATCAAACTCACCGGTCACTCCAGTGGGAGGAGGGGTCAAACTTTCTGTCTCTGATGGTGGTGCAGTCACATGAGTTGCTATGAGAAACAAGAGAAATGCTAAACAATAGGCAGAGTCTTCAAAATGTGTTACAGAAAATAGATAGATTTTAGATTTTGAATAAGCAGCAAAACATAGTTAAAGTTGAAGAAAATCCAGACAGGAAAAGTCCACAAAAATTAATGTTTAAAGTTATTTCAACATGCTGCTTTGGCGCCATCTGTAGGTAAAATACTACAACACTAAATTTCAGGAAGATTCAGAGATCCAGAGTAAGTGAATGTACCTGTCCTCAAACTAAAGCTGCAGTTTTGAAGTGCACAACATAACTTTTTGAAATTAATACACATGTGATGCTTAAACATTTGTTAAATTGAGGAAAACTGTGACAAAAAGAAATAAAAGTACTAGTTTGTGTTGCGCTTTCATCAGTGGACAATGGTCGGGCAGATGTCGGTTGTGTTGGGTCTGTTGCTGCAGAGAACAACATCAGTAACAACACTTAATATAAAACTGTGTTGAAGAATTTTAAAGATCAAAAACTGCAACGAGAAGAAGCAACAAGTACCCGTGCGTGCAGAGACTGTTGTGGGTGAGACAGTGGATCTGTTTTGAATGAAGGTTGTTTGAGGTGAAGCTGTCACAACTTCTGCTAAAAGAAACAAGAGACATAAAAGACCCAAAGTGAACAGATGGAAGGAGGAGTTTATTTTCCTCTGACTTTTCTGGATTCTTAGGTTAGTCTTAGATGAGGAAATGATAAAATTAGCTCAACTCAAGATGCAAATTACTGGGATGCAGGCCAAGTGCCAACACAATTTGGTTCTATTCACAAGAGAAACGCAGAAAATGCCTGTTCCTAACGTTGTTTATTGGATTGGAAAAACAAAAAACATTTCCATTTTGTTCTAAAAAACAAAACAAAAAGAAATTATGTTTTACAGTAGGTACTGTAAGTGAAATAGATCATGATTAGATGTCGATATCGATCAGAGTTTCCTATTAAAAATTTAAAAAAATCTGAGTGTTTGAGTTTCAATAGATGTTGTTATTATTAGATGCTGTTATCTCTTACTTTGGATATTGTTTGGTTTTTATGTTTCATTTTGATTATTGACTAAAACATACACATGCTATAAAACTGGCACATTTTATGTTTGATCAAGAAAGATGATGTATTTATTTTTATTTGTACTGGAACATGATGCATATTGACACCAACTATTGTGACTCACCTTGGCCTTTTATTGGAAATCACACAAAAATCAGCTACGAAAAGTTTTCAGTAAATTCTCTGCTTTAATATGAGACCTTTGAAAGTAAAGTCAAAGACAGAGGAGAGGACCCAGATGTACCAGAGGTTGCAGGGACTGTTGGGGGTGTATCAGTGGGTCTGAGGTCGGCTGATGGTGATGCTGACGGTGGTTCAGACGAAGGTGACGTCACACACTCCGACACGTTCCACACAGGTCGACCCCTCAGAGGGGGCGGAGTCTCACAGGTGACGTCCGTCGGTCGGTCCAGCAGAGATCTGTTCTGAAGGTCTGAGGAGGGAAGCAGCTTTAAAGGAGACATACACTGTAATGGCCCTTTTTCCACAAATTAAAATAGTTCCCAGGTGTGTTAGAGCCGTTTAGACAGATACGAATTTAATTAATCCATATACGTTTTTTATCGTTTTGGCATTTTGTCCAGATGGAAACGGTGTTTCAGGGGGTCAAAACGGTATTTTTTTGGAAACGGGACCCAGAGTGAGAATATCTGAAAATGTTGCTCCAGCGTTTTCATGTACACGCCCAAAACTGATCTTTTCTAAAAACGATGATGTCATACCCCCCACCACTCTGTAACCTGAGACACACCGCTACACGTTACAGTCTATATATATATATGGACATAACGTAACGTAACAACAACGGTCGACTAGGTCCCCCAGACACCGCGGCTGAATTGCGCCTGTTAGATCAGCATCAATCGTCATATTCACACTGACACGACTCCCAGTCAACTTGTTTGGAGTTTGAATACAATGGGAAGCTTTTCCTTCTTTGATTGTGATGTTTACTGTATGTGTGGAAGCGTTACAGCACCACACACAGGCCTGAAGTATGTACTACAGCGATTTGAGTCAATCTTTGCGTGTATGCAGATACTTCCTGAAACAATGCCATGTTTATGGAGTTGTTGTTTTTTTCTCCAAAACTAACACAAAAAGAAGGTCTTGGGTGTAGCTCCGTTTTCGTGTGGACCAGGCCTCAGTCAGTGCCTGTCCCTTTAAATGCAAATGAGCCATTGCTCACCCCACCCCGCCCCCCTCTACCGGTAGTACTTTTAAAATGAATGACATCATGTATGACAACTGAGTGAACAGCTCATAAATCCACATAGCTTATAGGGAGCCTGCAAATTACAGATTTTTTTTGTCAATTCTCAGATTTTGGGGACCAGATGGCAAGACAAACACCCAAATGTATGTTAAAGGGCCTTCAAAAGTAGTATTTCCATAATATGTCACCTTTAAGTTTTCATTAAACACACAGGCCCTGTTGTTGTTTGTCTTGTGTTTCACAAACCTTGTATGTAGAGGACAAACTCTTCAGCTGCACACGAGCAGTCCCAGGGGTTCCCGTCTAGCCTGATCCTGGTGGACCCGAGAGTCCTGAAGACCTGCGGTGAGACCCGAGTCAGTCTGTTCCCGGACAGGTCCAGCTCGGACAAGTTGGTCTGTGAGAGGAAACTGTTGGACTCAATGGTCCTGATTCTGTTCATCCTCAGACTGAGCTTGGTGAGGCCGATCAGTCCAGTCAGCGTGGACTCACTCAGGACTTCAATCTGGTTTTCTTCGAGGCTGATCTCCCTGAGGAGAGCGGGCCGGCCGAACCAGTTTGAGTTCATCTGCGTGAGCTCGTTGCGTTTTAGACTGACACTTGTGAGGTTCTGGAGCGAACCGAAGGCCCCGTCAGCTATCCCTGTGACGCCGGCACTGTCGATCTTAAGTCTGGTCACTGAGGCGAGGTTGCTGCTGCGAAACACGGTGGCGTTGATCTCCCCAATGTCTTGAAGGAGTATCACAAGGGTCGAAAACCCGGGGGTGAAATCTAAAAGAATTCAGATACCTATTATTAAACACCTTGGTGTGTCATGTTCAGAATATTTTTTCAGACCTGCTTTTCTCAGCAGAGGGAAGTTCAATAGACTCAATTGGTCCTGACTGGAAAAGATGCAAAAAGGATTTGGGATCTTAACCTTGGTTTTCTTCCAGTGAACAGAACTAAAGTAAAGAAGGAACCAATCATATCAGGATTAAAATTAAAGGGATAGTTCAACATTTTTGGCAAATTGGCCCATTGCCATAATCCCTATTAGCAGTAGGTTCGTTACCTATGATTGTTGGTGCAAGCTATTTTTAGAACAGCAGAGCAGAGCCGTGAGCTGCTCAGAGCTACGCTACGGAGGCTCATGGGATTTCTTGGTGTCCCTCGTCAAACTCATCAATACACAATCCAACAACTCCAAAATGCTCTGGTGGACAAGTTGTGACCTGCACATTCACCACGCTATGAGATAATAACAGAACGGTACAAGACAGAGTTGTTGTAGAGGTAAATACAGAGACTGCTTGCTGAAAAACTGCCCCCGACAGGAACGTGCATCAGCGGTTTTGCATGAATTTACCTCTAAAACAACTCTGTCTCGTAATGTTCTGTTATTATCTCATAGTGTGGTGAATGTGCAGGTCACAACTTGTCCACCAGAGCGTTTTGGAGTTGTTGGATTGTGTATTTGATGAGTTTGATGAGGGAAACCAAGAAATCCCATGAGCCTCCATAGCGTAGCTCTGAGCAAAAACAGTTTGCACCGACAATTAAAGGTACAGTAAAGAACCTACTCCTAAAACTATAGGGATTAAGGCAATGGGCTAATTTGTCAAAATGTTAAACTATCCCTTTAACAACAATATCTACTTCATGTAATGCAGCTGATTATTAAACACTGAATCAAACCTTGAGCTCTTACCAAAGGGGGTGTTCTGGCAGATGAGCACTGGTCCTTCTCCGTCACATGACTGGCTCAGTGGCACATTCACCAGCAACACAGCGAGAGCGGCTACGACTGTGGAGAAACAGGATTCACCTGATTCTTGATTCTTCACACTTGGTGTTTTTCCAAGTGTGGTACAAGTATGAAACAAGAAGACTCACCTATCATAGTGATCGGTCTCATCAACGCAGGATGCAGGTTCTACAGCTCGGACAGTTTACTGAGTGTGATGACGGTCTTGTGATCACCTGAACTAGCTACCAGGTGTGGAAAGAGAAAACACGGTTGCTATGGCAGATCAGAGTTTGCCATGGTTATGAGCTCTGGCGTGAAGGAATCATCACGAAAGCCGCTGTTCCAGTTGGTTGGTGGAGTGCGAGGCTCCAGGGGAGGTCTGGGGGACATTTTGACAATGTAAGTTGCTTAAATTAGAAAACATGGTGTCATGACGGATGATACTTTTTCCCTTCTTAATTGCTTTGAGATGATTCAGCTCATTTTAAAGGTCCCAAAATGGATGAAGTGAGATTTCTGCCTCTTTTAATTATAAATCAGTCGGTCTAAGTTCTATATTAATACTAGTGTGAAAGTATCAAAGTTTCAGTCCACAGAGGAATACACAGCCTGTATTCAGAAATTTAAAGGCTTAAATGAAAACGAGCTGTTAGGACTTCTGTAACTTTGTGATGTCAGGATGTGTAGGATTTGGTTTCTCTGCATGTTTACTTGAAATCTACTGTAGCTGTGTCCCAATTCATGTAATCGTCCTTGGGACACAGCAAGTATCTTATTTTTATTTGATCGCTCAGAATAGAGTCAGCCAATCAGAAGAGAGACTCTGCACCTCCTCTGTTCTGATTGGCTGACACTGACCTGTTGTTGCTCCAGAGAGATGTAAATGTAAAGCTAGACTAAACACTGTAAAAAGATAAATTAACATGCCAGTGAAAAGGTGCAGCAACACTTTTAGTTCACCAAAAAACAGACAAAAAAAGAGTGAATAAACAACAAACTACTGTGATACAGGTGAGCTGTTAAAGGTTAAAATCAGTGTGGTGTGTGAAACTAGCAAAAAAAGAAAATCAAACAGTGAGTCTCACAGATGAACAAATCAAGCCATGAGAGAAAGAACAGAAGAAAAAAAATGAAAAAAATGTGACTTTTATTCACTTGAAAATTTATTCTGTTTCAGTGCTTCCATTTCAAAATAAATAGATGGCATGGGATCAAAGATAAAATCAACAAGGATGAAAAGTACACTAGTGTAACAAAAATGGTGACCAAATGCCAATACAATCTTTTAGTTAACATAAAAATACACTCACATACAGTTAAAGATCTACCACCCTCCCCCAACCCAACCCAACCCAAACCCTTCCCACCCCCCCAAAATAAACTCCAAAATGTTGCAAATGGCAAATCAAGTATTTTGTAGTTTTTGGAGACAGCAGTAGTATCATTTCAGCGGAGGCCCTTCAGATTTATGTGTCAGTATTAAATCTTAGCGTTTGGTTTAGTTTTCACACTATTTTCATTTATTTATTGATTTATTATTTCGGAGCGCACGACAGCAGTGTTATCATTAATTAGTTCATCTTGAGTTTTTTTTATGCCCATTCAAAAAAAAAAAAAAAAAAAAAAGGGTAACAGTTCCCAAAACAAACAGAAAGTAAAGTGCTTGTGCAACACTTCTGGTTGTTCTCGAGGCCAACGAACGGTTTCTAAAAAAAAAAAAAAAAAAAGCAAAGAAAGCACTTTGATGAATGTTAAAGACAGAAGAGAAGAGAGAGAAGAGAGAGAGACGACGTGGCAGTGTTTGTCAACACCTTGGAGGAATGTTCTTTAATGTTGGTAAATAACTGAACCACAGCCCCCCACCCCGCCTCCACGCCACCAACCAGCCCCCCCACCCCCACCCCCAGCCCCCTCCCCACACACACACACACACACACAGACATCCCCTTCCCCTTCCCCTCCCCGCTTTGTGAATATATCAAATACTGTCATTTGAACCGGTTACAGAGCAGCACGAAAACACTCTTCACAACAAGAGTGTATGTGTGTATGTGTGTGTGTGTTAGTGTGTGTGCCACTCTTGTGGTTAATAAAGATGGGACAGGCCGACAAAAACACTCAAGGGGGGGCAGGAGGGAGGAGACAGGGAGGAAGAGGGAGTTACATTGCATGAAAGAAGCCGTCGACAAGTGTTCATGAGTGCACCTTTATACAGGACAATTCAAGAGTGCCCAGTGGAGAGAAAACACAACTAAGCTCTAAACATCAGAGAATTCCTGTTATGATGAAAACACATAACATCAGCTCAACTCATTACCACATTGCTTTAATTATAATTATAATAATAATAATAATAATAATTAAAAAAAAGCTAAAACAAAAAGAAAAAAAAGCATCATTTCTGTACCAAAGCCTATCATTCGCCCTCTTTTGACACCCTCAAGAAAAAGGATGATCAAACATTTATCTTTAAAATGACCGTCGTTTGTTTATGTTTTTTTTGTTTTCTTTAGTTTTTTTCTCAGCTATACACATATCCAGTGCTACACGATCAGCGTCTAGTTTTTAAAAAGCGGTTGAATAAATAGACGATAGTACCACGATGCGTGAAAGGCCAACGGATGTCTAGAGACAAAAGAAGACAGTTCAGAGCAGCAGGTTTTTTTTGGAGATCCCTGGTGAGGCAAAATCGGTAATGCCAGCCTGATTTTACAGATTCGACAGTCCACACAGGAAGAGATTGGTGTTTTTACGGTCCTAAAGGGTCGATAAGAAAGGTCCCTTCGCTTTTCAGATTATCCTGAAAAGGAGCGACAGAAATCCCCCCCTCCCCACCGACGATTTCCCCCTCTCCTTTCTGTCCGAATCCAAAGTCCAAAAGGAGAGAGGCGCTTCCGGATGGGAGGAGGAGGAGGAGGAGGAGGAGGAAGGATTTTAGTGCTGCAGCTGAGCTCCTGACCATGACAGTGCTGAACTAATAAATACTCCATGTAAAAAAATGAACATCCACCACATACTAGAGAGACAGAGAGAGGAGGGAGGGAGGGAGGGAGAAAAACAAAATGCCACATGCTTGACTCGTGGTTGTCGTAGAAAAAACGGAGAAACCCCCCCCCCTCGAAACAGATCCACGCTCCGAGATCCAGAGAATCACACGGAGAATAAGAAGAAGCAGAATAAGAAGAAGCAGATTCAGCCGGCATTCCTCTTTTTGTTGCAAGCACCAGTTCCTCAGACCACCTGTTACACACACACACACACACACATACACACATTCACAAACAGGCATACACACACACACACACACACGCACGCACACCTTTTCCCTTGTTTCTGTCTCGGTCCACCTACACACGACCACATGCTCACAGATGTGGCGACTCCTGAGTAGGTTTCCAGACCAACATGGCGGAGAGCGTCGATGCAGTCTATTCAGGACACAAGCGAGATGGGAGGAGGGGGAGAAGAAGATGAAGATGATTTGGATGACTGTCAGGAAGGAAGGGGTTAAAAATCCAGCCTGCTATTTTACACTTTTCTTTGGCACCGAGCCTCTCTTGGCCTGCCACAGGTGGTTGTGGATGGTCAGGGCGTCCACGCTGACGGACACAGTCTTGGCAGGAATGACGGTGAACTGCTTGCGGTCCGAGCTGTACTTGTACAGCTTGTCGATCATCTTCTTGCTGATGCTCTTGGGCCCCGTGCCCGTCAGCTTGTGGATCTCCTCCGTGTCGGGGAAGTACGAGTAGAGCGCCCTGAACTGGCAGCCGCCGTCGCGGAACAGGATCATCATGTGGTTGGACTCGCACTTCTCCAACTCCTGGTTTCAGAGGGGAGACAGAAAAAAAAAACACTGGTTAATATTGGAGGCTAAGTCTAATCCTGGGCTTACACGCTTCACAGTCACAGACTAAAAACTGAAAGTCGGAAGGTAAATTTAGGAGTCATGGCGCTCTCCCGTCATCTCAATCGTTAAAGGGATAGTTCACCCAAAAATATCACCTGGGGAAAAAAACACTTCCACTGAGGTGGTGGTGTGCTGCTGCCTCCTGTGGCCAAAGTCGGTGTTAGAAAAACAAACATTGTTTTTTCACTTGTCTCAAGGCTTTCATGGGGAATGGGTTAATCTCCTGACAAATTATTCATTAATTACTGAAATACTTCCTTTCTTTGTTGTAAATCAGTGTTGATGTAATGTTAAGAGGCTTTTGAACATTTGTTCGTCCAAATTTGACGAACCGGGAAGAGGAGCTTTGAGAAGCTTCCGCTACAAAACAAGCTTGAAATGACTTTATTTAATTTTTTTCGGGACAATTTCGCATTTCGGGGCTTTAGGTGGCGTCACAAGGCCAGACTGTAAAATCTCAGTCTGAGACTAAAAACTCTACAACTTGTCTTTAGATGTGAGCAGGTGTGAGAGGATAGTTTTCCAAGAGTATTTTCCAAATCTTTTCAAAGTCTTCTGATGTGCAGGTAGCATTAAGACCTATAAAGCTGAGTGAGCAATAGAAATATCCCCGTCTGTCCTGGCTGAAAATATGTATTTTTATTTTATTAGGAAACCACCTTTCAAAAATTAGATGGCATCTTATATTTTAAGATCAGATATTTATCTGATCATAAAAGCAGATCTGAACAGAGTTCCTGCTCTTGTGTTGTGTCAAAAACAATGAAGGTGAAGGCGACATCTTCTGTGAAACTCCTTTGTTTTGCTTCAACAAATGTTCAAAAGCCTCTTAACATTACATCAACACTGATTTACAACAAAGAAAGGAAGTATTTCAGTAATTAATGAATCATTTGTCAGGGGATTAACCCATTCCCCATGAAAGCCTTGAGACAAGTGAAAAAACAATGTTTGTTTTTCTAACACCGACTTTGGCCACAGGAGGCAGCAGCGCACCACCACCTCAGTGGAAGTGTTTTTTTCCCCAGGTGATATTTGTCTGCTCCATCATGTGTTTGTTAATTGTGTCTTAGTAAAGTTATGTAACACGATTAAACATGGTCGACATATTTGTGTGTCGGGCAAGTGAAAGAATGTGTTGTCCTTCCTCTCAGGGCCTCGGTAATTAATGACTAATCACATCTCAGCTCTAAGGATCAGGTCATGAAACTGCGAATTATGAACATTTGTTTTGTATGTTTCAGCTACACAGTCTTAGACAGACACGGTTAAACCAAACAGCTCCTGTCAGGAACAGGAAGTACCTCTAGAATCTGGTTCTTCTGGGGCTCATTGACTTTTCCAGCCAGGCAGCAGTGAGCGATTGCATTGTGGATGATTGGCTTGTTTGACTTGGCGCTGGGCTCTTTGAATAGTTTGGGACCTAAAGGAGGAGAAGCCAGTTAGACAACGACACGCCACACGAGTGTTATGTAACACAAAATAAAACAAGAAAGACAATAATGACGGAGATGACAGTAAATTAACGGCTGCTGCTGTTGAGTTCGACACCTGTGAACTCACCAGTGTACTCAGCCATGGAAGTGATGGATGAAGCCGTGGAGCCGTTGTCCCAGTCTCTCTCTGCAGCTCGACTGTTGTTGCGACTGCCAGGAAACGACTCCACAGAGTCACAGCTGGATGAGATAATGGAACGAGGAACAACATGAATTATTACATGGTTATAATAATCTTTTTTATTTTCTATGAAAGCACAAGCTCACAAAAAGAAAAAAGAAAAGTGAAAACACCCGGAGCTTCTCTTACCGCTGCGAACCAGCTCCTCCAGAGTTGACACTGTCGGCCTCGTTGGTGGCGGCCGAGGCCAGAGACAGACTGGAGCCTGACTGGGCGTTGCTCAGGTTGTCGGCTGTAAGAAATAATATTACACAACATTTAGAGGCAACTGGAAAAGACACCGTTAGGACTTCACAACCTACAGGAGTTACTGAGAGACAACAGGGTTTCCGCAGTCAGAAAAATCCTCATAACCAACAGTCATGTTCGATATGAATGTGCTATGAATAACTGTGGGCCATGTGCAGGTTGTAATAAAAAGGAAAATAACTGGCAGTCGTTCAACTCGTCCCTGGGCTCAGAAAAAAAACAAATGAAGAGCAGCAAGCAGCAACCGTGCCGAGACATGTACGAAGAAAAATGTGGCTCGTAGCTAAATGTCAAACCGCTGATGTAATGATCTTACGTGTGGAAGAGCACTTGGAGAAAGTGTCGCTGGAGGATTCCTCCCTGAAGACGGACTTGGGCCGGTGTTTCTGCTTGGGTTTGGGCGTTTTGGGCGTTTGGGGCGTTTTGGGCGTTTTGGGCTTCACCAGCCCCTGCTCCTCAAACATCTCCTGCTGCTTCCTCCGCAGATACTCCTGCTTTATCAGCTCCCTCCGCGTCTTCTCCTCTTCTTTACGCAGCCGGTCCTCCTCCGCCTTTCGCCTGGTGTGGAAATCAAACACACAGCCGTTATAGCGTCTTCATGGTAGAGTAGTATGAATCCTAACTGGAACCTAGACTCTTCCTGCTCGGCCTTCACCCAGAGGGACGTAGAATAAAGTGTCATGAAAACACGTTTATAAACGTGTTCTCTACAAGCAAAAAGGACAATAGCCTTATCATGGAAACATGGGTAAACCCGCTATTGCCGTGTAGCAATGGTCCTCAAAGTGGGGTCCGGGGACCCTCAGGGGTCCTTGAGAGGGTTAAAGGGGCCCCCAACTTCTAGATTTTTGTGGGGTCTTACCACTTTTTATTACCACTATAATTTTTTTTAAACTTTTTTTTGAGGGGATAATTTTTACCACTTTTTTCCTAGAAAAGTTACAACTTTTTTCCAGAAATTTCTCCATAATCTTTCCAAAAATTCACACCTAATTTGAACGTACATCGACTAAGTAAATATTTGTGTATTTCTGGTGTTTGCTTCAAAATG
The DNA here is from genome assembly GCF_905171665.1 of Trachurus trachurus. Taxonomy (NCBI): domain Eukaryota; kingdom Metazoa; phylum Chordata; class Actinopteri; order Carangiformes; family Carangidae; genus Trachurus; species Trachurus trachurus. Next base: position 9,603,087 of record NC_139895.1, on the reverse strand, counting down.
TTGTCCAATGGGGATCTGTGGTCTAACTTATGTCAATTTAGGGGTCCTTGATGTAAAAAAAAAAGTTTGGGACCTAACCTCGTTTACCTCTGGAAAAAGGGTTCATTTTGTTGGTACTGTTGTATGGACCTAGTTTGTACTGTATGAAAAAAATTGACTCTGATGCAGTATGTTTGCACACCTTTGTGTCATTTTGTTGTTGTCATGTGTTCTTGTATGTGTTTTTATAAAATAAAAATGTAATAAAGATATTGTTTAAAAAAAAAAAAAAAGAATAGTATGAATTCTAATGTAAATGTTGGTACATGGTAGTTTACCGTGCTTCATCTCGTTTCAGCTCGGATTCTGCTTCCAGCTGCTGTTTACGGACTCGAGCCTCCTCGGCTTTCTTCTGCTGCTTCAGCAGGAACGCTGCTCTTTTCTTAGCGAGCTCGTCCTCCGCCTTCTGCTCGTCCTACAACATCACATGATCGTTTTTATATTTGAAATTCACTTTTTGAATTGAATTACCGACATAAATAAACTTTTCCATGATATTCTAATGTATTGAGATGCACCTGTACATGAATATTTTTTAGCTTTACCTTGAAGAAGAAGCCCAAGACTGACTTCTGCTCTCCGTCCCCTCCCTCTGTCGTCCGGTCCGCGGCCCCCTCCTCGTCCTCTTTCAGGTCGGACAGATCCACCTCGATCAGGTTGGATTTGCTGCGCTGCGACTCGTCCGACGGGATGTTCTCCTTCCCCGAGCCGTCGGAGGAGTTGAGCTCCGACTCTCTCATGGTGCTGGACAGGCACTCGTCGAAGGACACTTCGGGGGCGGCCGCCATCGCCGTCGGGTCCACGCGGGTCGGCAGCCGCATGTTGGCGTCGTCCTGCAGCCGGAAGGTGGCGCTCCGGATGTGGCCCGCGCCCGGCCGGTCGATCGTCTCTCCCGCTGTCGGCTTCCTGGGGCTGCCGGGCTGCTCCACCCGGGGGGACCGGCCCCCGGCCGACGGCCTCGGGTGTGGTAGCGTGTCTGACCCGCTCTGGGTGGGGGTGAGGGTCCGGGGGCCGTGGCGACCCGGCTCCTTGGCGATTTTCAGTTCTGAGGGTTTGGCCCTGGAGCTGCGGCCGGAGCTCAGCTTGGGGGGTTTCCTGGCGGGGGCGGAGCCTGAGCCGGAGAGATGCTCCACATAATGAAAGCTGGCGGCCGCCGCCTTAGAGTCACTGTTTTTGTCGGCGGCGGGGGGAGGCGGGGCGGCGCCCGGGGGCGACTGTACATTCTGTTTCATCAACATGTCCTGCTGCAGCGACAGCTGCATCATCTGCTGCTGGATGCTGCCGATGGCGTCGTTCAGCAGCTCGATGGAGCGGCTGCACTCGTTCAGGTCCAGCTCCTCTTCCAGGTAGAAGCTCCCGCCGTTTCCTTTCTTGTCGGCTTCTAAGGCACCGGTCGGAGTCGTTCCCTCCAGCTCTTTGTCGCCCCGCAGGGCGTCGACGCACATGTCGTCTTTACTCGATGGACCTTTTTCTCCGTTGCGCTCGTCTTTAGGGATGTCAGCTTTCAGCGGGTTGGGCAACGTGTCGCTCTTTCCTCCGCCCTTCTTCACGATGTGCAGGAAAGCCGCCTTCCCCAGCTTCTGCCGCTGCCGCGCCGACAGCACCTCCATCTTCTTCTTCTGGTGCTCGATCGCACGCCGCTTCTCCTCCAGCTGCATACGAAGCTGGATGATTTCGGAAGCCAGCACGTTAGTGCCGCCGCCGCCATCCCCGGTGCGGTTGCATCCCCCCAGTGGCGAGGAGGGGCTCTGGTCTCGTTTCATCCTCCAGGAGGAGGCGAGCGGCCCGCTGCTCTCCGACCCGTCCGGAGTCGTCCTCTGGGAGCTGGAGGCGCTGGAGCGGAGGTCGTGGTTGCTGCCGAAGCGCTGCTGCTGCGCTTTGCGCTCTGCAAAGGAGGTCATACGCACGCTGCCGCTGGCCATGCTGCTGGCCTGGGAGTGGGCGCTGAGACAGGGGCTGGAGCGCCCGCTGCCCCCGTTCAAGTCTTTGTCCTCGTGCTCTTTCACATTCATATCCTCTTGGAGTTTGGCCGATTCTTCCTCTTCTTCCTCGTCCTCCTCGTCGAAGGTTTTCCTCGGCCAGTTGGGGTCTTTAGTGGTGATCGCTTCGTCCAAATCCTCCTCCTCCTCGTCCAGGTCTTCCAGCTCAGCCTCCGGGCCCGGGCCAGACTTTGGTTCTTCTGAATCTGAATGCAGGTAGAAACCCCCGGGTGGTTCTCTGGACGAGGGGTCCACGCTGCTCGTGGCCGCGGGTCTGAAACCGGCCGGAGGCTCCTCTGGCAGGTCTGCGTCCTCAACTGGATGAATGAATAAATGAAAGTTTATTTGAATACAGAATAAAAGAACAACAACATAAAAACATAAAAAACGAAATTATTAATGTTCAAAAGGAGTGGGAAGAAGCCGAAGCTTATTGAATCCCATCCCTTCTCCATATAAAAGGTAAAGGTACTTTATGTGTTAATTCAATATACAGTGAAGGAAAAAAGTTTTCGGACACCCTTAATATTTTCAAATTCTCTGCACATGCGGATCAGGATGTGGTCATTTCTTTCTAAAGAAACCCTCGGACACCCAGATCTTGATTTGTCTTCCACGCTGTTGGTTTGTCTGTATTTTTGCAGAGTGTATCCAACTGCCGAAGGACTGCAGCTGCACTTCCTGGCTATCTAGCAGCAGCTGTACCCTTCCTGGCTGAGAATCTGTATCTTTAGGCGTGTTTCCTGCGTTAGGTTCATTGTTTCAGCCATTTTTATCACTGAAGAACGTTCAAATGTGCACGCTTTATATAGACTTGAAGCACGGCAACAAAAATTGTGTCTTTTAATAAAGAGCACGACCTTCATTAGTGGATCACTGGTACCAAAATGACCCAATACTCAAAATGTCTTATGTATTTTATTGAAACCAATCAATTTAAAGTTTTTAATTCCTTTTTTTAAGGATTTGTTTAGTATTTTGGCTATGACTGTACTGTTGCACTTGAAAAATTGCACTTGAAGACCTAAGAGTGATTCTTGCAATGCAATAATGAAATTTCACAAATGCATGGGGTGTCCGAAAAGTTTTTTCCGCCACTACAATAAGTTATAAAATCATACCTGGAGGAGGGCTGAAGGTTTGGTTTAGGGTGCAGGGTGCTTTTCTGCGAACGGCCGCCGTAGATCCGTCGCCTCGGCGTAAAGAGCCCCTGCCCGAGGATCGTGGCCCCTCGCCGCTCTCCTCCTCCTTGTTTAGGCATACAGACTTCTCTTTAGCCGCTTTGAGCACGGCAGGCATTAGTGGTTCTAAGTAAAAGCTATCTGGTGCAGGTTTGGACTCAGCGGAGGGTTTGGCAGTCGCTTGCGCCCCGTCCGCCCGTTTGGGAGTGGGAGTGGGAGTGGCGGCAACGTCAGTCCTTGCGACCGCCATTAGTGTTTCTTCCTGGCCCTCGGCTCCGACGCTGCCGAGCAGGCCGTGGCCGTTGACCCTGCGCATCGCCGCCTGCGAGGGCGGGTGGACAGAGGTCTGGTGCTTGGGTGTGACGTTGATCACGTTGGACGCCAGGCTGTCCTTACTTATAGAGCGAGCCAGACTCACACTGTCACCAGAGGCCAGGTCTGCATCGCCGTCTGTAGCCGAGTGCAACATGTAGGGGCTCAGTGTGGACAGTGGTCTGCAGAGAGACACAGAGAGAGACGTTTAGGCCATACATAAAACACATTTGTCCATAAATCCACCATTTTTTGAGAAATCTCTATGGAGATCTATAGACAGCTCTGGAAAAAAATTAAGAGACCACTTTAAAATGACCCATTTCTCTCATTTTTACCATTTAAGTAAGTAAGTAATTATTTATATAGCACCCTTCCCAGTTCGAATACACAGAGTGCTTCACAGCGTGCATAAAGGTGTGTTTTATTCTGTGAACCACTGACAACATTTCTCCCAAATCTGAAATACAAATATTGTCATTTACAACATTTATTTGTAGAAAATGGCAACTGCTCCAAGAACAAAAAAGTCCCAGTGTTTTCAGACCTCGAATAATGCGAAAGAAAATAAGTTAAAGAGGCCATGTGCATTTGTTTTTAACGAAACCGGCGAAAAATCAATCCATGGAGCAGCGGATAACATTATATAACATATACAACGTTATGACGTGTATATTTGTGTAGTCTTAACTGTCATAAACAAAGGATTATGGGTTACGGAGTGCGTTTGTGTCGCAGTGCCGCAGAGACTGTTGTTGCAAGGTTGGTTTTCAGCCATGAGACAGAAGGTGGAAGGCAGAGAGACTCCGTTCTCACTAGTAACAAGTCACAAGTCATGTAGTTAACTATCATAATTACTCCGGAGCTTTTTAATTAAGGTAAAAATGTAGCATAGCCATGGGAAAAGTCCTGCTAGTTCCTCTTTAATATTCACTTTTAAGAATACTTATAGAATTTTTTTTTTTTAACTTAGGAAGAGTTCAGAAATTAACATTAGTGGAATAACCCCAATTTTAATCACAGCAGTGGTTTTTAAATATGATTTGGTTCAGGTGAACACCTAATCAGTACCTCATCAAGTAGACACGGAAATCAAATGGCTGCCATACATGTAGAGAAGCTGATTCATTAAGACAACTTTTGGAGTGGTGTTTACAGCTGTATGTAAAATAAAAAGTTTCCAACTTGTTTTATTATAATATTTTCATTTACCTCTGCCTCTTGTCGGGCCATGCGACAACAGAGCCTCGGGGTTGTCCGTCCATCTGAGTCAGAGAGTTTGAACGGTTTCTCAGACCTGGGCAGAAACACACGAGTAATTTAGGAAGGTATAAAAAGTTAAATATATTAAGCTGCATCATTGGCTGGTTTTATGTATAGGATGATCGAGATGTGTGGTTTTTCCTGACCTGCACCATCTTCTCCTTGCTGCTTCTGCTGCCTCTGTCGTAGGGGCAGAAGTGGGTGGGAGGGGCTGAAGGTCGGACCCCCTTTACTAAAAAAGCCAAAAAAAAAGCCCCCCAAAAAAAGGATCAGAAATCAGTGCAAGATTTTACATGCCCCATCACTGTGTCAGGTTTATTGTGGCAAAAACATGGGCAGCAGAACAGATGAGCACAAACACCTCACTGGATCGGTACACGCCCCGAGACAAAGAGACCAGACACACACAAGCTCACACGTGTTTTAACACATAACAGGTGAGAACGTGGCATGAAAAATCCCAACATACAGTTCACAGTAAGCACCCACAGACAGAGACAATCCAAAAACCAGCTTTACTTAGTGCGTATTATCATTATTATAATTATTCACTTCAGTGCAGGACGAGGGTTAGAGGTGAAGGGCACATGAAAGTGAGAGTCTGCATAGCTACCCGTCCTCGCAGGGTTACTGTAACTGGTTAGCAGACAGGATCATGATGAGGTGGAATGAGAAGGAAAGCGAGAGAAGACTTACAGGGGGTCAGAGTCTTCGGGGTGCAGGAAGTACCTGTTACAGACTTCGGGGCTGCTCTGGTTGTCAGCCACGCCGGGGCTGACGAGGAAGCTGCGCTTGGTGGCGTTGGAGATGGGCACTGATGGACGGGCACTCTTGGGCTGAGCTATGGCTCGAGCTGCGGGAAAGAGGAAGGACGGAGGATCAGGTTACTGGTTGAGGTTCACCGTTACGTTAGTAGAGAAAAAGTTTAACCTGGAGTCACTGAGTTTCTTTTTATATATTACCTTACATGCTCAAAAATAAAGGCTTAAATAAATAAAGGACCCAAATAAAAAAAAGAAAGACTAGTTGACATTAAAATGCAGTTTTTTTCCTAATCAAATTATCTTTGTTTTTGACTGTTCTGTCAGACCGACTGTAAAAAGGGATAGAAACTGAAAGTCCTCATATTAGAGATGATGGAATAACAGGAAAAAGATTGCCCATTCATTTTCTGTTCATTAATTATTTGTAATGTAAAGACAATTATTTAAAAAAAATGGTAATGAAAATAAGAATACATTTATTTATATTAGGCAGGTTTTTAATTAGGGATGTTCAATACCACTTTTTTACGAGTGCTTAGACTCACTCGAGTACTCACCGATACCACTTGTACTTTTTATATATACGGTACAATATGCAACCACTCCCTATTTAAAGATGGCTTCTTGCCACTGTTCAGTGTTTGCCTGAAGAAGGTCTGTTGACCGAAATGTTGCAATAAATAATCTTGAGCAAGTTACACAGTGTGCGGGATTCCTTTTCTCTTCATATATGTACAGTATACAAAATTTCAACACAATGACAGATCATTTTGAACAGCACAACATGACCTCTCCTTCACTGCCATTACTATGTGAAAAGTGCTTAATTTTCATGTCTTATTTGAAATGACTGATTTGACTTTAATGATGCTGAAACCATGGTCCAGGTTTTAACACACAACAACCTGCATAACCTTCAAATCCACAAAACCTTCATCGATGTTATATTTTCACTGTGTATTGTGTCGTCACCCTGTGATGATGCTTACCATCTTTAAACTCTTGGAGATCTCTGGGCTGCACAAACTCTGGCTTGACGGTCTCAAACCACCAGAAGAGTTCGGCAATGAACACCATCACATTGTGCTACAAAGAGAGAACAAAGGGACATAGTGAACAGACAGACTTGCAAAAACACTTTTAAAATGCCCTGCCGATTTGCCACGTATTTGTTTGTTTTTTTCCATTCTCACAGCTTCATTCATTTTATTGACTGATGTATTTGATTTTTTTTTTCTCTTCAAAATTTCACTCCGCTCCCACATCCTTCTTTCACCCTTTGTTCTTACTTTTCTTTCTCATTTTCAGATTTATAACTCTTATTATCACTATTATGAGTTATGTTATTATTTCTGTCAAGCTAATGCTATCACAACTGTTATCGTTAATACCATTTATACTGTTATATTATTATAACCAATATTACTATTATTATTCATTCATTTCTTTCTTTCTTACTGCTATCACTATTACGACCACCATACATATATTATACCTGAATTACACACATACACACACACCTTGTTCACACTTTGTGTACATTGATGTATGTCCACTTTGTTGTTTGTCTTGTATTTCACAATTAAATATTAAAAAAACACTTTTAATTTACAGGTAAAAAAAAAAAAACTGCAACTTTTTTTTGATTAAACCACTGTATGTCGAGTTTTATACCTTGAGCACGAGCGGCGAGTAGAGCATGTCCTCTGTTGTCAGATAGAAACTTTTGTTCAGATACTCGCTGGCGAACTCTCTCAGCAGCTGGATGTTGTACAGGCTGTCAGCGATGGAGGGCACTTCCTTCAGGCAAATATCTGATCGGGCGGCCAAACGAACGGCAGAACAGGTCAGACCGGGACGCAACTCGATGACCTTATGTCTATAAATGTCACACTGGGCTGCACTGGAACTGTGAGCCATGTGCCGAGCGCCAGAAATAGTATCACACATAGATATTAAATCCAATGTTAGCAGAGAAAAAAGCTGGATGCTCTTTAGATTCTTTGAGGCCAAATGATAATTGAAAAATGACACAGCATATTGAACCAGGGCGTGTTTTTTTTTTTTTTTTTGCGAGTATGTGTGAATGCATTGCAAAGCGTACCTTCCAGTTTCATGAGGTCGGGGCAGTAGTAGTGGACCACGGTGAGCAGCGCAGCTCCGTCACACACGTCCCTCATCAGGTCTTCCAGCAGAGGGAAGAAGGGAAGCTGTCGGCCCGAGGCGTGCTCGCGACGATACCGCACCTAACCACCAGGTGGGGGAGGAAGAGGGGCATGTGAGAGAAGAAAAAGCTCCAGCAACATCACATACCACCACAGTACTACAATAAATGACAGTTAATGCTCTGGCAAATCCAGTAAAGCATCGGATCAAGGTTCTCCCTGGGAGTTTCAAAGCAAAAAATGTGTTTTTTTTGTTTGTTTGGTTTCATTTTTATAAATACAAGTTAAGCTGAAACTCCTCTTCAGCTGATCTCAACAACGGCAGGTCTAAATGTGATCACCAGGTTTTAGGGAGAACCCCGAAGACCAGGGAGGTGATGTGGTGAGGTGAAAGGTGTTAGAGCAGTGATATGATCAACACAGAGTAGATAGATGGACAGCCTTCCCCCCACCTCGGCTCTAACGGGGAAGGCAGCCAGCCAGCGGTGGCACCCAGTCCACCCAGGCGGCGTGAAGCAGCTGACTGGGACAGAAACTGGGGTAATCACTGGCCCACTTATGGGAAATGAGTGTGTGGCTGGTGCAGGAACTCAACTCACTCACCCCAGATGCTTTAGTTTTGGGACACATGCTCTATTACTATTACAGCTGGTGGTAGTAATACAGTATATCTGTGTTTATTCCAGCAAGCACAAACTTGTTAGATAGAATAACAAGACTCGAATGATGCGTGTACATATGATACAGTAACTAAAAATAGAGATCACTTACAGGTCTACATATGATTTGGAGCAACACACATACATATATATAGACCGTCCTGGATCTCAAAGCAGTCTGACTCTGTACCGACTGGTCCTGCTGCTTGTCTCCTTGTCAAATGCTTCTGCACGACTTACATATATCCACATTATACTGTACATACCGCTGCCACTAATCAACCTGACATCTTCTATGACACTAATGAGAGAGACCTGAAGGAGAATAACTGGGTAAAGGAGACAAACAAACATGTTGCAGAGTTGGAAATGACTCCAACAGGAATAGGAGCTGTGGACTTTATTCAGGTACACTATATATATATATATATATTTGGATTGACAAGGTCTGAGAGATATAGATTGAATTTTGTTAAGGTATAATATGCATTAGATTTTATAGATGTGTAACTAAGGGAGGGGATTATCCATCAACAATTTAAAGTCTTAACAAAGAGCCTAAGAGATGGTTTTTGTCCTGTCAAGGCTGACAAAACAAACTGATCCCTGGTGGAAGTCTGGGGAAACTACACACTATTTAATGTGTATGCACAACACAAAACAGCTCAAAAGCAAAACAAGGTAAACCTTTAAATTAAAAGGCTGTTAATTACGTGATAATTCTCAAGAAATAGCCAAGAAATAACAATTAACTGCATCATAATGTCTAGAAATAGCCTGGAAATAATTAACAATTTCATAGTAATGTTGAGAAATATAGCCAAGAAATAACGATTGATTGCGTAGAAAAAGCACAAAATATTGATCGGTCCATTGCAGGGACTTGGTGGAGAAAAATTTTGGCCTTTCCCAAAAAATTGCAAAGCATGAAAAGCATGTGTAATCTTTTACCTTCATGAAAAACATGACATTAATATGAAATTGACCGTTGTTTCTAGGCTATTTCTTGTCCATTTCTCACATTATCACATAATTAACAGCCTGTAAATTAAAGGGTTACCCAAAACAATTTAAGGGTCTAAACATACTACAGTACTGCATATTTACTTTATCTATTTGGAGGTTATACCACAAAACTACAGCAACAGTAGTCAGGCAGCAGCTTTTTGTCACAAGTCACAGGTGAAACTAAACCTACAAACAGGAAGCTCGATTACAAAAACACCCTCTACAGAAGTGAGTCTTCTCCTGTCTAAGATGAAACACTGTACCGCTTCAGAGAGCTCCTCTGGCTCCAGCATGCAGTGGGCCAGCTCGTGCACGGCATCAGGCTGACACGCACACACACACACGCACGCACGCACACACACACATACACACAGAGCAGAGATACTGTCAGAAGAGACCGTGAGCACAGAGGAAACAGTGTGTGAGAGCAGAAGAGAGAGAGTCCGGAGCGGTGGGGTGGTGGGTGGGGGGGCGATGACAAAGCAGATCAGTGAGGAGGGAGGAGGAGGTGGCCAGGGATGGGACGGCAAAGCAGAGGAGAGGTGTAGGCATCATGGATTTGCTTTTATTCTCACTGGGCAGGCAAATACCACACACACACACACACACGCATACGCACACATACCGCATATGCACGCATTCATACGCACACAGCCTCTACTTGAGCTTGAAATGAGGTAGCGAACAGCAACAACAACAACGACAAAGCGCAGCTAAAGGAATATGTTTTGAGCGCTGTAACCAAGGTTGTAATAACCTCACACCTTTGTGACGTGTTCGCCACAAGGGGAAAAAAAATAAAAATAAACATAACTACTTAAAAATAACTCGGCTTTCTCCCCCTCGCTGACACACCGGCTACAAGCAGCACAGTACGAGCTTGAATGAGCCATGGTGGAGTGTGTGCGCGCACATCAACACATAACTATGCGTGCAAGGGGGAGAAGGGCAGGAGGGAGGGGGCTGAGAAAATGGGGTTATGGGGGGGGGGCAAGAGGAGGACGGTTGGAGGAGGAGTGGGGGGGCGGGGGGGGCTGGCATCCAACTTACAGGGACTAGTTTCCAATACCATTTGGAGGGAGACTATCCAAGTTTGCAGGGATAAGAGAGGGGGGAGGGAGGGAGGGACAGATGAGGAACAGGAGCAGAAAGATTAACAGGTCAGAGTTTCACAGACAAAAAGGATTTTTTTTTAAGTTTTTTTTTTTATCTGCTTCCGGTTTCACATAGAGGAAAAAAGAAAGAAAGAGGCAGGGTCAGAACAACTCTGAAATGTCACCAGGGAAGAAGAGACACACCAGACAACTCTGGAGCAAACTGGCACGTTTTATCAGTGATCATATTTACCCCCAGTTTCATTTATGCTGGGAAAATCTTCTGTTTGGTTACACTGAATTTAATGAGAAACTAAATTCCCAGTTTTATTTGATTCATTCATTTATTATTTAATCAAAAGTTTACATACAAATTTAAATTTTCCGGCCAAATTTTGTGGAACTGTCTGCGTATGTTAAACATCATATCTCCTCTATAAGTTATTGTGAAAATAAAAAAGCTGTAAAAACATACGATCTCTGTAAGCTTTACAAAATATTCACTGAATAAGTATTTATTTAATTTTTTTCCTGTCTTGTTGTTAACCTGTGTATATATACTCCTATTGTACTCAATAAAGCAAAAGAGAGAGAGAGAGAAAGAAAAAGGAAGAGACACAATCCTGTTGTCTTGAACCACGTTTTCACTTGATAGATGGTTTTTGTGGCGACGACACCCACCTGGATAAAGACTTAATGAGGAAATTGCTTCAGATTTAAAAAAAAAAAAAAAAAAAAGGTATTTAATTAAAAGTCAGGTAAAAGGCACATCTGGAAGAAACAAATGAGTGTTTTTTTTTTTACCTTTTGGTGGCTGGGGGACTCGAGCGGATGGTGCTTGACTTTGTGCTCCCTTTCTGTAATCTCCCTCATCTTCATGTTCAACTGCAGGAAAAAAAAAGTAATAACACGTTCAGTACAGTACGTTTACATGCACTCAGAGGGAAAAACGAGGTCATGCAGATAATCGAAGAACGAGTTGTTACATGTTCTGTGTCCACGAACAGCACGGCAGCAATCAGATTTCTCCCAAACATTCAACCTTTTCTCTTTTTTTTTTAGGAGGATTGACGTACTTGTTTTTAATCATTTTGTGTTTTTTCTTCTTTCTTTTTTTTAAGCCGGTCGGTGGGTTTACGCCACCTGTGTTTGCCGAATGCAATTTTTTTTTCCTCTCAGTCCACAAAAAACTCTTCCAAAACTTTGTCTAAGGTGGAGAAATTGGTGTATTGATGGAAGTCAAAGGCAACAAAGAGAAGTGGAAATGAGCTTAGAGAGAGAAAAAGGAGCTTAGAGAGAGTAAGACATATAAAGAGCAGACTTGAGTTTCTACTTCAGTGGAAAAATGAAAAACACACCCTCGGATGAAATCATCTTCTGTGTGAGTGATGAGATAATGACATAAAACAATAAATACCACCAACTTTTTATATCAGGACCAAGAAAAGTGAAATGTTGCAATTGATTTTTCTAAATATCTGGTTTAAGTCTGTGCTTCACTGTAAATTTCTCTAAGCCGACTAGTTTTCAACAGAGATTGTACTTTGGTTTCACTATCAAGGCTATTAAAGAAATAAACTAGTTGCTACAGAATTTCTTATTTCCTTCTGATCACATAGTTCCTATAGAGCTGGGCGATTATGGTAAAAATCATGATGAATTGAACTTTTTTGACAGATTACAGTGTTGTTGTTGTCTAAATGTCGGTTTCGATTATTTTTGGATGAAGTCCTGAGCCCTAATAGTTGCAAATTCATGTAAAAGAAGAGAAAATGAAGCAACAACAATTTTGCTAACCTACTTATCTCAGTAATTTATAAAAGAAAAACCTTTTCATTCACTCAAAGTGAAAAATGTGCTGCCTTTGTTAACATGATATTATAATAATTTATAACATTTTATGGCGTTTTATGGGCTAAACAATTCACAGATTAGTCAGTGTGATTTTTGGAAAGTATGCAAGTTAAACCGGGAAAACATTCTTCACTACTTGGGAATCATTACAGACAGACACTTTCCTTTCTCCAGATAATAATGGTGTGGCACATCATGATGATTCATGGACAAGCTGCGTCATGGCGCTCGCTGCCTCAGGACTTCATCTCATTGAAAGATGAGTGCAACATGAGCCTGAGCCTCGTGTGTGTGTGTGTGTGTGTGTTGGCACATCTCTGAGCACCAGTGACATGCCGGTCTCTAAAAAGACAAGTGGACGACTGTTACTCGGGCTGTCAATGTCATCGTTCATCCCACATGGTGCTGAGTGATGAATGAGTGGCAGGCCATGACCTTAACCAGCTGGATTTTTTTTTCCTAACAATAAAACGACTAAACCGGAGGAAAGCAAAAGTAAGAACAACAAGGAAAAGTTTCTGTGTGTCTATATGTGGTGTGAAACTATGGAACAGCCTAAAGAATGAATTAAAGCAATGTCCCAACATGGAGCATTTCAAAATAAAAGTACAAAAACATAACTCTGGAGATGGTGTTCAAACATTTTTATCTTTATTTATGTTATATTTTTCTAGGGCTGTCACTTTTTTAGAAAATTTAGGTTCGAACAAATATAAAATGACCCCTAATTCGTTAGGATAAATTCGAATACGCTTGAATATGAACTTTTCACCCCACGTTCAAATTAATATTCGAATATCAAATAAAAAGTGACAGCCCTATATTTTTCATTTCCTCTTTTTTTCTAACAATGGAATGAAGGGCAATTAAGGAAGTGGGACAAGTAATCAATTTATTTATGATTTGTGAAAATTGGGTTGGATACAATAAGCACAGCTTCTTCTCACTCCTTTTTGAATATGTATGATTATGCTTTTGTGTTTTTGGTTTTTCAACTTGTTATAACATATGAAGGAACAAACTGAAATTGTGCCTTATTTGGTTTTACATGTTTGAAATAAATATTCTAAAAAGAAAAGAAAAAAAGAGATAATTGAAAATCGCTGTTTTTAGTTTATAATCCGTGTGTCCGAACCTTGTTGATCCAGAAGACCATGGCGTCCTCCAGGTCGAAGGGCAGCTCCTTGGAGGCACTGAAGGTAGAGAAGCGCTTGACGGAGGCCACCACTTTCTCGATGCTGATCATCTCCACTGTGTAGGCCATCATCAGGGCATCGATCATCGGCATGTGAGCGCTCTGGGACAGACAGAGAGAGAGAGACACAGACACAGAGGACAGTTCAATTTCCAGTTTCCAATATAATTCAGATCAAAGCTGGAGGCAAACATAAAGAGATGGAAGATTTACCCAACCTAACAACCTAAACGACACAAATATTAATTTATTTCGTCAACAAGCAATGAAGACTATGTGAAGATCGTGCTTTTTTTCTTTCTTTTTTGAGTATACACTCATAATAAATGTAGCAAGGCTCTGTCATATGATTCGTTCCACCACCTAAGGAGTCGGTGTGCTTGAATGCAGCTTTAATCTCCGTTTAAAATCACACATGACCTCATAAATGCCGTCATAGTAGCAGTATGTTTGGTCAGTGTCTCTGTCACATCTGGGTGTTTCGCCCTGGTTTTCAATACCACAATAATTGTTACCCACATGACACTGACTGCACACACCTGTAAAACCTGCTCCTAATTAACCCACTGTGCCATTTGACTCTTCAGGTATGTTTTACTGTTAGTTGCAGCTAATGTAGCGTCAAGTCACTAGACTGAATGAGCAGCGAGTCTGGTGACCTCACTCCTTCGCTTCAGGCAATTTATCAGATTTCACACGTTTCTCATGTGAAGATGAAAAACTCTCTCACACTCACAGCACCACACCAAAAAAAAAAGAAATAAATTTAACCACCATAGATTTAACCACTAAACTTTCCAAACAGCCATCAAACATTTTCAGATTAACACTAAACTATTATTTTGGCTAGAGATACACAAAAACTATCGGTACAGATAATCATCAGCAAATAATTATCTCAATTAAGTGTGATAATGACATTACTAGAGAATTATAATTAGCCAAAATTGCCTTGATTTTTATCAGTTTGCCCACAAAGTTGATTGGAAACTATACTAAATATTGATATTGAAGAGCCATAACTGTTTTTGTTTTTATTGTGATTACATTATATTATATTTGATGGTCGGTTATATGATTTGGTTAGTCAGAGGAAGAGATATAATGTTTTTTCTTAACCTCAGGTGTGTATATATATATATATATTGAAGAAAAGCAAATCTCCCTGCACAGCCACAGTTCCTCAGGTGCAGGTGGGTAGCAGGAGTGCGTAAAATCAATAGAAAAAGACGGCCACCGCACACTGATAAGACTCTGCTGATATACTTTATTAATGAACTGTTCATTAATAAAGTATATCAGCAGAGTCTTATCAGTGTGCGGTGGCCGTCTTTTTCTATTGATATATATATATATATATATATATATATAAACTATTAAAAATGTTATCGGTATCTGTATTGGTTATGAGAAGCAGGAAGTTCTCAGTATCGGTGGAAAAGAAGAGTTATGAACAGTCACTATGGGGTGTGGATAAATGGATAAGGGCACTGACTAATTCAGAGTGGGCGGTTCCTAAACAATTGCGCAGCTTTAAATAAACGCCAAGTCTTAATCAAAAGGTGATTCAGCACAAAGCGTGTCCGACCTTAAACCCACTCTCTCTACATGCTAATGCAATAAAGAGCCTCAGCAGGGGCGTCTTTACTGCAAGTAGCCTAACACCTGGTGCCTCCTCCCTCTGAAAATATTGATCCCTTGACGGCCAGAGTGGGAATTAACACCGGCCAAATACTGAGAAATCCTTGTCCCCAGCTGGAAAAACCCAATGTTGGTCTTTTAGCTTAATTTCAAACCCTCATTCTAGGTAAAAGTCTCTTTAATTAGGGGTTTAGTCCACAGCATCGCAGCCAAATATGGAGCACCTGAATTCATTACGGAGGAAATATATACATGCCATTGTTTCAGTCATTGTTTGTGTAACAGGCTGCTAGTCTAATCCAATTGGTGGTGGAAGTGCTCAGAGATTAGGGCTGGTTAACATAACAAATGAGAAGCTATTCAGAGCTTTCTCCGCGGCGCGACCTACATGGACACAGGAAAACACCAGCGGTGACGGTCTACTTCCAGACCAACCTTCACTGTACTGAAGACAGAGGAAAGACTCAGTGGGAAGTGGAAGCCAAGAGCTGCACAGTCTCTGCTGGGTCATTTAATTCACTTACACTGCAGCTTCTGTTAAGCTGATTTGGCTTTTTGTTTTGTTTTCAGAGGCTATTTAAGCGTTAAGGAAGGACATTTTGGATAAATATTAGTCTGTCTTACGCTGGCAGACCAGCATAGAAACTGCTGTTGCTATGCCTTTATTTGAAGGATAACTGGGATTTACTAAGATGCTGATCTCATTAGGAAAGGTTGGACCATTGTTTCTGTTTTTCATTGTTTACAGTGAGTTTGCAACACTCCCAGATCTCTGAGACTGACACGTACCGACATGTCACACTGAGATGTTTTATAATAGGAGAAAAGAAGGGGAAAATGTTGATTTAAGCGTGCATGTGCAACACAGTAAGTATAGCATAATGCATTTATGATGATGGCACTTAAGTGTGTAATAAATGATGCTCAGTAAATACACAAAAGATAAGTCCAACAACAACAACAGAGCTGTTCAATCTTTTGTTCTCCACCAAACACCAACTCTGCCCTTCATCAGCGCAGTGTGAAGCCCCATGGGGAGCAGAGAGCTGCTGTTGCCCTGAGCTGTGTGTGCACGTTGACAGACAGACAGACAGACAGACAGACAGCGTGCACACACACTCTCTCACACAAAAACACATACACACACACACAAAAGTTTAAGTGGACTCCAGAGTACGGCCAGCGAGCCCCAGCTGTTCCTGCCCCCAACAAGAATCAAAGAAGGTGCAGAGAGGGAAACCGTCTGCTGCAGGTATAATGGGAGGGATCTCTTGACTTTCATTCACACAAACACACAGAGAGAGAGAGAGAAAGAGAGACACACAAAGTCTGAAAATGTGGGTTGCTATGGAAACGCCTTGTCAAGTCAGCAAACTGAGAGTTGCAGGGGGGGTGGGTTGGGGAGGGGGGGGAGTCTATCCATCCAACCAGTCTATCAAAGATAAGCGTTGTCCT
Organism: Trachurus trachurus; assembly: GCF_905171665.1. NCBI lineage: Eukaryota > Metazoa > Chordata > Actinopteri > Carangiformes > Carangidae > Trachurus > Trachurus trachurus. The sequence continues at coordinate 9,586,478 of NC_139895.1, read as the reverse complement.
GCTCAGGATTTTCCGTCCCCTCACCAGGCTTTGTGTCTGGCTGCTGCTCACTCACACACACACACACACAGGCCTGCGCGTGTGTGTGTGTGTGTGTGTGGATTATTTTGTCAGGCCTGCTCACAGGAAACGCAGACACACACACACACACAGACACACACACACACATCCCAGACGAGTGAGCCTGCCTGCCTGCCTGCAGAGAGGAGGCCTGCTCTTCTACACCCTTGCTGGTTTCCAAGGTAACAAAGGGAAAGATGGCAGAGAGAGAGAGAGAGAGAGAGAGCAACAGAACCGGTCGGTGTTTTATCGTATCCTGTGTGTGTGTGTGTGTGTGTGTTTGTGTGTGTGTAAAGCTGCTCTTGGTGAGATCATGATACAACAGATCGGACTGACCACGCGGAGGGCGGGGGCTTGCACGCTGCTATTGATTCAGGCGATGACCTGGAGGCTGCAGGACACACACACACACACACACACACACACACACACACACACACACACACACACACACACAGGGAGGAGGACGTTAAACCTGTGTATGAGCTGATCTGTGAAAATATTATGAGTATTTCACAGCGTGATGTCGACTAGAGAGCAGGTCAGCGGAGCCAAGCCGCCAGTTTCCTGCACGAACGAGATACGACCTACTTGTCAAACTGATAAAGAAGAGAAAGGCTTTTTTATTCAACTCGAGGACTAACCGGTGAAGATTTGAAGGTTTTCAAGTGCCAACATTCAGAATATAATACGCTTAAGAGATTGGCAAAAAAAAAAAAAATGTAGCTGAGAAAAATATCACGCACAATAAAATCCATTCGTAGAAGTATTAGCAAAGGAGTAACCCTCTTAACACTGATGCCCCTGATTAAACCTCCTGTTCAGAGAGGGCAAAGCACAGGCCTCAGTTATTGGGAGGATTTGAAGGGTTTTTTTCTCTCCATGCATGAGATAGATAGGAAGTGATATTTTTCACACGGTAATACAGCAGCTAGTTCCACATGTGACAACTGCAGCAGAGTTCAGCTATCAGCTGTCAGAGCTATGTCCTCCGATTAAAACGTGGTATTTTAAACACGAGCTTGTCACAATAATAATAATAATACAGCTGCATGTCATGTGAAATGAACATGACAAATGTGCTCAACTCTGTCTCAGTTTACAGTCACTGTGTAAACTAATATGAGGAGCAAAACAATCAATCTAAACATCAATTTGGCCTTTTTTCACAGTTTTCTGTCATTTTGCAAACCATTAATCCATATTTTCCAAAGGCAAACTTATCAATAACTAAACTATCACCGTTCGCATCCTTAAAGGAAACATAATTAGTAATGATGACGCACTGTGAACTTTGTGAGCAAAGTGACAAAACTATTGAGATGCTGTTAACTGTTCAATATATTTTTATAGTAAAGATTGTCTATCATTAAGCTTTAGACAAATATGAAAAAACAACAACATAAAAACGTGTTTTAAAGAGTAAAATAAAGTCAATAAACTCCACAGACTAGATACAACTTTGCGAATAACACATCATCACAAACCCTAATCTCAGGCTTATCAGGCATGGAAGACCTCACACAACTAATTTGCTTAAAAATGATAAGGGTACACCCAAATCATCCGGAAACAGTTCCCTGCACTACTACTACAAGCAGCAAAACATCACGTCAACAGGCAACACGCCACTCGCTTCTATACAGAGCGCTTAAAGCTAAACGAGTGACTAAATGCTTCTGCACAAGGTTTTAAAGTTGCTCTACTAAACAGATAGGAGCTTTCCCAGTGGCTCAAATGCCTGTGGCCGGGATTGGCTGCTCTGCTGGACGAGGATACGAGCGTCGGCATCACTGTGGTAAGATAATACATCAGAAACAGGAAGAGCTGGGGATGTTACAGGTGCAGTGTGCAAAGGCTGTTTTAGTTTCACGCTGGTTTCCTTCTTCTCTGACAGGCAAATCTGTGCTTTTTGTCAAAGCTACCGCAACATCACAGCCTGCCTTGGTGCTGCTGCTGCTGCTGCTGCTGCAGGGTGTTTCACCGAGGAGTTTAAAGAGTATAAACATATCACAGTCACAGTCACAATATTATTTAATTTCACACAGGACGGAAGCTCAAATTCAAAATGTTCAATCACTGATCGTGAAACTGAAAAGAGTAATTTCCAGCTCACGCCTCTGACGACTCTCATTCATTTATTCAGGCAACTCTGCAACAAGTCCATCAGTACGTTTACATGATGGTTAAAAAACTAACTGTTGCCTTAACTGGACAATTGAAATGCATGTAAACGTGTTAGTCCGACTAATACTGGAGTTCTCTAAATCCGACTAAGACGCCCAGATAATCTTGGAAATCGATTTTCTTCTGCATGTAGCCTAATAACCCTGTTCAGAAACTCTTTTTGTTAAACTGGGTGAAATGGTGCTTCTGTCCTGAGAGAGTAGTCAATACATTATGTATGCACTATGCAGAAAAAGGAACGAAAATAATCAGATCTCTGTGGCAGCTGCAGGACTGACAAAACTCTGACCAATCCATGCTTTTCACTGTAAGAGCAAGAAACCAATCAGATGCCTTCATGTCTAGTTCTGCCTACGCCCAATCAAGCTACCGTCTCTCTCCGTCCTCGTTTTCACCTACGTCCGCGGAAAAGCCACACTCCAGTCTGATGGGCGGCAGTGTAGCTGTGGCAAAGCACGTCGGGTATCTTCACCCACGTCCGCAGAAAGGTGAAGGCGTGGCTTCAGAGAGAAGTCTGAGAAAAAGGGGCTGGGACTTTTGACTTGTGTGTTTTCAAAATGTGGCCTAATAGAACCGTCGGACTGAAACTGGACAGTGCATGTGCACATGACTGGCAACAGTTAAGATGACACAAAGTGGAGCACAGAAGCCGGCCGGAACCCGGCAAAAAAAAATTAAAAAGCGGCATCAGCACCGATTGAGTGCATTTCATACTGTGCGACGAGCAACAAAAAAAGGGAAGCCTGTGGACCGACCTGGCCCAAGTCATTTGTACTGGTTATAGACAATTGCTGCGTCCGGTCAGGTACTCCAAGTGATTTATTTCCATTTTTTACTCAGTGACAGAAAAGTCAACTGGATCGACCTGCTGAAACCACCACCTACGTTGAGGAGGCGACACCGCCAGTTATTGGTTTTTCCCTTTTGCATGTAAACTGGGACAAGGACAGAAGTCCGACGAGAGGCTCAAATCTCAGCTGTGCCATGTAAACGCGCTGCATATCAACTTTCAGCTCGCTCCCACTCACTCACCATCTTGATGGGCACGCAGGCCAGGTCTCCGTCGGTGACGGGCGTGTCGTCGCTCTCCACGACGTAGATGCCCTTCCTGGACAGAGCCTGGATGACGGACAGGTGGGACTGGAGGGACGCCGCCTGCTCCGTCTTGAGGATGAGGGTGCAGACGCGGCAGTAGAGCTCACAGGACAGCAGCAGGCGGATCACAGGCGGCTTTATGTGCTCCTGGTCGTACTGGTCTGTGTAGAACGGGTCCCTTAAATCCTCTGGGATGTGATCTGCAACGGAGAGAGAGAGTGGGTCAGGTCAACCGTGTGTTCTCAAAGTCGTATGTGTGTTTCAGTTTTCCTGAATTGAGGACAGAAAACATGGCAAACACCTCCCACTCTTTCCACAAAATCATTGTCCAGGACATTTCCACCTGCTACAGTCTGACAGACATGTTATTACGCCATACACTAATACATCCCCCTGTCCCATTCATGCTTTGGGGAAGAGTTTGTTTTTACAGTTGTGTCCCTTATTTTGTACATTTCACCTGTTTGTTTCTATGTTTATTCCTCTCTCACCCCCAGAAATCTGATTTAAAGATGTGCACCCTCATGCTTGTGGTCCAACACATGGTAACAGCATCAACTCAGAGTCTCTAGTTTTCTCGCAAGGCACTTCTTTGGAAAAGAAATCCTTAGCGGTGCCTGAAAAAGTCAAATAGAGCTCTGGTAGCTGATATCATGGCAACTTAAGCTTTTCCATGATCAGGCCTCAGACTAACTTTTTTTTACCAGGAGCACAGTGTCCCCCTAACTTAAAATTATAGGAGTGCAAGCAGAAAATCTAGGGGCAGACACTGTAAATCGACTTGCAGGGGAAATATTCAAGTTGCCATTTCATTCATGATCCTCACACACATTGGCCTGACACCTGCAATGACAGATACCGGTTCTTTGAGTCGCCTTTCCCACTTTTCACAGAAAAAAGGTGAAATTTACTAGTTGCACCTCCACAAGTAGATGAAACTTTCACTGTTTAGGGGCAGTCTGGAGCCCTAAGGACATTTGACTTTCCACTTGTTTTCAACTAGGTTTTCCAGGACGCGTATGAACCCTGACCTTCTATGTCAACAACTCCGTCTGCCTCAGCTTACATCAATCATATTTCTACAATGTCAACACGCACTGCAGGAATGCAACAAAGCAAAGCACTTAAAGTGAAATATTAGTTGTATGCCAGCTTCAGTTTACTTACAGCAAACATGGCCATCTGTAATTGTAAGTCACAGCTTACTCGGCCTTAAAGAGTGCATTGAGAAATAGATTGAGCCGAGTCTGCAACGAGAGCGGCCCTCCCTCTCTCTCTCTCTTTGAGGTGACATTGTTTGGCTTGGCCAGCGCAAATTATTTAACTATCAGAGCAACAAAAACTAAAAGAAACCTATGACCTACACCAGAGATTCTTGTTGCTTTGGATGTGAAGTCATTCAGACACTCAGACCAAACAGTTGAGCCATATAAGGACAGGAGGACGGAGGGAGCACTTCACTCCAGGCATGCACTAACCCAAATTTACACAGCAAGGTAAAACTCATACAGAAGATTTTTAAAGAAAAACAGAAGTCCAAAAATCACAGTTTTCCCACAAAAATGGTGCAATGATAGTAAAAAAAAAACCCAGTTCCATTAAATCTGTTTTGAACTCAGCCGGAGCTCCAGAAACAGAGCATAAGCTGCATGCGAGTATGTGATGTGTTCTTAGCGTCTGCTCTGACAGACGGGATAAAAGGAAGCAACTCCGTCAGCAATCTAGCCCGCTCACAAAAAAAAACAGGAACGCGGCTTCTTCCAGCTGCTTTTTGTGGACGATAACGTACCAAGGACAAAAGTTGAGCAGCACAAGTACGGAGGCAACAAACACACCAGGCTTAGGGAAGTGTCTAAAATGCGGTGGGAGAGAATAATGAGCTGTAAAACCACGGCTCAACAGAGAGAGAGAGAGGTACCGGTATCTAAATCTCTGTTACAGCTGCCCAGTTGTGGACAAAATTAACTACTGGTTCTCTGTCAAAACTCCTGGGGAAAGTATTTTTCAATGAGATAAGGTATGTGATGGTGCACAGGATGTTCTAGTTGTTTTCATGCCTATTGAGTTAAAGGATCATTCCAGGCAAATTCAACCTGGGGCTGTAGTTTCCAAATATTTTAGGCCTAAGAATGAAAGAAGAATGAATCTGAAGATTTTCTTTTTAATGTCTCCTGTTCTGCAGTTTGTCCTTGCATCGCCACAGCAGCGTATAATGGGAGTGGACAGATCTTAAGCTGTTTAGACTGTTTACATCCCACAAAAACACATTTTGTTTGTAAACGGAGCTGTAATACAAAGTCAAGTTGACACGCTCGGTATGTTTAAAGGTAGAATAAACAGTATCAAGTTTTGCTCTTACTGCTACAAAACGTGGTGCTTCTGAGTTGATATTCCTCTGTTGATAAAACAAACGGGAGCTTCAGACGACCTGCAGCCGTCAACTTGACTCTCGTGCGAGACTTTATATTACAGCTCTGTTTACAAACATGTCGGCTTTCTTGAAGTAAACAAACCCCTCAGTGTAGCCATCTGAAGTGGTCCGTGAAAAGAAAGAAAGCGTTTTTGTGGGATGTAAACAGTCTAAGATCCGTCCGATCTCAAAACAGAACAGACAGAACTACTGCAGAACAGGAGCAAATAAAAAGAAAATCTTCAGATTCATTATTTGAGACCTAAAATATTAGGAAACTACAGCCCCAGGTTGAATTTACCTGGATTCGTCCTTTAAGCTGCTGCCCTCCTTGTGCACAGATCATGTGGCTTATTGCAGGTTTGTTATATTTGCTGATGCAACTTAGCAAGCACGTAGCCTCGGTGGTCTCTCTGCTCATGCACACAGCATGCAAACTACATGTGAGAATGAAATTGCAAAGATACATGAATTGACACGGCAATTTTAATAAGATTAACCGTGCTGCCCCGTATTTCAGTAGCTGCTAATGCTCCAAGCATATTGATCCTGTAAACTGTACTCTGCATGAATTATGGACAGTGTCAGCCTCACAGATGAACCGTCTCTGCCTTCATAACATAATACACACGGACACGGTGCTAATAACGATGTCGTCCAATCATTTTGAAACGCCGTTCCTGGAGAAGAGGAGGTGCGTCTGGGTATTTAAACACATCAGAACAGTGGGAGTAATTGTGTATGAAAACAAAAGGGGGTCTGGCCGGGGCGAGTCTTCACGTTTGACTTCATTTCGCAGACGCTGATGTTGTCTGGCAGCTGCCCCCCCCCCTCCTCTTCTCCTCCTCCTCCTCCTCTTCTTCCTCCCTGCCCAATAACACTCCTGCTACCACGAGCCAGTCTGAAAAAAATGTACAAACTGGGATGGGGTGGAGCATCTAACCACAACAAGAACCAGGATGTGCTACGACGCAACCAGCCAACCAGGATCATCATCATCATCACCACCACACAAACACAACACGGCACAGTGCAACAACATGCCTGCAACCATGACAGGTGCTGCTGACTCTCGCTGCCTGGCAGTGTCTGTATGTGTGTCTGTATGTGTGTGTGTGTCTGGTTTGTGTGTCGCTCAGGCTGGGAGCAGCTGTGGCACATGCAGAGGGCAGCAGGACAGGAGAGCATGTACACAACAAACATAGACAAGACATGCATGATTGATCAGAGACTTAACAAGGCGGGGGGGGGGGGGGGGGGGGGGGGGGGCTCGCACAAACCAGATAATGCACCTGAATCCCCGACTTCACTTCAATCAAGACTGTTTACGCTGCACCGTTCGTGTCCGACAGCCACTGTGTTGGCAAAGTAAACAACTTATGATCCATCGGGTGAAATTTAAATGGGGCTAATATATTCAGTTCCCATGGGAAGGAGGGAGGGAGGAGGATAATTGTGGCCGCACCTGAGAGTTGCCTCCCTCTGGGCTGCCACAGCTTCATGGGGCTACTCTCTGTCTGTATGCTCTCTCACACTCTCTCTCTCTTTTGTAACCGAACAGGATCTCCACCCAAGTTCATCTGTGATACATCATTATTGTTTGAACAGAGATGTTGTCATGCTCCATCTGCAGGCCTGCATCATTAGCAGAGGGCCTGTGATGACAAGAGATTGAAGGGAGCAGCCAAACAAATGCTCACAAGCCTCAATATGAACTCTGAGAAAAATATGAAACAATGCAACCAAGAAAAAAGGCCACCAATTACCATTAAAACCAACTTATGGTCATTTGTATAGAGTAGTACGACTGCCTCAGTTGCATTAGGAAATCAGTGTAATGACCACACAGATATGGAAGAGGCCGCAGAACACAAAGGGAAGCTTTTACGGACATCTGAAATAATGACGGCTGATTCGACCCCGAGGCTGCATCAATACCACAGACATGCAAAGCAGTGAGTGATGGGAACTGAGCATCAGATAGCCGACACAGCTACAACACTGACGGACTGAGCTTAGCTGCTATGATAAGGAGACACCCTCCCTGCAGAACATTAAAAGAAAAGAAAAGAAAGGAAAAGCTAACTAGCAGCTCCGCAGTGAAACAATGACGATATGCTGCCATGTTAATCCTGCAACACTTTTTTGAAGGCTGGTTATTAAACACCTGCCAAACAGTCAGGATGTTCCCTGCCGACATGTCTGAGCTTAGAGGTTATACATTTATTATGCGAGTGGAGGCCGAGGCTCTCAGAGCAGAGAGTTATTTTCAAGCTGGACTTACAAGCCTCTAATAATAATAAATCACATTCAACTCAAAAAAAATTCAAATGCTCTTCTTTACAGGGTCTGGTTACATAAAAGTAGAACAAGGAAACCTGCACGCGACGGTTAACTTCCAGCTGCTGATAAGAGGTGTAAGGTTTTCACCACACACACACACACACACACACACACATACACACATTGGACAGTGATCCAACCACTACAGAGATATGCAGGCAGTTTGTATCTCTATTTACACACCAACACACTCCAGTTATTAGACTCTTTTTTGTCAATGGTGCTTTTTCAGAGATGGTCCATCACTTTCACGACACTCCTCTCTCAATACATCACAAAAAACAGCAAAACAGCCTCTAAAATGATGTAAAAACAGAGGAAAACTCCAAGGCACTCTCTTTAAATCAATAAAATACCTTTATTCATCTGGCATTGTCACAATGACATATTAAAAAATAACTTTTGATGCGTTTCAGCATCAAACCTTTATCAGGGAGTCAAAAAAAAACTGTTTCTCTGTTTTAACATCTCCTATATCCCTCTTCAAAGAGCACCTTGTATTGAGACAGGAGTCCACGAAGCTCTCTTCCTGTTTTGAACATTTTTTAGCCTCTAAAATGAGTTCAAACACATTTCAATAAAACATATTAAGCGTAAAAGAGCAGGTAAGATTTATTGCAAGGGTGCTCTTTGTTTGTTTCCAAGGGGATTCTGTGCTAAAACAACCAACAACATCCATTTGATTACAGCGAGTTTGCAGATAAACTTCTGAATACATTTCTGCATGGAGCAAGGATTATGAAACATGCCTTCGATTGTCTGCCAAACCTGTCTAATACAAAGAAGAATCTGGTGAATAATAGCCGTCTTTCATTGTGAACTTGATCAGCTGTATCCTCTGAAAGTAGACTACATAACTAGATTTAAGTAGTGGCCATGCTGGGCCGCGAGAGGTTTTACAGCCACAACAAAACACATCCATAAAAGGCCTGCGGTGAATTTCACACATCTCATTCCTGAAACTTATGCAATTCGATTCTTGTCTGTTGCAACTACAGAAAAATCTGCCCCCCCATAAAGGCCCAGATGCTAATGCTGATGCCACCTAACTCTAACCCTTGCAGATCAGTATTTTCCATGCTCTACGGTACAGTCTAACAAATATAGCCTAATCCTCGGTGTCTGTCGCTCGGCCCGATTCGGGTTCAATCTCGCTGGCCACCCAACAAGAAAGGAAGGATCTGGTGAGTCAGTGAGGAAGGGCTTCAGTTGCCAAGTGTCAACTGGGAATTAGTGCTGGCCTGAGTGCAGGGTACACATGCACAAATATTTCTTTCTCTCGGGCCTTTTGCTGTCAGTGTTTCACCACACAATGTGCTGACTATCAGTGTGTTGAGACGACGAGTAAACAGATTGTTCCAACAAAAACGACGACGACGTCTGAATTTTCAAAAATAACTATTAGAGTATGAAGGAAATATGCTGCAAATTTCCAGGCACTATCTTCAGATTCATTTGTAACAGTAGGACATTTAGATATGATGATATACAGGGAGGGGAAGTCATATGGATGACTCTGAATCTAAGAATAGAAAACATACTTTTAATGTAAATTTTGCATTACTTACCAATGCCGTAAGCTTTGGCAAACAGCCACCGCAGGTTGGCAGCTATTTTTGCTCTGGCCGAGTCGTACATCTCCAACGGTACGACGTCCATTGTGCCTTCTGCGACCCCGGACAAATCCACTTTTCTCCTGGTACTGTCCCCGCCAGCACAAAAATCAACATCCATCTATAAAACAAAAAAAAAAAAAAAAAAACATTGATGTTACAGTCACGATTATACTGAACATACTGCAGAGTGAAGAGCCACAGCCAAATAACAGCACATTAGCCATCTACAATCTGCCACGATGCAAAAATCCCTTTGGCATGGGTTGTCAATAGCTGCACGGCACGCTCCATTAGAGTCATTCTTTAATAATGAATTAAATAAATAAAATCTCATCCAGCATGGTGTTTGTTGATTATTATTAAGGAGATCATTGTTTTGGGTGCTGCACTTAATCGCCCTTTCCCTGGTTAATTAGAGCTTGCAATCCAGTGGTTGAGACACAACAAGCGCCAAAGTAGCAACCTTGCAGGCACAATCACAGTCATTATGGTAAATGCTTGTTGACAGAGTGGAGACGGTGTCTTTGCAAGTATTTGGTGGTTAAATTAACCTACGGGGAGGCCATGGTGACCTAAAACAGTCTCTGAAACTACTCTGGACAGTATGTGAGAGCACAGTGGCTCACAATCACACATCATAACTGTATCATGTACTGTACCAGTCCGCAACTGCAAAATAAATAAGATACTGGTCGAACTTTTGTGATTATAGACTAGGCCCTTGGACTAAAATCACTGAGAAATTGCACATTTTGACATGTTCTGACCTGATAGAAGCAAAACTACACACACTTTCACAGGAATGGATAATTTGGGATTGTGCAACTAAACTCTGGCAGCGATTACCCCGTCTAGACTCAAAGTGAAAAATGATTATATCTTATTGTCAGAGCCAAAAAAACTCTGGAAAAAGAGTTGTGTTGTTACCTCGGTGACTGTGTTTAAATCTGTAAATCTCTCTGCACCCTGTCCCTTTTTATTATTCTTATCATCATCATCATCATCATTATTAATTTGGGTCATTTGAAGAAGCAAGCAGATACTAGTTTCCAAAGAAACTATGCTGTTCAAGGCTCCTATTATCATCCTTGTTATGATCATCATCATCATAATCATCAGGCAGTAAATTAGATGCACTTATGTTTCCAATCAGTGCATCAAACGGAGCATTTTCACTTTCAATTCCACGTTATGCCTAGAAGCACAAGTAGAAGATTTAGATGCACACACTGTAAATATTCACATTTCCTTTTCATTCATGATCCTCACACACATTGGCCTGCTGCCACCTCTGCAATGACAGAATACCAGATTCTTTGAGTCGCCCCTTCCATGTTTCACCAAAACAACAACAAAAAAAGGTACATTTAGCCTACTGGTTGCACTGTCTCAAGGGGGTCAAAAGGCCTCCATTTAGGGGCAGTCTGGAGCTCTGATACATTAGATGCACTAATGTTTCCAGTCAGTGCCAACATCAATCTGAGCTGTTTCACTTTCAATTCCACCTTAGGCCTGATATCTTGCTTTATCATCGCATCTACCCTCAAGTATTAGCCTACTTGTTAGACTACTTTATTACATGTAGATTTATTTCCTTACCAGTGGGGGCATATTCAATGAAGTTACTTATGTATACTAATCAGGGCTCCAGATTGCTCCTGAATGGGAGCATTTTGCTCCTAAAATTTGACACAGTGAAAGTAACATTTTCATCTACTTGTGTGATGTGCAACCAGTAAATTTGCCCCTTTAAACAACAAACTTTTTTTTTTTTTAACATTGAAGGTGCGGCTAAAAGCATCATTGCAGGTGGCAGCAGGCCAATGTGTGTGAGGATCATGAATGAAAAAATGTAAATAAGTTGATTTTATGCTCCTAGATTTTCTGCTTGTGCTCCTACAATTGTAACTTTGTGGCCACTGTGCCCCTAGTATAAAAATGTTAGTCTGGACTCTGCAGATGAGGGGGGGGGGAAAAGTGTATACTAGGGATGCAAATTATCGAGTAATTCATTAATCGATAGTTGATAGACCTTATCGATCGATGATCGATTAATTGATAAGCGGCGATTTTCCTGAGAACCTAAATTTTAGGGGAAAATTTAAGATCAACATTCCTTATGGACTTACACTAGTATTTGTTAGTTTATTTTAAGAGCACAGCACAATGAAAATGTTTAAGTAGCACGTTATTGGGACATAGAGCTCTGAGGTTGAAGTCCTATCATAATGAGATGAGATGAGAGAGCTGCGTTTCCATTACAGATTTTTGCTAAATAAAAGCGATATTTCTGAAACTTCGAAAAAGTGCAATTGCCATTTGCGGGTGTTTCCATTGAAAGGTATTTTGCTAATGAGCCGTAATGCGTCTTGCGTTTCTATGGTGACGGCACAGCGATCTCAGCTGCCGACAGCTGTTACTGTTATTGTTTTTAACATTGACAAAAACAGCGCTTGATTGCTGAAAGGCAAAGCCCGTGTGGCGCTGCAGCGGCCACAGATAAGGGCGCACTCACACTAGGGCCAGTTGTTCTGTACCGCGCTGAAGCTCTAATGCCCCCTCCTCTGTCCCTCGCTGGCCCGCACTCACACCACCTCCAACCCAAGCCTGCAAGCACGGTTTCCTCCGTTGATACAGAGGGACTATTTGTTTACCAACACGGCGGATGTGCGCTTTAACCTGACTGCAGAAAGAACGGAGCCTTTTAAACACCAGCGGTGATGAGGTGCTGACAACAATATAGGTGGTTGTGTCCACACACCCGTACAGGTTTATGTGACTTAAGGTGACATGTCGGCGCAGGAGGGAGTGGGAGTGTGGATGCGAGCCAGTCTCCTTCAACCATGCACGGAAAAGGGGAATGATAGGAAAGGGTTTTCTAATTTAATGAGAAACAATGCCCAGGTCAGCAATGCATGACAATAAATATGTGGTTCATTTGTCCCCTCAAGTTACATAAACCAACACAGCGTGGACACACGCGCTGTTCTCCGCGGCTCCGCAACGAGCGCTTTTTTTTTCTTTTTCTTTTTTTTTTTTAAATTAAGCTCCGGTAGCGACCGGCTAAACTACGGAAGGATACTGTAAACCAGCGCGGATCCGGTGTGTTTATCAAAGCTTGGTCGCCGTGCTGAGGCACCGTGGGTTTGAGCTGCGTTCAGGCTGCATTACAACTCCTCAGGCAGCTCCGTGTCGGCGGCTTTTTGACTCGTTACTCACTGGTCGTCTGTGTGTTAGCGATGGTACAGCCTGAGTCCCGTAAAGCTACAACAGGTGTTGTTGTCTCTTTTCACCTCCTCTCCCTCTCTCCCTTGAGTGCTGCAGTGGCTGCGCTGCACACGTTTACACAGAGATCCGCTACATTATGTCGGCTTTGCTTGTTTACATTCCACAGTAAAACTCCCATTGAAAAGGAACGATTAATTGCAAGTAATTTAATTTAATCGATTAAATTCTTATCGACAATTAATCGATAGTCGATTAATTGTTTGCATCCCTAGTGTATACAAATAATAATATCTCACTGTATACCTGAGATTTACCTGTATTCTGCCCTGAAAAGTTCACCTGGGTGAAGTTACTGTTGTGTTACCTTTAGCATTGAATGTTAATCCTGATATCATCATGCCTTATCATTACATCTACCTCACGTGTTGTGAGAATTACATGCACATGTATTCCCTTATTAACATTGTGGGCAAATTCACTTAAGTTACTTATGGATAATACTGATTATTATTATGGTATGCAGATGAGAAAAACTAAGTGTAGACTATAACACATAATATCTCACTACAGACTTGATTTTTAACTTGTATTTGCCCTAAAAAAGTTCACCTGGGTGAAGTTATTGTTGTGTTACCTGTAGCACAATCACAATCGTGGTGACGTTAACCGTTAACGGCTCGATGCTAAAGGTAGCCTGATGATAATAGTTGCTACATTTATCTGGCTTATAGTTTCAGTTTTATAGTTACTATGTTAGTACAACAACACCACAACATAACATTATCAGTGACGGAAGTGTTACCGTTATATTATTTGCCTAACGTGAGTGAGGTGAGGGTGGTTTAGCAGCAGCAGCAGGAGGTGAAATGTAAATGAGCTAACTACCTATGAGCTAACGGTTAGCGGCAGCAGCAGCAGCGGCAGCAGCAGCCCCATCGGCCCCGGGGATGACGTTAGTGTAGCCGGCTGCAACATTACCTTGAAAGGTGCGGTGGTGGTGGTGGTGTGTTGTATCCTCCACGTCGCCCTTCACTTCCCTTCCCTTCTTGGGGAACAATCAACCAAGGAGGACCCGCTGTTGTTGTTGCTGCCTCGCTGTAGACTGGCCTGCTGCTGCTGCTGTGTGGAAAAAACCCCAGCAGCAGCGACGCATCATAGCCAGCTAATAATGCTAGCTAGCAGGCGGAGAGAGAGGGAGAGGGTGGTGGTGGTGGTGGGAGGGGGGAGAGGTCTGAATGGTCTCCTCCCAGCAACAAGACCCGATCCGCGGCCTGCGTGACAACCGCTCCCCGGCGCAAGGCTTCCAGCAGCAGCAGCAGTAGGGCAGGGCTTTCCCGATTCCCTGTGTGTGAAACTATCTCTGAATTAGACGCCTCATGTTAGATAGATACACACACACATAGGCAAACACATACACACACATACACCCATACAGTACACACACACTCGGGCTATGCAGCAAGAAGAAGCAGCGGCGGCGGCGTGTGTGTGTGTATTCGCGCTCTGCCCATAGACATGTAATTATGGTCCAGCCTTCTCCAGTAGGGCAGCGACTGCGCATGCGTGATCACCTTCCAGACTATTACAAGCAGCACTGGTCATAAATACTCTGACAATAATAATATACCACTTACTCATCGTCCGACTGAGGTTTCATTTTCATTTTAAAGCTAAAAAAAAACCTCTTTATCCACTTTTAAATCTTTTTTTTTTCTCAAACTGTTTTATTTTAGCCTAGAGATCTGTAATTTTCTCATAATTAGGGTGAATGCTCTTGTCAGCTTCTTACATGTCCTACTTTTACTCTTCCGATATTGTTTCACTATATTAGTAATGGTTCAACAATGTTTTCAAGCTGTCAGTTTCTATATGAATAGACTTCCGACTTTCAATTTCTTCATACTAATCTTCAACAATTCAAGTAATTTCCAACCATTTCATACAGCCTTCTTCTTACATGTTTTAGTTTTTCAGATATTGTTTCATCTTTTCAACATTGATTAAACAATTTCTTCACTTAATTCAGCATTATTTCAACAATTTATTCAGCTTTCAGCATTCATCTGTATTTCCTTCAGGAAATGCATTCTCTTGTTTCTACACAGTTTCTGTTATTTAGATTAATTATAGAGAAACTGGTTGAGCAATTATCAATGAAATGTAGGTTTTTCTATAAGATATTCACCTGCAAGTCAATGAGTGCTAATTAAAATAATTGAAATGACACCATTCTTTCTCCTTTGAAATTATCAGGTGCTGAGAGATAGGCTATAGTTATTTAAATTACTCACAATAATTTACCGGCACTTAGCCTACTCACTCCCTGACTTATGTTTCCTGTTTGTTCTTCAGATTAAATAACTGTTATCTTTTCTTTCTTTCTTTTGTTTTTTTCCTCTTTGGAAAAATGATTTCATCAACAACTTTTGTAATTTTCTCATAAATTGCTACACAGTTTCTCATACAGTCACAATTAATCATTTCCAATGTGTGTGTGTGTGTGTGTGTCTGTTACTGTGGAGATGTTCACAACATACAGTACAGTACAGTATGTCCACGTTTTATTATTATCACAGGTCCATGTTGTCACAGTGACTTTGACCAATGACGTCATCTAGCGGTGAGATGTGGTACAACAACTGAGTGACTCCATAAAGCTGTTTATTGTGGTACAGTAATGCAGTTAAAATACAGTAATAACTCCTGGAGCTGATGGAAAAGGTAAAGAAGACATTTTTCTTTATAAATTTGGGTAAGCTGACATTTTAAAATGTAAAGTAAAGATTAAATCCATATGTCACGACTTGTTTATTAAAAACCCAGGATTTATCCCAGCTACATTCATGATGAATTCTCAAAAAGGCAGAGGCATTTTTTTTCCAGGATAAGAAAAATGTACAGAGATAAATCAGGAGGACTTTTTCCTCGGCTCTTTGTGGCTCCCTGTGAGAACAACTCAAGATGCTCTGAAAGAGACTGAGGAGCAGGTTAGAGAGTTACTGCTGCACTCGGCGAGGTGGCAGATAAGATCATCAAAACGGCGAGAAACCCAAAAGAAGCAGTTGAAATTTGTTTAAAACCTTCCTGAACCTTCATTGTTTCAACGAGACGCTGATGATTCATCCTTAAAACCTAACATATTAGTATTTGACATAAGAGTTTGCAAAAATTCACACAATATACATAAAGTATGTTCACTATAATACAAAAATCACCTCATACACAAGAATAAATTCACTCTGCATCCTTAGAAAAAAGCAAATATAGGCCTATGTACATATATAAATCTATGGTTTATTTATGAGTAGACTTGAGATTATATTTAATGTGTGCAGAAAGTACATAGTGTTTTTATTGTTATGCACACAACTCATCTATTTACATAACATGAGTTATTACTATTTCATTACAGTCATATGTAAACGTGTAGCTTGTGTTGATCTTTCTGGTTTACTTCTTCTTGTCCAAGTGATGCTGTTGTTGCGTTTTTTGTTGTCACTTCTGCACTGCTACACATCACAAACATGGTTCAAGAATGAACACAGTTGGGGTAAAAAATACTGCTCAAACTAATAATTGCTTTGTGTTTCATATTATATAGGGAGAAGGTCACCACC
The DNA here is from genome assembly GCF_905171665.1 of Trachurus trachurus. Lineage (NCBI taxonomy): Eukaryota > Metazoa > Chordata > Actinopteri > Carangiformes > Carangidae > Trachurus > Trachurus trachurus. The sequence continues at coordinate 9,569,922 of NC_139895.1, read as the reverse complement.
ATGAAGCCCTAGAGGAGGAAAGAAACGCCAAGACTATTCTAGAGGGCGACTTAAAGATTATGTATGAAAAAAAAAGTTATCAAACTCAGCACAGAGAAGCCCTGAAGCAGGAGAGAAGAGACGGAGCTGCTCTTAGAAAGACTTTGAAGAAGAAAGAGGCTGAAAAAAAATGAAATGGAAGAACATGAAGGCACAAGTGTCTGATCTGAGGAGGTCACAGCTACACAAAGCTTCAATACAAAACGAACCACTTCTTTGTTTGCGTGTGTGTCTCTGTGTGTGTGTGTGTGTGTGTGTGTTTTCACTTGTAATTTCCTTTTTTGTGCAGTAAGTGATATAAGTGATATGTGCAGTAATTACAGAGCAGAGGGACATGAGGTGGAGCATAACATGGAGCCATTTGTTTGTCTTGCATGCAAATTATTATTTTTACATTAGTGCCTGTAGTGAACTGGAGCAGATAAAAATGTACACTTGAGTATCAAGTTGTTGTGTAACAGTGCTTCTTTACACATACGCTAATAGGCCTATATTAAAACAAAAAAGATGGAAGAAGGATAAAAGGAAGAATAAGGATATTGTTACCACATATTCAAAATGTGATATACAAATGTATATGTCATTTGCAGTTAGTTTGTACTATGGCTATATGGACATTTGGGATTATTAATTATTGTACTGATATGCTAGCAGCAGGGCCGTTGCTAGTAGTTCTGGCCCCCCGGGAAAAATACTGGAGTGGGCCCCCATCCCTTGACTTTTTATTGCCACTTAATTATCATGTTTTATTTATTTCAACCAGGGCAACGATGACGGTGAGTGACAGTAAAAGGCAACGTGCCTGTCATCTTGATACTTCTCCACTATGTCTCATGAAACTTTTGGTTTTCTTGTTTCTAATGTCATACGAGCATGTGAAAATGCATCCTGTATCGATTCAGAGAAGGAACTGCTGATTAAGTATGTTCAATATGGGATGATTCAGTATTATTATCAGTTTATTTATCATGTTATATCACATTTTAGGCAATTCCTGTGTAATTACTGTGTTAAATCTGTCGCCCCCTCACCTTCACTTTTCTCCCCTATGCAACAACCCTGTATGCTAGAGAAAGGTCTCAGTCAAGTCAGTAAAAAAATGACAGTAAAAAGTTGATTGACAAACTGAAAATGATCTGGATGCCAGTCAGTGCACCAAAAGATTAACTCATGGAGCAACAGAAACAGTAAATCAGCTTCAATATTCAGAATCTCCAAGGTGATGTTGAAGGCAAGGACAAACGCTGTTTCCTCACTGCGGGAGAAAGTAAACCGGTGGGCGTCATCAGACCTCAAAGAACGAATGAATGGAAAACTGCTAATCCCAGAGGGACCGTCAGGCTGCAGAAGAACTGGACCATCTGACTTAGGAAAACCAGGAGAATAATTATAGCTGCTGCGCAGCGATGGGTCGGGTCCGGGCTACTTTTGGGCAAATTTAGGCAATTCTGAGCAACAAACAGGAGAATAGGAAGACAAGACAGTAGACCTTGTAATGTTCAATTTGCATCAGTTGAGGATTGAACCCACAACCTCGGGAACCAAAGACCGTTGTCTATCACACTGAGCTAATTGACAAGTGGCAGATCAACAGTGGCTTCACAAATTGAGTAAGCCATTCACTGTCGTGTAGGCAGATTTGAAACCACAGTAAAAAGAAAAATCAGTTTTTGAGGTAAAATAATGATATTTGTCAAACATCTACTATGAGTCTAAGATGTTAGGAGCCTTCGCGCATGGACCAGTCCAAGCTATTTGTTTTTTTTTTTAATTTAGAGGCTTGCTGTGATGCCACCATTAGGACAATTGTCTTGTGTTTCATATTGAGGTCAACTGACATTTTGATCTGTCATCATCACCATCACCCTTGCTGGGTCTCGAACTCACAACCTCTGACACCAAGAACCAGCTCCTAACTCGCTGAGCTAATTGGCTGGTAGTGAGACCTGCTTTGTAGCTTCATTTATCCACTCAGGGAGTCAGTGCCCAGGCAGCTGTTGTCAAGGCAGATTTCAGAAAGTCAGAAATTCTATTATCCAAACAAAAATCTGTTAATAGGCTACATAAATTGCATTTAGACAGCAAAACAGCTTAAGGACATGTGACATTTTGATCCGTCATCATCATCATCATCACCCTTGCTGGGTCTCGAACTCACAATCTCTGACACCAAGAACCAGCTCCTAACTCACTGAGCTAATTGGCTGGTAGTGAGACCTGCTGTGTAGCTTCATTTATCCACTCAGGTGAGCCAGTGCCCGGGCAGCTGTTGTGATGAAATGGTCAAAATGTCAATAATTCAGTTATCTAAACAAAAATCTGATAATACATAAATTGCATCTTGACAGCATGGAAATGTTGGTGATTTGTTTTTAATGATAAGTGTTTTGCTTCATAAGAGAAAATATGATGTTTAAAAATTCCACACTCACATTGACTGCAGTTGTTCCCATGAGAGCAGAATTCAAAATGTTCTCAAAAATTCAGTTTTTGAGATAAAATTCTGATATTTGCCAAACTTCATCAACCATGACTCCAGAATATTGTCATTTTTTTTCAGGAAGATTGAAAATGTATTTATCAAGAATTTGATGGTATATGTTTACAGTACTGTTTACAGTCAAACGTTTTCATGCACTGTAGGCTCAATTTTTGCTTAATCAAAAATCCGAGAAACAAGTTTTGTGGAGGACGGTCTGGAGATGCTCTGTAGCAAGTTTGGTGTCAATTGAGCAAAAATTGTGGGAGGAGATACATTTTAAAAGTTTTACAGTTATTGAAAAAAACAGAGTGATGGACTTCATAATTTGTAATAAGTTTAAGTGGACAAAAGTTTCAGCAGTATTGAGGCGACATTGTGGTGAAGTTTCAACACTGTAGCATCTACCGTTGGTTTGGTAGGAATTTTTAAAGTTTTTAAATTTAAACGCTTATTGTGCCCCCCCTAGGAGGGGGGGGCACATGTCCTTGGAGTTGAGTGAATCTGGCATGGGACTGAACCTTTGTGCAAAGTTTGGTGAGTTTTCGCCCATGGGAAGTATGACTTCCTTGGAAGAAGAAAGAAAGAAAGAAGAAGAAGAAGAAGAAGAAGAAGAATTCCTAGGAATACAATAGTGTCCTGTCAGCTGCGCTGCCCGGACCCTAAAAAGCTGCAAGGTGAGCTGGAGGATGTCCTACATGGGAGACAGAAGCTCACATGCAACAAACTTGAAGAGGATGAGGAGGAGGAGGAGGAAGCTCGGTTCTGGAGAGCACATAAAAAGATAAAAGATGCAAGAGCAGAGACGGACTGAGAGAGCTGTCTGAGGACATGATGTATGTATGGCACTGAAGATGGAGATATCAGGGCGAGTTATGCAGGAAGTTCCCTTAGTTTCCAAGGAGGTGCTCACACACCGACTAGCTGCAGATTCTCCTTTTATTAAAGATGTGGGAACAGAAACAAAGCAGAAAAATGAGTGTAAAACTCCCACATGATGTGACTGGTACAATTTAAGGCTGAGGGTCAAAATAAATATTCAGATGCACAAAACATTTCAAGCTCAGCATGTAGTTGTCTTGTCAATGTACCAATCTTGAACACATCATGGAAATAAAAACAGTTTAAAGTGAGTCATTTATTAATTATTCAGGGAAATGCCAGATGTTTTTAGCTGTAGTCTAAAAACATTATTGAAAAATGAGTCCTAATTAGTACCAGGACATAAAACAATGGTGCCACACACAATAAATTCATCCTCACACCAGACATAATGATCAATCCAATCCAATCCTGTGTGACCAGCCCTTAAAAGAAACACCACAGACTCCAGCGGATACAGCCACAAAAATAACTTTAATGCAATAGTGATTTAGATGCCAGTTGCCATGAGGCTGCTTGAATGAACAGACTGTGAGTATATTGCATAGGTTGTTGATCTGGGACAGTCCTGCATGAAAGCTGAGTGAAAACAATTAACCGGTGACTCCAACAACTCTTCCGTGTCCCTAAGCAATACAGTTCATTTCATTCTTTTCTGTTCCTGTTGACCTTTTTTTTTTCTTTCTATTTTTTTTGAAAGAAATCTGCATTTGTATTTATTTATTTATTTATTTTCCTGTGGACCTTTTTCCTCAAAACGTACAATCTCCCAAATGTTTGCTTCAAGATAATATGGGAGAGGGATGGTTTGGATGCATGCCAATGCCAAAGCGTGGAGGTGGTGGTGAGACAGCGGATCAATGTGGCCATGATAAAGGTCCACTGCAGTGCAGAGCGTGCGCAGAGAGGCGTCCACATGTGTAGAAATCCTCCTCCATTCAAACACGTTGCACTACTTTTTAAAATCACACTGTGACCTACCAATCCAATAAGCACTTTTTTTTTTAAATAATGGTTTGTAAAAACAACATTTGAATCATTTAATCTGTTCACATTTGTAGATTAGCTTCAAGGTTTGCTAAAAATGTTATAAATAAAAAAAAAAAAAAGTTACTAGTTTGGCTTTGATATAAATAATGCAATATACATAGTTCAAACAAACACTTCTCTCTAAAAACATTTAAATATTTTCAAATATTGCATTTACGAAACCATCTCGTCTTGTGGTGCTCTTTATCCGTAAGCAAAGTCCTAGACAGATTAGTTAAAGCCATTTTTCAGATGCCAAACTAGAACGGGGTGAGCAGAGGTTTTTGCCGTAACGACAGGTTTAGAAAAACAATCTCAGCCTCCCTGAGCAGAAAGTCACATCAATACCACATTTTAAATATTGAATAAAAACACTCAAAACCTTGGCAAAACACACCACCCTCCATATTGTTTTTTTTTTTTCTTTAAACTCTCAGTACAACTCGGGCGGAGGCGGCAGCGCTCACCTCGTTGCAGCTGGAGATTTTAAGTACTCAATGCAAAGGCTAATATTGTATATAACACACTACCCACTGCGGTTCACACGTCTCTAACACTCAAATTCAAATATATTTCTTTACAGGTCAACTCAAGTCCTTGCTATTGCACAGAAATACAGGGTATTTTCAACGGATACATCTAATGACAAGGCAGGTTATATAGTGACATTTTGGTTTGGTTTGACAGCGTAAATGTTCGTTGCTCTCAGAAGAAAAAGAAGAAAGAAAGAAAAAGTAAACTGAAAAAAGACCAACATTGGTTGTGTCTCAAATTCCATTATTATTATTATTATTTCTTTGCATGTGTGTAAAGATGCTTGCATCATCCGGAGCGTGAGGTGAGCATGCATCTTCCATCATTCAAATTAAAAGGTTAAAAAGGCAAAACCCTTTTGGATTAGGCTCAGCTTCGTTTTTTTTACATCCCACCACAACCTTTTTATAGATAAAACACAAACCCCTTCTTTTAACATAGTCCTTAGTGCTGCAGTGAGCGATATTCATAGAAGTGAACGAGTGCTAAATGAATGAGACATGATAATATGACATTCAAGAGCACGTTGACAATAAAACACACAGGCCTAATACAGTATATTGTTTCCTTGTAAAAACATGACTAAGACACAAACAGTTTAGTGTACAGCTTCCCTCTAAAAAAAGGCAAGAAAGTCAAATAAATACTCTCAAAGAAGCTCAAGGACAAAATGTTTTCCTCTTTAAACGGAGGGGTGGTAGACTGACCTATACGGTGACCTCACAGCCATGAATGGACGGAGAGGTAACGTGTCCGAAAGCCAAACTTTGACCACCGGCCTCTCAAGTATGAGCGGATACTTTGATGACAAGACAAACTGGGAGAAGGAAAAACAAAAGACAAAAATAAAACAAAAAACAAAAAAACAAACATGATACTGACAGGAAGTCTTCCACACCTTCACCACAGATGAAATGTAACGATTTAAAGAGACAGACGAAAACTGTGTTTGATATTTAAATATTGCAAAACATACAAAAAACTGTCGTCTTTTGAAGAAGTGTAAACATTAAATCGATGTCTGATGTCATTTCTGCACATGGAGAAATTATATAAAATAAATCATGTCTGTCGTAACTATAAATTGTTTCTCATTAGAATGTAAAAACAACATACTAAATCTCAATCGTTTCATTATTACTGTAATAATAATAATGTATATGTTAACATCTGTTCTGTATAAGTGTTTGTACTGTACTGTTATAAATAGTTATATATGTATAACATCTTAATTCATACTTTGACTCCTCGAGCTTTGTCTTTACAAGGCAAAAAAGAATACTTGTGTCTCTGCTATACTCAGACACACACACACACACACTCACACTCTCACACACACACGCACTCAAGCTGCCACAGTCACACAGGGAGGAAGAGGAGGAAGAGGGTGAAGAAGAGGGAGGGGGGGGTCACCAGGAGGCTCTATGTGCGATTGAGGGTCTGGAAGATTCTGGATATTTGGAGCATGACGGGGCCGGTCTCCGGGTCGTTCATCCACTGGGTGCTGTTCAGCGGATTCTCCAGCATGTCCTCAAACGCTGCACGCAAACACAAGACAAACAGGATATTAGCCTATGTATTGAACAAAACCTGAAGCCTGTAAATGTAAAAATATACAGACTGGTCCAGGTTTTGCAGTGCTGCTGGAAAAAGCCGTCAGTCAGACTGTTTGTGGAACTGACAGGATTTTGAACAAGCTGATTTCAGCCTCAACTCAAAAATGAAACTACTATTAACTCTAACAGGTGTTGCATTTCTTTCCATAGTGGAAACCAAATAATTTCTATACAAATGCAGTTTGAATAATTTGTGTTCATAGTAAATCAAGAAATCCATTTATAGTGTTAATTTTTGGTCATTTTATGAATGAAAACATGTGCAAAAATAATTTTAAAACTACTGTACGTCACGTGTATTTATTTTATTTCTTACTCCCATGATTCCTTATTTATGTACCATGTTTGAAACATGGTACATTTGAAATTCAGTAAATGCTGAAGCTTTCCGTTTCATTACATTATTCTCATTGAAAAACTATACAAATGGCATTTAGACGCATAAAAAATGAACTGAAATGAACTGAAATAATAAAAAATCGGTCATAATAGTCAACCGCTTATAGTGCTCACATTGACTCTGGACCCATGTGATCACTATAAGTGGTTTCTGTAGTCTGGAAAAAGTGGTCGAATCAGCTGATGAATATACCAAAGACGTCTGGTAGGTTAAGTGAAAAAATAATTATCAGATCATATAGATCTGAAAAAAGGAAGATACTAAGCATGGGCTTGTTAAACATTCTTTTTATGTAGTAGCTATATAAAAGATATTCAAAAACAAAATAGGCTCAGACCTCTAAGGGTTAAATCCATCTGCTCATTATGAACCATTAAGAATGAAATCTTCACATCTGGGAGCCATAATCTAAGCCTGACCCAATGGTAACCACAGTAACACAAAACAAATAGATAAATATGATTTGGTCCTGTTTCTGTTTTAGGTCCAGTCATCGTCTCCACCAGTGCTATTAGTCACTGTGAGTTATGTGTCTGAGCTCTCTCTGTGAGAGCTGAGAACATAAATCAGAGCCGACAGAGTAAAGTGATTCATTTATAACCCGATGTCGGTCTGTGAAATCTGATTCCCCCCCGTGTGGGTCCGTTTAACCCTGCAGGAAGGCAGTCGCTAAAATTGACTTGTCACTTCAAATGACTTCTCGTTTACAGCTCCTCGGATCATGTGTAACAGGATCGTATGAAAAAAACAAACAAACTGACTGGAACGCAGAAGCAATCAGATTTTTTTCATTGGTCCAAAACAAATCAAGTGTACTACAGGTATAAAAAAGGTTATCATAGTTTTAAATGTGTTATTCAGTTTGCTTTTTTTTTTTTTTTTTTCAATTTAGTTTCAATCAGTTCAGCCAGTGATTAAGGAGTTTTATTTTAGTTTTTATTTTCAGGAACTGGCTAATTTTAGTTGTTGAGGTGTTGGGAGGAAAGCCTTGATCTGTAGAAGCTTCTCTGTGAGAGCTCTGAAGATGAACTTTCAAATTTGTGGGATTTTTCATCACTAATTTTTCACAACTTTAACCATTTCTCAGAAAACAAAAAAACTAAGCCAATTTCATCTGCAATTCAGTTTAGGTTGGTTAGTTTTTTTATTTTTTTATTTCAGTTAACTAAATTATTTTTTCACCTCTAGTTTTAGTTTTAGTTAACTCAGACTCTCTGTGAAGTTTGTAATTTTGTTCTTTTTTGTCCATTTGTCTTCTCTCCACTAGGTCTGCTTATATACTGTATATTATGCAACTATGCAGACTTCAGAGTATTAATAAGAGTCATGTTTAAAGAATACAAAAACAATCAGGTGCTGTAATACTTCTTGAATAGGATGTGACCGTTTTCATGTGATTCCTATGACTCTAATTACTGCCTTGACTGCCTACTGTGTGTACAGTATGAATGAAAACTACTATGCATCCATGATGCCCTTAGGCAAGTACGACTGAAGCACATCTTACAGAACGATGCTGTAGCTGTGGTGGAGTTTCACACATTTTGACATTATTTGAGATAATTTTTTACCTTTTTAGGTGAGACTTCTCTTACAAAATTGACACCACAATCATTCAATACATTTGACCAGACTGTACCTAACAGGGTCTTGGGGTTGGTGAGTCCCAGCTGGACCACTGGGTTCTCCAGGATGGCTTGAAACAGGGGGCTGTTGGTGTCGATGCCTTTGTCCAGATCCTCTGGAGAAGGTTTTCTGTCTCCCAGCAACCACTCACACTGCAGGACGGAAAAACAGAGAGAGAGAGAGAGAGAGAGAGAGAGAGAGAGAGAGAGAGAGAGCCCAAGTTACCGTTTCTGTTTTTGAGAACATATTCATGTTTTTTTGGAGGTCAGAGTGCAGAATCAGCAACAAAACAGGGTTAAAATGTGATTTTCCTACGATGAAACAGCAGATCGTTGGAATTATTACTCTTCATGTGATGCATACTCGTTAAAAACAATGGGTCAATAGGATAAACGCAGCCTGAGTAAATGGTTGCAGGCGGTATAGCTCAAAATCACAAGTGTGCCTCACATGGTTTTACAAACGTCCATCTGCTTGCGAGTCAGAGTCACATGTCAAACAGCACACAGATATACGTATATACGAAAATCTGGTTCTGCTGTATATTTCAGTGTAAACTCACAGACGTGTAAACATACCGCTGCGTCCTGTTGGTTGTTATTGACTCGCAGAGCATCAACCACCTCCTTTTCATCGAAGCCCATCTCCATCAACGCGATGACAGCCTGCGGAGACAAAGGGAAAGAGTGTGTGTGTTCAGTCTAATTACAACAACATACGCAGTCACAGTTCTCGGAGCTCTGCGAGTGTCTCGGGGACAAAAAACTAATTTGTGCACAGCAGCTGAATCGCTGAAATAGTGTTAGAGGCTCTCAGGTGGCAGCCACGTTAGAAGAATGAACCACAGAGGAAGTGTTTTGTTGGAAGATGGGGCTTTAATCACTTTTCTATTTTTGGAGATTCTCTGGAGCAGAACCCAGAGTTTCCCCAGGAAACTAAAAGGTACATTAAGCTCCGCAGGAACCGGAGTGACAAGACTGTGAACACAACGTAATATAACTGAAACTCTGAATTAACACCGAGCAGCCATTAGGTTATTAATGCGTCATAAAGTATTGACGACTGGGAGTTTCAATAATCCGTGCAACTTTATAGTTATCAGACTTTTATTTTGGTAAATGTTTTTTCTGTTTTGTATCTGCCCTGCTTTTAGGACTCAATGTTGGCAAACTAAATTGGCAAAAACAGTCCAAATAGTCACACAGACCAGCTTCAGTGAATGTGAGTGTAGGGTTGTCATGAGAACCGATACTTCGATGCCAAGTCGATGCCAACAAGCAAAAAATACCAGCTTTTTTTCCAGTACTATGACTACTGTAAGACATTGCCCGTGTCAATTTTCTGAGCTCAGGTAAATGTGACGTGCCATGCGTCTTTTTCCGAACAGTCGTCATGAAAACATGATGCTGTGTCAGCTGTGCGGTGTTTGGACCAGAGTGAAAACAAACGTGTGTGAACGCCAACCGTAGGAGCTGAAAAATGAAAAAAATGCATCATTTTTGCATCTGGGGAAAAAAACCTAAAAATGTAATAAAAGTGCAAAAGTAAGAAATGCATGACTTTCTGTTTGTGTTGCATCATATTTAACAGTTTAACATTGTTCTTAACTTTATGTTGCTGCTGCTCTTTAAACTTTTGTTGAAGCCCAGTGAAGCTGAAATACAATAAAGTTTGATGTGAAACATTTTTTCAACAAAAGTAGTGAATTTAGAAGTCTGTGGGTTTATTCAATTTTTTTTTTTAAATCGTGGTATCGAGAATCGTTGAAATTCACTGGTATTGGTATCCACTACTGAAATTCTAGTATTGTGACAAGCCTATGCGAGTGTAACGCTGTCTTTAGCCTCACAGGTGTGACCTCTGAAACCAAATTTTAGAGAACTAAGTCCGAGTCAAAGCTTTGATTGAAATCTCCGAGCTGATGAATCCACCCACCCTCGAGTCCGGTCTGAACTCCCGTTTCCTGCGGATCCTCTTGAAGATCTCCGTGAGCTCGTCCTGCCTGCTGCTCTCCTCTGTACTCGACTGGCTGGAGAGGCTGCGGAGGAGGTTGGGGCCTGAAGCTGAAGCTGTGGCTGTGGCTGTGGCTGAGGCTGAAGCTGAAGCGGAAGCTGATGCTGAAGCTGATGCAGAGGCGGCTGAAGGGGCAGCCGCCGTCGCTCCCGCTGCCCCCGAAGAGTCCTGACCCGGCAGAGGCGTGTCTACGGAGGGGTCGTCTACGTGTTCGATCAGCCACTCCATGGCCTGGGTCACTGACATGCTGCAGGACAAAAAAAAAAGAAAAAAAGGAAGCGGTGAGAAGCAAATTTGTTTTTACTAATTTGGGTTTTCACTGCTGAGCGTTTATTTAAGCAGAGACTTACTGGTTCAACCGGAGCGCTTTGATGGCTCTGCTCTCGGGGAAACCCATCTCAGTGAGCTGCTGAAGGGCCGTTTCATCCACCCGATCCTCTTCATCTTCATCCAACATCGCTATAAGACACAGAAACACCCACAGATTAGAGGACTCAAAGTAAAAGCAGTGCAGTGTCTGGGAACTGTGTGGATCTGTTTCTACAGCAACAACACATCAGCGTTTTTTTATGTTTTTTACATGTCAGAGCCAATGGAAATATGTTGGCTTTTGTGTATCAAACAACATATTCCTTCCTCCATGTTCCTGGCTGTGTAAGGGTTATTGATATTGACTTGTAAGGGATTGTATGATTCACCGTTGGCCTTTTTGAAGAGTTCAACAGCATCAGGGTTCAAGGCGAGAAGCTTCTGAGCGACTTCAATCAGAGAAACCAGGATTTTCCTGAGCTCCGTCTGAAACTGGAACAATACAAACATGAACACATCAAATATCGACAACACTGACAAAAAACATTTTTTAAATTCTTTCTAATTCACAAGTTTTTTTTTCTTTTATGCCTGTATTTAAGTATAAACACATTGTAAGCATAAAGCCGAGTTCCTCACATCTCTGATATTGTGCTGCGTAACAGTGCGGTCAGTGTGGCGTGTGGACAGGCTGGCGGTGGCTTTGAGGATTGCATCTTTGTCGGGAGCTTTGTTGTCCTGTTTCTTCTGTGAAAATCAACAAACACAGAGTTGCCATAATAAGAAGCAGGCAAAGTAAGTATGTGCAGAGTTGGAAAACATGATGAAGAAATTATTTTACCCCTACTTTTTCTTCTGCGCTGACTTCTGCCATCTTTGGAGGGGTCGGCGGCGGTCTTTTCTTTATAAGCAGCAAAACGTCTACATAAAATATGAAACATGCTTAAAACACAGTTTCTTTTCTTTTCTCCTTCTCCTGTTAGATTTATCTAATAGCAGGTTACATACCTTTATCTTTAAGATTTTCATCAGCGACTGTTTTTGTGTCTGTGAGGACTCTTTCTGTAGCAGCGTGTATAAGTTTATGATGGGTGAGTGTTTTGGGGTCTTCTAGACTTCCATGTACATACTAGAAAACAAACACAAAACAAACCAATACATCATCAACAGGCCTGGATTCATTCATTCATCTCAATATTTAATCAGCCAATAATTTTTGAGTAATCACTTGGTGTTAAAAATCTGAATTTACAATAATAAATCTGACAAGTAGAAAATTCTCACATTACATAATCAACAATCACAATATTTCTGTAATTTCTGTTCAATAAATACCGGTAACTTAAATGATGAATGTGATTTATTGTGCCAGTGAATTAATCAATTCAATGATGATTAAAACATTAATCTGTGCCAATTATTATAATTGATAAGTGTTTATGTAAAATAGGAAACAAAAAATAAGTCTACATCAATTTTTTTTTGTTATTTTATATAATTGTATGTAAATTAAACAGGGCTGAATCTTTTGATTATTTTTCACGATGGATTATTCGTGTGGTTTTATTAATCAAAAATAAATTGTTTGGTCTGTAAAATGACAAAAAATAGATACAAAATGTATAGAAAAAAAAAAAGTTCAGTCAAAATTCAGTCCAACCAGCAAATATTAAATTTACACTAAAGAGGCTACAAACAGCCACAATGATGATAATCAAATATCAATGAAGCTGCTCTTCTGACTATTGATTCATTGATTGATTGACAAGTCATTGCAGCTCTTAAAATGAAATAGATTATGAGGTGTGTGCAGTTTTTTGGTTGGTTGTCATGAGAAGTAAACATTGGAGCAGCACTTTCTAGAGTTTAACTATGGGTCGTAAAAGGAGAGGGGAGATGAACTGTGTAATAATAATAATAGACAGAGAGAGAGGCTGAAAAGCAGCATGCCTCGGTCTGAGGGAGCAGGAAAGGGGCAGGTCAGGCTGACAGTCAGGGCAGGGCTCCAGACTAACTTTGAACTAACTGGGAGCACAGTGGCCGCTATTTTAGAAGCACAAACACAAAATTTAGGGGAGCACACTGTAAAAATGTACTTGCAAAGCAAATATTCACATTTCTTTTCCATTCATGATCCTCACACACACTGGCCTGCCACCTGTAATGACAGATACTTTGCCCCTTGCACGTTTCAGCAGTGTTGGAAAAGGAAGCAAATTTACTGGTTGCACATGTGCAAGTAGATGAAAGATTTACTGACACACTGTCTCAAATTTTAGGGGCAAAATGCCCCCATTTAGGGGCAGTCTGGAGCCTTGCAGGGGCAGCCAACCTGCTAAATTATAAATAGCAAAGTCTACCCAGTTACTATAAATACAAAGCTGGTGACACCGACACTGACAGTTTACACAGAGGAGGAGGGCATGGTAGACACGGTAAACACCCCGGGGCAAGAGGAGGAATGACAGGACAAAAAAAGCAACAAGAGAGAGGAGGGAGGGAGAGTGAGGAGAAACACAAACAAGCTCAAGAAAAGAAAAAAGAAAAACCTACATGTTTCAAGCACTTCTCCTTCAGTTTCTCCACCGTGGTGTCTTCCGTGACCTCCTCCAGCCACTCCGTGCCGTCCATAGTGCAGATGTGTATTTTCAACACTTTCCCTGCGAATATCTTCTCCTCCTGGACGAACATAGCTGCAGCTTTTTTTGTTACAGAGAGAAAGAGAGAGAGAGAGGGAGTTAAAGAGCTCCCCACAGTCCAGTGACGTTAGCTCAGCTCAGCTTAGTTTAGCTTAGCCTAGCCTGGCTTAGCCTAGCCTAGCAGCGGTTGCTATGTGTGGCTCCCAGGCAGAGCTAACCGCTACTAGCCGCCGCTTCTGGGAGCTAAATCCGCCGACAACACAGAGCACGAGCGGCCGCCGATCAACCGACGACCATTGTCGGTGTCCCCCCTCCCTGTCGCCGGTTTTCGGTGCGTTGGCAACCGATTCGTTAATCCAGCAGCTCCTCGGAGAGTTGTTTATTTTCCCCCCTCTGTTAACCACCACCACACAGGAGGCAGCAGCAGCCAGCAGCAGCCAGTCAGCGAGAGCCCTGTTTTCACTGTAACGCTGGACCTTTGAACTTCAACTGTCTGCTGGTGCTGCACCGCGGCATCATGGGAGTTGTAGTCGTTTCATCAAATGGAAATAAAACAGACAAGCAAATTGTTGGACGATGTCAGGCTCGATTGTAAAATGCTGAATGAATATATTATTATGGGTTAGGGGTTATGTGTAATGTGTACATTATTATCATATTATTATTATGGTTATCATTATAAATGCTACCTGGTCCAATGTTCTTTCTCATTCATTCTCAAGTGCTTTTCAGATTTAAGTCCCTTTCTTATTGAAATTATGCATATCATTAATATAGTGTGTGTTTTTCTTCTCTCCTCAAACACATTAAATACATTTTTTTTTACTATAAATATATCTTGTTTTCCATATGCCTATATTTTAACAATAAATAAAATGCTAAAAGATTAATTCTTATAAAGTAGGCTAAGGATTTTCTGTGTTTTTTGTTGTTGTTTTGTTTTCCTTTATAAATCCCCTACATGTTTTTGCACATCTATGCTGTCCTCACCTGTATTATTATCCTCATGTATTTTGCAATTGCTCAATAAAACAATTAAAAAAGAAAGAAAGAAAGAAAGAAAGAAAACAGATCAACAGATTTGATACAAGTTGGACGATGTCAGGCTTGATTGTAAATACTGATGCTGATACTGATACTGAAGTTTTATATTATTATTATATGGTTATTGTTATAAATGTTACCTGGTCTAGTATTCTTTCTCATTCACAAGTGCTTTTCATATTTAAGTCCCATTCTTATTGAAATTTTGCAGATAATTTATATAGTCTGTGTTTTTTCTCTTCTCTCTCCCTAAACATATAATAAATACATATTTTTTTTCTATATACCGCTGCATCATGGGAGTTGTAGTCTTCTTCTTTCGGTTTTATGCTGGTTGGCAAACAGCGTTTCAGTGCATTACCCCCACCGACTGGTTAGGAGAGTGGATCAGGATGTAGGCTATAACACTCTCACTCAATAAAAAAATAAAAAAATATATTATTATTATTTTTATTACAATAACCTTCATTTAATCTCGAAGACCATTGAGGAGAAGTCCTCATGTACAATGGTTTTGAGAGAAACAACAAATTGTATACTGTATTCTCACACAGAAAACCTTGTCATGCCAACATCTATGTAGCCTATGTGTGATGATGGTGCAGCTGAGCATCAATTTGAACCTCTACTGATGTGATAATTAGATGTAGGCTACTAATTTGCACCACTAGATGGAGACACACCAACAAAAATAATAGTTTCCCCATCCTCCTGGGGTATGAGGAGGAAGGTCTCGTTTAATCTCATGATACATTCATCTTTGCCTTGGCAGAAGAAGCAGATGCTGATACTCTGGCTATTGTAATAGATCTATAATTGATCAGCAAAATCCTTTGTTGTCTTCCAGAATCTCTTCAATGATAATTCAAAGAAAAAAGACGACAGTTCTCATAAGTTTCAGACACGTAAGTGCCCTTTATTATACCAAGAAACATTTTTACAGATTGAAATTGAAAAGGGAAAATACATTTTTTTTTGCAAATTATAACTTTATAAGAGGAAGAAAACATTTTACAGATATTACAATGTTGCTACAACCTATGGTTTCTTTTTTTCTTTTAAATTATAACAATTTGCAAACTATAACCAGGGAGCGTCTCACAAAACAGTGACGTGGACACAACTGAGAACTTAGCCAAAGTTTTTTTTTTGTTTGTTTCCTTTTACTGATGTGTAACAAAAACATTTTATAACACACACACACACACCCACACACAAACATCGCCTCAGTGGATTTTTTATGTTACAGAACAGTAAATAAATATCAATTTATAAAACCTCAATATTTATGTGTTTTCTTTTTTTTTATGAGAAAAATGTCACCTAACAATATATTGTGTCTATTTGTATATAGTTCAAATTTATTTATGCATAAGGGACATTGACATACAAAATATATATAAGTATATTCTGTTCTGTTTGATATTTTAGAGGCGGTCGACTGGTGCGAGACCTATCAAAATTGCATGCTTAAGACATCAGATTTCTTAAACAAAATCTTGCTTACAAGGGTAAAAATGCATAACATATTTACAAAAGGATGAACACAGCCATAGGCTCAAACTAATAGGAGGGACGGGGGGAAATGAAGTTTCCTTTTTCCCTCTGGACAACAACATACACAGTGGCCGACGGGCCAGTTCTCCAACACCACAGGACTCACAGATACTCGAGCCTGTCTTAACAGCCAATCTCCAAGATGGCTGCGTACTGTACACCATAATCACATCTCCGTCACATCTCTACATGTGAATGCAATCGAATCTAGAGGTACAAAACAATGCTTTGATTCAAGAAATGTACAAAACTCTGGGGGAGTGTAGCTAAAGAACCACGTGATATTTAAAAAAGGGGGAAAATGAAAAATGAGACAAGTTCTGCAACTGGCTTATGGACCGATTAGATTATTTCCCACGTTTTGCAACAAAATGAAGTAACACTGAAACTTTAAATGTGTTCTATAAAATGCCCCTTAATCACGATTTTTCTTTATAAACAAGATTATACAAAAAAGAAAAAAAAAAGAAACACACAACATGGTATAAACAAAGACTGAGAAATCATATGAAAAAAGGCAGTCTAAAAGTCCTCAGAGAAATAAATACCCAGTGTGTATGCTGCGACTTCACTGCAGAAAAAAATAGTACTAAAGGAAGTGACGCTCTAAAGGACCGTGTCTCTGTCCTGCGTACAACCCAACACCATGGATCCCCGAAATTTCTGTAAGCAGGCAATGCGTATAAATAAGACATTAATAAATAAAAAAAGAATGGATGAAAAACAGGTGTTGCTGTTAGTATAAAAGCATATAAAAAAAGTCCTATTAAATCTTGTTTACAGCTTTGCCCTTCTTCCTCTTCTTTTCTTTTCTTTTTTTTCACAGAGTGCCTTTTCTTTAATAATAAAAAAAATATATATAGAGCAGCTCGTCTGGGCGTAAAGATACATATTTTATTTGAATTGTTCAGGTATATGTCCGATCTGAGACTGCATGCTTGTCGGTGGACTTGAAATGCCCTCTGACCAGTCGGACATGTTGGAATGAGGTGAGGAGCTGGACCACTGGTCGGGGGAGCCGGGGGAGGGGGTCAGAAAGGGGTGGTCGGGCACCTGGACCTGATGGTTTGGGGTGTTGTCCATGGGGCCCGAATAGCTGTGTTGGGAGGGCGGGGTGAGGAACTGGGTGCTGGGCATGGACTGGCTGATGGAGGAGGGCAGGATCTGGGTCTCCTGTGGCAGGATGGTGTGGATGGGCAGACTGGAGCCGCCGCCGCCGCTCTGCTGCAGCTCCGGGGAGCCGAGCTCTCCGCTGATGAAGTTCTGGCTGCTGGTGTTGCTTGAGTTCTGGTGCTGTTGTTGTTGCTGCTGTAGCTGTTGCTGCTGCTGCTGCTGCTGCTGCTGCTGGAGCTGCTGCAGGTTCTGCATCTGCTGCATCTGCTGCTGCGCCTGCTGCTGCTGCTGCAGGATGTGGGGCTGCGGGCCGAGCCGGCTGCTCTGGATGCCCTGGTAGGACATCATCTGGGACAGGCTGGTGGCCGGGTGGCCGTTGTGCAGGGAGCTCATCATCCCCTGGTGCAGCCCGCCCTGTCCGCCGGGAGCCCCTCGCATGGGGTTGAACTGGCCCGCCTGGCTCATGCCGCCGCCGTGCATCCTGGACAGCCAATCGCACTGGCCGTTGGAGCCGGACACGGGCAGGTGGGTGAGGCGGGGGGGCAGCGGGTCGAACTGCATGCGGGCCAGCTCCTGCTTGTTGGGCATCACCATGTGGCCGACGGCCATGTGCGGGTCGGACATGCCCTGCAGGTGGTTCAGGGCCACGGACGGCGACTGCTGGAAGGGCGACGTCATCATGGGCGGCGAGGCCACATCGGAGACGTAGCCGTGCGGCGACTCCAACGAGTCGACGGGCGACAGCACGCCGGAGCTGTCCAGCAGATTCCCGGACTTCCCGTCCTGGGAGTTCTTCTTCTTCAGCTTCATGTCTTTGCCGTCCTTGCAGCCGATGATGCCCTTGGCGCTGGGCTTGCGCGCCTTCTTGCCCTGGTGGCCTTGACCCTGAGGCTGCGGCTGCTTCATGCCGGCCAGGTAGCCGTTGGGCGAGCAGAGGGGCGGCGACAGCGTGGTGCCGAGCGACCCCCCGTGCATGGGAGGACTCCGCACCAGGTTGTACTCGTCCATCAGCCGCACGATGTCGTGGTGCATCCGCTCCTGAGCGATGTCTCGGGGCAGCCGGTCCATGTGGTCGGTGATCTCCCTGTTGGCAAAGTGGTCCAGTAAGACCTTGGCAGTCTCATAGCTTCCTTCCCTGGCGGCCAAGAAGAGAGGCGTTTCCTCCTGAGGCAGAGAGAGAGAGAGAGAGAGGAGGCGTCACGTTAAGAGATTCACAGATGCGCGAGGAGGAATGTTGTTTACCTGCTGTTTTTACATCACAGAGTGGAAAAAGGAGGCAGCAGACTATTTTCATACCTTGTTGTTCTGCATATCCTTGTTGGCTCCGCTCTTGAGAAGCACAATAGCAGCCTCCACGTTATTCACAGCTGCAGCCCAGTGCAAGGCTGATTTACCTGAACAAAACAAAAACTGTTGTTATTGGATTTGATAGGTTTTTTTTTATTTTTCTATTCTCTCCAACATTAAACCACATTCAGTAAAAAAAATATACATAAAACAGAGAGACATTACCGAAATCGTCGATTGCATTGACGTCAGCGTGACAGTTAATGAGCTCCTCCACCATCCCCTCCACGGCCAGCCTGGCAGCCAAGATCAGGGGTGTAGTGCCATCGTGCATACGGGCGTCCAAGTCAGTGGCGCGATTCCTTATCAGGATCTACAGACACATTCAATAATAATAATTATTTTACATGAGTCGCTCTAATAAATGTTAAATTGACCCTGTGAGTAATCGTTAAGTATTTCTAACCTCTGGTAATTCTCATCTGTGTTATTTTACACATTAATTAACAACTACACCTTTCAGGGCTGTGATTAATAATCACAGATGGACAGAGTGCTCCACCCCAGTACTTGAGTAAGAGTACAAATACTACTGGTCAAAATTTACTCCGTTACAAAAAGCAAAAAGTAGCTCAGTTGACATGTTACTCAAGTAAAAGTAAAAAAAGTACTTGCTTTTAAAGGTACTTAAGTATCCAAAAGTACATGCTTTTAAATTTACTTTAAGTAAGAGTAAGAGTAAATCTCTTATTTTTCACATCAATGAATTACTATAATTTTTTCTAAATTAATTTAAGGATCTTTTAACTCTTGTTTCTGAGAATTAACTCTTTGAAACCACCTGCATTGAAGTGCTGCTTTTAGAAACACAATGTTACATAAAGCTGCAGAAACAAAGAAAATGAATGGGATCATAACTAACACATAACTGTGATAGGTTTCCTTCTTTGACAAACACAGCTTGTGTCCAATAGGATTTTAGGCGGAAAAAAGGGCAGACCTGAAAGTAATGAGTACTTTTCAGACCTTCCTAGAAATTAACTTGAGTAAAAGTAAAAATATTTGTCTTGGAAATGTATTCAAGTAAGAGTAATAAGTACCAAAGAAGTACAGTACTCAAGTAAATGTACTCCATTACTGTCCACCACTGTTAATAATCAATACTAATATGATTAATTTGTTCTTTAGCCAACAGAATATAAGAAAATACAAAAAAATGGGCTTTTTTCTGTCAAACTAACATGTTAAACACTATTTACAGAATTAAAAAATCAAAGAAAAGGCAAAGCATCACAGCTGAGAACCTGGAAACTCATGTTTGGTATTTTTATTTGATAAAAGACTGACCGACTGATCAATTTGCTAATCCTCTTTCAATTTCAGTACAACTCCTCTAATTAAACAATCTGAAAACACACCTGGAAGACTCCCTGGGCATCAGCTGCCACCGCGGCGTGCAGCGGCGTCCTGCCCATGTTGTCCTGGATGTTGGCGTCTGCGCTGGCCTCCAGCAGCCGCTTGGCCGCGTCGGAGCGAGCGTAGCGGGCGGCCAGGTGGAGAGCGGTTTCACCCGTCCGGTCGGTCTGGTTGTGGAGGTTGGCTCCTTGGTAGATGAAGTCGTTGATCACGTTGGCGGAGGCGTCCTCCTCCTCTTCGCTGTTGCCCGTTTCTAAACCTCCGCCGCTGCAGGACGCGATCATCAGGGGCGTGAATCCATCTGGACGGAGAGAGAAGAGCAGAGAGAGAGTGAGGACTGCGTGGTCAGCACAAGGCCCAGTGAACTGCTGCACAGAGAAACAAGAGGCTGCACTTCAAAGCAGCAGGCAGATCAAAAACAAGGCAACAAACAAATCGAATGTGGATTTGACACTTTTGGCTGGGTTGAATCATCACAGCTCTCTCTCTCCTTCCAATAATGGATTCTGATCAAGGCCTCGGCACAGGAGAAGCTTCAGAAGGAAAGTGAAGCTAGGGGGATAGAGGCCAGGGCTTGCTAAAGCTAGGCTGCTGCAAAAACGAAGCATTAATATCTAACTGTGAGAGGCAGCGCAGTCGGTCGACTTGGATAGGTTTTCTCCTCTTCAAAAGGATAGCAAGCCCCAGATCTCGCAGATTTGGTCGATTCAAGTGCATCGATCCGCGACGGGGGAAAAAAGTGTGCTCTCAAGTTGTTAACCCTGGTACTTTGATTTCTCATAGCTTTTCTTCAGGGAATATGCCACTTATTACAAAATTGGGTTTTTTGCATTTGATGCCTTCATTGGTTTTTGTTATGTGGAATAGAAAAAAAAAGAAAAAAGAAAAATAAGAGAGGCCCATTACTGGTCAAATGATTAATCTGATCAGGAATCAGTGTTTTCCCCCAGGCGCCTGGCTTCCAGCCAGCTGCTTTGAAGAAGATCCTTTACCCTGAGGACATGGGGCTTTAGCAACTCCTACATGCGCGATTACACACACACACACACACACACACACACGCACGCTTGTGCGCACACACACACACACACACACACACACAAGAAATGTGAAATGTTCCCTCAGAAAAGGCGTGAATCAATCAACACACACACACACACACACACACACACACACACACACACACACACACACACACACACACACACACACACACACACAGATTCATGCACACACACACACAAGAGGTGAAATGTGTGCTCAGAAATGGTACGAAATCAACCAAATACACACATCTATTCTACACACACACACACACTGCACTGAAAAGATTCACTCAAAACTTCAATTTTTCGCTTGTGACCCTTTAAAATATCAATATCCACTTCAACACCTTTCACAAGTCATGGCACAGAAGTTGACAGATTCACTTGATGTTTTCAACTCTAATTTCAAAAGGTATAAAGAGAAGAAACTACTGAGTGTTTTACAGCCCAGCAAAAATTAAATGAAAGACAAAATATAAAAATAAAGCTCATTTTATGAAATAAAAACATAATTATTTTTGAATAAATCAAAATTTTCACCAAAAGTGACTCCACACATACGACATCTTTACCCACAATGAGACAGATTAAAATTATTTGTTTATTCCTTATAAAATCTTGCAATATTTGTTGTTTTTTATGAAAAAAACAAGTCACGACGAGTAAAACTGAACCTAAAGTCGATCCACGTCCGTTATCATAGAACCGTCTTTCATTTATTTCCCTCATTTGTAAGTGCTGTGCTCATATCAGCGCTCAATCACCCACCTGGTCCCCGGACGTTCACATCCATGCAGTCGTTCTCGATCTCGCCCTGAGGGGGAGTGGGAGCGATGGAGGGGATGCGCAGGTCGGCAGCGTCCAGGTGCTGCTGCGTCCACTGGCGGTGGTCCGTCTGGTCGTCAGCCTCCAGGATCGCCTGCTCGTCGTACTGCTGGGACGGGGACAGGGTCAAATCACAACATGATCAAATTTAATTATGATTATTTAATTAAAAAGTTATTTTTCAACAGTTTGAGAAAAAGTTACATGCAAAATAAAGTAGTTGTCGGTGATTTTAATATGTCAAAAGTATTATTTTTAGTTTTTTTTTAGCAAACATAATCCAAAATCCTTACAAGTGTCTTGTTTCCTTACCCTGAAGCGTTTTGCATCCGAAGGCTCGTCGTCTCCCCACTCGTTCTGGGCGTCATCCATGAGTGAAATATCTGAGGTGTTTTTCAGTGGCCTGCGAAAAAAAAGCAGAAAACCCGGTAAAAATCCTGGTGCTCCACCACTGCCTCCATCTCATCCGAGTCCACTCAGCATCCATCAGTGGTGCAGCCAGCAACGCCGAAAAACAAAAGCATTGATTAAATCCACACCCCCACCCCCCCTCTCTGCCCCAACAAGTCAATTAATGCGGACCTAAACCTGCTATATCATTATCATTAATGATCCAGGCAAAACCCTCCTTTCCCAAATTTGACTGATCACCAGTTACACCCATTTTGTCCTTCACAACACAACTAGCCCTTCTTCGCCTGACCCGTGAGGAAAACAGGTATACCCGATGACACCGAGCCGCCACTGAATAAAAAACACGTTGAGGGGGGAAAAACTTACTTTAATCCCACTGAATCCTCTCCGACAGGCTCACGTCTCTTCTTCTTGCTGGTCTCTGTGGTCTTGAAGCCCTCGGGGAGCCAGAGGCGCCCGTGCTCGTGGCGGCGCTTTCGGGCAGCCACCATCCCCACGCCGAGGAAGGCCAGTATCCCCACGCCGCCCAGGACCAAGTAGATCGGGTAGAGGTTCCGTGAAATCGTCTTGTCCATGTCGCCTGGTAGGAAGAGGGACAGCATGGTCACGACCGGGGCGGGAAGGTTAGGGGTTTAAGGGGGGACCGGCGGGGAAAAGACAGACCAGGACACCCAGGATAGAGCAGATCTAGTCCGTCTTCTCCTTCTTCGTCCTCGCCCCGCAGGTTTTCCCGCTCTCTCCCCCCCCACAAAAAAATAAAACCACCACACCGCAACCCGGCAGCAAGCCCGAGAAAACTGACTGCCGATCCTCACCGTTTGTAAAGCTAGCTTCTACTACCTATTCAGTAATAATCAGAATTGCTAACCACTTTTCATCAAAAAAGAAAAAAAAAAGAAAAGGGATGGGATGGGGCGTGATAGATAAAAAAAGAAAAAAAAAAGAAAAAGGGGAAAAAAGAGAACACCACCACCTCCTCTCTCCCTTTTCAACCTAGGGTACCAGGAGACAACTTTACCATTTCTTCTTTAAGAGAAAAAAAGGAGGGGGATTAATGAACTTCAAATTACTGCACGCGCTTTAAGCTGTAAAGACGAAGGATTTATTAGGATTTTCGAGATAACAAAGACTCCCAACTTCTAGCACACTCCCGATCAATTTTTCCCCTTCTCTTTTTTTTTTTTCCACTAACGATTTTGAAATGATAAACTCCCCCAACCTAAACCCTTAGAGATGCATTAAGTCCTGGTATTACATTCAGCGAGGTGAAGGTTGCAGCAGCCCCTCACACTGTGGGATGAAGTGTGTGTGCGTGTGTTGTGTGTGTGTGTGTGTGCATGTGTGCGTGTGTGCATGTGCGAGTGTGTTATCTGTGGACGTATATGTGTACATGTCTGAGAAAGAGAGAGAGAGAGAGACAGAGATAGAGTGTTATACTGTGTGAGTAGGGGATTGGATGAGTTGATTTGCAGCAATTAACCATTTTGGAGCCTGAAGCCAGTGGATTTACGCAACCAGGGAAGGATTGATTGTTTAGGCCATGAGATTCACAATTGCATTTGTTCACTGCTGCATAACAAATACACAATCAAAGAGCAGCGGGGTTAGGACCCGACCAGAGGGCGCAGCAGCTACTTTCACTTTGAGTGTGAGCGTGAAAAAGAGCACGTGTCTTATCCACTTGCATGCGAGTATGTATATGCAGCCACTCGTATCGAGGCCTTTAAGACCAGTAAGAGCCGATCTACACGTTTTTACAGTTATTTTACATGAAAATGAATCACAAAGCAATTGTTTGTGTTTTGCAGGCAGCCTTCGGTTTGCACTCAAATGAAAATCAATGGCCAGACTTTTTGAACTTGTTTGTGTGACCCAGAGAACATCACATCTGCATCAGAGTCTAATGATCGGATTGTGCTATTACAGCAGAGAGGATGAGAGTTTTGTTATTTAGAAAGAACAAAACCAACAATATGACAGACAGCCTGTGACTTCACTTCCTTTTCTGTGCCAGCGTAATATCCTATAAAAGATGACTAACTTGTATTTGTGCTCTTCTCAATTGAAAAAAGTATATGATCAATTAAAATGTTATCAAAAGTTGGGATTTTCTACCAGCAAGAAAGAAAAGTTACAGGAAGATAACGATATCGATGCTTCTGTTTTTGTCATACGTAAATGTAGATGTTTTATATTGTAAGAATGCTGGGTAGCTTAATTTGGTATGTAGGACAGGCATTACTATAAGCATTATGCTTCTGCCTATGCCTTTTCAGTCACTATTTTGTTGATAATGTTTGTGTCGATAATGTTTGCTATTGTGTGATGTGACTGAATAAAGAATTTAAAATCAAATCAAATCTTTAACAACTGCTCAGATATTTACTTAAACCGAGATAAATACCTAAATAGTTGAGGATTTTTTTCTGCAGCAGATTCATACATGCACTGTTCTCTTTGAAACATTTGCAGCAGCAGCACTGAGCCAAATTAAATACACTGTAGGCTCATCAGGATGAAGGAACATGGTATCTGCTGTGACACCTTGTTTGCACAGGGAAATAACTGAAAATGCAGAAGAAATACAGACAAATATTTTTAGTCGGATCAATTAGGTTTGAAGTAGTGGCTCCAACTCTCTGGAACTCTCTCCCTCTATGTCTTCGGTCTGCAGGCTCTCTAGAAGTTTTTAAAATAAATCTGAAGACCCATCTATTCAAGCCTGCATTCATCTCTGCTTAAATTGCCCATCTGTTTTGTAGGGTCTTTTTCTGTGTGGCTCATGACTGTCTGCGTTTTTTTTGTATGATGAGGTTGTTGAATGTTGTTAACACTGTCATCATTACGTGGTGACTGTTGTTGTTAATTTATTTATCATTTTTTGTTTACTGTTGTATAAATTGCTCTTTGAATTGTAGTTTTGCGAAGCATTTTGTGAATTTTATTTCTGTGAAAGGTGCTATACAAATAAATGTATTATCATAATTAATTGTTGGCCTTGTTCTGTTAGGAATTATTGAGTTAAGTTATCAAGTTAAAAAATGATAAGATTTTTATTTATCTTAGTGGGCTGGCACGGGACCATCGCAATTTCATTCATCCCATGTTTTTAACATGTGTTGCATGACAATAAAGAGACCTTTGACCTTTTGACCTTTGAGGTTCATTGAAAGGCTCTGCTGTGGACTTGATGAATTACACAACCAAAGCAGGTTTTAAGAGTCTCTGATATTTGATTTCCAGAGATGAGATGATGGGAGAGACGACTGTAAATTCAGGAAGATGCATCAGACTCCTCATTGAGGTTTTACTTACTGAAAACAGCTTCGATGGTGTAGGGAACGTCCAGTTTGCGACTGGAGGCCAAAGCCCCGAGGAAGGCCGCGGCATCGTTGGTGCTCTGGAAACACTCGGTGGACTGCAGGAAGCACTGACGGTTGTCCACCTCCAGGTGCACGATTGAACTGAAGAGGGGGGAAAAAAAAGAGAGAGACAGCACATTAGGGCTGGGACGATATGCTTTTCTCCCGATTCGATTCTTCTACGATTTTTTGGATGGCGATTCGATTTAAATTGCGATTCTATGATATTGCCGATTCTCTCGATTTTTAGTCTGCATTTTTAACATTTATCTGAAAACTGATCTGATTAACATACTCCATTATAAAGTGAACTTAAACCCTTTTCAAAACCTGTACTCTCTGTATGTAAAAAAAGGCTAACAAATGCAGATTGCACAATATTTAAAAAAAAAAAAAAAAAAAAAGATTTTTGAAAAAAAAATCGATTTAAAAATCGTCAGAAAAGATATTGCGATATTTATTGTGAATCGATTTTTTCTCCCACCCCTACAGCACATCACGTTTTGTCCAGAACTGAGGAGCAGAAGATGTCAGCGAAGGAAACACTTTGAAAACTGTTCCTCACCCTTTGATCTGCAGGTGGTCCAGCTCCCTCCTCTTCCTCCCGTTGCCATCGAGGCTCCTCTTCACCACGTTCAGCACTTCGCCGGGAACCTCCGACCACGAGTCCACCGAGCGCTTGACGTTGTACTTCTTCAGCTCGTGGTTGCTGCCGTAGTACGGGTACACCATCATCTCGCCCTTGCCGTTCTTCCTGAAGATGACGTTGGTCCGGAGGACGCGGCTGAGCTCGCGCAGGAAGCTGGAGGAGTTGCTGAGCAGCTGTTCGGGCGTGATGTAGACCACCAGGACCAACCGGCCCACCGCCAGCTTTTCCGGCACGTTGGTGCAGTCCAGGCCGTCCCACTCGCACTCGGCGTTGTTGCAGCCCTGGTCACAGTGGTCGTCGGCATAGTGGTCCTTGCAGTACTGTTCATACTTAGGGCTGGAGGGAAAAACGAGCTAGAGTTAGAGCTGGATTTAAAGTTTCTCCTTCATGCTGCATGAAGATCTTTTAGATACGAGATAAAAACAAAAAATAAACAGGATTTCTAAAGTGTCATCCGTAAAAAAGTTTGGATATATTATTGAAAATATTGATCAAGCAAAACTATACAAAAATACAACCACCTGTAGTACTGTACATACACAGGGATTATGCCAATATTTTTTATGTGGGTATTATAAGTGTGCATAGATGCAAAGATTATATAATTTTACACAATTTGTTTTTTTTTATATTTAAAATGCTGACTATGCATGTCTGGGTTGATGCATGTGTGTATGTGTATGGACATGTATATATATGCAAGTAGTATGGACTGTATATGTATACATCCACTTTTTTCTTTTACTTTTTCTTTTTTTTTTTTTAATTTTCTTTATTATTGATATTCTCACACATTACATTACACAGCTGGTGTTGAATTCTTGATTTACAATTATTGTCAAGAAGAGAGGATAACATCATATCAACATAGCTATCGCCATATAGTTGTGTAATGTTGAAAGAAACAAAACCTGCATACTTTTATATTTTTAAGAAAAAACAAACAAACAAACAAACAAAACTAACTAAAGGCAAACAAGAAAAAGGAACAATGAAGAATCAAAACAGGATGTATGGGTTTATAACAGCAGCTGCATTTAGTTGTAGGGAGACTAGGTATCAAAAAGATAAGAGTTCTGAAATACATACACATGTAAGTATGAAACACACAAGACCTGGCGGTCCTTCAAACCAACAGGGAGATAACCGAGAGTAAGTGGGTGGAGACAAGTGATTTAGTTTCTAGAGTGAGACTGTGATGTTTGTACATAAGAGACCCATTTTGACCATGACCTTGTGAATTTATCCATTTGTAGCCGAAGTGAGAAAGTAATCTTTTCCATTTGATATATTTCATCAACAATAACAGTCCATTCCTCTATTGTGGGGGGGTCAGGATGCAGCCAGTGACGTGTGATGGCTTTCTTGCCAGCAGAAATCAGAGCCCCAAATAGGTATTTGTTGAGATGTCCTGTGAGAAAATTAATTTCTCCCAGAATAAAGGTTTTGAAATGGTATGGTATTTTCATATGAAACATGTTTTCTAATATTTTATGCATCTCTGACCAGAAATTTACAATTACTGGACATTCCCAAAATATATGCCAATGGTTTGCATCCTGGCCCCCACACATCCTCCAGCACTGTGGATCCTCTCCTGCAAAGTGAGCTTTCTGTTTAGGGGTTACAAAAAATCTGATTAAACATTTCCATGCAAATTCTCTCCATGTATGTGAGTTGGTGCATTTCCATTGAAACTCACAACAACTGTACCACTCCTCATTGGGCATTTCAAAATTACCTTCCTTCTCCCAGTTATCTTTAATGTAGTCTGTAGAGTAGGTTTTTTTAATCATGAAGCCCTTATATATTCTAGATATAGTACCTTTGGCTCGCTCTGATGAATAAGCACGTAATATCTCTTTCAGTATTGGGTCTTCTGGATCCACTGTATAGTTTCTAATTACCTTGTCGTAGTAATTGCGTAGTTGTAAATACCTATAAAAATCCTGCTTTTCTAAAGAGTGGTCTCTTTGTAGAGTTTGAAAACTTTTAAGTTGTCCCTTGTCTATTATTGAGTGAAATGTTGTTATTCCCTTAGTTTCTTTTACTTTTTCTATTATAATTATTACTATTTATTGTTTTTTTTAACTTTATTTTATTTAACTTTATTTTCATCGTTATGATTGCTATTATTATCATTGTTTCTTACATGTGCCTTCTTGTTCCATGTTGTTCACCATTTGTAAAACTAACAAAATGTGCAATAAATATATGTTAATAAAAACAATACAACCGGCTGTTTTGAATACTAATGTTAATATAATATTATTTCATCTATCTCATTTTATTTATTTATATATATAATTAGACAGGAAAGCCACTTACAAGCACTGTCCTTCCTTTTTCTGGCAGTCGAAGCCGTCGTAGAGGCAGCCGGCGTTGTCACAGTGGGAGTCGCACTTCCCGTCGTTGAAGTATCGCCAGCACTGCAGCGAGTTGGAGCAGTTCTTCCACGGGTTGTTGAAGTTCAGCGAACAGTCGCCGTTGTCCCAGCCGCACGCGTGGTTGTTGCAGACCTCGTCGCAGAACTTGTTGTGCTTCAGGTGCTCGCACTCCGGGATCTCGCACACGACCTCCGCCTCCGTCGTTGGCGGCGTGAGACCGTCGCCCAGGATGTGGCAGAGATTCCCCCCGAAGCTCGGCGGGCAGGCGCAGTGGTAGTACGGCGCCTCGGAGGTGGTTTCGCACGTGCCGCCGTTGTAGCAGGGGTTTGAATTACAGGGGCTGTCGGTGGGAAACTGGCACTCGGGGCCCGTGAACGACGGCGTGCACATGCACTTGGGGCTCTTGGGGCCGGAGATGCAGGTTCCTCCATTGCGACAGTGAAGGCTGCCACAGGCCTGGGCGTCGTATTCACACGTGGAGCCGGTAAAGCCCTGGCAGAGGCAGATGGAAGCAGATAAACACATTAGAGAACACGTTAGGAATGATACAAAATGTGTTGAAGCAAATAGTTCAGGACTTTTTTGTTCTAACAAAGTAAAAATGATAAGAATTATTTATCCATCTCTGTTTCTTCATATGTTTTAAATCCTTGGAGGATATTTATAGGCAGGGCAGCACCGTCATCTCACAGTAAGTAGGACCAAGTGTGACAACTTACATGTCACATATCAGGCATTTTGCCCCTAAAATTTTAGACAGTGCAAGTAAATTTTCCTACTTGCGCATGTGCAACCAGTAAATTTGCTGTTTTTTGTTTAACATTGGTGAAACATGGAAGTGGCGACTCAAAGAACAGGTGGCAGCAGGTCAATGTGTGTGAGGATCATGAATGAAAAGGAAATGTGAATATTTGTGTGCGCCCCTAAAGTTTCTGCTTGCGCTTCTAAAATATTAAGTTATGGGCCACTGTGCTCTGAGTAAAAAAAAAGTTAGTTTGGAGCCCTGCATATCTTAGTTAATTGTCTTAAAAACTGCTCAGTGTATGTGCGTGTCATATGTCAGAGGTGAACGTAAATACGACCACATAAAGAAGCACAGAAGCGACAGCGGGGGCAAAGCTTATTGACTAGTGGTGTTTGTGTGGATAACTCTCTGGGAATGAATGCGATATATACACTGCCCGTCCAAAAAAAAAGTTGGATTCAACTAAGCTAAAAGGCAAGAGCCTCCCATTGGATAATTACTGCATGGGTAATTATGTTTCAGCTGGCAACAACTTATTTAACCCTAACTGATGCAGTCTCATTTCTTAAACAACCATATCAGAAGACACATCCTGTGGTCGTGGAGATGTGAATCTGTTTCAGAAGGGTCAAATTATTGGCATCAAGCAAATAAAACATCAAAGGAGATTACTGAGACTAAAATTGGGTTAAGAACTGTCCAACACATTATTAAAAACTGAAAGGAGAGTGAGGAACCATCATCTTCAAGGAAGAAATGTGGTCCAATGTGACCACAGAGTCCAGACCTGAACCCCATTGAGAATCTTTGCAAAATTAATGCAACTCTGGACGGAAATAAATGTTGTGACATTGCAGAAGCTTATTGAAACGATGCCACAGTGAATGCATGCCGTAAACAAAGATAAAGACGGTCTAACGAAATAGTCTTTGCACTCACAGGAGGACATTTGCAGATGAAGCCGTTTGGCGTGTTACTGGCCACGGCGCAGGTCCCTCCATTACGACAAGGTTTCCCCTTACAGCCGTCGAACACCGTGTCACAGCGCTGACCTGTAGACAGATAACCAAAAAAAACATGTTTCTACTGTAAGTGACCAGGAAATGTCAATACAGATGTGATTACAATGTGTTGAGGTGATTCCAACTTGCTTTTCCAATAAGATGCAGATATAATGTAAAATAGCAACATCTTTTATTGAAAGATTTCTCTCCTGATTCTTCTGAGTCTAAATTTAATGCATGGAAAACAGATCTACAGGAGGAACTGTCACTGGAACATTGGCGTAAAGCATGTAAAACAGCCCAAACAGGGACAGGTAATACACGCCTAAGACTCTTACAATATAATTGGTTGATGAGGGTGTATATTATACCTGTATTAGATGTGGGGTAAATAAGGGCACTTTATTTCACTGCCTCTGGCAGTGTCCAAGAGTGGTGGAGTTTTGGAAGGGGGTTTGTATGTACAGGAGATTCTCTCAATTAGATTAGAACTGGAACCTAAGCTCTTTCTGTTAGGTCTTTACCCAGAGGGACACAGAATTAAGCAACATGAAAAAATGTTTATAAACATGTGTTCTCTACAGGCAAAAAGGACAATAGCCATATCATGGAAAAGCTTTGGTAAACCATCAATTGCTGTGTGGTTTAGGGAACTAACCTCTTGTTTACCTCTGGAAAAAAATTTCAAAAGATATGGGGTCGCTTCATCAACTACATGAAGGACAATGACCTGTCACATCTGATGGACGGGCCTGGAACAATATAGGTGCACCCTCTGCACGACCCAGTCTCTTCTTCTCCAGCTTTCTGGACTACATGATAATGTATCTTCTATGAACTCACGATTATTTGCCTTCTATGGGAGGCCCTGACCGCCATGTTTTTCGTCTTGTTGATTACACTGTTCTATGGAAGTGTGTATAGTATGAAAACTCGATCTGATGGTGTATGTTTGTACACTTCTGTACCATGGCACCATTTTACACACCTCTGTTGTTGTTGTTTTTTGTTCCTGTACGTATATACCAATAAAGATATTGTTAAAAAAAAAAAGCAACATCTGCATTGGCCAAGAAATCCAGTTATAGGCCGAAAACATCAACATCTCTTGACCTGAGTCCACACTTTACATAAAAACTGAAAAATATTACGGACACTTCTTCTTATCATTTCTTTACCTGTGTATCCGGTGCGACACTCGCAGCGGTAGTTGTTGGTGAGCTGGATGCAGCTGTGCGTGCCCCGCGGGTCGCAGGGGTTGGACAGACACTCGTTGACGTCGCCCTCGCAACGCTCTCCCACGTAGCCCGCGGGGCAGGTGCAGTGGTAGCCCCCCACCCGGTCCACGCACTTGCCTTTGTTGAAGCACTTTGGCTCCTTGGTGACCGGGTCGGTGAACGGGTTGCAGTCGTCGATGTTTATCTCGCAGTGAACGCCTGAGGGGGACGGTACGGCAGAGGGAAGAGGGACAGATGAAGTTCAAATGTCACCCTGAGGGAAAACTGCTGCCTGATGTTTGTTTTATTACAGGAGCTTATGTGAGGATGATTTTATACATTATTTTATTAATTTTCCAAAGAATACACATGTGTTTTTCCTAAAAATGCGTGTAAATTAGATACAACATCTGAGAACTGACATTTGTTGGAAAAATACTCCACAGTTAAATTGTTTGTTTTTCAAAATAATCAAATAAAAGGGATTTTGGCTCATAATCCACAGCTCATGTTTCTGTTTGTCTTCACTTTAATTGCGAGAAAACTTTCTCAACTAAACACAGCAGTGGTCAGTGACTGTACCTCTGAAATCCAGTTTAAACCGGTCTGTACCATGTAAAACTTTCTATTTCTCTTTATAGAAACTTTCAGGTGTCCAGAGACACAGACAGACTTGTAAATAAACTTCATCTGAGTGGTGTCCCTGCTTCTGCAACGCAACACGGTGAAGGTAAAACAAGCAGGACGTGGCACTGGGGAGGCTGATGTAATATTTAAGAGTTGTGATGTGTTTTTAAATAATATTTAATGATAAAAAACTGTGAACAATGAACTTTCAAAATGATTAAATCCAGAAAAGACATTTCTTTTAACTTGCTCTGACATTCTTTTAGTGCCTTGATCAAAATATCTCAGACAACAGAGTGTTTTTCTTTTTTTTTTGGGATACACCCAACTCCACTGGCACTTGAGGCTGACCTACAACGCACACTCCCCTTCATGTCTGAGAGAAAAATCGATGGCGTATTTGACAAGTAGAGGAAGGGATGGAGGCAAGACGGGAGGAGGAGTTTTTCAGACATGCCCTGGGTGCTGTTAAGCCCTAATTAATGAAGCGTGGTGCGGAGGAGGAGAGGACGGACGGGCAGAGCGGTGTGGAGGTGTGTGCGTGGGGTCCGCTGACCTTGGGTTCCCCGGGGACAGGAGCATTTGTAGGTATTGATCAGGTCAATGCAGGTGCCCCCGTTCTGGCACGGCTGGGAGAAGCATTCATTGATCTCGTCCGAGCAGTTGGTCCCCGCGTAGCCTGGCAGGCACTGAGAGACGGAGGGAACGAGGGAGAGGAGAGGAGAGAAGAGGAGAGGAGAGGAGAGGAAGAAGCCAAAGACAGAGGAAGGCAGAGGGAGAGAAATCTAATCAATGTCTGACATGAAACAAAGATGGTTTTTTGTTTACCTGGCTGTTTTCTGGCCTCCTTCCTGCCAAGGCCAGCAGATCCTTTATTCCAGGGGAGATTAACATAACCAGGCTTCTATTTATAAACAGGCCTCTTCATTAAGACTACACAGCTGGAGGGATTCCTGCTCCACACCGAGGCATTTTCACAAATTCATCAGACAAAACTGAGGTTTTTTTAACTTGTGCCATTTCTGTAAGGTTAGTTAAGTTAATGAGACCTTTGAAATGCCAAGTACGGTGGCACTTAAGATACATTAACAATTAAAACAAACATTAAATCACCATAAAATGTCTCCTATGCCTGTTTTATAATCAGCGTTCCTACACATTAGAAATTTTAAAATTACATACTTTTTCCAGACTTCTCGGTAAAAAAATTCAAATAATGTGTGTGTATCATGTAAATAAATCATGCAATTAATCATTTGTTTTCATTATTCTGAATGGGTATGCCATTATGTCACCAAATCCTTTTAAGGAGATTGTAGGTACAATAGCGCATACAATATAATTAACCCAAATAACCTCAGATAAGACCAAACCCAGATAAGAAATATATTTCCATACAATAGTTTCCATTTTCCATACTTTTCCAGACCTGGAAATGTATAAAATCAAATTCTACTGTATACTTTGCCATACTTTCCATACTTGCGTAGGAACCCTGTATAATAGTATGCAAGTCACATTGTTACCCAAATTAAACAATCAGCAGAGCTTGCATTTGGATGATTTCTCACTTTTTTCATAAACTCACATCCACTGAGAACAGATTTTTTTTTTTTTTTTGTTACCTTGCAGGTGTATCCTCCCAAGAAGTCTGTGCAGGTGGCTCCGTTCTGGCAGGGGTTGGGGGTGCATTCGTCCACCTGTTCCTCACAGTAGCTCCCAGTGTATCCCACCTGGCAGTGGCAGTAGTGAACGTTTCCTGCGTCCAGACACTGACCCAAGTTATGACACAGATCGGCAACACTGACTCCTGCACAGAGAGCACGAGACAGACAGAGGATACTGTTGTTAGCGCCCCAATATACAGTGTATCGATTGTCATTTTAATAAGCACAACACCTACACGTTCAGAGTTGTATCCGTCTTACCTCTCTGCTTGGCTGCCACCTCGCAGGAAACACTCGGGACGTCACAGTAAAGGCCCGTCCAGCCGGTCTCACACTGGCAGTTGTATGTGGTGCCCCGCTGCCAGCAGGTTCCTCCGTTCTTACAGGGGGACGAGTCGCACCAACGCACCAAGTTCTGAAAGATGCAGCAACAGATGAAATATAAACAGCCGATGATTAGATGCTGTTTAAACCACAAGCATCAATCTAATATTTAACTAACGCTGTAGTTTTATTAATAAAAGGTAATTGGAACCACAAAGGTAATTGGTTACTGTCCCATCAAATCTGCACCCATGGATGAAATCCTATTCTTATTTCTTACTGTATCATATTCTTAATTGTAATTTATTGTGTTAACTGCTGCTAATATTCAGTTTTCTCTTATATTTATACAGATCTGTTTTCTTATTTCTCACTGTTATAACTGCTGCTAATACTCGGCCCTCTCTTACAGTATATTTATGCAGGTTGTTATCCATTTTCTTATTATTATAACTGCTGCTAATATTCGGTTTTTTCGTATATTTACACAGGTAGCTTCCTATTGTTATCTGTTTCTTATGGTATGTCTGTCCATCTTCAAATGCGAGGACTACAGATGGAAATTAGCTTTGAGCTAAATCCGGCATATTTACATGACGTCATGTGTGCGTCACCAATTGTTCATTAATGTGCACAGACTGTCCTCGTCAAATAAACAATAAATGAAAAGAAAAGAAAAGAAAATCAAGGGCATTCCTCAGGTCCTTAGTTTCTCCTCCTCCTCACCTGACAGTTGAGTCCGGTGTAACCGTGGAGACAGGTGCACTTGTAGGTGCCGTAGCTGTCCTGGCAGGTGCCGCCGTTCAGACAGGGTTTGGAGTCGCACTCGTTGATGTCGTGCTGGCAGTAGCTCCCGGTGAAGCCGGCGGGGCATAAACATGTGAAGGTGTTAATGCCGTCCACACAGGAGCCGCCGTTAAAGCAAGAGCTGCAGAAAAAAAAAAAAAAAGAGAGATTATGAACCAAACACCAAAATGAGCTGTGAAGTATCCTGCAGAGACGAGGAGAGAAATCCAATAAAAGCCCTCCTGATCTGAGCTGCAGGTAATTCAACATTTATTTTATCCACAGGAAGTGGAGTAAGAGCAAATATTGTTTTTTACAGCAACGCCCGCTTCATATTTAAACTTACCTGCTTTCTCACATGGGAGCTCCACTGATAAAGGTGTATTTTATCAAACAACTCTATAACTTGAACTAATTTAATGCACAGACAACCAACTGCATATCTATTGTAGATTGGGACAGCAGCAAATACTGTACATTGATTATGAACTTAGCAGGTGTAAGTCTCTACTTCACCAGAGAGGGCAGTAGTGGACAAGTAAAAATGGGTTCAACATTGACAAGAGGGTGAAAGTAAACCTGCAGATCTCAAAATATAAGCAGTGGAGTTTGAATGTGACACCGTTGATACTCTGCTGCGAGTCCGTACCTCTCTGTGCAGTCGGGAGTGTTATTCTCACAGTGGATGCCACTGAAGCCCGGCGGGCAGGTGCAGGTGTAGCTGTTGACACAGTCGGTGCAGTTGGCTCCGTTCTTGCACGGGTTGCTCTCGCACTCGTTGATGTCCTCCTCGCACTTTGTTCCTCTGAAGCCGGGCAGGCAGGTGCACAAGAAGCCGTCCACCTCGTCCTTACAGAGGCCTCCGTTGCTGCAGGGGTCTGGAAGGGAAAAGCGTTTGACTCAGTTATACAGTGTGTGAGCTTGGATTTTCAAGATCTGTTCTTGTTCATGTGCCAGAGAAAGGACTTAAAAAAAAGAAGAATTGGAAAAAACTTACTGGGCTTGCAGTCATCAATGTTGGTGTCACAGTTGCGCCCGGTGAAGCCCGGCTTGCAGACACAGCGATAGCTGCCCAGAGTGTTCTGGCAGGTCGCGCCGTTGCGACAGGGATTCTTCACACACTCTTTGATGTCCACCTCACAGGTTTGGCCTTAGAGAGGAAGAGGAGGAGGAGGAGGAGGAGGAGAGGAGCAGAGAAATGTTTCACCTTTTCTTTGAATGAAGGGTCAAAATTGTATCAGGTAATATAAACAGGATTAAAAGACATTTAATGAAGCCACAGGAGGGAGAGAAAAGTACAAAGTAGTTCTAAATGTGAGAAACCAAGAAACGCCACAAAGAGGTAAAACATTTAGCATGAATTTTAACATAAAAAAAGTTAAGTAGCTCCACATCCTTTTCTTATTTTGGACATAAAGAAAGGAGATTATCTGCACACTTGGATCAAATGCAAGTTTCCGTATATAGAATACTTAGTATACTTAGTATTGCATTTGATCCATGTGTGCAGATAATCTCCTTTCTTTACACTTATTTATGGTTTTCTAGCAGTTTCTGCTTAGTTTCTTATTATGGATATAAACATACATATTTTATTCATCTATGTTTCTAATTAATCAAACATACATATTTTTATTCATCTATTTTTCTAATTAAGGGTCAACTTGCTTCACTCTCTGTGGAAACACACCTGACCTTTCCGCTGTCACAGATAGACAGACATTAGTTTACCTTGCCATCCTTCAGGACAGACACACGAGAAGCTCTGATAGTCCTCTGACTCCTGACACACTCCTCCATGTTTACAGGGTTTGGGGCCGCACGGGGCCATCAGGGTTTCACAGTTCTCTCCTACAACACATGAACACATCGTCGGTCATATTACAGCAGCTCGATCAATCACAATAAATTATAAACTCTCGCTTAACTGTCAACTTGTGTGTTATCGTGTCGGAGTCGTGAACTTGGAGATAACCCAACCCAAATGGACACAGAATCATCTTTCAATCAGTGCTATCAGAAGATTTTAGCCAGGTTCTGTCAGTGTTAAAGGCCTGCAGAGACATTTCCCTATCTGTTTCCACAACACATGGCTCGTACAGGAAGCCGGCTCCGGTTTCCGGCCATTGTGAAGCCATTTGCTGTTCTGTGAGACAGGAAGCAGGCAAACAGGAAATGTGTCAAGCGCCCCGTTCCCACCCCGGCACAAGCAAAAAGCCTTTTATTATTCAAAGTCCTGTGGATTTTTCCGAAAAGACGACTCGACAAATACAAGAAAATTTGCCCTCGGCCTTTCCATCCTTATCTGTTTTGTCAAATAATAAATGGGATGACATTAAAAACATTTTCCAGCTCTTATCTGGGACGCTTGTGCAAGCGCAGAGGAGCAGAGCGAGTCAGAGGTTTCGGTGTCTTTGAGCTCTGAGGAAGTCTTGTTGTTGAACTTTACTCGACAGTTAATTCATCCCAAATAACTTAAAGTACACAGACTGTGGAAACTACGGCCCCACCCCCTCCCGCAAGCCAGTGAAGGAAATGCCTGAACACCGGCAGCGGCCCAGCACATGGGCGTTATCAAATATTTTCAATAATATTTTCATACCCGTGTAAGGCAGGACGCAGTTGCACTTGTAGCCCGCAACATCGTCGATGCACGTCCCCTGGTTGAGGCAGGGGTTGGACGCACACTCGTTGATGTTGGTCTGGCAGTTTGGTCCTGTGGTTGGAGAAGGACAAACACATTACACACACATACACACATTACACACACACTTCAGTTTAAGTTGAAGGTCAACAGTCAAGTGGTGTGGAGGGAAGTGTAGGTCGGACCAATACTGACCAGTGAAGCCCATGCGACAGGTGCACACGTATCCGCTGGTCATGTCCTTGCAGGTGCCTCCATTCATACACGGGTTGGACTCGCACTCATTGTTGTTGATGTCACAGTTTTTACCGCTCCAGCCAGAATCGCACAGGCATTTATAGCTGATGGGGGAAAAGGAAAATGTATAATTTAGTGTAAATAATCCTTAATCTTCAGTGACTTTAATGCAAATTTTTTTGGGGGGGGTGGTGACTTATTCACATTCGCTGCTTAGTAATGAAGCTAAGCTAACCATCTGCTACAGCTTCATTATTCAAAAGGGTCAGTGTGTAGGATTTAGTTGTATCACAGTTGCATAATGGGACAAAACTGAATACCCTTCCCTCAAAGGTTTGGTTTGTCCCTTCTTGGATACTGTAGAAACATGGCAGCACTACAGGGCTGTGCTAGGTACATATAAATAAATATATATAAATATAAAGAAAAGAAAAGAAAAGAAAAGAAAAGAAAAGAAAAGAAAAGAAAAGAATAAATCTTTATTGTACATCTGGGGTGGAAAATTGCCTTCAGTTCACCATACAAAACAAAACAGTGCGGCTGCCCCCAAATAGTCGAGCAAGCGTTAGTCGACCAAGAAGTCATTAGTCGATCTAAATCTCCTTGGGTGATTGGTCACAAAAAAAAAACAGTTGGAGCTGTGTCTTGTCAAAATTAAGTCAAAATCTACTGTATATGACTGAACTGTGTACATTGGGTTAAAATAAGTTAAAATAACAGTGGGAATTTAAAGCAGATATCAGCTTCGCGGCCGTTTCGGCTAATGCTGCGTTCAAGGCAGGCTTTTGAAACCGTAAGTTACAGCTTCAAGTCACAACTACGACTTGGTAGCGTTCCAGGTAACCCGTAGCTCGTGTTTTTACCATCCTGTTGTCTGTGAAAGTTCCCTATAACGGCCACTCGTAACTTCCGACCCGTGAACTCGTACCAGATCGAACTGGTATGACTTCACAGGAAGGAAAAACACAAAGTACGAGTTTCTTTGAACGCACCATGAGTTAGCAGCCCCCGCCCTTGTCAGGCATCAATTGGTCCTCGTGCTACGTCACCACATTCACGCGCATCCCTTGGCTGCACACACAGCCCTTCATGCCGTTCTCTCTCCTCATTGGATAACACTTGTATCCCACAAGGAAAATTTTCTCCTCGGGTTACAGCAGAGCAGAGTGACGGAGAGACTCGTGTTTAGGCTGAAATACTTCATGTAAGTGATTGCTGACGGAAAATAGGACTATTTAGGACTTATATTAACAAAAACATTCCACTGATATCTGCTTTAAAGTAGAAAATCAGAAAAGGGAAGTAGAGCAGCTCCATGGATGTCTCTGGGGTGGTCACGTCTTTAAGTTGAGGATGTTAATGGCGTTTGGGACAAAGGACTTTTTAAAAGCACCTTTGGCCGAGGGGACACAGCAGATGTTAAAAGCTGAAACTGGTCAGAGAGTGGGTGTGTGCTGTCTACCAGACTTTGTTTTCTGCTTTTCCTACTCACCCTTTCATTATACAGCTGGTTCAGAGGCTTTTGAGGTGTTCCCACAATTTAACCAGCCATAGATACAATTTTGTTCAGTTTGTATTTGCACTTGCAGCTTAAGTGACTGAACCGGGCAAGAAAATGAGAAGTCAGGACGCTCTCAATGTGTGTGATGTACACAAGCTCCAGAATCTGTCAGTTAACGACAAGACACCTCGATCTTCTGCCAGTCAAGAACTGTACCAAGATATTTTACCTTTTTCCACACTGATATGTAGTTAAAGGTGATAAGGCACCAACAAAAACACACATTATTATCTCATCTCTCCCCAAATATCCCTCTACCTACATCCTGAGAGTTAAGTCTGTTGTTTTATATCAATCGCTTGCTCTATCAGTTAAAAAATCATCATATGTAACACCTATCAGACAGTAATTATGATGCAGCAGCCAGATAGGTTTGCTTAGGATAAAGACTGAAAGCAGTGAGGAACAGCTAGACCAGTGTTTTTCAACCTTGGGGTCAGGACCCCACGTGGGGTCGGCTGGGATTCAAATGGGGTCGTCTGAAATGTCTAGGAAATGATAAAAAATATTTTATAAAAAATATAAATAACATATTTAACTAATTCTTATTCTTTTTTTTCTTTTTTTAAAAAGTAATTGGCAGGACAGTTGAGAGAGACTGACTGGAAACGGGAAGCAGAGAGGGGGGGAATGACACGCAGGATAGGCATGGGATTCGAACCGGGGCCGCCTGCAGTGGGGACTAACTAATTGTTATTCTTTTTAAAATTATGAT
This sequence comes from Trachurus trachurus, assembly GCF_905171665.1. Classification (NCBI taxonomy): domain Eukaryota; kingdom Metazoa; phylum Chordata; class Actinopteri; order Carangiformes; family Carangidae; genus Trachurus; species Trachurus trachurus. The sequence goes on along the minus strand of NC_139895.1, from coordinate 9,529,729 downwards.
TAAAAACACGACACACAATCTTAAACAACTGTATTTTATACTTTCACTTTCTCTAATATAAATCGAGTTCAAATAAAACGCAGCAAATAAAAATATCTGAGCTGGTGCATCTTGATTCACGTGATCGCCAGAAATTTGTGATGTCACAATGGGGTCACAGGCTAAAAGAGGTTGGGAACCACTGAGCTACTGTAGACTTTCCGATGGTGGAGAAAACTGCTCTCTAGCTTCTCTAATGTTGAGTATTTCAGTGCCATTCATGACACCATGTAGACTGCCTCACCCGTTGACCTTGTCTTCACAGTGGCCGTGGATGCAGGGGTTGCTGAGACACTCGTTGACCTGGGAGAAGCAGGTGGCGTCGTGGTAACCCTCCGGACACATGCAGGTGAACCCGTTGATGCCATCGACGCAGGTGCCGCCGTTGTGGCAGGGGTTGATGGCGCACTCGTCGATGTTGATGTTGCACATGGTGCCTATGGGGAAGGAAGGATGGATGCGTCATTAGCCTCACAGTATCTGATCAGATCAAGTATCATAGACAGGACCATCATTGACTATAACTTCTGAAAACAGCCGTCAACAGGAGGATTTTTCAACCTATTTGAAGTATTTTTTTCCAAACACCGACTCATACAACAGCAGACAAAGCCGCCGCGCCGCACAATGGAGTCTATATCTCAGAGTAGTGAATGTATCAATTTCCAGAAACATGAGGGGTTTTAAGTCGCTCCTTTGTCGGCCACTTGAGGCATTGACGCCATTCAGCAGTCGGTGCCACGCATAACATAAAGGCAGCCCATTTAGCTTTAAAGCAGGGACCGGCTTCCAAGCTTTTAAAAGCTCAACTTTCAGGAATCTTTCAGGGAATCTTTTCTCCCGCTCAAATCCCCAGTGGCTGTGTGCGCCAGTGTGTGTGTGTGTGTGTGTGTGTGTGTGTCCCTCTTTGTGTGTGAGGGCAGCTTGCGTGTCCTGACAGCAGCAGGTTGGGGACAGGGTGGAGCTGGAAAGTGACACCGGTCGAGCCTCAGAGGAGCGTGCTCGCTCGCTCGCCATCTGTCACCCTCCTCCCCGTCAGGAGTCAGGACCACCACACTCCTCCGTCCATACCTTCCATCCTCTGATCCCAAAAACCTTAAAAACGCTCCTTTTCTCTATAGGTCACCTGAGACAGGAGCCATGTTTAACCTGGCTGAAATTAGTTATGCCACTACACTAGATTTTAAAGTTCTGCTACAGTACTTATCTACAAATCACTGAATGGTTTTGGTCCAGAATACATGAATGACTCAGGTCAGATAGTGGAGCACAGAGTTCAAACCAGACATGGTGAAGGAGCAGAACTGAAATCAGCCTCGACTGTAAGCACTTTTAAATCCAGGTTAAAAAACATTTTTCTTTTCATGTGCTTATGGCTGAGCTCTTTTTAAGAACTTTAAATCTTAATCCTGGATTTGCACTGTAAATCCTCTTAATTGTTTTAATACAAATCAATATTTCATGCTGTTTTATGCTCTATTTTAGTCTAGTTTTTATTATATTTCTTTTTCTTGCTTTAAATTGTATGTTTAATGTTTCCAATTTTTACTATTTTATTTAAATTTTTAAAAAGTGTATGTTTTTCCCCCCCGTTTCCAATTCTCACTGTTGACTCAATGTTTTATTTTTATGTAAAGCACCATTGCATTGCCCCTTGGTATGAAATGTGCTAAAATGCTTTTGTTATGTCCTAATGTATGAATGCATTTCAACGTACGCATGCATGTTTGTAAAATTGTATAACTGTGTTGTAAAGCTTTCTGTATTGTTTTAACTTTCTACCTGTACAGCACTTTGATGACTTCGGTCATTTTAAACGTGCTCTACAAATAAAATGTGACTTGACTATATACTGTAAATAAAGCTGCCTAGCCTATGTAAGTTGCTCACCAGTGTAGCCCGGCTCACAGGCGCACTCGTAGCCATTGATTTTGTCGATGCAGGTCCCGTAGTCGCAGGGGTTGCTCTTGCAGTCATCGATGTTGATTTCACAGTTAGTTCCTGGGAGAAAATTGCACTCAGTCACCTTCAAAATAAATTTCACAAAGAAGTTGTTTTTTGTCTTTTATTGTGCGTGTGTGTGTGTTTCATCCTTACCGGTGGTTCCCTTGGGGCAGCTGCAGATGTAGGAGTTCTCCCGGTCCTGGCAGGTGCCTCCGTTCCTGCACGGCTGGCTCAGACACTCGTTGATGTTGGTCTCGCACAGCCGGCCCGTGTAACCGGGGCGACACTGGCAGCTGAAGGTGGCCAGGCCGTCGCTGCAGGTGCCGTAGTGGCAGGGGTTAGAGTGGCACTCGTTGATGTCCGTCTCACAGTGGCGCCCAGAGTAACCTGAGGAACAGAAGGCGTGTGAATCGACACATTAAATTTTAGTCGATTTAATTTTCAAATACTTGCAAAAAAACAACAACCTGCTCTTAAAGTTTTTATTATTTAAATTTCAGTGGTTATTAAATGTCTTTGGCTTCTGTTAAACCGCGCGTACCTTCGGTGCACTCGCAGGTGTACTTGTTGGGCCCGTCTGTGCACTTGGCGCCATTTTTGCACGGCGTGCTGGCACACTCGTCTATGTCTCTCTGGCAGAGGTTCCCAGTGAAGCCTGGAAAAACAACAAGAGGGTGTTATTGTGTGCATGTGTGTGTGTGTACAGACATGACTAACTGTGTGTTCTCACCATTTCAAACCCGTCCCGCTCAATAATCCCGAGCTCTCAATGAATCAGAAATCTGCATGTTAATTAATGAGTGCGAAACACTACAAGCTCTCTACCCCCCCCCCCATTTCACTTCTTTTCAGCACGACTCCGAAAAGGAGAAGAGATAGAGAGAGAGCGGGGGAACCAACTTGTTTAAAGTGGGAGGGAGAGTCGGGGTAGGGGGGGGGGGGGGGGGGGGGGGGGGGGGGGGGGGGGGCAGTTTGAGAGGGAAAGAAATGAGGAAAGAATGAAAGTTGCGAGGCCTCCTGACCAAGAGCGGAGAGACAAAGGAGAGCCTGTCTGCTCGACGCCTCATCTGAGCCTGTTGCCTCCTTTGTCCCCCCGAAACTTTTCCATCACAATGTGCATTCTCCTGTCTTGCTTTCACCCCTACTCCGCCGCCGCCCCCCTTCCCCTCCTCTCCACCACTCCACCACTCCACGCCCGCGTCTAAAAAAGACTCAGCTTGACCTTTGCCCCTGCGCTATTCAAACTCCTTGTCATTCAGAATCAACCAGCAGGCTTTTTTTTCCCTTTTTTCCCTCCTCGTTTCAGATATTTTCTCCTCGTTTCCCCCTCTATCTCTCTCTCTCTCTGTCATGTGTCCCGAGCAGCAACTAGTAGGATGTCGTCTGATGTCTGATGAAGCGATAAAAGTTCCTCTTCCCCCTCCTCCTCCTCCTCCCCTCCCCAACCTCTCCTCTCCGCAGGAACACACAGGTGGTTTGAAAAAGCTTTAAAAAGGAACGAACTCAGCTGCGGCTAATCCGGCGAGGAAGTATTTGTGTGTCTGGCGGCGAGCTGATGTCTCCCAGCGGACTGTGATACAACAACCATTCACTGATTTCTGACTTGGCTGTGAACGTGCACCTGACCACGAGGACACACACACACCTGCTGTTTTACTTAACACACGGATGAGCTGTGATTGAGACATAACAGAGACTCGGAAAAACAAGATGTATTTAATCTGCTACCACTTCCTAACTATATCCATAACTACTTTACATTTTCACGAAGCATGAAAAATATGCCTTTAAAGTATGTTTTGAACAAGTAAAACATGTGTGATTAATCTGAGATGATGGACTATGGACACTTTTCATATTTAAATCAATTTGCAGCTCTAATGTTTTACTTTTTTTTACGATAGCTGCACCATTACCGTTGGGAATGGACCTAAATACCAGCTGAAAAGATGTTTTAACTTTTCTAAAAGGATTAATAAGTTAATTCAAGGGTAGTTAATAGTAAATAAATAATCCACTAATGCTCTAAAATGAGATACCATAATCTAGAGCAACATTTGGCTGGTGGGACTGAGTTGTGAAAGCTGAGTTTATCCTCTCTCTTTGGAAACTACCAAGCTGCAAAATGCTAGAAATTTGTTAATGAAAACGTGGTCAATAAATGGATCATCCTGCAGCTTTTCTTCTCCAATTATATTTTTCACAAGTTGTTAACCCGCAAGTTGTTCTTATTAATGGCTGAGGCATTTATAAAGCCACTAGTTACAACCTACAGTATGAACGTTTTATATACAGGGTATTGTTTTATCAGGAAGTGGAACTGCAGTCATCATATTTCTGTCAGCAGGAGCCTCCGTGGGAGATTAATGTGAGCTTTGGGGGTCACTGTGAAGTGTGCAGCAGCCCGAGGCCTCAACTCACCGCACATAAACGACTACTCAGTCAGAGATAAACAAAAACAGGGCAAAACAAAGAGGAAACTTCAATATTCAATATTCAGATTGCAGACAGAGAGACAGAGAGAGGAAAACAACACCACCAGAGTCTTTGCCAGTTTCCAGCAGTCGAGGGGGGAGAAAAAGAAAAAGAAAAAGAAAAAGCTGGAACAAACCTCAGCGCTTCAATTTGACTGTTTATTTGCCAGGATGTGATTCAAATCTGAAGTTTCTAAACAGTTCAGTTACAGTGACCCAGAAATGCTCCCGAAAAAAAGAGACTTGAGCCATGAATTCATTCATTTCTTACCCAGATGCACACACATGCATATGCACACAAAAGGTGGAGCGGGGATATAAGCATGCATAGGAACGCACACACACACATACACCACACATGATGCACCTCAGTGGCCAAAGAGGGATTTATCCCCAGACTGCAGGAATCAGACATTTCAATGGCTCTCCGTGGGGTTTCCATGGCTATTCCATGTACAGAAATGAAAAGCGGGGACCCTCGCCTCGGGCCTGGCTCGCAACAGGGACAAATTTACATCTCAAGCAGAGCGGTTGAAACCCCCCCTCCTCCCCCTTCTTTAACCCTCCCTTCCTGCTTAAGCATAACGGTCTGTGCGTCTCATACTCTGTTGCCCCCCTCCTCTTCCTCCCTCCTCATCCCAAACCAACACCCCTCCATCCATCCAGCCTCCCCCTCCCTAAAAAAACACTTTCACCACCACCACCACTTTGTGCCGCTTCCTCACATAACCCGCGCTCTCTGTCACACGGGGGGTTTTCGTAGGCGTTAAGCTCTTGTGTTCACTCTTGTTCCCCCCTCTCTTAATTCTAAAGCTTCCTTGTTGCGATGTCTCCCTCTCTCTCTCTCTCTCTTTCTCTCTCTTTCTTGCTTTCCTATCCTCCTTTCCTTTCCTCTCTTTTCTCTCTCAACAGGAGGAATCCTGCCTCTCTCCACCCAGGCCACCTTTGATCCACCCCGACTCAGAGGCTATTTTTCCTCCCCAGAAAAAAAGAAAGAACTTGGAAAAAAAAAAAAAAAAAAAAAAAAAATCGCTTCCACCTCAATGATCCCACTGAAAGAATGCAAAACACAAAAACACATTTGAAGAACCTTCCTTCCCTTTCTTCCTTTCTTCCTTTTCTCTCTATCCAACACTCAATAGTTGCATTCCTCCCTCCACCCCTGAATAAAACATCAATACCTCTTGTCCAAATAGTGTAACTCCAATGGCATTTCTGGGGGAGAGAGAGAGAGAGAGAAAAGAAAAGAAAAGAAAAGAAAGGAGCCCCAGAAAAACAACTACCTGCTCTGAGAATAGACCAAAACGACCACCTCAATGTGCAAAAACCACAACACAGAAAATGTTATTTTTGTGAAGCGTTGGTTCGCCATCATTACTGTATCTCTCCCTCCTGTTCAGATTCCACAAGTTTCTGCTCAGTCATCACCAGACTTTGTACAAGAGACAAGAAACTTGTTTAAAAAGTTCAAACTTCCTCAAGCCTTTCCCTATAGATTGTTTTTTTCCCCCTCTCCTCCTCCTCCTCCTCCTCCTCCTCTTCGACTGCTGCGCTCGTTCTGGGCTACCCGGGCCTGCGTAAGCCTGCCTCAGGGCTGGGATTAGCGCCCGTCCAGAGAGGTGCTTGTGTGTATGTGTGTTAGAGAGAAAGAGTGAGAGAGAGAAAGAGAGAAAGAGAGAGAGAGAGACTCCTCCCCTCCATTCTCCTCCCTCCCTCCCTCCCCTCCCTTGCAGCAGCATGGCAGCCTCACCTGTGGGGCACTGGCAGTGGAAGGTGTTGATCTTGTCGATACACTTGCCGTTGTTCAGGCAGGGGCTGTTGGCGCACTCGTCCGTGTCTTTCTCGCAGAACTCCCCCTCGTAGCCTTGGCCAATCAGCAGGGGAGGACCGGGAGGGGATAGAGATGGAGATGGAGATGGAGATGGAGATGGAGATGGAGATGGATCGGTTAGACGAGAGGCGTTTTCACACTGTTGTTGTTGTAGCTACAGTAATTACGCCGCAGTAATGGATTGAGATCATACACAGTGGCTGTACATGTATATTGCAGCAGGAGCAGGACCTGCTATTGACTTTTATTTTCAATTTATCAAGTGAAAAAGCTCAGGGTGGTGAGATCAGATTCCTAAACCTAAAGATATTCACTTCACTATCACAGGTAGAGAAGAGGAGCAGCGAAAGCCTCAAAGCCTGAGAAGGAAGAAGAAGAAGATGTATGGTTTCTATGTATGAAAAATGACTGAAAGGTTTAATCAAGTATAGATCTGCTGCTTATTTTTCCTGCATTTTTACGTTTATCTGACAATTATAGTTATAAAGTCAGATAAAATAATGAAAATGATTATTATAGTGCCTTAAAATTGCTTTTTTTTAATCCAAACAAGCCAAAACTCAACGATAACTCAATTTGCTACAACATTAAACACACAAAACAAGAGTTATTCGCATGTGAGAAGCTATAAGAAATCATTTCTGCAAAGATAGATAGATAGATAGATAGATAGATAGATAGATAGATAGATAGATAGATAGATAGATAGATAGATAGATAGATAGATAGATAGATAGATAGATAGATAGATAGATTGATTAAGTTAAGTGCAGTTAAAAAAGATAAATAAATAATTTGCAGAATAATACAGATACTAAATAAATAAATAAACAGTGCACAGGTATGTTGCAGTGTCTAAATAAATTAACTCGTAATTTCAGGATGATATAAAGAGGTCAGCATGGGAAATCCATCATGTGTGGTTTTACAAACTGAATCCTGGATTCCCAGATGAACCATTATTGGTGTAATTATCACTCTGCACTTGTTCCAACAGCTGGAGATAATGACTTGTGGTCAGGCGTCTCACCTGGCATGCAGATGCAGTGGAAGTCTCCTATCTGGTCCAGGCAGGTGGCCTCGTTCATACACGGGTTCGACAAGCACTCGTTGACGTCCATCTCGCACCGCGGCCCGATGTAACCCCGCTGGCACTTACACTGGAACGAGCCCATGGTGTTGATGCACTTCCCCGCGTGCTCACATGGGTTGGAACCTGTTTTGAGGTCAAAATGAATGCTTTGAGTTTTATTTTAATGCCCCGGCGTCGTGTACATACAGTACAAAATGACCTAACAAGGAGCAATTTGAATGTAAAGACAAGACGATCAGATGATTTGGGTGGTTTAGTGTTGTTTGAGGAAGCCAAAACCAAAGCCTGCAATATGTGTGTGATTGCAGAAATAATACCCCTGAGGGTGTTATTACGGGTACAATTATGGGCAGCACAGCACCCATAATAACAGGAAAGAATGAGCTCGTATTTAGCTCGTATAAAAACCTACAACGGCATGTGAAGAGATTGAAACTTTACTGACAGGAGTCGAGTAAAACTGCGACTACCGACGTTACATTGGCTACATTGGTACAGATGAAAATGTCTATAATCAGTTCGGATTTAAAAAGGCTGAAAGAAAAAAACGTGTGAGTTTTACCCAGTGCACATTCGTCCTGGTCCTGGTCGCAGGAAGCTCCGAGATACCCCGGGGGGCAGGTACAGAAATGGCTTCCGCTGACGGGGTTGGTGTCGCAGTTGGAGCCCTTCTGACACGGGTTGCTGATGCAGGCGTCGTCCAGCTGGCAAAGCAGACCTGGAGCAGCAGAGGGCAAGAGGTGGACGCCGTCACACGCTAAACTCAAAGTGCAATCACAAAAGTTTTACACTTCGATTTCCAAGCTTCCAAGCCGTTCACCGCAAAAAAAAATGCATTTAACGTAGAGTGACAAGTAAAGCTAAACTAACATGGTAAAACTCTTTGGCATCTTTACGCAGTACGTAAACGTCTTACCAACGGTTTTCAACACGACATTGAAGTTATAAGCGGAGACAAGGGTTTATTTATGTATACGTCTCGTTTAACTGTGAGGCCGGTGAATATATGACAGTATAATGACGATAAAGTATGAAATATGATCTTGGTGAGAGGATTTATGTAAATGAACAGTGACTGAAAAATGTTGATTCATTTGTTTATAGTGTTTATAATAAGTACACACTATTAAGCATTAGTTAAGCATTAAATAGTGAATTTATCATCTATAACACATAAAAACTCATTAGTATGTAGTTTATGAACACAGTTAAAAATGTTTTACTCATGCATTATAAATGAAGAATTCAGTATTTATTAATGCTTAACTAATGCTTAGTAGTGTGCTACTTATTATAAAGTGTTACCCAGTGTTTTACTGCCTGGTTATGAACGTTAATGTGAATGCTGATGAAGAGGAGCATAGTACAATTGCATATAAATGGGGACATGTATGTATGTATTTATGAATGTATATAGTATATAATATATATACAGCTCTGGAAAAAAATAAGAGACCACTTCAAAATGATCAGTTCCTCTGGTTTTACTATTCATAGCTATGTGTTTGAGTAAAATGAACACTTTTGTTTCATTCTATAACCCACTGACAACATTTCTCCCAAATTGGAAATAAAAATATTGTCATTTAGAGTATTTATTTATTTGCAGAAAATGGCAACAGGTCAAAATAACAAAAAAAAAACTCTGGTGTTTTCAGACCTTGTATTATAATGCAAAGATAACAAGTTCATATTCATTTTAAAACAACACAACACTACTTTTTAAAATTAGGAAGAGTTTAGAAATCAAAATTGGTGGAATAATCCCATTTTTTAATCGCAGCAGTGTTTTATTTATTTATTTATAATCTCTCTTCCTCATTAAATATGATTTGGTTCAGGTGATCAGCTAAGTAGAGTGAGGTGTGCTTGTGTTGGAGTTCAATAGACATTGATGGCTGCCATATACTATATATGTAGAGAAGCTGATTTATTAAGAACATTTTGGAGTGGTCTCTTTATTTTTTCCAGAGCTGTATTTACATATAATCTATTTGGATAAGGAATAAGTTGGTCTGCTGAAACAAATAAAGTCTTCAGACTGCAGTGAGTTACAGTAACAACTTGACATGCCACGCAGAGCTTCATAAACTCGTAAATACCCGTGCGGCCGATGGGGCACTCGCAGAAGAAAGAAGCCACGCGGTCGTGACAGGTGGAGCCGGCGTGACAGGCGGCGCTGGCGCAGTCGTCGATGTTCTCGCTGCAGTCGTCTCCGGTCCAGCCGTTCACACACACGCACTGATAGCTGCCGTAGGTGTTGTGGCACGTGCCGCCGTTTTGGCAGGCGTTGGGCATCAGCTGGCACTCGTCGACATCCTCTGTGCAGTGTTGACCTGCGGGTCGGAGGATTAAAGTTTAATTGGTTTGTATCCTAATTTGAATAGAGGGGGGGGGGGGGGGGGGTCCGAGAGTGGAGCAGCTGCTGAACAAACCTGTGAACTCTGGTCTGCACTGGCAGTTGTAGGTGTTGACTCCATCCACACACGTTCCTCCATTCATGCACTCGTGGCCGGGGCAGTCGTCAATGTTGAAGTTGCAGTTTTTCCCAGTAAAACCTAAAGCAAAGTAAGAAGTAACAACAACCTCCAATGAATGTGTGATGGCGACAGTTTTTTCTTTTCTTTTTTTTTTTTTTTTTTTACAAGTACCGGCTTCAAATTTTCAGTTGCAGTCATTTCTCCTGGTTTTGCAAACGACAAAGGGAGTGAAACTGCTCTACAGTTTAAATGTGGTCAACTGTCTTTTTCCCTCCCGAGAAAGAAGGCAGCTGTGCCCTCCTGAGGTCTGTGGCAACCCCGCCGTGTAATAAAATCCACTCTGTTATACACTTACACAAGAGGCAACCACTGGATTGTACAAGTGGCATGTTGGGAACGATAAAGTGAAAACCAAAACCAGTACAAGTCCGCCGCCACTGCCAGGAGCACTTTTTCTTAGTCTTTTAATGAGAAACCTTATGGTGTTTCTTAAACAGTTGCTTGTTTACTTTGGATTCAAGAAACTTATAGATATTTCTTTTTATTTCTTCACACGGTGATTGTTTTATTATTTGCTCGTTTGACAGGATTTCCATATTCCTACAGCAGCAGTAACTCAAATCGCTAATTGCTGCTTGACAACTAAGTCGGTATTTTGTATATTTTGAAAAGTTTAATCCAGGCGGAGGTTATAAATTAATGTGATGAAATTGAGGAAGGTGGCATTCAGAAAGAGGAAGTCGTGATTGCACAAATTAAGAGACAGTTTGTTTGTTTTGGCGGTTAGGTTTTCTGGTGTAGTTGAGTCATTTAGTCTGCATGGGTCAAGTATTTAATTCCTGACTCATGAAGCACTCGCAGAAACATAAAGAACTAAAAACCTGCATTGTTTACATCCATGTTTGCTTTACCTTGGTGATTTACAACCACCTGTTGCAACAGTGAGGAAGCACTACAGTAGTTTTGTGTGAGTCCTCATTCATGAAAACGCTGCTCCACCATGTAACTTTGTGAAGAATGAGCATCTGCTGTCGAAGTTAAATGTTCAGAAACAGCTTGTTATGCCAAAGAGAAAAGACGTCAATGAGATAGGATGGAAAACTGCCACACGCTATTGCACATTGCATGAAGTAAACGTCAGTGTGTGTGTGTGTGTGTGTGTGTGTGTGTAGAGGTGATGAGCTGCCGGGCAGGACTACAGTCCCAGCAAGCTTTGCTTCACTCCGCTATGTGAAAAGGATGTTGTCCTTTGACCATTTCCTTACGATAAGCTGGGATGCCTTCCTGCTCGGCCTTGTTCACACACAGTACGGGCAGAAACACAACTAACTACACACAAATCTACGCAAACACGCAGGACACAACATAAGCAGGAACAGCCCAGCCTTAGATGACATCATCCCTTTAACCAAGCAGCTCGCAGACACACTGACATTTAAATTCACCTTCAGACGGACGCTTCGGGGGATTTGGAAGTGAACAGCTCCACCTGAACTCGGAGGGATCTCGTGACTCGTGTCAGATTACAAATGACGAATTTGACTGATCTGATCAATATTTTCACCTTCACACTTTTTCTGAAACCATTAGGTTTTACTTCTTTTTCTCCTCTACACTACAGTATGTTAAAACAAAAATACCTGCAGGAATAGTTAGCAGACAAGTGTTGTCTTAAATTATATAATTAAAAGAATTATTTCAGCCCAATTATGAACACTGTATCAATCTTTTTTTTTTTTTTTTACACAACTGTGGTGTTTTTAATATTTGGATATAACTATCTATTTATTCTACTATTAAATTATTATTTTGATTATATGCTTTTCTTGCTTTTATTATCTGCTTTTAGTGCCTACTGTTGAATTTACCCCCAGGGATTAAAGCAGATATCAGTGGAATGTTTTTGTTAATATAAGTCCTAAATAGTCCTATTTTCCGTCAGCAATCACTTACATGAAGTATTTCAGCCTAAACACGAGTCTCTCCGTCACTCTGCTCTGCTGTAACCCGAGGAGAAAATTTTCCTTGTTGGATACAAGTGTTATCCAATGAGGAGAGAGAACGGCATGAAGGGCTGTGTGTGCAGCCAAGGGATGCGCGTGAATGTGGTGACGTAGCACGAGGACCAATTGATGCCTGACAAGGGCGGGGGCTGCTAACTCATGGTGCGTTCAAAGAAACTCGTACTTTGTGTTTTTCCTTCCTGTGAAGTCATACCAGTTCGATCTGGTACGAGTTCACGGGTCGGAAGTTACGAGTGGCCGTTATAGGGAACTTTCACAGACAACAGGATGGTAAAAACACGAGCTACGGGTTACCTGGAACGCTACCAAGTCGTAGTTGTGACTTGAAGCTGTAACTTACGGTTTCAAAAGCCTGCCTTGAACGCAGCATTAGCCGAAACGGCCGTGAAGCTGATATCTGCTTTAATGAAGTATTGTTATCGTTATCGTTATTGTTATTGTCATAGTTACTGTTATCATTATCAATATTGTCATACAGTAGTTACTGTTATCATTATCATTATCGTTTCCGTTCTCGTTGTTGTCGTTAACAACCAAGTAGGAAAAGCTGCTCATATCAGCCTCCTATTTGTAATTCAGATACAGAAATACTGTGAATTTCCCATTTGGCTAAAACAACTAGAGACATGTTGTGAACATACAACTGTTGGTTTCTGGTTTCATGGTAATGAGTTGCCACAAATATGAACTAAAAAGAAGGAGCTACATGTAATTTAGACCATTTCTCCGGTGCAGCACTAGTGTAAAAACCAGTGTGAACACTAATGTTCCTACCTGGTACGCAGGAGCATTCGTAGCTGGTTTCTCCCGTCTGGATGCAGGTGCCTCCGCTGTGGCACGGCGACGGGTTGCACGGTATGTAGCGGCTCTCGCAGTGTTTGCCCACGTATTCCTGCGGGCACTGGCATCGGTACCCGCCGACCTCGTTGACGCACGCCCCGCCGTTCTTGCAGGGCGACGGGCTGACGTCGCACTCGTTGACGTCCTGTTTGCAGGTCTGGCCGGTGAAGAACGCCGTGCAGGTGCACCTGTACCGGGACTCGACGCTATCGCACTGGCCGCCGTTGGCACACGGGTTCGAGGCACAAGGGTTGGCGAGTTGGCACTGGTTACCTAAAGAAACAAATGAATTACTGTATGTTCTAGTGAAGGCTGGTTCAAAAACATCTCCTAACTCTTCTATTGATATTAATTTCTCAAGTTTAGTTAAATTTAGTTGAAGTTTTCTGAATTTGCGCTGGTTAACCATGAAGAAATAAGAAATGTTTAGAGAAATGTTTCATACTGTACGCCTCATAAGTCCTTCAAATTCAAAGCTCTCTTTAAAGGGATAGTTCAACATTTTGTTTAATTAATCCCTATAGTTTTAGCAGTAGGTTTGTTACCTTTAATTGTCGGTGCAAGCTATTTTTAGAACAGCGGAGCAGAGCCGTGAGCTGCTCAGAGCTACGCTATGGAGGCTAATGGGATTTCTTGGTTTCCCTCATCCAACTCATCAAATACACAATCCAACAACTCCAAAACGCTCTGGTGGACAAGTTGTGACCTGCACATTCACCACGCTATGAGATAATAACAGAACGTTACGAGACAGAGTTGTTTTAGAGGTAAAAGCAGAGACTGCTTGCTGAAAAACTGCCCCCCGACGGGAACGCTTATCAGCGCTTTTGCATGAATTTACCTCTAAAACAACTAATGTTCTGTTATTATCTCATAGCGTGGTGAATGTGCAGGTCACAACTTGTCCACGAAAGCATTTTGGAGTTATTGGATTGTGTATTTGATGAGTTTGATGAGGGAAACCAAGAAATCCCATGAGCCTCCGTAGCGTAGCTCTGAGCAGCTCACGGCTCTGCTCTGCCGCTCTAAAAACAGCTTGCACCGACAATTAAAGGTAACGAACCTACTGCTAAAACTATAGGGATAGGGCCAATTTGCCAAAATGTTGAACTATCCCTTTAACAATCTATAGGATAAAAAGAAATGTTGAATATTGTTGCGTGTTACCTGACCATCCAGGCGGGCAGCGGCACTTGAATGTCTTGAGAGTCTCCAGCTCACACGTGCCCCCGTTGCGACACGGCGAGCTGCGGCAGACATTGTCGACGGGCGTCAGGCAGTGGCGGTCGGTGTAGCCCAGTCTGCAGGTGCAGCTGAAGTCCACCTTGTTTCCCCTGATGGCAGCTTGACACGTGCCGCCGTTCACGCATGGCGAGCTCGTGCACGGGTCACGAAACTGGCAGCGGTTTCCTAAGTATCCTTCCCGGCATCTGGGAAAAGAAAAAAAAAAAAAAGAGAAACAGGAGTGGGTCAGGAACAGCTCTTCTGACACAGAGGTTAAACACGTCTAAAAATACTCTGCAGCCGCTGTATCGAAGCCAGGCCGACTCATCTCACTTATTCAACACCACAACACCTTATTTTTATATAAAACTAAATATGTTGAATCTTATTCTCAGTTAATAGGGTCTAATAATAATGAAATACACAGTTGAGCCTCTCTTAAGGAGCATTTATGACTCTTTATCTACACTACTGTTACTGTTGAGCACTTTTTTATATTATAAACTACACTACTTTTTATAGTTGCTGGTTCATAATTTAAAAAAGGAAATTGTTTTAAACTTCTGATCCATTCCCGTTCATTCAATAAAACAATTTAAAAAGTAAAAGCTGGGTTAAAAGAACAGACAAAAATCTGACACATCCAATCTAATGTTTCTATCATTCATTTCACATGCTGGATTTCTTCATCCGTACTGATTAAAGTATGATAAAGTATTGTTAAAAACTCTGGACTGGCTCGCTGACCATCCGGTGATATCATGAGCTACAATGACATACTTTAGACCAGAGCAATTTCCAGTAACCTGATGAACTCAATTTACTGTCCAGCCATTCTTTGACCAAGTAGTGAAAATATTTAACCTCTGAGAAAATCTAGCTGCCTCTTTATCAAACAGAAGACCACAACCAAGCACCATTATGTCACAAGCAGGGGCAATTTATGATTTAATAAAAGAGCTTCTTTCTGCGGGATATATTGGTCTGCTAATAAATGTCCGTTCTTTATTTACTTTTCTCATTTTAAATTAACATTACAAAGAGTGGGAACAGTCAAAAGGAGTTTCCCATAGACCTACATACATATATATTTTTTTCACCCATCCAATCTCCAGCAGCTCAGTCAGCACCGACCGAGTTCACAAGGTTGAGACGGCACTTCAGAGTAGCGAGGGTCATCTCATCCCTTTGTGCACCACTGTGCTTACAAATCAACCGCTCGGGGTAATGGCCTTTTACCAATAGGACTAACTATCTATTTCCCTTTAAAAAAAGATGCTCCTGCCCTGCCCTGCTGTTTTTACAGCACGGCAACACAACCATGAGAAACTATGCATTAAATGGGACATTCGTCTTTCTGCCCTCCCTGAAAACAATGAGTTTGAGGCTGTAAAACAGTCTGAACAGAGGGAGGAGGGGGACACAAACTCCTGTGATGTTTCTCACAGGTTGTGACTGAGTCATAAACGTCCGCTCGGACCCCAGAGGACGAGTTCCCAGAGAGGGAGAGAGGGAGAGGGAGAGGGAGGGAGGGAGAGCTGCTGCAGATCACAGCAGCGACACATTCACACATTTACAATTACAATCAGCGGAGCTGAAGAAGCGTCCCCTGAGGATACACTCGGCTCCACAAAGAGGCCACACACACACACAGCATGCACACACACACACACACGCACACACATACCTATACACAGACAGAGGAAGGCTGCACGCATAACTACACACACAACTGTAGGTTTGAGTCCAGAGTTGAAATACAGCGGCCAACAACTTACATACCATCAATCATTTACATGTCATTCAATCTGATCTATATCGTTTATGTGTCTTTTATTAGGAACGAATGTCCTTTTTATATGGTTTCCTCAACTTATGTTTGTGAATTCAGATTAAATCTATAGTAAAAGAAGAAAAATATCTAAAGGTAGGTGCACTTTACCTAAATAAAATATTCTAAATCATTCATGTATAAAATATCATGTGGATGTGCAGATTTCCAATGTTTTGCTGCCTGTAAAACACTGTATTTCTTAAGAATTCACTGAAATATTATCAAAAATTAAAATATAGCCATGAGCAAAAATCCGCACGACAGGTGGTGTAATGTTTTTTTCTTCTTTGATGAAAAGGTTAGATGTGTCAGAACAGGCCATAATTGCAGTGTGGGTTTACTACAGTGACGCCCTGAGCTACAAATCATATTCTGCAGACATACTGTAAAGGAACGTGCTTATTTGGCACAAGACCGAACAAAAAATCCCACTTTTCACTTTTCTTTGCAGTGACACCTAAATGCTGTAATAACTCCAGCTGAGACTGTGAATCCTATAATCGTTGCACATCGTTCAAAACGAGAGATTTGAAGATAATGGAGTATTTTTTTTTACTTCGTTTTAAGATTTTACTGACTTAATGATCCACTGATTACCTCAAAAAACTAATTGATAATGCAATTGGAGATCTCTTTTATGCAAATATCATTTCAGCCATCAGTAAAAAAGTAAAGTTTAGATCTTACACCTGGGTACATTAAACCCTGCCTACGGCCTCTTTCCCATTTTCATCACCCTCAGAGATTCAATACAGTTGTCAACAACGCTGGGTGGCCAGAGCGGCTTGGGCATTACAAAAACAAAGCGTCTACTCAATAGCACCGGAGATGAGAACACAAAAAAATCTGCGGTATTTGGAATTCTTGTTCCTAATCCGCCCTTTTCCAAAAAGTCGAGAGACAAGAAAAGCAGCCATCATGGCACCCCCTTCAGCAGCTCTCCGGGGCTGAAATGTGCTCGCTCCGACCCCTTTTGTCAGCACTCATTCATCCCGAAGACAAGGCCTGCATCTATGCCACAGTGTTTTGAGCTGCGAGCCAACATTATGGCAACTTCAAAGCGCCGTGCCACCACCTCGGCGCTCGTTATTCTTCCCTCCCCGGAGAGGATTTGCAGCGGCATCAGACAAGAAATGGGAAGGAGGAGGATGAAACGGAAGAGACTGTGGCGCAACTTCTGTCAAGAAACATGAAAGATTCCCAATAGTGAGGGAAAATTACACGGCGAATGTCTAGAAATCTGGTTTTGTCGTTGATTTTTCTTTTTTTTTTGTCTTTCTGCACCACAAAGGACAGCTCTCTTTGAGTAATTGTTGTGTTTTATTCTCACGCAGAAACAATATTGTGCATAAAACATCCTGCCGAGATCAAAGCGGACATTCAAACTCGCCGTCACTCTCAAATACCTGACCAGAGCCAACAAGTCTGTTAGCCCTGAGGGGCTGGCAGGACCATGTCCCCAAACATTCCCAGGGGGTCCAGCCAGTGTGTGAGTATGTGTGTGTGTGTGTGTGTGTGTGTGTGTGTGTGTGTGTGTGTGTGTGTGTGTGTGTGTGTGTGTGTGTGTAGGTGGGGGCCAAGCTGTGGCCCCTCTGTAGGGACAGGCGTGTGTTTAGACAGGGTCTCCCTCTCAGGGGGATTAGGCAGCCTTAGGACTGTGGCAAGGAAAAGAAAACATCACATGCTAGGCTGCCCGCTGCATAAACAGTAGTAGTGAGCGGCGGTGGCGGTGGCGGTGCCATGTCACCACGACCGGAGCGGAGAGTCACTCGCTACCTTTGTGGCTCGGTGTTGTCTGTTTTGCCCTGGACCACTGTTCAAACAAACAAGCAGCGATGTCAGGAGCTGCAAGTGAAATGACTTAGGAAGAGGAATGAATATAGAAAAAAATATATCGGGGGCCGATTTTGCTTTCTTTGCCAAATTGCAGTAAAGATCTGGCAGTGGCAGGTTTTATGACCGAGCTGCGGTTACGGCTTTGTTTACTTTTAAAGCTATTTCTCATATCAGTTGTGGTGCAGTCACCACAAAGAGGTGTGATGGTGTTTGTCTAAGAAGTCACTGGATTTGTCCCAAAGGGGGGTTTTTTTGAGGGGGGGGTGAATTAATTGCCAAAGGTGTCGGAAAAGTCATAAATTTGGTGACAAAGGTGCAAAGTTTCCAACATGCCTGTTTGTTAAAACTCCCTGATGATGAAACAGAAACTGTTTGTGTCAATTCATTTGGAAATATCCCCACTTAAGTTTCGCTTCTACTGTTTTCTATTGTGTAGAGGCCTCAACCAACACGACCGATCCACAATAGATGCAGTTTCTTCCCTGTTTTTTTTTTTTTGTTGCAAGTCACATTCATTGGGCTTCAATTTTGAACACTGCATTTATTCCTTCCATGTAATAATATTGTCGTCTTTATTCTAAAGTGTTGAACAAGAGAGGCAGCTCTAATGCAGACTTTAAATCAGCATTGCATCAGATTGATACTCAGTATTGTGTCGATGAACCCAGGTGACCTTTGCTTATTTGTAAAATAATCTTACTTAACATAATAGAAAACCTGGAGAGAACATTTAACTATATGACTTTAGATAACAGGATATCAATACAATAAAGCCAAATGTGTTTTTTTTTTTAGATTTTCTTTCTGTTGCAGCTCCATTTCGTTTTTTTTTTTTTTTTTTAAACTTCCTCATCAGACTTGTAGCTGAAATTCTTCTACATAATTCCTGAGCATCTGTATCCAGAAGACAGTAGCAGTGTGTGTGTGTTTGGGGGGAAGAGATGGGGGCATGAAGGGAAGGGGAGGTGGGGGGGTGAAGGGGTCTGGCTGCTAGAAGGCCAGTCCAGTTAAGCCTCAGTGGTGGCGGGTGCTGAGGTCGTGAGGCGCCACACGAGCTCGCTGGAAAAAGGCCGCAGGGAGCAGGTGCGCATGTTAATGAGGAGACAGCAGCTGCTGCCCCGGCCATTCACCCCCCCCCTCACCCCCACCCTCCTCCTCCTCCTCCTCCTCCCCCCACATCCCTCCCATCCATCCATACCCCCTGATCTGATCCCACCACTCTGCCTCCTTCCTCTCCATGGAAGCCAACCGATAAATTAAATCAAAAGAGCCGTGAAGCACTATATTATTGTATTTGTGTGTCTGTTTTATGTTTTGTTTGTTTCTGTTTTGGGACCTAATCTCTTTTTTTATCTATTTCATCTTGTTCTTTCTCTTCAATGTTGTAGTCTATGTGCCTTTTAGTGTCTTTCTGCCATGTTTTTAGTCCATGTGTTGTGTGTTTTAAATCCATGTGCACTGTCTACCATCAAATAGGACCACAATGGAAATAAGCCTTTGGGCTTTATTGTGTTTTTAATCCTTTTGAACACTTGTCTAATGTTGTTCAATAAAGTTTTCAATCAATCAATCAATCAATCAATCAATCAATCAATCAATCAACCCCATCCTATTACTGTCCTCAAGCCCGGAGAGCGGCAAAAAAAAGAAGAAGCTTGTCCACTTGTGAAGTAGTTTGATTTATGTAAAACTAACTGAATGGACTGTGGTGTTATGTTGGGTGGATCTTGGAAAATATTAATAAATTCATAAAATCCACTTAAAATCTAATAAAAAACACAGTTCAGATGTGTGAATATACTAAATATTTCAAGTCAGATCATTCAGTGGCATCTTGAGTTGGCCGTTTCTGTACAGTGTCGGTATCCGAATGGCTGCTCGCCCGCCCGCCCGCCCGCCGGCCCTCCCTTCCTTCAAGGGCTTAGCAAATGAGAAATGAGGAGAGAGAGGAAGAGAAAAGAGACGGAGAGAGGCAGGGAGAGAGAGAGCGAAGGATGAGTGGGCCCATTGTTTTTCCTCCCCATTCAGAGCTGACCACAGGCCGGGGCGTATTCAGCTGTTACACCTCCTCTTTCCTCTCCTTCCCCTCCCGTCTCTCTCTCTCTCTCTCTCTTTCCTCTCTGTATCCCAAAAATCTTTCCCCGAAATCTTCTTTCATTATATGTGGCTCATCCCTGAATTCCTCCTTCTCCTCCTCCTCCTCTTTTTTTTTTCTTTCCTCCTCCTCATTATTGGTTTCACTTCCTCTGTTCAAAGCCGTATGGTTGCTGGCATCCGCCCGCTCCCCTCTGTGCACCTTCTTTCCCTCCAAACCCACTCACCCCACTTCTCCGACAAACCCCCTCTTTTTTTTGTGTGTGTGTGTGTGTGTTTTTTTTTTTTTATAAGACACCGCATTAAGATTAAGAGTCTCAACTGACTACTTCTCACCCACCCACCCCCTAAAAAAAGAAAAACTCTCTCCGAGTCGGTCTGCAACTTCTTAGCGGTCTGCGATGTTTGAGGCCAAGCGTACGGCAGGAGAAAGGCTCCAAATCCAAAACACGCACACACACACACGCTAACACACTAACACACACACAAGCAAGTTGGGACAAACAAAAGAATCAGAAAGAAAAGAAACTGGAACTGGTTTGGTTGGGTTTTCGAGGGGAGAAAGACAGAAAAAAAAAAAAGGGGGGGAGCTGGCTGCCAGTTCAGCAGGAATTTTGTGTGTTTACTCTAAAGAGTCTGCTGTCCTGATTCTTAACCCGAGAAAACCTCAATAGAGGCTCGCTGGCAGCCGCACTTTATGGTTCCTTCAAAAAATTTACACCGGCTTTGAAACCAGCATCTGCCCTCGCAAAGAAAAAAAACCAAAAAAAAACCCAGCGTCTCACACCAAGGCCTAAAAGACAAACAGATAGAGCCCACAACCCCCCCTCCTCCTCCTCCTCCTTTGCCCCTTACCTCGGTGCACGTGGACGCACTATCCAAACACACTCTGGCCGAGGTGCAAGGCGGTAAGTCAACTGTAGCACACGCTAGGCAAAGAATGCTAACAGTTTGCTCTTTAACTTGGCAAGAGCCCGTCAAATACACGCTCAGCACAAAACGGCTTTCACAGGCGGCGTCCGGCTTCGACGAGCTCAAACGTCTCGTATATAAAGGGACGGGAAGGGTGGTAGGGTGGTAGGGGGGCGGGGGGGTAAGACAAAAGATATTCAACGACTCTTTTATGGAGTCTTGGTTGTGTTCAAAACAAACAGAGCAAAGCAGCTGCTTCAACAAGAGCAAATCTGCAGGGCCTGCATGGCGAGCGGGGTAATCTCAACAGCAGCAGGTAAACTGGTGCAGCTGGAAAGGTAAATAAAGAAGACATGAAAAGAGGGGGGGGGGCACAAATCAGAAGCTGAGCAAATATCAGGTGTTTGGGGGAGGTATCGTATAACCGCAGCAGGACAGCAGTGGAATTATCTCCGCGGTAAGGCCGATACTGTTATTATCTTCTCTGTCATCCCTGCTCCAGTAGCACTTCATTGTTCTGTCCATGGCTGCTGCTGCTGCTGCTGCGCGCTCAACTTCTCCGAGCCCCCGAGTGAGTCTCTTCTTCCAATCGCTGCCATGCACAGTAGTAGTAGTAGCCCGTGGCAACAGGTTCTCCCCTCTCCCGACACTGATGGGATGCATAACAGGGCCGAGGCGGGCGGCGGCTCGAGCCTCCAGCAGATGTTGTGGTGACATCTGACCCTCGGCCAGGCGTCACTCTCAAAAAAAAAAAGAAAAAAGGGGGCTTTCCTCAGTGTCGGGCCAATCTGCCATCTGCCATCTTCTCTGAGGTCACGCACAGATGGGGACAGAGGCTTTGAAAGTAATATGTAGGCTACACATGTGCACTGTAAACAAATAAAGACCAGTGTACAGATTTAGGTATACAGGTCCACTCTGTACATGGCTTTTAAGAAGCTTAGTGAATTAGGTTGTGACCATTTATTCAATTATTGTGCCACATAAAGCTCTGTGGGAAGCAGAACCATGCAGTGTCCTTGTAAATTAAATAATTCGGGAATATATTAGAATAACTCTTTGTTTTAGGTTATTATGGCAAAATATAACCAAAGATGATCCTTGTTAATTATCTGTCCCGCTAAAAAAGACACATTACAGTTCATTATTATGGCCTGGGATGTGGGAACCCAGCGGCATCGCTACAACAAATCTGATCAGCTGATGGAGACGGCTGTAAACAAGCTACAGCCTCTTAAACCAATTCATTACATATACGATAAGTAGAGGGGGAAACTAACGGTAAGGACATTATATTGAATTATCCAATGATTCTTATCATTATCAGTGGATCTCCTGACTGTTTTCCTTATTGACGGTAAACGCTATTAAGTGTTTGGACGTCATCTGCAAAGGTGAAAAGGAAGACGGTAGGAAAAGCAACACATCTGCCAGAGCTTTTACTATGATTAATGATTATTTGATTATTGATGTGTGTATTGGTTGTTTCAGGACAGGACAAGTATGTGAGAACAAATGTCTCATGGCCACATAGTCGAGCCAGGAACGCTGCGGTTCTTGGTTCATGTTGAAGCAGCCAGTCTCATGGTCATTATTTTACCATTCAGCTTTTTGTTCTCTCCTCCAAAACATTTTCAACTAAACCGTGGTTCTGATAGCCTGGCTGCTCCTGTTTCTTCCCTGTCAGACTTTATTTGAAGTAACGTTGCCAAGATGTCAGGGGGGAAAAAATGGAGGGATGGCCAAAAACAAGCTGTAAAAAAAAAAAAATCTATAGGCCTATTATTCAATAAACTGGTGGTTTTATGTCACATCTTCTTCTTTATACATCTCAGGTGACTTCTTCAAAGTCAAACTGTGTTAGTGGAGCATGTTTGTCCCCCTGCTCCCCCTCCCCTCCCCTCCTCCTGTCTCCCCACCACCACCCGTTCTCATTTCCTGGCTGTTTGGTTCTCTGCCTGGACTAAGTCCCCTTTAGTCTTGTCAGATCTGTTTTACAAGCACTGCCCAGGGGGGCTTCTGTCTCCTTTTCCCTCTCTACTACACTTCTTGTGTTTTCCCAGCAGCACATGGAGGACTAAACCACCACGCTGACGACTTTGCTACAGCCGCCGCCACCACCAGTGGAGAAAATCAGCACTAAAAAAAAAAAAGAAAACACACACACACGCGCGTTTGAAACTGAGCTTCAATCACGCAAATTGAATCGACTGAAAATAAAAATAGACGTTTGGCTGAAACCAAACGCTGGCACCAAAACGAGGGTTGTTGTGTTTGTTGTGGAACAGAAACCAAAGTTACCAACCAAATCCCCCGCTGGCTTCAGAAATTACAGGGGAGGGCGGCGCTGCCCCTCCTCGTTCTCCCTCTCCTTACATCCATCCATCCTTCTTTTCCTTCCTCTCTAATAGTACAGGAGAGCTGAGCTGACCTGACCGGCCCACATCTGGCAGCCTTCATTAGAGAGACCCCTGTTTATTTGGGAGTGCTACTACGTACGGACGCAGCCCATGGGAAAGAGCCAACTCCCCCAGGGATCAATGCTCAGTGTGTGTGTGTGTGTGTGTGTCTTGACAGTCATAGCAGCTCTAATGACTTCTGCCACTACTCGCTTTACAAGGCTGGGAACCACTTAAAGGCTTTTTACGGATGTCTGAAGGTGTAGCTATAGCTGCTGACAGTGCAACCGGACACTCGGGTTGTTACTGTTCACGGCAACTTCAGAGCTTCAGCCGGAGCACGAAAGAATGAACAAACGTCCCATCACCTCATCCTGCCTCCCCCATAAATCAAGACCAACCAGGCTGGTTTTAAGATTTTTATATGTTGTAATAGCATTTATGCTGACAGCCAGCCAAACTATAAAACCAACTGTAAAACGGTAACTAGTAAACATGCTTCAGAAGAAAAGCGACTGTACGCTCGGCCAAAGATGTTGTTATATGTTGCTTTGTAGTGTTTAAACAGCTGGTCAAGCTTCATTTTTTGGTGTTCAAAAAGACAGAGACATTGTAAGTCAAGTTCAAATTCACAACTAATGCCGGCAGATAACTTAAGCTAACAGAAGTTCACATTTTTCATCCACATCTAAATGATTTCTAAAAATGAAAAGTGCTACAGAAAGACCGACACTGTGACCGTCCCAGGATAAAGTCAAAGCAACTTCACGCTCCAAGCTCCAAGACAGTATCTGAACTAAAAACTTATTTTACAGTGTACATTTTGCAAACTGGCACCATTAAAGATAAATATACTGAATTAGCTATCAGCAGTTTGTTTGATGCATCTGTGGATGTACAGACTAGAGAGTTATCTGCCAATCGATTCTCAGGCAACTTCTGGAGTTATAATAAGGAGCATCTGTTTTTCTTTTCGGTTTCTATAAAGTTGGATTTATATACAGTACTTGATAAGTGTAAGTCGCACTGAATGTAAAAATGTGTGTATAATGTCTAAGATTTGACTGGATGATGTTGCTGGGTAGGCCGTAACACAGTATCTCCACCAAGCCTCTGCCTCCACACCTCCAGGAGGCCAACCTGCAGAAAACCTCTTCTTAACCATAATCAAAACAACATTTATCTTATCTTACATATCTAATAGCCGATCAGTCCTCATGTTAACATATCTGCAGTTCTCACTTTTCCCAGTGTCATTTATTACTTCTTAAACTGAGCCGAAACCTCCTAGAAAGTTACCATGGAGGTTCTTGACCCCTCCTAAACACTCCTGGCTTTAACACTACAGCTTGTCATGTGTGGAAGTGTGTGTGGATCTTATAATCCTTAAGGAAACTGTCCCCCTCCCCTCCCTCCATCCCTCCATCCCTCCCCTCGCCCTCACCCTTGTGTAACAGATACCCCGACTAGCAGACAGTGCGTTGCTGCTGCTGCTGCTGCTGCTTAGCTGAACAAACCGCCTCTACTTCAATACAAAGGCATCACGCTCCATTCTCCTAAATATCCTGTGACTTGAGTGTGTGTGTGTGTGTGTGTGTGTGCGTCAGGCAGCAAGTGAGAGTGACTGAAAGAAGCCAAAAAGGCGCACACCTGGCAGACAGCGTCGTCGACGTGTTTTCTGTCTGTGTGGAGCTGAATGGGCAAAAAACCACAAGTAATCATGGGTATTATGGAGCATGCTGCTGTGTGGGCGAGTGCACGTCGTCCCTCTTAGTTGTTATACTACAGTATAACCCACAGACAGGTGGTCTGGCTGAAAGAAAAAAAAAAAAAAGAAGAAAAAAAAGAAATGAGGAAGTGTGGTTTGGAGTATGCCAAGTGGCTTTGTCTCACACACACACACACATGCTGACTGTCAGTCCTCTTAGTCTGCGATCAAAGTTTATGTGATTTGTCTTGGCATATGCCAACCAGGGAGGCTCGAATATCACTAATCCCCGACGCTGAGTCCCCCCCCACCACCACCACCACCAAGTCGCTTCATTCAGCCAGAACACTCTGCCGATCAGCGCTCTCACCAGCCCTAACTCCTGCCAACGTCGGGAACCCAACACTGGCGGCGGCGGCGGCGGCGGCCATATAAAAGCCCCCGCGCTGTGTGTTTCTCGTCGTGTGATGATATGATCAGATACAGCACCTTTTCTTCCCTCGGGCCACTCTGAGGCTGTTTCCTGACTCTGAATGGAGGTGTAGGGTGGATGGTGAGGGTGGGGTGGTGGGGGGGGGGGGTTAAGATAGACTCATCTGACCGGAGAGAAACAGAGGTGCCATTGAAGAATCCCCAGAACCGGAGAGACAAGGGCTCACTTTCATTGAAGTGGACGTATACTGTAGCAGTCGCTGCACATACCAGAGAGGAGTTAATGACCCTGTTTTGTTATCTGACACACAGACCAATCTGAAAATCCTAAAAAAAAAATAATAATACAGGATTAAACTTCTCACTTTTTCAGATCTGAAGTGTTCGTTGTCATTCACCCTGAAATATAAAACAGATTTCAAACTATCACTGCTTCCAGAAAATGTTGTAAACGCTTCAGTTTCACCTGGATCTGTTTCTATATAGCTCTGACGATTTGGGCTATTGTTCTTAAAGGAAGTCTTAGCTCCTTTGTGATGTGATGGCTTCAAAGTTGAGCATGAAACTGAAATCCTGATACCAGCAGCAACAGACACATCGAGCCCCGACACAATGTCTAGCACCACCAGCAGCAGCAACAACAGATCCTGAACTCATCTGAAAAGCTCCGGACAAAAAAGGAAGTGGACCTTGAGAGGGGATTGTTTTGTCAAGCTACTATTTCCAAGGTCAGAAATAGGTTACAAAATGTCAAACAACAATGGAGGGACGTCGTTGTGCTCTCTGTGGTGGAGATGCAGACATGCACACATACACTGCAAAAACTCATAATCTTCCCAAGAATATTTGTCTTATTCCTTGTCAAAAATGACTCATTTCTAGTCAGAACTTATCTCTTTCCACTTAAAATAAGACTCATCACCTAAAAAAGTACTTGTTTTTAGATAATTTTCACTTGTTTCAAACATTTTTTTACTTGAAAAGCAAGTTTTTTTGTGCTTTTTCCCCACTATCAGATTATTTCAAGTGAAAATATGCTTGAAAGAAGGAAAAAAGTGTCTAAAACAAGCTACCTTTTAATGTGATGAGTCTTATTTTAAGTATAATGAGATTTGTTTTGACTAGAAATAAGACGAATATTCTTGGTAAGATGCCACAATGCCACTATTGCACACATACACTGCAAAAACTCATAATCTTCCCAAGAATATTTGTCTTATTCCTTGTCAAAAATGAATCATTTCTAGTCAGAACTTATCTCTTTCCACTTAATTTTACCTTTTTAATGTGATGAGTCTTATTTTAAGTGGAAAGAGATAAGTTCTGACTAGAAATTAGTCATTTTTGACAAGGAATAAGACAAATATTCTTGGGAAGATTATGAGTCGGTCTATTATCTAAAGCCCCGGTGGCTCATACACGCTTCTTGTATGTGTTCGCATCGTGTTAGTTTGAACTCATTCATACAAAACCCCCTGCACTGGAAGAACCTAATCCTCAGCATGCGACTCCCTGCTATCAACAGGTTGTCAGAAATCTGTTGCATTTTTTCATCGCGCCGACTAACTGGCGATGAATGTATGTGATCTCTCAGCAGCAGCAGCAGCGTCCTTCCTCGCTGCTGCTGCTGCTGAGCCGGCCCCGACGTCTCTCATCTCATCTCATCTCTCCAGGAGCAAAGAGAGAGAGAAGCTTCGATGTGAGCTGCTTTGATTTTGCCCATTGTGCCACTGGAATTTGGGAGTTATTTTTCCTGGTCTGGATTGGCTCGGCTCGGCTCGGCTCGGCTCTGCTCTGTCACTGCTCCCTCCTGCCAAGCCTCTACAGTTAAATGAGAGGCCTCCTCGAAGCCCTTTGGAGATAAACTTCAGTCGGGATCTCACCAGGCCGGGGCAGGCTAGGGCCAGGGCCAGATATGAGGAGGAGGAGGAGATGGTATTTATGTTATGGCATGTCAAGTAGGCATCTCTGTCAGACTATATAAAAACCAGTGCCACTTACTTGACCTCCATATAACACTTCAGTTCAAGAGCGGCGGCTTTTACACTGAGGTGAAACCAGCTCATAATTCTGCCATGAATGAAGCACGGCTCAGGAAAAAAACACCACATCTTCTGGGAATGCACGGAAACAATGTCCGTCTTCATCCCTCACAAGGCAAAGAATCAACAATATATCAATTAACCATTTTCTGTACTGAACAAGCAATACACTTGACACTGTCCGACCTTTTAGCGCCATTGTTTGATGAGATAACTTCACCTCATGCTAAGCTTCAAACAGGATCCACCTGGTTGCAATTATTTCTTGCAGTTCATGTTCCTGACAGTGCCAGCTGCGCCGCTTTTCAAGAGCTGCTGCTGCTGCACTGACTGTGCGAATGCTTCTACGCTGGAAGTCATCGGTCTCGCTCGCAGGAAGTTCATGGAAAAAGCAGTGACGTCGGTGGACCTGCAGCTCTGGCAGAGCGAGGCTACAAGTTACAAGAGTTTGTTAACCTCTAAAAAACTGGTTCACGATGCAGATCGGTTTACCTGAGCTGAGTACATAAAGTGGGTAAAATATCTGCCTTTGTATAGGATCTTTGTGAGAAAATGACTCAGGCACTATACTATAGCAGCAACTAAAAGTAAGTTATCTCTGCCCCTTTATTACGTTTATGCAAGTGCAATAATTAATCTTCCCTCCAAATGCCTAAATAAAACGTATCCAACAAATGCAAGGTACTCTTCGGTCTTCTGTGGAGCCTCTAAATCAGGAATTCAGGCAATTTCCACACTTGATGCATCCTAAATGAGCCTCCTGACTTGAACTTGAAGCGAATAAATGCCCCTCTAACAGGCAGCAGCTGGTTGAATCCTCACTCAAAGCTGCTGACAAGCTATACATTGTTTGAAGGCAGAAAGCCTAATTGTTCCCTCTGAGTAATTAGCAACCTGATATGATACCGTGACAGCAAATTACAAATAAAAAAAGCCAACTAATTCTGGCTTTTTTTGAGAGTATGACCCAGGCTGACCTTACAGAAGACACCAGGTCCATAACTATAATCAAACAGGGTCAGAAATAGTAGCTGGTTCATTTGGGGTATGTTGGTTTTGGGCTTGTGCATAAGGAGAGTGGTGTAGTCTACTGTAGTAGCCACAGCAGAGCAAAACACACCAGGAAAAAATGTAAAACCAGGACATCCACTGAGCCTGAAACCATCCAAATAACACAAAACTCACTACTCATTAAACTACAGATCCATCACTGTGAATATTTAACAACTATTAAAGCAGCAAATCTTCACATTTGCAAAGTAATACCTATAGAACAGCAGGTATTACTACTTACTGTATATTTCAACTATGAACACTTTGCTGCCCAAACTAGATAAATCCAGCATTTCTCACTCAGGTTCCCAGCCCTCTGGGAGCACAGTTGCACACACTAACACACACACACACACACACACACACACACACACACACACACACACTACGCCTTGTGCACTAATGCACTCACTCAAACCTTTTCAAAAACTGCGAGGATGCCCATCTCCATGTTTAATTGGAGAAGTCTGAGGAGGAGGACAGTGCAGGGACACAATGCTGGCTTTGTGGCCCAGCGAGGAGGTGAGGTGGGGGGTGTGTATGTATGTGTGTGTGTGTGTGTGTGTATGTGTGTGTGTGTGTGTGTGTGATTGAGGGGGTGAATAACACAACCAGACCAAATTAAGATGTGGCGCGGGGCCAAGATAGCTGCCTGGGTCTTGCAGCAGTCCTGAGGCAGTGACCCGCGCGGCCCAATCATCCGCCGGTCAGCGACAGTAAGATGACACTCGGAGCTGCGAGGGCTGGTGCCGCCAAGCGCAAAGAGGGCTATTGTTGTTGAAATAAAACACAACCAAAAACAACACAAAAAAGGGGATTCTGGGCAGAGCAAGTAGAGCTTACTGGTTTACAGGTGGACTGCAAACATCTACCAAATCCACAACCCGAGAGTAGAAGTTTTCTACATTTTTCAGCATGTTTGAAAACTTTTCCCCATCTGCCATCTGTCCAGGGGAATGAGGGAAAGGGAGAGAGAGAGTGAGAGAGCCATTGAGAAGGGGACAAAATCCCAGGAGAGAGGGGAGAGAGAGGGGAGGAGGAGGAGGAGGAGGGGGGGCGGCGGAGAGGGTGTGTAGGAGGAGAGGGTCTGAAGGTCTCTCTGGGAAGCCTCACCCAGATTAGTCACACAGAATTAATCGCAGCAGAGAACAATGGTCGCCGAGCTTCTGGCAACCCCAGCTGTCGCTCCGTGAAAGAAAAGAAAAACAAGATTTAGGGCTGCGAGAGTTTGGCTGCAAGAGGGGAGAGTGTGGTGGCACTAGCACACACACACACACACACACATACAGTCTCTCACACACACACAGTGACCCCTGTCCTCATCAATGTCCACTCATTTCTGTCTCTCCCCTCTCTCTCTCTCTCTCTGACCATTTGCCTTCCCCCAGAAATAGCAGCACTGGTATGGGAGCGCTCCACCTTCAAAGCCCTCAACATGTCAACCAAAAATCTGAGTCATCCCAGATTCCACAATCACACATTTCCCAAACCCTCTCTCTGTGCATCGTTTGATTTGGTTTATAAAAGAAAAAAAAGAAAAGAAAACAAGAAAATAGAGAGAAACACAGATGTTAAACTTACTTGCACTCTCCATTCCCATCTGGAGTTGCTTCACATCTCCCCTGGTTCAAACACGACTCCGTAGGCACGGAGCATCTCAGGCCTGCGAAAGGAAAGTTTTAGTACACCTGCACTTTGTTAAGATTTTATTTTTGTTTTCCTTCCCAGGTGCAATTCTTTTTAAAACAGCAACAGGTATTTTACTCCATCAGTGTGAAGTCTAAGTGTGACCTCAGAGTGGAGTTTTTTTGTGGTGAACAGGGACTTGACACTAAATTGGCAGCAGCAGCATAACTTCTCTCTCTGCAGCTGTCCCATACACAGAATGTGCCATTTGGGGAGTAACACAGCTTTGCAATAATAAGAAAAAACACACTTATACACGCACACACACACTGCATACAGCTCTGAATCCAACCTGCAAAGGCATGCGTTCACATATAGGTGAGAAAAAAGTTGAATGTTTGCTGGGAAAGTGAGCAACAGCTGCCTGGGCAAAGTAACGAAAAAGGGAGAGAGAGGGGGGGGAAGTATACACTGTTTCATTTTGCATGAATAGGGGCCAGAGACATGACGTGACATGTTTAGGATAAATCCAACAGGTGCATGAAACTTATTGATTGTAAATTTCGGGGGAAAACCTGCAGGATAAGTTCTCAAAAAAAAAGTTATCGGGTGGGAATGGCTACACTTCAGTTAGGATACATCCCACAAGGCGAAAGTGAATGTGTCAAGTTAATAAAACTTCAATCTACTACAGAGAGTATATCGGTGGTAAAATTGCATTTGCTTATTTTGCTGAAAACTACTTAAAAAAAAGTCCCAGAAGAGTAAGAATCCCTCCCGTCACTCACCTCGTGTCAGTCCGATTAGCGACAACAAGAAAGTTAGTTTGACAAAGAAAATATGCATTCCTTCTGGTTTAAAACAATCCACATGGGTTTTTTCATAGATCCGATAGTGTCTTCCCCTCCAACAGGTGAAAAATTCCCCAAAAAAAATTCACAAAGCAACTTTCAGTTCATCCCTTGGTAGATCCACAGAGACAGAGAGAGCGAAGCGCGTCTGACTGTGAACTCCGAGCATGAGATGTTGTCGCTTAAGATCCAGAGTTGGAAATGACCTGAGGGACGCACCTCTCTCCTCTGGCTGCTGCCGCTGCGCTGCTGCGCATGGAGGGGCGTTATTCTTCCGTGGACACACACACACTCACATACACACACACACATGCACATGCACACACACACACACACACTCACATACACACAGGCACACACGCAGACAGACACACACACACACACACACACACACACACACTAGAACAATCACAGTTTAGTCCCCAGACAGGCACAAGCTTTGCCACTTGATGAAGAGATAGCAGAGAAGTTTGTTTTCTTTTACTTTCCCGGGCGTTTTCTCCAGGCTACTGAAGTTATTAGTTAATTAATTAACAAGTTTGAACAATGCAGTAGCCTAATTAGTTAGTGACAGTGTTTTCATTCTAATCTAAAAGTAGGAAAAATGAAGAAAAAATGCATTTAAATGGATGTTTTACCATTGACAACTGATTCTCGGAGAGGTCGCGGTAGATTTCATTTTCTGCGACTTTCGCGAGTGGTAGTTTCCGACACGAGGTGGCGTTCATTTGCACTTTGTCAAGTAGGAGATCGGACAACTCCGATTTCCGAGTTGTCTTAAACGCAGCATTAGCGTTGGTATAAACAAGCATGGATGTAGCTATTTATCATAGATCCATGTAAATAAGTCATTAAATATGTCACCAGTGTACATGAATAACTGCTAGGCCTTTGTTTGGGCGCATGAGTAGCCTAACAAAACGCAAACAAACACACTTTACGCTGTAAATTAAACAGTCTGGTTTGACTTTGGTTGCATTTTATGCTAATAGTGTTTTAGCAACGGGTTAGCAATTGTTTGCTCCAACTTAAAGGCCCCATGCTGTGCACTTTTCTCTGGGTTTATTTACCTGCTGATATCCCTAACAAGATGTATCATTGGTTTTGAGTACCTGTGATCTGCTTAATATCGTTTATACTGCCCCTTTCTGTTGCCTCTTTCTGGAGCTCTAGCAGGCACAGGTCATTTGGCCAATCAGAAGAGAGAATGAGAACCTCTCCTCTGATTGGCTCACTGTTTTTGAGTGCTGTGTGGTCGGACCAATCACAGGCAAGTAACTGAAACCTAAGCTGCATTCATAAAAATTGAAAAATAACAACTAGTCACGGTGGGCGGAGTTACCTTGTGTGTGACATCACAGAAAGGAGGAAGTGCTATCTGCTCGTCTTGAATAGAATGTTCCTACAAATGGGTGGTGTGTGTTTCTCCGTTTATGACCAGTTTGATGCATGGGACAGTATATACGTGGCCCAGAGACCTCCCCAAGCACGAAAAAATAACCAAAATCACATTTTTCATGCCATGGGGCCTTTAAGAAATATAAACTAATAGCAGCAGTTGCAAGTTCAGCATCCAACTTTATTATTTTACTCACCACTATGTCTCCTGATGTTGAAAGCAAAACTTTATTGTTTTGTCTATGTCACTTTGTTCCACAGAGTTTGGCTAGCACTGACGGGGGAGCAATATAATCCATGGGAATGTTGGAGTCATCTATGTTCCCCAGTCGATGGACTCTCTCTAGGCCTACTTATCTGGACTCTATCTATCTGGCCTGTCTAAGCCTCTACCTGGGCTTTTTTTTTTTTTTTTTTTAGAATTAACCAACTCCTTTCTTCATTGTCTAAACCAAACCAATAGGACAGTTCCACTTCTCACTCAAAGTCACAACTCAACTTCTCACTCAAAAATAGGCAAAAATCTGCAAAGTCACAACTCCATGGGATCAAAAATTCAAAAAAATTGCATGTTCCCCGGGTCCTTTTGGGGAAAAGCGGGGAGCATCTACGGTCACATACAAAGCGGGGAACATGCTGTGCTAATGTTCCAGTAAATACAGTGTAGGCTATCATCAAATTTTATGAGGAAAGATGCCCTTGTTTCCTCAAAGCAGTGACTTATTGTGTCCAAAATCCACAGTAAATTCAATACTTCAATGTACATGATTACATTTTTAGTCATGACTTTAATGGTCATCAGACAATACGTGAGTGTTTGTCATTTCATGCAGTTCCACGATGACAATAAACTACCCACCAATTTGACATATGAAATACAGTATCACATTTTTTCCCCCAAATGTCTACCAACAAATAGTTTATTTTGGCAGCCAGCCCTGTAATATTCTGTAAAGCACTTTAGAAGATAGAATAAACAGACGTCTAATTGATGTATCTTTGTCACAAATAGGGTAGAGAAGCCAAACTGCAGCTCAGCTTTACAAACGTTCGTCTAAATAGCTTGTGTTTAAAAGCCCACATCAGTCCTTGGCTCCTGCATCAGGGCATCTCAACCCAACAAAGCATGGGAACCAACCTGTTAGCAGTTAGGATCTTCCACACTGATAAATAATTGCTGAGAGCGACTCACGCAAACCTTCACTAAACCAGCCTGCAGAGTCAGCGGGAGCAGGACTGGATTCCCATAAAGTGGTTTATTGTGAAAGGTGTCTGAAAAGCTTCACATCGGTGACTGCTGTCATGGTAGATGGGACAGAACGATGTGGGATTGTGAGATTTTACATTGTCTAACTGGAATCAGTTTGTTTATGGGATGTTTATGTTTATCCTCTTGTTGCCTGGGAATATGACAAGGAGGTGAAAGTGAGAAGTAGGCCTTAAGTAACACCTGATAAAACCTATATTGAGACCACATAAAGAAAAACATAATTTTCACATAGGCTACTTATTGAATATTTTATTTCATTTTATTGTTAAATTGTTCTTCACAGTATTCTCAGCATTTTTCCTTTCAACTGTTTTTGTATCAAACACAACAAATGCTTGTATTTGTGTTAAAGACATTCCTCATGTCTTACATTACGAGATGGAGTTGTTTTCGAGGTAAATTCATGCAAAACTGCTGATGTGCGTTCCCGTCGGGGGCAGTTTTTCAGCAAGCAGCAGTCTCTGTATTTGCCTCTAAAACAACTCTGTCTGGTAACGTTGTGTTATTATCTCATAGCGTGGTGAATGTGCGGGTCACAACTTGTCCACCAGAGCGTTTTGGAGTTGTTGGATTGTGTATTTGATGAGTTTGATGAGGGAAACCAAGAAATCCCTTTAGCCTCCATAGCGTAGCTCTGAGCAGCTCGCGGCTCTGCTCCGCCGTTCTGAAAATAGCTTGCACCGACAATTAAAGTTAACAAACCTACTCCTAAAACTATAGGGATTATGGCAATGGTCCAATTTGGCGAAATGTTGAACTATCCCTTTAACAGTTTCTAGGTTCACGTCAAAATGGATGTATAAAAGTTGAAAAAAAAAATCCCCCCCTTATACTTATCATTCCCCTGTTGCAGAGCTTAAATGTGTAGGTGAAAGATACAGCTAGATCAAATTCTCTGAAAAAAAAAAACTGTTTTGGACGGTGTAGCCAGGTAACCTCATCCACTAATCCATTCATGCCAAAGGGGATGAATACTTTTTTGTCATCACTGTATTTATGAGGGTGCGGTGGATAGTAAAAAGGCTTCAGACTACGACGGCAGCACTGACAGTCCATCCTCATAAACTGCTTTTAGATTTTGTCTCGGGTCGCTGACAAATAAATCAAACCTCTCTGACAGGGCTGTTGACCGTGCGTAGCTAGGCAGTAACTGTCTGTTTCAACACCGCCACCACCACCACCACCACCGTCAACCATCAACACTTCATTTGTTTCATAAATCACAAGAGTGACACATGGAGAGACACACACAACGTTATGGACGTTACAGGTAAAACAGCTGCCAAAAAAGGGGAGAGAAAACATGAAGCAGTCGTTTAAACCCCGAGGGCAGACAGGAAGGTGGCAGCCAGTCACAATGAGGCGCTGGTCTAACTGTGAATAACCTAAATTTAAATCTGTCTGTTTACATGCACACTATAATCAGATTAACGCAACACTAGGAGTATTCTCATGCAAATTTCTCAGTCTGGCTATCCGTGCCTTAGTAATAAGCTCATAATCATCTTTGGTTGTTTGGCTATTAACCCAGCTATAGATTTTTATAGTGCAATCATTAAATCAATTTGAGCACTTAAAAGGATAGGACTGATTATATTTGGTGCTTTGAATTTACCCAAATTAGATTCGCTTGACCTGTTTTCATGATCAAGAATGAATCTGTGACTCATCTGTTTTGGTTATCCCTCTTGGATAAAGCAGAATAGTACATCTGAGCATTAAACATGAGACTTCTAGAGATGGGTTTAACTTATATTGACTAACTGGCTCGAGTTACAGTTTGCCGTCATTTAGGAAATTATTGAACATCCAACAGTTATCGATAAGGATAGTGGTGTCTGTATAGTGTTATCCAGCATCTGGGTGTCATCTGGTTAAAAATTAGTAATGAAAGCATAAATATGGAAACAATAATGGACCTTAAACTGAGCCTTGTGGGACGCCACATATTTTAGATGGGCAGCGGAGGATGAGGCCTTATCTGAGAACGCTCTGTAGGTTGAGATATGATTTTATCCAGCAAAGGGCAATATCAGAGATGTGACCCCCTTCTCAAGAAATTTATTAGAAATGACGTTTAGCCTTTAGGTTAAAAACGCAACAGAAATCATATATTTAAACAGCACAAATCATTACATCATTACATTATCAAGCCGTGAAGGGACTTGAAGGAGCAGGGGGGGAAAAAACCAGTACACAATCTAGTTTATATTTTGTGTTTTAGTAAAGTGGTTGATGGGAGGATTTTCCCAAAACTGGATCTATCTTGTTACACCCTCCTTCATCTGTAAACACCAACTTTCAACTGACACATTACTGAACTTTCACAACCACTAGGTCAGAGGTTGACCTGCATCTCAACCCAACTCTGTATCACGGTCATTTGCTGGTTTGCAGTAAGTTTACACTTATTGACTTGAGGGGAGGGGGGGGCAGGACTCTCACACTTCCAGCTAAACAACAAATCTGTCATCCCTTCTCCAAGTTTTTTAAACATATACCTATAAAAGCTGCATTTCATTTAAATAACTCCCTATTGTGTTGCCGTTCACTGTGATACGGGGAAATGTGTTTAATGTATTGCATTGTGAGGTGGAGAGTAAACAGGATTTGTGTTGATTTCCTCCTCATTGTGTTGACCTGGGGGTTGGGGTTTGTCCCCACGACTGGCGCAGGCAGCACAGATGGAAGAGACCTGTTCTACTTTATAAGCCTCATAAAACAGAGACAGCTGCTCTGGGCTGGATGGATCAAATCAGAAAACTACATCTGTCGGCTACAGTGGCCCTCATCTTCTAAAGTGATGCACGGATAGGTTTATTTGGATATTAGCCTATACAGTCTGACATGGTGGTTTGAAGCCCGGATTTTATTCGAGCCATTAAATGAGAGATTAAATTTCACCCACGGTGCCATGTGCAAGTCACTCTGACAATATGGTTGTCATGATGTACGTCTTGATTTTTTTAATGAAGGAGAGAGAGTAAATGTACTTTATAGGTAAAAACATATTTGACAAATTATTTCATATATGTCTTAAAACATGGGTTTAGATCATCTTTAAAGGGATAGTTCACCCAAAATTCAAATTTCACTCATTATCTACTCACCCTCATGTCGACTAAGGGCTGGGAGAAGTTTCAGAGTCCTCCGTGGCTTCTCTGTGTTACAGCGGGGCTCCGTGCAGCACTGCATGTCCATATGACGGTTGCGAACGGAGCTCACTTTTCTTCGTCCAAAAAGACACACCAAAAAACATCCAAATACCTCCATAGTGCTCGTCTGTAATGTCCCTCTTGTATTGAAGCCCCAACATGAGAAATTGTTCCGAAAAAAATTTAATAAGTCTATATTTTAAGCTTGTTTGTAGCGGAAGCTCCCAGCACTGCTCTTCCTGGTCCGTCCAAATCTCGCGCGATTTGCATTGACACCCAGTTCACGGCTCCGCAAATCGCGCGAGATTCCGGCAGAGCAACATTGGGAGCTTCCGCTACAAACAAGCTTAAAACATAGACTTATTTAATTTTTTTCGGAACAATTTCTCATGTTGTTGGTACAGTAGATAATGAGTGAAATTTGAATTTTGGGTGAACTATCCCTTTAAACGATTTGGTTCAATGAATTTGTGTATTCTCAGTCCCACACTTCAGTGCCACAGAATTTGACTCTTGTTTGAATAACAAAATGATTGACTGATGTATTGGTCAATTGACAAAATACTAATGGACATTTATAGTTATCTCCCAAGCCAAAGACTTCTGAAACCTTTGATTCTCCTGCTTCTTACTAAGCTCGAGCTGGGCTGAGCTGAGCAGCAGTCTTCCTACAGTTATTTCCCAAGCAAAACATGCCAAAGTTTCTTCCAAAAAAAAGAAAAATCCTATTTTATGTAATTTTTTTGGTTCCGGACAGTTGATCAGACAAACCAAGACAGTTTTACCTTGAGCTCTGGGAAGCTGTAACTGTAGTCTATGGTCAAATGTTTAAAAAAAGGCACCATAAAACCAGACATTAAATTACAACCCTGTATTTTTAATGTTTTTTAGAAATGTTTTACTTGGATACTTGGGTCTTAGACAGTATAAATGTATGAATCTAACTTTTATAACTTAGCAATCTGTGTTGTATCTTATCATAAATCAAATGATGCTTACAGGAATATGTGATCATACAGTACATGTGTCCACTGTCATTAACTCCTGACTCTTGGCTGCCTGTCACACTGGTGATGTAATATATAAACTTCTTCAACGACTGCACTCACAGTATCCCATGAATGTCCTTTCTGCCAAGAATGTGCAATGTTAATATCACTTTGCATAAAAGATCCTCTGTGTGCGGGTGGGCGGCCAGCAGCGGCCTGCAGCAGCAGATGTGGTGTACGGGACAAGTCAGGACATGTTGACGTAGCTCGCTATCATCGAAAGTACAAATCAACTTCACTTCACATCTTTGCATACTGTGACAGAACCGCTGTAGGGAACATTGTGGACAACTGTAAAGTGCAGATGATTGTCAGGTAAAGTGTCTCTGCTGAAACTGAAAAGATGTTGAAGGAAACTAAATGATCCCCCGCACGGGTACTTAGAAACTGTCAAACAGCTCGCGGGCTTACGACGTATAAATGATGAATGATTTCATAAGATGTATTTTGCTTCTGGTGTAAATCGTGTGTCTTACTCTTAGTTTTTGAGTTCCAACATCTGTCAGAGCCTGTTAACACTCTTCAAACAATGGACGTATCCAGCTGTAATGACAGCAGCAGTAACAAAAACCAGAGGAAAAGTTCATCCACTGGAGGAAAAACTGTTACATTTCTATGGGTTTTTTGTTGTTGTTGATGTTGTTTTTGTCGACAAATCTCATAAAAACAACAATGTGTTTGATGGTTTTCATTTGTAAAAACATAAAAATTTACTAGAATAAACACAAATCTTCTATTTTCAACTAGGCCAATAAAAACAAAAAATAAATCTCTTTGAATGGTAGTGGGATTTTGACTTGGGCACACACCGCAAAAACTGAAACTCTTTCTTGTGTTTTTTCTTGTCAAAATGTCTCATTTCTAGTCAAAACTAAACTCTTTCCACTTAAAATAAGACTCATCACCTAAAAATGAACTTGTTTTTAGATAATTTTCACTTGTTTCAAACACATTTTCACTTGCAATAAGTAGAAAATTGTGCTTGTAATAGGCTAAGGAAGAAAAACTTGCTCCACTATCAGATTTTTCTACTTATTTCAATTGAAAATGTGCTTGAAATGAGTAAAAAAGTGTCTAAAAACAAGCTACTTTTTAGTCTGACAAGTATAATGAGATCTGTTTTGACTAGAAATTACATTTTGACTAGAAATAAGACAAATATGATTGGTATAGATAAAGGAGTTTTTGCAGTGCATCATACAGTAGAAATTCATGTCTGTCACGCAATCATTTATATACACTTCATGGTGAAAGTGACTCGCGTTAAATGACCCCTGAAAGATGAGCCGCTCTGATCCCCCACCCCGACCCATCAACACTCCAGCTTCCTGTTTGGCCTCAGAGTGCCGACCACTTCGCTGCGCTGACGGTTTCCCTCTCTGATGATTGTGTGTGGGCCCCAAACGATTTGTTGTTGCGTTAAACCCAGATCTGAAGAAGATGATCTTCCTGCAGTCGTTTCAATATTAACCAATACATTGGTACTTAAATTCCGCCAAGTGGTGGCGACAACCTCAGAAGATCTCTTCCAGATGTCTGAATCAAAAAAATCTCCCACACTCAGCTCTTTCCAATAGTGTTCAAAGAGCTCCCGAAGGATCCCAGCGCTCCCCAAACATGTCCGCTTCTTCAGAGCCCTGTGGTCTTGTTTCATTTCCAGAGAATTACTACAACCAAGCCACTTCTAATTATACAGCCTTGTTTACTACTTACACATTCACAGGCCTGTAACAAGCTTTATGGATGGGGAAAGAGTTGACCTCCCTCCCCTGACATCCCCCCAGGGACTCTCATTAGCTGGACAACATTGCTTAGGTCCAGTTGAGCTAAAGGTCTGGAAAACACAGGGAACTGTGTGGGCTGCAGTAGAAAATCACATTAATAATGTCTAACCCTATGTTTTTGTGTTCCTCCTCTGTTTTTTTTTAGTATGTAGGCTATTACAAAGGAAATTCTTTATTTTACAGCCCTGTAATTTATAGGCAACTTGTATTTAAATATCTAAGATGATTACTGAAAATAACTTTGTAAGTTGCTATTAATTATCATGAAATAGAGTCGAATTTCAAACTGTAAATGTCCAGTTGAAGTTGAAAATCATCAAATCAAGACAAAACATGTGCAAGTATTCAAGTAAGCATACAGTATAATACAGAATTAAGTGTCCACAGACATATATGATAAATATTAACTTTTTTTTGCAACCAAGTTCATATTTTCTTATAAATTATTCAGCTGCACTGGGACTTCTGATTTTCATCTGGAGAGGAAAAGTTGCAGCTGTTTTTTGTCTAAAAATAATTCCCAAGTTGTCATATCAACCTTTTTTTTTTTCTTTTAAAGCAGAAGTAAGCGATCCGGTCGTTTTGGCTAACTTCGTTAGTTAGCAGTCCCCGCCCTCGTCATGGATCTATCGGTCCTCGTCCCTACATCACCACATTCACGCGCATCCCTTGGCTGCACACACAGCCATTTATGCCGTTCTCTCTCCTCACCCAGAGGCTGCCTTCATCAACTCCTGCTAACATTTCCATATTTCGCACATTCTGTGACATAAACTGTAAACTGTTTTCTTGTCTGTGACAACATCTATTGCAGGTCTGTCCGTCCTGGGTGAGGGATCCCTCCTCTGTTGCTCACCCTGAGGTTTCTCCGATTTTTCCCTGTTAAAAGGGTTTCCATGGAGTTTTTCCTCAGTCAATGTGAGGGTCTAAGGACAGAGGATGTTGTTACGATGCCATGTGAAGCCCTTTGAGACAAACTGTTTGTAAAAACGGGCTATACAAATACAATTGCCTTGCCCTGCCTTGCCATTGGATAAAGGTTGTAGGATACAAGGATGTATACAAGTAGTTTTCTCTTCGGCTTACAGCAGAGCAGAGTGACTGACAGACCCGTGTTTCAGACCAAACACTCTATATAAGTGATTGCTGTCGGAAGATATAACTATTTAAGACTTATATTAACACAAATATTCCGCTTACTTCTGCTTTAAGTCCTGTTATTGATAACTCAGGAAATATAAAGTATATCCAGACATTACACTTAGATTTTGATTTTCCCATAGGCCTGATGTGTGAATCAGTTTATCCATCCTTTTCCTCTTATTTCTTGTCTCTATGTGAATGACATGATTAGACTTGAATTACACAAAAGCTTGGTCAGCTCTTTTGTCTGTGTTTCCTTTTCCCAGTAAACACAGCTTGTACGTTTCAAGGACATACCTTTAACACCAGGCGTTTGATTTACTGTCAAAATCTCCAATGCATCCACCGGTGAGAGGGTCCTCATACAGTATAAGCTTGATGTCCCTCACGAAAAGCATACCTGAGGGAAGGAAAATAGGCCATTGTATTAGAGTCGTATTATTTCCTTAGTGTTTCAAACTCAGATTAATGTATCCTGGTGTTGCCGTATTGTTCTTATCAGGGAGGAGGGCTTTACGGACTTTATTGTTGAATCATAGATTATGTTGCCCAAAGTGAGGAAATGCAGGCGAGGGTCTTTGGCTCCTGCTTTCCTGCAGTCCTGAGGTTAAGGGAAGGAGGTGGCTGCTGGCAAATCTATTGTTGGGAGCATTTTACGTCTTGATTTCTGGAAATCTCATGTGGAACAGTAGGTGTAAAAGTAAAAGTTAGAGCCAGAAAAACGATGCTGAGGTCATTCCTGATTCCTCACCTGCGGTCATGGAGATGGTCACGGTCTTCGGCTTCGGCTAAATTGGATGGTTAGACACTGCTCTGATGTCAGATTTGAAAATGATAAATACATTTTTTTCTAAAAAAGGATCCTAAGAAACCAGTCATGTCAGCATTAATCATTGCATTAATCTCTAATCTAAATTATTTTTTAACTTTGTCAATGTATCAAGTATTTTAATAACTCTATGTTCCTATTTCCTTCTGTTATGAAATATGTTTTGTACCTGAATGTTTGTGATGAGCAGGTACATATATGCACATATGGATGTTTATTTTGTTATGTAAGTTGACAATTTTTATCTTTTTATTGTTCTTACTCACCTGCCGGGACCAAGGATGGAAAGTAGCTAGTAAGCTAAATCCGGTACAAAGCATCTTCTCTCATTTTGAGACCAATGTTATTTTGTACATTGTCCCATATACAAATAAACTTATTAAACTAAAATAAAATAAAATAAACTGACATTTGTGTTCTCATTTTGCAGTACTTGCACAAATATCTGTGACACCTTTTATGTGAATGACTGAGACAACTCTGAGGAGAAAATATGCACCACTATCCCAGTGTTTATAATGACACTCCACCTCCCCTTCCTCAGAGCCATAAGGTGGACGTAGTAAGACAGCACATCCAATTGAACACTTATTTTCTAATGAAACCCATTCTTACAACGTTGCATCACTGGAGCTGCCACAATATGAGTTTCCAACTTCCAACTAAATTAAGTTCACATCAAGAAACAGGTCGTATTTAAAGCTGGGAAAGTTCTGTTGTATCTGACTTGGCACTTTAGTGTTACAAAAGTGGACGAAAGCTAAATAAATATAGATGCCTCATGTCAGCCAAAGTCCATCCTTCAGTGTAATTAAACCCAGATTTACTGGATATACTGTTACATTGTCCCCGAACAATATTTTTAAACTCACATGACTCATGAGTCTGTGAGCATCCAACTGTCTTGAGGGGACCGAATGACGAGGCTGTTAGAGAGAATGTGACACTGATATATAAATACATCAGAGTGATGAGTGTGCAGCTCTCCCATTGTTTTAAATGTCTGCTCTTGAGGCAGATCCTCACTAGAGCAGGTGTGTGCTTGTTTCATCAGTCTTATAATCTTTGTGCATGTGCGAAAGAAACATTAAAGGGATAGTTCACCCTAGAATGATATTTCGCTCATTATCTACTCACCCTCATGTTGACTAAGGGCTGGAAGAATTATCAGAGTCCACCGTCCCTTCTCTGAGTTACAGGGGGTCTCGGCGTAGCAGTGCATTTCAATGCAACGGTTGCAAAGGGACACCAGAGCTCTTCGTAAAAAAACACACACAAAAAAACATCCAAATACCTCCATGATGCTCGTATGTAATGTCCGTCTTGTGCTGAAGCCCCAAATTGCGTAATTGTCCCGAAAAAAATTAAATAAGTCTATATTTTAAGCTTGTTTGTAGCGGAAGCTTCTCGAAGCTCCTCTTCCTGGTCCGTCCAAATATCGCGTGATTTGCGCCGGCGTCAGTGCGGTTACTGCGAATCACGCGATATTTGGACGGACCAGGAAGAGGAAGAAGACGAGAAGCTTCCGCTACAAACAAGCTTAAAATATAGACTTATTAAATTTTTTTGGGGACAATTACGCAATTTGGGGCTTCAGCACAAGACGGACATTACATACGAGCATCATGGAGGTATTTGGATGTTTTTTTGTGTGTGTTTTTTTACGAAGAGCTCTGGTGTCCCTTTGCAACTGTTGCATTGAAATGCACTGCTACGCCGAGACCCCCTGTAACTCAGAGAAGGGACGGTGGACTCTGATAATTCTTCCAGCCCTTAGTCAACATGAGGGTGAGTAGATAATGAGCGAAATATCATTCTAGGGTGAACTATCCCTTTAAGTAACTTCATCCACCAACACAGGCCATGAGATACAGTTAGCTAATGAACTAGAGCTGGAAAAAAAGCTCCTGTTGAAAAAGAAGTATAATCACAACTTCCAAGTCTGGATAATGAGAATACAGTTACCTTGTCAAAACGGGTGACCCTCAAAGTTAAAATGTCATTAGGACCGTTTCCTGCGCTGCTACCCATTAAACTAATTGCACTAATGATAGCTAGTGTGTTGTGTGGCATTAACAACAGACATTTGTCACTTTTATGTCTGCTGCAGCTGCTTCCCAGTATTGTGGCGCCTCGGCTACGTAAGCACAATGTGCGGACGGCCAGACGCAGCGGGTCAGTGGTTCTCCAGCCCGCAGTGAAACAGAGTCGTGGGAGGTCCAGAGACCCTGGTTCTGTTTTTGGACATATAATCACAAACAGGAAGTCCCTGCAAGCCAGTTACACAGGGCCACTTCCTCCTTTTGTTTACTGGGGGGGGTTGAATCAAACTCCCAAAGACAAAGTGGTACCAATGTTTGCTGCCCCAGCATCCACTCTGCTCCCCATGCAGCGCTCTGGCTCTGGTTGGGTTAACCTCTTTTTTGTTGGTGTTTTATGTCAGAAATAATAACTCAATAAACTCATATTTCAAACTTCAAAACTACACAGATCTTCACATTAAATCAAAGGTGGATATTGCCTTTGTGACCTCAAAAATAGGTTCCTGTTTCAGCTGTTCTGACCAGTATATGAAGCCGCCAACACACCTGCTCATACAAAAATGGGCAAAGAAATGGGGCAAGTGTTAAGCCAAGACTTGGGTGCATGTCGGCTTGTGACTGGCATATACTCACCCAGCTGTCACTAAATGTGGTGCACCCTCAATTATGCAGAAATTAAAGCTCAAATAAGATTAATTTAATAAAACTGAGTTAAATGAAATACGTCAGAGTTTGTTTCAGTTTGCAGAATCTTTCAGAAATCACATCAGAAATGTTTTTTGAAATGAAATACAGGCCAGATTACATTGTTGAATGGTGTTAAATATGCAAAGTTGCAAAGATGTTGACAAAACTTTAAACTTAAATGTCATGGACAACATGTTTTTGCATAAAAAACTGTTATTT
Source organism: Trachurus trachurus (assembly GCF_905171665.1). Lineage (NCBI taxonomy): Eukaryota > Metazoa > Chordata > Actinopteri > Carangiformes > Carangidae > Trachurus > Trachurus trachurus. Next base: position 9,485,417 of record NC_139895.1, on the reverse strand, counting down.
TAATTCCTGCTAGCTCGTGTACATCTGTGTGAATCAAAGTTCAACTAGTCATATGACTAAAGCTGACAAGCTGCTTTTGCATTGCACAATTATCTTTTAAATTACCGCATGATAAAGTCAGGCTCACCCACGCCAGAAAATGCAGAAACGTTATACGTTACACAATGCATTTCACTGGCGAACAGCTTCCACAGTGCAGATTTCCCTTTCAAAGGAATGCTTGTAGCCTGTTGTGGCTTAAGACGTAGTGTGACACACCTCTGAGCCACTGTTCCCAGGCACAATCCCTTTGTTCCTTAAATATTTGATAATTACCACAGAGAGAGCTCTCACCCCCTCTGCATACCACCACACGTTACCTTTGTGTGCTCCGTCTGCTGAGGAAAAATCTTCCACTCCTTGTTTCGTGTGAAGGCTCATGGAGCCATTATGCAAAAAAGAAAAAGAAAAAAAGGACTATTTTTGCAAGAACAAGTGGTTTAATGGAAAAAATAATATCAGAGGCCTTGTCATGAGGATGCAAAGGCTTGTCAGGCGGATTATGTGTTACCTTAAATGTTAACTTCCCAGTGTTGCACTGAGACTTATTTGCCTATGAGGTGCAGCCAGGAAAAGAAGAAGAAACGCTGTGTTTGAGTGAGTTTGGGAACTATGCAGCCTTTTCCCTTATTAGGATTTCCCAATGGACTCTGTTATTCCACTTCTCCTCCATCCGACCGTCGCTCGTTCCATCTTTCAAACTGGGGCTTCTCCCTTCTCAATTCAAATCTATTTATTTCACCTTTGTTACTCCAATTACCATCTGGATGTCAGTTGCTCTCCAATGTCATGCCCCTCCTCTGTTTTAGCCTTTCATTCTGTTTTCTCTTTCAACATTTCACTCCCACACACAGAGATGCTCGTCATGTGTCAGAGGTCCAGGTTTGTTTTCACAGTTTTTTAGCTGATACTTCTAGCAAAATATGAAAATTCACTTATTTCACAAGCCATGAATCAACTCTTTTTTCTTGCCTGTAAAGAAATAATTTCCCAATCGAGAGCTGTCACATACAGAAGTCTTCAGTGAGATAATCTTGATCACTGTTGTTGTAGCTTTGGTCATTTTCCAAAACAAAGAAGCCTAGAAATAAAGCTAAATCTGTCAAACAAAACACACATTCAATGATGCCAAATTTCGCACGATGATGTCACCGAAGGGCACCATATTCTCCAACGGTGAATCACTTCCTGCTGAATGAAGGCCACCACCTAACATTATAGTTAGGTACAGTATACGTCACCTTTTCCCAGTCGCGGCCCATTTTGCTCCAGTTCTGGCAATTCCCACTTTTTCTTTTTCTTTTAATGCCGCCCGACGCACAGACAGGCCTCTCTTGTTGTGTGCACACATTTTTGAGACATTAGACGGACAGGAAACGGAGCAAAGAGAGACGTAAACGTACAACATGAGCTGCCAGTGAAACCTGTCTGTTTGAAAGTAGAAGGGTGTGGTTATTTTCTGTAACTCCAGGACAAATCTGCTCCGAGTGTAACAGCTGTCCTACGAAATCCAAACACAACTGACTGTAATAAGTGAAAGTCACAGAGCAGACGTCTTTGTCGGATCCGAGTGTGTGTGTGTGTCCTATGGAAAGTAAACTCTTTTCATAAATGCTGAATGGCAGAAATGCTGAATGACAGATTGCACTGAGTGACTGAGGCTAATGGAGCCGAGGCAGGACTGAACCTGACATCATGACTTTGGGCTGGAGAAGAGGAAAAAACCTTATTATTTCTGACTGGAGAGTGTTTTTCCATGATGAAGCTTACCTCTGTGTTTCTATTCACACCAATTAAATTAAAAACACTTTGGACCAATTCATGAACAAGTGAAGACAGACACACGACAAACTGTAGCCTACATTGCTGCTTTTGAATTAGCTGGATTGAATCAATCAATCTGTGTTTGTTATTGCATTTTATTGCTGCTAACCAGTCAATACTTTCCACATGGTCTGCCTATCTAAACTAGGATTACTTTATATATATATATATTTTTTATCATTTGTTTATCAAGCTTTTGTATTGCATTGTACAATGTTAAATCATGTTAAACCATGTTTGTATTTATTATGTATGAACGGTTTTTGCACCTCACAAATGTATGCTCATTAGCTTAGAGCTGTAGTTGGAGAATGCCACCCTACAAGCCCCTGGAGGTTTTTTTTTTGGCATTTCCCCTTCACATTGTCTTGAATTTTACATGTTATATCTTTTTTAACTTTTTGATATGTGAAAATAAACAAACAAACAAACAAACAATTTGTCACCAAAGATGTAAAGCCTAGGGTGTTTTCAGACATGTGGCTTGTTTGCTTTGTTCTGATTCACGGGCTAAAACGATGCAATTGTTGCATTTTTCGTTTGGGTAGTGTGTGTGTTCACAATGCAACAGTCCCAAGTGGTCCAAAGTTTTAAACAAATGCCAAGCACGAACCAATAACTGTTCTCTCATTGGTCAGGAATCTTACCCAGACGAAGGAGGAAGAGGAGGTTCCCCGGGAAAAACAAAAACCATGGAATAGAGGTCTCAACGGGCCTGAAAGTAAAAACCTGACCCGGCTGACCCGTGGTTGAAGCCTGGGCTGGACTCGACCCAATCTGAGTGATTTGTATATATTTTTGGCCCAAACCCGACCAGAACCCGGCCAAAAGAAAAAGACAAGTCATCCTATATATTTTCGCCCCGAACCCAGTCCGAGCCCGTTGAGAACCATGGAAAATCAGCAGCGTGTTGCGTGTCGTGTCAGTTGCTGAGTTGATTACGAACCATATACCCCAGGCCTCGAGATGAGACCATCCCTTCTTGGCAATCTCGGCCCGCTTGCTTCATCCCGTAGCTTCACATCCGCCCAAATGAAGCGAACCTGTTTTCGGAACAACTGCTCCAAACGAGCCAGGTCTGAATACACCCTTATTGTTGCTGTTAGAAGAGCTCAAACAGGGAAAGAAACGTAAACTTAAATGCAAAAAGGTGTGGAATGAACTTGGTGACACTATAAATGCCGTCATCTTTATCTGGTTTTAAAAAGAGGAACTTGAAACAACTACTTTTAATCTTGTTTTATTATGAAGTTATCGATTATTCCAGAGAGCTATATTGTTTCCTGCTATTTGATATGTTATTTTATCTACAACTTATTGCTGATTATCTATCTTGATTATCAAAGTCATTATGGACTAATGGCAATAGCTGCTTCAGACCATTTAGTTTTTAGGGTTTTTTTTTTTTTTAGGGCTTTGAAGCTTATTAGGTTGAACCTATTTTTACACATCATTATTTATTGTATTAATCACATATTGTACTTTTACCTATTTCCAACTAGTTGGTATTCTATTTTAGCTGATGCTCTGTCATTAATTGTGAACGTATGCCAAACATGTTTACATGTATGTTTCATTTCTGCTTGTACAGATTGGGGGTTTGTGCATGTCTGCTTGGGAGAAAACAGGAAATGAAAGTCAATCTCGTGTCAAACTAGTACAACATAATGTGAAACAAACCCTAAAACAATCTGGATTAAATCAATGCGGTGCGTTCTCTGACTAATAATGTGCTAATATCCCTTCACCTCTGATGAAGCACTGACATGGGGACATATGATGTGAGAGGCTGAAGTATCGCTGTGCAGCTGGGACAGACTGGCTCCATGACCCTGTGGGATTGTGGGTAAATATCTGCAGCCCAGTCATGGGAATGAAATAGCTCCATGTCAAGTCTGTGACTGCACAGGGTTACTGATATGGACTTAACCGGTGCAAGGTCACCGCTCAGACCGAGAGGGGACTTTCTGTCTTTCTCTCATTAGGGACTTTGTCCCTCATGTAACTATTTCCCCTCCTGTTTCTTTTTCTGTCTCTGCAAAATACACATACTTTTTTCCCACTGTATATCTTTATAAGAAAAATATTTGCTGGAAAATAACTGTTTACCCGAGGCTTTGATGCTCCGAGGTTTATTATTTTAAGATTTAATGTCTCCTCAAGTCCTCAAAGTTTGGACAATATAACTGCAAGCCCCCACTAATGTGTGTGAGAGTTTGTGTGTGTGTGTGTGTGTGTGTGTGTGGCTTGTTTGTGAGTGCAATCTCATAATTGTAGTTTAGGCGAGGGAAGGAAGGGTGAGGATTAGCGCTCCTCTGTGCGTCCCTGTGTAATGTCTGCATGAGAACAGTGGTGGCAGCTCGTGACACGGTGCCACACAAAGAGCGAGGAAACCAGGAGGTTTGTGGGACAATGAAGCACCTGAGGGTTCAGCGCGACACTCGACACTATGCAGGAAGTGATGGAAAGAAACAATTCACACACCTCTCATGTATTTACAACAATGAGGTTTACGTTTTGGTTAGGCGGGGCGCCGCGCCGGACCTTTTTGTTGGATTTCAGTAAAACATATTATATTATTATGAGGTAGATCTGACTCTATATTATCCTTTATTTTCTGCCTTTCCCATGATGACTCAGCCATTTCAAGAGTAATTTTAACCATTTAGCTGGTGGCTATTCGCAGGTTCAGCATAGTGTTCATCAGGTATACAGTGGGCCACTGCAGTTTCAGTAAAAGTTTCTTTAATTTATTCCAATTATTCATTTATAATCAGACAGTTAAAAGAGAGATCTGAGAACAAGACACAGTCACAAAAGAAGAATCAACAACAAAGGACACAGAACTACACAACACAAGAAACTAAGAAACAATGAACAAGCAGAAACATTAAAGGGATAGTTCACCCTAGAATGATATTTCGCTCATTATCTACTCACCCTCATGTTGACTAAGGGCTGGAAGAATTATCAGAGTCCTCCGTCCCTTCTCTTAGTTACAGGGGGTCTCGGCGTAGCAGTGCATTTCAATGCAACGGTTGCAAAGGGACACCGGAGCTCTTCGTAAAAAAACACACACAAGAAAACATCCAAATACCTCCATGATGCTCGTATGTAATGTCCGTCTTGTGGTGAAGCCCCAAATTGCGTAATTGTCCCGAAAAAAATTAAATAAGTCTATATTTTAAGCTTGTTTGTAGCGGAAGCTTCTCGAAGCTCCTCTTCCTGGTCCGTCCAAATCTCGCGTGATTCGCAGTAACCGCACTGACGCCGGCGCAAATCACGTGAGATTTGGACGGACCAGGAAGAGGAGCTTCGAGAAGCTTCCGCTACAAACAAGCTTAAAATATAGACTTATTTAATTTTTATCGGGACAATTACGCAATTTGGGGCTTCAGCACAAGACGGACATTACATACGAGCATCATGGAGGTATTTGGATGTTTTTTTGTGTGTGTTTTTTTACGAAGAGCTCCGGTGTCCCTTTGCAACCGTTGCATTGAAATGCACTGCTACGCTAAGACCCCCTGTAACTCAGAGAAGGGACGGAGGACTCTGATAATTCTTCCAGCCCTTAGTCAACATGAGGGTGAGTAGATAATGAGCGAAATATCATTCTAGGGTGAACTATCCCTTTAACAAAAGTCATAAAACACATCAAGTAATAGAGATTTCTAGGGAAAGTTGTTTGAGGTCAGGTTGCAGTTCATTTCATGTAGCTAAATGGTGCGTAGAATCTGAAACCAGTTCTGCCAATTACAGAACATGAGGGATGTCGAGGATTAAGTGGTCACTGGATCATGTGGATACTAGATTTCAATCAGAGAAGAGATGTGATGTTGTTCAGAAGCTTTATGCCTCTATACAGTACCTGAATAACATGAGCTGCCAGTAAATTCACATCCAGGATGACTAAACAAAGAACTGGAACCGAGAGGAGCCACAGATTCAGGTGATACATCTTCAAGGGCTCATTGACGGAGTGACCGCTTTCACATCACTGTGACATCGTCATTTTGGTAAAATAGGGGAATAGCTGCTAAATGATCTTGTTTCAGTGTCTGACAATAGGCAGTAAATGTATCATGAGTACCATCTATATGATAGTATCACTTATTAATATCTACAAATACTAAAAGCCAAGAAAGATCCACTAATCCATTTTCATTGTAGTTGATATATTCCTTATACAAGATCTGTGGGTTTGAGAAAGATCTGCAGCTCAGCATGAATATTTGCTATGTACCGTTACTCTTTTTATTTTTATGAATTAGGTTGTAGTGATGTATGTATTTAGGTTTTTTCTGTGTTTTGCATATTGCACTTTAAATACATTAATGCAATGAACCTTTTATTTATTCTTACTGTATGTTTTTTATCATGACCTTTCTATCAATACATGCTTCTCTATATGGCCTTATGTCTTTCGTGTATCTGCAGCATTCCCCCTCTATCCGAGACAAATTTCTCCCATGGGAGACAAATAAAGAAAACTTTGACTTTGACTACATCTCTATATATGTTTGTATATCATTGTAGGAAAAGCATTTGCAAAAGCTTTGTCACATTAAGTCATGACAGTGTGACGGTGAGTCTGCATAACTATAACCTGCATAACTATCAGCCTATCTGACTCATCCATCCATCAATCCGTTGTCTATACTGCTTATCCATTCAGGGTCATGGGGGGCTGGAGCCAATCTGACAGAGGGTGGAGGCAGGGTACACCCTCACCAGTCTATCGCTGGGCCGACATATTGAGAAGAACAATTTATACTCTTATTCATACACTACAGGCAGTTTAGAGTCGCCAATCAACTGAGAGTGCATGTTCTTGGACTATGGAAGGAAGCAGGAGTAGCCTATCTGGAGAAACGCCACACAGGCACAAGGAAAACATGCAAACTCCACCCAGGAAGACCCCATGCCCAGGAATCGAACCACGAACCTTCTTGCAGAGAGAGTTTACAAACCACTGCACCACCGTGCCGCCTGAATCTGACTCGGCTGAATGGAATTATTTTCTCTGTGACATGAGAAGAAAAAAAAAATCACTGTTTGCTTTACAAGTCGTATTCCCATAGGCAACCACCACACTGTTTGGGAAAAACATTTATTTAATTAACACATAGCACATCAATCAACTGCATGAAACTTCAGAGTAAACCTGCAGAGTGTGCAGCGAGCGGGGCCGATGGAAACCTGGACGCTGCAGCACGAGAACATAAAAAGTCACAACAATGGCTCCTGTGACAAATAGGGACGATAAGCAGCAGCAACTCGCACAAACATGGAGTGCATACTTCCTCCTGAGTGGTACTGAGCCGACAGAATCACCTACTGTACCGCGCCGCCGCTTTTCCCAGAAGCACGTACACAGTTCGGAGGAAGTAAATGTTTTGTTTTCTGCAATTAAGCTCCTCAGCTCCTTGTTTTAAAAAGCCTCTCTCTTCCAGGTCTCACGTTCAGGTCTGTGGGATCAAAGATAGACCTGACTTTTGTTCAGAGTACCCTCCCCCTACCACCCTCCTCTCGAGTCTCACCTACAAAACATTTCGAAGAACTTACATGAATTATAGACGCTGTAACCATTTGCTTATATACTTAATCCTGCTCTTAAAAGAAAACAGCTATTTGAGGCCCCGGCTCCCATGCAGTTCACAGGGTACTTGAATATCCCCCCTCTGTGTGAGCAGAGGCAAATACAGTACAGTAGTGTGCATATATAGACCTGTTTGTGCCTCGCTGGCTCTCATGACCAGACAAACTCACTCACGACGGTGGGAAATTAATTTTTTTCCAGCTTCACTACATCATTAAGTGGCATTAATCCCCCAAACAGCAGCTGTGGGAAAGTTCTGGGAGGGAATAAAAGGTTTATTACACCTTTTCACAGCCGTTGCCACTGATCACTCCCAGGCAAACAGAGCCGTTTCACAAACAAAACAATGCATCACTGAAAAAGAATAAGTATTTTCCCCAACACTGCTTTTTTTTGTTGACAGACAGGTGTTCAGATTAAATCCTTTCATCCTCCACTTAAACTAATCAGTGTGAGCTCCCTGAGATGTTTGTTCCTTGGTTTTCCAACAGTAGAGACACTGTGGTGCAGACATCCAGACCTCACAAAGTGCACATAACAGGTGCAATACAATAGGATCTTTAATGCCATAGGTAAAAACGCTAAGGTGAGATTTTGTAAGGTGGCCCTGAGAGCTCAACACACTGCAATGCAAAGACACAAACGCACTACAAGTTCAGAAAACTTGTTGCTAAACTCAACAACACAACAGACGGGTTTCCAGGGGCGGGGGCATGTTGGTCTTCAGTGCATCTTTACTATAAGTTATGAAGACAGCTGAGCTATCTGTGGGTGTTGTTTGACAAAAGGGTGTGTTTGTTGCAACCCAAAACATATAATAACGGCCAATAACGGAATAATTTTGGCTATTTTAAATGTAATAAAGCCCATAACGTAATGACTTGCCAATTATGTACTGTAGGCTAATACATTTTTTGAGCCAATAGCGTAATAACAGACTCTCATCAAACATGTGAGAGTGTCATTGAACTTATGAAAGATGGGATGGATTTGACAATGTATGAAGAGAAGAAAGTCACTTCCTGTTTTAAGCCACGTTAAGCATCATGTGACTATGAAGCGAAGTGTATCACATGTAGAAAGTGTGACATTTTCTACCCTGAAAATAGTGATACATATGTTATTACATTATCAACACCAGTTATTATGTTATCAAAGGTTTTTTAATACGAGGCCAATAACATAATGACCATCCAATAATTTAATAACATATTACATTATTGACAAGTTTTGGGATTTATTACATTTAAAATAGCCAAAATGATTAAGTTATTGGCCGTTATTACATTTTGCGTTGCTACAAGCGTTTGTTATACTGTAACATCAATATTGATTGATGATTCAGACATCATTGCCAATATGTACTGTTCGCTTAGCCTTAGTGTCTCTGTCAGTCACTATTTTGTGTCCCCTTCAGTGCCCTTAGTTTCTACTGGATGCTAATAAAGACCAACTAAACTGTGGGTTATAATTCAGTCATCATTTTCTCTGCATGTGTGACCCAGATCTACTGATCTTTAAAATGTTCTCATGGGACGAAAAGACAAAAAGAAGATTGACAGCGACTAAAAACAACAGTGATGTATGTGCTGCGTTGCTGCATGAGCCAACCAATAAACAATCAATCAGTCAATCAATCCAATGACCAGTGACATCTTTATTCTCTCCTGAGAGTAAATCACAACAGAACAGTTTATGCACTCGCATAAATGGTCTTCATTAAGTGGCTCTAATCACGTTGGCATGGATAAACACGTGTCGCCTCGAGCCCTCTCGGTTGGTTCAGCTCACATCGCTGTCCAACATCTGCATGGGGGGACTGGATGTGGAGAGAGACCATGTGTCTCAAGCGAGCTGCACGACAGGAAACGGCCTGTTATTCCCACCACTGAGCTGTGATGAGTGCAGCAGCTCAGAGAGAGAGAGAGAGAGAGAGAGATCAGCCGGAGAGATCTGGTCTAAAATTAGATCTTTGTCTAAAAGTTGAACAAGCTAAGGACGGCAATGTTTTAGGGGATTTCAGATGTTAAAATTTAGGGGAATAGAATAAAACACAAGAAGCAAAAAAAACAAAAGGAATATTCCTGGTTTCTAACATCAAAACACTCGACTTCCAGGTTCCAGGAAAAGGCCGATCGTGAGATTCACACCTATAGCAGCCTCACAAACTCTTATCAGGCTTTCCATCAGTTTCCCACACTGTGTCTGCTGCTGCACATGACTCTGTGTTGGAGATTGTTTTGTAAATGCTGAGGCAGCAGGATAGAAAGAGTTTTTTTTTTTTTTTTTTAATACCTCATGACTTTTTTCCCGGCCCATTGCAGGTACTGTACCCTGCTGCCATCCAGTATCTCCGTGACTGTCAGGCTCCTGTTATGTTCATCTGACACCTGTCATCCTGTTTCATCCCTGTTGATGGTTTGTTTCCCCTCTCCATTCCCGCAGCACAAAGGGGGGAAAAAAGCCTCAGGGTTACTGGCTATTGTTTATACCATCCAAGCCTGTATCTGTTTCTCTCACTGTGCACAATCATTCGTGAGATTTTCTTCTTTTTTTTTTACGCAACGACAAAATTCCTTTGGAGCCTGGGAAAATCTCCTAAGTGAGGAAATAATATTGACGTCTACACTGTGGTTTCCCTGTTATACCTGACAGAGAGTTTGGGTTATGCCGCTCTCAGCCAAAAATAAACCAGTCTTTTTTTTGTTTTTTGTTTGTTTTTTATGATTACTGTATGCATGACACAAAAGCAGATATTTAGCAGCAAAGTCTGGGTCACAACTGGTTGCGTTTGATGGCGGCGAGACAAAGAGGGACTGTGTTTACGCTCTCACTGAGCAGCTGGGATCATTTTTGCATGAACATGTTTATCCTCCAAACTGCTAACAGAGCGACCGGAGAGATATTTTTTTGCATAACAGAATTTCATCAGACTATTTCTATATGGGTAAATATTTTGATTATTGTAGTGTTTATACAGCAACTCAGTTTTACTGTTTAATTTGTCTGCTGGTCAGATTTACAGTGGCTTATAGCCCTGTAACTAACATGTTCATAAACAAAGGGTTATTTTTAGTGACCACTGCTGACCTGTCCTCGCAGCCCCTTGTCCCCATCCGTCCATTCAGAGTCACTGAGCTGGAGCGGGATAGTCCAACGGGGACGGATCGTCTCTACAGCGCCCAGAAGTTACACAACCACAGATACACAGCTGATGGTTTACACCCGTTTTAGCCATTTAGCCAATGACCCATTGAACCCTTATTAGCAATCCACTGGCTAACATTAATTCATTTCCATATTGTATGAAAGAGACTGGATGCTACACCGAGTTCGTATCAGAAAGAAAATGGGACCGTTGGTTAACATGCTAACTTCAGAGGAAGGCAAAAAAAAAAGAAAGAAAAAGAAACGAAAAACATTGGAGTTGCTTTCCACAGCTGCAGACAGCTCAAGGCCAAGGTCAAGGTTACTTTATTAATACCCTTTGCCTGAATTTGGTCTGCAGTGAGTCAGCATTGTGATACATAAAACATTTACAAACAACACAGGACAAATAACAGGACATATGGGCTAAAAAAAAAAAAAAAAAAAGGACCTTGGTATAAACAAGATGTGGATAAAATAAAGGAGAGACCAGGAATAAAAACAGAGGAGTAAGAACAAAATAAAAGAAAAGTCAAATAATCTGTAGATAAGAAACATACTGTAGATAACACCAAGTTAGAATAAAAGGTATGAAAGCTGTTTTTGTTGGGTTTACAGGCTGGTACTATGCGCCTATACGTCCTGATGGTAGCTTGGGCAAGAGAAGGAAATAAAGTTTGATGCTGAATTCACAACATTTCTTCACAACTTGCTAGTAAACAGCTGTTAATGCTGAGGCTGCGAAACTTACAAATATCTGATTTAGACCAGCAATGATTGATTGATTTTAGGCCAGTTGGAGGAGGCTCAACCTGTAAATACAATACTGCAATATAATATTATCAAATCATGAACTTAATGTGGTGAATGCTCTATAGCAAACAGGAGCCTGTTGGTTCACACCCAGAAGACACAATGGTGAGTCCAATACTCACTGGCTCTTTATGTGATAATTGCTCCACTGTGTTAAACAGCTAGTCGCTAACAGTGTCTATACCTACAGTTTGGTGCTGAGCAGGTGCTTATATTGGCTTTTTCAATGAAAACATCTGCCTGATGTGAAGATTAGACCCATAGAGTAAATTTATGGACCCTGAATGGTAATGAAACGAGCTGAAACTCACTCTAAAGCTCTGTAAAGCCTGAACTGCGAGCGACTCCTCTCACCTCATCACACAGACATTTGAAAGGCCCCTCGTCGATAACAGCTGCTTTAAAGGCTTCTGTTCAACAGCCAACTATCAAGTTTCAGTTTTCATGCTTTTCTACAAGCGCTCGAGTGTGAAATACACGAAAACTGCTCTGCTGATCTGAAGAAGATTATGTCGCATTCAATTTTTTTTGTCCTTGCACCTCATAGACATGTTTTCATATAGAGGTTTCACACCAGCAGGGCTCCAGTTCCTAAACCCAAATTTTGAACCAGCCGGCACGTTCAGACCGAAAAAAATAACAGGTTCGGATCCTAAAAAGTTGGTTTTCAAGGGAACCAAGAAATGACTGGTTCTTTGCGAACCGTCACATCATTAGTGGGTGTCCTATTCGAGGCTGTGAAGGCGAGCAGGAAGGAGGAGGAGAGGGGAAGCGACTGACAACCTGGAGAAAAAGTGCTCTGCTAAAGAAACAAAATGTTTTGCGGCCATTTGGGAATCTACATAAATACATTCAAGAAAAGCTAGAAAGCAGAACAAGAAAGAGTTGTATGAATTCCCCTTTGGGGCTTATTAATAAAGTAAAGTAATTCTTATCTTTGAACTTGGGGAAGAGATGGCAAGGCTGGGTTCACGTGAAATACACCAGACCAAATAATGAACAAACTTAAAGGGATAGTTCAACATTTTGGCAAATTGGCCCATTGCCATAACCCCTATAGTCATAGCAGTAGGTTCGTTACCTTTAATTGTCGGTGCAAGCTATTTTTAGAACGGCGGAGCAGAGCCGCGAGCTGCTCAGAGCTACGCTACGGAGGCTCGTGGGATTTCTTGGTTTTCCTCATCAAACTCATCAAATACACAATCCAACAACTCCACAACGCTCTGGTGGACAAGTTGTGACCTGCACATTCATCACGCTATGAGATAATAACATGCAGAAGGTTACGAGACAGAGTTGTTTTCGGGGCAAATGCAGAGACTGCTTGCCGAAAAACTGCCCCCGACGGGAACACACATGCATGAATTTACACACCCACTTTGGTTCCACATAAACTAGTGTGAACGGTACTGGTTCGCCAGAAAGCACCAAAGCTCTGAGATTCAAGGACGGAGAGCCAGAGCCAGAACCGTGTCTGTCTGAAAACACCCGTAGTCCCTGAATGTTTTCAAAATCTGGCCTTATACCGCTGTACAGGTAAAATACTTTTCTGGCTGCACTCCTCTATAACCCTCAGTACCCGGTATCAAACACAAGCCTATATAATTGTGCAGACTTCAGGAGGGCAGGCCTCCTCTTGGTCTGGGCGCACTGGTCATCGCCTCTCCCTCTATCTGGTCTCCTCCGGGGAACAAAAGCTCTCACTGTGTGCGGGGTCGGACAATTTTGAGAACAACGAGGCGTCTGGCTCTGACACAGTCAAGCCGACGGCGACGCGGGCCACACAGGCTCTCGTCCTTTCATCACAATTATATTTGGTCCTTCTCCTAATTGCGGAGAGCTGGCTGGAGTGAGGCGAGAAGGCGGGGGGCTGGAGGGTTGGGACTGAGGGGCTTTATTGAACGGTGGAGGAGAGGGACGAGGCAGGGTCAGGGAGATGGTCACTCATTAGGGACTGAAGAGCTGCCAATCTCCCAGCTGCCTCTGCTCAACTCATGGATTAGGCTACTGCGGAGGCAGAAACAACGCACATCGCTGTGGTTCGCTTGCTCTGCCAGTTTTATAGGCTATACTCATTCCCTTCTTCATTCGTTTCTTGATTTCTCAGCTTTTGGTGCCCCCCTGTTGTGTTTTTTTTTTTTTATCCCTTTTTATCAATTAGCATCACCAACCTCCTCTGTGTGGGCAAAGAGAAGTGAGAGAGAGCGCGATGCCTCCTGCATCATTCATCACTGACACCAGCAGGGAGGCCCATGTGCAGCATCATGTCAGTTTAACAGGCCGCATGTTCAGTCAATTTTCATCTCCCAGTGGTCGTCATTGAGTTCCAGCAGCAGCAGCAGCAGCAGCAGCAGCAGCAGCAGCAGCAGCAGCAGCAGCAGCAGCAGCAGCTCGGGGAATGTCGCTCAGCTGCTGCTGCTGCTGCTGCTGCGTCTCCCATTATTAAAGCCCAGGAAAGTACCAGACTTTAACAAGGTGTTGTTGGGGTGATATTTCGTGACAAATGAGAGGTTTATTGACGCTCATGTGGCGAGTTAATAAAAGCCACAAATTCCCAGAGGAGACACAATGACAGATGGAGAGAAACAGAGGGTTTTAAGGAGGTCTTCAGGCCTTCTGCATCATATATCAGCTGAATAGAAACATTTTTCTTTAAGGTTTGTTCTAAATGAACCTTTCTGCACTGAAATATGTCTGTCTTCTAAATCTAATTATATCATGCAAACATAAAACATGTTCTGTTGCTCTTTCATGAGCTGGTTAACATCTACATAGAAATGGCTTCTTATGATTATAGTGTAATCTACCGTTAGCACTTAGTAAGAAGAGGAGAGATGCTCCACTTCTGAGACCAGCGGCAGAAAAAAACAATGATTCTGCAGAAAATGACTTATCAGGCATCAGAAAGTTCACCAATCTACGAGCCGATCTGACGCCACGTCTTTAAAGTCAGTTTTCCCCTGCATTCATTTCACCTCTTAAACTTTCCCACATGCATTAATATCAACGGGCTACTAATGATTTTTATTTTATTTCATTTAATTCCGTTTATTTGATAGGGACAATGCAGGTTAACACAGTGACACCTCCACTCGTTACAAACAAGTCAATGTGACCGATGTTCTGCACACAGAGATTATAGCTAATAGTTTCCAACTTGCAGACTGTGTGAGCACGACAGCGACTGATGTTATCTTGGAGTTTTTTGAGACAGCATGGCGTCTTCAGTAGCTATGGTCATGAAGGGAAGGAAGATAAGTCATAACAGACTCATCATTAAAAACAACAGTTTCAGTTTTCAGTTCAGAAAAACTGTTGTTTTTCTGTCATAGTGACTGATTAACTAGAACATAGAATAAAAGAAAAGTCCCCCGCATTTGATCTCTGCAGCATGTGTTTTCCAAAGAGCTTCAATGAGCCAAGCAATAAAATACATGATAAAAGTTGTAGTTATTCTAAATGGACTGGTATCGGATTGGTAGTCGGTATCTGCTGATGGGAACAGAATCAGTATCAAGAAGAAGAAATTGGCATCAGAACCTATAAAGGAGATTAGCTACTTGTCCAATAGTTTCATAACAGATAGAATAGAATATACTTTATTAATCCCTTGCGGGAAATTCTTTCGTCACAGCGCTCCAGTGTACAAAGGTAAAGAATATTTATTTAAAACTTAAAAAAGGAGAAAAAGATAAATTACAATTTAAATATTACAAAAATTACAAAGTTAAATATGACCAGAATTACAAAGTTAAAAACTATAAGAATAAACCCCCAAATTTGCCCCTCGCCCTCCCCCCGTCTTAACAAAAAAACTATCTTGTAATGCTCTTTGTACCACTCTTTTAATTTATTCTATTGCAATGACTCTTGCAACTACTGTTTGTACTGTATTTGTATTGTAGTTGATGTTTGTACTGTGACTGTACTGTGAATCATGTTGGTGATAAATTCGACTATGGATGGAAATTAGAAATTACTGTAGTTGCTGAGCTAAATCTGGCATATCCATGACAATTTTATTGTATGTTCATTCATATGCCGAGCACCAAACAAATCAATCAATGAATAAAAACCCAAAATGCACCACTCCACCACTCCAGTCCTTTCTTTAAAAATGCAACTTGTATCAAATTGTACATCAATGTAACTTGTAAGATACCTGCTTGTGCATGAAAAGGTAACCTTAGTGTAAAAGAGGAGACTTAGTGTAAAGGACTTAAGGACAATTAGATGAATGTCATGTTATATGAGACGTTTTTTCAGTGTGTGTTCATAGTGTGGCGGGAGACATGGTTATTGTTAGGATTATGCATCACGGTAAACCTCCAAAGAATGAAAGTAAGTCAATACAACGTCCTCAAAAGGACGCGCAGGTCTCTGTGTGTGTGTGTGTGTGTGTGCCTACTTATTGTTGCTGGACCAGTTCCTTTAGCTGTACGTCGGGGACCTGAATGAGGACATTGTTCCTGCAGTGATAAGGTGTAATTCAGGCTTGATTGTGTACGAGAGTAAGAATCTCCGGAAAGTGTATAGTTTGTTCCCTCCATTCAGTTCCCGCCTGTCAGGAGGAAGCCAAAGTTGATTTCACTGCACAACAGTGGTCGACAAAGAAATAACACTGAGGGCAAACGGCTACGGTTGAAGTGTGTGCATAAGGCTGCCTTTATGTAAAGTTATGAGCTGTTTTCCTCTGTGATTTAGGCTACTGCAGAAGGAAAATGGGAAGGGGTGAATGTGAATTACATAATATTTAGGTACTCAGCAGAGTTATTGCTAAAACACTACAGGGATGAGTCTCTTCACGGTCGTTTTGTATCACAGTGATGTCATTTTAAACCGAGGCTTTGGTACCGGGGTCCCATCAACCACTGGACCTGACTATAGTGGGCCAATTCAGCTAGAACAGTACGGCTCTTCATTCTCAAAAGACAGAAAAATAAATTTCCTGTGGACATTATTATCTATCCAGCAATAACATCTGTCAGCTTAATGTAAGTGGGAAAACAGCTTAGTAGCACATAAACAGAGGAGGAGACAAAGTTGGAGCTGTATTCATTCAGTGACGGCTCTGGCTCTGGATCTACAGTCATCTACAATCTACATACTTCAATACTAAGGTTTGTCCAACACTAAGGCTTGATAACTGATGCCAGGTCAGATATGTTAGATGTGTCAGGAGTGCTAAGACCCCAGCTGTCAACACATCCTCTGTCCGTCTCAGACTGGATGCCATGAATGGCTGCCGCGACAGACATAAAAGGGAGCGGAGAGAACACATGTCCGTCCTCTCAGACAGACACTGGTCCTCTTCTTGTCCACTAACCATTTACATTTGTCAGTCAAACATCTCAGCACTCTGCTTTGAGGTATTTGTTTGGTCCGAGTGAGTGTGAATGTGAACTTAAATCTTAAATGTGACGTCTGAGACTGAGATTTCATGTCTGATTTTTTTATTTTTTGCACAGAGCTTTATGTTTTCAAAGTAAAGCAAACATTAAAGCAGTAAGCTACCTATCATTTCGGTTTATTCACTTGGAAGGAGCACTATTTCGGATTTCATTTTTGGTTAAAGAGGAACTATTGTACCCTGGGTATAATTAAAGCTTATTAAATAAAACCAGATGTGTGACAACTCCATGCTGGGTGTTGGGCCTGTTTATTTTAATTACCATAAAGCAGTAGAAGATCTACCTCATAGCAACTGAAAGCTTTATAACAGTCACCTAAATGGACCTACTGTTTTCTTTTGTCTCCAGATCTTGACAGATTTTCACTCAAATTTAAGCAATATGGGCCAAAAATTGTAAATTTAACATCTCAATAACTCTTTAGCATGTGTATACTTACCTAAATGCCAGATCAAAATGAGTTCAGGTGTCTCAAAAAGATGTTAAGGACATCCCATAAAACATTTTATGGTTTTTAACTCAACTACTATTCAGAAAACAAAAGTGAAACCTTGGACTGACAGCGTACTGGTTTGCCTTAATCCCACTAACTGTATCTGGCAGATAAAGCCCATTATCAGCTTATTAAGTTTGAGCAGCTTTAAATGTGACAACTAACAGTAACTGCAGCACATTCAGACGTGTGATAACTGACAGTAACAAACCACACGTTGGCATGTGAAGCACTGACTGTTTATTCACGACTCTGTGACACAGATGAGCTTTGTGAAACCCAAGTAGACACGACTTGGTGTCGTCTGTTTGATGCTAATTTGTTGTGCGTCCAAGAAGAAACACAATACTCCTGTGAAATATCAACTGCTGCCAACCTAGCTAGCTCTAGCGAGTTAGCACACGCCGCCGCCGGCCCGGCCCATGCACGGACCGTTAAAGGTTTCTGAGCTGGTACCTACTGAGTGAAGTCTTAAAGGGATGGTTCAATATTTTGGCAAATTGGCCCATTGCCATAATCCCTATAGTTTTTGGAGTAGGTTCGTTACCTTTATTTGTCGGTGCAAGCTACTTTAGCAGAGCCGTGAGCTGCTCAGAGCTACGCTATGGAGGCTCATGGGATTTCCTGGTTTCCCTCATCAAACTCATCAAATACACAATCCAACAACTCCAAAACGCTCTGGTGGACAAGTTGTGACCTGCACATTCACCACGCTATGAGATAATAACGGAGCGTTACGAGACAGAGTTGTTTTCGAGGTAAATGCAGAGACTGCTTGCTGAAAAACTGCCCCCGACGGGAACGCGCATCAGCGGTTTTGCATGAATTTATCTCGAAAACAACTCCGTCTAATATCTAACAACATAAGGTAGACCTACCAGCAAATGCAACATGGCGACATTGTGTCTTATCTGTTAGACCTGTTCTAGATCTTAGTTCCCCCGTCATATTCCTTTAGTCTGTGAGAGCCCACATCTCACAGACGTATTTCAAGAATCCACAGCAAACCAGCCAACTCTCTTTGGTTTTCCATTTAGTTTATTCTCCTGTTGCATCTGTGCATGCATCAGTTTGTAGCCTATCATTGTTTTCATTAGCTTTCCCACAACAAGATGGCAGCACCCATGATCAAAACCGACTCATTTGTTCCATAGGAAAACGCCATAGACTGTAAGAAAAATGCACGTCTTTTTCACAGCTTTATTACACAATGCTAATCTAAAGATCGACGCCTCCGCTGACCAATCAGAGCAAAGTACGGGGGCGGGTCCTCCTCTGTTCGTAAAAGGTATAAACAATATACAACATAGAAAATAAACAACTCACAGTCTGGAGCCTGCTGAGGAAGTCAAACAGGGTTCAACTCTTGTTTTGAATGGCTCCAAAATCTTTCTTCGGCATCAAAATGCTTCAGTATGTTTTCTATTATTTCATATCAAAGACTTTGAGCACACGCTCACAGTTTTTCCTTTTACAGAAGTTTGTGGGCGCCAGTGAAAGAATGAATTATAAAGGCCTGTTAAACTAAACTAATAGGTCCAGTGGCCTTGAGGCTTCAGAGAGGGGTTTTTGACAACATGTAGAAGTATTTCTTCTATAAAGTGGTTCTTATTGGTGGTTATCGAATGTGACATCTTTACAGGCAAGGGCCAAAAAATACAAAACAAAAAAAGACATTGTGTGTTTTAGAAACGCAGAAATGCAAAACAGATAAAATAGGACTAAAAATACTGCAACATTACATCACGTCTACTTGAAAACTGCAACCCCATAAATGCTCAGAAAGTTAAAAGATTAAAAAAAGACAAATCCAGCCCATATTATATTCAGAGATATTTTTGGCTCAAGTGTTGTGAGGTCTGGAGTGTAGGCCCGTGTATTATCGACACGGCCTCGGAGAATGGCTGTGGTTAGCTGTAAACGCGTGAAGGTGGCTGTGGAGTTGTGAGCTTTGGGAACAGCCGGACGCCGTGTTTTGACCACTGGCTGCAAGACGAACGTGCTGCCAACAGCTGCTGCTCATGCATGTGCACACACACTCACATTCACACACACACACAGCATGCCATTGTTAACAGCTGGCAGGGGTTTAACTGCTGTATTACTCTAGACACGCAAAGGAGCAGGAGATAATGTGGCATAACCTAGACTGTCAAAACTGAGGAGTAAATGCAACAATGTCAGATAAATGTAGTTTTCTTTCCACCTGTTTCAACATGTGTTTTAAATCTATCATTCTCAGTTAAAGAGAAAGAAAGTTTAAGTGGACGTTTTCTGCTTAGGATGTCGTTTATGTTCTAAGAATTAGTGTAGAGTTGCTGCAAATAAGTGAAAATAGCACAATGCAAAAGCAATGCAAGAATAACCTCTCCCACTGCGGTTTGGAGCTAAGAAACTAACATATAATCAGCCAACCGTTCACAAAAAGCATATGTCACCAAAAAGTGATGATGGTGTGGGTCTATAAGTTTTTTTTTTTTTGCGTTTTTTAATGGTTTCTGGACAACAATAAACACAATTCTTGCTTGCAGAATGATGGTTTTAGTTTCTTCAACATTTTTCTTGTTTTTTTAAGGGTGAAGGGCCACAATTTCCTAACGATTTATTGCATGTGCAAGTAACAACCTCAAAATAAAAAAATAAAAAAATGCATGTATTGGTATTTTTCCATTCAAACCAGCTCTGACTTGCAAAATCATTATGTTCTTATAAATAGAAGATAGAATACTTTATTGTCATTGCATGTTACCACACAACAAGATTGTTCACCCCTTGTAGCATAAGGCAGAATAACATTTATTGAAAGGTAAAATCGCAATATCTCTTTTTCTCTACTTCTGATGAGGATATTTTAAGCTATTTATACGCATGCTGGATCAAGTTTAAAGCAGAAGTAAGCGGAATGCTTGTGTTAATATAAGTCTTAAATAGTTATATCTTCCGACAGCAATCACTTATATAGAGTGTTTGGTCTGAAACACGGGTCTGTCAGTCACTCTGCTCTGCTCTGAGCCGAGGAGAAAACTTTCCTTGTATCCTACAACCTTTATCCAATGAGGAAAGAGAACAGCATAAAGGGGCGGTCCTCTCTGTGTGTGCAGCTAAGGGATGCGTGTGAATGTGGTGACGTAGGGACGAGGGCGGGGACTGCTAACTCCATCGGCTGACAAGAAGTTAGCCAAAACGACCGGATCGCTTACTTCTGCTTTAAAATTCATAATATGACATAATTGTATAGATATGACACATATAACTAGCCTGGTCGCGCCCACACTAGTGACGTCACGCCTCGCAAAAGCGCTGCTGACTTCTAGTCTGGCCAACCGTGCTATTAACTGGATTTCTGTCTCCCGAATTTTCGGGAACTCCACCCTCTTCTTCGAGAGCCAATCAACGTCGAGCCTCTCCAACGGCTCTGGGTAGAGGCGTGTTGCAGTAGAGCAGCGACCGGAACCTCATTGTAAACAGCAGCATGGAGCAGCGGACAAGAGCGGTGTGATTGGTTTAAGCTTCGACACCGCCTATTCTGGCTTCGACCAATAGCAGACTGAGGCATTTGAGGGAGGCGGGTAAACCAGGTTTGAAGGATGCGCTTTGAGAAATGGATTCTCTTAACGTCTTGGCCAGACCCAATGCTGAGTATCAACATTGGAAAGTCGTGCCAACCAGGCTAACATATAACAGTTTAAAGAGTGAATATCAAATGTATATTCATCTGGACTTTAAAACAAATCCTAAGGTTTGCATGCTGAATTTATTTATGGCGTCACTGTCATGTTTCTAACTATAGTTAAAGGGATAGTTCACCCTAGAATGATATTTCGCTCATTATCTACTCACCCTCATGTTGACTAAGGGCTGGAAGAATTTCCAGAGTCCACCGTCCCTTCTCTGAGTTACAGGGGGTCTTGGCGTCGCAGTGCATTTCAATGCAACGGTTGCAAAGGGACACCGGAGCTCTTCGTAAAAAAACACACACAAAAAAACATCCAAATACCTCCATGATGCTCGTATGTAATGTCCGTCTTGTGCTGAAGCCCCAAATTGCGTTATTGTCTCGAAAAAAATTAAATAAGTCTATATTTTAAGCTTGTTTGTAGCGGAAGCTTCTCGAAGCTCCTCTTCCTGGTCCGTCCAAATCTCGCGTGATTCGCAGTAACCGCACTGACGCCGGCGCAAATCACGCGATATTTGGACGGACCAGGAAGAGGAGGTATTTGGATGTTTTTTTGTGTGTGTTTTTTTACGAAGAGCTCTGGTGTCCCTTTGCAACCGTTGCATTGAAATGCACTGCTACGCCGAGACCCCCTGTAACTCAGAGAAGGGACGGTGGACTCTGGAAATTCTTCCAGCCCTTAGTCAACATGAGGGTGAGTAGATAATGAGCGAAATATCATTCTAGGGTGAACTATCCCTTTAAGGTGGGAAAGGGAACGGTGAGTGGTTGGAAAGTAGAGATTAAAAAAAAGTGGGGGGCCAGAGTATAAAAAAGTAAAAACCAGAGCAGTAACAGTGTGTGGGGATGAAGCCAGTGGGAGATCTGGGGCTCCAGCCAGGAAGAGCAGGTCTCAGGCCCGGGGTGGAGGGACCGGTCGGCTCTGGAGGAAGCAGGAGGGG
Organism: Trachurus trachurus; assembly: GCF_905171665.1. Taxonomy (NCBI): domain Eukaryota; kingdom Metazoa; phylum Chordata; class Actinopteri; order Carangiformes; family Carangidae; genus Trachurus; species Trachurus trachurus. The sequence continues at coordinate 9,463,471 of NC_139895.1, read as the reverse complement.
TGCTGGGTGGAGATGAGCGAGGTTCCCATGCCCCGGAGGCCCCTGGGGAGTAGCGGTAGCAGATGTGACGTCTGGGGCCCGGCCTCCCCTCCCCTCCCTCCCTCCCTTCCCTCCCTTCTCTCCCTTCATCTCTGCTTCCCTTCCTCCCCGGGTCTGGTCGGCTGGACGTCCTGCATGCTCTCCGTGTCCTGGTTTGTCTGCTGCTTGTCTGCAGAGGAGGGAAGAGTCCAATCCATCACTCTGTCCTTCTTTACTCTATAAATACAAACACAACAAGGCCAACGCCGACTCTGATTGGCCAAGAGCTGCTATTTGTCTTGTTAGTATAAACCAATCAGAGGAGTTTTGATCTCCTTGTCTATGAGGAATATACACCCACATAAAGGTCTCATTGAGATGTTTTTAAGGGTGTACATTTGGGGAACCTCTGGTATTTGTATTACTTAGTAAGATAAGAATACTTTCAAATAATTTCATTGCATTTAAGGTGTTATGTTGAATAGGGTTAGTTCATGAAGATTTTAAAGCTGTGGCAGCTCCAGTTGGATTATGAACACAATGGCAAACATGATGAGCTGCTCCTATACTTGGCTAAGTCATAAATTTAAAGGGCATTTCCAGTCGTAATCAATATTTAAGGTGCCGACTGAATTCAATTCTAGGTGTCACGAAGAAACAGCCATGACTTAGAGATAACATATGACACAGCATATTTTAGTCTGCTTATATACAGTACTGATGCTGATGCTACTTTTGAAACGCACAAAGTAGTTCATTCATTCAATTAAACCTCCTGTGGTAAGATCTCATGTTTACAAAATGATTACTTACTCAACAAAAACTAAATGAATGAAACTTATATGTTAAAATATTTAGTCATGGTGAGTTAATCTGACATGTGACATTGTGTTCAAGACACCGTGACTAATATCAAGGTGCTTTGTATGTTTTAGGGATTCTTGTTTCACAGTATTTGGTTCAGTAATTCATGCGTCTGAGAAAAATGGGCGAGGATTTTCGGTGGAGTGCACAGTGTTATGATCCAGAGCCATGAGGAGACCCTATCATAACAATGATAAAAGAGCTTTGTGGGTGAAAAGGCCAAGCTCAAGTGTTTGAAAGGGAAGTGTGAGGCTGCAAAGAAAGAAACCTGTGGAAGAGATACAACAGTAGAGGAGGAAAGGATCCTCCCCAGATCCACCCAGAGCCAGTTTTTCCAAGAGTCTGTCAGCATGAGACAGCTGTGAGGAGAGGCCTTTATCTCGCTAATGCACTGTATTACAGCGGGCCTCTTGGAAAAAGCCCTGTCTCTGTGCGGCTGGATGAAAAAGATCCGGATTGGATCCCCCCTCCTCTGAACAGATTAGGACCCTGTGAGCAGTCACACATCTGCAGCCGCCACATTTCTCTTTGAAGCGCTGCGAGTGGCTGTCGACACCCATCAAACATGGCAACGGGAGCACGGCCTCCGACGCCGCACCCAGGGACCAAAAATCTCTGGGTTTTTGAAGACCAGCAGCAAGAGGCTTTTCTTTGAGGGGCCTCTCTTCCCGAGCTCCCTGGTGATCTGTAAATAAACATGTGTAAAGTCCCCGACTGATAAGTGCTCGCTCTTCGCTTTGTGCATGGTTTTCATTGGGAATTGGGAAGAAAGGACAGGGGGTGATGGAGGCATAACAAATTAAGAAAAGACTTCCTGGATGGTTGGAAAACAACTGCTGGGCCATTCAGGATGATAGCATCAGGAATAACAAACAGGAAATGACCTCAGATCCTCTGTGAAAAACGCCAGAGGAGTTACTGTAAAGCGGATGCTTTCAGGTCCTGAGAGACACGTCCTCCCTCTAGGATACGGATGTATTTTAGGGCTTCTTTTTTTTTTTTTTTTTTTCCTATTCCCAGTTTTAACAATGGAAAAAAATCAACCCTGTTATCTAACCTTGGATTCTTCACATCCCAGTTTGTTTATCTGACAACACGACCATCATCCTCTAACTAGATAATCAGTGAATCTTCATGCTCTTTTGCAGCAGATTAATGATTAATAACTCACATATAAATGAATCAAATAAAGTCAGTCAGCCTTCTTTGATACTTATTTAAAAGACTCCTGACCATGAGGTAAAGTTAAAGCTGCCAAAAGTTGTAAGAACCAGGAAATCATTGTGCTAACACCGCTTTGCTTGGCCAAATTAGTGGTGATATAAGACAGTTATACAGTTCTTTATTCTTTCTGATACTCAGGGTAAATTGTGATATGTGGGTGTGGGTATGTGTAAATCTTTTATTTTCCTTTTAAATTCTTCTCTTCCTACACCGGCATTAGTGTATCTTTATGGCGATCATGGTTTTCAGGCCGTTATCTATTTTTTGTACACTGTATTGTCCTCAGCATCCTCTCTCAGGCTTTCTATTCACAGTCGTCATGTAAACTCTGCACCACACAGAGAGGGCTCTTCCCTATTGGTCCTTAGGGATACCCCCCTGCCCTATAGAGCACCTGTTTCACGTTAAAGGACGTCCTCTCACCTCGCTATACCAGCCTCCCCCCGACCTACACACAACAATACAGACAACCCTATACTCCTCTGAAACACAACACAGGGATATACGGCGTTAAATATAGATCTCTGAACAACGTCCCTGTGGAGCGCCCATCTGATACCATTGTCCTCTGGTACATTAACACCCACCTCGGTCACACAAAGCTGAATCTTTGAGCGCGGCTTGAGGACGAGTAAAAGGGGGCTAAAGACAAAGGGGGGTAGTTTCTTTCTTTCCTTCCTCTCTCTCTCTCCCTGTCTGCCTACAGGGCAGGGCTTCCCTGTCACTGAAACTATGATACCAGAGCAAAGAGGGCAAAGATCCCACAGCGTCTCAGATCTGTTGTCGACAAAAGGTAAAGAGTTTGTCTTCCTTGTCAGGTTTTGTTTCAGATATTTGGCTTTGTTAAAGAAATCTAGTGAGTGTGTGTGTGTGTGTGTGCTCTAAAGTTGAGTTGAAGAATCCCACTTTAGATCAACTTCAACAAAGATGCTGCAGACAGTAATAGAAGCACTGCCCCCTTCTGGTTATTACAGGTATTGAACTGACCAAGGGGGGACATTTCTACCTGAACTGCAGTGGGGTGAAAGTATAAAGTCACATAAAATAGAAAAAAACTAACATAATAAATCTATATATCTATAATTAAGTATGTTAATTAAGTGAATGTTATATGCACATTGAAAACTACACGGTTGCACAATGTCCTTCTTTTTTTTTTTTTACCCAATAATAAGGTGTCTAACATTTTCCTCTTCAGGTCAAAGAAAGTCAGAAAAACACTTCCCAGACTGGTTTCACACATAAGGTGGGAGACGATCTTTCCAGGCGTGATGTGTACTTTCGCGAAGCTACAGTATATGGGTTGGCAAGCAGCTCCGAGGTGCATCCTGGACACGTTAGTTTAAATCCAGACTGCAGCTGTGTCAACAGCATGGCCCACGCCACGGGCTCTGCAGATACTGATAATCTGCCAGTGTATCACTGAGGTGGAGAGATAAAGTGGATAACAAGTTTTTAATTGGCACACGCTCAGACTGCAAACTGTTGGTTGAATTGTATCTGTTGTCAATGAGTTATAGGTCGTAAACTTTACATCCAAACATTTGCAGTGTAAAAAAAAAAAAAAAAAAAAAAGCCACACACTGCAAAAACTCAAAATCTTACCAAGAATATTTGTCTTATTTCTAGTCAAAATGTAATTTCTAGTCAAAACAAATCTAATTCTACTTAAAATAAGACTCATGACATTAAAAGTAGCTTGTTTTTAGACACTTTTTACTTCTTTCAAGCTGATTTTCACTTGAAATAAGTAGAAAAATCTGACAGTGGATCAAGTTTTTCTTTCTTATTACAAGCACAAAAAACTTGCTTTCACTGGCAGATTTTTCTACTTATTTCAAGTGAAAATTAGTTTGAAACAAATGAAAATGATCTAAAAACAAGTTAATTTTTAGGTAGATGAGTCTTATTTTAAGTGGAAAGAGGTTAGTTTTGACTAGAAATGAGACATTTTGACAAGAAATAAGACAAATATTCTTGGAAAGATTTTGAGTTTTTGCAGTGCAGTTTAAACCTTCATTCCCACATGATTACTGTGTTTTAACCCTGGATCAAAGAACGTCTCAGTCCGCAACCAAGCTTCAAAGAAAGAAAATATGTTATTACCAAATTACACATGATGAACTCTACAACTTAAAGTACAGTAAATAACTCCTTTGATCATTATCATCCTCATAAGGTTTGGTATGTCCCACTGATCCAGGCGTAAGAGGGGGAGGGAGTTATAATTGAATTATTTTAAAGTGGCCTCTGCCAGCCTCTCCTCTCTAAATCGCCATATGGAACTGATCTGCTGGGGTTTTATTAAAGGGCCTCGGCTCAGGACAGAGGTCAAAGGTCACTGCAGGTCGTCTGCTCCCCATCAGTGTCTTCGCACCACAAATCCCTGAGGTTGAATCCGCAGCGTCGGACACATGAGCTTGGCTGTTGATTTAGTGGTTAATGTGAACCTTTTATAATATAATAGAGATTAAAGACTGGCCACATTAAAGCTACAATTGTTTAATCTGTTATTAAAACTGAACTTGTGTTTTATTAGGTTTCTCAAATCGAGTATGAGGATATTAAATAAATAAGTTTCAGTAGCCTACCCAGTTGAGAATAAAGAAAACGACTCTTTCCAGGGTGGATGAATGACTTTAAATTAGAGACATGTTATCAGTGAAGTGAAGTCAGCTACTGGTGTTTAATGTGTTTACTCTCTTAATTTGCTAAGTGGCTAATGTGGCAAAGGCCAGAGGTTAATCCACTGAAGCAGCTCTCAGGTCATAAAGAGTTCCCTCAAGCACTTCAGTTCCTCATTTGGAGAAAGTCAAGTGAGCACATAAAGGAGGTCCAAGATGAAAGGTTATAGAAGTTCACGACTATAACAGTGGAAAAGTCCAACACTTTCCAGATAGAGAGAATAAATGTTTTCAAATGTTTACAACTTAAAGTTTATTCTCTCACCAGGTTGTTTTCAGCTGTTTTCACTGAAGAAATTGCTCAGCACCAAACACTGATATGTTGGCAATTAGTTGGCAAACACAGTGGAGAATTTATCAGCTACAGAGACAACGATGTCCCTGGGAAGATAGCGGAGACCAAAACATAGTCAGATAATAATGAGAATGAGAATGAATACCAGAGTTACATTCATCAGATGTTCAGAAACTTCAAATTAACGCACATGTTACATGTTAAGTGATATATTTGTGTTAATATAAGTCTTAAATAGTTATATCTTCCGACAGCAATCACTTACATAGAGTGTTTGGACTGAAACACGGGTCTGTCAGTCACTCTGCTCTGCTCTGAGCCGAGGAGAAAACATTTATCGTATCCTACAGTTTTTATCCAATGAGGAGAGAGAACGGCATGCAGGGCTGTGTGTGCAGCCAAGGAACGCCGTGAATGTGGCGACGTAGGGACGAGGACTGTTATGGTGCGTTCAAGGAAACTCGTATTTTTCCGACCGTGAAGTCGTACCAGTTCGATCTGGTACGAGTTCACGGGTCAGAAGTTACGAGTGGCCGTTGTAGTGACTTTCACCGGTAAAACAGGTCGGAAAAACACGAGTGGGTTGCCTGGAACGCTACAAAGTCGTAAGTTGTGACTTGAAGCTGTAATTTACGATTTCAAAAGCCTGCCTGGAACGCAGCATTAGCGAAAACGACCGGACCACTTACTTCTGCTTTAATGTGTTTATCCTGCAAGCTTTAAAGTGATACTTTATTAAAGCCGCGTTTACAAGGGATCGATAATTATGCTCTTGTCAGGGCTGATTCCAATACTGATTATTAGTAGTAATCAATGAAACCTATAACTGATATTCATTTGCAGTAAAAAAAAAAAATGAAAATTTTGGTGTCAAAATTTGGAATAACACACCTGGGATTCGACTGATTACAGAAAACAGTTTCTTTTATACTGTGAAGAAAGACTTTACATTTTTATTGAATAACACAAACTCCAACACGAATTAGAGCCCAACGGAGCACGTTTTAGAATAATTTAATTTGATAAGTTATCGGTGAAAAACAAAACAAAGATGCATCTTATTATAATAATAATAATAATGCCTTATATCACTGGATATTATTGGCCATGCCGATAATCGGTTGACCCCTATAGTGTTTACAGTGTTTTACACAGAGGCACAATCTTAACACACGTAAAATTAGTGTTTCAAGATTCAAGGGTCTAAAGATTCATTATTTCAGTTTGTGCAGTAAAAAGCACGGTTAGCTCTCTATAGAAGATGCACTAAAGGGCTAATGTGCAATAATAATAATAAGGAATGGAGTTTGTTTTATATCATATTACAACTCTCTCTCTTTCTCATGTTTTGCCAGAGCTGGACGTGTCGGTGTCGTCCATGTTGGTGCTGATTACAACACTCAGCCAGCCACTCCATTATAAGGTCAGAGGCCAGAGGTCAATGTCTGACCCCCAACACCGCTGACCAGAGCATGCTGTGTGTGTGTGTGTGTGTGTGTTGGGAGGGGAGGGGGGGATAGTATACACAGTGGGACACAATATTCGCTCGCTCTCTCCCATTACTCCCACATCCACTCCCCGTTCACCACTTCCTGGGTATCCAGTGTTATGGACCAGCCAGTGTTTGTTTCTTTCCCAAGGTTTCCAACTGCAACAAACTGAGGGAAGAAGCCAGCGAGCACAAACACACGGAGGGAAACGCACAGTGCCAGAGCCAACATTCCTCCTGCAGCGCTGAGCTATTATCAGTGTCGGCTGGAAACAGAGGTCAGAGGTTGATGATGAGTGCAAACGTATAGAAAACTAAAGATTAACCTGAGCAGGGTTAGGAGGTCGAATCCATGAGTGGGACACAAAAATGATCCAAACTTTATTCGTGGAAACTACTGGCATCTGTATTTCACTTGAATATTTTCCTTTGTTGCAGTTTTATACATTTACTCCATTGAGATTCATTGGAGTAAATGTATGGAGGTAAATATTAAAGGGAAATAAAGGACTTTTAATACCATTTATCATAGAGCCGATACAGTAAATCTCTCCATGAGTTGAGCAGAATTAATTGGCAACTGTGGAGGAAAATAAAATAATATCTTAAGACACTTTATATATAAAAATATAGATAGTAGCACTGTATGAATGTGTGTGTGAAGGGGTGAATGTGACTACAATGTAAAGTGCTTTGAATGGTCGTAGAGACTAGAGAAACGCTTTATAAACGGAGGTCCGACCGAGTCCATTATATGATTATGAAATAGATACTGTAGGTTGTGGGCTGTTGTTTGGACAAAACCAGACATTTAAAAATACAAATGGAGACACAAAAAAGTAATAAGTGTAGCTCTGGTGAACCCTATAACCCTATACAGATCATAAATAAATATATAAAACCCATAATTAGAATTCAACAGATATGTAATTACATCATTCATAATTATCAAACGTTTTGCAGTATTTTTGTACTTTTACTTGAAAAAAATAAATGTAAGACTGCAGCTATGTTGCCAAACTCAAGTGTTTATGGTGGGAAGTGTGTAATAAATAAACTGAGACTCAAACAAAATGACAAAATCAGCCACCTGATTTCCCTTTTTATTTATTTATGACAACACTTGTACTTGTATCTGTATCTCTGTGTGTGCTGGTTGTGGTCACGGCTGGTTGCAGTCATTTATCCGGCCTGCTAACTTGTGCCTCCTCCGCTGCCTGAGGCAACGTGCAACGTGTGGCTACCGAGTCGACTGTTGGCTGGAGATGCTATCATGTGTGATTAGTGTACAAGCGTGTTTGTTGGCACACGCACACTCCCTCGCTCTGTCTGATAACAGTTACAGCTGTGAGCTGCCCTGAGGTGAAAACCCCTGCACCTGCCTCTGTCTCTGCCCAGTGTAAACAGGTAAAGAAAAGAAAAGAAAAGAATAAAAAAAAAAAAAAAAGAAGCAGCATCTGTCGGTGGGGGTTGTAAACGGAGTCCTTTGCACAGAAGAGATCAACTTGTCAGGGCATGTTGAGGCCATCATACCTGCAGAGGGGGGAAAAAATGCTGCTTTTATTAGACGTGTGAGATCAGTGAGGTTGTAGGGGACAAGACCCAGAGGATCAGTGATGCAAATGAGACAGGAGATTAGAAGATTTCATCCAGCATGTGGAGCAAAACGTCACCTCTGAGGGGCATTCACTCATTCATTCATTCATTCATTTATTCATTAAACTATGTGTAAATGTTTGTCCAGTCCAGTGGTTTTAATGAGAACAACTTTTAGAGTTTATCTCTACCTGCCTCAACTGAAGCTGTGACTATCCATTATGCTGTTTTTCCTTTAATTTCTGACACTGTTTTGTTGATTCGGTATCGCCAATATCATGATTCTATTGTGTACTTTTTTATAATTGTCCCTACGTCACCACATTCACGCGCATCCCTTGGCTGCACACACAGAGAGGACCGCCCCTTTATGCCGTTCTCTCTCCTCATTGGATAAAGGTTGTAGGATACAAGGAAAGTTTTCTCCTCGGCTTACAGCAGAGCAGAGTGACTGACAGACCCGTGTTTCAGACCAAACACTCTAGATAAGTGATTGCTGCCGGAAGATATAAGACTTATATTAACACAAACATTCCGCTTACTTCTGCTTTAATCTTGTAATCAGGGTGTCATTGAAAAAGATATCCTGCTCTCAACTGGCTTCCCTGAATAAATAAAGGTTTGAAATGAAATGTGTTGAGCATTTTAGGTTTTTTGAAGTAATACAACATGGCCGAGCCCAAGGCAGCCTGCATGGCATTATACCCACTGACCTGTACAGCTGCACGCGCTGATTAGGGACTTTTCTGACTCTCCTCACACACTCACACTAATGTACACAGACAGGTAGAGAGAGAGAGAGAGAGAGAGAGAGAGAGAGAGAGAGAGAGAGAGAGAGAGAGAGAGAGAGAGAGAGAGAGAGAGAGAGAGAGATGGTCATGTGTCTTTCGGATTAGCTCTGTCTGGACAATGTGTGGCTCCTAATGTTAAGGTTGAGGGTTTGATTCCCATTTTGACAGAGATCGCTCCCCCCATGACGCTCTGAAAAGGAAACATTCAAGTTTGTAATGCAGTCTTGCGTTTAAATTAAAGCACCAGTTCTTATAAATGAAACCTGCAGTCTTTTTTAAACTTAGAAAGAACCTATCAACATTTTATACAACCTCTCATTGGTTAATGGTTGTTGTTGTACCTATTTGTTATTTTGGGATCTCACCGTATCCATCACCAACGTTTCCAGTTGTCCAAAACTTTCATTTATGACCAAATACCTAGAAAATGTCACAGCTTTGCCCTTGTTGTTGCCTTTTTTCAGGCTCCTGATCCCTGATATCCACCGATTAGTCCTCGAGTATATATTATCACTTCTTCACCAATTCCCTGACAAGGACTTTGCACCTGCACCTGTTGGCATTTATGAATAATAAAAAGACAAGGCTAAACTAAACAGTAAAAGAAAATGATATTTTTTCTTTATTGACCAAATAGTTCAGTGGTGTCTCAGTTCAACACCTACCTGCAGCTACAAGCAACTTTTAAAGTGGAGCATGTTTATGTTGTGAATCAATGAGCACACCTTAATATCATCATGTTTTTATTGGCTCTCTCACAGGGCATATGCTTTAGTGATAATTGGTTCTTCAAGTACTTAAAATATGCATGAATTTCAAATGGTTTATGTCAATTTAGAATATTTTCTATTTCCTCACTCGGAGAAAAGTGAACCATCCAGCAGCACTATACTTACATAATGAGAATAGAGAGATACATATAGTTTTTTTGTTAGAGGAGCATATTAAAGGCGCATGTCTCTCTCTATCTTTCTTTCTCACTTTTTCTTTCTCTCTCCTCTCTCTTCTTCTTCTTCTTCTTCTTCTTCTTCTTCTTCTTCTTCTTCTTCTTCTTCCTCCAGAGAGCGGGCCAATCCAGTGAGCGAGCGAGGGAATCGATGCCCTGATACGAGATTCAGCCTAATGAGGATCAGAAACATCTTAATAAAGACCCATAATCCACCACTTAATCCCTCATTACAGAATCATCTACATTCACTGGCCCTGCTCCATACCGCCGCAGTGACGGCACATTCTGGTCCATTGTTCTGCCTCGCCTCATCTCTCACCGAGGGGCTACGTCTCCCTTTGTCTCCTCGCGGTGTCAGTTATATTTGATCCGCTCTCATTAGACTTTCAGACGAGATGAGCAGAAGGGCCTGAAAATAGTGCTTTTGTGTGCACTTCTATGCTATCTCCCGTCTGAAATGGAAAGTGAGACATATGCTTAATGAGGAGAGGATGGACTGGGACCTGCCGTCCTGACCAGAGAGAGAGATAGGGAGTGTATTGTTAACCGCTGTGACAGATACCGTGGTTATAGAGGACACACTTTTCCACCGCATCTCGCCGCCTCGCCGTGTCGCTGATTATGACTTTTGAGAGAGTGGAAAATTACTCTGAAGTGGGACAGATGGATTAAAGTTTAGTGCTGAGCTCTGGAGAGCTTCTGAGGCTGTGTTGTAGTTTTATGCAGCATTAACACAAAAGTTAGTAAAGTTTTACCCAAGTTACAAAAAAAAAAGGATTTTGAAGTAGTATAGTATATATGTTTTATGCCTTTTAGTTGATAGGAGCTGTTAAAGGGATAGTTCACCCTAGAATGATATTTCGCTCATTATCTACTCACCCTCATGTTGACTAAGGGCTGGAAGAAGTTTCGGAGCCCACCGTCCCTTCTCTGAGTTACAGGGGGTCTTAGCGTAGCAGTGCATTTCAATGCCATGGTAGCAAAGGGACACCAGAGCTCTTCGTAAAAAAAACACACACAAAAAAACATCCAAATACCTCCATGATGCTCGTATGTAATGTCCGTCTTGTGCTGAAGCCCCAAATTGCGGAATTGTCCCGAAAAAAATTAAATAAGTCCACATTCCAAGCATGTTTGTAGCATTAGCTCCCAGTGTTGTTGTCCGGTCTTCCGCTGCCAGCGCGCATGCGCAAGAGCACATGAGAGCACTGAGACCGACTCGAGTCTCAGTGCGAACATTGCGCATGCATTGAAATGCACTGCTACGCTAAGACCCCCTGTAACTCAGAGAAGGGACGGTGGGCTCCGAAACTTCTTCCAGCCCTTAGTCAACATGAGGGTGAGTAGATAATGAGCGAAATATCATTCTAGGGTGAACTATCCCTTTAATTTACAGGAAACTGGGAGGCAAAGAGAGGGAGAATGCAGCAAAGGGCCACTGGTGGAATTGAACCAGGGCCCAGAGTATAGCCTCTGCATATGTTTCGTCAAAATTTTTATTTTTAACAAAAAAAATGTCTCTACTCTTAGACAATATAAATATTAAATAAATTAAATTAAATTAAAATATTTGCAAATACACGCATTTGACACCTGCTCGTCCTACTAGTAATCTGGCAGTAGGGGCCGGGGGTCCTATTAAGGATATTGTGGTGTCTAATGGGGCGTTCACACCGAATGCAATAGACGGCAATACAATCGCGTGAGACGCTTGTATCGCGGCACTTGATAATTTTGGACTATTCGCGTGATTCGTGATTCGTGATTCGCTTCATTTGCGCCGCTTCAGACGCCTCAGATGCTTCATTCATGGCCACGTTTCGTCACGCCATTTACATTGATTTTCAATGTAGAGTTGCCACTCAATTAGCGTCTATCACATTTGGTGTGAATGCCCCTTAAGGGGGTTTCAAGTTGTGTCATTGACATGAACCAATGTCAGCCACTCCTGGAGGCCCCCTTGCAGCTCAGGGGCCCCATATGCAATGGGGCCTGGGTCGCCTTCCCTGTTGCAACGCCTCTGCATGGGACAACTTGCAGAATATTCAAAAAGTTTTATCATTAGGATACTTTTCATCTTTAATTACATTGCACGTTGTTCTTGTTTTAGCTGTCCTGTAATACATTATTTTGATGTTCCATTCATTGTTAAGGTATTTATTTATTCTTTTTTGTTTTTGTGGCTTTTATTGCTGTTCTATTTCTTGACATTAAAAAAAATGTTTCATGTTTTTTGTATCCTGACACTTTTATGCAATCTTCACATCAGTGTTTCTTGTGTCTTGGACTTTTTAATATATCTTTTTTCTCAGCTATATCAATCCATTTATTATTTGGTTCTAGAAAAAGTGGTGAGCAGTGTGTATAAGATCATTTATCATTATACTGTGTGTTTGTTTTTATCTCACTCTGGCATCTCCGTGTTTCAGGAGGGGACTGGGATTAGGGTTGAGTGCAAATAAACAACCCTAACACACTGTAAATTCAGAAAAACATCATCGTGTTGTTGTTTTTTTTGCAGCGCCTGTCTTGTCAAATTGCAGAGGATGTCGAATTGATCTTAATTAAAAGTAAAATCCTAGGGAAAGACCTGTCAGTCTGAGAGCTATAAAGCAACAAGCATGTAACAGATATTTGCTAATAACTCTTTTCATTTCTTGATCTTCTTCCACATCCATCACGCTGAAATGAGAGCCATGGAGGAGAATGATTAGAAACAAAAAAACGCCAAGTGTAATTATCCTCAACCACAACAATAGCAAACAGACAGAGAGAGAGACACACTCCGGTGTCGACTAATGAAGGAGGTTAATATAGAATTATGTGTCGAGAGAGGAGGAGAGATCTCTCTTCCTTTAGGTGAAGCAGTGAGATGATCCTCGTGAGGGTTGGATAATTAGCCCCATGAAGGTGTAGAGAAGGCTGATTCTTAACCCGCACTAGCCCTCCCTCTTCATTACTCTGTGTTCGGAGGTGAGTAGGAGGTGGAGGGGGATAAAACAAAACAAATAAAACTCATTAAAGGTGCCCGTGTGGCTACAAATCCCCCCCTCTGCAGTATGCTTACATACCACAGACATCATTAGCTCTGGTCAAAGGAGCCATCGTTATTCTGCCTGGATATGAACGCAGATCAAAGCCCGCTATAGTTCATTGTCTTTTAACCCCAGGCAGGATTCTCAAAATCAGAGCTCCCTTTTTGGCAGCTTTCCATTTTTTCCTCCCATGATCTCAGCCTGTGGAGACCCATAAAATCACACTACATCTCAAAAGCAAATCTTGAGATGAGAGAGAGAGAGACTCTAAATGATTTCTCCAATGATGCACCCAAGGCAGTTTCTTGTTGTGAAGAATGGAGTTGATTTTTGATGCTGCAAAATAGATAAGGGTTCTTTTGTAGTTCTATAAAAGAAGAAGTTTGATAAAATCCTGAAGAAGAGAAGTTGTTTTCACATTCAATGACAACTTCAGCGTCAAGAGATTTTTCCCACGTTGTTATAAAGCCAAGACAGTGAAGCCCAACTCAAGGTGTGGAAAACAGTCTTGGTTACCAGAGTTTTTGTCAATTCAGAATTGTCTTTAAAGAGATAGTTCAACATTTGGGCAAACTGACCCATTGCCATAATCCCTATAGTTTTAGCAGTAGGTTCGTTACCTTTAATTGTCGGTGCAAGCTATTTTTAGAACGGCGGAGCAGAGCCGCGAGCTGCTCAGGAGGCTAATGGGATTTCTTGGTTTCCCTCAACAAACTCATCAAATACACAATCCAACAACTCCACAACGCTCTGGTGGACAAGTTGTGACCTGCACATTCACCACGCTATGAGATAATAACTGAACGTTACAAGATGGAGTTGTTTTCGGGGCACATGTTCATATGTTTTCCCATTCACATTCATATTGTTGCATTGTATGTGTAATATGTGTAACATTTCAGTGAAGGCCACCACCTGTGTGCCTGCTCTGTCATTGTGCTGCTGCATGGGAGCAGTCGGCTACTGAAGGAAACACACAATTGAGCAGAAACAAACCCAGACGGCCCTTAAGACAATATTTACATCTCACACACCCTCTGAGCGAGTCTGCTGTCCAACTGCAGCGGTGTTAATACAAGCAGAGAATCTCAGCTATTCATGTATTTATAAGACAATGTCCAAGTTTACTATGTCAGACTCTAGACACAATGGTTTAAATTCCATTACGACTGAGACTAAACTTCCTCCATCCCAGTTCAGCGACTTCAGCTGACACAGGTTTTATTCATAACAAGAAGGCGCAGCTGCAGCCGACATATCTCTAGTTCTTACTTTTAAATCAAAAGATTTCACAGATGGTGAACGGACCGATCGACTTGAGGTTTTATGGTGATGTTTTAATGTTTAGCTACCATAAAAATTGATAAAGCTCTTGTTGCTACAGGCATTAAGCAATTAGTTGTTATATTTGAGTTCAAATATAATAGTCCACCTAAACTTTGATCAACCATTTTCTATTTGATTTAAGCAGAATATTTTTAATGATATGTCTCTTTGTATCTGTTTATAAAACCATTCATTCATAATTTCCTTCATTTTTAGGAATATACTCAGCAGGATTTTAAATTTGCTTATTTTAGCTTGATTTAGATTTAGCTCATTTTAGTTCTGCTTTACTTTGCTTAGCGCAAAGACTGGTACGCTCCAAAGGTAACCAAATCCAACCAAAATCCAGGACCTCAAAAGCTAAGTTATTATTATAGTAGTGTTAAAGGCCCCATGGCATGAAAAATGTGATTTTGGTTATTTTTTCGTGCTTGGGGAGGTCTCTGGGCCACGTATATACTGCCCCACGCATCAAACTGGTCATAAATGGAGAAACACACACCGCCCATTTGTAGGAACATTCTCTTTAAGACGAGCAGATAGCACTTCCTCCTTTCTGTGATGTCACACACAAGGTAACTCCGCCCACCGTGACCAGTTGTTTTTTTTCAATTTTTATGAATGCAGCTTAGGTTTCAGTTACTTGCCTGTGATTGGCCCGACCACATGACACTCAAAAACAGTCAGCCAATCAGAGGAGAGGTTCTCATTCTCTCTTCTGATTGGCCAAATGACCTGTGCCTGCTAGAGCTCCAGAAAGAGGCAACAGAAAGGGGCAGTAAACGATATAAAAGTGCACAGCATGGGGCCTTTAAAGTATTCTATAGCATTTGCAATGCTTTTTTTTTTTTTTTGCAATTTTTTTTTGTTGTCACACCTTTTCTATTTTCATCAGCCAGGCCATAACGTTGTTGAGTATATTGAGAAAATATGGGTGAGAGATGAAAGTTTTAAAGCCACTGGCTGGATGAGAATGAGATATAGTTTCACATTAACCATCAGGATAAACGCCAACACACCAGCAGTTTAGGATTTGACAGTTTTATTCAGTGCAAGGAGTCTAATAGCAGGAGTCGGTGATGCGCCTCATGCTCATGAACCTCATGCCGCTCATGCCCATGTTCATGAAGTTCCTGTACTCGCCGGGCCTCATGTACATCATCCTGCCTCTGTAGTTGGGCTGCTCGTACATCAGCCAGTGGCCGTCCATCACGTTGCAGGACATGCAGTTGCTCATGCGGTAACGGTCCTGGATGTTGTCACAGTCGTCCATCAGCTCGTGCATCTGACCACCGAAGTTCTCCCTCTCGTAGATCCTCATCCTGTAGTTTCCCCTGTACTGTGGAGCAGAAGAGGAAGAAGGAGTGGGTTTAACTCTTGTGTGTCACTCAGCAGAGCTCACCATCTACAGTAAATCTAGCCCAGTGTGAGATCTCTTACCATGGGGATCATACGGCAGGACCTGATGCTGTCGCTCATGTTCATCATGCTCATGTAGTCGGCGTACTCGCCCCTCCTCATGAAGTACTGGTTGCCCATGAAGTTGGTACGATCGTAGACCATGAAGCAGCCTCTCTCCACCCTGCAGGAGTGGCACCTGCTCAGGTAGGAGGACATGTCGGGGCAGTCGCTCATGCACTCGTAGGAGCGGCCCTGGAAGTTCCTGTCCTCGTAGAAGACGATCTGAAAAAGGGAGAAAAGTTTGGATTTTTACTCTTCTGTTTAAGTTCATGTTGGTTTCCAAATGCTACTGCCCCGATTACCAAAAATGTTGAGCTGAATAATTAAATTCGAAAAAGGAAAACTCACTCTGCTCATCATGTTCATGCCGGTGGAAGTCATGTTGTTGGTAATTTGACAGGCGCTGCTGCTGCTGCTGCTGTTGGAATTGCTGCTGCTGTTGCTGCTCTTGCACCGAACTGTACTCTCCCTGGTTTAACCCTTGTCTTTTATACCTGCCCCCCGCAGACCGGCCCTTTGTCCAAACCCCCTGAGCCAGCAATGACGCCATAGAAGTGGACAGAATACGGAGGGATTGTCTACATTTCTAGGGGCCATTTCTCGTACAACGCGTGGGGGGGGCGGCCACAGAAAGGGGTGAAAGGGTTAACAATTGGGGGCTCGCACCTTGACATTGTTTGGACATTACGTGACATACTGTGTTTTGCCAGCGACAACATTTTTTCCGTTGTTTTTTGTTCCTAATGCATGGCCTGTTGTTTGTGAAGTCATTGACACGGGTATGTTGTATTAAATACAGAACAGAACTTTTAAAGAGGATTACATCATACATTTTCCAATAACTGACAAATACTGGGAATAACAGAGGGAAAAGTGTTAGTATAATCTTTTAATTTAGTGAAAACTCTTGAGCTAACTCAAATCTAAACATTCAAGGGTGGGTCATTCTTTGTCTTTTTTAAGTGAGTGAATGGTTTACATACAGTATTGGATGTTAGATGTGTTAGAAACCCAAGCCCTCTGAAAAATACCTTACATCTAATAATATCAATAATATTTCCTATCATCACTTTTGCTGTTAGACATGAGGACATTAATCTTGGTACATGTATTAAATAGTTTTAGGAGAATATAAAAGTCAGATGGTGTGTCTCTTAGGTAAAAGTTGGCTAGATGGTTATGTAAATGAGGTCGTCTATAATCATTCAAATAAAAAGAATTGTACAAAATTAAGTACAATAACTTTTTTGACATAAACCTATATTACATCAATAATAAACCCTGTGTTTAAATCTTATTATAACGTGCAGTAGCCTCCTATAGGTGAGGGATTTCTATCCAGTTCAACTGACTGATTTGATGTTGCCACAACATTATGAAGTTTGCATAGGGACACTTTAAGTAATTGTTTATATTTTGTCATTACGTGTGATAAAAGTACACGGGTGAGCTGGAATATACATAAAATGTAGTTCAATAAAACACCAATAGCATTAACAAACAATCTTAAAAACCGTCAATATACAGGAGTCAGATAAAGTTATAATTAACATATTTCTGATTATTTGACGTAAGTGTAAGGAACAATATTCTGAATGTTTTTGCTCTCGTTCATCAAAGCTCAAAAAGAATTATGACTTAAAATCATTTTAAATCATCAAAATACCCAAAGCAGTAATAACAGTGGCAGAGTGGACAGTGCGATAAATATAATGCCCAACTGAAAACAGTAAAGGGTACATTCATGGATGGAAAAACACCAAGGGGGCCCCAGGTTAGAGATTATAGGCTGCTACCGACCTCCTCTGTACATGTAACATGGCCCCAGGCAGCCACCCAGTAAGCTACTGTCAACAAACCCACTACCTACTGTTATCTCGTCACCTGACAGAATATTAGCAGCCTTATAATACTTCTATAATGAAGGAATAATTAACTTGAGACACAACTAATTGAGGCTGAATCTGGTATGAGTTTAGTAGTATGGAGTTTCTTATAAATTTCCTCAATTATTATGTTCTGATCTGGAGCCCTTTTATAAACAGCCTTGATTATTACACGGTGGTTAGGCGAGACACTACAGGCAAAAACACTGTTTCCTCCTCGTGCACTGATCAATTTTGAGATTTTGTCTTCTTTCAAAAGAAATGGTAGAAAATTCACATTAAGGTGGTTAGGGGATCTTATTTTACAGTACAAATCAAAGGCCGTTTTCTCAAAATGAGTTTTTCCTTATACTAGAAATAGCTAGAAATCTCCACTTCAGTAGCACCTATAGAGACCATACCTTCTAGTTTTATCCCTTTCTAAGGTTTTTACTGAGGGGTTTGTTGATATATTATTCACAGCCTGATTTTATTTTATTCCTAAAAACATTGCAAAATTTGATCCCCTGTAAAAACATTTGAATCTAATATGTCATCAAAATAAAATGAGAATTTTATCCATTGTTCAGATTTCTGTTCTGGAAATGTATGTAAATTAGTGCATATTTAAAATAGAGTAGAATAGAATAAATAGTACTTTATTAATGCTTTGCAGGAAATTGTGTCACAGCAGCTCCAATAGAATAGAATTAAAAAATACAGAAACATAAAGTAACTTAGGCTAGCAATAAAATTACCAAAATCTGTATAAAATTATAAGGAGACATAAAACACATTGACAGTATCAATTAGAACAGGATGAACAATTGTGCAGCAATGTAACGTACACAGGTGCTGGTGTGCAGCTCTTTAATAATAATTATTAGGCTAATATTCTGTATTAAAGAGTCTGATGGCTGCTGGCAGGAAAGACCTGAAGTTACTCCGCCAAAACACCTCCAGCTCAAGCAGTGGATGTGAGGAATTTATTTAGATATTGCCTCATTTACATATTTCCACATAAAATTTGACAAAGCTTGTAATACAAAAAATATTTGTCTTAATGTAAGTAATAACATTGGGAAGTTTCATGGTGATAACTGTGAATGTTTTACCCTTTTCACCTGTACTGTGGTGTGTTGAGGTAATGCGGCTGCTTGCAGTTCCACCTCTGGACACAGAGTGGCGCTGTGGCGGCGCTGCCTCCACTCACTGTGACTCTCTTGTCTTGGAAACAAGAATCTGTGTTGTCAAACGTTGCTAAGGAAGTCGCGGAGCTACTTTTCTGAATTAGCCACTCTGAAGAGACCAAAACAGCACAGCACAGTGTGAATCAGAGGTAAACCTGGCTTCACTTATTTAGCGACACGTTAATAACCACGCAAGACGGAAACTACCAACATTAATTTATTGGTACGAGTTTATTATAAAGGTTATAACGCTGTAGCCGTTAGCTCACCTAGCCTGCACGCCGCTAATGTTGTGCTAATATTTAATAGCTTTACGTTTAATAACTAACGTAACTCTGTAAACCTAGAGGGTTGAGCATTATGATAGAGCTGTGTATCTAAATGTGACTTGATGAGCAAAGCAGCTGAAATCACGGTGCTTTTATAAAGTGATGAAACTGGGAAAACAATAGGATTAAGTTATGGCCCCCGGTGTCCTGGCTAAGTGTTAGCATTAATTAGCTCCCGATGCTACAGTAGCTCTTCGTTTAACGGTGTCTCAGTGACACAGGCAGGTTTGTCAGGTTAATTGATGAGCTGCAAAAGATAAAGAAAAGGATGAGGTATACTTTAACTCATCTCGGGGGCTCTGTCTGGGATGGAAAAACTGCACACAGGAGGGTCTAACTCAAAGAAACAGCCGGTTACAACGCATTTCAATGGACTTTATTGCATATAAAAAGTGTAACAGGGCTTCAGACTAACTTTTTTAACTGGGAGCAAAGTGGCCCCTAACTTAAAATGGAAAGGAAAATTAAGGGGCACAAAGTCATTCATGATCCTCATACACTTTGGCCTGTTGCCACCTGTAATGACAGATACCTCTTTGAGTGTTAAAAACAAGCTAACAAACACACACACACAGAGCAAATTTAGAGGTTGCACATGTGCAAGTAGATGAAATATTTACTTGCACTGCTTTAAATTTTAGGGCCAGTCTGGAGCCCTGGTTTACACACACACAATAACAATATTTAGGGAAGATGAACATGGTCTCAGATTAGCATTTTATGATTTGGTATTCAAGGAAAACCTATCAATAAATAGATCCGAAATTATTTACACTCTCTCTATATTGTATGTTCTTCCACAGAAGTAAAAGTCAGATGAAAGTGGTGCATTTGTGACCGAACAGCCCCACCATCTCACTTTATAATACTCTGCTCTCTGTTTTCAGGTGTTTGCCACTAAGCGATGAGAGAGCTTTATCCACCTGACCGCAGCTGGCCTCAGACATGACGAGAAGATGACTGAGAATGGAGAGGACAGGAGCAGCATCCATCAGTACTACAAGACTCCTGACAAAGGAGACTCAGTTGTCAACGACAGCCGGCCACTCAAGACCTGCTTAGTCGACGTCAAACCCTGCAAGGAACACAATGATACCCTTGAACTCACAGCTACTAGAGACAGGGGAGAGGAGGAGATCAGTCCATACCAACCTCGGCCGCCCTCGCTACCCAGGCAACTGAAGCTCAGCAGTAAAAGTGGCTCGGTTGCGGAGACGCTGAGAAACAGACGACTCAGAAACAGCCAGGAGAGTCTGAGCGACCCGGCTGAGACCGGCTCCTCCACAGACTCGCTCAAAGACGACCAGACAGTCACAGCTCGTCGTGCCTCCGCCGCCGCCACCGCCCCCGTAAGGACCCAGGACTCTGGCGCGAGACCCCACTCTGCTGCCGTTACGACAGGATCCCCGGTCTTTCGGGAGCGAGGGGGCAGCCTCTCGGAGTACGACGGGAGGCCTCACAGCCAGCAGAGCGACCCCACGGACCACCGGGGGCGGCCCACCAAGCTGCGCCTGTCCCCGGTGCAAGCCATGGGGCCGCTGCCCGCTCTAGAGAAGAGCTTCGTGTCTGCAACTCTGAGGGCGGCTAATAGGATTGACAGGGATTGTTTGGATTATGCTGCACCGGCCAAAGAGGACCTCGGGGAGAGACTCCACAGGAACCTGAGCGACAGCCGGCTTCTGGAGAACATGGGCTCGGACAGCGCCTCTGTCAACTCCATGAGGTCCACCTACAGCGTGCTGAGCCCCATCAGACCTCAGGATGTGAGGAACAGGTACAGTAGAGCAGAGCAGCACAACATGTAGATGATGATGATGATGATGATGACAGCAGCTGGAGTCCTTCTCACGCTGGGTGTGAAGGCTCTTTAGTAAAGGCTTACTCTTTGTGGTATCAGAAGGCTATTACGGTAACTAAGCTGGTAACTTACACATAGGCTGTCGGTGACAACATAAAATCATCTGTGTATTTTTGCTCCTATCATTTAATAGCACATATAGCTGAGATTACAGTATCTCACTCAGCCCAGGCTTCAGTCTTTGTGTTCATAAGAGGAACTTGAATGAATGAATGAATGAATGAAAGACTGATTTCTCAGTTAAAGGCTATGTGATGGAAAGGGTGTAGGTAGAAGCTAAGCTTATGTACACCTACCGCTTTTACTTAAATAGTACTCATCACAAAACAAAATACAAAAAGAATAAAGCAAATTAGTCGTATCTATAAACTTGTGTTTCCCATCACAAAAAAATAAAAACCAGCGCACAATCCAAAATTTAAGACCAGTAAACTTAATTTTTCCATATTATAATGAGAAATTACATAATTTCATTACATAAAGTCTTTTAAAACTGGCTAGTGTGCTACATAATTTCATTTTTTCAGGACAGTTTCAAGTTTCAAGTTTTATTTATTCATTTAAGAAATGGGACGATGCTTATTAATGAACATTAAAAAAAAAAAAAAAAGTAAATATGAAAAGAGATTGCTGCCGTACGGCTAATTTCCATCTCTTGTCCCATATAAGATTGGAAGAGAAGAGAGGAAGGACAATAAATTGATTGTACAGTAAAGTGCTAATTTGTATTGCAGGAGTGCCCATATAAAGTGCTGGATTGCGGGCCAAAAGTGCCTGTATAAGGTGCTACTGCTGTATTCTATTGCAGGATGCTGGGCCATAATAAAGTGCAAGATTATACAGTAAAGTGCTGATTCGTATTGCAGGGATGCCTGTAATAAAGTGCTGGTCTGTTCGAAACGTTAACTCCTTTAACATACACACAGTAATTTTTTTACATTGGTTCTAGTCTTTGGTTTATCAAATAATAATCTTCCTCTTAGGTTGTATCTGGTGTCTCATTTTAAACAGATTTTGGACATGTGGGGTGAGAAGTTTGTTTATAGCTGTGTAGATGGTTTGTTTCACTAACCTTATGTGTACCAGCATTGTTTATGATTTAGATTTTATCTTCTACGAGGCTACTAGTACTGCCTGTGCTCTCTGCTTGGGGCGGTGGGTGTATTGCAGGTGGACCTTGGTTCACCAGGAGGACTGACTGACTGTTAACGCAGCTGCACCAACAGACTGTTAATTTTGTCCTGAAACCCGGGACTCCAGACATTTACACATTGTGCGTGTGCAACGCTCGCATCTTTAAGAGAAAAGAGGAACATGATAGTGTGGAGGGGGATTAACACAGGATCAGAGAAGATGCTTGTTCAGCACAGTTTTTGACAGGAGGAGGAGCAAAAAAAATCTTGATACACAGTCAGAGCCCAGTAGGGAAATTATTGACTGAACATCTAAAGACCAAAGTCTTGCCTTTTCTTACAGTGAATATTTAAGATTTAGTTGTAATCAGCTGAGATGAAGGAACCTTAACCCAACTAAAACCGCTGTGCGAGCCAATAGAAGTGCTAATTAATTTGTCCTCCTACCAAACCAACGTGTGTATTTTTCTAGGAGCTTTCTGGAGGGCAGCGTGCTGGGAAGCGGCGCCCTGCTCGGGGCGGAGGAGCTGGACCGATACTTCCCTGACAGGAGAGTGGGCGTCTACGTCACCACGTGGAACATGCAGGGAGAGAGGGTACGAGGAAGTCACGGCTCCGCAGCAGCATCCAGCACACCGAAGACACAACACAAGTTCACCGACCGAGTGGTAACAAAGTTTTTTTATCATTTTTTTTCAGGGGCTGCCGAACAACTTGGACGACCTCCTCCTCCCGACCGACTCTGAATTTGCACAAGACTTTTATGTCATCGGGGTCCAGGAGGGTTGTCCTGACAGGTAGGATGTGCTTTTGTTTGGTTTTAACGAGAATTTTCGCTGAATAAAAGTGAGTGATTGTTAAACTTCATCTGTAAATGTGACTGTGTGTGCAGGAGGGAGTGGGAGACCCGTCTTCAGGAGACTCTGGGACCTTACTACGTCATGCTGTACACAGCATCACATGGTGTTTTGTTTCTCAATGTGTTTGTCAGAAGAGACCTCATCTGGTTCTGCTCAGGTCAGTCACACCAGTGAATGAATCTACTAGAGCCGAAACAACCAATGAATCAATTATTCAATGAACAGAATTAATTGGGAACAGTTAATGATTGTTTGTTTTATCTTTTTTAAAGCAGAAGTGAGTGGTCCGGTCGTTTTCGCTAATGCTGCGTTCCAGGCAGGCTTTTGAAATCGTAAATTACAGCCTCAAGTCACAACTTACGACTTTGTAGCGTTCCAGGCAACACACTCGTGTTTTTCCGACCTGTTTTACCGGTGAAAGTCACTATAACTGCCACTCCAACTTCCGACCGGTGAACTCGTACCAGATCGAACTGGTACCACTTCACGGTCGGAAAAAAAGAGTTTCCTTGAACGCACCATAACAGTCCTCGTCCCTACGTCGCCACATGCACGGCGTTCCTTGGCTGCACACACAGCCCTGCATGCCGTTCTCTCTCCTCATTGGATAAAAACTGTAGGATACGATAAATGTTTTCTCTTCGGCTCAGAGCAGAGCAGAGGGACTGAGAGACCCGTGTTTCAGTCCAAACACTCTATGTAAGTGATTGCTGTCGGAAGATATAACTATTTAAGACTTATATTAACACAAATATATCACTTACTTCTGCTTTAAGACAAAAATGCGTTTTGATTTTTTTTGGTCCAAATTTTGTACAGAGGAAGTTCTGTTAATTAACTCATTGAGTGCCGCGCTCCTTTCCAAAGTTTTAGTCAAGTGTACCGGCAATTTAGACCATTTTTGACGATTTTTGTAGAGCCACAGTGTATTCTATATTATTGCCACCAACACATACTGTGGCTCAATTGAAAGGTTTAACTTAATGTGTCAAGTGGCCACAAACCGTTTGTTTCTACGTGCCTCCGTTCCTGAGGAAAGTCAAGCTAAACATGGCTGGGTTTCACCAAAATCCCTCCTTTTTTTCTAGAAAAGGAGATAGAGCGTCTTTTATGAAAGGTGCGCTGTTTGTGTCTGTCGCTCTTCTCACACTCGCATTTCTGGATCAAAGGGCTCGTATAAGATAAATATATACAACAATTGTTGTTCTATTCACAAAACCACCATCGGGGGCGGGGGGGGCGCCACTAAACAACAATAACACAGACGCACCGTGCCGTCTCACAGCTTCTCCCCGCGGAACGTGAGGGTCAGTCGGCCACCGCGGCTCGGGAAGACCGGTCCCGCCGGTGGTCGCGGTCCTTCTGTGGTTCGGGTCGGTGACGGCGGTCTGCTTTGGCCCAGAGACCATCAGATTTTACCGCGGGAGGACGTTGGGGAGGACACGGTGTTGCTCGAGGTGAAGACCGGGCGGGACAGTCGGCTGAGAGCTTCCTGGTTCAGCTCCGAGCAGCTCGAGCAGCTGGAGCAGCAGCGCGGGTGAGAGCAGAGCAGCTGCTGCATCTGCATGCAGAACTCGGTTTGCAGAAGCCGAGTTATGATAAAAACTTCCAGATCATGAGCTGTCATGTGACTTTGATCGTCATCTATTTCAGTTCTCCTCGTCGTAGAGTCCCCAAATTTACATATAATGTGTATTAAAGTGTCTATTTTCATAATTAAAAAAAAAAGCAAAAAACGTAAAATTACGTTTTTGGCACTCAACGCATGGGAACGAAAAACGAGAAATTACGTGGTTGGCACTCAATGAGTTAATGATGAAAAATGGAGTTGGAGGATGATATATATATTTGAAGATTTAAAGAAGAACTAAGCAGGATTTTTCCCATGGCTATGCTACGTTTATACCTTAATTAAAACCTCTGGAGTAATTGTGATACCACATGACTTGTGACTTGTTACTTGTTACAACATCAGTGTAGTACGGTACTTGGCCGCCGACCCGGTGTCCCAGCTCTCGTCTCTGCGGCACCGCGACACGAACGCGCATCGTAACCCGCAATCTTTTGTTTATGACAGTTAAGACTACACAAATACACACATCGTAACATCGTATATGTTATATAACGTTATCCACTGCTCCATGGATTGATTTTTCGCCGGCTTTGTTAATAACAAATGCACATGGCCGAGAGGAGGGTTAGCAAAACAGCGGAAAAGCGACCAGACTTGCATAGTTCCTCTTTAAAATAATGCTACAATCATTACGATTCTGACGTGGGGACATATTTTCTTTTCTGTGCACAGACACAAACGCAGGGTTTTGTGTTTAAATTGATCTGACACCAATGACAATATATATTATATTTTTTTGTGTTGTGTCCACACAGAGGTGGAGCACGCCACGGTCACAACCAGGATCATTTCGCAGATCAAGACCAAAGGGGCCGTGGGAATCGCCTTCACCTTTTTTGGAACTTCCTTCCTCTTCATCACATCCCATTTTACCTGTGAGTAGAGGTGTTTTTGGAGTTTTGGAGGTTTACTGCTTCAGCACATTGTTCAATGTAAATATTACCAAAACATACATACATTCATATTCTATGGTGACGGATGTCCACAGCGATACATAAGTAGCATTTAAACTGTGCAGCACTGACATCCTGACAGTCTCACTTATTTCCAATGTTTTTCTGCTCTTCTTGCAGCTGGAGACGCCAAAGTTTACGAGAGAATACTCGATTACAACAAGATCGTCGAAGCTCTAGCTCTTCCAAAAGGCCTCCCAGACACCAACCCGTACCGCTCCACACCATGTAAGACTCTTTTCTTTTTGTTCGTGAATGATATAAAGGATGAAAACAGTTAGATGAAAGAATATAACACAATTAAAATATTATTATTATTGATGTTTATTCCTTAAACATAACAATCTGGCGGTGGGTTGATGTTGGCTAGTGATCGGTATTTGATAACCACAGAGTGTCATCTTTATCTTTAATTGTAGCTGACGTCACCACAAGGTTCGACCAGGTCTTCTGGTTTGGAGACTTTAACTTCCGGCTGAGTAGGGAGCGCGTCGATGTGGACACGCTCATGAACAGCACGGGAACTGGCAACATGGACGCCCTGCTGGAGCACGACCAGCTCTGCAAGGAGATGAAGGATGGTATGTTCACACAACTATTAGACTTTTAAAGGGATAGTTTAACATTTTGGCAAATTGGCCCATTGCCATAATGCCATATAGTTTTAGGAGTAGGTTCGTTACCTTTAATTGTCTATTTTTAGAACGGTGGAGCAGAGCCGCAAGCTACTCAGAGCTACGCTACGGAGGCTATGAGATAATAACAGAACGTTACCAGAGTTGTTTTAGAGGTAAATTCATGCAAAACTGCGGATGCGCGTTCCCGTCGGGGGCAGTTCTTCTGCAAGCAGTCTCTGCATTTGCCTCGAAAACAACTCTGTCTCGTAACGTTCCCTTATTATCTCATAGCGTGGTGAATGTGCAGGTCACAACTTGTCCACCAGAGCGTTTTGGAGTTGTTGGATTGTGTATCTGATGAGTTTGATGAGGGAAACCAAGAAATCCCATTAGCCTCTGTAGCGTAGCTCTGAGCAGCTCGCAGCTCTGCTCCACCGATGTAAAAATAGCTTGCACTGACAATTAAAGGTAACGAACCTACTGCTATGACTATAAGGATTATGGCAATGGGCCAATTTGCCAAAATGTTGAACTATCCCTTTAATGAGGAACCTTGTTGTGTTTGATTGATTATCAATCTGAAAATGTGCTTCTGTTTCTCCAGGTTCCATCTTTAAAGGCTTTCAGGAGGCACCGATTCACTTTCTCCCCACGTACAAATTTGACATCGGCTGCGACATCTACGACACCACCTCTAAACAGAGGACGCCTTCATACACAGTAAGAAGAACGAGAATCAAGTTGCACGTGACGAAACATTATCACATGCTTTAGTAATAAAGGATGTGTCTCAAATCAGGGCCCTGCATTTGACGACTGTGTCATAGTTTCCTATTTAAAAGTCTCCTTCAAACGCAGCTGAGAAATGTTTCCTTCAGTACCATCATGCAACAAACGACACAATCCATACCTTAGATTCATTGCATGTCACTGCTGAGGATCTGTAGAACATACACGCTTGTTTCAGAGCAGTCATTGTGGTCTGTACTGCTTTCCAAGACCACACCTTCTCTAGATCACACAAGCTATAGATAATAAAATAAGCCAAACTTGTGGTGTAAGGTGTTTTTTTTAATTAATAATCACTTCTACTCAGCTGCTACTTGAGGTCCAAACTAACCGGGGCCGGGCTAAACGTGTCTGTTGGTGTTCACAGGACAGGATCCTGTTCAGGAACAGGCAGGCTGACGACATTAAAGTGGTGAAGTACGCCAGCTGCTCCAGCATCAAGACCTCAGACCATCGGCCCGTCGTCGCCGTCTTCCAGGTCAAACTGAGGCCGGGCAGAGACAAGTGAGTAACGGAGATGAGTTCCTTCATTGTGGTTGTCATATGTATATGTAACGATGCAGAACTTAATGAAGCTGATACAACACCAGTTTTTTTTTTTTTTTATTGTTGCACAATTCATCATGTTGGAGAAGAAAGTCCAGTGAGCAGGACCAATTTGTTATAAGTTAGATTATGTTGCAAGGAACTGTGTCAAAAGTCATTATGACATTTATTTTTAACTCTGGAAAATGTCTGTTTTCTACAAAGGAGTATTAGGGCCACTCATGAAAAATAATAGAATTTTTTCATTATGCACTTCGAGAATAAAGTCGAAATGTCGAGAAAAAAGTCAAAATGTTGTGGAAAAAGTTGAAAAGTTTGCAGTTGCATAACTTCAGAAACCTACTCTTACCGTTACACTCCAAGGACGCGTGCAATTATCAGTCGCAGTCCACATTTTGACTTCACTCTCGACATTGTATTTAGACTTCATTCTTGACATTTTGACTTTATTCTTGAAGTGCATAATGAAAGAAGAATCTCCATAATACTCTTCTTCACTTTTCCCATGTTTGTCGAGTGACTGTTCTTTCACCCCCCTTAAAACGTGATTATAATTTTTTGTATTTGTTTGTCAGTATTCCTCTGGGCGCAGGGCAGTTTGACCGGAGCTTGTACTTGGAGGGCATCAGGAGGAGGATCACCAGAGAGCTGAAGAGGAGGGAAGCCATGAAGAGCCAAGGTAGCAGCACCATCTGCGCCATCTCATAGACCCTTATTAAAGTGGGCTCTCTAAGACCAGGACCGGACCAAACCGGACCGGACCGGACCGGACTGTGGTCAAGCTGTGCCAGAAACAGGCAGGTGGAGCAGGACCAAAAAAGGAAACCAGAGTTGTCTTAACTACACAGAGCCTCCTCAGTGGTGGTGGTGGTGGTTGTAACTGAGCAGAGTGCGCCCTCTATTGGGCATTGTGGGTAACCATGTGTGTGTGCTTGTGTGTGCGCTTGTGTGTGCGCGTGTGCTGGTCATCAGAAGTGTCTGGCTGTACTCAAGGGCAGGGACCTTGAGGTCAGACACAGCAGCAGCAGCAGTCTGGCCTTTATTTATTCAGCCCCCCCCCCCCACACACACACTCCTCCTCCTCTAGTCAAACATGACTGGGACACAGTGGGAGAGAGACAACTGCCACCGTGGCTTTCTCTTCAGTCACATGCTGCGGTGTGAACTGATGTAACCACGCAGCCTCTGTGTAACTGCATTTCATTCACTAATTCATTCAGAGGTGTGTTTTTTTTTTTTTTTTAAAGCACCAAGAACCACAGTATTACGTTTTCTTTTTTTTCTGTTTTTTCTCCAAACACTACATCGTCGTCCAGATGCCTTGTGAACTTGTCATCAAAGAGCACGTCGACCATGATCACATCACAGTAAACATTTAAGACGCTTTTAAGTGTCTGACATTGGTCGATTTCTTTTTCTAAGAAGAAAAACAAACAAACCGCAACACGATGGAAGAAGAAGGGAGCTGTCACTTTACGATCATGATGTTAATCGTCATCAACGCTGCAGTCATGAGGTTGTTGTTGTTACAGGCTACTGTTGAATTTCAGGGAGATCAAATGTATTTGACAGCTAATATTAAACCTTTTAATGTAAAGGAATTCACCTGCTATAAAACAGATGGAGCATTTTATTTATACTGTTGTTAACGCCTGTCACAGATTTTCTCTCTCTTATTAGGCCAAGTGACCCTTTTGGGGCAGATTGTAACTTATTGCCTTATCTCTCATCTCACAGCTGTGTAACCTCATATATACTATATATATATATTTACTACAAACTATCCATGTACTGTATGTTCTGTATGTTCGCATTAATGAACTTGCATTCCCAGCATGAAGAGCAGTCTGCTCCTTAAAAAAAACAAAAAAAAAGTGCCTGTGGGTCTTGATTTCATTTCCTCAGGACCTCTTCTCTTTTTCTATGTCAGCTAACAGCCCCTTAATAAACATTTCAAAACACGTCTTTGTCCGTTAAGTTGTTTTACATTTCACTGCAACGCAAGAGCTTTTTAAAATATATATAATTTTATTAATGGAAGTAATTACATTTATTTACCAGTTGGTGTACAGATGTTAAACAGAGGTCACATGTAACATATTCACTGTAGTCAGAAGCCACTGAGATAATGATAAAAATACACTTGGGTGGTGGGTTTGGGTGCAGATCAATACAATGTTCGTTTTATGTATATAATTGTATCTGGCCGTTGTTAAACCTCTAAAGTTTGTGAAGGTGAGGCAGAGGAGATGCATCTATAAAAGTAACAGTTTTAACATTTCCATATGTATTCATGTGTTTTGCGATGGGAGAAGAATAGAAAAGAAGATCGATACCACATCTGTTGGTTTCAGGGCCAGGATCGTGATCAATACCAAGATCAATACTTTTCATTGTTAAAAGCAGCTGATTGCACCTCTGAATATGAATTTAATTTACCAAACATGAGGCCTTTCTTTGCTTTCCTGTTAATTACTTAATCATATATGCATGTTAGAACACAAGAGGGTGTTTAATGTGAATGATAAATAATAATTAAGTTAATTCTCTGTCAGAGAAGTGAATCATTCACCAAATTTCAAACTCTGCCTTTAATTTATCTTCTTAAAGTTTATTTGAAATTTACCAACAGAACAAAAAGGACGAAGAAAAAAAAAAAAGACATTAAACAAAAAAAACAAGATTTACTATCGATCTTTACACGTCAAATGAGACATCGGTGACACAAACCCATGATTTGAGACTGGCTACAGTTGTACAGTTGGCAACAATGATCCAGAAAAGAAAATCCAGCAGCAGCAGCATTATTATTATTATTATTAATCAGTGAACTATTGCTGTGTGTTGCATCTCCTGTGCCTCTAAAGGGAGATCATTAAGTGCTGTCGTTTATATATTTTGCTCTAGAGAAACGTCTGAAGTGAAGTTTGGTGAATTTTGAGGAAAGTGTCGGCTTATAAAAGAAGCACCAGCGTCTTCCGTTGTCTCAGTGCTGTTTTCCTTTGAAGACTATTTCACAGTGTAAGAACGTAACAGGTCGGTGCGGAAGTTGTTGTTTTTTTTCTTTCTTTTTAAATGGGAGATTAACACTTTTGATTTTTTATTTTTTTGCCTATGGGGGGCTGAACTGTCCCTTTAAAACCAAACTCCTCCTTGCTGCAAACCACCAGTAAATATAATGACGTATGGCTTCCTGCCCACAAACAATAAATACATATATACTCCAACCGCATGTGGACTAACACTTAAGAGTAAAATGCAAGTTTTTCTTTCTTTTTTAAAATCCCCAGTCTCAAAGGTTCAAGTTGAGAGGCCGGGGATTCGCCCCACTCGCCCCACTCACCCCCCCCCCTCCCTGAGTGAGCTGTGCCGAGTTCTGCGCTGTGGGAGAGGGGGGACGCTACTGTAACCATCCACAGTCCAGTTTATTTACACTGACGTCTGCCTGCCGGTTCAGACCGGGCTGAGTGGGCTCGGATCGGGCGGGTGGGTGGATGAGGGGTTGGTTGCGTCTTATCGGAAGAGGCGGTACATGCGGGGCAGACGTCCGTCCTTGCTGGACAGAGCGGCCTGGATGTGTTCGTACGACGGCAGCTCCGTCAGGTCGCCCAGAGCCGCTACCGCCGGTTTACTGCGCAGCATCTTGGTGGTCACTCTTTTAATGTCACTGGCTGTCACGTTACCTGCAAAATTATTTGTTGTTACAAGTTACAAGAGATGAATTCATTCATCAGGGTGAAATGAGGCTGTTTTCTACTTTTTGTGTCATTTTAAAGGAATAGTTCACCAAAAAATGAAATTCATTAGTCATTATTGACTCACCCTCATGCTGATGAATACTCCGGAGTAGTTTTTTATTCCTCAAAGTGCATCTGGAGACCCGGGAGGTCAGTTCGTAGTCCAACGAAAACTTTATACGAGAGTCAATAGGGCCCGGCACAAAAAAACGTCCATAAAACTACACAAAAACCTTGTTATATTCCTCCATACTGCTCGTCCGCTGCAATCCAAGTCTCCTGACGGGATATAGTCCAGAGTTTACTCGAAACGACGTCATTTAGGACATTTTTACAGCCTAAACAGTCCTGTATTGAATTTGCCTGCGCAGACGTGACCGAACTTGCCTAAATGGCGTCGTTTTGGGTAAACTCTGGACTATATCCCTTCAGGACACTTGGATTGCCGCGGACGAGTGGTGTGGGGGAATATTTCAAGGTTTTTGTGTAGTTTTATGGACCTGTTTGTGTCTGGTACGATGCAAGCGTGAACGCGAGAGCGCGCCCCAGGCAACTTCAATACAGGACTGTTTAGGCTGTAAAAATGTCCTAAATGACGTCACTTCGAATAAACTCTGGACTATATCCCTTCAGGACACTTGGATTGCAGTGGACGAGCAGTATGAAGGAATATTAAATGGTTTTTGTGTAGTTTTATGGACGTTTTTGTGTCTGGCCCTATTGACTCTCATATAAAGTTTTCGTTGGACTACGAACTGACCTCCCGGGTCTCCAGATGCACTTTGAGGAATAAAAAACTACACCGGAGTATTCATCAGCATGAGGGTGAGTCACTAATGACTGAATTTCATTTTTTGGTGAACTATTCCTTTAAGGCCGTTCTCTCTCTCTCTCTCTCTCTCTCTTGAGTACTCACTTATTAGATCACACAGTTCGTGCGGCAGCTTTCTCTTTCCGGTGGAGAGGACCTGACGGCCGACGTCTTCAAAGATGACCGGCCGGGACTCGAGGTTCATCATCAACATGGACTTGAGCTGAGTCTTGGCTCTCTCTAGCTCCATCTGGACACACAGGGGAACAAACATTATACATGTACTGTGTACTGATCATACCAGAATAATACATACTAATAAACCAGTGGTAATCATTACCTCTCCTGCATTTCCAGCCATTTGAATGAACTCTCTGGTTATGATTTCCACCATTTCCCGCACCTGGAGATCAACATACGTCACGGTTAGGGACGTCAACATCAAGACCCCACATTGAAATGAAGGAAAAAACTAATTAACTGAGATTACAAATTACATTTAAAGGGGAACACATTCACCACACTATGAGATAATAGCAGAACGTTACCAGACAGAGTTGTTTTAGAGGTAAATGCAGAGACTGCTTGCCAAAAAACTGCTCCTGACGGGAACGCTCATCAGTGGTTTTGCATGAATTTACCTCTAAAACAACTCTGTCTGGTAACGTTCTGTTATTATTTCATAGCGTGGTGAATGTGCAGGTCACAACTTGTCCACCAGAGCGTTTTGGAGTTGTTGGATTGTGTATTTGATGAGTTTGATGAGGGAAACCAAGAAATCCCATTAGCCTCCGTAGCGTAGCTCTGAGCAGCTCACGGCTCTGCTCCGCCGTTCTAAAAATAGCTTGCACCGACAATTAAAGATGATGAAACTACTGCTATGACTATAGGGATTATGGCAATGGGCCAATTTGCCAAAATGTTGAACTATCCCTTTAAGGGAAAATGAAGCATTGTCAAGCTAAAAATCTTGCATAGTTTCTCTTTAACACCAAAAAACCTGTTTTCTACAGATTGATTACCTATTTCTCTGCTATTCTAGCTAAAGTCTGTGCAGTTCAGCCTGCAATTATATATTATTACATACATAATATCAAAATCTTTACACAGTCTGAACCTGGATAAACAGCAGAAAACAGGTGCATATATCTGAGGCCGGTACCGACCTGTCTGGGGTCTGCGCTGGCATGGATACACAGCAGACCGCTGTCCTCATAGCTGTGGTGGTAGGAGGTGGCGTTGTACATCCAGTGATGCCTAACACAGGTGAGGAAAAGCAGAATCAGTGACGACGAGTCACACTGCACTAAGGAGGAGGTAGAGTCCAAACTGAAACTCGAGGCGTTCACCTGTTGAGCACGTTCAGGTAGAGGCGGGTGAACATGCCTTTACCAGGTCCTCCTGCGGAGAAGGAGCCTCCTCCACCCATCATCATGTTGAGCACTGCGAATGGGATGAAGTCGTCCTCCTGTTAGAAACAAAACAGGGGAAACAAAAAGGAAAAAAAACGTTTAAAATGTAAAATTTTGGGAGCATGCTGCTATCAAACTGATCAATCTGATTAGAAACAAACACCCACCAGGAAGGAGCAGCTCTCCAGACCGATCATGATGTGTGTGAGCTCAGGGATCGGGGTCGGGCCCAGGCTCACGTCCGACATGTCCTTCTCCATCTGACAGATGGAAAATTAAAATGCTGTCAAGTCAAAATCACCTCATCAATGCCCAATGCTCATTTAAAATGGCTAACCACGTACAGTTAAACAATTAAACAAAAATATGCTTTGTTGGAGAGACTGTGGAATAATGGATCAGGGTTCCCACTTTTCCAGGACGTTTTCAGCTGTTACAGTATGATATCTTATCACGCCAGACACTAATACATCCCTCATCCCATTCATATTTTTGTCTTCTTTTCGACAGGTGTACCTAATTTTGTACATTTAACCAGTTTGTTTCTATGTTTATTCCTCTCTCACCCCTAGA
This sequence comes from Trachurus trachurus, assembly GCF_905171665.1. NCBI lineage: Eukaryota > Metazoa > Chordata > Actinopteri > Carangiformes > Carangidae > Trachurus > Trachurus trachurus. The sequence continues at coordinate 9,429,433 of NC_139895.1, read as the reverse complement.
AGTCTGATTTAAAGATGTGCAGTCTATGGCTCTAACTTATCTATGAAATAATCTCTTACAGGCTTAGAAATTATAACAAATGTATCATATAACAACGCAAACATGTTGTTTTTGTTTTTGTTTTTATACAACACCCACAACAGCTCTCTGCTGCTCCTCTATCTGTCATTCAGCAGAGAAAACCCTCATGTTCACGGCCCAATATTGGAAACACCTCATTAGGCAGTTATTTGGAAAATAAAGCGAGTTCTGATAGAGCTCTGGTAGCTGATGTCACGATGTGATAAATAATTTTCCAGGACATTTGACTTATTTTCTAATTTTCCATGTGTTTTCCATGACTGGAAAATTGGTCAACCATTTTCCAGGTTTTCCAGGATGCATGGGAACCCTGATGGATGCCGATCACTCACATATTTTTGGGAAATGTGATAAAATAACACGATTTTGAAAAATGTTATAAGATGCACTGTTAAAAAAAAATTGGTTATAAGATTCCTATGTCTTGTACAGTTCTGTATAACTTATGTGAAGAAAATATACAAGCGAAGGACAGATACTTGGTAAAAAATATTACTAACAGCGGCAAAAAAAAAAAAAAAGCTATTACGAGAAAATGGAGAAAAGAAGAAAACCCTTACACAGGATCAATGGACACAGATTGTAGAGGAAATCTACATAATGGAAAAAATGACGCACCGCCTAAGATTACAGGAAGCTCAGTTCGAAGAGAAATTAATGAGATGGACAATATTTAAGACCAAACAGCGACAAAGCACAAGACTTGATTGAGTAAAAGAAAATGTGAATATGGACAGATTGCAAGACAGTGACACCCATGTGTTTATATCTATTTTTGTATTTACTTGTATAAACTTTGGTTTTACATCTGTATTAAAGAAGATTATCAATAAAAATAAAAAATAAAAAAAATAAAAAAGGGCTAATCACCTTGACGATGCCACCAGTGTACTGCGCTACAGACTGGTCGACGTTGGCCACGGCGCCCGCTCCCCACACTGGCTTCACACCCAGCAGGTATTTCCTGGCACATTCGACCAGCTGCTCGTGTTCGATGCCGACTCCCGCCAGCACCATGCGCTCAGGACAGTAGTAGTTACGCAGGTAACTGTGAAGCACGTCCCTGTCGATCTTGTCCACATTATCTACAGGACAGAAGCGAGGCAGTCCCACCGTGTTGCCTCGATATGCAGCCTAGGAGTAAAAAAAACGAGAAGTACAATATTATCAATCTGTTGTCTTTGAGTCACATTTACATGACCAAGACGAAGTTATGGCGACTCTAAGAAACGGAAGAAATCCATCAGAATCTCAAAGTGACAATGGGAAATTGGTTTAGCCACATCCTAAATAATGAATCATTTTTTAATTAAAAACAAGTAAAACTGAGAAAAGCATAAACCCTAATAGAAAAAACTAAAAGTTTGTGTCCGATGAATTCCTTTAATATTTCTGAACAAACTAGTTTTATATTATCTAAACTGTTACCTTTTGACAAACATTTTTTTCAGTTTTCTTATAATTATTCAGTGAAGCCATCAAATAGAAACAACATATTTACCACTTACAGCTAAATATGTTAATATTACGTGTAAGGCGGCACAATTAACTACAATGTAATCCAAACTGCAATCTGCCAAAGTGCAATATCACCATTTACACCATTCAAAAATGACCATTCACACTGAAAATGCATTTGCAATATCTGCACATATCATTGCAATATGATATTTTTTTTGCATATCATGCAGCCCCAATCTTTGTAATACAGTTATAAAACAACCTTTTTCATCTACAGGCCAAGACCTGGATAAAACTTATGGTATTTTTGAATAGAATAGAAAAGTCTTTATTGTCATTGCACACAAATTGGACAAGTAAATTGGTAAGGCACCCCCCTCCATCCCCAGTGCACTTAAAACTACTTAAAAAACATCAACACTTAGGCCTGCTAATAATGAATAATAAATAAAGCATAAAAACAAATAAACAGGAATAGGGGCACACACATACACATTTTGTCATGGTACAACAGAGAACAAAAAGCTGCAGCATGACTTCCTGGATGATAAAACATATTAAAACTCACCGCGTGGATCATCTCGGTTAGTAGCGGTTCAGGGTCCGGTCTCATGTTCAGATCTTCTAACTCAAAGCGCACCACCATTTTGGTCATGTCGATTTCTTCGTCTGCGTAGAAACGAAAACAAAAATATCTACGTTAGAGAGACACTCAAAGACTTATTATTATTTGTAATGTCAGGTAAGAGTGAGGCGAGTTCCTCACCCAGCAGGCGAGGCTGCAGCACTGCGTCGGAGAGAAGACTAACCACTGTGTCCAGACCCTTCACTTCAGCAGACACTGCATACATGGTGGTGTCCCTGCACAGTGAAATAATTTAATTTAATTCAGTTTATTTGATAGGGACAATGCAGGTTAACATAGTGACACTTCCACTCGTTACAAACAAGTCAATGTGACTGATGTTCTGCATACAGAGATTATAGCTAATGCTAGTTTCCAACTCCCGTCCCTAGTTAGGCTTTTAGTAGAAAAAAGAAGGTAAGAAGAAAGACATCAAACAAATGTTAAAAGGCAGGTTTAAGTTGTTTTGGACGGATGTGCTGTTAGTTTGGACTCTTGAACTTTAACAAAAATAAAGAAAAGTCCAATGAAGCATTTATTATCAACCACTGAGACAAAGATGTATTTATTTTTTGTGTGTGTACCTTGATGTCTGGCAGTCACATATCCCTCCGTGCTTTTCCAATGTGAGCAGGATTTCATCTTTACTTCCGTATTGAGCTGTGGACTTGAAGGATAAACCGTTATCAACATCAGTCCTCAGTGTAAGATGTTAGATGACCACTTTTATGTTATTTCCCTTTCTGTTACCAAAGCATCAAGAGACCCACTGAGACAACGAGCTTTTACAAACAACGCACAAAGCCAAACTAAGTGTTCCCAGCGGCTGTCAGCATTAATAATCAACTTTTAAAAGAAATGAATGATACTTACAGAAAAGGCAAGTTTCTCAACGAAATGTGCTATTCCACTTGGATATTTTGCTTCATATCTGGATCCAGAGTTTACTAAAACTAAAAGAAATAAAGAAAACATTCACAATTTACCCACTTCTGAGTGTGCAATGCAGAGAGTTATAATTTCGATATTAATCCTGCAACTTACTTCCAACTGTGCAGAATTGACCAAACTTGTTTTGCGAAGCCACCTTGAGGCCATTTTCTAGAGTGGTGATCTTGGTTTCATATTTTTCCTGACCATCCACCGATGCAAACACCGGCTTGGGGATCCCGGGCAGCGGCGAGGAGAGGGAGATGTTTGGGTATCTGCCAGTGCTGCTGTACTTTCTGTAAGCTGCGATCCCAAACCTGTAGAAAGAAGAATAAAAGAAAAGCAGCTCTTCTTCAAAAATCTTTCCAGCTGTTGTGGAATCAGTATCAGAGCTGGTCTGTGGCATAGGCAGTATAGGCAAATGCTAAGGGCGCCATTTATCCAGGGGGCACCAGCTCCACAAATGGGAAAGAAAAAAAAGTGTAACTTGCACTATTTCTATAACTAGTTGGTACTATTATTTCTTAATACAAAAAATAACCCCATGTTAATTTAAATTCAAAGAAAATTTGGTGAAAATAGAATGACAGACAACATTGATGCTCAAAAAGCGATTTCACAAAATTTAATTTTACTGTAACTTGTTTTCTACACTCGTCTATTACTTTATTTACAGTATATTGTTGTTGCTGACTGTAGAGAGACTTTTCTCAATAAAATTTTACTGATTATTGTGCAAGTTGTGTATGTCAGGGTCAGAGGGGACATACAGATACACTGCTATGTTATCGTTATGATCATTATTATACAGTATGGGGGCAGATGGGGGGGCACCTGGGTGTAATCTTGCCTAGGGCACCAAAATGGCTAGAGCCGGCCCTGATCAGTATAGATAGAGAAACAACGGTATATTGACTGACATAGAAATACTCAAGCAGCTATTTAAATATATATATTTTAAAGAGAATAATATGCTAACTTCTTAACTTGAACAAAAGTAGCTATACCATAATTCCCATATATGGAGTTGCCACACACATCAACAAGCAGCAGCCTGTCAGTGGAGCAGTCATTACAGATGTCAGGACTTTTTACTCAAACCCTTATAAATTCATTGCACAATGGGGATCACAGCATTTCACCAAATATACCATTTTTAATTTATTTTTTGCATCTTCTATTACTGACTTCCTTTACTTTTGTCAACATGGTAATTTAAATTAATCTCCAGACTTGTCTTAAAACTTTATGACATTTAAACTAAACACAAACATGAAGCTGGCTTAACACAAAACACCTGACAAACCACAGTAAGTAACTAGAACACAAAAATATAACTGTCTCTGTTAAGTTACACCTGTCATAAAAGCGACTGCGTAGTTTTTTCCAACGCTGCTTTTCTGTTATTATGAAATCATGAAGCAGCATTAGCTCAGGCTGTTAGCATCGTGCTAACTGACTGAGCTAATCTCAGATGCTGCTGACTGACTGACGACGTAAAGTCCCGGGACGCAGGAAACCGAAGACACAGCTCGCACCGTGTTTCTGTGCGCAGTCCCTGATGTGGCGACAGTTTCAGAAAGTTCATTTCAAACGCGTTATTACCTGTGAACACGATTCCAGGTTCTACACCTCGACATGTGAGTCGCCATCTTCGATCCTCTGTGACCGGAAATCAACCCGGAAGAGGATGAAAATCTGCTAAAGCACTTCCGCCGCAGGCAAACATAAACTACAAACAACTACAACAAAGTATTAGCCTATGTTTTCTTTATTGCAAGGTGCAAAATACAATACAAATAAGCATATTCAAATGCAATTACAAAAGTCGATTGCTTTCAGAACTGAGCGTAGCATTTCTTACATTAAAAAAAGAATAGGATATAAGCAGGACAATAATAGAAAGTAAAGCAATAGAAAATAAATAGATAATAAAAAAATTCTTAAAGGGGATCAATCAAAAGTAAAAGTTGATAAACTGTCATACGGCAATAGGACTTTTTTGATTTCATAAGTTTTAATTAATCAAAGTAAAGTTGCAGTTCTTTAAAAAAAAAAATGCAGAATTGTAGTACAACAAAGTATATTTTTTTGTGACTTTTTTTCCCCAACTCATTATAATTCAGGGGCCACATACCGCACAATTTGATCTCAAGTGGGCTGGATCAGTAAAATAATAGCATTATAACCTAACCTATACAAGAGAACAACACACACACACACACACAAAAAAAATAAATACAATTAATAATGGGGACAGGGTTGCAGATCATTTATACATAGTAGGCTTAGGCTAGTATATCAATATAGCCAATCTGCAAAAATGTACTTTGTGGGCATATTGACTTCTACAACAGCAGAAGAGCTTCTTCTAAATGACATTACAATAATAATTGAGTCATTCAGACTTCTTCCATGAAAGAAACAAGTCTATGGCTATAAAAAAATAAATAAAAAAAAGATCTGCTGTATGGATCTTTTCTGTTGTGCATTAACCATGTATTATTATTTATTCCAGTGCACTAATCACAGGCCTGCAGGTGCTTTTTGTCAAATGAATCTCCGAAACAACTCAGTCACATCTCTCTCTCATTTGGGCTCGGGGAAATCTAACAGAACAATTGATCCCTCAGAGTGGTCACATGACGAAGAGCACTATTAGCTCCCATTTAGTTCCCATCACTGAATCAATTACAGAGCAGAATTAACTTTAACCGGACTCTGATGAGCGGCAGCAGATGATTTAATGAACTGAGTTGATCCTCATCACAAGTCACAAGTCTTTGGTTGCCCACTACAATGTTTTCTATGTTGCAGGCCACAGCAGTAGCGTTTTGGTTGATCTCTCCGATGTCGCGCTGCGGCTCGGCCTATCAGCTCCATGACACCATCCACACTCTGAAAGAAGAAAACCTCGACCTGCAGCACCGACTGGAGAGCCTCAACCGGGCAGTCAGAGATGTAAAACACCTGCTGAAAGAGTACAAAGGTACGAGCACCATTATCTCTTTATTGGATTATAAATGAGGTAATCATCAGCATAGGAGGAACGTATAGGGCATTTTTATCACCTCATATACCGGTACATATTTTCTTTTCACTTTTACTGCACTACAAGGCAGTATTGTATTTTATCTATTTATTAGGGACTAACAATGAAATTGAGCGTCTCGGCTATAATCCAGCATATTTAGGCTACTGCAGTATTTTTTTATACCAATGTTCATTAAAATGCACTGTCCCTATTCAAATGAAATGTTATTATTATTATTATTAGGAAAGAGTTTACACATTTACTTTATCTTTAAATGGATGAATTGTAAATTGATAAATCGATCTAGAGAATAACAAATCCATTATGAAAATAACAATTACTAGTTACAGTGAATTTATCTCCACTTTGACCAATTACAAACCAAGTGCTACTTACACATGTCATAAACCTAATAACACACTTATATTCATGCAACGTGTCACCATAGACTGTAAAAAGAAGCGTGTCACACAGGTCAGTTGTCTCCATTTGTTGCTTTTGTGTAGGCTACATTTTCAGGATTATTATAACAATATTGTGACATTTTCAACAGAGATCTTTTACTTGTAACAGAGTTTGTTTAAAACGTTGTATTAGCTATTTTACGTAAAGGATCTAGGCTATACTTGTTCATTTCTTTCACATTTCCCAACAGTTTCTGGGATGAAACATGACACTGATTACCTGCACGCCTGGAGGGAGTGGTCCCGACATGGTAAAGTTTCCGAATGAGGTGTAACATTATCATCAATAATCATCATTTGTTTCTGTCTCAACAACACGTCTTGTGCTTTTCAGGCGTCAGCGCTGAGACTCACCAGTTGCTGCAGCAGGCCCTCTGTTTAACTGAGCTGCACAGTGCTGCCAACTCCAGCTTCATCACCAGCTCCCTCCTCCTCCTCGTCCTCCTCCTCCTCTCTCCTCTTGTGGTTCTCACACTGCTGTCATGACTCAGCGACTTCCTGCTTGTAACATCTTCATCAGCTCATTTACATAAAGTCCCTATGACAACTCTTAGCCCTGTAATGATGTTTCAGAAGAGGACTGATTTTGCCTAAGATTTTTTTGATCCAGTTAAACTCTGTACAGTTGCCATGACAATATGGAAATGTCATATTTTATTGTTCATTTCACTTTTGAGTTAAAGGGATAGTTCAACATTTTGGCAAATTGGCCCATTGCCATAATCCCTATAGTCATAGCAGTAGGTTCGTTACCTTTAATTGTCGGTGTAAGATATTTTTAGAACGGCGGAGCAGAGCCGTGAGCTGTTCAGAGCTACGCTACGGAGGCTAATGGGATTTCTTGGTTTCCCTCATCAAACTAAAAAAAACTAAAACTAAAACTAAAAAAATTATATTATTTTTCATGAGTGGCCCTAATACTCCTTTGTAGAAAACAGACATTTGCCAGAGTTAAAAATAAATTTCATAATGACTTTTGACACAGTTCCTTGCTACATAATCTAACTTATAACAAAATGGTCCTGCTCACTGGACTTTCTTCTCCAACATGATGAATTGTGCAACAATAAAAAAAAAAACTGGTGTTGTATCAGCTTCATTAAGTTCTGCATCGTTACATATACATATGACAACCACAATGAAGGAACTCATCTCCGTTACTCACTTGTCTCTGCCCGGCCTCAGTTTGACCTGGAAGACGGCGACGACGGGCCGATGGTCTGAGGTCTTGATGCTGGAGCAGCTGGCGTACTTCACCACTTTAATGTCGTCAGCCTGCCTGTTCCTGAACAGGATCCTGTCCTGTGAACACCAACAGACACGTTTTTGATGTGATTATTAATAAAAAAAAACACATTACACCACAAGTTTGGCTTATTTTATTATCTATAGCTTGTGTGATCTAGAGAAGGTGTGGTCTTGGAAAGCAGTACAGACCACAATGACTGCACTGAAACGAGAGGGTATCATCTACAGATCCTCAGCAGTGACATGCAATGAATCTAAGGTATGGATTGTGTCGTTTGTTGCATGATGGTACTGAAGGAAACATTTCTCAGCTGCGTTTGAAGGAGACTTTTAAATAGGAAACTATGACACAGTCGTCAAATGCAGGGCCCTGATTTGAGACACATCCTTTATTACTAAAGAATGTGATTATGTTTCGTCACGTGCAACTTGATTCTCGTTCTTCTTACTGTGTATGAAGGCGTCCTCTGTTTAGAGGTGGTGTCGTAGATGTCGCAGCCGATGTCAAATTTGTACGTGGGGAGAAAGTGAATTGGTGCCTCCTGAAAGCCTTTAAAGATGGAACCTGGAGAAACAGAGGCACATTTTCAGATTGATAATCAATCAAACACAACAAGGTTCCTCATTAAAGGGATAGTTCAACATTATGGCAAATTGGCCCATTGCCATAATCCTTATAGTCATAGCAGTAGGTTCGTTACCTTTAATTGTCAGTGCAAGCTATTTTTATTTTTATCGGTGGAGCAGAGCTGCGAGCTGCTCAGAGCTACGCTACGGAGGCTAATGGGATTTCTTGGTTTCCCTCATCAAACTCATCAAATACACAATCCAACAACTCCAAAACGCTCTGGTGGACAAGTTGTGACCTGCACATTCAGATTCACATTATAATAACAGAACGTTACGAGACAGAGTTGTTTTAGAGGTAAATACAGAGACTGCTTGCTGAAAAACTGCCCCTCGAAGGCAACGCGCATCAGCGGTTTTGCATGAATTTTCCTCTAAAACAACTCTGTCTGGTAACGTTCTGCGTGGTGAATGTGCAGGTCACAACTTGTCCACCAGAGCGTTTTGGAGTTGTTGGATTGTGTATTTGATGAGTTTGATGAGGGAAATCAAGAAATCCCATGAGCCTCTGTAGCTCTGAGCATATTATATTTTTGTTTGTACATTATCTTATATTTGTTTGTGTGAAACGTTCAAATAAAATAAAAAACACCCAACTCACCTCTAACATCCATAGTATCGCCTGTTATTATAATTTCAATGTTTTTTTTAGCAATGTAATTTGTCATGAAAAAAGTACAATTTATGAATAACCATATTTTCATAATTAACATTAATCTGACCAAACTAAATAAAAAAAATTCTAAAACTAATAAACAACATTTTTTTCCCCAAGTAAACTCATCAACTGTGATAAACAATAAAAGCATTCAGCAGCAAAAACACTTCAAAACAACTACATCCTCATGGATAGAAGGGGAACAGCTCCCAACTTAATATTTACCAATATTAATTCGCCAACATAAATAATAACAATTAATAGCCTTGCAGGGATGGTGTATCACATCTCTTGAGAGTGAGAGTTATATTTTTGCTTCTTTTGCTTCGATCCACCAATTAATACCCCCAGAAAATGATGTTGAAATCAATCATATTCACCCCTTATTCATATGTCACATACACTAATACCATGGTCAAATGCAATGAGACGTGATGCAAAAGCTGTGTGCAAAAAGACTGGTGTGAAAATAAAAATATGATGATAACTGATAATATTTGGACATATACTGTAGGCCTAACAGATAATTTTATATTATACCGACATACATCAGCATTGAGAAAAGTCATCCACCACTGCACGGAGCTGTTACACAGATTGTTGCAGAGCACTGGGATGCTACACATCCTTTGGTGGATTTGTGTGTTTGATGTCGTCCTGAATCCAACAATGTTACATTTCGCGTGCTAAACCAGTCTTTGTCTGCTTAATTAAAATGACCCTCCCTGCATAGATTATAAATCGGTGCATTTGTACTTTAATTTCCATTTGATTATGCTGAATGGATTGTCAATTTACATTTGCAAGGACTTCATCTGGCCCCCCTCGCAGACGTGTGGCAAGTCTGCAGTAGTACAGTGTGTGTGAACCACAGGACTGTCTGCTGCACGTGAGACGGACAAATAGGTCAGAAGAAACACCATCAAAATCTACAGCAGCAGCAGCAGCAGTGGTGCACTGAGCTAAATGCTAACATGCTAACATACGACAGAGCGAGCATGCTCATACTCTGCAGGGAAGATATTTGTCCGTTTTGTTTCATAGTAACTAGCAGAACTGTATGAAACATGTTCTTTTAAAGCTCCTACAAAAATCAGTAGCATATATGCAGATATGCAGATTTTTGTTGATATGAAATCTTGCAATCTCACTATTGTCTTTTTTTAATCCCCTCTAATTGCTTTACTTCCCCTCACATCCTCAATTTCTTTGTATTGCTTTGATTGCTTTCGTTGTTCTTATGGCTTTCATTTATCCTCATTATCATCCTTATTGTCTTTACTTTATTCCTCATAATCTCATATCTCTTTACAAATGTTTTCATCTGTTTATTGTAGGCCTATTATTTCCTTGAATTCAGCTGCTCTTATCCATATCTGTTTTTTTTATTGCTTCTAACTCTTTATGCCTTTATATTGTGCTGTTGATTTATTGTAAATATTATTATTTTAATTGCTGTTATTACACAGGCATATGCAGTCCGAATTTCATCAAATACGTGTGTGTAATTTGAAATATCTGGGCAACATCTCTGAACAAAGACAGGTTGGTCAAGGTTTAATGTGAATTTAATGACTTATTAGGACGGACACTGTTCACGGATGCTGAAGCTGCCAAACTGCTTTGTCCTTCACTGCTCTATAGCGACATAGATCGATTGGCTGTTGCTGGGATGGTCATTATCACCCCTCATTAACCTACATTCACAACCTCACAGCTCAATCTGCTGAAGATGTGCATCAGTGTGTGCTGACGTAGCATCCTACAGTTTTTCTTTATCCTGTTTGATTATGGTTGGATGCTGTCTGCTGTGTGAATTAACCTTGCTGAAGAAAAACGAGCAGAACAACGTCCCATATGTGGTGCGACAGGTCACTGAATGGTCTGGAAACCAGATCTAAACCCAACTGAACATGTTAGACATAGACAGCACTCTTCATCACCATCATTTATATAAAACAAATGTCAAAATAAAAGATAAAAATCAATATGTATCTGAAAAATGTCATTAGGAAGACCATCAAAACTGTTCCAGCAGCTCAAGACATGACCCACTTGATGTTTAGTGAAAAGAAAGGGAGTCATTTCCAATCCGAAAATTTCATAAATATGAACAAAAAAATGTTTTTGTGTGTTTGTTATTTACACTCTTACAGTAAAACTAGCCAGATAAAAAAGATAGCAACATCTGTCATAAATAAGTACCATGATAGCTATGATAGATATATACCTAAAAAGTACATTTAACTACGTAAATAATCTCCCTGCTGATACTCGTGCACTGTGATTGTGATTAACTCAGATTATATATTACCTATATATATACCTATATATTAAACAATTTTCTCTGCAGCAGATTGTAGTACAGTATTCTGTGTGTGACTGTGTGTGGCGCCACATTTTCTAATGTCATGCTTCTTCAGTCACTACAATCAGTGGACACTTGGCTTCACATCTGAATTTATTGTTTTGTGTCTGTGTGTGTGGAGCGTCGTCTCGTCGTGTGTCGCCCGTATCTGCTCCTGTATAATAATGGGAACACAATTAAGGGTTTTGTGCTTCATTACAGCTGTTGGCGGCTTTGAATGAGAATGCAGAGTGTGTGTGTGTGTGTTAAGTGTGGGTGGGTGGGTGGTTGAGTGGGGGGTGACCAGTACATGGGACCGGCTGTTGCTTGTTGTTCTCTCCCAGCTGGAAACTGCAAATGCATCAGGAGAACAGAGGATCAGCTCAGACTACAGACGGACTGAAAGTGATTGAAGACGAATGGGGCTGAGGAACCAAACCAGAAACAAACCTTGGACACGAGCAGAGTAAGTACAGTATCAATACGTTCACTGATCTTTAAAACGAAGCAGATAAAGATTATTTGCATCCATATTGTATTGTAGCTTTTGTAAAAATCAAAACTTTTCTTTCTCATCAGGACACGTTCAGGTGCTCTGTGCTGTGTCGTCTTTGTTGTGTCGTTTGATATTTTCCATTTTCTATCATATGCAAATTCAGCCCTCGCAGTCGCACCGTGCAACATGTTGCACAGCATCCAATCAATAGAAACTGGGTATAGGCAATTTGTATTTCATTATATCTTGTTTAAATCTGTTTGGTGCATGCAAACAGTTCACAGCGCTAAATTCATATATGATCTGTGTTAAGTAGCATTTTATTACTGTGGATCTTCAATGAGACAGAATTAAAAAGACAATTTTTTTAATACACAAAGTAAAATATTGACAAAAGAGCAATGAATTCTAATTCCAGTTTTTGTCATATGAACGAATAACATCACAAAAGACCAAAAATATTTGATTTGTGTTTGTCAAACTTCTACTTTTTTTATGTGAAAGATCCTCTGACCTCTCAGAAATAAACTGTTATCACTGCTGATTCAGCTCATTCAACCACTTCCTTATAAGTTACATGCTGACTGGCCAGTTTAATTTATTAGCATCATTTCTGTAATGTTTGAAGACTGATATATGACGCAATATTACAATAGCATTGACGACTGAAACTCAGCAAGTCCACTCATTGATTCATTAAAAAAAAACAAAAAAAAAACAAGAAATATCAAGCTTTTGACAGTCGGCATCGTACGATTCAGTGTGTGGGCTAAAAACAAATTAATGACATGCTAAACAGTGTAAATGATCTGTTGTGAGTCACACAAATACACACCCCCAGGCTCTTAGCATTATGTTAGTACAACTAGCCACTAGCCCCGCTGTGCTAATCGAGCAATTCATTGATGCATTTAGTTCAACAGTGATGACTAATACCCTAATGTCTAAAATCAAGGGGGTTTTGTTTGTTTGTTTGTGTGTTTCAGTATGTCATTAGCCCACTGGTGGGACTTTGCTTCCAGTGTTTCTTTTCTTTTTTTCCATCACTTTTGTCCTTTAAAAAAAACAAAAAAACAGAACATAACTGGTCATTTAACATGAATCTAATCTGGGAAAAATATACAGTAGATGAACAAATAATATTGTGTTTTTTAGTCATTTAGTAATTCAGTCATTGAAAAAAGTTTAACAAACTGTGTTTAGGGTTTCTTAAAGAACTGTATTTACAACATCACAGTATTTCTTTCATTGCTGGTATAGAAATTGGAAAAACAAACTATATGTCAGCAGCCTAGAATATAATCAATGTCGTATGGAAGATACCACTGTAAGATGTTGAATTTTCAGTGGAAAGTTCCTAAAGCTTGCTGAAAACATAGGTAGGTGACATAATACTTTTAAATATCTTAAAAAGCTGTTTTCATTTACATGTTTTTCATTTTCTGCTGTCCAACAAGGGAGCAGGGGAAACACGTTGCAGCTGTCACTTCTTACAAACAACACATAAGTTAACAGATAAGACAAAGACCATGCTCGGTTTTGGTAATAATTTCTTGTCAAATGATCATTCAAAGGGAAAATGAGAGAGATTATCTTTCTCCAACAGTTGAACAAGTGGCTTCGACTTGATGAGACCATATGGGCGACTCTCTACTGTAAAAAAGAATCTAAAAAGTTGATAGATTTGTTATATTTTGTGCATTATTTAATCGCCAAATGGGTCTGAATATGATGTAGCAGAAAAAGTTTTAGGCTAATTATTTTAGAAACAACAGCAGCGAATGGGAAAAGTCCAACACTCCTCCAACTAATGATGTAACTTTATCACTCTTATGAGCATTTAATTGGCTGTAACTTGGAAATCTGTGTCTGTTTATCACATCTACAGTAGAGAGACTGTTGCGGCCTCTTTTTCTGCAGTTATTTAGTGACACTTTGACTAGACGGCAATGCTAGCGCCACCTGCTGTTTATCACCGTATCTCTACTATCATAAGATTCACGGGATGTCGATTTGAATTTTCTTTTCCTGATGTGTTTGGAAATGTCTTTTCTGTCTCACTAATGTCTCTAATGTCTCTTCATGTTTCGATTACACCGTTTTTTTGCTTTGTCTTTTACCATGTAAACCTGCTAAAATGATAACGATGATCTTTATGTGTCTGTGTGGGTTTCCCTTCCACATCTATATTTACCTGTGCAGATTCAGCAGTGAATAAGTGAAAAATCTGTGGCACACTGAGACACTAAGGGATCAGACCTTACATGGCCATATTGAGGATCATGAAAGCCTATATGATCAGACGGGTATCAGTCCTCTCAGGGCTCCACTAACTGATCTTCACAGTACAAAGCTCCGCAGCCTCTTTTCATGTCACTTTCATTGAGTGGAGGGTCACAGTGCGAGCTCTATAAAGTGGCTGGGCCCATTCAAGGGACTAAAGAGGACAAAGCTGAGCTCGCTGCGGTGCCACAGACTCACAACCAAAATAGGAATGAAGCAAAGAGAAAAGGGAGGGGAGGGCACAAAGAGCAAGAGAGACACGGAGGAGGAGGAGAGAGAATGATGTTAAATTCATCTGCTGAATACATTTGCTGGAAACTGATCAAAAGTGAATGTATGCAGAACGCAGGCTCATCCTTAGTATGGTATAGGATGTGGTAAAGGTCCAGTGAGCGCTAAAGAGAGAAGCCAAAAAATGACGTTGTATCACTCCAAATCATTTTTACATCTGTCCCCATCATGCTGCAAATGGGTCACTAATGATTCAGAAGAAAAGCAATTATTTTAGGATATGTCCTGCTCAGTGTTGCCAAAATGCATTTAAATGTAAATATAGAAACACAGCCAAAATAAATTTATTTTTTCAGAAGAAAGTATGCTTTTTATAAGTAGCTTACCCTTGAATCCACTGTATAGGTGGATTAAATATATAATATCTATCATTATTTAGTGGTTTCACCTTTTGACATTTCAATCTTTTGTTAAAAAATGGGGCAAGTGTCATTTCAAATGACATAAAAACCAACGTGAATACAAAATGTACATTTTAACAAATCTGATTCATGCTTTTAAAACATTTTTTAAAAGACATTTTTGGAATTGCTCATCTAGCCAACCCAAATAAGAGCCCCAATGAACTTCTTATTTACCAAAACTAAAATACTGGATTTTTGGAATGACAAGAGGAAACTGACTCTTATAAACCATTTTTAAACAAAGTATTTAAACTTAGATTAAGCATTAAAAAGTTTTATTTAGCTTAGTTTTTAGCTTATAGTCATTAATGTTGGAGGGCCAATAGTTTTTATGATAAAAAGTATTTTTTTCTTATTGGACACATCCATATATCTACATCTCTTGCATTTAAAGGCTTCACATATTTAACAGATTACCGTTTTTCTTTGTACCATTTAAGTTTATTCATCATTGGACTGGAACTGCTTTAACAAAAGCTGGAAAGATAGTTGTGAGTGACCAGTGTGTAGGCTATCTGACTGCCACTTCAGGAGTTCACGCTGTTTCACATGAGGATATGAAGAGTAAAGCTGCTCTATTTGTTAACTGGTTGACTATTTTTTATACTATATGTAGCATTTGAGTGAGCTGAACCATGTACGGCTCTTATATTATTGTTTCAGACACAGAAAATCACCCACAAAACTGCAATTCAAGGAAAGTTATATACTCAGGAAGCTAACAACATGAAAAAATAAAAAAATAAATAATCAACCAAATTTCATGCTTTTTGAAAAGAAACCCACTCATGCTGAAACCATTTAGTGAAACAATTTATAGTGGTCATTATTCCTCATGTAGCACATCTACATAAACTTAATTAACTTCCTTCTTACCTGATTGCAACTGCACATTGTGGAGAGGAAACAGTCTGACTCTGCATCGGTGCTCATGACAGTGGGTAAAGTGAACTAACAGCTGACACTGACACTTCCTGTTTCAACTCCTGCCTGTTGTTTCTGTGCACTCACACACTCACTCTCCCAGCTGACACCATGGATGAAGCTGTGTGGTGGTTTCCTCCTCGTGCCTCCCAGGGAGCTCTGCAGTAGGATGACCGCCTGTACCTCCGTCTGGATCGGGCCACAGATGACTCCCCACCTCTGTTTACTCATCCTGTCCAGCCTGGCAGCCTCGTCACAACTGGGTGAGCCCATGTGACGACTGTAGACGATCTCATAATCTGTATAAGGAGATATAAACATCTTATTTCCACTGTGTGTGCTGCAGGTTTGGAGGATGTTTTCTTCAGTCCTCAGGACCAAACCGTCAGGGAAGGAGAGGGAGTTTTCCTCCAGTGTGTGTCGGGGGAAAGTTCGCCTCCTGCGAGCATCAGCTGGCTCAAAGATGGAGGGGAGGTCACGAGAGGTCGACAGATCCAGGTAAAGACCTTCACTGTATTCCTTTGTAGTATTTCTTTACCCTTGTAATACACAAATGTTTTTTAGGTAAAAAAAAAAACTTACACAAATGCCATTTAAAGTGTTTAACTGTGATAAAAGACACATAAAATAGAAGTAAAGGCACAGTGTATAAAACAATATAGAAACACAGATTTCTTTCAATCATTTTTCCATGTTTCATGAAATAATATTTATTTATATTTCAAGAAGTCACAGGCCTCAAAGAGTCTCTTAAAAGCTCAAATTAGGGGGCAAAGCATATGAAATAAGTGAGAGTATTATGCAGCCATCATATGTAGGTACATTTTTGTCTTGTGTCTTTATTGTCCAATCAAAAACAAAAGTTGATTTAAACAAAAAATATATTTTCAATCAAATAATAACTGACTTTAATTAAAAAACAAACCTTTTTCAATCAAGAAAAAAAGGGTTCAAATGCAATTTTTGCATTCAAACACTTTTTTTTTATTGAAGTGAAGTTTGTTTTGATTGAAAATATCATTTTTGTTGAAATAAACATTTTCTTTTGATTGAATAATAAAGACACAAATGTGCCTCCATAGAATCATGGCCGGCGCCAACATTCCCCACTGAGTCCTGACTTTTTAAATCTTACACTTAACAAACTCCGCTGGTCCCAAATCAAGAATCACAGCACAACATAAAAGAACGAGCGCTCATCATGTCCTTCTTCTATTAGACAGAGCTGTATGACAGTGTGTTTTTTTTCTGTTTCAGGGAGAGTTTGGAGGTGGTCACCAGAGGAAAACCTCAGGAACTCTACATCTTTTCAACGTCACAATCGAGGACGATGGGATTTATGTTTGTGTCGCACACAATCCTTCACTGAACATCAGCAAGACGAGCAAACCAGCTAAACTCACTGTGGAGGGTGAGGACAAACATGTGCATGATGTTGCTGCTTGTTGGCAGGTTGCATAAGTAAACACCGATGTATAGATTTTCATTTTGATTTAATAATATCGCTTTAAGAGCCACTTCTACACACTGGGGTCACTATATCTTTCCAGTGTTGGCACTCTGAGTGTCCATCTGTCTTGCAGGGGTTCCCAGGCGGCTGCAGATCATCCAGGGCCCTGACAACATCACTGTTGCTATAGGAACAGAGGTCTCCATGCACTGCGCTGTCCGCGGCTTCCCCGTTCCCATGGTGCACTGGTTCAAAAACGGCTGCCTCCTGTCGAACTGCTCGGCCTCGTTCAGCCTGCAGGACAATGGACAGCTGCTCACATTCAGGTGGGACAAGAGGAATATTAATTCTTTATTGTTGTTGAGATGAAATTGTAATGATGTGTGTCTGTGCAATATGAAGCTGCAGGAGGCATCGCACTCTCTGGAGTTTTGATTTTAGTCAAGATGATTTCATAATTTTCGTCTCAGGAATGTGACGAGGGAGGACGAGGGCTTTTATCACTGTGAAGCATCAAACCAGAAAGAGACCGTCAAGTCCCAACCGGCCTTCCTACTTCCAGCTGGTACTGTATAATAATAATAATAGCCTAATAACAACTGTGAATTTAATTGTGTCACACATAGTTCAGCTTACAGCAACACACGTTTTGTGTTTCCAGAGATGGACTGGAGTTTTGTGCAGCAGCCTGTAAACCTGACAGTGAAGAGAGGCGACAACGTGACGGTCGCCTGCAGACCTCCACTCAGCAGACCGGCAGCACAGGTCGTCTGGTTCAAAGACAACCAGCTCCTCAGTCCCACAGCTGGTGTCACCGTGCTGCCCAGTGGAGACCTCTTCTTTCACAGGTGTGTGCAAGCTTTTTTGGTAAAACTTTATAATCAGTACAACACTAATAAGCATTAGTTAAAGCAGTACTAAAGAACTTTCAGTTTTGGTTGAGTTTGGCGGCGCCTGTGGACCAAAGCGGTAGTGTTTTGCCTGAAGGAAGACTCCATCTCCCATGAACACTAGCGTGAAGCCCTGTAAATATCCTGCATTAAAATTAACAGAAGACATCAAAACTAAGTTTCTGTTTCCAGTGGATCATTTCAAAGTGAAAACACAAACATAATCCATTGCTAAAGTGCCGTTTTGCCTGTTCCCTCCTTGTTGTGACTCGCAAAAGTGAAAGTGAAAGTAAAGTGAGAGCAGGGTTCCTACCATGCTCCTCAAAGCTGCTTAGTGCCAGAGAAAGAGATACAGACCCCCTCAGACCACGACAGAGGTGTCATTCAACTTGTTGTAAGTCGATGTATCATCACAAAAGTTATGAAAATATTTTATGAAGGTTGAAAAGTTACTTAGTGCTGGTTTAAGCTTTAAATGCTGAATTCATCATTCATAACACATGAATACTCATTAGGATGTAGTTTATAAACACAGTTAAAAATGTTTTACTCATCATTGATAAGCACTAACTGTATTTATAAACTACATACTAATCCATCCTATCCATGCGTTATAAATTAAGAATTCAGTATTTATTAATGCTTAACTAATGCTTATAAGTGTGTACTTATGTATTATAAAGTGTTACCACTTTTGCATGTTTGTGCAATGTACCGTGTGCATTTTAGATTAAAAAAAAAGATGACCAGGCCTTTTCAGTTGTGGCTCCCATCCTCTGTTACCTTAAAAGTTTGTCTTTGGTTTTAAGAAGTTGCTAAAAACTCACCTGTTGACTTTGTGGGTTTGTCTTGTGTGTAGTTTTTTTTTACTTTTTATCGCTTGTGTTTTATTGTTTTTTACTCTGTTAATTACGTTCTGTGCAGAACTTTGTAAAATGAGTGCTATAAATATTTATTTTGGTCATGTGTATAGCCACCACTTCATTTCTGTGTTGCACTTTTTTAAAGTCATGTGACTATATGCACATAGGTAACAGTTTATCAGAGACATTCCTTTATTTTCACAAAATACAAAATATTTGATAGTATATTTGAGCTTGGTGGTGCAGTGGTTTCTGTGTTTCTGGATTTCAGCCCCAAGTCTGGAGCATTTTTGTGCAGACTACTCATGTGCCTGTGTGGCTACTTCCTCCCACAGTCCAGAGACTCAGAGACCATCAGGTTTAACTGGTGACTCCAAACTGTGTAAAAAGTATAGCTATTGAATGTTTGATTATCTCTGACATTGTTTTCTCTGCAGCGTCGAAGCGTCTGACAGTGGGAGTTACTTCTGCAGAGCCTCCAACATCTATCTTCATAGATTTCTCACCTCTAGACGAGCGACACTAACTGTGCTGGGTAGATTTACACTGTAACACTCATCATTCAAACTGATGATTTCTAGTGGGAACTGTCAATGACTCTTTTACTCCCCCCCCCCCTTTCTGACAGCACCTCCAACTCTGAAAGTGTGGCCCCAGCTGCTGACGGTACCAGTGGGTGCTCGGGTGGTGCTGGAGTGTCAGGTGTCGGGTCACCCTTTACCCTCCATCAGCTGGATCAAGAGAGGCCACTCCAAGCAAACTGGAGGCAAGATTGCTGTGGGGTAAGTACAGTATGCTGTTATCATGAGACATCTGCTCTCTGGTGAATGATCTCTTACATCTTACATCTCTCTGCAGACTGAGAAATGCCACTCTCTACATCCAGTCAGCCAGGAGCTACGATGAGGGAGTGTATGTGTGTGAGGCCTCGAACACGCAGGGCCAAAGCCGCAGCACAGCAATGCTGAGAGTTGCTGGTATTTTTTAAAGCAACACACTGCAAATATATATAATTTTAATACCTAAAAGGCAGAATTTGACTTAAGTTTCTTTTTATTCTCAGTGAGCCCCATCATTGTGACCTCTGTAGGTCACCTGAGCTGCCGGGTCGGGGCAGCAGCCGTCCTGCCCTGCAAGGCTGCAGGGATTCAGCCCATCACATACACCTGGACAAGAGACAGAGAGACGCAGTCCCCCGTCAGTCTCACTACTGACAGACATGTTGATGGTGAGCAACAGGAGAGGAGCCTGGAGTTATTTTCAGCAGAAAACATGATTTTTTTTTATTTTTTTTTTTTAATTTCTTTTACAAAAGGTTGAAATAGCTGGAGGACAGCCAGTAATATCTGCTTGTTTTGTTTGTTTGTTTTTCACTGCGGTGTAGAAGACGGAGCTCTGCATATTTTAAGTGTACAGAGGTCTGATGGAGGAGAATATTACTGTACTGCAGAGAATCGAGCAGGACGCCATCAGAGACGCACCATCCTCACTGTCACAGGTACTTTACTGGTATTTCTTATTTCATATTTAACTTTATCTGTTGTTGTCCTTGAAATATAAAAAAGTGGAGCTAAGAGTGAGACAGAGGAGCACATGGAAATAAGGGAATTATTCGTCAATTCTGGATGACTTAAATCAGTGCAATCCTACGTATTTATTTGCACATCCAAAATACATAGACAAAGATAACATTTCCTATTATGTAAGGTTTTATAAAGCGTTGAATATCCCACTAAAATCAACACACAGCTTACTAACAATAGGAACTGTACTGTAATACTGTCACATCACTGTATATTCATTGTATGTGTATGTATGTCTATTCTGTGAATGCATGGGGTAGTGTATGTATTTTTTAAGGTTTTAGTTTTGCATCATCACTCAGGCACACTAGGAATATGATTCAGTGCTTTGTTGACCTCATATGCACAAGTCTATTCTCCTTGCTGATTCTCTCCCATGCTGTCCTCTGTCCTAAAGCTGAAGATCATCCAGCTGATAGTGGCATGAAGCAGACAAGACTGGTTTTGTCTGCTGTGAGTAATGATGTTGACGTGAAAATCTCTGCTATGGCTTGTGTGGTGACAGACAGCTTGTGTGGTGGAGAGAAACTATGTTTGTTTTGCAGAGCTTAGTTGAAAAGGTTGAGTACCACTGGACTAAACTATCCAGCATACGACATGAAAATGCTTCAAACACATTGATGCAACATAATATAATACATATAACCACTTAAGCAGGAGTTATGATGTCATTTGAAACTGTGGTACTGGCACTTTTGTTTGAGTAAAGGATCTATTTCCTCTTCCACCACTAGGTGACACTGTTTTGCTTCCAAAACAGTGTGTGGACTCTTTTTTTATGTGTGGTCTCAGTCCAGAAGCTGTAACTTTATCTGTGGTGGCTTTCTGCTGTCATGAGTGACATCATTGTTCGTTATCTGTGGCCTTTAACTTGCTTATAACTGGTTTTGTGGCTTACTGTAGCTCGTTTCTGCTCGTTTCAAATGTGTTGTCTGTTTTGGATCTAAGACTCTTTTTTTTCATATTTTTCCAGAGTATCAACACTAGCAAAGAACGGCCAGTTTCCCAATCCAGCAACTTTATGGCTGAGCAACACCTCAAGACAAGACATCATCTACATGTACAGGCACAGCATAAGGAGGCCACATGTATGTATTTTTAGACCACAAACCATATTTATAGGTTATGAAAAACAACTTCAACAAGACAAATGCTCCAAGATTTAAGAAGTTACTTACTTAATGATGCTAGTGTGAATTTTAAGGCTCGTCATTACTCACTTTCTCTCAGGGTAACTGTAAGTGAGCATCCTGTGTTGTTGGTTGGAGCAACCTAAGTTGTCAGAAAACAACTTTTCTGCATTGGATTTGGTATAATCAAGATGATAAGGAATTGCTTGATTTTGTATTTCACCATTTCAGGCTCCTCATCAAATTGTGATGCTACAACAAACAGAGCTGCCACCTTTTCTACGTTTTCAAAGGGAACAGTGGCTGGGTCGAAGATGTCACCGAGGCCGCTTGGGCGTCTTTCACACCGCCTTCTGATTCAGCCAACAACCAATCCAAACCAGCCTTTAATCACGCAGATGCAGCCTCCTATGTTGCCGCCTCCTCCGCCTCCACAACTGCCAGTAACTTCTGCCACTGCCACGCTTCTGATTTCAGATAGTGAACCAACAACAACGACACCCAGCCAGACATCAGTGGTCACGGTTGAAGTGTTGGGTACAACCCCTCAGTATGAACTCCCTGAAAGTCAATCCCATTTCACGTTAACAACATCACATGCACAATTTCAGCATGAAGTCACTGAGGAATTACTGACAATGCCCGATACTCAGAGATCTACCACCCGTACTGTGTCTCCAACCATTCAAACCACAGAGTTCCTCACAGAGACGCCCGTGACCCAAACACAGTCAAAACGTCCACTGGCCGCCGCCGGACTGTTTGGTTTTCTCAAGTCAAATTCACATTCACAGACTCCAATTCCGAGTATTGTAACCAAAACTATGACAAGTATCTCTGGTTCAGCCACCCAGTTGCACCTATCTCAAACTCACAAACCCCAGCTGGTCACAAAAAGTAAATTCTACCCATCCTACCATGAGCTGACCTCAGCCCAGATTTCCCAAACCAACCCTCTGCATCAACAGCCGTCACCGACCCACTCGCAAATCCCTCAGACCCATCCTCAACAATCCTTCACTTTCAGTTTCTTACCCAAGTTCCATCTGGAGCTATCAACAATTCAGCACCATCTGCCTCCTACACAACCTCCTCCTCCTTCTTCAATCACGACGCCTCGGCCATCCAAAGATCACAGTCAACCCTCGACAACAAAACCAACTTCATCCATTTCAACACCTCCTAAAACCCACTCTCAGTCATCTCCAACACGATATTCAGGCTCAACCGTCCACCCTCATGATCCTCAGACCACTGATCTCCCAAAAATTGACCCAGAGAATCCAGTTGTCCGTCAGGTAAACATCTCTAATCAACTAAACGTTACTCAGCAAGGTGACCCAGGTCAATCAGCTAAATCAGCCAATGATACTGAGCTTACTGAGTGGCTGAAGAGGAATACTTCCCAATCCCCTATGACCAGTAATGATCCCAGGTAGGTCAAATATAAAAGAGGATGGAGCGACCGGTATTTCATGCTACAGTACTACAGAGTTTCATGGTAAGAACAGCACAACAACACTTCTGTTTGTCGTTCACGCTCCAGAGTGACGCAGCAGTCTCCTTCATGGCTGCCCGTGCTGGAGAAACACGACATCCCCATTGTGGTGGGAGTTGGTGTTTCTTTGGCCTTCATTTTCATCACGGTTACCTTCTATTCGGTGGTCCAGAAGAACGAGCCTGCACCAACAAGCCGAGCAGGTCTGAAATCCCTAGCAGCTCCAAATGACAGCACACCTATTCTAAGTACTGAACAGTTTGTATATAGTTCAATTAAACAATTTATAAGGTGTTTTGAGCTTTAGATGTGCATGTAATGAGACCTTAGCTGTGTCCCAATTCCTGCCTCCCTTGTGAAACCAATTGGATCATAGTGGTGCAACTAAATTTTCCCATTTCAAAGGTCCCTCCCTTCATATGTGGAGCTCTTTTGTTGCTATCCCAAGATTTATTGTGCCCCTGTAAAGATAGGAGTGGACATTTCATTTTAGGTTTCACTGTCTATAAATGACCACATCTTTCTGGTCCCTATATTGGAACACAGCTATTATGATCATACGTCAGTGCTAGGCTTATTGTTTCCTTTGTTTCCAGGCTTTCTGCTGGGACAAACTAATCTCAGTAAATGTCAATGTCAACGTCTTTTTTAAAGCCAAATTATTTAATTAATGCCCTTAACAGCTCAGAGGAATCTGGGTGTACCCATACGACACGCGGAACGACGAGCAGCAGGACGGACATATGAAAACAAGTGAGTATGCCATGATTAGACAATAGAAAATGAAAGTGATAAGGCCTTAGAAGCGATCATCAGAGTGTTGTTTGTCTCTCTCAGAGCTTTTGAAGACGATGACTGCGTGGCAGTGATTGAGCAGAGCCCCAACACATCAGACACCCGAGCTCGACCTCCAGGACCCAGTCTGGTCACGGTGCAGATGGAGCCCACGTTTGAGGATCGTCAAGAGGATACACCAACCAACCTGGGCAACCACTCAGTCACTGTGGAGACTTACCCTGAACCCATTCTTGACACAAAGGTTTGATACTGCAGAGAAAAGAGAGCTCATTAAAACCCACACAGCAAAAACTCAAAATCTTACCAATAATTTTTTATCTTATTTCTAGTCAAAATGTATTTTCCAGTCAAAACAAATCTAATTATACTTAAATAAGACTCATCACATAAAAAGTAGCTTGTTTTTAGACACTTTTTTTCAAGCATATTTTCACTTGAAATAAGTAGAACAATCTGATAGTGGAGCAAGTTTTTCTTTATTTTCTTTATTTTCTTTATTACAAAAAACTTGCTTTCACTGGCAGATTTTTCTACTCTTTTCAATTGAAAATTTGTTTGAAATAAGTGAAAATTATCTTAAAATAAGTTAATCTTAAGGTGATGAGTCTTATTTTAAGTGGAAAGAGATTAGTTTTGACTAGGGTATAAATAAGACATTTTGACAAGAAATAAGACAAATATTCTTGGAAAGATTTTGAGTTTTTGCAGTGCACTGGCCTGTGTCATATTATAATATTGCTTCTGCAACATGTCCTCAAGTTCCCACCTTTTTTCACTCCTGTTTCAGATTGATCCTTCTCTGGAGGAAGAGGAGAAGGGCTTCACTTTGTCCCAGCCCAGCATTCAGCTACAGTGCTCTGAGGACTGGACCAGCAACAGAGAAGACAACCACAGCCCGTGCCAGGATGCCTTACCTCCTCCCTCATCTTTACCCTCCCGATCCCCTTCCCCCTCGCCACCATCCAGACGTGAGGAGGGCCTGCGCTCTTCCTTAACCCTGCAATGCGCTGAGCCCTGTGTAGCACCGATCCACCACAGCCTCAGCATCTCACACGGCAACCCTCCCCTGCTCCTGTCCCACCACGTCTCCTTGGGTCTCACTACGGTCGCTGTCGATGTCCATTTTTACCCAGCAGCCACTGCTTCGATGGCAGTAGGCACAACCACACATATCAATTCAATGTCTAGTTCCTCCTCAATGACTGCCCCTCTCTTCAGTCCTCCATTAGTGAACAGTCGGGACAACGACCAATCAACTGCCAGATCATGTCACCAATGTAAGTAGCTGCAGATGAAGACATTAAGTCCAAGACCAACCAACTCCAAATGTATCTACACCACTTTACCCATGATGAGGAATACATTGGTTTGACGTGAGAAAGTGTATCAAAATGAATATTCCACATTGGAAAGAATGTTTTCCAAATGAAAGATAGGATAAATGTCACTAGATGCACACAACATTAGCTACATCTGCTCACACTTAGCAAAAAAATTGCTTTTTCAGATTAAACTAATTAGGCTATATCTTCATATAAGGCTATTTTTGAATTTGGACAGAAATAGGCTAGCTGTTTTCACTGTGCTTTACTCACTGTGTTTTTATGCTAAAGTAGCATACGCCTAGCTAAGACAGCCAAGCTAAATGCATACTGTACCTCATGACTTCAGTTGCCATAAATAATACACACAAAAGAAGCTATTTGATGTTTTGCTATTACTACATTGCCAACACTAGCATTAATAGCTGCTCTCTTGCCAAAAACTTCACTCAGACAAAACAAGAGGGCTAGTATGCTAAATTCACCACAAAAAGAAGTGATAGAATAAAAGTAAAACGTAAATAAATAAAATAAAACCTAACCCTCAGTAATTAACACTCATAAACAGCTGTTAATGCTAACATTAGTCATGCAGCGATAGCAAAACGTGTAGCTCTTTAGGACCAGTATGTAGCTGAGGCCTTGAGGCAGTTACTTTAGCTCATTTTGGTGTGGTATTGATCTTCTCATCCAACACTCGGCAATACAGCAACTTTTGGTTAGTGTGTATTTCATAGCTTTAGCACAACATTTTCTGTATCTGGTTACATTTTTTTTTAAATGTCATGTAACATGTTTAACTGACTTTTTCTGAATACAACTACAATTTCATCGTTAATACTGTAGTTTTGTTTTCTTTTGTTTTAATTCTCTTCTTTGAAAACGCAAAAGAGAAAATGTACGTCTAGTATTAATTTTATTGTTATTTAGGTAGACCCTCAGTCATATATTTCATATTATGTAAGTGATTATAAGTTATTTCAAGTAGGATAATAATGTGTTGTATAGTAGACAAGACTTCTATAGTGAAACAGCCAAGGATACATCACTTTGTCAGAAAACATTGCAATTTTTGTGACTTTTCAGTGATCTGCTCATTCTCGTATATCAAGCTGCTTGACTGTTAAACCATTTTTGAAACCAAAGGAAGATAATTGGGGCTCTTTCAATAAATATTTAGATCATACAGCCAAAGTCCTTGGTGATATTTTTGCATGTACCTCGGATCCTTCAAAATAAAGTGTTCCTTCATTTACTGAATACAGGGAGCTCTAGTGCTTCTTTGGACGTATTTACAGTAGATGGTAAATTTATATGAATGTCAGTGATGGCAAAGTATTTAGCTTCAGTGTCATTTTCTCACCTTGTTCTCTGACAAAAGAGGTTGAGCACTGCTCAAGAGACGGATAATCAAGCCTCAATTCTTCTTGCCTGTTTTGAACACTGATGTTTTATTATAGCCAGTTTTTAAATCACTCTATGAAGGGTAGATATTTTTCACTTGTGCCCCAGTGAGTCATGGCAGTGTGGCTGTAAGCACAACAACCAGGAACCTGAAACTGAGATAGATTCACTTGTCTGCAACGGAAAAGGCGATAAACGAAAAGAAATATAAACTGAACATACTGTACTGTTTTGGTGCCACCTAGAGGCTTCAATGTTCGCAACCTCAAAGTGATGTGCTGACTGCTACTGCACTGCTGAGTGGACATGTGCATCAGCAACCTTCAAATATTCAAAACATTCAACAATGTAACCTACAGAGGTCAGTATAACCATGCTTTTTCCCCCCATTACGTTAATACGGTATAGTTCACATTGCATTTGCATCCTACTAAACATTATTGCATATTAACAAATGTACCTTACCTATTATGCATTCAATTTTTGATTTTATCTGTTGTTTCTCTTCTCTTTATCTACACAGTAGGTTCTGCATGGTTGCCAATGATGACACAGCAGTTTTGGTTTCATGCTCAACTCTGTGCAACAGATGTCACCTCTAAACTTGTGTAAATTTGTGCACGAAACTCCCCCTTAACTTTTGGGACATTAAAAAAACCACAAGTGGTGGGTGACCACTTTTTTCACACGTACTGTAGCTACAAGGAGATAACAACCCCCTCATCCTGTCAGTCTGTGTGAACTCAGACACATCACATTTACACATTTAGTAGTGAAACTGTATAGTTTTCGTCGTTCTCAGTTCAGAAAACCCTCACAGTCGTGTTAGTGGTCCTGTGAGGCTGTAGTCACTACCAAATGCTGTGCCACTAACATGCTCATAGTTACATGTTGATGCTACTGCATATGATAGATGCATTCAAAAGGCAAAACCACAATTATTAATGCAAAGTTATTAAATACACATTGACATTTGTTGTGATTCAAATCTGGATCTAATGCTCAATTGCATTTTTAGGTTTCAATAATTTTTTACTTGATGAAAATTTTGACAATGTATGAAATACAGAAATGTGGATTCAACCCCAACCACATTTCTCAACCCACTAGCAGCTATATTGTGTCAGAGAGAGGCATCTAACCCCCGAACTGGCCTTTTTCATGACAAAATGACACATGCAACAATATTATATCTCATACATCATTTCTCTCTTCTTTTTTTTTCTTTATTTAAAATGCAGAGACCCACTCTCCTTGTTGAACATGCAATTTGTTTTGAAATAAAATGACACAAAGAAAAGGAACAAAATATTAAAAAATTAGGGATTTTCCTGCAAAGTGGTAACATATACATTGTTTTCACCAGAAAAAAAGGTGTATACAATTTGTCAGCTGTATTTCCAGGAGGTATATGTACAGTGTATCATTTACTGCAGCATTGAAATAATCCTTTCTCCAACCAAATCCAGTCCAAATGGTATTATAACAAACTTTACAATGGACTGCCACTTAATGTCATCTATAATAAACTGATTCATTAAAGCTCAGTGGATGGTTTCCTCGGTTTTGCCTCTTGCTCATCTCGTGGAACATGAAAGTCCACATATGGACACCACTTGGTGTTGAGACACACTAGTTTCTTCAGAGTGGAAGTCTTGACGATGTTGAAGCCCGTCTCCCCTCCGAAGGTGCTGGGCTTCCAATAATCGGGGGAGCAGATGGGGTTTCCCATGAGGCCTTTCAAGGAGAAGGGAGCGCCTATCTCCACCATGCTCTCACCAAATATACCATTAGGACGAGCTTTCTCCAGCATGACCCCAGGGTAAAACTCTAAAGCATCAATGTCCCCGTAGACTTCCTCAAGATCTCTGGCCATTTCTTTGTCATCTGTTCAGACAAGATGAAACAACTGATTATTAACCTACGGGTTGTTCACTATTTCTACATCACACCATAGACATACCTAATCGAAAAACAGCCTAAGAGAGCAGTTTGCAGTTTGGAGGAAGTGGTTGTATATAGCCTTTATCACCTTGTTGTTGCCTGGTAACAGTAAATAAATAAATGATAATAATATAGATACAATCAAATTCCAATACCGCCTAAATCTGATACAGAATGATGTTATGGTTTATATAACTGCATATGTTAGCTCAAGTCATTACTCTAAAGATCATCCTTCAAAACATGTTTGGGCCTTTTCAAGCCTTGATATACAGAAGGTGCAAGACAGAAAGGAAACCAGGGAGAGAAAAACCCACAAGATTTATCTTAGAAAAGACAAACAACTAAAACGTTGCCGCGATAACCTTTTTTTTTCACTTTAAACCCATCAGCAAGCAAAAAATAAAAGGATGTTGTCTAAGCATCCTGAAACAAGATCATGTCAAATGTAAATGCAGTTTTTATATATATAGTAGGCTATACGTATCTGTGTGTGTGTGTGCAAAGAAACCTTCAGAGGGAAGTTGTATTTGCATTTTTTTTTCTTGCTCACCATTAAACTCAGAAAAAGAGGTGTAAGGCTTCAGGTTGAACCTCTTCCTGTATTCATTGAAAGGCCGCACACGTGCTGCTCTGGACTCTCTGATGACCATCTCTGCCACTTTGAGCACAGCTTCATTGGAGTTGTGACCTCCACCGATCTGAAACACAAGGGAAGTTACTGTGGTATTACTGTATTTCAATAAACAGTTCGACAATAACGCAACCGAGAAGTAAACCATCCCCTCTGATGTTGCTTGCCAAGCAAAAAACATTAATGATCAACACTGTGTTTCACACTTCTCTGCAAAAAGAAACCTCACACTTTGCATGCACATGCTGTTTTTGTAACACTGTATCTGGCAGCATCTGTCAGTTGATTTTAGGAAGTAATTATGAGAAGAAGAGCACTTTAATGTGGAATTTCAAAAAAACCCTCTGTGGTTTAGTGGTTAGAAAAATGTGTCAGGGTACACGTTGCACCATCACTAATAGATGTGAAAGACCGTCTTTCTTATCTTCCTCATAGAAGTGAGTAGAAAGGTTGTGCAAAACTCATCTCAAGTATATTCACTATTTCTTTAGGTCAACTAAAGCTACTCTGAAATATCACAATATCACAATTTGGTATGTCAGTACAACATTTATACTATGAAATAGTTTTCACTCAAAAGTGTTTGCTACCACCGCGGTTGGTAGGCTATGTGTCACTGAATGTTACATACTCAAGTGAATGGGGAAGTAGTCTCAGACTTTATGGCGCCAATGCATATTTTCTCAAGATATTTGCATCTGTGCCATTTCATTTAAGTTATTTAGCCTACAACTCACGACTGTGATATAGTTACACAGGATGTACTGTAGCTCCACTCCTACCTGTCCTGCAGGCTGTCGAGAGAACGCATCCACCAGTTTCTCCACCCCGTAATGCATGAGGATGGAGGTGTTGTAAAGAAACTGCGAGAACGGGATTTCGTCTCCGTCGATGAGGAAGCTGTCGGGCATCAGCGGGTGCCAGTGGTAGAGCTGGCAGAACTCCAGAGCGATGCGATTGCTGTACTGGAAACGCGCGTTGAAGAGCAGGGTGGGGTCGAACTTCAGGTCCAGCTGGTAACCACTCAGCTGTTGCACATACTCCTCTATTATAATGTTGATGATCTCCCCTGGAGGGCAACAAATAAAACCATCAGATGCTGTCATGAAAACAAACATATTTAGAAAATGGAAATCTGCACATTTGATTTCAATTTCAATTTCAATTTATTTATTTAAGAAAGAAGGGACAATGCATATTTATGAATATTTGAATGTAAATATGCTATATTGTAGCTCCAGGCTTGTTGGAGTTAAAGATGACAGCAAAACAAAAATGTCACTTATCAGTTCTGGCATCTGATAATCATTAAATACACTACGTGGAAGAGACATGTAGAAAACACTGGAGAATATGAAACCGTTACTCACAGGAAGCAGATACTGATTAAGTTGAAAAGGTTCGCCCCATACAGTATGTTCATATATTAAACTTAAAATGTTAAAAAATAAAAAACCATGGTGACCACAGTGACAAATTAGTGCAGAATGATGAGGTCGTAACTCTGATGCTCTAACTGTGAGGTTACAGAGACCTTGACCTTTGACCTTTAACCACCAAAATCAATCGGTTTATCCTTTAGCTAATGTTTCTGCCAAGCAAGGCAACAGTATTTATGAGTTATAACTTCTATAGATAGCTTTATTTTTACAGACTCCAAGTCCAATAACTATCTCTAACTATCTCTATCTCTATTACTCTTTTTTTTTAACCCTGTGTTATGGATAAATAGATTGGTAACACTTTACAATAACCATTGTTTATAAATGGTAAATAGGCCATTTATAAATGGTTAATAGACCATTTATAAATGGTAAACAGATCGTTTACTAATGTATAATCATCATTTATAAACAGCATGTAGACCAATTATAAATGGTAAATAGATAAGTTATTAATGTTTAACCATAATTTATAATTGGCAAATAGGTAGTTTATTTATGTAAGTTAATAGTTAATT
Source organism: Trachurus trachurus (assembly GCF_905171665.1). Taxonomy (NCBI): domain Eukaryota; kingdom Metazoa; phylum Chordata; class Actinopteri; order Carangiformes; family Carangidae; genus Trachurus; species Trachurus trachurus. The sequence goes on along the minus strand of NC_139895.1, from coordinate 9,398,084 downwards.
TACCATTAACAAGCAATTAAATTATGATTAATATTGTTTATTAATTATTAATGGACTATTTATTAAATGTTTATATAAGGTTTAAATGTTGGTTGTAAAACATCTATAAAGATTAAAATGTGTATCAGTGGCACTTTGTAAATGGGTAATATTTGGTTTATAAACCATCTAGAAACATTACTTAGATGGTTATTGTAAAGTTGCAACATATGTTTGTAATACTTATATACAGGCAACTTTTGTATCAATACTTGACTATGGTGATATCTTATACATGCATGCAAATCTCTCCTCTCTGAAAATGCTGGATTCGGTGTATCATGCAGCATTAAGATTTGTAACAGATTTAGGTTTTCGTACTCATCACTGTAGTCTTTATGAGAGTGTTGGTTGGTCTTCTTTGTACAATCGTAGATGGGAACACTGGTATTGTTTCCTTTATAAGGCCGTCCTGTGTGACTTGCCTCCTTATTTGTGTTCTCTCTTGGTTCCTAAAGTCAACACCAGAAGCTGTCGTCTCAGGCACGATAGATTGATAATGTATACTATTCCTCGTACACGGACTGTCTTTGGGGAAAGTGCCTTCAAAGCATTTGCACCCTCGTCCTGGTATAAATTACAGAGTCATCTTAAATTGGATTATCTCCCAAGTATGGAAGATTTTAAAGCTAGGATCAAGGACTATTTAACTACTGAATGCACATGTTCTCTCACCGAACGCAGCTGGTGATTATAATGTATTGATGCGATTTGCTGTTATTGTTTTAGCTGTTTTTATGTTTGTTTTGTTGATGTTTAAATGTGGATGTACTGTGCTGCTTTCTTGGCCAGGACCCCCTTGCAAAAGAGATTCTGAATCTCAATGGGATTATTCCTGGTTAAATAAAGGTTAAATAAAAAAAAAAAATACTTTGTAAACGATTAACAATTGGTTTATAAACCACCTACAAACATTACTTAGATGGTTATTGTAAAGTGGCGACTTATGTTCATAATTATTTAAATGATTAATACGTTGTTTGTACTGGAAATCATCAAGTGACATTTATTTGACTTCTTTTAATGGTGATCTATAACAGAGTGATTATTTTTTGCAAAAGAATAGGGTCTGATCATCGTATTGAACACATTTATGAACAGAGTCAATAACATGCAACACTGTACCACAGGCGAAAATGGTGGGATTACAACACAACAATGACAACGTAATTTTAAATTTGATGATTACATTTGAATTGATGATACAATATTCAGGCACACTGCACTTTAAATTAAAGGGATAGTTCACCCAAAATTCAAATTTCACTCTTTATCTACTCCCCCTCATGTGGACTAAGGGCTGGGAGAAGTTTCAGAGTCCTCTGTGCCTTCTCGGAGTTACAGCAGGGCTCCGTGCAGCACTGCATGTCCATATGACAGTAGCGAACAGGGCTCACTTTTCTTCGTCCAAAAAGACATACCAAAAAACATCCAAATACCTCCATACTGCTCGTCTGTAATGTCCCTCTTGTATTGAAGCCCCAACATGAGAAATTGTTCCGAAAAAAATTAAATAACTCTATATTTTAAGCTTGTTTGTAGCGGAAGCTCCCAGTGTCTCAGTTCAGTGCTCTGCCTGGGTCTGTGCAAATCGCACGAGATTTGCACGGAAGGGAAGAAGAACAAGAGGGACATTACAGACGAGCACTATGGAGGTATTTGGATGTTTTTTGATGTGTCTTTTTGGACGAAGAAAAATGAGCTCCGTTCTCAACCGTCATATTGACATGCAGCGTTGCATGGAGCCCCGCTGTTACTCAGAGAAGGCACAGAGGACTCTGAAACTTCTCCCAGCCCTTAGTGCACATGAGGGGGAGTAGATAATTAGTGAAATTTGAATTTTGGGTGAACTATCCCTTTAAAGGGACAATGAGGAGTTTCTATTTGGTTATAAAAAAGTCTCACGTTAATGTGGATGAATCTACGCTACCCACACTTGTTAATGGGCCCATTTTCGATAAATATATAGTTTTGTCTCTATCGTTATTTTGTTATTATTAGTGGTGGCGGAAATGCTGGTCGAGCCGACCAGCGTTTCCTTACTTTCGGTTTCGCGGCGAGTCATGAGAATAACACAGCCGAATCGCCGTTTATGGTCGGAACTACGACGGTATCTGATCGTCTTCGAACCTCTGACTTTAATTCTTGATGAATGAAAACATGAGTCTGTCTTGCGCCGGTCAAAGAATTTCACGGTGCGCGGAGGCTCATAAATGTAGTGTGAAAACGCTTCGCTTTTCCAAAACTCCTTGTTGTCCCTTTAATTTTAAAATGCAGTGTGCCTGAATATTGTATCATCAATTCAAATGTAATCATCAAATTTAAAATTACGTTGTCATTGTTGTGTTGTAATCCCACCATTTTCGCCTGTGGTACAGTGTTGCATGTTGACTCTGTTCATAAATGTGTTCAATACGATGATCAGACCCTATTCTTTTGCAAAAAATAATCACTCTGTTATAGATCACCATTAAAAGAAGTCAAATAAATGTCACTTGATGATTTCCAGTACAAACAACGTATTAATCATTTAAATAATTATGAACATAAGTCGCCACTTTACAATAACCATCTAAGTAATGCTTATAGGTGGTTTATAAACCAATTGTTAATCGTTTACAAAGTATTACAAACATATGTTGCAACTTTACAATAACCATCTAAGTAATGTTTCTAGATGGTTTATAAACCAAATATTACCCATTTACAAAGTGCCACTGATACACATTTTAATCTTATAGATGTTTTACAACCAACATTTAAACCTTATATAAACATTTAATAAATAGTCCATTAATAATTAATAAACATTATTAATCATAATTTAATTGCTTGTTAATGGTAAATTAACTATTAACTTACATAAATAAACTACCTATTTGCCAATTATAAATTATGGTTAAACATTAATAACTTATCTATTTACCATTTATAATTGGTCTACATGCTGTTTATAAATGATGATTATACATTAGTAAACGATCTGTTTACCATTAATAAATGGTCTATTAACCATTTATAAATGGTCTATTTACCATTTATAAACAATGGTTATTGTAAAGTGTTACCAATAGATTTTACTGTAAAGTGCTAAAGCCATGTCATAAAAAGTGAAATGTTATGTACTATGTAAGTAAGGAAAAAAACAACATTAATAGTACAATGAAAAAATGTAAAATGTTGCTTTCTTTCACAAACAGGTGAAAAACTTGTCCAAAATGTTGGTTAGAAAGTATATATAATGACATAAACACGTGACTTTAAGCGTATGCCCCCGAGGCCCTCACCAATGATGATGAGTCTCGTGGTCTGGAAAAGCTGCTCATCGTCCCAGGTGGGATGTTCAGCCTTAAGGATGTCACACACTCTGTTATGCTCCCGCAGCCATACGGTGGCGTACATGGTCAGACCCGGCACGATGCCGAACAACTCCTGACCAATGACCAGACGCTGCTGTGGAGGCAAAGCTTGAGGGTACGCCATGTGCACGGGGACCTCAGATACAGTCGGTGGGTACATCTCTCCATTCACTAGCTGTGGAATAAAAAGTCAGTCATAAAACATTTGAATATCTTGTTTTCCTCAGTTGAAGAAATTATTCCAAATGTCTGTTTTGTTTTGCTTTGTCATGGCTAAAAGTAAAACCAAAAACCCCAAAGAGCTGATATGGTTTGATCATAAAAACAACTTCCTCAAGCAAAGGGACTTTCAAAGTCTAATATTTGAGGAAGTCTCAAGCCTCTATCACAGCTAAGTGTATTTAAAAAAAAAAAAAAAAAAGATAAGCTGCCATCAGTGAAAGAGTGAAAGCATTGAGGTACAAAACAAGCATACCCAACAGTTTTTATGTGGGGAGAAATAGAAGTTGCCTATAGTAGGCCCATAGCTATATGAACAGTATAGGCTACAGTAGTAGAAACAGCACTGAAACAAATTCTCAAATAGAGACTAAAAAGATTAGTTTACCAAACTTGAACAACATCATTGCTATAACTGAGCTCAGGACATGTAGGCTATAATTCAAATTCAGACATAGCATAATAATAAAGTAGAGTTCATCAGAGTTATGATGAGTGGTAGGCCTATTAAGTTATTCAGTAATTTGATTTAAACTATAAAAATGAATTGTGTTTTTTTTATATATATATATATATATATATTCTTTTTTATAATAAATGGAAAAAGTTAAAACACACTCTAAACTAAATCTTTAAAAACACCACTTTCATAGGAACCAATGTTTTAGTGTTGTGTTCTGAGGGGGTTTGTTGTTAAGGTAGCACCTGTTGATCGGCAGGTGAGGCGCAGGAAGAGGATCGATTAATGTCGATTTCATCAGAGTGGGATTAAAGTTTTAATCCGTGAAGACAAGAAATTAGTACTTGACAATGTTTAAAGCGAGGAGCCGCTTTCCTTATCTCTGTGAGTTATCGCGGTCAATGAGGTATGGGCGCCATTTATTTTATCGTTTGAATCTGCGGATTGTGCTAAGTTATATTTAGCCTAGTGTGTAGCCTATGCAGAGGTGTGGTTCGTTTGCTTTGCTCAGATTCGCGGCTAAACCGATACAATTGTTGCATTTTTCTTTTGAGTCCTTTTTATTACTGTACTTATTCAGCCTACGGGTGAAAAAAACAATAGGCATACCCTTGCTGCTGCAAAAGACAAATCCTTCATTTTGCATATTAGCTAGCCTAATTGATAAAATACACTAGGCTAATAGTAGCTAGTATGAGTGTCAAGTTCTATAAATTTAAAGTCAAAAAGTGTTTCTGTGCATTTTTTTTTTAGAACATATAACTACAACATTGATGCAAAATAAAGCACCAAAATAAATAAACATGTAGGCTATAGGAGAAAACAGTAGTGATCTTGAATGACACTTATTTTACACTCTGAATTTTTTAGCAGCATCTTGTTCTTTTGCACTTGCAACATAAATAGACTATAAAAAAGCTTAAAGACCATCAAATTAAGTTATGAATGTGTAATATAGCCTTTCAGTTTGGTGATTTTTGTCTATGATCATGATCTCCACAATTCTAGCTACTTTACTAAATTATTATGATTTTTTGTTTTCAGCTCTTGTGGAGTTTGCAGCCCAAAGAGGATCTTGTGGTTGAGATTCAGCTTGAGTAAAGTAACAAACGAAGAAGACGTTGCCGAGCTGTCTGCAATGGATTTTACTTGACAGAAGTCGTGACCCATGTCAGGACTGTTTGACATCTGTGAACACCTGGAGTTAAGGAATATGAATAATGGAGGAATAAACGGACAACTGGACTTCACCACCTTTTAAAGGTAGGTCGAGCTCACCACAGCTTGGCTATCCCGCTGCTATAAAGCCAATAAATCTGAATATATCAGACTTTTATACTTGTGGTAAAGTAACACAGTTGCATTGTGGGGAGTACATCACAATACCTGTACCTTTGGTGCTTTGCATTAGGCTTAAGCTTCTTGACATCAACCTGGTGGGCTTTACGTGTAAGAGTTATATTCATCCCTAGCAAGCTCTATATTGTGTTTGTGTGGTGTGTATTTGCAATGTAGTTTGGTTGTATGGTGTGTACATTCAGTACCTTGTTTATTTGGTTGTGCAGTGTGTATCTGCAACAAATGTGTTGTCAATTGGTGAAGGTGTATTCAGACTTTGTTTGTGTCTATTTTGATGGGCTTCTAAAGTTAGACAATCAGACTCTTTGGAGAATTGCTTTTTCCCTTCCATGTCAAGTTAGTGTAAATGATCCAACCAATATATTGATGTACGGACTAAAACACATAATGATTTAAGGCTTAGGCACACTTCATTAACAGACAGAGCAAGGCTAAAATGTCAAGCTTCTTTTTCTTCTACCTGATATTTCAGCTTTCCATCTTTGTGAAGCCGGAGTTGAAGCTGCCTCGCAAGGTTGTCTCCATAAATGTTACTGGCATCTACCTGAGTGAGCAAGAGAAGAGAAGTTTGAAGGTCAAATTCCTCCACAGTGAAAGAAAGAGATAAGCTTCATGTTTGATTCTCAACAGGTTTTATACAGTTAGTTAGTTGCTAGAAGCCGTATATCTCTTACCCCATGTCCTAAGGCCTTGGTGAAGCCACCGGGAACATCATGGTTGGTCTTGAAGAACTGGTGGGTGAAGTGCTGCGCCATGAAGGCAAACATCAGATTGGTTCCCTGGGGGTCAGGCCTGAATTTGGTTCTTTTAAAGAAACGCTGAGCAAAGTCTTTGGGATCAGGAAGCACAGGTTTACCTGTAAAGACAGAGTTACAATCAGGAGTTACAATGACAGGATGTGTTGTTCTTGTGATGAATTAGATTTGGAGAAATTGGCGTTATTATTTGACACTCAGCCATTATTTGAAAAGCAGCCTACAAAATGTACAATATGTGGTTCCACCTTTAGTTCCCATTGGCAGAGGGCAGCCTTCAGGCACAGGAGGGAGGAGCCGGGTGTAGTAGGAGATGTTGTAGTAGGACTCCCAGTTGAGGTATCCGTATTTGGTATTGTAGGTCGGAGGGCTTGGAATAAGGTCACTTCTGACTTTGGGAGAGGACGAGAGAGTAAAAGTGGTTCAAATTCGCAAATTTCTTCCAATGTTTGCTGGTGCAGAACCTTTTATCTTATCGCCTGATATCTTTTGATGAAAAAACGCTTTGTGTCTCTGAGAGGTCTCTTAAGTTGATTAGTAGATCTTAAATGACTGCAATTCAGAAAGACAGCTTAGCTTTCCTATTTTCTGTCTAATCAATCCTGTGATCACTTGAGGGTTCCTCTTGAAAAGGTACTTTTACACTTTGCTGTATGAGGAAGTCATCTCACTTTAACGTGTTGTATGTGTCTTCACATTCAAAGTCAACTTTTTTTTCTCTTAAGTTGGTACTTTGGAGTAGTTTTGGGAACTTAGATCTCCATTATCATCCATTATCTACTAGAAATACCAATTAGCCACAGCTTTACATGCTCAGTTACACATCGAATGTGTCCTACTCTATAAATGAAAATAGTCACAGATAAAAGATGTTTGTGGCCAGTTGTAAGATGTTAACATCATCGGTTGTAGCCAGCGCGGTTAGAGGGAATCTCAATGCTTTTTTGAAATCAGTTCCTCTTGTGAGCTCAAACCATCTTTTACAGAAAAGGTTTGGCTGTGCACATGCTCAGATCAGGCTGGTTATTGAGAGAAAAATACTTCAGGTTCAGGTTTTGATGATTATTTTCTAACGAGAATTATGACTTCCTTTTTTTAGTCGCTTATGCATTTCACAAAATACTCCTATCACCCACCATGGTCTTATTAACATGCCTGTTAATACTGACAAATACGACTAAGACCAAGACTTGTAAACAGATGTTAAGAAGATCTAAAGTAAATTGTGAGAAAATATTAGGTGTATAGGCCAGTCCTGTTGATTCATCTGTGGTCTGTGGTTTTGCTGGTTCAGTGACTTGTTACTTGTTGTAATCTCACCACCACCTACCTGTCAGCATTAATCTCATGATGGTGTCTCGCAGGAAAGAGTTGTTGATCAGGTACCAGAACCACTGGAAGTGGGTGAGGAAGTAGTGAACGACCGGGGGGCTTGGCTTCAGCGTCAGACGAACTCTGGTCCAGAACTCCGCTACACACACAAATAAAAAATAGCCACAGTTTTAAATTTGTTGTAAATTGTAAATTGTAACATGTTACGAGCATCCATTTGTTACGAACATCCATTTGACTCTCATTTATTCCATTATCAATTAAGCTACTTAATAATAGGAAATGAGTTGTGTGTGTGTGTATGTGGGAAAGGGTGGGGTGGGACATGGGGGGGGTGAGAGACAATGAGCATGTTGTGGTATGAATGTTAGGGGTGGGAGAAAAAATCGATTCACATAGATATCGCGATATCTTTTTTGACGATTTTTAAATTGATTTTTTTTTGTCAAAAATCGATTTTTTTTTTGAAAAAAAAAATATTTTTGAATTATTTTATTTTTTTTTGATTTTTTTTAATATTGTGCAATGTGTATTTGTTACCCTCTTTTACATACAGAGAGTACAGGCTTTGAAAAGGGTTTAAGTTCACTTTATAATGGAGTATGTTAATTTATAGGCTCCTACAGTATTTGTGTGCAGATAAATGTTAAAAATGCGACTAAAAATCGAGAGAATCGGCAATATCGTAGAATCGCAATTTAAATCGAATCGCCATCCAAAAAATCGTAGAAGAATCGAATCGGGAGAAAAGCATATCGTCCCAGCCCTAATGAATGTGCAGTAACGAGTGTGCTGCTGTATGTAAAGAGGAATGTGCAATAATACTGCTGTAGCAAGGGGTCAAATGGGCATCATGTTATATTACTATTGTCTTTTTATTTTATATGTATAGGTGATTTCAGGGACATTGTGGGGGGGGCGTGCAAGGAGCTGGGGGATATGATGATGTGTTTGTTTGTGGTCTTAGATGTATTGTTTTGTGTATATGTGTTCATCTCCCTCTAAGATTATGTAAAGTTTTTAGTTTTATAGTTCATTAGAGGTGGTTGTGACTTAAAAAAACAACAACAAAAAAACCCAGACTCATCTATCAATGCATAGATTTAGGCTGAAGATCAAATTTAGTTTCACTTACGAACGGTGCAGTTTTCTCCATAGAAGCCAGTGCGAGTGCAGTCACATTTGTAGTCGTCTATACCGAATCTCACACACACTCCTGAGTTCTGACAAGGGTAGTAGCAACATGGATTCACTGCAGATGAGGAGAAATGTACCTTTAGTACTTTGAATGAATGAATAAAAGAACTCAAATGGAGGCACCATATAGCCTCAAAGCTACCACAAAAAAGGTAAAGTGACTACAAATGAAAAACAAACACAAAGAGACACAAACAGTGACATAAAGATACAAAATTGCTGCAAACAGACACAATAAATGACATCAAATAACGCATCAGAGGAAAAAAAAGCAAAATAATGTCTCTTGTTAACATTGATATGATTTTGTATTATTTTAATTTGTTTGTTTGGCATTTCTTCATTACTCTATGGAAATAACTGCTAATCATAATTTAGCTCTAATAATTCTGTTGCATTTCCTAACTATCCCAGCCTTGTAAGCTAAGGATCATAAACCGCTGTAACTAGCTGTGGCCAAAAGGTCATTATCACCACTGTTATGTGAGTGGCCGAGACCCACTAGAGATGCCCATTGGCCAACAGCCAACAAACTGGATTGCAGTTTTCAATGCAGAAATGCATTTTCTTCACAGGAACTGTACTGTAACTAAACATAACTGAGCAAAAAGCTGTTGCTGCCGTCCACCCATCCAAACCACCACCACCTCATATCTTTAACGTCCTCTGCAGTAGAAACACTGCTTCCTGTCCTCCCTTCACACTTGCACACACAGGCTCAATGTGATAATGTGGCACTACTACTCCTTCTTCTTCCTCATTAGCTATGAATGAGAAGATAGATAAGCAATGCATGCACACTCAACCAGCACATATAGATATAGGTTTCTAAAAGGAGAGGGTGTTTGAATGTATGCATGTTGTTTTAAATAATACTGACATGTTCATGTTAGTAGAGGCCTCCCTCTTCCAGGAAAGCTCCGGAAGCAGATGCATGACTACAGACAGACTAGGATCCGGTCCAAGTCAGAAATAATATGTTTAGTAACTTTCTGCAGAGTTACATATGCAAGATTACCCGGAGGTTAACCTGAATTCTGATGGAAATAATGTAATCCAGTTTATCAGTCACATCCGATAGTGGCAGGACTTGCCACTAGACAGTAAATTAATTTTAATGTATAGCCTATTCAGTGATATGGAAGTCAAGTTAGCTTCTTATTCTTACTTGTAGAGAGAGTTTGTATTTTTATGTTGCTACTTTTATTGAAAGAGAAGCTCTGAATAATTGTTACTCATAGATCTTAAATCTTAATGAGTGTTTGAAAGAAGAGTTGGTAAAAGTGAGCATGATAACCTATATGACGGCAGGTAAGGAATGATATTTGGCGACTCCTTTTGCCATGGCCTTGTGCCAACTCCATCATTCATTTACTCATAGAGGCTCTCTTCTATCCTCCAAGTAGTTTTTTGATTGATTCGAGCCTCATTCATATGGTTTACAATTGAATTCGCACCCACCACAATCCAGAAAGATAATCAACAGATGTTCGCTTCAGAACACATAATGTGGCCAATGTTAAAAAATAGCCATAGTTGTGCTGATAGCCAACGATACAGTCCCTCTGAATATGAAAATAAGTACAAAACTGGTTCATAAATTCTCATTAGTCTAAGCTATAAAGACTCTTTACACAATGTGAAACTGTGATTAAAAAATAAAAAGAGAAATCTACTCACCAACACTCGAGTCATCAGCGCAGACTGAGCTCTTCAGCAGCAGCAGGTTGAAAGAAACCCAGATGGAGAAGAAGCTAATCTCTATTTTTGCAGAATAAAAAACGCATGAATATCATAACCACAGTAAAAAAAAAAAAAAAAAAGACAATCAACAATCATGTTCAGTGGGCAGTTTTTGTACAAAACTAATTTCAACTCACCTCTCATGACTTCCACGTGTGATTAGGGCCCAAGGATGAACAAATGAAAAAGTTAGACCTAAATAAAATAGAAAAATAATTCACAGTATTAATCTGTTACTAGAGACATGTGAGACTCTCCATAACAATGCAAAGTGACGGGGGCTTTGTGGCTTTATATCATCAGCTGTCAGAATGGGCGGTAGTGCAGTTTCCTCTACTTCCTCTATTAAGTCTTCAGCAGACTTAGAAGAAAGCTCACTGGAGATGGAGAAGAAGTCATTTTGATGGATCATTCCTAACCAGACGTGGTTGTTAAAATATCAAGATATAATGTTTAAAGCCACCCAGTGTGTTGGAGTAAAAATGTTTTGTCTTTAGATGATAAAGATTAATAGTTTTTATGTGGTATTCAAAGAAAAAAGTTTTTAGTGCTTTATCACCACCTGCTGGCAAATTAAAATATCATTCATTCCTCAATTATAAAAAGAAACTCACAGAATTTTAAATGCATTACATTAAAACCAGTGTGCTTAACAAAATCAGTACTGGTATTGCATATTTACTTACTCTACTATTTCTCAGTTTGGTTAGGTATTAGTACCTTTAACCAACTAAAGACTGTGGATACTTTCTCCACCACATCTAATGTGGGAACATCAACTTTATGAAAGTCTTTAGTACCTTTTGATGTGGGCACAATGGGGACACCTACTGTTGGAAATAGAGATCCCTTTATCTATCAGGCAGGTCGAGTCATTTTTAGACCGATGTCATTGGGTTTATGATTGTGAAAGTAGTAAACACACACTTCTGAGAGTGGAAGGTCAAATATAAAATTATAGCTGTAACACATATGGTTGATTTGTTATGAATTTTCAAAGTTTTGACATTTAGAGGCGTGCTGTAATACCACCATCAGGACTATTGTCTTGTGTTTCCAGTTGAGGACATCTGGCATTTTGATGCGTCGTCATTATCACCTTGCTGGAGGTTGTGTGGATTCTCTGGGTCAGTTCACGTTCGCCCCAAAATATGAACGAGTTCACGAACGATTATTCATTGAATGCGTTTGGGCACAACACTACTAGATCATTGTCAGTATTAAGTGCAATTCAACACCAGGCTGCACTTTTAGCTGAATTTGGTACCAGTTAAGATATCAGTATCGGTTTAAAAAAAAAAAAAGTTATCATGCATCCCAACCATAGATGGGTAAAAACATGCCAGGCTAGGATGATGATTGACAATACTGATAATAATGGAAAATGAAATACCTAGCTTTGTAGTCGGTGTGTAAGTGATCAATAATCAGTATTAGGCTACTCGCAGTAAAAGAGGGCCCAGAAATAAATTTTGCTTATAGGGCCTCATGGAGACTTACCTTACAGCTAACAACTAGACTTTTTTTTTTAGACTTTATTTATTTGCGCATATGAAATAAAACAAATACATTTACTTATCTCTCTTAGGGAGGAAGATACGAAAAAAAATATGCAGGTGAGGTCGGAAACCCAAAAGGCTTATAGCATGACCTCACCTTGACCTAACAAATAATTTAAACAAAGTAAAGAAATAATATTAACATAAAACATTAGCACTGACAACTTGCATGAAAGATATAATCTACATAAGTACATAGTGACACTTGGTGTTCTGGGAGGCTGCATGTTTTCCAGCTCTGATAATCAGAAAAATCAAAAATACAAAGGAAGGACGCTCTTCAAAAAGGCACCTAACTTGTAATTCACTTTTAGTTAATCAGCTCGTAGATACAAAATTAGTTTAAACATAGATTGGCGATTTACATAATACTTTTGCAGATGTTAAAGACCTACCAACGTAGGTAGGTAAAGATACAGTGGGGCTTTTTAAATACATAAAGTGTAGGTGTAACACTTGGCTCTCCCTGGTCTTCTTTTGTTTCCAGCAGCTTGCTCAGTCTTAATTCATTCCTGTCTGTTCACGTGACAGTGACGAAGCTGAGAAACACCCTGTAGAGGTCAGCAGTCTATCACAAGAAAACAACAAGCAACAGACAGCCAGAATCACTGACACTGGTGGGTAATCAATGTGATTTGGAATAATGACAGGGGAGAAAGAATAAAAAATCAAAAAAAAATTAAAACTGTGCAGGTTTTTTTTAAAGCTGAAGTGGTTTCTTCCAAAGACGATAGAGTACACACATGGTGCGGCTGAGTTGCCAGGTTCTGATCTTTGATATCTTCCCACCGAGACGTTATCGGAGCCAAACCTTTGTGAGATTTTTGCCTGTTGAAGTAACTCTCCTGAGTAATTTCCTGCATACTGTAGCAATTTTAGGACTAGCTTGTCTGCAGTGTCCACATGGAGATAAGTTAAATCTTGACCAAAACATGTTCAGCTAATTCTTTTCAACTTTGCAGACCTCTCTCTCTCTCCCTCTCTCTGAGGTTTCATATCATGTTACTGAACATGTTTTTGAAGTTAAAGCCGGTCAGCGTCAGAAAATAATTAACTTCATCATAAGTCATTTCTTAACAAGGGCCCCGTAATCCCGGTTAGTTTCCCAATCCCATTCATTTCTCTGTCTCATATCCTTAATTTCCTCCTCCTCGTTTCGTTGACTTCATCCTTTCCGATTGAACGTCAGCAGCTATAGTTCATCTTGCCAACCAGAGGCCACAACAGCAGTGATAAGGTTTCTTTCTTTCTTTCCATAACCCGTCATCTCATCTTCAGGGGAGGGTACAGTTTGTGTCATGGTTCACATGCCAAAACCAAATGAGCTCAGCTTCTTGTCACTCTCAGACTAGATGGTGCTGTCTGCCAAAGTTTGCTCTGTTTATGTTACAGGGTGTGGAGCTTTATTTGAGGCTTCAGGACAGAGTAAGAGATGATGATCCTACTGTCTCATGATCTTATCAATTCCCCTCCAATTGACTCTATTTAAATAGAAGACAATGTTTAATTTTAGATTTTCTTCAAAATAGCCACCTTGTGCTTTGACAACAGCAATTATTATGCATTACAGTAATGCAAATTCCTTTGAATGTCACTTTTTTTATTTGATGCACAATTAATATATGTTCTGTTATATTGGCCTGGACACTCGTGCAATTTATTGCAGTTTACTTTTCTAAATTTTTATTTAACCTTTATTTATCCAGGAAGGATCCATTGAGATTCAACAATCTCTTTTCCAAGGATGTCCTGGTCAGAAGGAGCAACATTACAAAACAATCAATCATACATACATACATACATACATACATACATACATACATACATACATACATACATACATACATACATACATACATACATAGCAAATGCAAGGCAGCAAAAAAGACAATGATAGTAAATACAATAAAAGAGACCCTAAAAGTGCAACACAATTTGAAAGCTAAGAGTCACAGGTGCAACTGGTGACTAATAGTTCAGAGAGAGATTTTTTAGCCATAATACAGCCCTTAGACCTAATTATAATCTGAAGTATTGCAAAAATATGGAAGGCATTTTAAGTATCATGAGGAAACACTGAACAAATCTTTTTTTTTTCTTCCCACATTGACAAATCACCCTATGGCACAACACAAGTTTTTTTTAACCCATGTACACTGTAAATCTCAAAAGCATATTCATATTTTATCATCCTAAATATTCACAGTGTTGGGACCAAAGTCAAGCTTGAAGGAGTAAATGAGGAGCACTTGAATGCAGCACTAATTTTCACTCCTCCCACTCGAGCTTCCTGGGAACTGTAGGCCTGTCTCAAGTGCGAGGACAAAAAGCCGTACGTATTGCACTTACCGATACGTTTCACTCTAAATGAATTTTTTTAAACATGCTCAGAAGAACCATCTTCTACTTTCAGGTTTTTTTTTTTTTTTTCTTTTTCAGTGGTTGCTTTGCTTTTTCCTGGTTGTTTATTCTTGAAGGTTCACCACCGTGGGCATCCATACATCACTCTTCACTGGATGTTCTCTATACATTACCCAACAGACCGAACCTCTGCAGCTTCAAACGGTAAAACTGTATTTGAATTACGATCTGTTTCCGAGACATGATTGATATGAAAAAGAATGGGACACATCAGGAACTAATTATCAAATCATCATTTCAAGTGCCTGAAAAGGACTCCCTATCTGCGCCGGGCTCGTAGACATGCCGCCGGTTGCCATGGTGCGGTTGGTGCAGTGCAGGCTGCAAACCGAGGCTCAGTGCTTCTTCCTATATAGCATTCCTGGTAATTGAGATCAGATGCTCCCGCTCCTGAGTGGAACCTGGACTGAGAGTAACCTGGAAGCATTTATTTTATGGAGAAGATGTTTAGTTAAGCCCGTGCTCCCGCTCTAAATGAGCCTCGGTCCCGGGCTCTGGTGATGAATACGATTGGTGAAAGCACTGAAGGCTGGTTCCTGACTTCTTCCTTCCCCGGGATCGGGTTACAGATTAGCAGACTTCCTGTCCAGTTGTGGAACAGCTAGGCCAATCCAAATGACGGGGAGGCGATGGGCGTACGGGCGAGGCGAGGGCATCATGTGTTAGCTCAGATGGGGTTTCTGACGGAGCCACACAGTGGTGGGTCCTCCTCAAGCGGCCCACCAGGCAGTTCAACCCGTTAGCAGCAGCGGGTTTGTGGAAGAAGACAGATCTCCTCAACTGGTGGTCCACCTATACAGGCTGTAAATCAGTTTATCAGGTGTATTAGGTACAAATAATTAAAACTGTTGTAGTCTAGTTCTACTAATACAGGTAATGTTCAGTTTTTATTGAAGAGTGGCGTTTCTATTATTCTGTCAACCCTATTTACATCAACACAGAAAGATTATGAATATGATAAACTATAAACTAATATGATAGAAATAATGTTGGTTGTTGTATCAGTAAAAAACAAAAACTGTCACAGAAGGAAGATTCATTGTAAGACTGTTAGCCTATTTTAGTTAAAGGGATAGTTCACCCAAAATTCAAATTTCACTCATTATCTACTCACCCTCATGTCGACTAAGGGCTGGGAGATGTTTCAGAGTCCTCCGTGCCTTCTCTGAGTTACAGCGGGGCTCCGTGCAGCACTGCATGTCTATATGACGGTTGCGAATGGGCCTCACTTTTCTTCGTCCAAAAAGACACACCAAAAAACATCCAAATACCTCCATACTGCTCGTCTGTAATGTCCCTCTTGTATTACAGCCCCGACATGACAAATTGTTCATAAAAAAATGAAATAAGTCTATATTTTAAGCTTGTTTGTAGCGGAAGCTCCCAGCACTGCTCTTCCTGGTCCGTCCAAATCTTGCGCGATTTGCATTGACACCCAGTTCACGGCTCCGCAAATCGCACGGGATTCCGGCAGAGCAACACTGTCTGTCTGTGTGTCTTTTTGGACGAAGAAAAGTGAGCTCCGTTCACAACTGTCATATGGACATGCAGTGCTGCACGGAGACCCGCTGTAACTCAGAGAAGGCACGGAGGAAATTCTCCCAGCCCTTAGTCGACATGAGGGTGAGTAGATAATGAGTGAAATTTGAATTTTGGGTGAACTATCCCTTTAAAAGTAGGTGTTCTTAATAAACTTCCAGGTGAGTGTAGACAACAATGGAGCGTCCATTCATGTGTTAACTGTACTTAAAGCTGCACTTATTTATGTATTTTACACAAACAACACATTAAATTGACTAATGACTAATGTGAAAGGTGACACAGATAATTATCACAAAAGGCCGTTGGCTGACCAAAACCAAAACTGTGAGGAAAATTGAATTGTGTTTTTATGTAACCAAAGCAGCAGGGAGCTCTGGTCTCATACATTATTATAATTGGGTGCATTTACATTTTATCTTTTTAAAATGTTCATTAATGTACACTGTCGCTCTCGAACAAATAAAGGAAAAAGAAAGAAAGTTCATCATTCATTGCACGTCTCATCCTGATGCCATATTGACCTTGTACAAAATACAGACATCCTAGCCTTGAGCAAAACCATAAAGTACATCTGCTAAATGCTACAGTGTGACTTAGTCGGTGATTTTAAATCAATCAATGTCTGACATTAAAGTGTAATATCTCTCTCTGGTGTTACACTGATTGTCTGGTATTGTCCGGGATCATCTGACTCTACTGCCACTGTTTTTTTTGGTGTCATTTTTACCTCATTGTGCTTTCACTTTTATGTCTCTAATCTGCCAGCTGCAGCAGGTAGCTCAAAGCCGCCCATCCACCAAAATGTGATGCATTTTTTAATGGTTTAGTTGAGTTGAGTACTTTTTTTAATTGTCAGAATCTCTTCTGAAATTCTTCTTGCATCAAAGACACTTGTTCCTCGTAACAAAAAACATTACAAAATATAACACAATATAACACCAAACAAACATCAAACAAAATATCACATCAGACAATGACAAAAAAGGTTTCATGCAGGTTGCTATTGGACTGTACAATCACATATTTTGGCCATAAAATACACACATAAATGGGTGCGTCGTATAGCTCACTGGGTTAAGCAGGCGCCCCATATACAGAGGCTATAGTCCCTCTGCAAAAAGCCCCAAGAAAATATATTTTAATAAAATAAAATACACATAAATGAACAGCATGTCACAGCAACATCCTCATTGCAGTAATAAAAACATAATCTCATATAAATAGATAGGCTACAGTCCATGTATTATATACTTGGTAAATTATTTTTGCATTTCTTGTTTTGCTAAAGTAAAAACTTTAAACATTTCTACTACAACCATACATACACCACATGTTTTCATGTAATCTGAGCTTGACTCACTCATATACAGTACTGTAGATTACAGTTACCTTGTCTACACGTCGCACTGAGAGCAGGGTTTAGGAGTTCACAGTCCCTTTGACATTAAAGTACATGCTGCAAATGATCCCAGGTCCATGGGAGGAGCCAAACTCCTGGACTCATTCATCAGCTGTCAGGGAGCTGCCACAGTTCACCGTAGAAAAACACAGAGTCCTCTCACTGTAATGTCGTCACTCTGCACACACACACACACACACACACACACACACACACACACACACACACACACACACACACACACACACACACACACACACACACACACACACACACACACACACACACACACACACACCACATTTTTAGTGGTTCGAGAGTGTTGGGTCCAGAACCTCAAATGTTAAGGGTGCATGAAACACAAACACCGGTTGCATTCGTATAGCTGAATATCTGTCAACATGGACCAGGAGCTTTAACTGAATATTGCGATTTAAAGGGACAACGAGGAGTTTTGGAAAAGCAAAGCGTTTTCACACTACATTTATGAGCCTCCGCGCACCATGAAATTCTTTGACCGGCGCAAGACAGACTCATGTTTTCATTCATCAAGAATTAAAGTCAGAGGTTGGAAGGCGATCAGATACCGTCGTAGTTCCCACCATAAACGGCGATTCGGCTGCGTTATTCTCATGACTCGCCACGAAACTGAAAGTAAAGAAACGCTGGTCGGCTCGCCCAGCGTCTCCGCCACCACTAATAATAACAAAATAACGATAGAGACAAAACAATATATTTATCGAAAATGGGCCCATTAACAAGTGTGGGTAGCGGAGATTCATCCACATTAACGTGAGACTTTTTTATAACCAAATAGAAACTCCTCGTTGTCCCTTTAATATCATAATGTGCCACTCGTGTCTTTGCACACACTCTGCCTTATCACACGCTCTGGTACAATATGGTGAATGGCCAGAGGGGATACTTATCAAAACAAACACTGCATGGGGGAGTCCTTAGTTGCTGGTGCTCCAGGTTATAGATCCTTTCCAGCGCTCTTAGCTAAAACACCCCACTCTGTTTCCTGTCCCACCTTCCACACTTCCCCCCTCGCTGACCGACCGGAGAGCGAGCGAGCGTGCGTGCCCGGCACCCAGCCACCTTTTCCTTGACACCGCTCGGCTCTCTCTCTGCTCTCCACTCAGGGAGCTGCTAGGATCAACACGGCAGCAGGATATTGCAGTCGGCATCAAACTAAACACACAATGCGTCCTGCACAAGTAATCTCTACGTTGAGCCTATTTGATGTGACAGTTTAAACACTTGAACTCGGCGCTGGCCCTGTCGAAGGGGGGGGGGACCCAGGTGGAAGCTGGGTGGGCTGCGGTGCTGCTGCTGACCCAAAGGGTTTTCTGTGATTAGGAGCCCCGTTCACCTCTGATTGCTCTGGGTCAACGCAGGTGAGCGCAAGTGGTCGGAAGGAAGTAATTTTCCTTCTGGAGCTGGTTACCTGATTGGGTAAGTAGCTGATCTCTGACACTGACCCGAGTCCTCCAACGTATCGAGAGCCGAGGCGAAGCGCTGGACCCCGATCAGAGACGAGACCGGGGCTAAATTAAATTACACAGAGCTACAACAATATGCTCTGCTCATGAAACTGAATCTTGTATGTATTACTCTCATCTTTTTGCTGTTATACACAGATTGCTGTGAAAACGTTTATAGGCAACAGGAAATGTTTTTTTTTTTTAAACCAACTTTATTCTTCTTTTTCTGGTGTTGCTTATTTTTGTTTCGTAACAAATTGTCAATGAGGCACAGATACACAGATTTCAAACACTGTCCGAGAGTATACACACCCCTGGGCCGTATCATTAAAATGTGAGTTAATCATAAATCCTCTTCCGTTTAAAAAGAATTAAGCCAAGAAATAAAAGGTTTGACCAATTAAACTATAATAAAGGTTAATTGTAAAGGAGCTACTTGTATCTTGCTATTGCTGCACAGCCAACGTAAACATTAGCAGCTGTTTACCCATCAGACTTCATCAGACTGTCCCAGAAGTGGAAAGAAATTTTCTAATAGTCACTCACTCCCATCTGCTCTGATGGGAGTGAGTGCTGCTCAAAGGATGCATGATAATGTCTTTTAAATGCAACAATGGCTGAAGCTCTTCCTGCTAAAAGCCAACTACTGTACAACAAAAGTCAGTACACCCTCGATTATCTTTTTTAATATTTTATATGTCTGTATTTATTCTTTCTTGATGACAGATTCGATCCTCCTTGGCAGCGACGATGCCAGTCTGACACAACTCTGTGGAGAGATGCTCCGTCTTCTCCTTCACAGATTATTTTCTTTCAGTTGCTCCGTCCTCTGGATTGGATTTGTTGCTTTACCTTCTTCTCATTATTGTCAAGTTAGAAAAAATCCCTCTCCTGCCAAGTTTCTTCAGACTGGGAGTCATCTTCTCATTCAGGACTTGGACATACAAATAGTGACGCCATTGGTACTCATGCAGCACCATCGTTTCATGGTTGGCACTGTTCAGCGATAGTCCTGGCTGGGTCCACTTCAAACACACTGGACTTCATCCGATCCAAGGAAATTTATTTAGTTTTTATCTGACTAAAGAATGTGCTGCCAATATCCATTAGGTCTCTTTGGGAAAGCTTGTTCTTAAAGTTTTGTGCCTGTTGTGAGCAATTGTTTCTTTCTTAAAGAGGAACTACGCAAGGCTGGTCGCTTTGCCACTGTTTTGCTAACTCTCTGCATGGCCATGTGCATTTGTTCACACGAAGCTGGCGAAAAATAAATACATAGAGTGGTGGATAATGTTCTATAACATATACTATGATGTTACAAAGTGTGTATTTGTGTAGTCTTAAAGGTGCCATATGTAAGAATGTGGCCAAAAACGGTTACTGCAGTCAAATTCAAAACACAGCGATCTCGTTTTTTCTCCCAGCCGGCAGCTCAGTGGAAGCAGACCGGAGGCTGAAATGCCACTGACGCCGCCGTGACTGGGAGAGAGGGCTAGGTGGCGCAAAATGCCAACACGTAAAATCAAAACATAAACATGATTTGCAATCTGCAAAAAAAGATTTTTAATGCAAATACTCTGGCTGTACTATTGTTGTTGGTGAGTTCATCATGTTATATGAACATTATTCTTGAGTCTCTGTGACATATTAGGAGGATTTTACGGCCAGTTGCTTTAGATTTCTTACATATTGTACCTTTAACTGTCACAAACAAAGGATTGCGGGTTATAGAGAGACGACAGCTGGGACACCGGGGCAGCGACCGAGTAACTACACTGATGTTGGTTTTCAGCCGTGAGACACCAGGTGGAAGGCAGAGAGCCTCCGCTCTCACTCGTAACAAGTAACAAGTCACAAGTCACAAGTCATGTAGTTAACAATTACTCCAGAGGTTTTTAATTAAGGTAAAAACGTAGCATAGCCACAGGAAAAATCCTGTTTAGTTCCTCTTTAAGTAGACAAAAAAAGTAGATGGTGACTTCATGTAATGTCAGTCAAAGTCAGAAGCACTTGCCTGTTTTTCATGGCAAGGTTGTGTCGAGGATGACCTTCTGTTGTTGGTAGTATGGTTCTTCCTATACCTCTTATAGCTCATGTTCAGGAGCTTAGTGATGCTGTTGTACCTTTTGTCTTCTTTATGAAGTCTCACAGTCTGGTTTCTTACTTGTTCAGGCAGGTTTATTTATCACATGGAGCCATGTTGCCTCAGTCAGACCCAGGCCAACACTAAGAAGCTGTGGTCTTAACAGGTTAATTTATAACTGTGCTCATGCTACAGTATGGTATTTACTGTAGCCTTCACTGGAAACCGCAGGTGCACTTGAGGCTGCACTCATGTCTAACCCTTTTGCTATTTAAACTCAAATTCCCTACACTTCAGTTTTGAGTCATTTAACATTTTAGTGATCTTGCGCAGGACTGTTCTCAGACTAGGATAAGAAATAATGCGCTACTCAAAGAAAGTCTCCTCTGGGAGGTTGGAGGTCAGATGTGAGATCCTAAAGCTGGTGGAGTTTCAATATCTCCCCAATGGATTGTCCAACTTTTTGCCTGCAAGAGAAACTCCAACAACTTTTAACTCTGTCATCAAAAACAGACTAACAGACTTTGGAACAGACTTTTCTATTCCTTAATTTCACAATAACAAGTTGATCTGAGGGACTGCTTCTTTATAAAGGTGTCCAATAATGATGATGTGGTTTTTCTTCATGCCTGTGGTTCTTCTAACCAGCTGCAGAAGCTGAAATGTCCTTTTTTTTTATCCCCTAATGCAGAAAGTCAAAATCTGCGATAACCCCTCACACAGAAAGCTCCTTTAGCGCCATAGAAAACATTATACGACTGTTTTTATAGGATGAGGAGTAGCCCTCGTGTCAGTAAAGTGAAATTCATACATGTGATAAATCAGTGACCCCTTCGATGCCTCCAGAAAAAGAAATGAGACAAAGATGACAAGCAGACACGGAATAAAAAAGCAGGGCGGGTCGCTGAATGAATCATATATGCAGCAAATAAGGCTGTTGCATTCGCCAGATCCAAAGCTTATTGAGCATAATACAGACTATGTTCATTGTCGGTTAATCTTCGGATTATTTTTTTGTCTATGAAATATGAGGAAAAAAGGGGGAAATACTTGTTATCATTTCCCACAGCCCAGGGGGATTTGTTCAAATGGCTTGTTTTATGTGGCCCAACACTTCAAAAACCCAGATATTTGGTTTATTATCAGATGTGTCTAACAATAGCGTCACATTTTCATATTTGAGGAACCGAAACCAGCGAATGTTTGGCGTTTTTGCTTAAAAAATGGCTGAAATAATGAATCGAATGAGTGAAATGATTTCTTTTATTTTTGTTTATTTTTGGATAACGGATGAATCGACTACCCGCTGCAGCTTTGATGTGTAGTTAGACGGAAAACCACCAGGACACTTCCAGCCAAATGAAACTTTCCACACGTTAATGGGTCGAGCTGAAAAAGTGTGTTTGATGAATTTTTATGACCGTTCTCTTGGTTTGTGTTTGTTTCATTCTTTCTTCCGCTTTTGTAAACTATGTGTTTTTCTCTCTTTTGTTTGAAAAAGACAAATTTGGTATTAGTTTATTGCAGAAATCCTGCATGTGGGGTAAATGTTTACTTCTCCGTCTGATAAATAAATCCATACAGAGAAATATAGACTAAACGAAGGGTTCAGAGAAGCTGCTGTTTGTGGTTAAAAAAATTTTAAAAAGCTACTCTCTAACAAATAATACACGTTTTTTTCTCCTTATGAACAAGAAGCATTGCAGAAAATGGATTCAGTAGTTTCAGCAGGAACCAGTATCGCTATGTTGGGTTTGGGATAATCCTGAAACATCAGTGTTTGGATGTTGTCTCTTTTGATGTGGTAAAAACAAAGATGCATTTTAAGGAGACACTTAATTTTACAGCGCTCACTGGCCGGTCGAAAGGGTTTTGTACTTTCACCCAGTGGAGCAAAACACATCGGCTCTCTCTTCCTCCGTCCTCCTCCAGTGGAATTGATCAGCTGCTTCCTGGCTGTAAATAAAGAGGCATACTGTAATCCACTTGATAAATATCAAGCAGAATACGGCAATCAGCTGAAAGCAATTTGCATGTCTGTGCTCAAGCCAGCGGCTCGTGATTTTCTCTCCTGTCATCTATCATAGACCACACGCTTGGGCCAAAATACACAATACCCCCAAATTGCTGTCATATGGAGTGCAAGCCCTGAAAAAAGCCCTTCATTTTTCTTTGTCTGTACTTCAAATAAACTTGTATTTGTTAAATAACTGGAGAGTTTTTTTTTCTCTCCGATGCAAGTTTTCAGAGAGAGAGGGATGGTGTAATGTGCCATTTCCTTTGTTTGTTGAAAGCTTGGCTGCAGGACTGTAATCTAGATGGGTTTGATCTCGGAGTAGATGCAGCCTGTTGAATGTTGGACGGTGCTGGATGGTGAGTCTTCAAACATCAAACTGATTCTCCAACAAGCTCCCATAGGCAAACACTCACTGACTCAGATTTTCTTGTATTATTCATGTGCTTCACTTCACTTCCTCGGCAGTTGCTCCCTCTGTAAGATCTCACATTTGTATGCACACACATCGTAAGGATTTAAATAAATATTTGGTGGACACTTGTTTTCATCTGACCTTCCCCCGCTGCCCTGTCAGATGAGCTCGAGTACCTCTTCATCAGCACCATATGTTCCAACTATATCCTTATTTGCATCAGTAATTCTTTCGTACAATTGAGTTCACAGCTTTTTGTGGTCCTGGTCAAATGTGCATGTGTGCTGTGCTGCTACTGCTAACACTGAGACTGGATATGTCAGGCATTTAGCCATAAAGTAAAGTCATCATCATCTGTTAATACATTAGTGATACATTTAAATTTGGTTGTTTATTCATCGCTTTCAATAATGTCATCATTTAATTTGGTCATTAGGAGACTGTTTATATTTGTTTAGCTAGCTTGAACTTCATTGGTTTTTAGCTATTTCAGCAATTTATTCTTCACTTTTAGCTAACATAGTTTACTTCTAGCTAACTATTTGACTGTTTTTCTTCGCTATCTCAACTCTTAATAAATATAGTGAGTGACCCTTCTCTTTCTAAACCCCCCAAAAAACAAGCGACCATGGTGGCTGATCAATTGTGGTTTGATGACGCATGCTTGTGTAAAATAAAGTAAGCATCCAAACAAAGTTTACACAGAAAACCAATATTTATTGTTGCTACTTTCTATTGTTAAAACTAAACAAAAATCCAAGTTCTGTGTAAACAAAATTTCCAATACAAACCAGTACCACCTTTACTTAAAAAAAAAACGGTGTGCTTCCGATCAGCAACACCTGGCACTGATCGCCTACCATACCCAAATAGCCCTCGCACCCCCCGTGCATTGCCTCACTTCCTCCCTCTTGGGAAGCTCATAAATAATAAACATGAACACAATAATAGCTCTTAACAATAGCTTTTATCAATTTAAGTTTACTTTTGGATAGTTGGGAGTCGGTTTGAGAGACAGCTTTACAGGCCAGGTAAATCAACAGCTGCCTGGCTGCAACAATGGATGTTTTGAGGCCCTGTTCTCACATCGGCTGGTCTCAGATCCATCTTATCTCAAACATCTAACTGTGTTCACATGGACCACAGAGGTTCTACAGAAACAAGATAAGGCCTCGGGTGTTACGTTTAGGGGCTCGCTCCACCCTTCTCCAAACATTTTCTTCCAGCCAACATGCCAAGCAGAGCATCAGTCATCACTTGTAACGTGGCTTTGTGTGCTGGCTCTCCGTAACATGCGACCTCTGGGGGAAATGAATCACGCACATTCGTACAGTTTGTCTCCGCTTTGCCCAAACTGCAGAGAAGATGTGGGCTGTTAATGTTTAACCTCATAATGTCATCATCATAAACACCTTTATTGATTTAATCAACCTTGAACATACAGACAAACATTGTTATATGGGAAGAAGCAATGCAAGAAATATAATACAGCTCAGTGAACTTAGGCCGAACACAACAGATGTCTTGTATAAGATTGTATGCACTGATATATGAGTGCAACAGTGTGTGTGCACTGCAAACAGATGACAAGTGAATCAATTCAAAACACATTCAATGTTCACATCTCTGTTGCTACAGTTCAGAGAGAAGCTCTGTAAAACAAAGTTTGGATTTAGGTGACGAATGCGCCTTTTGTGGTTTTTCTAGCTCTGTGTGTATCTTACTGTGAAATCGACAATGTCAGAAAGACTAATGATGTTTGATTTGGAGTAATGCATTAGATTTTACTGTAGTGAATATATGGTACACATGCAAAAAGAATCAGGTATTGTTCCAACATAAGCAATGGTTTTAAGAAAAATCATTAATCATGTCATGTTAACGAGATCGCTGTGTCCAATAGCCGCTGGAAATTTTGTTCCAATTGGAAAAACATGATTGGGTTTTATTTTATTAAGAGATTAACACTCCAAACGAAGCTAATCTACATCATCAGAACAAGGTGGGTGTGGTTTCAGTGGATTTCATGGACACTGACCAGGCAGCATAAACAAACAACCACACCAATGCCATCCAGTTCTGGTTGCAAAATCCTAATTGGGGCACAGTAAATATGTGACATAAACTTTGTGAGTCACACCCACTTTAAACCAGTGGAAAGACCACAGGAAAAAAAAAAACCTCTCCTGTGAAATAACCAAAACGGGTCAACGTTTGGCAGAAAATACCACATCACTCGGAGTAAAATGGCGGCTGAGGAGGAAAAAAAAGGAGGTTTCCAGAGTCTTTAATCATGAGAGAATGAGTCTGATATTTCAAGATGAGAAGATAATTACTGTGTGATTTCCATAGACAATTGTATAATTAACATTTGCAACCACAGCAGCTTCTTGGCTGTCAGACTCCTCATACAAAAGGATCCAGTGGAGGTTGAGAAGACAGATGGCCAAAGCCATGCAGCACATATCTTGATTAGAAGAGCCATAAAACCATAAGATCCATCTAATACACTGAGTGCATTCAGGCTCATTTGAATGAGATTACGGTACCTAGTTTTTTATTGATTAGATTTCTAGGGATGTCACGGTTAGTTGATTTCAGGATTCACTGCGGTATTAAACACCACGGTTAATTAATCATGAAGATTCCTCAATACCGACACTTTCCAAAAAAGATAAACACACATGTAACGTAGGCTATAGGAAGATCAGCACAACTCACAGGGAACAAAAACAAACTTGCACAACAACCACATGTTACTGGTTGTTTAACTTTGTTTTCGTTCAGTGCGAGTTGCAGAACGGAGTCGTGCCTATATGACAACCTGTAAAACATGCTGCAACAAAGTAGCAGCCAAAGGAGGAAATATGTCGGAGAAAAAAAAAGTGTATATAATCAATTAGTAATATAATAATATTTTGACTATATATTTGATTTCACACATTCATAGTGTTGTGAAATTGTGAGAGTAAGATCATTGTAATACCGTGATTATTTCAGTGATAATAATCGTACCAAGAAGATCTATCATCATACGTGTGACATCAATACATTGATCTTGCTGATTGCTATAGCTGCTAATGGGAAGGTGACAGAGAAACATAAGCAGAGGATGGTCATTGAAAATAACTTACTACACCGCATTAACAGCAGGAGGTTCATAGGCCTGGCTTTAACCCCTGACCTTGGTGAGTGGAGGCCTTTGTGTTACACAGGCATTGTTATTCAGTGGTGACAAAAGCACTCCACCTTAATGCCGGTTGTTTTCCAACATTCAGCACTGTAAATAAGATCCTGCCCTCATGTGAACCCCTCTGCACCTCCACAACGTACGTCATGCATTGTCGACATACCAGCCATCAGAGTGTCCACTGGGGCTCATTGGATGGGGTCTAATAGCTTTTGCATGTGCTGCACAGTTTTGTTTTTTTATTGTGGCAGCGCGCTGGCCGCTTATTGTTAGCGCGGCTCGTAGACAGCTGGTGCGTAAAGGAAGGAGGGCGGGGCCTCGCACCGGATAAAGAGCTCACATACAAACACGTGCCGCGGCCATACTGTGACTTTCACACATCCACGGAGCTGGGCAGGATGCAAGAGGTGACCCATCCTCAGATATTATTACACCATTGTCAACGGGCTTTTTTGCACGCTGCCAAATCTACAGAGAGGAAATTCAGTAAGGCTGACGTACAGACAAGGGGGGGAAGGTTTACAAACGCGTGACAATACGTAGACGTATAAAAGATCTCCTCTAAAATGACTACAGTACGTGACGGTTGTTAGGGTTCAGCATTTTGCATCTTTTTGTGGTCATTTCATCTCTTTCACTTCTTATCTCTTTATCTCCGGAGGTCCTTTCATTTTCTTGTCGTGTTGTCAACTCTCCAAAAAGAGGTTTTAACGATCGCTTAATAAAGAGGCTCTGATGTTAATTACCCAACTATCTGTCCCCTTCTCATTAGCAGGAGGAGGTCTGCACCACCTCTAGTCCCACCTCACCTCTGGGCACAGGAAATGAGACATCACACATGTGTTCATCCATGTTGTGCAAAGGATAAAAATGTCTTCAGTTTTTTATTTTTTATTCATTGATTAAATAAATAAATAAATGAACTTTCGGTCTTGACCTCGGAAATGCCATTCACTCCAATCAGAGTCCACTTTCTCACTTGCTCTGGAGCTTTTGATGGTATCACACAGTCTTCATCAGATTACTCCGCCATTATTCCAATGGTAATAGTCAATGGAGAGTAATGGGACAGCTAGTGATGAATTAGTAAATGTCCTCTGATGACGGTGGTTGCAGCAATTTCCACAAACATGCAACTATGTGGACATTTGGCTCTAGAGATGTTTCTGTCAAGCTGATTTGGAAAAAGTAGAGTTAGGGGGTGCATACACCAGATTTGATCATTAATATCCAGATACTAAACTGTGCAGTAAGTTCTATTTATTCATTTATGTCCTAAGAAACTGTAAAATTAAAGGGATAGTTCACCCAAAATTCAAATTTCACTCATTATCTACTCACCCTCATGTCGACTAAGGGCTGGGAGAAGAGTCCTCCGTGCCTTCTCGGAGTTACGGGGGGGGATCCGCGCAGCAGTATTTGTCCATATAATGGTTGTGAATGGTGCTCACTTTTCTTCATTCAAAAAGACACACCAAAAAACATCCAAATACCTCCATACTGCTCATCTGTAATGTCCCTCTGGTATTGAAGCCCCGACATGAGAAATTGTTCCGCCGGTCGACACAGGAAGAGCAGTGAACTGAGACACTGGGAGCTTCCGCTACAAACAAGCTTAAAGGGACAACGAGGAGTTTTGGAAAAGCGAAGCGTTTTCACACTACATTTATGAGCCTCCGCGCGCACCGTAAAATTCTTTGACCGGCGCAAGACGGACTCGTGTTTTCATTCATCAATAATTCAAGTCAGAGGTTCAAAGAGGTTCAGTTACTGTCGTAGTTCCGACCATAAATGGCGATTCAGCTGCGTTATTCTCATTAAGGAAACGCTGGTCGGCTCGACCAGCATTTCCGCCACCACTAATAATAACAAAATAACGATAGAGACAGAACGATATATTTATCGAAAATGGGCCCATTAACAAGTGTGGGTAGCGGAGATTCATCCACATTAACGTGAGACTTTTTTATAACCGAATAGAAACTCCTCGTTGTCCCTTTAAAATATAGACTTATTTAATTTTTTTCGAAACAATTTCTCATTTTGGGGCTTCAATACAAGAGGGACATTGCAGACAAGCAGTATGGAGGTATTTGCATGTTTTTTGGTGTGTCTTTTTGGACTAAAAAAAAGTGGTATCCATTCACAACCATTATAAGGACAAATACAGCTGCATGGACCCCCCCGTAACTCCAAGAAGGCGCGGAATTTTGGGTGAACTATCCCTTTAAGGGGTTTAGGGACAGTGTACAACCATCTATAGAAATGAAAATGCATTTGCTACTTGTCATTTTTAAATCAAACAAAGGTCCAAAACACATTGGATTACATCTTAGGAAACTCACTCTGTCTGAAACGCTGGCCTTGTGGGTGTCAGTATAGAACTAAACCAGTGACAAACTGGTCAGAAACCAGTCAAAGTGGTCGAAAACCTTCACTCTTGCTAATCATCACTTAAAGAGTCTGGATAATGGAGGTGAAATGACGCTCTTCCCTCCTTAAAGTCCTGCTGCGTCTTGACCAGCTCCCACTTCCAGTCGACCCCTGCTCCATCTGGTAATTACAGTTAATGCACAGAGCCGCTGAAGTGCATTACACTGACAAAGCAGAGAGGCCGAGACAATGTAATTCTGCTGTTACGAATGCTTTTTATGGGATCAATAAGTAATAAAGTGTCATTGATTTCATGGAAACCTTCACTTTAAGTCGTTTTATTCCCTCTCTGTGTGTGTATGTGAGTGGGCGATTGTGGTGGTAGGTGTGTGGACTGCAGCACAAAAAAAACCCACAATAACTGCAGTAAAGAGGATTGAGACGTCTCTGTCGTCCAAACAGAGGAGCTCATCAGTTACTGAGCAGTTTGGCTTTTAAATCATCATAACCAATAAAACATGGAATAGACTGTAATCTAAGTTTTTCCTCTTCATGAACTTTCAAGTTATTGCTATCCAAGATTCGCCCTTTTGCTTCGCTGAAAAGATTTAGGACTTTATTGCCATTTCAACGCAGTTAATAGGAGTTTGCTTTGGTGGCTTCAGTGTAAGAGGAAAACTAAACAGAAACATACTAAACGTAACCGCACGGAGACATAAAACAAGTGATAAAAACATAAAGTGACCGCAGCCAAACAATAAAAACTTTTATTAATCAAAACAAGCGCTCCCACAAGAGGCACACAGCGGTGAGTATGGAAAACAAAAGTTTAAAGGCTAAGGAACTTTTCTTTATTTTTTATATATAAGTCATTTTGGATGATTTAAAGGGTGTTTAAAATAAACTTAATGTTTCTATGTCAAACCTTGATGTTGAAATGTCAGATTCATGGCCCAGATTTAGTAATTGGTACCATTGTGTAATAATAACTGTCTCACATGTAAAACAGTTGTTTCTGGTTGTTTCGCAAAGGTTCAGGACACTGAAGTCGTGCAAATCCGATTCAGCGAGCTGTTCTTTGACCCTGAGGGAGACGTCTTCACTCCGTGAGTTTGATTCATTTACATCAGAGGAAAAGCTGCTGACATTCAATCACTGTTCAATAATTGTCTCTGATCGGTTGCCAGTTTGGCCCCAATACGACCTGTTCCTGTTCTATTCAATTTCCTGTGAATCAAAACCACGGGCTGAAAAAGATGTTTGGAGATGTGTTTTTGTGTGTGTGTGTGTGTGTGTGTGTGTGTGTGTGTGTGTATCTGTGTGTTTGTTTCCTTGTTGGCTGAGATTTCTTAGACGCAGGACACTAACATGACAACAAACACACAGGACTCATCAGTCAAGGATAATAAACTTTTTTTCTTTTTTTTTTTAAAGGAAGTTTAAGGCACCGACCGAGACGATACAAGGTTCTTTGTTCCCTGAGATCTGAGATCTATCAAAGAAGAGGGGGACACCGGACACAACACAAATACATTTGCATTCACAATAAACACATTAAACTGAACGCTGCTGAACGTTGACGTCACGGCTCAGCACTCAAGCAATTGGTTGATTTTTACTGTCAATCAACTGAATAACCCAGTTCCTTATAAACAGGATGAGCTTGGTTTTTATCCACGTGTCACTGTGTCGTTAATGGGAAATGAAGCTGGAGACACGTTCACTGATTTAGTCCGTTTTATTTTCTCAACCAGCATTAAATCAGAATATTTCTTATAAAGTTTGATTTAAATACATTTCAGTAAAATCTACTTTGATTAAATCTTTGCCAGTTTTTGCCCTGTTATTATTTATCTATTAACGTGCACAAGAAATCATAACACTTTATTTGACGCCTATCTCTATAACACATTATAACCATACTTATGAGTTGTAATGCAGTTATAGCTATAGTTATAAACACTCATAAAATGATCATAATGCTTTATAACAATAATCATAACACACTATAAAGCATTTTATCATGACTTATAAGGTCAGGTATTATAATACCTTATAACTGTTAGTAACTCTCTGACAATGACCACATCGATAAT
Source organism: Trachurus trachurus (assembly GCF_905171665.1). Lineage (NCBI taxonomy): Eukaryota > Metazoa > Chordata > Actinopteri > Carangiformes > Carangidae > Trachurus > Trachurus trachurus. The sequence goes on along the minus strand of NC_139895.1, from coordinate 9,367,045 downwards.
GCATTATAAATATAGTTATAATTGGCTTATAAACATGTAAACTGTCATTATAAACACTCATACATTATCATAAGGCTTTATAATAATAAGCATAACACATCATAGAGCATTTTGTAATGGCTCACAAGGTCAAGTATTACTGTATAATAACGTTATAATGCTCTATGATGTGTTATGCTTATTGTTATAAAGCCTTATGATAATTTGTGAGTGTTTATAATGATAGGTATACACGTTTATAAGCCAATTATAACACATTATAACTATATTTATAATGCATTTTCGATGTGGGCATTGTTGGCGAGTTACTAACAATTACAACGTCTTATAAACCTGACCTTATGTCATGATAAAATGCTTTATAGTGTGTTAGGATTATTGTTATAAAGAATTATGATCATTTATGAGTGTTTATAACTATAGTTATACAGTGCTATAACTGCAATATAACTCATTAAAAGTATGGTTGTAATGCATTATAGAGATAGGCGTCAAATAAAGTGTTACCGAAATCATGATACTGGTCAGTTGTGTTCACCACTGATTACTTTGCGTGTATTGTTTTGATCTCTCTGCACTTTTATGTGGTGTTATGTTCATATTTATAGCTAATAGGTATTTTTTTGATGGCTCAAGAAGTGTAAAGTCCTTTCAGATTCTGTTGTTTTACACGATGAGCTTGCTGTTGTGTTTTTCTTTGTCTAAACCTGCCCAGAGACAACACATGCAAACGAGCTATTATTAACTCTGGTGGTTCAATTAGATTTAATTATGTGCTGCCTTCATAGAAATAAACTATAAAAGATATAAATGAATAACATCTCAGTTGTGTATTTTACAGTATTTTCTCTCCATATACATATAAGCCATATAAACTTTTCATATTATTCTTTATAAAAATACAGGTTATGTTCTGGGACTAATAAGTAAATCCTTATATATTGTGAGTGTAGTTTGAAGACAGACTATGATGATAATTGTCCGGTTGTGAGTTCAAAATCATCCAAACTGCACACAATAAATGTTCTTTAAAATTAGATAATTAGCTTTAAATAGCATCTTAAAGCCTCCATAGCTCTACAATCAGCAGTGAAGTGGTCCCACTTGAACAGATGATGGACTCTGGCCTCCATCGACCCTCAGAGCTTCAGGAGAAGTTTTCAGAGTTCAGTGTTTCAGTTGTTTTCAGACTTTTATGATGTTTATGTTTGTGTGTTTTTTTCTGGTGATGAGGCAGCAGAACAAGCAGAGGTGAAGCCGGTACCAGTGCTGCTGCTGCTGCCGCTGCACGGTCCAGTGGGCAGCAGCATCACATCCTGTATGTGTGTGTGCATGTGTGTGTGAGAGAGGGAGAAACTGAACTGGGTGTAAACTTCTTAGCGTCGAGGCGGAGGAGAAGAAAAAACCACAGGGAGGAGGGTGGTGCTGCTGCTGCTGCTGCTGGTGCAACTGGTTTGATTCCCAGTTCCTCCAAAGTTTAATCAAGTTGGATTATTTTGTAGAGAGCGAAAGAGAAAAAGAGAAGGAGGAGGACAAGAAGAAAGAAGAAGAAGAGGAAGAAGAGTGTTTCTGGGAGGAAAGCCTGCACAAACAACCATGTCCACCGGAATTATTTGGATATTCTCCCTCTGATGTCCCGCACAAACTTTCACCGGACGATGTTTTCGCTGCTGCTCTTCTCTCCGTGTATGATGATGAGGATGATGACGACGGAGTAGCCTACTACTATATGTTTTTCTTATTCCCATAGGGGCCCTCTCGTCTTGTTTCACTGCCTCCCAATATTTATACCCTAGCTGGCAATTAACATATCTTACATTCCGGCTCATTTCGACAAAATGAAGGACAACACGCAGTCCGGATTGCCACCCAAACGCAGATTTTTTGGCAGTTTATGAATGCAGCTGTAATCACCCAGGGGAGCCTCGAGTACTTAAATGGGTCCATCATGAGAAAAAGACAATCAAGCTCCTTTATTCCTCAAGATCAGCTGCAGTTTCTGCACATTGTCTGTTATGAATAGACTGATCTCCAGTTGAGCCTCTTCACTTTGGAGATTTTTCGATTTTCGATTATACAGCTATTGAAATTAGGATGCGCCGCTTTTTTTCTCCCCCCCTCTCTTGGCTTGGTGGCTCGGTTGCCTTTTCTTGATTGACAGGTGAAATTGACACTCGTGTCGCCTCTTATCAAGCGAAGCATTTCAATCCAGCGCTAATTGCAGATATAGTGCCATCCTTTCTTTTCACTGCGTTTTGATTGCATGGGAATACAGCCTCCCATTGCGCACAAGAGGAATGATCGATCACATATAGTTTTTTTTTTCTTCCTCCTTCTAATTGCATCAAAATTTCTTTTGTTGCCAGGGTTTAAATGCAGGAGAAACTGTTATTCGTTGTTTTGGACCGGATATAGTGTGGGTTGGGGCAGAGATGCGTAATGCGCAGAGCAAGCTCCATCTTCTCTCCAAATAGGCAGCGTTCAAGACCCGAAAAATGGTGAGTCACAAACATCTGGGCGAGTTTGGGTTTGCAACCTTTTGATTTCTTTGTCTTTCGGTCTGTGTAGAGGTCTCGTCGATTTCTCCTTTCTTGCTCTCTTTCCTCAACTTTTTTTTTTTGGTGTTAAACCTCCGGCAGAGGCTGCAGGTTGGATCAAGGAGAGGAGCGTGGCACCCGCGGGCACCAGTCCTCATCTGTCTGTCTATCTATCCACTTTCAATCTGTGGATTTGAGTTCACATAATGAATTACAGATTTTTAATGGACACTTTTGACTGACATTTTGAATAATGTCCTCCATGATGTGTATAGCGCTGATAAATATACAGTAGCTGGAGAAAAAATAAATCGGATCAGTTGTTTTGTTTCCAGTGGCTCCGCTGGATCCGCGTGTTTCCTCCACATCCCTGCACGTCCTATGAAATATTTTTTTTTATTTTTTTTTGTTTCAATCCCAATCATTCTCTTACAATTGATTTTTTTTTTAATCGAGGCAATGAACCGTGTCCAGTCAGTGTCCTGTGTAAAACCTGGTCTTTTCTGACGCAGTCTAAGTCGGAGGTGAAGAAGGAGACCGGGGAGTCCAGTCCGTCGGAGGCCGCCTGCCTCTGCTCTCCTGCGGCCGCCAAGAACCAGTGTGCGAGCTGCGGCATGGAGATCCACGACCGGTACCTGCTGAAGGTGAGAAGAATAACATCCATATACTGTATGTATAAATGTATATTTATATATGTTGTTATTATTATTTTATTAAGTGTCTGTGAAAGAATAAAACCTAGTATCCATAAAGCTTCAGGAGGAAGTTGAAGATCCAACTGCGTCTTTGTAGATTTAATTTAATTCTCCCTCTTTTTTTTAATTGTACACCAAGAAAACAGAAAACCAGTAGCAATAAATATTCTTTCTTTCTTTCTTTCTTTCTTTCTTTCTTTCTTTCTTAAACAAATAGGCTATTAGATATTTTCTTTACTTTAATTCTCTTTAATTCCCATGAGACTCGTGTCATTCAGTCTGATGAGCATCTTGATATCTTGATTGTCTCTGCATGGTCTTCAGTCGTGCATCAGTCAGTGTGTGTGTGTGTGTGTGTGTGTGTGTGTGTGTGTGTGTGTGTGTGTCTGAGTGTGTGTTTGATTGTCGTATTGTCTGATCTCGGCAGGTCAACAACCTGAACTGGCACTTGGGCTGTCTGGAGTGCTCCGTGTGCAGAGCGTCTCTGCGCCAACACAGCAGCTGCTACGTGAAAAACAAGGAGATCTACTGCAAACTGGATTATTTCAGGTAAATCAATCTGTTGTTTTTTGTTGTTGGGTTTTTTTTTTTTTTTCTCTCTCTGCCACAGATTTTCATCCCGTGGTGAAGCCTCGAGCTGTTTCCTGTTTATTTTGTGACGCTGAACAAAGCCTGGTTTTATTATACAAATCAGTATTGTTATTATTAATATTCATTTTAATCAATATCAGATTTCCGCATGTTAAAGTGTTTAAATGCACGTGTTTAGGCTGTTTTTTCTAAATTAATAATTGGTCTAACTATCTACTATTATATAGCGAAGCGAGGTTCAGTTCAAATGAGTCCAAAAAAAATTAATTAGTCGATTCAAATTTATTCATTTAGCCTATTTCATTTATTTTGAAAGTTTATTTCATTTCGATCCCTTTTCCGGTCATTTAGAGGTCGTTTTATTTTGAAAAAAAATAAATAGCATTTAATAGTCCGTGCAGGCAAACTACATGGTTTATTAATTCTCAGTTAATTTGTCGAGATGACGTGTTTTAGCGAGAGAGAGAGAAAAAAACAACAACAGACAAATTAAAGATCTGAACCGGAACCATTCAATAAATTCCTGTTTCTCCGGATTTTATCTTATCTCTAAGTTTCCAATTGAATCTTTAAAACTCTTGTGAACGATCCGCTGTGAGCTGTTGCGTTTGTTTGTTTTGGGTTTTTTCGGTTTGGGTTGTTTTCTATTAAAAAAAAAAAAAAGCCATGCAGACAGATAAATCAGCAACTCGCTGTAAAACAGGAAAATAATCAAAATGACACTTATTTTAACTTTATAACCTCAACATAAATGGAGAAAAATGAAATGACTGATGACTTTAAGATTATTTTTGTTCAAGTGATAAATCATAAGGAATAATTTGGATTGTAATGTTTCTGGGTGTTTTTACAGCTAATAGTCGATTTTCTCCCCAAAATCAACTTTGGACCTAAAGTACAACACGATTTATTTGACTTCACTGAGAATTCATTTTTGCATTATTAGCTAATACAGTGTCTGGGCCCTGCCATCAAACTCTATTGTTGTAGATTATATTGTGCATTTAAATAACAGATGCTGGAAACATCAATGAATGATAAGTCAGTAAAGAACCAAGCCCTTGTTAGTAAAAATGCACGTAACATTATCTCTTATTATCTAAGAGATAACACAGTAATGAGACAGTGGCACAAGCAGAACTTACAGATGCTGTGGTTTTGTGTGTTTTACCTTTAGTTAAAATTAAAAAGGGGGTTCTCCACCCCTTAAAATACAGCATTGTCTACCTGTCACCTGGTTTTCCTTCCAAAATTACCTGATTAAATGATTTTTCTGGACTCTAGATAAATTATGCAGCATTTCAAAATAAAAATCAAATATTTTGAGAGGTTGTTCATTTTTCTTCTCCCTTTAATCAACTTCATGCCCTCTCAGATTCAGGGATGTCGAACCCTCAGGTTGGAAACTACAGTGATTTAGACCATGTAAACACTTGACACAGAGATAAAGAGACGCTGTGCAAATCTCTCTGCAACAATAACACTGCAGCTGAAACACAAACTACCACAGCAAACAATGCAAAATACTGAGGGAGACCATCAAAGCTTTTTCTGCTGCTCCGATTCAATTCTTTTTCCTGTGTATGTGAGTTTGTTGTATTTAAATTAAATCTAACAGCGTGGCTCTCTGAATACGAACTACTGTGATATATCAAATGTGGGGAAAAGACAAAATTAGCATTAAAAGGAAATAAAACCAAAATTAAGATTTAGATTTCAGATTTAATGTGAAACTACTGAGAATCACAATATTTTGGCAAAGGGTGACTGGATGAATGTCAAGCTCCAAAGATATTTTAAAACTTATATTAACATAGTTATGGTCCAACAGCTGTGCAGTGTGATATTATGTGAACTTTGCATTAAAAGAGGCAGCAACACTGATCCCACAATGGGTTTTAGAGAGGAGTGGGAGTCGTGCTCTATACATGATGGGATGGCCCACAGCAGAAAAACATGTGTGTTGGTTTAGATACAACACTAGTGTGTGTCCAAGACAAATTATTTTTGGTAGGAGGATAAATAGAAAGTCAATATTTGCAGGAACAGAGATAATAAAAAAAACAGTGTTTTTACAGATTAAAGCAGAAATGTGAAGGTTGATCTTTATTTACAGGATAATTAAAGCAGAAGTAAGCGATCCGGTGTTTTTGGCTAACTTCTTGTCAGCCGATGGAGTTAGCAGTCCCCGCCCTCGTCCCTACGTCACCACATTCACGCGCATCCCTTGGCTGCACACACAGAGAGGACCGCCCCTTTATGCCATTCTCTCTCCTCATTGGATAAAAGGTTGTAGGATACAAGGAAAGTTTTCTCCTCGGCTTACAGCAGAGCAGAGTGACTGACAGACCCGTGTTTCGGACCAAACACTCTAGATAAGTGATTGCCGTCGGAAGATATAACTATTTAAGACTTATATTAACACAAACATTCCGCTTACTTCTGCTTTAAACATTGAATACGACAGAATAACGTGTTCACAACTGATGGATCGTGGACTGGACGTCCTTATTGGCTGTTACTGTAGTTGTGTTTAAGCGAATGAAGTGTATTGTTCCTGAGCAGCCGACCTTTACCCCTCCCCCTCCTTTCTTTCTCTTCTCCTTCACAGTAGGTTCGGCACTAAGTGCGCTCAGTGCGGCCGGCAGGTGTACGCCAGCGACTGGGTGCGCCGGGCCCGGGGCAGCGTCTACCACCTGGCCTGCTTCGCCTGTTTCTCCTGCAAGAGGCAGCTGTCCACCGGCGAGGAGTTCGGCCTGGTGGAGGGCCGCGTGCTCTGCCGCAGCCACTACGACATCATGCTGGAGAACCTCCGCCGGGCCGCCGAGAACGGTACATACGGATATATATCAACCTCTGATGATGATGATGACGGTCTGGGAATGGGATGACCCGCAGGCAGCCAAAATATACAACAAGAGGCAGAAGAGGGGGCTGATTAACTGAGGGGTGGGAGTGGGCCTCGGGGTGATAATGTGTTGCTGGGGCCCATGTTGACCCCCAAGCGCGCAGGTCAGTTTCCCCACAGGCAGCCTGAAAAACAAACAGAGCTCTTCAGCTGGAATGATTAGCCTAGTTGATTAATTAATTAATTAATTAATTAATTGATTGACTAGATCACCCAGGTGGAGATCCAGGCTTGTTTTTGGGGCCTGGAACAAAAAAAATATTCAGACAACTTTTATCCACCTTTTTCCAAACGTCAAAAACGTAAACCAGTGTAGGTAGCCTACTAGTCTACTTGCCAGCCCATAGGGCCCCATTGTGAACCCAGAAATGTTGAGTACCCCAAAGTTTTATGTTAGAAATAGATAGTATGGGTCCCCAGTATTCAGAAACTGCCGGATGCTAACTTATATATATTGGGCAATTAGCATAACATACATAATTAGCATAAATTAGCATAATTGCCTATGTGGGCAAAATTTCAACAAAATTGACTTGGCTGATCTGGGCAATATTGGAGTGGTTTTAGGGGTTATTGATGATGCTGAATCCATTTCTGACATTTTCAAAATTCAAAATGGCTGTCTAAACCGGAAGTGACCAGATTTTAACTGCCAGTGGGCCGATTTTGATGGATTTCAAAAGGTCACTTCCGGTTTAGACAGCCATTTTGAATTTTGAAAATGTCAGAAATGGATTCAGCATCATCAATAACCCCTAAAACCACTCCAATATTGCCCAGATCAGCCAAGTCAATTTTGTTGAAATATTGCCCATATAGGCAATTATGCTAATTTGTGCTAATTATGTCGATTATGCTAATTGCCCAATATATATAAGTTAGCATCCGGCAGTTTCTGAATACTGGGGACCCATACTATATATTTCTAACATAAAACTTTGGGGTACTCAACATTTCCGGGTACTCATTGTTGGCAAGTAGACTATACCAAATGTGTCCAGGCTGCAATATTTTTTTTCCCAGCATGGTGCCCTCTACTCTGCCGGTTGGGTTTAGGCATGAAGAAGGGAGTGGTTAAGGTTAGGGTAAGATGCTGGTAGGCTAGCCTTGCAGAGGTCAGCCAATCAGAGGCGGAGTAAGGCGGGTCTTGGCGTGGCCATGCTGGGAAAAAAAATATTGCGTCCGGGCTTGCCAGATGTGTCCGGGGCCGCGACTGGCGATGACGTGGCACATCGTGATTGGTCGTGGTTGCGTAATGCAATTACTTGGATGCTACCGCGGATGTTGGCGAAGTTAGTCACTTCGCCCCATAGGCTACTGTAGTAAATATTGGACTCATCATCTGTCACAAACCACATCTCTTCTGAACAGTTTGACACGAAAATGGCAATTTTCAGACGGACAATTCAGGAGAAAATGAACTTTGTTCCAGACCTGTCTCTGGCTCAACAACACACTCTCGCGAGATTTGGCACAGATCTCCTAGGCAACGTCAAACAAACGTTCGTGAACGCCCCGCTAATTGCAGTAGCCTATTTTAATCATTTTCGTCACTGTTAGTTGTGTAAATGTTTATTTAATGTTATCATTAGAAAATATAAATAGCTCACTTTCGTCTACCTACAACTTTTATAAATCCTCACAACCAATCACGATGTGCCACGTCATCGCCAGTCGTGGCCCCCGGACACATCTGGCAGCCCGGACACATCTGGGACCTACACCGGTTTTGCTCTTCCGGTGGAATTTTATGTTTACGTTTCCATGGTTTCGGTAGTCGCGGGAAATGCATGGATTTTTTTTTTTTTTTTTTCAATGAAAATCTGTAAAACGCGCGGATCATCACAGCAGCTTTTAACAATGGATACTATCACACAAATTGACATCCGTGTTAAAAGCCAGCGTTACTGTAATAGATCCATGCGTTTACCGCAACTATGACAACGACTGAAAACCATGGAAACGTGAACGTAGGCTACAATTCCACCGGAAATGCAAAACCGGCTTCCTTTGGTTTTGACCAAATAGATGACGTTCGGAACGGTGAAGACCCTCGATCTCCGGCCCCTGTTCTCAACATGATACACCGATGTTCAGTCTCTGTTCACATCTTGAGTGTCAGATAAAGATCTGAACGAGGTTCGAGGGAACTGAACCTGGAGAAGAGAGAGAGAGAGAGACATTTTTGTGGAGCTGTAACATAAACAGTCACAGTGAGAGGAGAATAAGTCAGGAGGAGAGAGGTATAAATAAGATTCATGAAGGGATGTTTCACACAGAGGTCCATCATGTTCAATATGGACCCTGATATTGATCATTAGAGAGAATTAATTGTTATTTCCTGTATTATCACTCTGATATTAATTGGAGGGATGTAGGCTACTCTCTGCTGTGAGGAACATGTAGGTAATTGTACACTGCAAAAACTCATTTTTCTTGTCAAAATGTCTAATTTCTAGTCAAAACTAAACTCTTTCCACTTAAAATAAGACTCATCACCTAAAAATTAACTTGTTTTTTAGATCGTTTTCACTCTTTTCAAGCATATTTTCACTTGAAATAAGTAGAAAAATCTGCCAGTGAAAGCAGGTTTATGTGCTTGTAATAAGGAAGAAAAACTCCAGATAGCTCCACTATCAGATTTTTCTACTAATTTCAAGTGGAAATATGCTTGAAAGAAGTAAAAATGATCTAAAAACAAGTTATTTTTTATGTGATGAGTCTTATATTTTAAGTATAATGAGATTTGTTTTGACTAGAAATTAAATTTTGACTAGAAATAAGACAAATATTCCCAGTAAGACATTAGAGTTTTTGCAGTGTTGTATAAAGTGTGCAGTTTTATGTTTTTGTACCTTGTCCGGACGATTCTTTTACTTTCATGGCTCAGATCTTGAAGAGATTGCTAACAACTGTCCTGTTGTGCAACCTCACAGCGTAACAACTGACTTGTTTTTGTGTGTGCGTGTTTGTTTGTTTGTTTGTTTGTTTGTGTCTTCAGGCACAGGACTGACTCTGGAAGGAGCGCTGCCCTCTGATCAGGACTGCCAACCAAAACCAGCCAAGCGAGCGCGAACATCGTTCACCGCTGAGCAGCTGCAGGTAGATCCTGCTCCAGTGTGTGTTTGTGTGTGAGTGTGTGAAGTTGTACATGATATAGCACGACAGCAACTCATGCATTCATTTTACAGTAAAGCAGGTTGTAACTCTTGCTGGTTCAGGCGAAGCTCATTTTTAATGGCTGCAGTTTGTGATTATTCACACAGTGGATTAACCTGCCCATTGATTTATTGTTTGTTTTGTAAAACACAAGTTTAAAAAAAAAACAAGAGTCCAGGAGTTTTCTTCTCTCTCAGTGTGTGCTCTCTGATTCAGGAAACATGTCATTTACTCTGAGGCAACAGTTCCCTGTCTGTTTCTAGGAGCTGTGAAAGCACTGATAAGGTGGAGAGCCATGACAAACAGTGTGTGTCTGTGTGTGTGTCTGTGTGTGTGTGTGTGTGTGTCATGGTCAGTTTGTGTCTCTGTTGGTTGGACAGAGGTTACACGAGTTTAGGCAAGACGGGAGCTTGTGTTTAGATTTTGGTTTCCAATGATCTCGACTCATGCACGAGCTTGTGCCATGTGAGGATTCAGGGTTTAAACAAGTCCGTGCAGACGACAGCTTCACATTTCAGACTGGCTTCACTGCTGAGCTGGTTCATCGTTTTTTGTTTTTTTTTCTCCTGGATGCATCAAACCGAGCGTCATTAAAAATCCTTCTGCTTTCAACATCCGAAGCCTCTCGAAAACTCACAAGATTTCCATCATTACTCAGAGCTGCGTCACACCTTCCACTGCTCCAACAGCAGAATTACTCATTTAACCAGAGGAAATAATCACATTTGAAAAGCTGAAACCATGAAATTCTCAAGGCACTATCTGCAGAGAAACATCTTAAAGGGATAGTTCAACATTTTTGGCAAATTGGCCCATTGCCATAATCCCTATAGTCATAGCAGTAGGTTCGTTACCTTTAATTGTCGGTGCAAGCTATTTTTAGAACGGCGGAGCAGAGCCGTGAGCTACTCAGAGCTACGCTACGGAGGCTCATGGGATTTCTTGGTTTCCCTCATCAAACTCATCAAATACACAATCCAACAACTCCAAAACGCTCTGGTGGACAAGTTGTGACCTGCACATTCACCACGCTATGAGATAATAACAGAACGTTACGAAACTGAGCCGTTTTCGAGGCAAATACAGAGACTGCTTGCTGAAAAACTGTCCCTGAAGGCAACGCGCATCAGCGGTTTTGCATGAATTTACCTCTAAAACAACTCTGTCTGGTAACGTTCTGTTATTATCTCATAGCGTGGTGAATGTGCAGGTCCCAACTTGTCCACCAGAGCGTTTTGGAGTTGTTGGATTGTGTATTTGATGAGTTTGATGAGGGAAACCAAGAAATCCCATTAGCCTCCGTAGCGTAGCTCTGAGCAGCTCGCAGTTCTGCTCCGCCGTTCTAAAAATAGCTTGCACCGACAATTGAAGGTAACGAACCTACTACTATGACTATTATGGGGGATTATGGCAATGTTGGAAAATGTTGCAAAATGTTGAACTATCCCTTTAAATGATTAATCAGCTGCCAGAAAGACTAAACTGATTAATGTTGTGGTAATTTACTAATCAATAAAGCATCATATTTTAAAGTTCTTCATATGTTGTGTAAAAATAAACATGTAAAGTCTAAAGCTGTCGAATGAAGGGACATAGAGTAGACTAGATGTAGAAACTTTCCACCACCTGTTGTTCACACCTGTGTGTCCTCGCAGGTGATGCAGTCTCAGTTCGCTCAGGACAACAACCCAGACGCTCAGACTCTGCAGAAACTGGCAGAAATGACGGGACTGAGCAGACGAGTCATACAGGTAGGTGCTGATAGAACAGAATATATAACACTATGGCACAAGTTTATATTGGATTATAGCATAGCTCATAGAAAAAGAGGTTGAGACATAATTAACGTGAGAGGAAAGATGAAAAAAATCACATTTCAGATCCGCAGAGATATAGTTTGGACCTGTGAGTTGTTTTACCTTTTCAGGCTTTTGGAAACAATTCAAGTGAAACAATTTGAAAAAATGGAAAATCACACATGCAGTTTGTGATAAGCAGTCAGACAAAGACAAAAACAGTTCTTGTGTGTACAGTATCCAGTGTTTTATTGAAGGTCGAGACTGATAGCAGCAGTTTTTAGACAATTACCACCCAAATAAACTGAATTTACCCCAAAACTCATAATGATTAGTTGGAAAAGACCTTAAAAACCAGTTTTCTTGTTTATAATCTTTTAAAATGAAGAGCTGTGACCTACTCATCCCTCTGACATTGACCTGGTGAACGTGGAAAACTATCTAGCATTTCAAAATAAAAGTATCATAAACATTTTTTTTTAACTCTTTCAGGGAAACAAGCAACGGTGACATACTTTAGCGTAAGATTAGTTTCATTATAGTTTTTACACATTAACACCGTTTAATATGATGGGTGAAATCTTACCAATCATGCAAAGCCAACTAATTGTATTTGATTGCAAATTCAAACACTGACGAGAGACTCAACTTTAAAGATTTCATTTGTTAATAGTTTATTTTCAGTTCAAGTTTTGTTTTATCAATTTGAACTGAAGCCAACAGGTTGTTATTATTCATCAAAAGTGGGTCTGATGGTTTTTATCTTTCATAAACCAGAAAATATGAATATACCTGTGATTTTTTTAATGGGGAGATTCATCAATTAGTAATTTTTTTGCCAATCAATTATCTGTCAGTAAATAAACTTGTAGTTGTAGTTTGAGTTTAATGGGCCGGTCGGTTTCTCAAATAAGGACTTGTTACAGTGTGTTGTTGTGTCGTTACAGAGTACGCCCGCCCCTTCCTGCTGCACGGTCGCTCACATAACCTGTAATATTTTTTTTTCCAGGTTTGGTTTCAGAACTGCCGAGCACGACACAAAAAGCTGCCGCCTCAGAGCAGCTTCTCTCAGAGCGCTCCGATGTCCAGGATGCCTCCGTCGCTGCCGGACGATATCCACTACTCGCCCTTCAGCAGCCCAGACCGACCACATCTACTCGCTCTGCAGGGATACCTGGACAGTGAGTGCCAAAAGACACACACTGATCACAGGGCGTAGGATTATACTTCTTTAATGACATTTTAATACCATAATTAATTGGTATTTGAATAGGGAGTTAAAACTTTTATTTAATATGCAGTGATGGAGGTTAATTAACTCATGTATTGCAATTAAGTCGACATCTGAGGTGGTTTATTTAATCCTTCCTTATATGTTTATTCCTCTTAATTTACACATGGAAACATTGTACTATATATTTACTATACTGCACATGTTATTAGATTAGATTTAAGCACACACTATTAAGCATTAGTTAAGCATTAATAAATACTGAATTCTTCATTTATAACCCATGAATACTCATTAGTATGTAGTTTATAAATACAGTCAGTGCTTATCAATGATGAGTAAAAATGTTTTAACTGTGTTTATAAACTACATACTAATGAGTATTCTTGTGTCAGTATTTAATGCTTAACTAATGCTTATATATATAAAATACTATACAGACTTTAGTCACGCTACCTTACATGTCTATTCAACTACATTTCATAAATAAATATTGTATGTTTAAGTTGTTTACACACATTTATCTGACAGCTATTGTGCCTGGTTATGATAGAGAGTAGGAGTTCACATTAAAAACACATGGTCACTCAGTTAAATATGATACTGCTGAACTTTAAAATGCCCAGCAGTATATATACTGTAGAGTAGTTAAAACCATATTTCATATCATGCCATAAAATGTGGTGAAATGCATAAGGATTTACTCTTGTTATGCGTTAAGAGTATGAATGTGGATCAGAACAAGGAACAAGTAACTCCAAATTGTAATGAAGTGCAGTGCTTGAGTAAATGTGAGGTGAGGTACTACTGCAGTTTTATAGTTTTGACATAGGAAGCTTCAATCTTGGAGTAACAGGGCGACTTTATGGCTACATACTAATAGGGAACTTAACAGGTTAAAGACTGCATAGGCTGTTTATGCAGCCAGCTCATGTTCTTTGGATTGACTCCGGTCCAGAAACAACAAACACTTTCTTGCCTTTTTGCTCATAGCAGTTTTTAGAGTCTGCACAACATCACTGTCGATAACAACATTTGTTTTTTTTCTCTCTCTCTCTCTCTTCAAACGTCAAATAATTTATTTCTTCTTTTCTCTAAAATGCCCAGCCGTAACTCCCCTGTTCCCCATCATTTTATTTCCTGCCACTCTCGCTGCCTTCACTTTAGGAAGCAGTTAGCATTTTTATCGCTGCTCGAGTCACACGGTGTAAATTGAGGGTTTTATTACAAAGTGTTACAGTTTTCCTTTTACTCCCACAAAAGCGAGAGAGAGGAGCTCCGATTAGAAGATTTTGGCAAATATTTCATTTGTAGTTCAGGATGATATGAATAAAAAATGGCTATACACTTGGAGAGAAGTGCTGAAGGCCCGTGTTTGAATCTGCAGTTCATTCGAAAGTCTTCACGTCTCATCATCAGTAACTTCTTTCTTTAACTAAATCACAGTAACGCTCCGTCACTGTTTTCCTAAAACTTCTTCTCTTCTTCCTGCAGCTCATCCCTTCTCCGTCCTCGCTGCTCCGGGTCACTTGACCCATTCGTCCATGTCTTTACCACAGCTTCCCATCAGCCGCTGACCGACCGACCTACTGCGTCCACTTTTACACCACCGCCGCCTCCGACGATATTGGGATAAACAAGAACAAGAAGAAAAGAAAAAAATCCACTGGGACATACTGTCAGTAATCTGCTCCGTTTGGGAGTCGGATCCTTGGGCGGCAGGACTTCAACAATCTGTTTTCAATCAGTTGGATTCTTCGTTGTGAGACTACAAACTAAACTTGTCTTTTAAAGACGTCAGAATCTGGCGATGGGGTGAAGTGTCCCGCCTCCACGCCAACACAGAAGGTTTTTTTTTTTTTTTTTTTGTGATGCAGAAAAGAAGACCACTTTTTTTTTTTTTTTTTTTATTCCCTTTTTGTGACTGGACACAAAACATTGCATCAGGTCAGGATTTATTTTCCTTTTTTTTTTCTCCTGTGGTTTACCCGACTCATACAAGGTATTTTAATTATCGCTGCAATATGAGCTTTCAAAAAAAAAAAAGAAAAAAGAAAAAATGAAAGTTGTAGCAGTATTACAGTAAAACCTCAGCATTTGTCTTAATATTTTGTGTTTTATTCTAATTATTTTGTGAGCACATTTGCAGCTTTACTGTTGTTTGTTGTTGTATTGTTGTCAGAAAATGGAAACTCTTATTTATTCAGAACAAAACTTCACTTTTAAAAAGCACTTTTAAATGTGTCTTGAAATGGAACAATTCAGTGATTGTACATTGTAAATACTGCTACAGTTTAATAAAACGTATCAGATCCGTTACAAGAATTTTTTAGTGTTTGAATAATTAATGAGGTTGATTTAATCAAGCTGGAAAAGCAAGGGGAGGGGCACCAGCAGTGTGCGTGTGTGTCCCACATTTCGTCAGGAGACTATTTTTACAACGCGTAGCCGCTAAAATGTAAAGGTCGACTGTCAGAGGCCAAGTAGCTGCACTAACCTGCTATCGAGAGCGATGTCCTGTCACAAACCTACACTTCATCTCCAGTTCAGTTTGCATGCTGTTACTTAACAGGAAATGTGATCAGTGCCTACTGTGAAAACGATCGGAGGGGTTTTCACTCAAAGCGCAGCTATTGATCGGGCACTTTGTTACCTTTTGTGAGGCCTTTTAAAACAGATTACCTGCAGTTGTTAACATTGACTGACAGCACTTAAGCTGCTGCGGTGATGGGATGATGATTGAATGGGATACTTTGAGTTAAAGGATATCGTTAGATTTTACAAACTGGATCAATTTGGCTTTTTTTCCCCCTTTTTTTTTAGCACCGAAGTTAAATTACTATTCACTGCTACAACCCTGCACGTAACCCTGTTCACATTTACACCACTGATCCTCAGGGAACTGTGATTTCTGAGGCTGAGGCTGAAAACAGTAAATTAGATATCAGCATTCTTACCTATATACAAACATTTTGATACGTATTTTACGTATTTTTATACATATTCAGCCATTTAGAAATGTCCTTGTCATTGCTCTCTGGTGTTTTTATCAGAGATTTTCTCCTCACCTTAACCTTCATTACTTCTTTTATCTTTTACTCGGACCACCTGCAGTCTTCCTGCCAGTCCAATGTTTTCACTTTGAGTTTCAGGCCTTGTTTCTCACATCCTCTTTTACAGTTTTGTTTGATTAGAAATCAAACTATTGTTATTGCTTGTGCACTACGTGTTTGGTAGCATAAGATGTGCTAATAAGGCTAACAGTTTCTTTAATTTCTGTCCTTTTCATTCAGTAGGAATATAGAAACACTTCATGAAGAGGTTGCATGGTTATAGTACAACATTGTGTAGGCTACACATGTCATTTATTTAACTACCTTATTATCCTGCAATGATTTGACATTAACAACACTGAAACTGATCAAGGCAGGTCCCATGTTAACTGCCTATACTATGGTTTTGTTCATGGGCAATGTTTGGAGTGTTTTAGGAATTATTGTCAGTATCATACTAATTATTTGCTGCCATATGAGTCACTTAAAGATTGGTGAGTTGACACTACCTTAAAATTATATTCCTTAAGAACTGCATTAAGGCAAAGGTATGATACTAGAAATTAAATAGTCGTTTACATATGTTTGTGACACCATTTCAGTCAAGACAACTGGGTCTGGGTCCTAGACATTAGAAGAATACATGGTTTATAGTTATTAATATAGAACATAGTTTAATTAAATACAGAAAGAAGTTCATGTCAAACATCCATACAATGAATAGTCAGATCTTTAGGTAGTCATAAACTGATTTTGTCATCCGCAGCCAGAGGATCAAACTGCTTTGTCCTATAATCCCAGTCTTAATGCTAAGCTAACTAGCTGCTACAGTAGCTTCCTTCTTATCAAATGAGCATGAGTGGCTTTGAATCTGTTTCCACACATGTTAAAACGTAATCATTACAAGAGTTAATGCATTTAATCAAATATTTATTTAGTTGTTGAACAATTTTTTTTTTCACCAATGGAATTAGGTGTAACCCAGATATCTTATTCAGGTGGGGATGCATCTGCATTAATTCAGTTTCAGGTGACAGCAGCGTTTCTCTTGTTGCTTGTGGAGGAGCAGGAATGTCAGAAACAGACAGCACAACTACAGCAGATAAAAACATACACACAATGGCTCCCTTTATACCGCAAAGAGATTTAATTAAAGATGCCCACATGGTGACTGGACCAGGTGTGTCTCATTTTTAAGTGCTGGTATGTGTGTGTGGTGTGTGTTTGTGTGGGAGTGTATATCTGTATATCTGTGTGTTTAAAGAAAAAAAGTGTGTGGTGGTAGTGGAGATTACTAGATGTAGGGCATCAGAGGAGGTAGAAGAGGACTTGGTGGAGCGCTCTTGTTCTGTTCTTTCCTAAACTTAACTCTTAAATCAAACTTTATTCTATAATCAATCACTTTCAATCAATTCAATCCAGGAGGAAACCTGTTCAGGAAAATGATGCTGCTCCTTGTGAAATCTTAGAACAAAAGCCGTCTTCATGCTGAGCAGAGAGATGATTATCAGGCAGGCTGACACAGTTTGGGCCACCTGCCAGCACTACACTGTAAAAACGCACATTTCTTTTTCCCATTAAAGTCCCTCTCAGATACGAGGCAGCATTTAGGCATGTCTCTCTCCATGCACAAGCATCCCCGAGCGTTTAAGCCACCCCGTTTTGTCATCCTGTCATGCGTCCGCCTTGGTGATTGGCAGCTTCAAGTGGTTGCAGATGAAAGCGGGCCCCCCATGCTAATGAATAGGCCCCTGATTGCAGAGCTGCTCGCTCGCTGAATTACAGCATCGCCCGCCTAATGAGCAGATACACTGCAGTGCCCCTCGTCTCTGCGTATTCACATTTCTCTCCTTCATGCTGATGAGCTCTCCCCTGCACAACAGTCAACAAAACCTCTGTGCAAGATTGCAACGAGGGCCGTCTTCATCAGTACCCTCCTCCTCCTCCTCCGCCTCCTCTTCCTCAAGTTTATTTCAGATGTTGCCATAGCCTGGCAGTGTCTTCTGGGTTTTTTTTTTTTCTTTTTGTGTGTTATTTTTTTCTTCCCCTGCTTCAGTTGAGGGTATTATTTGACTGAACTGATGATGCCATGCAAAGTAACTGAATGGCTGATGAGTATAATAATGTTTTCAGCTCAGCTCTTTAAAAAATGGGTTTTGAATTTAAAAAAAAAAATGCTATAAAAATATCTAATGAGATCCTACTCTGACCACCAAATGTAGAGGTATAAGACCAGACATTCTTGATTTGTGTCAGCTATGCAGTTAAATATCATTTTTCTGCAAGTGCTAAGCTAACTGTCAAAATAACACATTTCTACACCTTGTTCAGTTGGTGTATTGTGCCCAAATTTAGAACAATATTGTATTGGGACATGTTGTAATTCTACATTTTGAAGAGAATTGATCATTATTGACTATTTTTAAATCCATTATCCATTTGGCTGAGGTCATTTCAAGATGGCAACAGAGCAATTTAGCACATTGACGTCTTTTAACGGTCATTTCAAGACAGTTACAGATCGTAACTTGTTCACTTTACCTTTTATTAAAGGGATAGTTTGACATTTTTTCAAATTCGCCTATCGCCATAATCTCTATAGTCATAGAGTTGGCTCAATACCTTTAATTATACATGCATGTTGTTTTGAGATCAGTGGGGCAGAGACATGAGCTGCTCAGCTAACACAATGGAGGTGAATGGTACAGGTCCTCTGTCCTTCATCAAACTCATCAAATACACAATCCAACAACTCCACAACGCTCTGGTGGACAAGTTGTGACCTGCACATTCACCACGCTATGAAATAACATTACGACACATGAAGCAAATACTCGGAACTACTTGCGCTTTTGAAATCCATCCGCCCAGCAGCCGCGTTTGAAATGTAGTTCCGGCTACGGGACCTGTACCGTTCACCTCCATTGTGTTCACTGAGCAGCTCGCATCTCGGCGTCAAAACCACATGCACCGATAATTAAAGGTAATGAACCTCAACCTACCCCTACAGTATGGTGATAAGGCGAATATGACAAAATGTTGAACTATCCCTTTAAGCTTTAACTGAGACTTCTTCGATTCTCTGCTTTTCAGGCTCGTTCTAAACCAAACAGATGTGCTTCAAAAATGCAGGGTGACTGTTCCCTCCAGCAACAGCCAGCTTATTTCTGGAAGCACTTTAAGCATCATATCTAAATTTCATGTCATCCTTCAGCTGTTTGGTGGTGACACACGAGAAAACCAGTAATTTGAGCGTCTCTTTGGCCCGAGGCGGGTGACTAAGTTTGTTGTAGTGGAGGAGTGGACTACTTGAGGCTTCTGAACAGGCCATTTGCCCACGTCAACAAACAAAAGTGGGCGGGTTCAACACATGAGTGGACATTTTTAGGTGAAAACTGTCCTTTTTTTTCAGGGCAAACTAGTGGATTTACTTTGTGGCTGAGGGTGTTTTGTTTAAATGTGGATATTGCACAGGCCTTCCATTTAACCCCAGCTATAAAAGGTCTACTCAACTGTATTCAGTATCAAGTTTCCAAACAAAGACAAAACAAAGCAAAAAAATGAATTTATTTGACAGCGCTAAGAGTCTGTAGTACACAGTGTACTATGGGCACACTGAGAAATAAACAAAGAAAAGTTTTGCATGTGTAAACCATGACTGTTACAGTAGCACACTAGAGGAGGAGGAGGAGGGCTGATGAAAAGCAAAGGAAATAGCTGAAACATATGATTCACTTCACCCAGGCTGACGGCCAACTGTGCACTATGCAAAAATAAACACGGGACTCCACAGCAGGTTCCCAGAATATGTTTATTTTGGGGGGGACGACAGCAGCTTTTGAAATATCACAGCACTTCAGTTTGATTTATAAGAAGCTGGAGTTGGATGTAAATTACTCTCCCGAGGCATGTTGGAGGAAGAAATGACTGTCTGTGTGCTGCATGTCTTGGGACTGATGGTGGCGCTACACACAGATTTCACACAGTTTAGACACTAAATATATGCTCTCAGATTGTCAAAACGGGAGAGAAAACCTTTGATGTTCAATGTTATTTAGCCTTTGTTTCATTTTTATCTTCATTTTTTTTATCAAATAATACAGATTTACATACTTATAGACAATAATCGGTATGATGGAGAGTTGGGCCACTCTTCAGGACAAAGATTACATCATATGAATCTGTTAAAAAAAAAGGAGCAAACGAAAAACTAATATTATTAAATATGAAAAGGGCAAATGAAGAAGAGGAAAAAAGGCAAAAATATGGATCAATGTGAAAGCAAATCAACACTGCACAATGTAAATAATAAACAGGATTAACTGGTTTGTTAGATAATCCATAAGGATTCAAACAAACCTTAAGCATCTCTATTAAAGTGTAGGTGCCATATCTAAAAGTGACATGGCAACACATCCCATATTCAATCAATAAGAAATAAAGGGGGAGTCATTCTATTATATCAATCTGCATTATATTATTATTATTTTGACTTCTGCCCTCAGACATTTGTAAAACCTTGTAGTTCAGGACACACAATCATGTAATGTGGGAAATGGGGCAATTAACTTACTGGCTGTTTCTCATGTTGTTACTAGGACACAGTGATGGATTGTCAGGTTACTGAAGTTAGCAGTGGTCTTAATGGTCAGTCTTTACTTTCCAGTACATTAGGAACACACTTAATTTTTCTTCACAGTGACTGATGAAGAAAAGCAGAGTGACAGATTATACAGAGTTACTGGAGCTAGCATGGATGTAGCAACATCAGCTTTCTATTGAGTGCTAACATGCAGGTAGGCTACACCCAGCTAAAGTCAATGCATCCTACTGACAGCCCTGCAATATATAATGCTGAAGAGGTGGTTATTCAACTTTACAGTCATTCTGGAGGATTTCACACGGAAACAGTTTGTAGTGCTGTTTGAATGGCTTTTTCATTGTGCTGTGGGCGATTCTCTTGTTTTGTCCACATACACATCAGTGAGGGCAGGTCAAATAACACATAGGCCTACACATCGACTAGGAAAGTGCATCACAATTCAACCTGACCATGCAGTTTAATCAACACCTCCAACAAAAGAAACAGTGTATTAAGTTGAGCTAAAAAGAAGAAAAAAAAGTATTATTTTACTCACTGCTGCTGCTGTTTAACACATAATGTGGTGTGTTTTTTGGTCCACTAGGTGGCGGTGTATTCATGCTTCTTGCTGCTGAGGCTGATTGTGAAAATCCATGACCTGCCTACAGCTGCTTGCATCTGATTGTAACAACAACCCACCACAAATACAGAAACGAGGAAGCATTTTCACACAGCATTTGCAATTGTTTATATAGATACTATTTTCAAAATGTTACATCTTCCATGTTTGATGATGTTTCTGTGATATACATTCAGTTCAAAATAATACCAACACCTGTGCAATCTTGAAGTGCTCCTAGCTAGATTTACACAGTCATTGTGTCTGCCTCCTTCAGAAGCCTGGTGGGTGATAATGTCTATATTTAGATTACAATCACATCTGTTTTATTTGTGTATGAGCTGAACAACTTGGAGCTTTTTTTTTTTTTTAGTTTCTTTCTTTCTGTTGCTTTTTTCAGGTGCTGGTGCAATTGTTTGCAGGGAAGGGATGTGTGGAGAGAGACATGTAGGCTTAGGCACTAAACCAGGTCAGTGTTGCTGTGTGATCTGATCCTACAGAGAGAATAATGCTCACCAGCCAGAGGAATTTTACAATACAGTAACAGGGGATTACATAGTGTAGCATAACAGCAGGAGGGGGGCTTAGAGATACAGTAGTAAAAAAGGTGTGCGTTTCTGTGTGTCCACGTGAATATAAGCCAAGTTTCCAGTTCAACCAGACCTACGCCCTAAGTATTTCTTCCTGTATTTCTCAGGGGTCTTCACTTTCTTTTCAGTCTGTCCCTCCATTGTTTCATTGCTTCCTCCCGTTTCTCCCCGCCCCGCCCCGCCCCGCCGGGCCGTCCTCAGGTAAAGTCTGCTTCTCACATCGCCTCTGAATGCATTGTGCCCTCATTCAATGGTATCACTGTGGAGACAGCAGGGTCCCTGTTTCCAGCCGACTTACTAGCCACACCGGTTTGTGCTCACGGTTTCACCACCAGTCAGGTCAGATGAAGATCAGAGGAAGTAGAAGATGTCTATGGAGGAGGAGGACTAATATAGCTGGAAAAGTCAGTTTGTGTGTTGTAAACAGTGCAGGACTGTAATTAAGCATACATACACCTTAATTATTAGTATTTATGGCAGCATTGTGGGACTTCCTTTAGTATTTGCATTTTATTGCACTTATAGTTACACCAAACCACCTCGGCATTTATAGTTTCTTTTCAGATGAGTACAAAGCATGTAAAACATAAAAACAAGAGTGTATAGTTTAAATTAGGTCCACCAGGACAACATGTCTATATTGCTTGCATGTTGATGCATCAGGGATGTTCAGCAGCACTATAAATTGACTAAATAAATTATGTACTTAATTATAAGGAGGAGGTATATTCAATAAAGTTGTTTAAACTAGCCCCCCTTTATAGCTGAAACATTAAAGTGCTGTTGCATCAGTATACCATAATTGGCCGTTCTGCATACAGTAACAAGATCTTTTTCTATTACTTTGGTACTATAAGTATATTTTATGCCATTTAAAACATTTGCTAGTGCTAGTGCAGCAAACAGCAACTGTAAGTTGAGACACTTGATCCAATTGCTGTAATTGTGAAATTAAATCTTTACCGACTGTCCATGAAATTAATCTAAATTTAAATCCCAATTGTATCCCAATATAAAACACACCTTCAAACAATTCACTGTTTATGTCTTAGAATATTAAATCAATTGCAAACCTTTGATGCTGCAGACAATGAACTGTGTTTAACATCTTGACTGTTTTTAAATCTTGATAGTTTATGTGTACCAAAGCTTTTCTTTTTTTCCCCCCACTGCTCCACAAGGTGTCAAGTTGCATCCTCCTCTTTACTGCTTCACTGGGATTGGACGTACCAACTGCAGCTCCACCCCAACAAAGAGAGTTGTCCCTCTGCAGCAAAACTCACCTGAGAAATCAGCTCCAGTAACATTGGTCACTCAACATCATCAGGGTCGAGACCTGATCGAGCAGCAGCAGAGAAACCCGACTGAAGAACAGAGCTCCATGTAAGTGCTGTTTTCTGATTTCTAGCTGCTCCTATTCTTCAAATAACTCAACTAAATGTCAGAGAATGTCTGAGCTATGAAGTTTGAGGAGGCAGATTTAGAGCTCATGGCTGTTCTGACACAGAAATAGTCTCCAAAATTACCAACAAATAGATTCAAAATAACTACAGAGAAAATTTAAATGCTTACAACAAGGGACACTAAAGACTAAAAATGCAAATCTGTAAACTACAGAGAGACCCAGAGCTACACAGGCAACCACAAAGATGCAAAACAACTACAAAAAACACAAAACAATACTGTTTTCTAAGCATTTTCTTAGGGGGATGTCCAGGTTTAATAAGTTACTGAAGTTGAATGTTCATCCTTAATGATTCTTTTTTCTTTTTCACTGACTCAAAAATTGTACTTATTCTCTTCTCTGTGCATGTTAAAGGAGCACACACGTAGCTTCATCAGAGCACTGGTAAATGTAACATTAATCTTATTCTCCTGCAGTGGACACCATGGCCTCCACACTCTCTGTGCGCGGCTACTCCGTCCGCCAGCCCTCCTTCTCCAGCATTTCAGTGAGGGACAGCGGACGCAGCATCCGCTCCAAGCCAACTGTCTCAACTCTGTCCACTGTCGGCATTGGCAACCTGTCTCTGTCCCGCTCCGTCTCGCTGGGCAACGGCCTCAACATGCTGGGCTCCAACCTCTCCTTCAACGGCCTCGGCGTCGGCGGCAGCGACAAGGAGGCCATGCAGGGCCTGAACGACCGGCTGGCCAGCTACCTGGACAAGGTGCGCTCGTTGGAGAGGTCCAACGCCGAGCTGGAGCTGAAGATCAAGCAGCTGATGCTGGAGAAGGCTCCCAAAGGACACGACATCGAGGGGATGATGGCCCAGGCGCATGCTATCGGGCAGGAGGTCAGTGTGTCCAGCAGATACTGAATCAATGTGTCATTTTGAGTTACAAATATTGTTTGGCTTTTCCTCTCTGCACCAGATATTAGGTTAGAGTGTGCACACATAACCTTGAAGCAGTAGGCCTACATTAAAAAAAAAAGACGTTTGGGCTTGTTTAATATGACTTTCTCACTTGGTTTTCAAAGCGCTCGCTTCAAAACAGCAAAATGAGCCACTGAGATAACCACGAGATGAAGAAAAACTTAGTAGTAGTAGCTTTTTAGAGGCAGTGACGAAAGGGCAACTCATTCAGCAACCTGTTATGCAGATTCAGGATCTACAGCCAGGTCAAATAACGTGCTCACAGTGGCAAGGCAAAGCAAGGCAATTCAGTCCATTTTTACAAACTGTTTGTCTCAAAGGGCTTTACACAGCATCATTACGACATCCTCTGCCCTAAGACCCTCACATCGACTGAGGAAAAACTCCCCCAAAAAAACCCTAAGCAGGGAAAAATTGGAGAAACCTCAGGAGTAAGGATGTGATGCAGGTGCAGGGCCGTTGTATTGGGGAGAAAGGTGATGATAATTCTAGGGGCCCAACGCCGAGTAGCGCCCACAAAAACCCCCAGTAGTCTAATCTTTGTATGACTGATTTTATTCTGCATAAGACCCTGACTAATACTCATAGTAATGCTGCATTAGCATCAAAACAAAGTAGGCTAAATAAAAAATTATAATAGATACCTAGTCTAAGAAAAAAAGTGGAAAAGTCAGGGGCCCACTTTAGTATTCTTTAAGGGGGCCCAGAATTCCTAGCAACGGCCCTGTGCAGGTGGCAGCTGGTGCAGAGGCATTGAGCTCTGGAGAGATCTGTGGAAACACAGAGAGAGTGCGAGACACCAGGTGGTGTACAGGTGGTGCATGGTGTATTATTTTCTGCCAGCAAGTTGCAGTTATTAAACAGCCACATTAATATTATAGAAAAGCACATCATTTCTAGTTGTCCATGGCAGAGAGATTAACGAACTTTCCATGTTCCCCCCTGTCAGGTGAGGAAGAAGACGCTGGAGAACGCCCGGATCATGCTGGAGATTGATAATGCCAAGCTGGCAGCCGACGACTTCAGGGTCAAGTGAGTGTCACACAGAGGTTCCTTTCTTTTACTTGCCTGTGTGAGTGTTCACATGGGAGCGCCAGACTGCGAAGCAATGTGAATAAATGACCTTTCTGTCAGGCTGCGAAATAAGAGCCCCATTCCCACGGTGCTCAGGCACCTTACAGGAGAACAAACAGCCGCGTCGTCAGTCAGCGCAGGATGTGATAGATCATCGTGCAGGTCAGAGGGACGTCGTCCGTTTCTGAAGTGTCCACAGTTGGCAGGGCGAGGCTGGAGGAAAGACGGTAGATTCACGATACACCCACTGCTGCTGCTTTTCACAATGTGTTGATGGTATGTTCTGTGGCCCGAGGTGAAGGAGTAATACGTCAATTGACAGAGATTTATGGTATCACATGGACCTTACATGCAGATCTTTGCATTCGTTTTCATGGTATTTTTCACTTGTGTGCATCCAGTCTTGTTTCTTCACGCACACATCTGGACATCTGGATCGACAGTCCACTGCACATACTGTTTAATTGTAATCCCGAAAGGAGCAGCAGGAAGTGACATATATCTGTGACACGCCATGTCTGACAGGCAATGAAAACAGAAGAGGAATGACAAATAACATTATTATTGTTTCACAAATGAATCATTCTCACGTTCTCACGTCTTTCTCACAACCTACATCGACTCATTGAAGGAGCTGGAAATTAATTTACTTATGAAGGCAGCCATGATAATTGTGCCAAACCACAGTTTACAAGTTCAACAGTGAATGAATAGCCTAAACTTGTTCTCTCGAGTGAAGCTTCACAGTCTGTCAGCGGACTCAGTGTCTATGATATCATCCTGTGTTGCAGCTCAGTCTATTATGAGGTGCTAAGTACTGGAAACCAGTTCCCCCCAGTTTTAAGTTTCTCTCTCCTGTGATTTGATCTCATGAATATCAGATCTGAACATAACAAAGGATGTTGAATATCCAAGTCCTTAAAGATAAAGACACAAGTTGCCAGGTTGCTGATGCCCCATAAACCAGTGTACAATGGATTGTATGGGTACAATGTCTCTGTCTCTGAAACATAATCCAATTGTAATTTAAATTTTGAGTTAAATGTTCAGCGTGAGCTTTGTAGGACTGTTTTGCTGTCAAACCAAATACGTATTTATGTTTATAATGCTGTACTATGTTAGATCTCCATTTAGGGCAGCTAAGGTTAAGAATATCTAAGGTAGATACAAGTGATAGTCTTTCCTCCTATTTAGTTTATTCGTTTAATACGAATAAACTAAATAGAAGGAAAGACGATATCTAAGGTAAATACAAGTGATCGTCTTTCCTCCTATTTGAATTGTCCGCTGTGTTAATCTTCCCGCAGATGGGAGGCTGAGGCCACCTTGTGTCAGTCGGTGGAGCGGGACTGTCAGGCTCTGAAGAGAGCGAAGTCTGACCACGACCAGATCATCGCTACTCTCCGAGGAGACCTGGACAGCCTGAAGGAGGAGCTCTACTTCCTCAAGAAGAATCACGACGAGGTGAGATGCACCACCGAGGTGAAGGTCACGTCAGACATGATCAATGAGTGTTTACTCATCAAGATAAGCACACGTGTAGTCTATAGGTCTTTATGGAGGA
This sequence comes from Trachurus trachurus, assembly GCF_905171665.1. Lineage (NCBI taxonomy): Eukaryota > Metazoa > Chordata > Actinopteri > Carangiformes > Carangidae > Trachurus > Trachurus trachurus. Next base: position 9,340,271 of record NC_139895.1, on the reverse strand, counting down.
AGCACGGCGGCCTCTCTGAGCTGCACGAAGGTCAATAATCATTATAAACCAGAAACCACAGAGTCGAGTCGTCACACACACTCTCCAAGTCATTGTGTTGTTTTTATATCGGCAACATACTAACTGAACCAGGTCGACATGAACCGGCTCTGAGCCACGTTGTGTTTGCTCACTCGGAAAGGAAGCAATATTCAGTTTCTGCAACATGATAATGTTAAGTGTACAGACACACCCAGAGTCTTTGTAGCCACGGTGCTTCCAGATAGAGAGATAACACCCACATAGACAACACAGAGTGTTTGAGCTCATCCAGCCACAGAGACCCGTGTCTGTTTAGACAGTCAGGTGTGGTGTCCAGGATGTGGCATGAAAACTCCCAGGCTGCTGCTCTCCCTCCCTGCAGACTTTGACTGAAAAGAGAGCTGGAGAGCTTTTTTCACAAGTTCAAGGTCACCACCAGAGGGAACCATTGTCCTGTTTTGATATTCATGGATTTTATGAAAAGTAAAAATAGGCCACATGCAGACACATTAGCCGTTAGTCAGATTGAAAGCCTGACAGGAGAGGGGTTGAAGAAAGGGTCTGAAATAATCTCCAACATCTGTCTTAAATGAAGAATGAAAGAAAGAAAACATGCAGTTTTGTTATTTTTCCTTTTTATATTATTGTTAACTTAACTGTATCCTGTTTTGGTTTTGATAGTTTCATACTAATAGACACCTTTATACAAAAAAATAGACTAAATATAAAACCCTGCACTCCATAGTAGATGTATAGTTCCCTGTTCCAGCTGTGTGCACATCACCTTCGATAGCTCAGTTGGTAGAGCGGAGGACTGTAGTGGGAAATCCCAGGAATCCTTAGGTCGCTGGTTCAAATCCGGCTCGAAGGAGTGACTTTTCTAAACATTTCCCACGGTGGATGCGTGAAGCGTTTCTGATTCTGTTTAGACTGACACAAGCTCAAACAGAGACGTCAGACGCCATCAAAAACTGCTCTGTCATCATCACTTAGCAGGTTTTTGCGGTCAGGGGAAAAACCACAGCAGCGGGGCGTTGGTTGGAAGATGTAACGATGTTTGTTCTCCCTGTGCCCTCATTAAATTTTTATTTATTTATTTGCAGGAGAAGAGCTCACTCAAGTTGCGCCTGGCCAACGAGCAGGTGAACGTGGAGGTGGATGCGGCTCAAGGCCCTGATCTGGGCGCCACAATGGCCGAGCTCCGGGTCCAGTACGAGGGCATCGCTCGCAAGAACAAGGAGGATGCCGAGACCTGGTACCTCAGGAAGGTGCATCAATCAATCAATCAATCAATCAGTTCTTATATTATTGATATAAATACTCTTTTTGTGTGTCTTTTTTTGGTACTTCTGTACACTACATTATGTATGAAAACAAAGGGTGACCGCGCGTTTTCAGCTCTGGTTCCCCGGCTTTGGAACAGCCTTCCTTTTAGTGTTAGATCAGCTGACTCCACTGCAGTTTTTAAACAACGTCTTAAAACCCACTTTTATAGGTTGGCATACTCTTAACTATTTCCTGTTCTTGTTTAATTACTCTAACATTTTATCTGTACTGCAAGAGCATTTCTACTTATTTATAAAATCATTTGTATTGTACCTTTGTGAATTTGTGCTTTTACTGTTTTGGTGGGTGCACTCACTGCTGTTGACTATGGGCTATTTTTGATTGATTGTGGGTCATGTGACCTCAGAGGGAGGGGGATTTGCATGGGTTTTTCTTCTGTTTTTGTTCTTTTTTTTTCTGTGATGTTTTATCTGTGAAGCACTTTGTGCATTTGCTTGAAAAGTGCTATATAAATAAAATTATTATTATTATTATTATTATTATTATTATTATTATTATTATTATTATTATTATTATTATTATTATTATTATCATTATTATTATTATTATTATTATTATTATTATTATGTTTAATCTTGGTGTGTGTGTGTGTCCACAGTTGGAAGCAGTGCAGTCGGAGGTCAAAGAAAGCAACGAGGCTTTGCGTTGCGCCCAAAGTGAACTCAGTGAGAGACGGCGCTTCCTGCAGGCTCTGGAGGTCGAGCTTGATAATCTGCGCAAACAGGTACGAGCACAAACAGCACTAACCAATGTTGTACATGTTAGACTTTAAAGTGTGATACTTCCTATTCAAAGAGACCAGAGGAGGATTTCCAGCCTTATTGTCTGTTTCATTTCTATTCCTCTGTTATTTTGCAAACTGTTAGTTTCTCATTCTCTCGGCCACTTTCTCCCAGTTTATTGGGTTCGGTCGATTTTAACTGTTTAACAACTTGTGTAAAGCGTTTTGCGGCTGTAGATGAAGCCGTGTGAAGACAGTTTATTGTGTTAGGCCTTCAGCAATGAGACAACTTCATAGGCCACACACCCAAAGCTCCAACTGAAAAGGCGGTAGCTGAGTTGCATTGTGGGTAATTTTAGGCACCTGGTTCAAAATACATGGCAACTAATTGAACTTACATTTATCTATGTTTAATATTTATTCTTAACTGTACATATTGAGCCTGTGTTCAGTGCTGAATCAGTGTAGTGTACTAGAATATAAAATCATTGTCCACCAGAGTCAAAAACTGTCTTTGACTCACCAAAAAAACATATAGATCAACTCCTGAACTCCAGATAGATGTTTGTACTCACTCTGTCCTCACTCTATTTTAGAAAGCAAATCATTTCGCACTGTGGAGATAAATATATTTCCATATTTTCAGAGCTTAAACCTGTCATCACATCATCTCACATCATACACAGATGTTGGGCGTCGCTATAGATAACAGCTGCTTTCTCTTCGTCAACAAAGGGGCGAGTATAGCGGTGCAGTGCACACAGCAATTTCATTCTGCTCCAATGATCAATCATTGTGACAAAGCATAGACATAGACAGGCCCGAACGTTTTCTATGTGTGTGTGTGTGTGTGTGTATGTGTGTCTGCTACAAGCCAACGCAGATCAAACAGCGTAAAGGTCTCCAACTGGAGGCAAATATAGCTCATGTATGTTTGCTCAGCCTGATAGAGAGCACACGGTATTGAATGCAGGAGATATTGTGGTGCTGACAGTCTCTAGTGTCTCTGGCTGAGCGGTGCGGGGTCGTAAACAGATGAGCTCAACATCTAAACATACAAAGAAATATTGGCTGATAGAAAAACATAACATCAAAGGGCGATTGTCCGACAGCGGAGACACTTCTGTGGACCGAGCACACCAAGGTCTGTGTGAACAGGCTGAGTCAAAGGGAAGTTTACCTCTAAACAAACAGAAGTCACACACACACACACACACACACAAGATGCAAATGTGAGGGACATCACAGTGAACTCTGCTGCAGGGCCGGCCCTAGGATTTTGGTGGCCCTAAACAAGATTTTTGTTTGTGGCCCACTCTAAGCGCAAACACCAAATCACTGGCATTATCACTTATGCCCTCTAAGGTTTGAGGCCATTTTCTCGACTTTTACATAGGCTATTTTCTTAAATTGATCTTTTTAATTTAAGATACTTGCAGATGTAACAATACTCAAGTGTTTTATGTCTAAATATTAGAACCTCCGCTGTAAGCACACTGAGGCCAATTTGTCCTAGAACACTGTATAAAGGATTAATTTAGGCCAAATGCTGGAAATTTGAGGTCTGCTTTTTGAAAAAAATTCAAATCCCTTGTGAAAACACACCTTCAGTCATGAGAATGAACTGTTTTGGTGCTTGAAATAGGATATGAACACAGTAATAGATAAGTGTAGAAAACAAGTCTAAAATGACATTTTGTAAGATTGCTTTTTGAGCACAAATGTTGTCATTCTGCCATTCTATTTTCACCAAATGTCTCAAATGTGAGGTAAAAGAAGCTGAATATTGACTTCAAATTTCATATAAAGCTCATAGCGTGCACGTGCAGACCTCAGGATGACTTGAATGAACCTCGGTACCTTTCTGATCATGTGGCCCCCCACCTAACGGCTGTGGCCCTAAACAACCGCATAGCGTGTTTATGCCAGGGGCCGGCCCTGCTCTGGTGTATAAACCTGTGTAGGATAACTTGTTTTCTGCTGTTATACTCAACAGGTCGGTGTGTTGGAGGGAAACCTGGGAGAGACGGGGCACAAGTACTCTGTGGAGATGGACCGTCTTCAGGCCTCGCTGACCCAGCTGGAGGACGAGCTGTCCCAACTGCGCCTGGACATGCAGCGCAACAAGACCGACTATGAGCAGCTGCTGCGCATCAAACAGAACCTGGAGATGGAGATCGCCACCTACAGGAGGCTGCTGGAAGGAGAGGAAATGTAAGTGTGGGCAAGGAAACCACTGCACACATTAAAAAAAAGAAAGAAAAGTATTTGTATGTTTTTTTTCTTCTTTAAAGCAGAAGTAAGCGGAATATTTGTGTTAATATAAGTCTTAAATAGTTCTATCTTCCGACGGCAATCACTTACATAGAGTGTTTGGTCCGAAACACGGGTCTGTCAGTCACTCTGCTCTGCTGTAAGCCGAGGAGAAAACTTTCCTTGTATCCTACAACCTTTATCCAATGAGGAGAGAGAACGGCATAAAGGGGCAGTCCTCTCTGTGTGTGCAGCCAAGGGATGCGCGTGAATGTGGTGACGTAGGGACGAGGACGGGGACTGCTAACTCCATCGGCTGACAGGAAGTTAGCCAAAACCACCGGATCGCTTACTTCTGCTTTAAAGTAGCACTATCGCAAATACAACAGTAATAGCAATAAACAAAAACTGAAATATACAATAAACTGTAGGTCCAGGGGAGCCATAACTATCTGTACACAAAATATAGCCAATGGTGTAGTGCCTGTAGAGCAAATTCCTTTTTGTTATGAGACAAGCCGGCCCGGCACTTAGCTCCATCTACTGAACAGCACGCTATGTAAAGAGGACGAGGATGTTTATATCTGATACGCTGCACCACCAGCCCCATGTCGTGGCCGAAAAAAGTGTTGGATTTTGCGATAGTGCTACTTTAAAGAGGCAGAAATCTGCCAAATGTGAAATTGTTGTTTTATATGAACATACAGAGAAGTATCAACCAAATTTGCAGCTTTGCATCTTCATATTGACTTTCAGCTGTTTGTTGATTCATCCAGTAACTGTTTAAAAAAAAAAAAAAAAAACCCTCTAAAAACTCACACACTCAGCAGACAGCAGCACAGTAAATACATGTAGCCTATCATGATCAGCTGTTAAAAGAATACAATTTCTGCTTTGCACTTTGCATTAAATTGTCATCTTCTGTTTTCCTTCAGGGTGAAAGAAACACCTCCACCTCCTAAAAGTAAGTTGATTTTGTACTGGATGTAAAACACAACAGGAATGTGTAAAATCTTTTACGTGAACTGTTTACTAATTATGGTTGAACTATCTACTGTGTTGCAGAAGAGCCTGAGGTCAGGACCAGGAAGATTGTCAAAGTCGTCACCCAGACCATGATCAATGGTAAAGTGGTGGACGAGTCCAGCGAGGTGGAGCAGATTGAAGAACGTAAAAAATAAACCGGAGATGGAGCAGCGATGTCAAAGTGCCTGATGAGTGTGGATTGAGTTCTTCCACAAGTCTCTCATGTCACATCTTGATTTTGTCTCAAAGTTTTAATGCCAAATCTGATCCAAAGATGAAATGAAACTTGTGTCAAAATATGTTCATCCTTTCTGTGCATATGGGGGAAGAAATCCATAATCATGAGATAATAGCAGATTTATAATAGAGAGAAATGTAATATCTATAGACTGTGCTGGTAGGCCTTTTTGATGAAATGCAAAGTCCACTTACTAGCTTTTTCCAGGGCTTTCAGCTGCACCTCACAGTCCTCCAGCAGATTTAAACACTTTTTTTTAGCATTCTTGCCAAGAATTAGATAAAGATAAAACCACTCTCATGTTTGTGTTAGCATAAAGACTGAAAACAAGGGAAAGTCAGTCTGACTCAGTCCAGTGATTTAAAAAACAACAACAATAACTCTGTTAAAAGCATTAAATGGTTATATCAGCTTAATTTAATTCAGGCAAAAACTGTTTCTTATGCTAAGCTAATGCTAACCAACTGCAGCTTCATATTTAGTGCACACATGCATGAGAGTGGTGTCATAGTATTTCCACAAAATGTCAAGTGTACTATGCTTTTCAATGCTGACAATCTTTTTTTTCTTTTTTTTTGCTGGTTACAATAAATGTAATTAATTATTTGAAATTTTGTCTTCACTGTAAACAAATACTTTCGAGACAATGTCTTGATTTGCAACAGTGTCTCCTGTAGGCCTATTTGCACAATAGTTTAGCTGTAAGCATTGTAATGGGAGAATTGTATACTAGAGTTATGATTAGAAATAAATAAATAAATCAACCAAAGCAGCTGTACAGTGTCAATAAAACAGAGTGTTTAAAGATCAGCGTCCCTGTCATTTTGTAGAGATTTTGGCTCAAACAGAAACTTTGAGTGATACTCGGGAGACAAACATGGAGAGGGGAACAAAGAAACAACACCGAAGGGGCAGAAACTACAAATCCCACATATCAGGTGACAGTGTTTTGTTTGTGCGAGCCTTGTGTTTCCATGTCTGAGGGGGAACACAGCGGGGGCGGTATAAACTGCAGAGTTTTTTCTTTCTTTCTTTTAGTTATTACACAGAATAAACAATGCAACTATACAGTAAATAATATACAGTTTAAAAAACAAGAGATTTAAAGTTGCCTCTTGGCCTATTTTTGTCATTTGAAGTGATGTTGGAACATAAAATAAAAAAACTTAACAACATGAGAACAGTGAAGAACAAGATGATCAATAAGAGTCTGAACAAAATCCTACATTGTTGTGAATAAAAGCCCGTTCTCTATCGTCTTGAGACTATCTCTCCACTCAGTTACATATTCCATATGTACGGGATATGACCCCCGCTGCCTGTCAGGGCACGTGGATATTTCTTTAAGACACACCGGCTTGCCCGGCCACGCCCTATTGCGTAGCTATAAAGCGCCTGCGCTGGCGTGTAATCACTGATTGTTTGATCTCCACGTTGTGTGTCAGGGTGCGTGTCACAATCCGAGAAGTTACTACTGAAAGAGAAGCAAAGATATAGTGTGAATCCGCTTACTTGTGTGAGTCGGGGCGTCTGTCACTGGCAGCCTCCCTGGATTGCTGTATCCGAAGCTCTTTCTGTCTGTCCTTTTCAACAACAACAAAAAAAAACAAACACCATAGCCTGTCTGGTCTGGCCGGAGGTCCTCTGGCTCCCAGCGGCGGTGGCTGTGTTCTCCCGGCGTATCGCTCGCGGCTCGTGAGCTAACGCGCTCGGTGGATACACACGGACTGCGTCCGGCACTGTGCTCTCTCCCCAGCGTATTGCTCGCGGTTCGGGAGCTGACGCGCATGGTGGTTGAGTACTGACTGGGTCGGCAGTGTCTCCCATCGGCGTATTGCTCGCGGCTCGCGGGCTGACGCGCCGGGTGGATTCACGGCGAACATCGTCTGTGTGGCTGAGCCGGAGCTCTTCGGCTCCCGGCCTCGGCAGCGTTCCTCACCGGCGTATTGCTCGCGGCTCGCGGGCTGACGCGCCCGGCGGCGAACGTCTGTCTCCCCTCTCTCCAAAAGTTCAAACACTCTCACCATCCCCCATCATAAGCGTACGGCTCCCAAGCAGCGGCCGGCACGCAGAGTACACTCACAGAGCAAAAATAAATCCCAGTTAGCTGTGGTGCTACAGGCTACCTGTAAACAGGAAGTGTGGTACTTCCGGTTTCCGGTCCCTGGTAATATGGCACGCCAGGAGGGTCATTGTTGTGTGGGTTGTGGGGTGGCAATGCCCCTAGAGGATGGGCATGATAATTGCGTGCTGTGTTTAGGACATGAGCATGCTCTGGTCTCAAGGGAAAAGCCTCAGTCATGCATGGACTGCTTTATTTTGCCTGCACGTACGAGGGAGGCTCGTTGTCGGTTTTTTGCCTCGAAACGGCCGGGCCCTCAGGTTTCTGAGGGACCCCGGCAGAAAACTGGCAGAACGGCTTCAGCCTCGGAGGGAACGGGGGAGTCTTCAGGTGTCTGGCAGACTCCATTGCTTCCCCTTCAACCCATGGTCATCCGGCCTCCACTCAGTTCTTTCCTGCCCCCGTCTTCAGGGTTGGACAGGGAAGAAGAGGCGGAGGAGGAGGACGTGGACATAGAAACAGTTGCCTCCTCCGACGATAACGACCTCTCTTGTGCACAACAAACAGCGGGCGAAGCCACAAGGGGGGAGCTAGCCTACCGCTTTGAGGCGGTAATGAACAGGGCCTCCAGAGCCCTGGGTGTTTCCCTCCCTGTAAATCCTATCACGGCCTCTAGGTTTGAGGATGAGGCGGAGGTGCGCCCTGCATCAACCCAGGTGCCCCTCCTACCTGATTTTAAGGAACTGCTGTGTCAGCAGTTCCATTCTCCAGCCTCTACCCACAAGTGGTCTGCAGCATGTCGCAGGTTTTCTAACATGCACGACAGGGACCAGGTTGCTTGTGGGACGCTTCCCCCTGTGGACCGAACCCTCACCCCACTGGTTTCCCCCTCCAGCTCCATCCTTGGCAACGCCACCTGCTCCAGCAAGAACTGCAGGGTCATGGATAGCTTGCTCGCTAAGCTGCACAAGGCTATGGCGGTGCAGACCCGGTTGGCTAACACTGGGGCTATTTTGTCCCTTTACCTCCGGGACCTGTCTCGGCAGGTTCAGGATGACACCAGTGTGGGGGAGGAGCTACAGACGGCCTCCTCATGCCTCTCCTCCGTGATGAAGGAGCAGGCTGAGGCGGCGGGCAGTGCTTTAGCGTCATTCTGGGTGGTTAGGCGCCACTTGTGGCTCTCTCAATCCCAGCTGCAGCAAGGGGATAGAGACTGTCTGCTTAAGGTGCCGGTGGAACCTCCCGCTATGTTCGGGCCCCATGCCACTGCTTTGTTGCAGCAGGCACAGGAGAGCCGCCGCTGCGCTAAGGAGGTTTCGGTGGGCCTTGCCAGGCGCGCTACAGGCCCAAGAAGGTCTGGCCCGTCTCGGTCTCATCAGGCACCGAATCCTGAGGCCCCGACATGGGGTCGTGGGGACCTCAGACTCCAGTTGGACGCCTCCCGGCAGCGTAGACACCGCCGTCAGACCAGGGGGAGAGGACCACCGGCTAGGGGGTCCTCAAAGCGCCCTCAGCCCTCCTGACGGTTATCAGGCCCTGGCCAACCAGCTTTCCCCGTCTGCCTCTCGCAAGGCGGCCTGGTTGGCCCTGGAGGCCGACCCATGGGTGGTCTCTACCATGATCCAGGGATACCGTATTCAGTTTTTGCGCCGGCCACCAGTAACACGGGTACCTACCTTTACAACAGTGGCCGATCCTCACCAGAGAACAGTTCTGCAGGCGGAGCTGTCTACTCTGCTGGAGAAGGGAGCAATAAGGGAGGTGGCCCCTGGAGATTGCCAGGCCGGGTTTTTCTCCCGCTACTTCCTGACCCCAAAAAGAGACGGGGGGCTCCGTCCAATTCTGGACCTCAGGGGGCTCAACCAGTATCTCCGTCCCCTGCGATGTCGGATGCTGACAGTCCCCAGGGTGAGGCAGGCAATCACTGCAGGAGACTGGTTTGCCACCATAGATCTCAAAGATGCGTATTTCCAGATACCCATCTGGAGAGGTCACTGGCGGTTCCTGCGGTTCGGCTTCGCAGGAGTGGTGTACGAGTTTCAGGTGCTGCCGTTCGGTATTTCTCTGGCACCGCGAACTTTTACTCGTTGCATGGATGCTGTTCTCTCCCCCCTGAGGCCAGAGCAAGCTGTACTTTCTGAGAAGGCTGCGTTCTTTCAACATCTGCAGGAAACTCCTGGGCATGTTTTATCAGACTGTGGTTGCCAGTGTTCTCTTTTATGCTGTGGTGTGCTGGGGGGGGGGGGCATCAAAGAGGAATTCCAACAGGCTGGAAAAGCTGATCAGGCGGGCTGGCTCTGTGGTCGGCAGCAAACTGGACTCCCTGGTGACAGTTGCTGAGAGGAGAACTCTGAACAAACTGCTGGCTATCATGGATGATGCCAGCCACCCTCTGCACACTGTCATCAGCTCACAGAGAAGCCGGTTCAGTGGAAGGCTGCTTCTCCCCAGAACCAAGACAAACAGACTAAAGGACTCTTTTGTCCCCCGAGCAATCAAGCTCTATAACTCTGCACTGGGGGGAAGGGGGAGGGGTGGTGGGGAAAACATTTAGGAAAATTTTAAAGTGATTTAGATTAAGATTGATGTATTTATATATATGTATTCATTACTGTTGTTCTAGCCCTGACTGCACTTTATATTTTATATTTTTTATATTTACTTTTATATTCTATATCTATCTGTGCCTTTTTAATGTATGATCGGTGCTGTGCTGCTGCTGGAACTTCAATTTCCCTGAGGGTAACCTCCAAAGGGATCAATAAAGTACTATCTATCTATCTATCTATCTATCTAGGCGGAGAGGTATCAGGATCCTGAACTACATCGACGACTGGCTGATTTGCGCGGCCTCCCAGGAGCAGTGCCGCCACCATGTGTCCCTGCTGCTGGACCATGTTCAGGGCTTAGGTCTGCGCCTGAATTACAAAAAGAGCAGGCTCGAGCCGTCCCAGGTGACGACCTTTCTGGGCATGGTCCTGGACTCAACGAGCAGCACAGCTGCTCTGACTCCGGAGAGGCAGCAGGCTTTCAGGACCTGCCTTGCCCTGTTCCAGCTGCGCGCTCAGGTCGACTGGGGCCTCTGTCTGCGCCTCATGGGCCTAATGGCAGCCATGGTGCAGGTGGTCCCTCTCGCCCTCTTACACATGCGGCCGGTGCAGAGGTGTCTGCTGTGTTTGGGGCTGTGCCCTCAGAGGTCTCACAAGACCAAAGTGTTGGTCTCTCGGAGGCTTCACGGAGCCCTCCAGTGGTGGAGGGTCCCCGAGAACATCATGAGGGGCCGGGCTCTGGGTCCAGTGATCTATCGCCAGCTGGTGTACACAGACGCGTCCACGTCAGGGTGGGGCGCCGTTCACGAGGGCTGCGGGGTCAACGGTGTTTGGACTGGCCGGTGGCTGGGTCAACACATAAATATCCTGGAGCTAAGAGCGGTTCTCCTCGCTCTGCGCCATTTCTCGTCGAGGCTGAGAGGTCACCATGTCATTGTCCGGACCGACAGCACAGTGACGGCCGCTTATATCAACAGGCAGGGGGGGCTGGGCTCCCCCGCCCTGTGCAAACTGGCAACCATTTTGTGGCAGTGGGCTCACCCGCTCTTCCTCTCGCTCAGGGCCGTGCATGTGCCGGGAGTGCTGAACTCCGCGGCAGACATCATGTCGAGGGGGGGTCCCCGACCGGGAGAGTGGAGACTCCATCCGGAGGTGGTCTCCGAGCTGTGGCGTCTCTTCGGCAGGGCAGAGGTCGACTTGTTCGCTTCCAGGGAGTCGGCGCATTGCCCACTCTTTTTCTCCCTGGGGAACGACAGCCCCCCGATGGGTTGGGATGCTCTGGCTCATCCGTGGCCCCGAGTTCTGCTCTATGCCTTCCCTCCCTTCACTCTTCTCCAGCCTCTTCTCCGACGAGTTCTGGTGGAGCGTGTGCGGGTTATACTTGTGGCCCCCCTGTGGCCCCACATGGCATGGTTTTCGGCGATTCCACCTCTGCTGGACGGGGCGCCATGGGAGCTTCCGCACCGGCGGGACCTGCTCTCCCAGGCGAACGGAGCCCTGTTCCACCCCTTCCCGGCAGGGCTCAGGCTGGTGGCCTGGCCCCTGAGAGGGACAGGCTCCTGGCCTTAGGGTTGCCGGAACCTGTGGTGGCAACCATCCAGCATGCCCGGGCTCCGTCCACGAGGGCTGCCTATGCCTACCGGTGGCAGATGTTTGCCACGTGGTGTGGGTCCCGCCAGGTAGACCCCCACTTGGCCCCAGCGCAGGAGATACTGCAGTTCCTGCAGTCCCAGCTGGAGGCACGGAAGGCTGCGGTAACACTGCGAGGATTGGTGGCAGCAATCAAAGCAGTGCGTATCCGTGAATTTGCCCTGAGTGCGGAGGACTGCAGCCTCATTTCCCGGTTTCTCCGGGGGGCCCAGAGACTTACTGTGCGCTCCACCGGTCCTGCGGTTCCTCCTTGGGACTTGGACATTGTCCTTGGGGCCCTTCAACGTCCCCCCTTTGAACCCCTCGGGGAGACTGATCTGAAGTGGCTTTCTGTGAAGACCGCCTTCCTGCTCGCCGTCACCTCGGCCAGGAGGGTGAGTGAGCTCCAGGCCTTGTCAGTGCATAGTGACTGTTGCCGGTTCTCCCAGGACGGTTCGGTTGTGGTTCTCCGCCCCAACCCGGCCTTCCTGCCGAAGGTCCTCACCGAGTTCCACCTGTCCCAGTCCATCGAACTCCGGTCTCTCTCCTCTCCAGTCTCTGGCGAGGAGCCAGAGCGGGGCCTGTCTGCCCTGTGCCCGGTCAGGGCCCTGACCGAATACATGCGGCGGACACGGGCTGTCCGGAGGTCTGACCAGCTGTTCATCTGTTATGACAGAGGGCGTCTAGGCAGGCCTCTGTCGAAGGCTAGGCTGTCTCACTGGGTTGTGGACGCTATTCAGCAGGCCTATGTGCAGTCGGGGGTGCCTGCTCCACCAGGGGTCCGGGCTCACTCCACTCGGGGTGTAGCCGCCTCATGGGCCCTGTGGCGGGGGGCCTCTCTGGCCTCCATATGCTCTGCCGCCACATGGTCGTCCCAGTCCACTTTCACTAAATTTTACCGCTTGAATGTGGCCACCAGCCCCTCCTTCGGGGAGCGGGTACTGGGCGTGGCCCGGCGGTAATTTACGTGTCTCCCCTCAGCCTTGCGTCTTGCGGGCTGAGTGTGCGGCTGCTCTGTGGCCAGGCTGGCCCCTGCGTCTTGCGGGGCCATTGTCGGTCCTTGGGTTAGCCCTGCGTCTTGCGGGCTTCCATGGCAGCCCTTTCCCTCTCAGGTTTGGCCCTAGCGCCTTGCGGGGCCTTCTCCTGTGAATTGTATATATTGTATATTTGTACATAGTTCGTGTGTTGCACGTTGTGGTGTGGGATTGTGGTTGCACCGTCTCCTCACGGGGTGTCTTAAAGATCTATCCCGTACATATGGAATATGTAACTGAGTGGAGAGATAGTCTCAAGACGATAGAGAACGTATGGTTACATTGTAACCTTGGTTCTCTGAGTGAAGAGACTATCTCTCCAGTCCTTAGGCCGCTCGGAGACACGTTTCGATCAAACTATCAGTGATTACACGCCAGCGCAGGCGCTTTATAGCTACGCAATAGGGCGTGGCCGGGCAAGCCGGTGTGTCTTAAAGAAATATCCACGTGCCCTGACAGGCAGCGGGGGTCATATCCCGTACATATGGAATATGTAACTGAGTGGAGAGATAGTCTCTTCACTCAGAGAACCAAGGTTACAATGTAACCATACGTTCTGGGTCTTTGTGAAATAAAACCAGGTCATATATCACAGAAACACAGAGACAGTAAACCATCAGCTCCATTTAGTCTTTCAGTTGTCATCATGTTCAGTTTTTTTTTAAAGATTAATAAAGTGTTTTGTCAATGTGAGAAGTTTCTGTGATATTTGTTAGGAAGAGGAGTAGTCTATAACATATTTAGTTCAGTTTAGTAGTTAAATTTGCATAAGAAACACTAACTTCACATTATATACAAGAATTAAAGAAAAACGAAAACAATGAATAATCTCAAAACACATCAGAGCAAACACACGTAATAAAAATTGCTCATATTACTTTGTTGGCGGTGTTTCCTTCGGGATATTTTTTTGTTTGCTTGTTTTTGTTCTGCTATGTTTTTGGTATGATTGCTTACGGTCTGGAGGTTGCATGTACAGTACATATACACTACATGTGATTTTGTGTGCATGTGTATAATTAAAAATAAAATAAAATTTTAGAATAAAAAAAAGAATTTCTCAAATTAATCAGAAAGAAGAAGTCACAGGAGAAATACTGTTATTTACAATCATGGAATTAAACAGATCAACACGTGCACCCATTTTAAATCACTCAGAATCGCTCATTCACAATTTGGAGGAGAAATGGGAGGTTGAAAAATGTCTGTAACAGGAGGAAGTTATCATCGAGCCAAAACACCGTGTGTGTGTGTTTATTGTTGTGAGTCTTTCATTAGACCTTGTTGGGTGCAGCTCGGTGCCTGAGGGTCTTCACTGCAGTGTGAAAACATTTTACTATGACGCAGTAAAAAACCACACATTCCCAGACTCAGACGTCACTGATGACGTCAAAGCTTTAAACCGTCTCATCCACATACGTATACATACACATGGATGTGTAGGTGTAGATTTTCTGGAGAAATGCATTTTCAGTGCCTTTTTTAAATCATATAATGTAATTTAATGTTTTCTTCAGTGTGATTTAAAAAAATAAAATCTTTGGAGATATTTATGGTGTATTTATTGATTGAGGTATTGGTTTTTTTTGTACGCCCACTCTTTTATTTGAGTTTAGTTTTCCCCATACTGTACTTCCTCAAGTACAATATTAAACTACTGACTCATTTGTATTTGTGTTTTAGGTGTTACAGTGTTCATCACATAGCTAAGCCTTAAACAGTCCTGTCATTAAAATTGTTGCTGGTATTATTTTTTCACCTTGAAGAGAAACTGGTAAAATCCAAACATAGCTGTTTCTCACTTGGAGTCTATCTGATGAGCTCATACACAAGATTTACAACAAGCTTCACAATGGACAGTAGTTGTTAGAATTAGTGTGTTTATGGTGTATTTCTTGATTTAAGTATTGTTTTTTGGTACACCACTCTTTTAATTGAGTCTAGTTTTCCCCATACTGTACTACTAAACTATTGTCTCCTTAAATGTATTTGTGTTTCAGGTGTTACACTGTTCATCACATAGCTAAGCCTTAAACAGCAGTCCTATTAAAATAGTTACTTTTTTCTCACCTTGAAGAGAAACTGGTAAAATCCAAACATAGCTGTTTCTCACTTGGGGTCTATCGGATGAGCTCATACACAAGATTTACAACAAGCTTCACATGGACAGTAGTTGTTTTGTGAAACAGAGAGAGACGAGGCATGTCACATTCAACCTCCCCCCGTCCACTCCTGCAGAAATAAGACAGCACAACATTGTCTGCTACGTCACCGTAACACCATCTTTAACCCATTTGAACTGCAATATAATCCATATCTGTAACTATATGTGACAAATCTGGAGAGGAACAGATTGACCTGCAATGTTGATCACATCATCTCCACATCCTCTTTATCCGTCCAGTACTGTGGTTTGAAAGTGAACAGCTCCTCCCTGTGGTGACATGGCTGCATTGTCCCTGCTGGAAAATGCCAAATTGATGTGAATGTAAGGAACATTTACTTACAAATGCATCTACTGTATAGCATATATAAAATGCTTCATAAAATAGTTAAAAAGATCTTCTTGGGAAAAACAATTCATTCTTAAAGCATGAAAAATAAGTAAGAAAATGGACATGTCACCATTATTTTCTCAAGTGAATTACTTTAACATGGTAACAACATTAAATATAACCCATTTTGTCAACATTTGATTAAATTGTGATATTTAGTACTCAGTTTTTTTAGTGCTTGGCATGAGGTGCCACTGGTTGAGTCTTGAAAATAAGTCTTTACAAAGGAAATGAAGTTGTGACTCAAGTAAAAGTGTCCACAGCTCCACCTGCTGGTGACAACACAACATGACAGTGTGTACAGGTGACCTTCAATGACACAGGTGAAAGAAACTGAAAGTAAATCTGATATTGTTGATCGGAGCTGAGACGCCATTACAGGGAGTGAGATCTCTACTGGAAAACACACGTTTAGAGGACTGTAAGAGGAAAGTTGAGGACTCAGTAACTCGGTGAGTTTTGCTGAAATGGCTGAGAAAGCTTCTGTCTTTGAAAGTTTCCTGAGTTGCCACGTGTGTTCAGAGACTTTCAGAGATCCTGTGTCTCTGAGCTGCAACCACAGTTTCTGTTCAAGCTGCCTGCAACAATTCTGGAAACAAGCTAAAAACAAAAACTGTCCCATTTGTAAAAGGAAATCTTCAAAGGATCATCTAATAGTGAATTTTGGACTGAAGACTGTGGCTGATTCCTTTGCTGGGAGACAGAAATCTGGATCATCAGAGACAGAAAAGCAACATGAGAAACAAATGGTGGTTTGTAGTAAACATGAAGAGGAGCCTAGATTGTTCTGTAAGGATGAAGATCGAGCTGTGTGCACCGTCTGTGATTTTCCTCACCACCAGAGTCACAAGGTGGTTCCTGTTGAAGAAGCAGTCAGTGACCTGAAGCAGCAGCTGAAATCTGACTTAAAGTCTCTGAAGGACAAGAGGGAAAAATATAAAAAAGTGGAGAAAACACACAATGACATGATTCAACACTCCAAGAAGCAGCTGTCGTCCACAGAGAGGCAGATCAGAGCAGAGTTCAACAAGCTCCACCAGCTCCTGAAAGAGGAAGAGGAGTCCAGACTGGCAGCTCTGAGGGAGGAAGAGGAGCAGAAGGGGAAGACTATGAGCAGAGAGATGAAGATGATTGAGGAGCAGATCTCCTCTCTGTCAGACAGTATCTGTGCTGTTGAAGAAGAGCTGCAGAAACACAAGGTGGCGTTCCTCAGCAGTTATAAAGCCACTCAGACCAGAGCCAGAGCCCAGTGCTCACTGTCAGATCCACAGCTGCTCTCAGGAGCTCTGATAGATGAGGCCAAACACCTGGGCAACCTGTCCTTCAGAGTCTGGGAGAAGATCAAGGAGAAGGTCCACTTCACTCCGGTCATCCTGGACCCAAACACTGCAGCTTCCTGGCTCTATCTGTCTGATGATCTGACCAGTGTGAGACATGGAAACACATGGCAGCTTCCTAACAATCCAGAGAGATGCACTTACTTTGCAGATGTTCTGGGGTCTGAGGGCTTCAGTTCAGGGAAACACAGCTGGGAGGTGGAGGTGGGAGATCATCCTGCCTGGAATGTGGGTTTGGCTAAAGAGTCAGTTGACAGGAAGGGAGAGTGTTCACCTTCACCAAAACATGGAGTCTGGTGTTTATGGCACCGTGATGGAAAATACCTTGATGGTGTTGGTAAGACTGTGACAGTGAAGAAGAGTCTCCAGAGGATCAGAGTCCAGCTGGACTATGACGGGGGGGAGGTGTCCTTCTACGACCCTGAAGACATGACTCACATCTACACTCACAGAGACACTTTCACTGAGAAACTCTTCCCATATTTCAGTATTGGAAGATCTGGTGATGCTAAAACCTCTGATATCAAAATATCAAAATCTGTCCCACTGAGATCAGTCTGTGATGTTCAGGGACGTTAGTTTTTCTATCATGATGGTTTGAGGTTTATTAAACTCTAAACTCATCACACTTCACAGCCAACCTGCTTCTACACCTCCTCACCTGTCATTTTGTCTTTAAATCACAGTAAATTAATATCTCATTAAACTGATCAGCAGAATTTAGTTTTTATTCAACCACAGTGTAACAGTCACTGAACTGATACTTTTTCATAGAGTTGTTTTGATGACACCTCACCAAAACTTGTTTGTACATTGTTTAGTTATAAATTTTGTTTCTTCCACTTTTTTTTATTATCATGTCCATTCTTACCATCTAGGTTAATATCTAAGAAAAAAAAGAAAACAAAATGCTGAGAGTGTATCACATCATCATCATCATCAAAAGACAAACTTGTTCACATGTTCATTATCCTGGTTATCAGCATCTTGTTTTGTTTCACACAACATACCAGTATGTGTATTCATTTATCCACACATCCTTGTCTCTGTTCAAATTTTAACTTTTGTGTCAATAAATCATTTCATTTATTGACACTTGGGCAGTCCGTGGCTCTTTTGTCACAGCTTATGAGCCATGTTGTGACACAGGTGTGCCAGCCTCTAACTGTATGTTATCTTCATGAACGGTTCTAGCTTTAACATCACAACACATCACATCACATGAACCCGATGTCAACAACACGTCAGTCTGTTACAATTTTTTGTATGAACGTGTCCCTCATTTACTGCTATTCTTTTGGCATTCCTACACTGAAGATTTATGTAGTAGTATACTGTGTAATGGCCAGGCTCAAAAATAAAAACAAACAAGCAAAACCCACTAACAGATGGCAACAAGTAGGTGATACCTTCATGGTGCTCGAGGTGGCTAGTTTTCTACTCGTAATATTTGGTAATTTTATTCTGGTGGGCACCACATTGTAAAGGACAACGGACGGAGAGACCTTAAATAACTAAATGAAATGAGAGATTTATTGTGCATCATTTACAATTCAATTATAATCAGTTAATTCAGAATCGGACGGCGTCACGCAGCAGAGGAGCAGCTGATGATCTCATGCACAACTTTGCCCAAATCAAATAAGACAGTGATGCAGTCAGAACAAGTTTGTTCACAGTCTGCTGAGAGCTCCAACCCTAATACTGCTTATGCTGATTTGTCAGAGCATGGAGTTCACAGATGCTATTAACCCACACAAACACAAACACACTTGTTACACTTTGCATATTGTTTGATTCTCATCGACGCACATTTCTATAACCAGTAGGTCTTGATTATCACAAAGCAGAGGGTAAAACAATTCAAGCAAAACGCACACACAACGGAGTATATCCTGTGATAGAACCACTATCAGCACCTGACACCGGTGACAGATGTGTTGGAGTGTTTAGGGGAGGAGCATGGGCGCAGTTATAAAGCCCCTCTGGACGGACGGACGCCTCCAAGTCAGTCGGCTGACAGAGGAGAGGAAGCGTCCCCCCCCCCTATAATGTATTTAGTTCAAATTTGCATAAGAAACACTAACTTCACATTATATAAAAGAATTAAAGAAAAACGAAAACAATGAATAATCACAAAACACATCAGAGCAAACCCACGTAATAAAAATTGCTCATATTACTTTGTTGGTGGTGTTTCCTTCGGGATATTTTTTGTTTGCTTGTTTTTGTTCTGCTATGTTTTTGGTATGATTGCTTACGGTCTGGAGGTTGCATGTACAGTACATATACACTACATGTGATTTTGTGTGCATGTGTATAATTAAAAATAAAATAAAATTTTAGAATAAAAAAAATAATTTCTCAAATTAATCAGAAAGAAGAAGTCACAGGAGAAATACTGTTATTTACAATCATGGAATTAAACCAATCAACACGTGCACCCATTTTAAATCACTCAGAATCGCTCATTCACAATTTGGAGGAGAAATGGGAGGTTGAAAAATGTCTGTAACAGGAGGAAGTTATCATCGAGCCAAAACACCGTGTGTGTGTGTTTATTGTTGTGAGTCTTTCATTAGACCTTGTTGGGTGCAGCTCGGGGCCTGAGGGTCTTCACTGCAGTGTGAAAACATTTTACTATGACGCAGTAAAAAACCACACATTCCCAGACTCAGACGTCACTGATGACGTCAAAGCTTTAAACCGTCTCATCCACATACGTATACATCCACACAAACATCCACATAGACGTTTGTGGATGTGCAGCTGTAGATTTTTGGGAGAAATGCATTTTCAGTGCCTTTTTTAAATCATATAATGTAATTTAATGTTTTCTTCAGTGTAATTTAAAAAAAATAAAATCTTTGGAGATATTTATGGTGTATTTATTGATTGAGGTATTGGTTTTTTTTGTACGCCCACTCTTTTATTTGAGTTTAGTTTTCCCCATACTGTACTTCTTCAAGTACAATATTAAACTATTGACTCATTTGTATTTGTGTTTTGGGTCAGGTGTTACAGTGTTCATCACATAGCTAAGCCTTAAACAGTCCTGTCATTAAAATAGTTGCTGGTATTATTTTTTCACCTTGAAGAGAAACTGGTAAAATCCAAACATAGCTGTTTCTCACTTGGAGTCTATCTGATGAGCTCATACACAAGATTTACAACAAGCTTCACAATGGACAGTAGTTGTTAGAATAAGTGTGTTTATGGTGTATTTCTTGATTTAAGTATTGTTTTTTGGTTCACCACTCTTTTAATTGAGTCTAGTTTTCCCCATAGCTACTGTACTACTAAACTATTGACTCCTTAAATGTATTTGTGTTTCAGGTGTTACAATGTTCATCACATAGCTAAGCCTTAAACAGCAGTCCTATTAAAATAGTTACTTTTTTCTCACCTTGAAGAGAAACTGGTAAAATCCAAACATAGCTGTTTCTCACTTGGAGTCTATCGGATGAGCTCATACACAAGATTTACAGCAAGCTTCACAATGGACAGTAGTTGTTTTGTGAAACAGAGAGAGACGAGGCATGTCACATTCAAACTCCCCCCGTCCACTCCTGCAGAAATAAGACAGCACAACATTGTCTGCTACGTCACAGTAACACCATCTTTAACCCATTTGAACTGCAATATAATCCATATCTGTAACTATATATGACAAATCTGGAGAGGAACAGATTGACCTGCACATGTTGATCACATCATCTCCACATCCTCTTTATCCGTCGGGTACTGTGGTTTGAAAGTGAACAGCTCCTCCCTGTGGTGACATGGCTGCATTGTCCCTGCTGGAAAATGCCAAATTGATGTGATTATAAGGAACATTTACTTACAAATGCATCTATAGCATATATAAAATGCTTTATAAAATAGTTAAAATCATCTTCTTGGGAAAAACAATTCATTCTTAAAGCTTAAAAAATAAGAAAACGGACATGTCACCATTATTTTCTCAAGTGAATTACTTTAATGTGGTAACAACATTAAATATAACCTGTTCGATCAATATTTGATTAAACTGTGATATTTAGATATTTTTTTTTAGTGCTTGACATGAGGTGTCACTGGTTGAGTCTAAAATAAGTGATAAACGAGGAAATGAAGTTGTGAATCAAGTAACAGTGTCCACAGCTCCACCTGCTGGTGACAACACAACATAACAGTGTGAACAGGTAACATTCAGTGACACAGGTGAAGGAAACTGAAAGTAAATCTGATATTGTTGATCGGAGCTGAGACGCCATTACAGGGTGTGAGATCTCTACTCGAAAACTCACGTTTAGAGGACTGTAAGAGGAAAGTTGAGGAGTCAGTAACTTGGTGAGTTTTGCTAAGATGGCTGAGAAAGCTTCTGTCTTTGAAAGTTACCTGAGTTGCCACGTGTGTTCAGAGACTTTCAGAGATCCTGTGTCTCTGAGCTGCAACCACAGCTTCTGTTCAAGCTGCCTGCAGCAATTCTGGCAACAAGCTAAAAACAAAAACTGTCCCATTTGTAAAAGGAAATCCTCAAAGGATATTCTAATAGTGAATTTTGGACTGAAGACTGTGGCTGATTCCTTTGCTGGGAGACAGAAATCTGGATCATCAGAGACTGAAAAGCAACATGAGAAACAAATGGTGGTCTGTAGTAAACATGAAGAGGAGCCTAAATTGTTCTGTAAGGATGAAGATCGAGCTGTGTGTCCTGTCTGTGAGGTTTCTCATGACCAGAGTCACAAGGTGGTTCCTGTAGAAGAAGCAGTCAGTGACCTGAAGCAGCAGCTGAAATCTGACTTAAAGTCTCTGAAGGACAAGAGGGAAAAATACAAACAAGTGGAGAAGACATACAATGAAATGTTTCAACACTCCAAGAAGCAGCTGTCGTCCACAGAGAGGCAGATCAGAGCAGAGTTCAACAAGCTCCACCAGCTCCTGAGAGAGGAAGAGGAGTCCAGACTGGCAGCTCTGAGGGAGGAAGAGGAGCAGAAGGGGAAGACAATGAGCAGAGAGATGAAGATGATTGAGGAGCAGATCTCCTCTCTGTCAGACAGTATCTGTGCTGTTGAAGAAGAGCTGCAGAAACACAAGGTGGCGTTCCTCAGCAGTTATAAAGCCACTCAGACCAGAGCCAGAGCCCAGTGCTCACTGTCAGATCCACAGCTGCTCTCAGGAGCTCTGATAGATGAGGCCAAACACCTGGGCAACCTGTCCTTCAGAGTCTGGGAGAAGATCAAGGAGAAGATGAAGGAGAAGGTCCACTTCACTCCTGTCATCCTGGACCCAAACACTGCAAATCCCTGTCTCCATCTGTCTGATGATCTGACCAGTGTGAGAAATGGAGACACAAAGCAGCAGCTTCCTGACAATCCCGAGAGAATCACTGAGTATCCAGATGTTCTGGGCTCTGAGGGCTTCATCTCAGGGAAACACAGCTGGGAGGTGGAGGTGGGAGATCATCCTGGCTGGACTGTGGGTTTGGCTAAAGATTCAGTTGACAGGAAGGGAGAGTGTCCACCTTCACCAAAACATGGAATCTGGTGTTTGAAGCATCGCAGTGGAAAATACACCAATGGTGTTGGTAAGCCTTTGACAGTGAACAAGAGTCTCCAGAGGATCAGAGTCCAGCTGGACTATGACAGGGGGGAGGTGTCCTTCTACGACCCTGAAGACATGACTCACATCTACACTCACAGAGACACTTTCACTGAGAAACTCTTCCCATATTTCAGTATTGGACCGTCTGGTGATGCTGAAACATCTGATATCAAAATGTGTCCCTCTGAGATCAGTCTGTGATGTTCAGGGACGTTAGTTTTTCTATCATGATGGTTTGAGGTTTATTAAACTCTAAACTCATCATGACACTTCACAGCCAACCTGCTTCTACACCTGCTCACCTGTCATTTTGTATTTAAATCACAGTTAATTAATATCTCATTAAACTGATCAGCAGAATTTAGTTTTTATTTGGCCCCAGTGTAACATTCACTGAACTGATATTTTTTTATTGAGTTGTTTTGATGACACCTCACCAAAACTTGTTTGTACATTGTTTAGTTATAAATTTTGTTTCTTCCACTTTTTTTTATCATGTCCATTCTTACCATCCAGGTTAATATCTAAAAAAAAAAAAAAATGCTTAGAGTGTATCACATCATCATCATCAAAAGACAAACTTATTCACATGTTCATTATCCTGGTTATCACCATCTTGTTTTGTTTCACACAACATACCAGTATGTGTAATCGTTTATCCACACATCCTTGTCTATGTTCAAATTTTAACTTTTCTGTCAATAAATCATTTCATTTATTGACACTTTGGCAGTCCGTGGCTCTTTTGTCACAGTTTATGAGCCAGGTTGTGACACAGGTGTGCCAGCCTCTAACTGTAGGCTATGTCATCTTCATGAACGGTTCTAGCTATAACATCACAACACATCACATCACATGAACCCAATGTCAACAACATGTCAGTCTGTTACAATATTTTGTATGAACGTGTCCCTCATTTACTGCTATTCTTTTGGCATTCCTACACTGAAGATTTGTGTAGTAGTATACTGTGTAATGGCCAGGCTCAAAAATAAAAACAAACAAGCAAAACCCACTAACAGACGGCAACAAGTAGGCGATACCTTCATGGTGCTCGAGGTGGCTAGTTTTCTACTCGTAATATTTAGTAATTTTATTCTGGTGGGCACCACGTTGTAAAGGACAATGGGCATTATGTAATAATGTAATACATCTTCACGTCATTATGTAATAACGCCGCATTTTGTAATAATCTGCCGCATTTTGTAATAAAAATCTTGAACGCAATATGTAATAAACTTTGCCGCATTTTGTAATAAGTTGTTACATTTTGCATCACTTATTACATATTGCGGGTGTTGCACTTTTTTATGAAGAAAATGTAATAATTTGGTGCATTATGTAATAAACCACCAAAATGGATGTCTTAATTAGAAAAAAAACAGACTCTGGTGACATCTTGTCACCAGAGTCTCCCGTGTCACGCTGCTCCTCCGCTCCGCTGAGCAGAGCGGTCTCCTCCGACAGCGGATGGTAACCGCTCGACCCCCCGCCCACCGACAATAATACGCCCGAGTCATGTTCGTCTGTGGAGGGATGACATGGACCACGGTCCGACTGGAGCTCCAGGCCGGGTCCAGTTCTGCTCCAGCAGCGGCAGGGGCGGCTGGGATCACCGCCCCCGGAGCCGCAGCTGGGGCGAGCTGGGGGGGCGAGCTGGGGGGGGGGGGGGGGTCGAGCTGTGGGATTTCATCGGGCTGATGATGCTGGAAGTGATTTTGCCTCTGATTTTCACCAGATTTAACATTTCATCAAAATTTGCCCAGCTGATCCATTTAAATTATTGAAATATTATCATCATCTGCAAGCAGCAGCTGTAAAACGAGAACCAGTCCCAAAAGCTCCAGGCCCGGAGAACCAGAGAGGGGACCCTCCCAGAGTGCTCCCCGAGAATGGTGCATCGCCGCCCGGGTAAAATACGTGAGGGAGAGGGCTGGAGGATTTGACGCTTTTTTCAAAACTCCGATCTAAAATATCAGATTATACCACTTTCCCTTGGTCGATTGAGGTCCAGTAAAAAGTATGATGGTCTTTTAACTCTCCTCTAGCCATGTGTGTATTATGATGTCATGTTTTTACACAGAGAGTCACGTGACCATGCCTTTTAGTCAACATGTCACAAAAAACTGTATGGGAGTAGTACATGGCCATATAAAATGAAAGAAAGAAAAAAGCTCCAGCAAACTATAAGTAAACAAATCAATGTTGGCCCTGTTCAAAGGCAGACATATGACTGTTCTCATAATAGTTGGAGGAAATTATTATTTTATTGCAGTTTTTCAACATTTGGTAACAATGGGACTCATTATCATTATTAATAATACTGCACAACTGAAAGGTGAGTGTGAGGGTCCTGTGTGCGTGTGAGTGAGTGAGTGAGGTGGAGCAGAGGAAGAAGTGAGAGCTGTCTGATAAAGTTTGTGTTATGTTGTTGTATAGTTACATTGGGTCGGACGCTACAATATCAATAAAAACGTGCGCTTAACATAGACGTCGGACGCGAAATAGCCGCGGAGCGGAGGCAGTTTCCTTTCGGCGCCCTTAACCGACTGTGCCAGATGCGCCAGAGCGCGCACCTCTGTGCCAGGCTCGCGCTCTGCAGCGATTTGTTTGATGCCCTGCCCTGAAAGCGGTAGCCTATTATAATTAATACACTTATATTTGATTTAGATTTGACCGTCCTACTGGTTTTAGAAATTAATTCATGATTCATGCTGGTATGCTGGTATGCTTAAAGTCAGTGTTGTTCTGATGGTCCTAATGTTTGTTTTTTTCTAATTAAGACATCCATTTTGGTGGTTTATTACATAATGCACCAAATTATTACATTTTCTTCATAAAAAGTGCAACACCCGTAATATGTAATAAGTGATGCAAAATGTAACAACTTATTACAAAATGCGGCAAAGTTTATTACATATTGCGTTCAAGATTTTTATTACAAAATGCGGCAGATTATTACAAAATGCGGCGTTATTACATAATGACGTGAAGATTTATTACATTATTACATAATGCGGCATTATTACATAATGCGGCGTTACAGACCTCAAATAACTAAATGAAATGAGAGATTTATTGTGCATCATTTACAATTCAATTATAATCAGTTAATTCATAATCGGATGGCGTCACGCAGCAGAGGAGCAGCTGATGATCTCATGCACAACTTTGCCCGAATCAAATAAGACAGTGATGCAGTCAGAACAAGTTTGTTCACAGTCTGCTGAGAGCTCCAACCCTAATGCTGCTTATCCTGATTTGTCAGAGCATGGAGTTCACAGATGCTATTAACCCACACAAACACAAACGCAAACACACACACACACACACTTGTTACACTTTGCATATTGTTTGATTCTCATCGACGCACATTTCTATAACCAGTAGGTCTTGATTATCACAAAGCAGAGGGTAAAACAATTCAAGGAACACGCACACACAACGGAGTATCCTGTGATAGAACCACTATCAGCACCTGACACCGGTGACAGATGTGTTGGAGTGTTTAGAGGAGGAGCATGGGCGCAGTTATAAAGCCCCTCTGGACGGACGGATGCCTCCAAGTCAGTCGGCTGACAGAGGAGAGGAAGCGTCTCCATCATGGCGTACTTTCAGGTAAGCTCAGTCTGGTGGAGCATGGGGGCTCACATGTTGTATGATTAGGATGTAAATTGGTTTCCTGTTCCCGCCCCCACCCCCTCCTTACTCATCATTCATAATTCGTCTCCAGCACATCTACGTACTCGAGGACTTGAACGACACGGGTTCAAGGCTCCGGTGAGCTCGGGGTGGATCTGCAGGAGCCCTGTGAGGTGGAGCATGTGAGGACCACTGAGCTCCAGCGGGTCTTCTTGCCCGTGGTCTACGCTCTCATCTTCATCCTATGGGCATCACTGGAAACGGCCTGGTGGTCATCGTGCTGGGCTGCCAGCGCAGGTGAGTGGACAGGTGGACAGGGCCGGTGGTGGTGGTGGTGGGTGGGCTCAGACCTTTAGGCCTTGCGTGGGTTTTTAATGCTCTTGTGTTTGTGTCCAGGTCACCTGTCCACCTGTTAATAGAAGGACAACCGGTGGAGAGGGTCCCACATTTCAACTTTCTGGGGCTCCACATCTCAGATGATCTGTCCTGGAGCCACAACACCACCAGCCTAATCAAAAAGGCCCAGAAGCGCCTTTACTTTCTTCTTAGGAGGCTGAAAAAGAACCGCCTCTCACAGGAAGTAATGATCAACTTCTATCGCAGCACTGTGGAAAGCATTCTTTCCTATACGGCTGCACGATCTGGCACAGTAGCTGCACTTCTGCTGAGAGGAAAAGCCTGCAGAAAGTTATTACAAACAGCGCAGTGGATTGTGGGTTCCACTCTTCCCTCCCTCAGTGACATCTACCAGAGCCGTCTCCACAAGAGGGTCTCCAAAATCCTGATGGACCCCTCACACCCTGGACACGGCCTGTTCAGCAGGCTCCCATCAGGAAGGCTGAGAACCTTTCGGGCTAAAACCCAGAGGTTAAAGAACAGTTTTTATCCAAGGGCTGTGGATCTCTTGCTTAGCTCCTAACGTGATGTAATTTATGTTTTTAATATGTTGATGTATTTATTTGACACTGGCACATTGCACTTTATTTGTGCAAACACTTGATTATTTATTTATTGATTGATTTTTAGCTCTTTGCTGCTATAGGAGACTGCCGAAGACCTCCTCTTTGTTATGCCGCTGCCGTTCTGGGCCGCGGACTCGGCCCTGTTGGACTGGCGCTTGGGGGGCGGCCTCCTGCATCTGGGTGCATATTACCTACACGGTCAACCTGTACGGCAGCGTGCTCATCCTGGCCTTCATCAGCCTGGACCGCTACCTGGCCGTGGTCAGAGCCACAGAAACCAACACTGGTCGGCTGAGGCAACTGCTGGCACACAGACTGGTTATGTAGGTGAGTGTCCAACCGTTACTACAACACATCTCAGTAGGCAGTTGACTTCTTTTTTTTTTTTTATGATTTTATTTATTTGTTTTTATCTTGATTTTACTGTGTTTTGTCTTTTATCTCTTTTATCTCATTGATTTTAATTCTGTTTTATCATATTTTATTTTATCTTATTGTGTCCATTGTTTTATTGTGCTTCTGTTGTGTTACTTAGCCTACTGTATTTTATCTTGCTGTGCAGCACTTTGGAAACCTTATTGTGTTTGTTTAAATCCTGCTATATAAATAAAATTGGATTGGATTGGATTGGATCTCACTGTTGTCCTCTTCTGTTGTGTTTCGCTTCTCTCCTCTCTTCTCCTTTCCTCTCTTCTCTTCTCTTCTCTTCTCTTCTCTTCTCTTCTCTTCTCTTCTCCCACACCCCCTTACTCCCTCACTTGTTTTGTCTCTTCCGTCATCGTCACCAGGCTGACCCGGGGCCCACTGGGGGGCCAGAGGCAGAAGCGACGAGCGGTCAGGAGGACCACCTTCACGCTGGTGCTCTGCTTCTTCTTGTGCTGGAGTGGGCATCTCCGTCGACGCTCTGCTGCGCCTGGAGCCCGCAGCTACAACCACGCCTCGACCACCACAGAGTCCAAGTCCTCCAGTTTACATTCAAGTTAGTGTTGGCCTGTGCCAATGGTTGTGTGTGTGTGTGTGTGTGTGTGTGTGTGTGTGTGTGTGTGTGTGTGTGTGTGTGTGTGTGTGTGTGTGTGTGTGTGTGTGTGTGTGTGTGTGCGCGTGTGCTCCATTCTCTGTCATTACGTAATACGGTCTGACCTGTTGGATTGGATGTGTCGCTGTTTTGTTTGTTTTAGTTAGTTTATGTTACTTGCAACACCCGTGAACATACATACAGTATAACATACACGTCTTTGCTGCTTCTGCACTTTTCACATTGCACTTTATTATTTCATCACAATATCATAGACCATTGTCTGTCTGTCTTCACATCTCAGCTTATTTTTAATATCGTTGATATCTGTGTTCATTTTTTTAAAGTATATTTTTTTGGCTTTTTTGCCTTTATTCGATAGCACAGTGAGATTGACAGGAAAGGGGGAGGCAGAGAGAGGGGGAATGACATGCAGGAAGGGTCTGCCCGACGCGGGACTCAAACCGGGGACGCCTGCGTTGAGGACTGTAGCCTCTACATGGGACGGCCGCTTTAACCACTGCGCCACGCACCGCCCCAATCTGTGTTCATTTTTAATGTTAAAATATAATAATATATATAATAAAATGTAAATGTATGTTGAATGTTAATTTGTACATTTGGAGTTTCGGGAAACGTAATTTCGATCCCCTGTGTAATTCACAGTTACATAGTGTGATTGACAATAAAGTTCACTAACTATATAATAAAGCTCACTTGAACTTGAACTTGGAACATGGCTTAATAAAACAACAGTGAATAATGCATATTACTAGAATAGAAACAGAATAAATCAGAAAATTAGCTTTTTATAGCTTTTTTTTAAACTCCTCAGACGAGAGCTGGGACACGGGGTCGGAGGCTCTGATCTTACAAGGTTGGTTTTCAGCCAAGAGACGCTAGGAAGGCAGAGAGCCTCCATTCTCCCTATAACAAGTTACAAGTCATTTATTTAACCATCACAATTAATTAAGGTAAAAATGAAGCATAGTAAAAGTCTTGCATAGTTCCTCCTTAAATGAGATGATTCAGCAGTCGTTATTTGGTAAAGCTGACGCAAACCCTTTATTTTGTGCTGGCTCAGAAGAAGATTAGAAAAACTAGATGTGTCTATGAATCTTCTCTCCTTTCCCAACAAACACACACACACACACACACACACACACACATACATCTAACTGCCCTATTAAGGGCATGTGTGGGACAAAACGACATCAATCATGTTTTTAATGATGGGAGGCTCTGGGTGGAGGTTGTGTGGCAGGTGGTGGGCCAGGACCATCTCCCAGGCATCCACCAGATGAACGTTCAGTCCTTTGAAAATGGTTCTGAGCACTTTATCACCCTGCAGAGAGTACCAGTCGCTGTTGGTCAGTGTAACATCAAGCGTCAGTGCTTTAGGGTTTGCGGTGCGGATGATGACCACTGTGTCTGGAGCTCTGTCCAGCAGCCGCACCACAGCCCTGCGGATGCTCTGCAGCCTGCGGATGTGTACCTCAATGGGGTAAGTGCTTAAGTGAGACCAGATGCCAATAACTACAACAGTGCTTCTGTCTCCAGTTAAACTGTCTAGTTCATTGGCGATGTAACGGAGCTGGCTGGTGGGAACATTACCAAAGCGAATAGGAGGACCATGGCAGCGGTACGTCACCAAGATGTTGCGAGCATTATGTAAAGCCATGACAGGTCCAGCTTGCTTCAGACTGTGCAGGTCGAACTGAATGAGATCTGGAAGCATTCAACAAGAAACGTATTAGTCCACAGTGAGACTAACATCAAACAGAAGAAATACCCGCAGATCAGGTACCTGGTACTGCTTCAATGAGGTGTTCAAACCACTGTCTGACAGTGGAGTCTCCATAAAGGTGGACCTGCATGCCTCTCAGACAGTCACCGATGGTGGAGTTGTTGAACTGTTGAACCTGGGCTCCCCTCAGTGCTCTCCAACTTCCTTTGTAGTAATAGCCGGTGTGTCCAGACTTCACATCACTGTTCACTTCTACTGGACATGAGGGGAAGTGTGAAGGATAGACGTCAGTAAGTTTTCTTTTTTTAATTTTGGGCTCAGGTCAATGTGTTAAAAAACAAATCTTTATTAGAACCAGCCAACAGTCTCTTAACCTCCCTATGCCCATCTCTCTCCCTCTGCCTGTCCAATATGTATGTATCGGCCATTATCTGCATTTATTTATCCTCCTATCATTACATTATTATTATTTAGTGGTGGGACTCGATTAAAATTGCCTCTGTAATTAATTAATCTCAATTAATCGCATATCAATATTTGACACGATTAGTAACATTTTTCAATTTAAATGGATTTTGGTATGACTGAATCAATGAATAGACACATAAATGAGTTTAAACAACAAAAGCTTGTCTTTTTTTTATCACTGAGTGTTAACATAAAGTGCAATATGAATATAGAACATTATTACTGCATTGTTCCTTGAACTGCCAACTTATCATGGTGGAGGGGTTTGAGCACCCGAATGATCCTAGGAGCTATGTTGTTGGGGGCTTAAAAGATAATTACTGTTTTTTACAATCTGGACCTTATTTCTAGCATAAAGTACAATCATTTACTCACCCAGATAACTTTGGTGTCATTACAAGTCGTTCCGACGAAATTAGATCCAGCCGAGAGCTGTATATATCTGTATAATGCGAGAACAACGGGCACGCAGTGCAGCCTCTAAATAACACATTGTCACAGTCTGCTCTGCTCCTCCCCTGCTCTGCTGCTCAGCCAAAGGTAGCATTTGTCATCAACCACCTGACAGGCAGAGCTCGACATTGGGGAACAGCTGAGTGGGAGAGACGGTCTCCAGCCTGTGCTTCCTTTGATCTGTTTGCTGCCGAGCTTCGCAAGGTTTTTGGGTTCGAGAATTGTGGTTCCGAGTCAACAAGGGGACTGATGGGACTGAAGCAAGGCGAGCGAACGGTGGCAGACTATTCAATTGACTTCCGCACCAGAGCCAGCCGAAGCAGTTGGAACAGTTCCGCCCTCTGTGAGGCCTTCCTCCACGGTTTGGCTGACTATATTAACTCATTGAGTGCCAACCACGTAATTTCTCGTTTTTCGTTCCCATGCGTTGAGTGCCAAAAACGAAATTTTTCGTTTTTTGCTTTTTTTTTTAATTATGAAAATAGACACTTTAATACACATTATATGTAAATTTGGGGACTCTACGACGAGGAGAACTGAAATGGATGACGATCAAAGTCTCATGACAGCTCATGATGTGGAAGTTTTTGTCATAACTCGGCTTCTGCAAACGGAGTTCTGCATGCAGATGCAGCGCAGATGCAGCGCAGCTGCTCTGCTCTCACCCGCGAGGCTGCAGCAGCTCGGAGCAGAAACAGGAAGCTCTCAGCCGACTGTCCCGCCCGGTCTTCATCTGGAGCAACACCGTGTCCTCCCCAAAGTCCTCCCGCGGTAAAATCTGATGGTCTCTGGGTCAAAGCAGACCGCCGTCACCGACCCGTACCACAGACGGACCGCGACCACCGGTGGGACCGGTCTTCCCGAGCCGCTGTTGCCGACTGACCCTCACGTTCCACGGCGAGAGGCTGTGACACGGCACGGCGCGTCTGTGTTATTGTTGTTTAGTGGCGCCCCCCCGCCCCCGATGGTGGTTTTGTGAATAGAACAACAATTGTTGTGTATATTTATCTTATACGAGCCCTTTGATCCATAAATGCGAGTGTCAGAAGAGCGACAGACACAAACAGAGCACCTTTCATAAAAGACGCTCTATCTCCTTTTCTAGAAAAAAAGGAGGGATTTTGGTGAAACCCAGCCATGTTTAGCTTGACTTTTCTCAGGAACAGAGGCACGTAGAAACAAACGGTTTGTGGTCATTTGAAGCATAAAGTTAAACCTTTCAATTGAGCTACAGTATGTGTTGGTGGCAATAATATAGAATACACTATGGCTCTACATAAAAAGTCAAAAATGGTCTAAATTGCCGGTACACTTGACTAAAACTTTGGAAAGGAGCGCGGCACTCAATGAGTTAAGGATGAACTGGTCTCACACGACACCCCCATCACCTTGGACGGGGTGATTGATATGGCCATCCGCATTGACCTACGTTTCCAGGCCCGTCGACGAGAGAAGCGTCAAGGGGGGGCCCAACGCTCTCTTCCACCTCGCTCCCGTGGGGGTGCTACAGCAGCCAACTGCCCCCCACCGCATCAGCAGGCTGAGGATCCTGAACCCATGCAGTTGGGTCGCACCTCCCTCTCCCAGGAAGAGAGAGAGTGCCGCCGCAAGTCTAATCTCTGCCTCTATTAAGTTTAAGTTTATTTAGGATAGCCCCTTGAGATGCAGCATCTCGTTTTCGAGGGGGTCCCTATTGTGGGGTAGCGGGACACTACATCTCCAGCTGTCCAGCAAAAGCCAGAGCTCACCAGTAGTTGGGGAGACCCTGGTGAGCTCAACTGCCCTGTCACCTCCCCAAAGCCAGAGACCTCTGTTCCAAGGCCGTCTTCTCCTGCCAGATGGCCCCCACACCTTGGCTATCTTCATTGACTCTGGGGCTGATGTCTGTATCATTGATGAGGAGGTGGTCCTTCAACTGGGGCTCAAGCGGGTTCCTTTGCCTCATCCCGTTCCTGCTAGAGCCTTAGATGGACACATCTTGGGCACTGTCACACATCAGACTTCTCCTGTTCACCTGCTGCTTTCTGGTAATCATCACAAGACAGTCCAGTTCCACATCCTAAGCTCTTCCTGCCTGCCTGTCATCCTGGGGTATCCAAGGCTTCGTCTTCACAACCCTCACATTGACTGGGTCACTGGGGCCATCCTGGAGTGGAGCTCCTCCTGTCATCAGAGGTGCCTGCAGCATGCCTCAGCTCCACTTCACTCCTCCAGCTCCTGCTCCAGCTCTTCACCTGACCTCTCCGGGGTGCCACCTGAGTACCATGATTTCCGCCAGGTCTTCAGTAAAGCCAGAGCCATGTCACTGCCCCCACGGCTACGACTGTGCCATAGATCTCCTGCCTGGTACCTCACCTCCCAAGGGGCGCCTGTGCTCTCTCTCTGAGCCTGAGAGAAAAGTCATGGAGACTTACATCAATGACTCCCTGGCCGCTGGCATCATTCGTCCTTCTTCATCTCCTGCTGGAGCGGGGTTTTTCTTCGTCGAGAAGAAGGACAAGACTTTGAGACCCTGCATCGACTACAGAGGACTGAATGATATCACCATAAAGAACCGTTACCCACTGCCACTCATCTCCACTGACTTCGAACTGCTCCAGGGGGCCACCATCTTCTCCAAACTAGACCTGCGCAACGCCTACCACCTCGTCCGCATCAGAGAGGGAGATGAGTGGAAGACGGCATTCAACACCCCAACTGGACACTACGAGTATCTCGTAATGCCGTTCGGCCTGACCAACGCCCCTGCCGTCTTCCAAGCAATGATAAACGATGTGCTCAGAGACCTGCTCAATCGATATGTTTTTGTTTATCTCGATGACATCCTCATCTTCTCCCGGTCCAAGGAGCAGCACATCCATCATGTCCAGTCCGTCCTTCAGCGCCTCCTGGAGAATTCCCTTTTTGTGAAAGCAGAAAAATGTGAATTCCATGTCTCTTCAGTGTCTTTTCTGGGAAACATTGTGGCCCAAGGCAACATCCAGATGGACCCAGCCAAAGTCTCTGCTGTCACTTCCTGGCCTGTCCCTGAAAACCGCAAACAGCTTCAGCGCTTCCTGGGGTTTGCAAACTTTTACCGTCGCTTTATCCGCAACTACAGCTCTGTGGCAGCCCCTCTCACCGCCCTGACCTCCTCCAAAGTGCCCTTCCAGTGGTCACCTCCAGCTGCAGCAGCCTTCAAGACCCTCAAGGATCGGTTCACCTCATCACCCATCCTCCTGATGCCTGACTCTGAACGTCAGTTTGTGGTCGAGGTGGACGCCTCAGATGTTGGGGTGGGGGCTGTCCTGTCTCAGCGCTCTGGTACTGACCATAAGCTCCATCCCTGTGCTTTCTTCTCTCGCCGCCTGACCCCTGCTGAGAGAAATTATGACATTGGCAACAGGGAACTGCTGGCAGTTAAGATGGCACTAGAAGAGTGGCGCCATTGGTTGGAGGGCACCAAGGAGCCTTTTCTTGTATGGACAGATCACAAGAATTTGGAGTATATACGCTCCGCTAAGAGACTCAACTCTCGTCAGGCCCGCTGGTCCCTGTTTTTTACCCGCTTCAACTTCACCCTCTCTTACCGTCCAGGATCCCGCAACGTTAAGCCCGATGCCCTTTCCCGCCAGTTCCAGAGGACAGAGGATTCTGCTGAAAAACCTGAGTCCATCCTCCCTATGTCTTGCCTTGTTGCCTCATTGACCTGGGACATAGAGGAGAGGGTGAGAGCGGCCACAGAAGGACAGCCAGGTCCCAGCTCCTGCCCGTCTAACTGCCTTTTCGTTCCTCCAGCCTTGAGGTCAGATGTGCTACTATGGGCCCACTCCTCCAAGCTCTCCTGCCACCCTGGTGTTCTACGGACACGGCATGCTGTTCTCCAACGTTTCTGGTGGCCCACCTTGCAGGAGGACATCCAGGAATTCGTCAAAGCCTGTCCAACCTGCAATCAACACAAATCCTCCCGCCGGCCTCCTGCTGGGCTGCTTCAACCTCTTCCTATTCCTCATCGCCCATGGTCCCACATATCCTTGGACTTTGTTACTGGTCTTCCCACCTCTGACGGCCACACTGTCATCCTGACCATCGTGGACCGCTTCAGCAAGATGGTCCACTTTGTGCCTCTGCCCAAGCTCCCCACAGCTAAAGAGACTGCTCAGTTGGTCCTGCTCCATGCATTCCGCCTGCACTGCCTTCCTGTTGATGTGGTGTCAGACCGTGGTCCCCAGTTTTCGTCTGTGTTTTGGAGGGAGTTCTGCAGTCTGCTGGGTGCCACCGCCAGTCTGTCTTCTGGATTCCACCCACAGAGCAATGGACAGACCGAGCGTA
Organism: Trachurus trachurus; assembly: GCF_905171665.1. Classification (NCBI taxonomy): domain Eukaryota; kingdom Metazoa; phylum Chordata; class Actinopteri; order Carangiformes; family Carangidae; genus Trachurus; species Trachurus trachurus. The sequence continues at coordinate 9,305,315 of NC_139895.1, read as the reverse complement.
TGAACCAGGAACTGGAAACAGCCCTACGGTGCATGGCCTCCCAGAACCCCTCATCCTGGTCGTCACAACTACTGTGGGTTGAATATGCGCACAACTCCCTTGTCTGCTCTGCCACCGGCCTCTCTCCATTTCAGTGTGCTTACGGCTATCAACCACCACTGTTCCCAGCCCAGGAGAAGGAGATTTCCTGCCCGTCTGTCCAAGTCTTCATCCGCCGCTGCCGCAGAACATGGCTCCAAGCTCGCTCCACCCTCCTTCGTTCCGTGGGTCGCTATACTGCTACTGCCAATCGCCGTCGTACACCTGCACCTACCTACCAAGCGGGACAGCAAGTGTGGCTCTCCACCCGAGACTTACCTCTTCGGGTAGAGTCCAGGAAGATGGCACCAAAGTTCATCGGGCCTTTCACGATCCAGAAGGTCATCAATCCAGTGGCGGTCCGGTTGAAGCTCCCGCATTCCATGAGAGTTCACCCAACCTTCCATGTATCCAGGGTTAATCCAGTCCACAACAGTCCCTTGGTCCCTCCGGCACCACCACCTCCCCCTCCACGTATCGTTGATGGTGGTCCAGTGTATGCAGTGCGGCGCCTGATACGCTCTCGTCGGCACGGTAGAGGTCTCCAGTACCTTGTGGACTGGGAGGGTTACGGTCCAGAGGAAAGGTCCTGGGTTCCTGCTCGCCATATTGTAGACTCCACCCTCATGACCAACTTTCATCGGCAACACCCGGATCAGCCTGCCAATGCGTCAGCTCGTCCTGGGACCCACATCTTGCCCCCGCCTGTTCAGGATGCTGGAACCCGTTCTGTCAGGCGCAGGGATATGGGTTCACTCCATACCCGTTACACACATTATCCGCCGCGAAACTCGTTCATTTCACCAGTATTTTGTTATGATATGCTAGTGCTATTCCCCTCCGAGCTCGTGGTGGCATGTTATCAACATCTGTGGTCTGTAGGTTGACCTACTAACCTCTGACGTGGATGATGTCATCTCTGACCGCGGTGCGGCGCGGCTTGTTGCTACCGCAAATGCTACGGTTGGTTTCTGCGTGTTTCCGACTTGTCAGAACATTATCCAGGTCAGAGGTTAGAAGGTCAATCTGCAGACCACGGATGTTGATAACAGCTAATCTCGGATTTAGAGGGGACTAGTACTACTAGTTTATCATAACAAAATATTGGTGAAATGAACGAGTTTCGCGGTGGATCAATCGCAGGGTGCTCGAGGGTGCATGGGAGTTTGCCCAACCAGTCCACATGTGTTTTGTGGACTTGGAGAAGGCTTTCGACCGTGTCCCACGTGGCATCCTGTGGGAGGTGCTCCGAGAGTATAGGGTCGGAGGCCCTCTGCTGAGGGCTGTACGGTCCCTGTATGACCGGAGCAGGAGCTTGGTTCGCATTGCCGACAGTAAGTCAGACCTGTTCCCGGTGCGTGTTGGACTCCGGCAGGGCTGCCCTTTGTCACCGGTTCTGTTAATTATTTTTATGGACAGAATTTCTAGGCGCAGCCAAGGGCCGGAGGGGGTACGGTTCGGGAGCCACTTGATTTCATCTCTGCTTTTTGCAGATGATGTGGTCTTGTTGGCTCCCTCGAGCCAGGACCTTCAGCATGCACTGGGGAGGTTTGCAGCTGAGTGTGAAGCAGCTGGGATGAGAATCAGCACCTCTAAGTCCGAGGCCATGGTTCTCCACCGGAAAAAGGTGGCTTGCACCCTCCAGGTCGGGGGAGAGTTCCTGCCTCAGGTGGAGGAGTTTAAGTATCCTGGGGTCTTGTTCACAAGTGAGGGAAGGATGGAGTGTGAGATTGACAGGCGGATCGGGGCAGCGGCCGCAGTAATGCGGCCGTTGTATCGGTCCGTCGTGGTGAAGAAGGAGCTAAACTGAAAGGCAATTCAGCCCTATTATTATTATTGACTAGGTTTTTTTATGAGTGTATGGATTTTATGTACTGTGCATTGGTGTTTTCATGGATGCACTTCCACTTCCACTTCTAAATTCCACTGTACTTATTTTTGTGCAATGACAATTATTATTATTGTCTGTTGTGCAGGTAATTTTCCTTTGCTTTCCTTTAGCCACAAGAAACACACACAAGTATGCAAAAAATATGGAATCAGTGAATACAAACACTGATGTAGCAGCATATACTCACCTTTGCCCACACATATAAAGAAACATGGGTACTGTATGCATAAAGCTTCCTGACTGATTTACCTCTAACAACAACCTGTTGCATATTTAAAGTAGAACAACAGTGATCATTGTTGTAAAAATCCTGCTTTACCTGTTGTTTTTGGCAGCGCAGTGACACTGGCAGGTCCTGAAGCATTAATAGAGACTTTCATGTTGACTTGACTGATGGAAAACAAAATGAACATAATAAGATGGGTTACAGCAGACTGCTTGATTTGTGCTCAACTCAACTCAAAATGTATTTATATAGCACATTTAAAAACAACCTTAGTTGCCCAAAGTGCTGCACAAGGTACATCCATTTTAAATATGCACATCTACTAGCTACTAGCTATAGGTAATACTCTACTGTATATGTATGTATTCCAAATTAAGATTAAGACTAAAATGAAGATACACTTTCTTGATCCCAGGCTGGGAAATGACTGTCTTACAGCAGCAAACATATAACACACAATACACAATACAAATAGAATAATACGACCAATAGTTAAAATAAAGAAAAAGAAACACAATTTTGAATAACAAATATATACAAACGTATACATGATAAGGTGTAAAGTCATTCAAAAAGCCGGTCGCACGTGTCTCTCTGCTCCCTCACCTTTGAAAAAGCTGCTCCTCCTTAGCAGTGAGATTTCTTTTGAACCCTCCCATAGAGTGTGTGACCCTGGTGTCACAGCTCAGCTTCTTTGGCTTGTAGCAGAACCACGGTTCACTTGTTTTGACGTCAGTGTAGTTGCACAGCGGCTGCTGGGTCGGAGGCAGACAGACGTTACAGGTGGTCGTCTCAGACACCGAGCCTGAGCGGAAGGTGCTTTGAAAGTAAACCCTGTCTGGCTGTTCCCTGGTCAGTCTTTGCAGGACGGTCACAGCCTCACTAGAGTGAACCAGTGTCACCTGATGGGATAGAGAAACAGAGCTTTCACTGAGAAAACCATCACAGGCATTGAGAGGGCGTGGGGTTCAATTTGAATAAAGACTTACAACTAGGGATGTAACAATGCATCGTGACACGAATAAAAATCAGTACAAATGCGTGACGACTTGCATCGGTTGAAATAAATAAAAAAAACGCATTGTGTAAGAACAAAGTCTCTGGTGAGAAGTAGGTTACATTATCTCAAAAGTCACTGGTTGATTCACTTGTTCGACACCAGACAACGATGCTGCTCCTTTGTTTCCTGTCTTACATTATTGGACAAACTGATTAATTCAGGTGTGTCTGAGTATAGTCACAATGGTCAGACACACGGTACACCTGGATTAATCAGGTTGTCCAATAATCTAAGACAGGAAATAAAGGAGCAGCATTAAGTTCAGGAAGTAGTGGAGCTGTGCAAAGAGCCCATTCACTCTCTTTTCTCTCGTCCCTCAGTACCCCCCTTGCGGTCGCTCGTTGCTTATGAGTCTGGCAGTGTTGGGTCCGGTCAGGTTTTAATTACAGGCAGTATGCCTGTTTATCACCAATAAACACGGTAGATGAGGTGAGTTAGTGACTGAGCTGAGGCTGATGGTTGGTCAGCGGCATGCAGCGGTGCGAGGCTCTGATTGCAGTGGACAGCTGCTCCAACTGACCGCAGTGGCAGTGATAGCCGACGTGAATTGGTGATAAATGGTGATGTGCAGTGTATCTGTAATGAAAAGTGACTATTTCAGTTGCAATTTCTCTTATGAATAAAAGATCATTTTATTAGGTCATAATTTGTCTGTAGCTCATTTTGATTTAAAAAGAATCGTGAGAAAATCGTAATCGTGAACAAAAAATCGTGAATCGTACTGAATCGTGAGTTGAGTGTATCGTTACATCCCTACTTACAACATTACTGAACTTGAGTTTTTTTTGCGTCACCTCAACCTCAGCGCTCCCCTCCCAGAGCAAAGAGAACACAGCAGAATAGGAGCCATTGAGGTGATCCTCCATTTGCCCAGCCACACCTGCACCAAGCTCCTGGTTATGTAGACGGCTGACTAAGAAGTCCCCCCCAGATTGCTTGGGTTGGCCTCGGTAGTCGTACATTTTAATCATAACCTCCAGCTGATCTCCTACACGCCACTGTCCTCCTCCCTTCTTTGGGAGGAGTGTGAAGGTGCTGTGAGCAGGATCGCTGGTCTGCTCCAAAGAAACCAGAGCTGCGGTTTCAGGCCACGCAATGGAGTCCAGTATGAGGTCCTCTTCCTGAGCGTCCTTCGTGGTCAGTGGCTTGAAGGTGCAGAAGCCGTGATGCATGTAAGGGTCGGTTAAAACTTTTGGGAGGATCATGGTGGAGTTGACTTCATGCTGAAAGTGAGACGGAGAGAAAGTATTGGAAACAAATGAGCCAGTGAAGAAGATGTTTCCTGCCACACGGAACAAAATTACTGTTGGTCACTTGTGGTGTTGGTGTTGAAGTTTTGCATTCACACTGACTTAACTACACTAAGCCTGCAGGGACTTTTCTCCCCTGACTCTTCTGGTAAGGTACAGCGCACGCACACACAAACCTGAAACTTAATTGTTAAAGGGATAGTTCAACATTTTGGCAAATTGGCCCATTGCCATAATTGCTATAGTCATAGCAGTAGGTTCGTTACCTTTAATTGTAGGTGTAAGCTATTTTTAGTACGGCGGAGCGCAGCAGCTGGCTGCTCAGAGCTACGCTATGGAGGCTAATGGAATTTCTTGGTTTCCCTCATCAAACTCATCAAATACAAAATCCCAAAACTCCACAGCGCTTTTGTAGACAAGTTGTGAGCTGCACAACCACCACGCTATGAGATAATGACGGAACGATACGAAACGGAGCCGTTTTCGAGGTAAATTCATACAAAACCGCTGATGCGCGTTGCGTTCAGGGACAGTTTTTCAGCAAGCAGTCTCCGTATTTACCCTGTATTTACCTCGAAAACGGCTCCGTTTCGTATCGTTCCGTCATTATCTCATAGCGTGGTGGTTGTGCAGGTCACAACTTGTTTACAAAAGCGCTGTGGAGTTTTGGGATGTTGAATTTGATGAGTTTAATGAGGGAAACCAAGAAATCCCATTAGCCTCCATAGCGTAGCTCTGAGCAGCCAGCTGCTGCGCTCCGCCGTACTGAAAATAGCTTACATCTACAATTAAAGGTAATGAACCTACTGCTATGACTATAGCGATTATGGCAATGGGCCAATTTGCCAAAATGTTGAACTATCCCTTTAATAACACAAATTATGTTAAATTTACTTCACCTCAGAATAGCTTTTTTCAAAAGGGCAGGTCCTCTCCTCTAAGATGATGTCATGTAGCACATAGATTAAAAGGAACGCAGCCAGTAACAGGAAGATGACTCCATAATTTGACTTCCTTCTTTTACAAGCCTGGACCATCCTGATCAGGAATCTGTCTTCATTTATTCTCTGGCTGCTGCAACCTACTGTGACCAGTTAATCTGGAACTGGAATTAAAAAATCAAACAAAAGAAAAGGTAGCACTACATAATACGGTCCGCGACTTACAGCGTACCTACCGCTCTCTTGCCGCGTAGGTTGCTGCTTATTTCACACAAGTACTGAGTAACTGCAGCTCACTTTCCCCCCTGTTTCCCCCGTGCATTTACAGTGTAACTAGGCTGCGTCTTAGCGCGTAATTTACATCCTGCTTCACACCAACTTCCACAGTAGTACAGGGTAACTCTCGCTGTTTTACAGTTTAACTAGGCTGCGTCTTGGCACGTAACTCCTGTCATACTTTACACCAAATTACACAGTAACTCTCGCTCACTCCGCCACTAATTACCCCGCATTTTACAGTATAACTAGGTTGTGTCTTAGAGCGTAACTCCCGTACAATTACGTCCTACTTTGCCCGGACTTAGAGTGTAACTCCTGCCAGGTACATTAGAAATTAAATAGTCTACTGTACAATATGAGCACAGTTGCAATCCATGTTTTCCAAAAGTGTCAGCAGCGACATTTGAGAAATGGGTATAGAGTGTGGACATTTTCCAATACAGTAACAGGCTGGCTGGTAGTAAACTTACCTCTCTAAAATGCACATCTATGAAAGTCTAGTTCTGTCATCCAAGGGCAAAACACAAACTATACAGTAATACATCCACAATAATGAGTCATTCGGAGAGTTAGAAAATGTTTTTATTATTTATTAACCAGAAAACACATGACACATCCACATCCATGATCATTCATAAACTTTAAGTACAGTAAGTAGTACTGTAAGTGAGCACTGTTACCCCTCCTTAGTCTGCACCTACACTGTACTTGTCTTAGAGTTACCCAGTAACTAGAGGGTAAAGGGCTGTATTATAAAGTAACGGCTGTTACTCCCTCCTTAGGCTGCACCTACACAGTAGATGTCATGCACCTACACTGTACTTGTCTTAGAGTTACCCAGTAACTAGAGGGTAAAGGGCTGTATTATAAAGTAACGGCTGTTACTCCCTCCTTAGGCTGCACCTACACAGTAGATGTCACGCACCTACACTGTACTTGTCTTAGAGCTACCCAGTAACTAGAGGGTAACGGGCTGTATTATAAAGTATTCTTTGTTATTCCCTCCTTAGAGTGCAAATACACTGTAATTGTCGTGCAACTACAATGTAGTTGTCCTGGAGTTACCCAGTAACTACAAGGTAGCGGGCTGTATTATAAAGTATTCCCTGTTATTCCCTCCTACCTTCTACTACAGCTGTAACTACTGTCTAAGTAGAACCAGTAGGTTAGAACACAGTTTGTTTCACGAGATAACATCATCTGAAAGTACAGTAATACAAAGACAAAACTAACTGAAGTGTCCCTGACATCATAAAATAACAGATTTCTACTGGCTTTTGTTATTTACATTAAAGTTCAGTTTTGTTCCTTCTGTTATAAACTGTTTCATTTAGTTTTGATCCATCTGTCTGGTCCTTCTAGGTCTAAAATAGTTAGTCAAGTCAGTTTCATTTGACAAAATGTACTTTCTAAGTTAGAAGAGTCAAGTTGAAAAGATCGTTGTGATACTACTATCACACCGGAGTGTGACACTCAGTAATGGAGAATGGATGGGCTCCTCCATAAAAGGTGATCTTGATCTTGATCCAGCTCCTTGGGTCAAGGCAGAGATCAAGGTCATGGGTGGCGTGCCATCTCCCTCGTCAGGTACCATTTTCATGGCATCTCAAAAACCTCACCTGTGTAGAAACATAATTATATATTGTATCATCAACTTCATCACATAAATGCATCACTGTAAAACAAAGTGAGAAAATTAATAACTTTGAACGGTACAGTTTTTCTCATCATGGAATACTTAATCCCGGTTTTACCTTTCACATCATAAATCATTAGCCTTTTAAACCATAACTTGTGATTTTTAAGCATATTAATCAATTACAAATTATACATATTTTTTTCTTTAACTATTGAGTAAATATTTTAACCATTTAAAAATCTTCAATTTTACAAAATCAATGCTATTACCATACTGTTTCACAACTGTAGGCTGCACCAGTACATTAACTGTTAAAGTTACTCTTGACTGTATTCATCATAACATTCATGACCAACAGTAACGTTAGCTAATGGAGCTAATGTGTACAGTACTAACACAAATACAGTTCCCGGTTAGCGTGGTGCAGGGGAAAACACACACTATTATCTTTAGCACAAGCTAACATTGCTAGCTGCGTTAGCATAGCTACTTAACTCACCAAGAGGTTGAACGGGCTGTATTATAAAGCGGTGAAACTGTCGCCACTCTGTTATATCTATCGCTCTGCCGAGGACCTGTGCGACGGCAGTTTCACCGTGTTATCAACCTCTTGGTTGGTTGGTTGGTTGGTTTTAAATGGTTAAAATATTTAGGCTACTCAATAGTTAAAGAAAAAAATATGTATAATTTGTAATTGATTAATATGCTTAAAAATCAAGGCTAATGATTTATGATGTGAAAGGTAAAACCGGGATTAAGTATTCCATGATGAGAAAAACTGTACCGTTCAAAGTTATTAATTTTCTCACTTTGTTTTACAGTGATGCATTTATGTGATGAAGTTGATGATACAATATATAATTATGTTTCTACACAGGTGAGGTTTTTGAGATGCCATGAAAATGGTACCTGACGAGGGAGATGGCACGCCACCCATGACCCTGATCTCTGCCTTGACCCAAGGAGCTGGATCAAGATCAAGATCACCTTTTATGGAGGAGCCCATCCATTCTCCATTACTGAGTGTCACACTCCGGTGTGATAGTAGTATCACAACGATCTTTTCAACTTGACTCTTCTAACTTAGAAAGTACATTTTGTCAAATGAAACTGACTTGACTGACTATTTTAGACCTAGAAGGACCAGACAGATGGATCAAAACTAAATGAAACAGTTTATAACAGAAGGAACAAAACTGAACTTTAATGTAAATAACAAAAGCCAGTACAAATCTGTTATTTTATGATGTCAGGGACACTTCAGTTAGTTTTGTCTTTGTATTACTGTACTTTCAGATGATGTTATCTCGTGAAACAAACTGTGTTCTAACTTACTGGTTCTACTTAGACAGTAGTTACAGCTGTAGTAGAAGGTACTGGGTAACTCCCAGACAATTACAGTGTATTTGCACACTAAGGAGGGAATAACAAAGAATACTTTATAATACAGCCCGCTACCTTGTAGTTACTGGGTAACTCCAGGACAACTACATTGTAGTTGCAGGACAATTACAGTGTATTTGCACTCTAAAGAGGGAATAACAGGTGGTGCATGACAGCTACTGTGTAGGTGCAGACTAAGGAGGGAGTAACAGCCATTACTTTATAATACAGCCCGTTACCCTCTACTTACTGGGTAACTCTAAGGCCCCATCCACACGAAAACGCGGCTTCACCGAATCCGATCTTTTTCTTAATCGTTTTGAAAAAAATCTCCGTAAACACGGCATCGTTTTCAGAAATATCTGCGTCCACACTGATCCAGTGAAAACGACCCAAAACGCTGTAGTACCTACATACTGCAGGCGTGTGTGTGGAGTGTGTGTGTCGCTGCAGCGCTGCCTGCCACACATAAACACTTAAGACAGCTGAAGAAGACGGGAAGTCCCCGCTGTAATTCAATAGAAGAAGAAGTTCCCCGCTGTATTCAAACTCAGACATGGGATTAAATGTTGACAGGGAGTCGTGTCAGAGTAAATATGATGATCAGTGATGATTAAACAGGAGCGATTCAGCCGCAGCGTCTGAGCGATGCGACGTTAGTCGGCCGTTGTTGTTGTTACGTGCATAGACTGTCAGTGTGCAGCAGCTGCAGCGGTGTGTGTGTGTGTGTGTGTGTGTGTGTGTGTCTCAGGTTACAGGTAGAGCGGCGGGGGGCATGACATCATCGTTTCTGAAAAAACCCGTATTGGCCGTCCAGACGGATACGCTGGGGCGGCGTTTTCAAATTTTCCCACTCTGGGACCCGTTTTCAAAAAATACCGTTTTCACCCCCTGAAAACGCCGTATCCGTGTGGACGCGAGGCCAATCCGATAAAGTATTTATCCGGATTCGAAAAAAACGGCTTCGTCTGGACGGGGCCTAAGACAAGTACAGTGTAGGTGCATGACATCTACTGTGTAGGTGCAGCCTAAGGAGGGAGTAACAGCCGTTACTTTATAATACAGCCCTTTACCCTCTAGTTACTGGGTAACTCTAAGACAAGTACAGTGTAGGTGCATGACATCTACTGTGTAGGTGCAGCCTAAGGAGGGAGTAACAGCCATTACTTTATAATACAGCCCTTTACCCTCTAGTTACTGGGTAATTCTAAGACAAGTACAGTGTAGGTGCAGACTAAGGAGGGGTAACAGTGCTCACTTACAGTACTACTTACTGTACTTAAAGTTTATGAATGATCATGGATGTGGATGTGTCATGTGTTTTCTGGTTAATAAATAATAAAAACATTTTCTAACTCTCCGAATGACTCATTATTGTGGATGTATTACTGTATAGTTTGTGTTTTGCCCTTGGATGACGGAACTAGACTTTCATAGATGTGCATTTTAGAGAGGTAAGTTTACTACCAGCCAGCCTGTTACTGTATTGGAAAATGTCCACACTCTATACCCATTTCTCACCTATTCCAAACCATACAATTAAATAATGAATAATAAATCTCTGAAATAGAGGTGAAATGTCGCTGCTGACACTTTTGGAAAACATGGATTGCAACTGTGCTCATATTGTACAGTAGACTATTTAATTTCTAATGTACCTGGCAGGAGTTACACTGTAAGTCCGGGCAAAGTAGGACGTAATTGTACGGGAGTTACGCTCTAAGACACAACCTAGTTATACTGTAAAATGCGGGGTAATTAGTGGCGGAGTGAGCGAGAGTTACTGTGTAATTTGGTGTAAAGTATGACAGGAGTTACGTGCCAAGACGCAGCCTAGTTAAACTGTAAAACAGCGAGAGTTACCCTGTACTTCTGTGGAAGTTGGTGTGAAGCAGGATGTAAATTACGCGCTAAGACGCAGCCTAGTTACACTGTAAATGCACGGGGGAAACGGGGGAGCTGCAGTTACTTAGTACTTGTGTGAAATAAGCGGCAACCTACGCGGCAAGAGAGCGGTAGGTACGCTGTAAGTCGCGGGCCGTATTATGTAGTGCTACCGAATAAAACATCTGTTCAACGACACGACTGGACAATGTAAAGAGCAGCAGTAAGGGCTGGTAATTTTACCGTCTATCAACCCACGAAGACTTAGGTCATCTCACTGGTCATGAAACGTTGTCAAACTGCAAGTTTTTAGGCGATTGTGAACCACATACAGCTTTCGCTGCTGTTTTTTTTCTCCCACCACTGTATCAGTGAAAGCAGTCCCTGCCCCGGTCTGAGAAGTGACGCTCACTTCCGCGTTCAAAAAACTGCAATCCCCTCTGCTGTCGCTGGGGGCTGGTACCAGAAGGGAGCAACTCTCCATAGACCCCCATGTTAAAATAGCCGACTTTACATCCTCAATAAACATGATCAAAGCCTGGTACCATTACGTTTTTTGGTCTCAACCGATAGTTTCTACCCCCACACACACTCTGAGGGGGGTGAATTTTTTTTAAACTCTACCCTTTTACTATTATTAGGTTTAAAATTCTGGCCAATTAGGGCGCGGAAACGTTGAGTGACAGGTCCGGAGACCGCTGCTTCAAGGCCAGTGGGCGGGTTCTCGGCCAGCTAACGGCTGCACCTCTCCAAATATGGCAAGTAAAATCCAACATGGCGTGGTTCAAACCCCCGTAGTAGCAGCACAAAACAGACTCCCCCAAACCAATGGGTGACGTCATAGGTGCTACGTCCATTCTTTTTACAGTCTATGTCCCTGCCTGGAGGATCCCTCGCCTAAAAGCCCAGGTAAAAGCCGTAAAAGTACAGCTGTCATTTCGGAGGTGAACATATGGTTATCCCATATTTACACTTGCTCAAGTCGAAAAAAAAGTCTGCTCGTATCTGAACATCTAATGACTCACGGCCGAAAGCTTGCCAGGCCTATAGTTACGATTGCTAACGTAGGATTGGACAATAGCCGTTTGTGGGAGGGGTTGGCGAAGGGTCAAATAGATTGCCTTGCATTACTTTATTATTCTTGTTGGGGAAAAAAATCACACACAAAAAAACACAAATTCATTCCAAACTAAACCTATTTGTGTAACATACAAATTTGAAATTGAATTGTTAATAACACAAATTCAAATTATGTTAAATTTACTTTACCTTAGATTGGCTTTTTTCAAAAGGGCAGGTCCTCCTTTCCTCTAAGTAGATGTCATGTAGCACATTGATTAAAACGAAGGCAGCTATTAACAGGAAGAAGACTCCGTACTTTGGAAGGCAAAAGTTTGCCTCCCTCGTTTTACAAGCTTGGACCATCCTGATCAGGAAATTGTCTTAATTTCTTCTCTGGCTGCTGCAACCCACTGTGGCCAGTTAATCTGGAACTGGAATTAAAAAATCAAACAAAAAAAGTTGTAACCCACAACTTGTTCTTGCGAAATAATGTAAAACTCAAATTGTAAAATCCTCACTATCCAAATAATTTGTCGTGCCTGTCAGGCTCGTAGTCACTGTAGGACTAAAAAATGAAAAGAAGTCACATTAGAAATCAACCGCAGCCGCTGGCAACAGCCTCTGGCAACAGCCTCTACATTTTATCTCCTCTGCCAATCGTGCCAAAACAATACACAAAACATGTTTTAGGTCACGCCCAACGATTCACAAACTCAGTAGGAGTACAGGGACTTTTCCCAGTGGGCCAGTCACTAACGGGCCGATGGACGGTGTTATTTATTTTATTTATTTATTTAACTTTTTTTTTTTTTTTGGCCACGCCTCACCTTTCCTTGGTAACTATTATAACTCTCCCGGCCCGGGGAGAGAGACATGCATCTGCTCGGCCCACAGTGCTTGCTCAGCTGCAGACACAGAAGAGAGGTGACGATTGGCCCAGAGAGGGGCCAATCGAAATATGAGAAATATGAGAGGCTACAGAGGACCAGGAGTCCCACCCATGCATGTTCGAAAGTATTGGAAAACAACATAGACTGTAAAAAGAATGGACGTAGGCCTAGCACCGTCATCCATTGGTTTGGGGAAGTCTGTTTTGTGCCGCTACTACGGGGGTTTGAACTGCGCCATCTTGGATTTTAGGTGGCGTCTACTTGCCATATTTGGAGAGGTGGTGGTAGAGGCTGAGAACCCGCCCACTGAACTCGGAGCAACCAATTAACGGCTGGTAAACTCTCTGTGAACCTGTCACTCAACGTAATTTATGCATGAATTTGAAGCATAAACAATACTAAAACGGTTGTGGTAGCTACAAAAAAATCCCCCCCCCCCCCCCCCACAGTGTTCACGGAGGTGGAAACTATCGGTAGAGACCAAAAAAATAAAATGTACCAGGCTGTAAATATGTTTTTTTAAGATGTAAATTTAGCTATTTTAACATGGGGCTCAATTGGAGTTGAGAGTTAGTTTAAGGGCTAGGCCACTGACTGAGAGTGTCTGACACTCAGAGTGAGGAGTTGTACAGTTTGATGGCCACAGACAGGAATGATTTTCTGTGTCGCTCTGTGGTGCATTGTTGTGCGATCAGTCTGGTGCTGAAAGAACTCTTGTGTCTGACCAGCACGTCATGGAGCGGGTTGGACACATTGTTCAGGATGGCTTTCACCTTGTGAAGCATTCTCCTCTCTGACACCACCGTCAGAGAGTCCATCTTCACCTATTGTTCAAATTGTGATGATCTCAACTCAGCAATCTGCAGCGTGACAGCCGGTCTTCAGATAGAAGTAGGGCTGGGATGATATGCTTTTCTCCCGATTCGATTCTTCTACGATTTTTTGGATGCCGATTCGATTTAAATTGTGATTTTACGATATTGCTGATTTTCCTCGATTTTTAGTCTGCATTTTTAACACCAGCGAAACAGTTGAATGATTATGATTGTCTACAGACTATTCCAGGAACCATATTTCCCCCAAAAATACACATCACATGTAAGTCAGTTTTTAAGATTTATTCAGCATTGTTTTTTATTAAAGATGCTTACCTGCATTATTTTCATTAGGCCATTGTTGGAATTCGTATTGCTCAGGATTCCTGACCCGCCATTACTAAACCTGTTGTCCATGCTTTCTGACAGCTTGTCCAGATGTTTGTCTTTGTTAGCCATGTCGCGACCTACGTCACCCTGGTAATTAATGTTTTACAGTTAAGGCTCTAACAGGCTTCAGGGATGACACAGGTGCACATATTTATATTGCTGAAAACCTGGAGTCTGGTGGGATTCGCTGCCATATTGCTCAATGTTTGACTCACCGGCTGCTTCACGTTCATCACCTGTAGCTTGGTCAGCGAGGCTTTCCCTGCAAATCGGCGTGCTGCTTCAGTGGCACCGGGCCGGCCACCAGCTCCGGCGTCCTGCGTGTATCGACCTCCGTCCGTCGTCACGCGGTCGTGGCTTTGTCAGTTCATTTGTGTTTAGACGAGACAATAACTAAAACGATAAATCAATCTTGAAGGTGGAGGGGGATCCTTCTCATCGCCAACTTCTCTTGACTTCTCTGCGGGGCCGCCTCGTCAGAGCATTTCTCTGGGATCCACTCCTTGCTGCCCCTGATTTCCCCTAACATTGTTCACTCTGTCCTCCTTAACAGCTGTAACTGACGACGGTGAACTGTCATGCCACTGGCTAAGCGGGGAGTCAGACAGGTCACTCAACATAGGGTCCGCAAGCTCTGGCGGCACATAAGTTTCCTCCACTCTCTCGTTAGCCTGCGCACAAGTAACCACACAGGCGGTGAAAACCTCAGGGAACTCTGATTCTAACTCCCTAGTCTCAGGAGGATCAACAGGACATTCAGACACTTCAGGCGAAACCTTAACTCCGGCCACATCAATACCCATCACAAAGTCTATGGTCTTAAATGGGAGGTCTGGTGCCTCCGCCACCAGCACAAATCCACTCACCAACCCAGACCGTAGGTAGAGGCAATGTATCGGTAGCCACTCATAACCACCTCCTACTCCTAGCACCGCAGTGAACTCTCCTGTGAAGCTAGAGTTGGGCAGGTCAACAACCCCCTTTCTGATTAGTGTTTGCTTAGCCCCGGTGTCTCTCAGGATAGTAATGGGCACAGAGAATCCCCTACTTGACTCAGACAGGGAACCCTCTGAAATGAATCCCTCATAACCTTGTAACTCCTCCTCAGGCCTCTGCTCCACAGACACAACACCTACAGTCTTAGCTGCACCATACCTGTTAGCCAAACGAGGACACTGAGTTTTCTTGTGACCCACCTCGTGACACCAAAAACAACGTAGCTCGCCAAAAGAGCTCTGTTGCCGGTTGGGGACCTGAGCTGGCCCTCTCAGCGGAGCCGAACGTGGGAAACTACTCCTTTCAGTCACAGAGGAACGCCACTTTCCTACCTCACTCTGTCTCAGAGGTCGCTCCTCTCTTCTGTCCTAAAATCCCTTCCTCCTACTGACCATGGCTGGGGCACCCCCATGAGCCACCTCGTAGCCATCTGCTAGCTCGGCTGCACGCCGGGGCGTTGACACATCATGCACATTCAAATAAACTTCAACCTCCTTAGGAACACTTAGCTTAAATTGCTCCAGGAGGAGCAGATCTCGAAGTTGCAGAAAGCCGAAAGCTTTACATGCCTTAACCCATCGGTCGAAAACCTGAGTTCTCTGAACTGCCTCCTATAAGTCTCTGGAACACTTCCATAGGCCTCCAAAACAGCTTTCCTGAGTGCATCATATTCCAACCCCACTCGAACGTCCAGAGCGGCCACAGCTCTTTGGGCTTTCCCTGTCAGAACACTCTGTACTAACCATGGCCACTTTTCCTCTGGCCACTGGCACTCCGCAGCCACTTTCTCAAACATTTCAAAGAAAACATCAACAGCACTTTCTTCAAACACAGGCATGAATGGGCGAGCTTGATTTAAAGGTCCCATATTATACTCTTTTTAATCAATTTCACTCATCTGTCAGACGTCCAACTAAACTGTATTCGAAATGTATTGCCCCAAACTGATCCGTGGTCCTGAATGTCAGCTGTCTAAAAGTCGCTCAAATGAGCTCTGCTGAGAACAAGCTGTTTCTGTGCCTGCACCTTTAAATGTTAATGAGCTCCGTCTGTCACAGCCTTGCCTTGCCCCTCTCAGCCAATCAGAGGCCTAATAAGGCGGGTCTTGGCGTGGCCATAGTAGGAAAGATTCTGCCTCAGGGACAGGATGTGGCTAACGGTAGCATGGGCTAATGTTTATGGGTGGATGTATCACTATGGCCAGAGCGATTAACAGAGTGGCAACAGCTCTTGACGTCGCCGCCAGTGTGGTCTCGTGGTTCATGTAGCTCCCAATAGTCCCAAACTAGGCTTGAAACAACGTTCAAAACACACACAGCCAGTATCACAACTAAGCATAAAGTCCGCTTAGCTTAATGCTAACGTATAATGTGAAACCTCATAGACGGGCTAACAGAAGTTAGCATCGGCTGTCGCCGTTTCGCGGCAAACGAACAGCCATAGAAGCTGCTAAAGACCTGTTTTAATTCTGGCTTTAGCACTGTTAACACGTCACAGTTTTAATATTTTTTCATGCGAGAAAGTTTAATCCAGAGTCTGTGGTCAGTTTGCTCCGATGTCTGTCCTGGGAGAAGTGCAGAGTCTGTGGAAGCCCCGACCGAGGACCGTGGCAGCGGCTGTCACAGCGGCAGCAGCCGCTCTACTGAGCTGATCTGCCGGCACGGACATCTGTTCTCCTCCCGGAGGAGAAAACGAGCCAAGTAACGTATCCGCATGCTTTTAGAGGTTTACCGCTGGCTGGTTAAATTCTTTTTAGGAGATTAATGCTGGTCTCATTGATGAAATTTAACAACTGTGGCAGTGGCATTAGTTTGTTTGAATGATAAGTGAGGAGGAGCTGGGCTATGAAATCACCACATTTACGTAAATAAAGCGGGGGGGCGGCGACAGCGGAAAAGCGACCAGACTTGCATAGTTTGTTCATTTTAAAACATTTATTGATTGAAATGTGGTGATATCTGATGACTTTGGCGCTCGTGTATGCAGCCAACAACAGAACAACCGCTTCTTCCAGGTCGTACATTCGCCATTGTTCTAACCAGAGCTATGTTAACACGCGGGGAAAAAAATGGCACGGTTTAGAAAATTTCTTCAGGCGTGGCAAACCTTCACCTGGGGCGGTGCCACCAACCTAGGGGGTGGCGTATCTTCAACTGGCCTGTTTAAGCACACATTTTCTAAAGACAGAGAAAGCAAAAAAGGGAGAGGATGAACTTTTTTTATACCAGGGGGAATTGTAGACAGGCCGGGGATGCATATTATTGATAGAAAACCGCTCTAAAGTGCATTTTGCATAATATGGGACCTTTAAATCAAACCTCAGTTCAGGTTGCCGACCTCCAACTGTGGTTTTCTCCACCTCTAACCTGGCTATCTTCTCTCTATGGGCCCTTTCCTTTTCCCTCTCCTGGGATTCTCGTAGCTCCCTCTTCTAAGCCATTTCCCTCTCTCTCTCCCTCTGTTCCCTCTCTCTCTCTCTCTCTGTTCCCTGTCCCTCTGCTCTCTCCAGACCTCCTCCAGCCCCAACTCCGCTATCAACAGAGCTGCAATTTGCGGCTTTTTCATGCCTTCTTCCAACAAAACATCTTCCTCCTCGGCTAACGCTATCAGCTGCTCTTTCTTTAGCTTTCTGAACTGTTCTCGGGTCAGGTCCACGCCTGCCAACACGCCATCAACCATATCCGTCGACATTACAACGGGTCAGAGCGGAAAGACAACCACACCAGAAAAATATACGGCTACCAATGAGCTACGCCAGCCCCGCTAACAAACACCGCTAAGCCAGACAAAAGAAAACCGACACACGGGTGAACGCACTCACCTATGCTGTCACTTCAACCTAGTCCACTTTCCTGAACTTAGCAAAGCATCCCCGCCACTGTTAAAGCTATCGCTAACACCACCGGCTCTGCCAATGAAAAGGTCCAGACTCGCTCGGCTGGTCCGCCTCACACCGAGGTATAACTGATTATTGATTTTTAACCTTTCTGTCAATGGACTGAGAGAGAGAGAGAGAGAGAGAGAGAGAGAGAGAGAGAGAGAGAGAGAGAGAGAGAGAGAGAGGCCGGGCAAAACTAAACATAGACGCTGTAGTGTATACCGCAATGCAATGTAACTGATTCTGATAAACACATGAAAAGGCCTATGACAAAATTAGCCTAAATGTTAAAAAAATTTTAGGGTTAAGAGAAGGCAACAACGCCACACTGTTACGTGCTTTATGGCTGAATGTAGCACTATGTTGGCCGTGGAACTATTCCAGTTTAAAAAATTAGAGCGTCATGTAGGTGAGAGCCGGGTCGATTGATACACTTTTCATTTAAACGTCTTTTTCAAAGATGACGTTATGTACACAAACATTTTTATCATGTGATCAACAACTCACATGTGTATTCTCTTAGTTACAAGTGTAATTTAACACATATGTTGGATGATCGCGCTGTTTTATAACTTTGAACGTAAGTTGACATTTGTCTCAAACGCCCCACCTATGCGGGTCGTTTGAGACACAGAGGAGGGACGGTTGAAACAGCATGTTTTAAACAGAAACTACTGACATTACTCTCGTTTTTATGCAGCATATCGGACAACATACTAGTGTACTAGTTATTGCCAAAATGTCACATAATTTCTCACAATATAAATAGGTCAAATAAATATTTTTGTCCCGTGCGTAATTGTCAAGATCCGCATTTCGATTAAACTCGCCTTTCTTCTTTTGTACGAGTTGTTGGACAACTGCATTTTCATTTCATTTACTTATTTCCCTGTCCTAAGTCATGTTTATGGAGACACAGTTGAACATATTGTCATTTTACCCTCGGCATTTTCCCCTCACTTTGCTGAATATCTGTTGATTCACGTCATAAACACAAACATTAAAAATATGTGGTGTTTATTAAAAATACATGTTGTTCATTCAAATCGGTTGTTGTTCATTGCAAAACAGTTAGGCTATTAATTTGGTGATTTATATACAGATATTGATCGCGCGGTGTGACCACAATCACTACGCACGGTGGCGTGAGGGACATTTGAAACAGCTGTATCAATCGCCCCTGCAGCGACTACTGACACTTCAACCTGTTTTGCCTCTAAACTTCAAAACTATGACATTTCATAATTTAGGACCTGTTTATGTACGAATTCATCTGTTGTTAGGTCATATTATTATTGCATGAAACACACAATACAACTTTTGATCACAAAAAAACTACCGCACCTAACATTTTACTTTCCGTAGTCAAAAACCGGTTCGCGCTAATAACTTTTGAATGGCGTGACGTAATTTCACAAGCTTTCCCAGGATTGGTCGGTGTTGAGTGCTGAACATAGTGACAAAATCTGACGGCTCAAGCTTGTGTGGTTTTCGAGGAAATCGCCGTGTATCAATCGTCCCGTGTATCAATCGACCAGGCTCTCCCCTGTATGTAATGTAGCACTACTTTGGCTCATGTGGAACTATCCCAATTTTAAAAAATAAGAGCGTCAGTCAGGTATGCTGCTGAGCGACAGGTGTGCCGCACCGCGTCAGGTATGCAGCAGGACCAGTGGTACAGCGTCCTTCCGCATACATTTTAGCCCGGTCGTTTAGCCTGCAGAGATTTTTTTGTTTTTTTAAATGACTGGAGCACGAGCTGAGTTTTCCTCTACTACAGCTGAACAGCTGACATGTGGTCAAGACGTACAGCAGAGACCTAGAACAGTCACATCGGTGCATTTAATTATTATAGTGTGTTACAGAGTTCGATATGAATGTTCACATCAGTCTTATTTGTCAGTGCTTTGTTGTCATGATAGTCAATAGGTAGGCTATTCTGAGAAACAGGCCTATCCTATACAGGAAAGACCAGTTTATGTTTAATTAATCAAACATTGTTCAATAGCTTCAAATCAGGGCTTCCTTGCCCAGCATTCTGCAGCTGCATATGTGACCAGTAGCAGCTTGAGGGACTTTTGTGTTTAGTGTGAAGTTACACAGCCTATTAGCCTATTGGGGTCCTTTTCGTTACTTTTCCAGTACAGTTATACATTAAAGCAGAAGTAAGCGATCCAGTCGTTTTGGCTAACTTCTTGTCAGCCGATGGAGTTAGCAGTCCCTGCCCTCGTCCCTACGTCACCACATTCACGCGCATCCCTTGGCTGCACACACAGAGAGGACTGCCCCTTTATGCCGTTCTCTCTCCTCATTGGATAAAGGTTGTAGGATACAAGGAAAGTTTTCTCCTCGGCTTACAGCAGAGCAGAGTGACTGACAGACCCGTGTTTCAGACCAAACACTCTATGTAAGTGATTGCTGTCGGAAGATATACTAACTATTTAAGACTTATATTAACACAAACATTCCACTTACTTCTGCTTTAATCTTTTTTTCTCCTTTTCCATTAATAATGCCATCTATGTGTCTATATACAAATACAATACAATGTATCACTAATGTCATTCACATTAGTCAACTACACACATTGCTATGAAAAAAAAGAACTTCGGGGGGCTAATTTGGCCACCATCTTGAAAAATGGCCGCCATCTTGGATTTTCACATGTCCAATCGGACAGATTTCATCAATAGGCCATAGAGAACAACCAAACCAAATTCCATACTTGTATCATAATTTGCATGATTTTTCTGTCTACTCCACTACTTGTTATAATCATATGTTTCGTCATCTTCAATTTTTTGAAATAGTGTAATATTGATGTTGATATTAAAGGAGAATTCAGGTCATTTCTGACCCCTAAATCGTTGTCCTGATGGTCACCCAGTGTTGGAGGGAGCAAAAAACTCGACTAAAATTGATGCAGGCAAACCGAAGTTACACCATGGCTAGACGGCGCTAAAGTATGGGGGCAATTTTTTCAACCACAACGAACACTCAAAAAACAATCAAATATCTATGGTACATGACTTGAATCCTTACGAGACACCACTGAACTCATATAGTGTAGGCTACAGTATAAACCGATATAAACAGTAAAAACTTTGTGTTTTTGCATGCAGTCACTCACCTCAGACCGCCGAACTCTGAAACGTCCTGGAAAGACATTACTATCCGATTGCAGAGCGCCTTCTCCCCGCCACAGAAACAAACACTTTTTCCTTGTTGTGATGATTTCTTTACAAAAATAAATGGTCGAGCAGTGCAGTAGTAATGTCCAAAATATCTCCGACCGTTTATTTTTGTAAAGAAATCATCACAACAATCGGATAGTAATGTCTTTTCAGGATGGTTCAGAGTTAAGCTTATCTGAGGTGAGTGATTACATGCAAAAACACAAAGTTTATCCTGTTACTGTACACTATATGAGTTCAGTGGTGTGTCATAAGGATTCGAGTCATGTACCATATTTATTTGATTGTTTTTTGAATGTTTGTTGTGGTTGAAAAAATTGCCCCCATAGGTTAGCGTTGTCACTATCCCTAGCACCGTCTAGCCATGGTGTAACTCTGGTTTGCCTGCATCAATTTTAGTCATGTTTTTTTGCTCCCTCCAACACTGGGTGACCATCAGGACAACGATTTAGGGGTCAAAAATGACCAGAATTCACCTTTAAGCCAATTATAACTATAGAAAGGGGCAGGTACTATACGTTTTTCTTCATCCAGCTCTCTCTCTCTCTCAGTCCATTGACAGAAAAGTTAAAAATCAATAATCATGTCAGCCTTAGGCCACGTCACTCAGGTGTTTGTATAGTCTAAATGCATAAAAGTACCACATAAATTTGTTTATAGCATCAAAGCTTTTTGACTTTGTCAGGAACCTCTATTTAAACAAGATAAAACAAAACTTTTTTTTTCACAAATTGCTAAAATGTTCTGGTTAAAATTATGACATTTGTGGTGTTAGGGTCAATTTTGACCCAATTATAACGATAAGAACAACAATGAGAGTGAAAACTGAAATCATAAGTGCAAAACCAACCTTTTCATGGACAAGGAAGCCTAACAACATAACTAAGAGATGCAAAATAGTACAACGAAATTTCGTTCGGCAGTCTCCTATAGCAGCAAAGAGCAGCTAAGTGTCAATACATAATTAAGTGTTTGATAAGAAAATGTTCAGGCCATTTTCTTATCTGCACTTGATTACGGTGATGTCATTTACATGCATGCCGCTCCCTCTACATTGAAACCCCTTGATGCACTTTATCACTCCGCTCTTCGTTTTATTACTGGAGATGTGTTCCAAACTCATCACTGTGTTCTTTATAATAAGGTTGGATGGCCATCCTTAAATGTAAGGAGGGAACAACATTGCTTGCACTCGTTCACAGGACACCTTGGTTTTACAAGTCCCCAGTATCAGGACAGAATTAGGGAAGAGTGCCTTTCAGTTCTATGCCCCCCAAAAGTGGAATAACCTACAAAGCTGTCTGAAACTGGACCATCTTATTTCTTTAAATAGTTTTTAAAACTTGCTATCAAATGTTCTACAGCCTGTATGTAATTTTGAATTATGATCTTGATGTATTTGTATATTGTATAACTGTGTGTTTTTGTAATCAGGGCGTCATTGAAAAAGAGAGCTCGCTCTCAATTGACCTTCCCTGAATGAATAAAGGTGAAATGAAATGAAATGAAAAAATATAAAGTGCAAAGTGTCAGTGTCAGATAAATACATCAACATATTAAAAACATAAGTTACATAAGAAAAAAAACAAAACAATGTCAACCACAGCACGTGTTTATGTGCGTGTGTGCATATGCTGGTTGGGGTTTGAGGGAGGAGGGCGTTAGGAGTTGCAGCCCTTGGGTAAAAACTGTTCTTTAACCTTTGGGGGTTTGTTTGTTTTTAATGAGATACACTCTGACTTTATTTCCAGCTTCATATAAATAATGTTGATGATCATTGTGACAGAGAGAATCAACATAATCAAAATAACCAAAACCTTCTCATCGCTGCAGACTCTGCAGACACCCTAGTTTTAATCATTGATTGATCCTAATTCAAGGAAGAAATAAATATAAAAACACTTCACATTATTAATTTCTAGTATAGACAGAATAAAATCAGTCCCAATAATCAATAATGGTGAAAGATAAACCTTACAAAAATAGAACTTAAAGGGACAACGAGGAGTTTTGGAAAAGCGAAGCGTTTTCACACTACATTTATGAGCCTCCGCGCGCACCGTAAAATTCTTTTGACCGGCGCAAGACGGACTCATGTTTTCATTCATCAAGAATTAAAGTCAGAGGTTCAAAGAGGTTCACATACCACCGTAGTTCCGACTCGTTGCGAAACCGAAAGTAAAAAACGCTGGTTGGCTCGACCAGCATCTCCGCCACCACTAATAATAACAAAATAACGATAGAGACAAAACGATATATTTATCGAAAATGGGCCCATTAACAAGCGTGGGTAGCGGAGATTCATCCACATTAACGTGAGACTTTTTTATAACCAAATAGAAACTCCTCGTTGTCCCTTTAAAGAAAAACACAATTAAAGTCTATTATACAGTCATTACACTGAATGTTACACTGGTGAATACAAACAAAATCCCTCTGATCAGTTATTATTTAAAACAATAATCAGATTTGTTCCTGTATAAAGGTTCATCACCTGAGCTCATTCAGTTGTTGAGATGTTTGTGTTTTCAGGTAGGCTACACATTTCTGGATGATTATTCAGAGCCCAATATCAGTCAGCTACTTATTACAGTGACCCTCAACCAAATCTGTTTTAAATACAAAATGACAAGTGAGGTGTACGTAGAAGCAGGCTGACTGTTAAGTGTCATGATGAGTTTAGAGTTGGAAAAACATGAACATCACAGACTGATCTCAGTGTGACACAAAGTGATATCAGAGGTTTTAGCATCATCAGACGGTCCAATACCAAAATATGGGAAGAGTTTCTCAGTGAAAGTGTCTCTGTGTGTGCAGATGTGAGTCATGTCTTCAGCGTTGTAGAAGGACACCTCCCCCCCGTCATAGTCCAGCTGGACTCTGATCCTCTGGAGACTCTTCTTCACTGTCACAGTCTTACCACCATTGGTGTATTTCCCACTGCGATGCTTCAAACACCATACGCCATGCTTTGGTGAAGCTTTTCGTTCTCCCTTCCTGTCAACTGACTCTTTAGCCAAACCCACATTCCAGACAGGATGATCTCCCACCTCCACCTCCCAGCTGTGTTTCCCTGAGCTGAAGCCCTCAGAGCCCAGAACACTGACATACTTAACATTTCTCTCTGGATTGTCAGGAAGCTGCTGCTTTGTGTCTCCACATCTCACACTGGTCAGATCATCAGACAGATAGAGTCGGGGATGTGCAGTGTTTGGGTCCAGGATGACAGGAGTGAAGTGGACCTTCTCCTTGATCTTCTCCCAGACTCTGAAGGACAGGTTGCCCAGGTGTTTGGCCTCATCTGTCAGAGCTCCTGAGAGCAGCTGTGGATCTGACAGTGAGCACTGGGCTCTGGCTCTGGTCTGAGTGGCTTTATAACTGCTGAGGAACGCCACCTTGTGTTTCTGCAGCTCTTCTTCAACAGCACAGATACTGTCTGACAGAGAGGAGATCTGCTCCTCAATCATCTTCATCTCTCTGCTCATAGTCTTCCCCTTCTGCTCCTCTTCCTCCCTCAGAGCTGCCAGTCTGGACTCCTCTTCCTCTTTCAGGAGCTGGTGGAGCTTGTTGAACTCTGCTCTGATCCTCCTCTCTGTGGACGACAGCTGCTTCTTGGAGTGTTGAACCATTTCATTGTAGGTTTTTTCCACTTCCTCGCATTTGTTCTTCTTGTCCTGCAGAGACTCTAAGTCAGATTTCAGCTGCTGCTTCAGGTCACTGACTGCTTCTTCTACAGGAACCACCTTGTGACTCTGGTGGAGAGAAAACTCACAGACAGGACACACAGCTTTCTGCTCGTCCTCACAGAACCAATAAGGGACGTCTGGATGTTCATCACACACCACCTCCTCCTTCTCTTTTTCCTCCTCTTCCTCTTCCTTCTCTTTTTCCTTGTCCTCTTCCTCCTCCTTCTGTTTTTCTTCCTCAGGTGAACCACTGTTCTGCTTCCCAACAAAGGAGTCAGCCAGTTCTTTGAGCGAATAGTTTATGGATGGATAATCCTTTGAAGATTTCCTTTTACAAATGGGACAGTTTTTGTTTTTAGCTTGTTCCCAGAATTGTTGCAGGCAGCTTGAACAGAAGCTGTGGCTGCAGCTCAGAGACACAGGATCTCTGAAAGTCTCTGAACACACGTGGCAACTCAGGAAACTTTCCAAGAGAGCAGCTTTCTCAGCCATATCCTCTGATTTCCAGATTTCTTTAAATCAATAACAAGACTCACCAAAGTTCAGTCCCTTTGACTTTCTCTGTACAGTCCTCTGAGTCTGTGTTGTTCGGTAAAGATCCAAACCTGTAATGTGACGTCTCGTCTCTGCTCAGCTGTTTTCAGTTTCATTTACTCTGTTATGGGTGGAGAAATGGTTGAAACGAAACTGTTATTAGTTTATTTGTCCACTAGGTGGTGCTGAGAAACTGCACTAAAAATGATCAAATTAATTGTTAGTCAGTAAATATTAGGAACTAAGGATGATTAACTGAATATTAAAACTTTAATATGATCAGTTGACAGTAACTAAAAACATTTACTTAAACCTTAGCGTCAAGTTGTATGCCATGTAATTCACTACGTTTTAAAGTATGATCTACATTTTATTACACTAAATTTAATTTGTGAGTAGGCCTATGATATGAAGTATAAGATTGTTCATCAAACATATATGATCTCTGTCATGTCAACACTGTCATCTTATAATATAAAGAATATTCCCATTTTCAATGTCATTTTATTATTTAGAACACTTTCATTGTCTAAACTCTTCTGTCCCATTTAAAAACATGTTTTTATTACATATAATCACATTCAGAAATGTCATGATGAGATTTGGGGTTTTGTTCATTACACGGTCCAACACTGTAAAAAAAATATATAATATTTTCAACTTTCAACTACACCAATAAAAAGCAGCAATAATAGTAACTCCATAATATTACTTAGGATATAATATGTATTTTGCAATGTTCAAATAAAGACTTTTGACTTCCATTAAAGGCAAATACCTTTTTATAAAATGTTAGTTTTTTAACTGATAGAATATTAATTCAATAAAATGTCTGCTCATTATGCAGTAGGCCTAAAATAAAGCTGACATGAACAGATACACTTCTGGATTTATATACAATCATGTAGTGAGGTGCAACCTGTAATAAACAAGAGATTACAGGTTACAGGGCGTGTTTGTGTGGCGGTGCCGCAGAGACGAGAGCTGGGACACCGGGTCGGAGGCTCTGATCTTACAAGGTTGGTTTTCAGCCAAGAGACGCTAGGTGGAAGGCAGAGAGCCTCCATTCTCCCTATGACAAGTTACAAGTCATTTATTTAACCATCACAATTACTCCAAAGCTGTTTAATTAAAAATGAAGCATAGTTAAGGAAAAAAAATCTTGCATAGTTCCTCTTTAAATGAGATGATTCAGCAGTGGTTATTTGTTAAAGCCAACCCAAACCCTTTATTTTGTGCTGGCTCAGAAAAAGAGTGTGTGTGTTTGAAAAAAGCAGCACCTGGTGGAAATATGTAAATTCAGCATGTGTCTATGAATCTTCTCTCCTCTCCCAACAAACACACACACATCTAGCCGCCATATTAAGGACATATGTAGGACAAAACGACATCAATCATGTTTTTAATGATGGGAGGCTGTGGGTGGAGGTTGTGTGGCAGGTGGTGGGCCAGGACCATCTCCCAGGCATCCACCAGATGAACGTTGAGTCCTTTGAAAATGGCTCTGAGCACTTTATCACCCTGCAGAGAGTACCAGTCGCTGTTGGTCAGTGTCTCATAAAGCGTCAGCGCTTTAGGGTTTGCGGTGCGGATGATGACCACTGTGTCTGGAGCTCTGTCCAGCAGCCGCACCACAGCCCTGCGGATGCTCTGCAGCCTGCGGATGTATACCTCAATGGGGTAAGTGCTGAAGTGAGACCAGATGCCAATAACTACAACAGTGCTTCTGCCTCCAGTTAAACTGTCTAATTCATTGGCGATGTAATGGAGCTGGCTGGTGGGAACATTACCAAAGCGAATAGGAGGACCATGGCAGCGGTACGTCACCAAGATGTTGCGAGCATTATGTAAAGCCATGAAAGGTCCAGCTTGCTTCAGACTGTGCAGGTTGAACTCAATGAGATCTGGAAGCATTCAACAAGAAACGAAGAATTAATTCCACAGCGAGAATAACATCAAACAGAAGAAATACCTCCAGATCGGGTACCTGGTACTGCTTTAATGAGGTGTTCAAACCACTGTCTGATGGTGGAGTCTCCATAAAGGTGGACCTGAATGCCTCTCAGACAGTCACCGATGGTGGAGGTGTTGAACTGTTGAACCTGGGCTCCCCTCAGTGCTCTCCAACTTCCTTTGTAGTAATGGCCGGCGTGTCCAGACTTCACATCACTGTTCACTTCTACTGGACATGAGGGGAAGTGTGAAGGATACAGACGTCAGTAAGTCTTCTTTTTTAAATTTGGGCTCAGGTCAATGTGTTGTCACTGAAAACAAATCTTTATCCGAACCAAAATCAGCCAACAATCTCTAAACCTCCCTATGCCCATCTCTCTCCCTCTGTCTCAATGTCAAATATGTATTGGTCATTATCTGCATTTATTGATCCTTCTATCATTACATTATTATTATTGTTGACTAGGTTTTAATGAGAGAATTATATGTACTGTGCATTGATGTTTTTATGGAAGCATTTTTTAAATTCCACTGTACTGCTTTTTGTGCAATGACAAAATGATCTGATTTTCACTTTGCATCACTAATTGTGCCCTTTCCTCTCTGCGTAACCGTGCATGTAAACTTCTTTTTTTTTTTTTACAAAAATGTGGGCTTTCGATTCAACTTCCAATAGCTGGTGCAACTTTTTACTTTCAGCCTTCTGATCTGTTTTTCACTGTAAGTTGCATTGAAGCCAGCATGAGAAAATTAAGATTACCGGTAAATGTATTGTCTGTTGTGCAGGCAATTTTGCTTCGCTTTCCCACAGCCACAAGAAACACACACAAGTATACAAAAAAAATATGGAAATGGTGAATAAAAACACTGATTGAGCAGCATATACCCACCACCACCCACACATACAATCAAACATCGGTTCTGTTTGCACAAAGCTTCCTGCCTGATTTACCTCTAACAACCTGTCGTATATTTAAAGTAGAACAACATTGATCATTATTGTCAAAATCCTGCTTTACCTGTTGTTTTTGGCAACACAGTGACACTGGCAGGTCCTGAAGCCTTAATAGAGCGTTTCATGTTGACTTTACTGATGGAAAACAGAGTGAACATAATAATATGGGTTACAGCAGACTGCTGCTTCAAAAACTGTAAATCTATTTTAAATATGCACATCTACTAGCTATAGGTAATACTCTACTGTATATGTATGTATTCCAAATTCATGAAAATGAAGATACACTTTGTTGATCCCAGGCTGGGAAATGACTGTGTTACAGCAGCAAGCAAATAACACACAATACACAATACAAATAGAAAAATACGACCAATAGTTAGAATAAAGAAAAAGAAACACAATTTTTAATAACAAATATATAAAAATTTATACATGTTGTACAGATGTAAAGTCATTCAAAAGGCCGGTCCTACGTGTCTCTCTACTCCCTCACCTTTGAAAAAGCTGCTCCTCCTTAGCCTTGAGATTTCTTCTGAACCCTCCCTTAGAGTGTATGACCCTGGTGTCACAGCTCAGCTTCTTTGGCTTGTAGCAGAACCAC
Organism: Trachurus trachurus; assembly: GCF_905171665.1. Lineage (NCBI taxonomy): Eukaryota > Metazoa > Chordata > Actinopteri > Carangiformes > Carangidae > Trachurus > Trachurus trachurus. Next base: position 9,276,727 of record NC_139895.1, on the reverse strand, counting down.
GGTTCACCTGTTTGGAGGTCAGTGTAGTTGCACAGCGGCTGCTGGGTCGGATGCAGACAGACGTTACAGGTGGTCTTCTCTGACAACGAGCCTGAGCGGAAGGTGCTTTGAAAGTAAATCCTGTCTGGCTGTTCCCTCGTCAGTCTTTGCAGGACGGTCACAGCCTCACTAGGGTGAACCAGTGTCACCTGATGGGATAGAGAAACAGAGCTTTCACTGAGAAAACCAGCACAGGCCTCGAGAGGGCGTGGGGTTCAATTTGAATAAAGACTTACAACTAGGGATGTAACGATGCATCGTGACACGAATAAAAATCAGTACAAATGCGTGACGACTTGCATCGGTTGAAATAAAAAAAAACGCATTGCGTGAGAACAAAGTCTCTGGTGAGAAGTAGGTTACATTATCTCAAAAGTCACTGGTTGATTCACTTGTTCGACACCAGACGACGACACCCACCACGCACACATACTAATGGGCTCTATGCACAGCTCCACTACTTCCTGAACTTAATGCTGCTCCTTTGTTTCCTGTCTTACATTATTGGACAAACTGATTAATCCAGGTGTGTCTGAGTATAGTCACAATGGTCAGACACACCTGGATTAATCAGGTTGTCCAATAATCTAAGACAGGAAATAAAGGAGCAACATTAAGTTCAGGAAGTAGTGGAGCTGTGCAAAGAGCCCATTCACTCTCTTTTCTCTCGTCCCTCAGTACCCCCCTTGCGGTCGCTCGTTGCTTATGAGTCTGGTAGTGTTGGGTCCGGTCAGGTTTTAATTACAGGCAGTATGCCTGTTTATCACCAATAAACACGGTAGATGAGGTGAGTTAGTGACTGAGCTGAGGCTGATGGTTGGTCAGCGGCATGCAGCGGTGCGAGGCTCTGATTGCAGTGGACTGCTGCTCCAACTGACCGCAGTGGCAGTGATAGCCGACGTGAATTGGTGATAAATGGTGATGTGCAGTGTATCTGTAATGAAAGGTGACTATTTCAGTTGCAATTTCTCTTATGAATAAAAGATCATTTTATTAGGTCTTAATTTGTCTATACCTCATTTTGATTTAAAAAGAATCGTGAGAAAATCGTAATCGTGAACAAAAAATCGTATCGAATCGTGAGTTGAGTGTATCGTTACATCCCTACTTACAACAATACTGAACTTGAGTTTTTTTGCATCACCTCAACCTCAGCGCTCCCCTCCCAGAGCAAAGAGAACACAGCAGAGTAGGAGCCATTGAGGTGATCCTCCATTTGCCCAGCCACACCTGCACCAAGCTCCCGGTTATGTAGACGGCTGACTAAGAAGTCCCCCCCAGATTGCTTGGGTTGGCCTCGGAAGTCGTACATTTTAATCAAAACCTCCAGCTGATCTCCTACACGCCACTGTCCTCCTCCCTTCTTTGGGAGGAGTGTGAAGGTGCTGTGAGCAGGATCGCTGGTCTGCTCCAAAGAAACCAGAGCTGCGGTTTCAGGCCACGCAATGGAGTCCAGTATGAGGTCCTCTTCCTGAGCGTCCTGCGTGGTCAGTGGCTTGAAGGTGCAGAAGCCGTGATGCATGTAAGGTTCAGTTAAAACTTTTGGGAGGATCATGGTGGAGTTGACTTCATGCTGAAAGTGAGACGGAGAGAAAGTATTGGAAACAAATGAGCCAGTGAGGAAGATGTTTCCTGCCACACAGAACGAAATTACTGTTGGTCACTTGTGGTGTTGAAGTTTTGCATCCACACTGACTGCAAAAAATACAGTCGAGCTATCATTACTTTATTATTCTTGTTGGGGGGAAAAAATAACAAAAAACTAAACCTATTTGTCATAGAAACTTGAAATTTAATTGTTAATAACACAAATTCAAATTATGTTAAATTTACTTCACCTCAGATTGGCTTTTTTCAAAAGGGCAGGTCCTCCTCTCCTCTAAATAGATGTCATGTAGCACATAGATTAAAATGAACGCAGCCAGTAACAGGAAGATGACTCCGTACTTTGGAAGGCAAAAGTTTGCCTCCCTTGTTTTACAAGCTTGGACCATCCTGATCAGGAATCTGTCTTCATTTCTTCTCTGGCTACTGCAGCCCACTGTGACCAGTTAATCTGGAACTGGAATTAAAAAATCAAACAAAAGAAAGTTGTAACACAAAACTTGTTCTTGCAAAATAATGTAAAACCGAAATTGTAAAATCCTCACTATCCAAATAGTTTGTCGTGTCTGTCTGGCTCCTAGGCACTATAGGACCAAAATAAAATAATAATTTAAAAAAAGTCACATAGAAATCAAGCACAGCCACTGACAGCAACCTCTCTTTACACTTTCTCCAGGTGACTCTGCTGTGAACCTTTAGCAGGATAGGGTAAATATTTGAAAACATTTTGACACTGCTCCCTCAGGCAATCCTTCAAAAACACCACAAACACAGGTCACGCCCAGCTATTCACAAATAAACTTAGTGTGGTTTGCAAATAAGAAACTTACCTATCAAACAAATACACCATGCTTCAGAAACAAATAACATATTTCTTTAAATAAAAAAAACATATCCTTCAAGTACAAACAAAAATATCTTTCAAGTACAAAACACAATTCTACAACTACAAACACAATTTGTGGCCTAGAGCTACTGTTAGGTGTTATGTGTGCATGCACGCTGTGTTCAAATGCACAGGAGTAAATTGGCAGATGGAAGGGTTAGGGTTAGGGTTAGGGTTAGGGTTAGGGTTAGGGTTAGTTGTCTGTGGATGTATTATATTATCTTGATACTGGATCGAAAATGGCGCCCGTTTATTTCAAATGGAGTTGCTCGCCTGGCACATACCCAGACTTCCGGGTTTACTACCACGTTATGGGGCCCATAGAGCATGTGCTGATGCGCAGTAGAGTCACCCCCCCATGATGCTCTGGGGCCTCCCATCATGCCCCACAGCAATCAGAATAGGCCAATGACCATTCAGGTTTTGGCGATGCGCGTTCATTAATGTTATACTTGTGGATTTAAAGGGACAACGAGAAGTTTGTATTTGGTTATAAAAAAGTCTCACATTAATGCGGATGAATCTATTCCAGTCCCCCAAGTCTTTTCTTTTTTTGGAGAGGAACTAAGCTGGATTTTCCCGTGGCTATGCTACATTTTCACCTTAATTAAAAAGCTCTGGAGTAATTGTGATTGTTAACTACATGACTTGTAACTTGTTACTAGTGAGAACTGAGGCTCTCTGCCTTCCTCCTTCTGCCGCACAGCAACACAAACGCACTCAGTAATCTGCATTCTTTTGCTTATGACTACACAAATATACACTTCCTAACATCGTATATCCACCACTCCATCTATTGATTTTTTGATGGCTTTGTTGTAAACAAAAGCACATGGCCAGGCAGAGGTATAGCAAAGTAACGGGCAATTTCCACTGGATGCGGATTCCTTTCAATTCTGTGTCAGTTTCATGCATAGTGTGTTATGATTAGGCAGGCCTACTAGGTCTGGTCTAAAAGTTGTTTGCCTAGAGATTATAACACTCTGGCTTGGACTTTCAACACTTTGGAGTGAATGATTGTGACAGTGGCATTAGGCTAGATAACAATTAAACATTACACGTTCAGTGACACTAAACTTAGTGTGGCAGTGGATGGTATTTCAATGATGTCACATATTTATTTCAATGACGTCACAGATTTGGTATTTCGATGGTGTCCACCCAGTAAAAAAATCCCCACTACACCACTGCCTGTAATGGTGTCTCAGCTCTGATCGACAATGTCAGACTTACCTTCATTTTCATTCACCTGAGTCAATGATTATCACCTGTGAACACTGTCATGTTTTGTCCACAGCAGGTGGATGTATGAACATGTCAACTGTAATTTAACACTTTATTTCTTTCACAACATTATTTCTTTGGTTACCAGTTGTTTTCAAGACACAACCAATGACACATTGTGTAATTTTTATTTGAGATACACAGATGATTTTCAATGTGACAAACAATGAGGTGAAATGTTAAAGTGTGAACATTTTAACAGCTTGACTGACACTGATCCAGTTTGACAAGGTTTTTACTTTTCTGCACTGTAACAAGAAACATGTTCAGCGTGTTTCAGTATTAATTCAATCATATGTCCAATCATTGCGCATAACACACAGTATACAAAGTTGACATTAAAAGGTACACTTATGGATTCATTTCAATTACATTAAATTCAATATACTTTTATTATCCCTGTGGGGAAATTAGTTTTAGACCCTGTCTGTCCGTCTGCAGTTCCACATTACCAGAGAAAGCAATCCATGCAGCGGTGGATAACATTATGTCATGATGTGTATATTTGTGTAGTCTTATGTTTAGTTTAGTTTATTTCATTCATTGAAAAAAGAAAATAAAACAATAAAAAGTGGTACTTATGTTGTCTACCCCTTATCTGTCATAAACAAGAGATTACAGGTTACAGGGCGTGTTTAGACGAGAGCTGGGACACAAGGTCGGAGGCTCTGATCTTACAAGGTTGGTTTTCAGCCAAGAGACGCTAGGTGGAAGATAGAGAGCCTCCATTCTCCCTATAACAAGTTACAAGTCATTTATTTAACCATCATAATTATTCAAAAGCTGTTTAATTAAAAATGAAGCATAGTTAAGGTAAAAGAAATCTTGCATAGTTCCTCTTTAAATGAGATGATTCAGCAGTGGTTATTTGTTAAAGCCGACCCAAACCCTTTATTTTGTGCTGGCTCAGAAAAAGATTAGAAAAATTAGATAGTCCAGTCTTATCTGTGTGTGTTTGAAAAAAGCAGCACCTGGTGGAAATATGTAAATTCAGCATGTGTCTATGAATCTTCTCTCCTCTCCCAACACACACACACACACACACACACACACACATCTAACTGCCCTATTAAAGGGATAGTTCACCCTAGAATGATATTTCGCTCATTATCTACTCACCCTCATGTTGACTAAGGGCTGGAAGAATTTTCAGAGTCCACCCTTCTCTGAGTTACAGGGGGTCTTGGCGTAGCAGTGAATTTCAATGCAACGGTTGCAAAGGGACACCAGAGCTCTTCGTAAAAAACACACACACAAAAAAACATCCAAATACCTCCATGATGCTCGTATGTAATGTCCGTCTTGTGCTGAAGCCCCAAATTGCGTAATTGTCCCGAAAAAAATTAAATAAGTCCACATTCCAAGCATGTTTGTAGCATTAGCTCCTAGTGTCTGTTGTCCGGCTTTTCCGCTGCCAGCGCGCATGCGCAAGGTTCGCACTGATACTGAGACCGACTGAGACTCGCTTCCTTCCAAAGAAATGCAGCTCGTCCTCGACATCAAAATCTTCAGCCATGGCTAAAATATGTTTTAAGAGGCCAAAATTGCACGAAAAAGTGTTGTCCCGGTGCAAGGCAGGCTATTACGGACTGCTTCTAGTCCTTCGCCGGGGTAAACAAGGAAGCGAGTCGGTAATATATTAAAAAAAAAAAAAATCATTCTAGGGTGAACTATCCCTTTAAGGGCATGTGTGGGACAAAACGACATCAACCATGTTTTTAATGATGGGAGGCTGTGGGTGGAGGTTGTGTGGCAGGTTGTGGGCCAGGACCATCTCCCAGGCATCCACCAGATGAACGTTCAGTCCTTTGAAAATGGCTCTGAGCACCTTATTTTGCTGCAGAGAGTACCAGTCGCTGTTGATCAGTACCTCATAAAGCCTCAGCGCTTTAGGGTTTGCGGTGCGGATGATGACCACTGTGTCTGGAGCTCTGTCCAGCAGCCGCACCACAGCCCTGCGGATGCTCTGCAGCCTGCGGATGTATACCTCAATGGGGTAAGTGACGAAGTGAGCCCAGATACCAATCGCTACAACGGTGCTTCTGCCTCCAGTTAAACCGTCTAATTCATTGGCGATGTAATGGAGCTGGCTGGTGGGAACATTACCAAAGCGAATAGGAGGACCATGGCAGCGGTACGTCACCAAGATGTTGCGAGCATTATGTAAAGCCATGAAAGGTCCAACTCGCTTCACATTGTGCAGGTCAAAGTCAATGAGATCTGGAAGCATTCAACAAGAAACGTATTAATCCACAGTGAGACTAACATCAAACAGAAGAAATACCTGCAGATCAGGTACCTGGTACTGCTTTAATGAGGTGTTCAAACCACTGTCTGATGGTGGAGTCTCCATAAAGGTAGACCTGCATGCCTCTCAGGCAGTCACCGATGGTGGAGTTGTTGAACTGTTGAACCTGGGCTCCCCTCAGTGCTCTCCAACTTCCTTTGTAGTAATAGCCAGTGTGTCCAGACTTCACATCACTGATGTTCACTTCTGCTGGACATGAGGGGAAGTGTGAAGGATAGAGACGTCATTAAGTCTTCTTTTTTAAATTTGGGCTCAGGTCAATGTGTAATGTACCGGTCAATGTATTCTGATTTTCACTTTTCATTACTTTTCAGTGCCCTTTACTCTCATTGCATAACCGTGCATGTAAACCTTTTTTTTTTTTTTTTTACAAAAATGTGGGCTTTTGATACAACTTCCAACAGCTGGTGCAACTTTTTACTTTCAGCCTTCTGATCTGTTTTTCACAGGAAGTTGCATTGAAGCCTGCATGAGAAAATTAAGATTAAAGGGATAGTTCAACAATTTGGCAAATTGGCCCATTGCCATAGCAGTAGGTTTGTTACCTTTATTTGTCGGTGTGAGCTATTTTTAGAACGGCGGCGCGCAGCCGCAAGCTGCTCAGAGCTATGCTACGGAGGCTAATGGGATTTCTTGGTTTCCTTCATCAAATACACAATCCAACAACTCCAAAATGCTCTGGTGGACAAGTTGTTTTAGGCAAGGCAAGGCAAGGCATCTATATTTATACAGCGCATTTCATACCAAGGCAACTCAATGTGCTTTACATGAAGACAAAACTTTTTTTTTTTTTTAAAGAGAAGCATAAAACAGAATAAAAACAAACACAAAAAACAGTTAAAGTCCAATATGTATATATACACATATAAAAGCAAACATTGGTTCTGTTTGCACAAAGCTTCCTGCCTAATTTACCTCTAACAACCTGTTGCATATTTCAAGTAGAACCACAGTGATCATTATTGTAAAAATCCTGCTTTACCTGTTGTTTTTGGCAACACAATGACATTGGCAGGTCTTGAAGCATGGATAGAGACTTTCATGTTGACTTTACTGATGGAAAACAGAGTGAACATAATAAGATGGGTTACAGCAGACTGCTTAATTTGTGCTGCTTCAAAAACTGTAAAATAATTTAAAATATGCACATCTACTAGCTATAGGTAATACTACACTTTGCACAAAACGTAAGGAAATTTGTGTTTGGTAGATTATTTCTTTGTTGTAACAAAGCTTCTGTTTATTACCCTTTTAAATGGTGCCACACTTGTAAGGAACATGCATTTGTGGGGTGAGAAGTATCTGGGTTGCGCCCATGAAAAATGTGCTAAATTTTTTCTGCCAAGTCAAACATCTTCTTCTGCCATTGACTCTTGTTTAGTATTTGGTGGATTGGATATTCCTTTTACAAACAGGAGCCTCAGTAGCGTGTGGATTGGAAGAACCATACACAGCCACAACAGCCTGGCACCTCCTCCTCATGCTGGTCACCAGCCTGGTCACACACTGCTGCGGGATGGCATCGCCCTCACTGGAAAAACAAGGCTTGTCATCATTGGAGGTAATCTCAACGCAGAGAGATATTGAGATGAAATTCTGCAACCAGTGGCAATCCCATATCTCCAGTCTAGGACTGAACTTAAAGCAGAAGTAAGTGGTCCGGTCGTTTTGGCTAATGCTGTGTTCCAGGCCGGCTTTTGAAACCGTAAATGACAGCTTCAAGTCACAACTTACGACTTTGTAGCGTTCCAGGCAACCCACTCATGTTTTTCCGACCTGTTTTACCGGTGAAAGTCACTATAACGGCCACTTGTAACTTCCGACCGGTGAACTCGTACCAGATCGAACTGGTACGACTTCACAGGTCAGAAAAACACGAGTTACGAGTTGCCTTGAACGCACCATAACAGTCCTCGTCCCTACGTCACCACATTCACGGCGTCCCTTGGCTGCACACACAGCCCTGCATGCCGTTCTCTCTCCTCATTGGATAAAAACTGTAGGATACGAGAAAAGTTTTCTCCTCGGCTCAGAGCAGAGCAGAGGGACTGACAGACCCGTGTTTCGGTCCAAACACTCTATGTAAGTGATTGCTGTCGGAAGATATAACTATTTAAGACTTATATTAACACAAATATATCACTTACTTCTGCTTTAATCCTCCAAGATGACAACACTCGCCCCCACAGAGCAAGGTTTATCAGAGACTACCTCCAAAATTTGGGAGTGAGCATCCTGCCAGCTGCAGTCCTGACCTCAACTCCACTGAACACTTGTGGGATCAGCTTGAGCGTGCTGTTCGTGCCAGAGTGACCAACACAACCACGTTGGTTGACTTGCGACAAATGCTGGTTGAAGAATGGGATGCCATCCCACAGCAGTGTGTGACCAGGCTAGTGACCAGCATGAGGAGGAGATGCCAGGCTGTTGTGGCTGTGTATGGTTCTTCCACACGCTACTGAGGCTCCTGTTTGTTAAATGAATAAACTGTTAAATTGCCAATATGTCTTGTTTCTTCAAATTTCAATCATCCAATCCACCAATCATCTCAATAATCATTTTATAAATAAAGTAAATAAACTTAGGAATGAAATGAGCCTAGTTGATAATGTACAATCCCACTGTATTATAAGAAATCAAATCATGGAAGGCAAAAAGTGTGAGTTTGACTTTACAACAGTCACGGTCAAACAGGTAGAAAAACTATTACTTGGATGTAAAGATAAACCAGCCGGAGTAGATAATATTGACATGAAATTGCTCAGACTGGTACCTAACCTAATCTCCGTACCAATTTGTCATGTGTTTAATTTAAGCATCAAGAAAGGTATTTTTCCTCAGGCATGGAAAACTGCAAAAATCATTCCATTACCTAATAATCCTATTGTATCTTTCTGTGCCTCAAATAGCAGACCAATACGTTTGCTGCCTGCTCTGAGTAAAATAATGGAGAAAATTGCTTTTAATTATTATGATTGTTATTGTTGTTGTTTATCTAAATGTTATTCAGTCAAAATAGTCAATATATGTCTTGTCTTGAAAAGCAACATAAACTTATAAGTCTTTTGTTATAAATGTAATGTTTATTGTTAATCTAAAATTTAAAAAAAATGTTGAACCTGGATATGTAATGACACTACAGTGACAAAGAAACAGTGACTAATGGATTGCAGTTGGGTTAAGTACCAAAATAAATATCATAAACAAACTAAAGGTGTATTCCCGAAAACTAAACCACAAAAAAAAACTAAATAATAAGTGATTAAAGCAGAAGTAAGCGTAACTTTGTTAGTTAGCAGCCCCCGCCCTCGTCATGGATCTATTCTGTTGCAGGGGCGGCAGTGGCTCAGGTGGTAGAGCGGGTCATCCAATGATCAGAGGGTTGGTGGTTTGAATCCCGCTCTATCCTGGTTACTACTGTAGTGTCCTTGGGCAAGACACCTTACTCACCTTGCTCCTGATGGGCCTTGCATGGCAGCTTCCGCCATCAGTGTGTGAATGTGTGTGTGAATGGGTGAATGCAATGTACTGTAAAGCACTTTGGGTATCGTTCAGGTATAGTAAAGCGCTATACTGTAAATACAGACCATTTACCATTTGCAGGTGTAAAACTATGGCATTCACAAAGCAAGGAACTGAGAAGTTGTAAAAGTATATCTCAGTTTAAGAAAATGTTAAAAAATAAAATAAAAATAAATAAGCGCCTACAAAAAAGAAGGAGAAAGAGAAATAGAAGGGGGGAAAAGATAGACGAGCTGTGTCCACTGCTATTTTGCTTGTTTGTTTACTTTAGTGGAGCAGATAAAAGCAAAATTTGAGTGGAATTGTGCAAATTATGATACAAGCATTAAATTTGGTGTATTTGTTCTCAAGAGGCTTCTGATCAAATTTGTCTGATTGGACATTTGAAAATCCAAGATGGCGGCCATTTTTCAAGATGGCTGCCAAATTAGCCTCATAAATCACTATTTTTATATTAATGTGTGTAGTTTTTATTTTATTTTATTGATCTTGGTGTCAATTCCTATATTTTCAGGTCTGTTGAGTTGGATTTTGTGATTTTATACAGGTATAGCGCCCAACAGTGTTTTTCAAACTGTGGGGTGCGCCTCATCTTGGGGGGCGCCAGAGTTTTTAAGGGGGGGGGCACGACGTGAGAAAAAAAGAACTGTAAACATTAAAACAAAAGATGAATGAAGTGTCACCTGCACAAAGGGCTCAATGATTAATTGCATTTGCAATTATAATGCAATATGATCAAATGTGATTTTTTACACACCGGCTGCGATTATGCTCTAGTGTTATTTGTCATGCAAACAAAGGGGGATGGGGCTGTCGGTGAAAAGAGAAGGCAACAACGCCACACTGTTACGTGATTTATGGCTGAATGTAGCACTATGTTGGCCTTGGAACTATTCCAGTTTAAAAAATTAGAGCGTCATGTATGTTGCTGAGCGACAGGTGTGCCGCACTGCGTCAGGTATGCAGCAGGACCAGTGGTACAGCGTCCTTCCGCATACATTTTAGCCCGGTCGTTTAGCCTGCAGAGATTTTTTTGTTTTTTTAAATGACTGGAGCACGAGCCGAGTTTTCCTCTACTACAGCTGAACAGCTGACATGTGGTCAAGACGTACAGCAGAGACCTAGAACAGTCACATCGGTGCATTTAATTATTATAAACTTCAACCTGAAAGCTGTCCTGTAGCTGTCCACTACCCAGGCCATCGCACAGGGAGAGCATGTCATGAGTGTGTTACAGAGTTCGATATGAATGTTCACATCAGTCTTATTTGTCAGTGCTTTGTTGTCATGATAGTAAATAGGTAGGCTATTCTGAGAAACAGGCCTATCCTATACAGGAAAGACCAGTTTATGTTTAATTAATCAAACATTGTTCAATAGCTTCAAATCAGGGCTTCCTTGCCCAGCATTCTGCAGCTGCTTATGTGACCAGTAGCAGCTTGAGGGACTTTTGTGTTTAGTGTGAAGTTACACAGCCTATTAGCCTATTGGGGTCCTTTTTCGTTACTTTTCCAGTACAGTTATACATTAAAGCAGAAGTAAGCGATCCGGTCGTTTTGGCTAACTTCTTGTCAGCCGATGGAGTTAGCAGCCCCCGCCCTCGTCCCTACGTCACCACATTCACGCGCATCCCTTGGCTGCACACACAGAGAAGACCGCCCCTTTATGCCGTTCTCTCTCCTCATTGGATAAAGGTTGTAGGATACAAGGAAAGTTTTCTCCTCGGCTTACAGCAGAGCAGAGTGACTGACAGACCCGTGTTTCAGACCAAACACTCTATGTAAGTGATTGCTGTCGGAAGATATACTAACTATTTAAGACTTATATTAACACAAACATTCCACTTACTTCTGCTTTAATCTTTTTTTCTCCTTTTCCATTAATAATGCCATCTATGTGTCTATATACAAATACAATACAATGTATCACTAATGTCATTCACATTAGTCAACTACACACATTGCTATGAAAAAAAAGAACTTCGGGGGGCTAATTTGGCCACCATCTTGAAAAATGGCCGCCATCTTGGATTTTCACATGTCCAATCGGACAGATTTCATCAATTGATAGCTTTCACTGACGTCACGTCCCAGGGACCTGGCGGTCAAAAAGCAACATTCCAAAGTGGCCCCGCAATGGACTTTCTATGGACAAACAACCGAGTAATGACTTAAATCATCTGTCAGCGGCCGAGAAAGAAAGATATAAAAACAACTTTGAAGTTGTGGGCACTTGTGACCCATATTCAACACCAGCTGCTGTATACGAGCTGTTTAAAATGACCAGTCCCCTGCCGAAGCTCCAGTTGGGCGATGTATTAGCCTACCTGGTGGAGAGTCATCATCCTCCACCGCTTGCAACCAATACCTCCGGTGTTATGGCTCAACTGGTTTCTGATTAAAAGCCCCATTTTGTAGTTTGTTTTTTTTATCTTAAAATAATGTTTCTGAACTCATTGAAGTGGTAGAAATGTACCTGTAACTTTCCTGTGTGGGAACACCGTCCTGGTACCGCAGCTCCGCTGAGCTCCACAGCTGAGCTCCAGCCCACTGAGCCCAGGCTCCCTGCTCCTCTCACCCACAAACCAGAGCCCTCAGCTGGGCTGCACGGTGACCAGCTGCCCCCCCTCCCCCCGGAGCTTTGCTACGCACCGCTACCGACGGCAACGATGACGGCGGTCCGATAGCAGCAGGACCGGCGGCGGCGGCGGCGATGGTAACCCGGCGGGACCGCCGCCACCGGACACGGCAACAGCACCGCCCGCGGCGGCAGCGACACGGTAACGAGGGTCGGGACCGACCGTGGCGCGGCGAGGACGATGACCGGTATGTTTAGCGTATTTTCAGAGTGTTTTCCATTAGTTCGTAACTTTAACATGACAGGCTTTGTCATACTGTGCAGTGTTGTGCAGACTAGTGAGAGTAGTGTGGCGCTGACTGTCTGTAGATTGGAGGAACAGGTTCACTCACAGAAGCATATTGGCTGCAGTAACATGTGAACTGCGGCTTTATTTGTGAATTTGTGACAAATCTGCGGACGGAAGTGCAGCACAGCTGTTGTTCGGTTCGGTAACCAGTTAAATCAGACACCAGTTGGGCCATAACACCGGTATTTTTGAAGCAGCAGGGAGCAGTGTGTGTTTTTCTGCCTTGTCCTAATCCGCGGACAGCGGGGAAGTGGATTGTTTTGACCGCCAGGGGGGCGTTCCATACGGGCCGTGACGTCACATGAAAGCTATCAATAGGCCATAGAGAACAACCAAACCAAATTCCATACTTGTATCATAATTTGCATGATTTTTCTGTTATCTACTCCACTACTTGTTATAATCATATGTTTCGTCATCTTCAATTTTTTGAAATAGTGTAATATTGATGTTTATATTAAAGGAGAATTCAGGTCATTTCTGACCCCTAAATCGTCGTCCTGATGGTCACCCAGTGTTGGAGGGAGCAAAAAACCCGACTAAAATTGATGCAGGCAAACCAGAGTTACACCATGGCTAGACGGCGCTAAAGTATGGGGGCAATTTTTTCAACCACAACAAACACTCAAAAAACAATCAAATATCTATGGTACATGACTTGAATCCTTACGAGACACCACTGAACTCATATAGTGTAGGCTACAGTATAAACCGATATAAACAGTAAAAACTTTGTGTTTTTGCATGCAGTCACTCACCTCAGACCGCCGAACTCTGAAACGTCCTGGAAAGACATTACTATCCGATTGCAGAGCGCCTGCTCTCCCCGCCACAGAAACAAACACTTTTTCCTTGTTGTGATGATTTCTTTACAAAAATAAATGGTCGAGCAGTGCAGTGGTAATGTCCAAAATATCTCCGACCGTTTATTTTTGTAAAGAAATCATCACAACAATCGGATAGTAATGTCTTTGCAGGATGTTTCAGAGTTCAGCTATCTGAGGTGAGTGATTACATGCAAAAACACAAAGTTTATCCTGTTACTGTACACTATATGAGTTCAGTGGTGTGTCATAAGGATTCGAGTCATGTACCATATTTATTTGATTGTTTTTTTTAATGTTTGTTTTGGTTGAAAAAATTGCCCCCATAGGTTAGCGTTGTCACTATTCCTGGCACCGTCTAGCCAAGGTGTAACTCTGGTTTGCCTGCATCAATTTTAGTCATGTTTTTTTGCTCCCTCCAACACTGGGTGACCATTCAGGACAACGATTTAGGGGTCAAAAATGACCAGAATTCACCTTTAAGCCAATTATAACTATAGAAAGGGGCAGGTAATATACATTTTTCTTCATCCAGCTCTCTCTCTCTCTCAGTCCATTGACAGAAAGGTTAAAAATCAATAATGCCTTAGGCCACGTCACTCAGGTGTTTGTATAGTCTAAATGCAAGTAGGCTACCACATAAATTTGTTTATAGCATCAAAGCTTTTTGACTTTGTCAGGAACCTCTATTTAAACAAAATAAAACAAAACTTTTTTTTTCACAAATTGCTAAAATGTTCTGGTTAAAATTATGACATTTGTGGTGTTAGGGTCAATTTTGACCCAGTTATAACGATAAGAACAATAATGAGAGTGAAAACTGAAATCATAAGTGCAAAACCAACCTTTTCATGGACAAGGAAGCCTAACAACATAACTAAGAGATGCGAAACAAGTTAAGTTAAGTTTATTGTTGTCATTGCATAAAAACATAAACAACGAAATTTCGTTCGGCAGTCTCCTATAGCAGCAAAGAGCAGCTAAGTGTCAATACATAATTAAGTGTTTGATAAGAAAATGTTCAGGCCATTTTCTTATCTGCACTTGATTACAGTGATGTCATTTACATGCATGCCGCTCTCTCTACAATGAAACCCCTTGATGCACTTTATCACTCTGCCCTTCGTTTTATTGCTGGAGATGTGTTCCAAACTCATCACTGTGTTCTTTATAATAAGGTTGGATGGCCATCCTTAAGTGTAAGGAGGGAACAACATTGCATGGTTTGTATTTACAAAGCTTTGCTTGAAATTTTACCTGTTTATCTTACCAGCTTAATCTCACTTAGAATTTGTAACTTGCGCACTCGTTCACAGGACACCTTGGTTTTACAAGTCCCCAGTATCAGGACAGAATTAGGGAAGAGTGCCTTTCAGTTCTATGCCCCCAAAAGTGGAATAACCTACAAAGCTGTCTGAAACTGGACCATCTTATTTATTTAAATAGTTTTTAAAACTTGCTATCAAATGTTCTACAGCCTGTATGTAATTTTGAATTATGATCTTGATGTATTTGTATATTGTATACCGTAACTGTGTGTTTTTGTAATCAGGGCGTCATTGAAAAAGAGAGCTCGCTCTCAATTGACCTTCCCTGGATAAATGAAGGTGAAATGAAATGAAATGAAAAAATATAAAGTGCAAAGTGTCAGTGTCAGATAAATACATCAACATATTAAAAACATAAGAAAAAAAACAAAACAATGTCAACCACAGCACGTGTTTGTGTGCGTGTGTGCATATGCTGGTTGGGGTTTGAGGGAGGGGCGGGGTTAGGAGTTGAGCAAGAGATCCACAGCCCTTGGATAAAAACTGTTCTTTAACCTTTGGGTTTGTTTGTTTTTAATGAGATAAACTCTGACTTTATTTCCAGCTTCATATAAATAATGTTGATGATCATTGTGACAGAGAGAATCAACATCATCAAAATAACCAAAACCTTCTCATCGCTGCAGACTAGGGCAAAATCACTATCCTCATTCTCCTTGACCTCTCTGCAGCGTTTGACACTGTTTCCCACACAGTCCTCCTCCAATGCGTAGTTTGGCATCACCGGTAGGCTACAGCCCTTACATGGTGTCACTCCTATCTATCCAACCGATCTCAGTTTAGTTTGCCACTTTTAACGGCACCTCCTCCCCCCCTGCCCCAGTCAACCACCTTTCCTTTGTCTGTTTAGTGTTTCCTCCTCTCTCTCCCTTCCCTGTTTCTTTAACCCCACCTCCAAAACCCCGCTCATGCTCATGGAAAGCACCTTGGGTATTTTGAAAGGCGCTATTTTTATTAGAAGAAGAAGAGAAATGACTTGATACAGGTAGAATGGCGCCATCTGCGGGACAATTCCCATTTTCAGTGTCATTTTACAGTTTTTCTCAATCGCTTTGGTGCTATTCTCAGATCAGAATGAAAGTTCTCATGACTATTAGTTCAACCTCCACAACATGTAGTCATTTGTCCACATCATAGTAGCAGTTTCTCCTTCCTCTGAACAAATTGCAAATGCTTTTGGACATGTATCAGTTGCTCTCATACAATTCTCTGCTGTTTTACAACATTATCATTTGTTTATGTCATGTCAGTCAAAATGAACTATACTTTTGAATGCTGAATAGTCTTTCCCTATAAAACTAATAGTCCTCATTTCATTGCTTGAGTCATTACATACAAAATTGTTGAACTAGTTTTCAAAATCTGTCAAACTAATTTTAAATGTTGGGAGAAGCACTGTGAATTCAATTATTCAAACATTTACAGTAAGGAACAACAGGTATGTATGGTATTGGACAGTAATTCAGCACTAAACAATCTGCACTGCTGTCATGGTGTCAGGCATTACTGTAAGATACAGTGGGACAAGAATTTTTTACATTTACAATTAGACTTACAGCTTCACTAGAGAACAGATTTACTGTATTGCAATGTATTACAGCAACCACAGTAAAGATTTCCCATCTTTACAGTACGGTACTGTAGGCTACTACAGCATTTTACAAGTAGGAAGCACTTTTACAGTATTGTACACTACAGTAATAATGGTTGATGCAGTACATGTACTGTACATTACTGTAATTTTACTCTGCATCACATAGGATTACAAGACAACCTCACAGAGGTGGAAGAGACTGAGCCCTTTTTACTCTGCTACAAGAACAAGACATTTGTGCAATGGTGATTACAAACAATGGCATAAGGTTGAAAGAGATACAATGTAAGGATGACATTACTGTATCTTTGGGAATATTGAATCTGTTTCAATCGCTACAATTGACAGAGTGATGTAGATGAAAATGTGACTGGAACGTCTGGATGTGCAGGAATGATTTACAGTACTCAGTTCAGTTCAGTTACTATATGTACTGCAACATTGTTTACGTAAAGTTGTACCCAAAGAGTGTTTCTTATGTTTGTTGTAGATAACTGTAGTGTATTTTTCCTTTGCACAATGCTGTGAACAAATCAGAATTGCAAAGAGCATATGCAGTAGAAATGTGAAACATACATATTCAGTATCTCCACTAAATACAGTAATGTGTAACTTTACTGTAGTTTTCACATGGCTGTACAAGTAGTGTATAGTGCTGTCTTGAGCATTTTCAGGTAGTATCATCACTTTGTGCATTGGAAAACACTTAGAGAATAAAGTGTCCTAATGAAAACATGACAAAGCCATTTGACTATCTTGTTCGTAAACGATGGTGTCAGGACTTCTCATTTTGACGACACTGACAGTTTCATTGACATGAGTACTTGCTTTTGAGGGATGGACAATCCATTTTGAGCAAGTGACACACTTTTGCAGGTTATCCACTAGGTTTTGCAGTTTGAAATTATTGTTCTGAGAAATGCACTAACTGTTGTGCAAATGTTAAGAGTGATGTGAGAAAAGCACCAAAGCGACTGAGAAAAACTGTAATACACTTTTATTATCTAAACTCTTCTGTCCCATTTAAAAACATGTTTTTATTACATATAGTCACATTCAGAAATGTCATGATGAGATTTGGGGTTTTGTTCATTACACTGTTCAACACTGTAAAAAAAAAAAAAAAAAAAAAATATATATATATATATATATATATATATATATATATATATATATTTCCAACTTTCAACTACACCAGTAAAAAGCAGCAATAATAGTAACTCTATATATTACTTAGGATATAATATTGACTTCCATTAAAGGCTGACTTAAATATATATATTTTTTTAATGTCGTTTTTTAACTGATAGAATATTAATTCAATAAAATGTTTGCTCATTATGCATAACACAGTAGGCCTAAATAAAGCTGACATGAACAGATACACTTTTGGATTTATATACAACCATGTAGAGTGAGGTGGGGCAGTTTATTGTGGTTCAATGCATCGGTTTGTCTCACTTTATTCTTACAATAAGTAAGATAGCTGAGGTAACATGTAATACAATCACATGACAAGTAGTTTAAAAACTGTTCAAGCAGGTATATTAAAATATTCAATTTTTATACACATTTAAGACAAATATATATTTTTATATACCAGTATCACTGAATTATGAGCCCTGACAGAGAGCTTGTTGTAACTATTGATCTTCAGATATTATTATCAGCATCTCCACGACTGTTGAATTATTTATATTTTGATGTGAATCCAACTGAGTTAACAGATGAGTTTTAAAACATCGACAGGGAACAAAGAAATTTAGTTAACAGCTGCAGTAAAACAGAGGAGACTTAACTTTAGAGAAAAATTAAGTTTTAATCATTGATTGATCCAAATTCAACAATACATCATGAAAACATTGGTTACATGCTTGTTTTATGTGTATTGTCAATTGCATTCAATCTTGTAAAATAAAGCAAATCTAGAACTAAATTATTTTCATGTAGGATAAACACCAGTGTGAGGACAATAAGCCACTAAGTTTCCATGGCAACAACAAATTAATATAAAAAACACTTCACATTATTCATTTCTAGAATAAAATCAGTATGTGACCCAATAATCAATAATAGTGACACATAAACCTTACAAACTAGAACAGATGATGATAGAAGTTAAAAATATACAAAGTAGCTACATGATAGAGTAATTACGGTGAATGTTACACTGTTGGTAAATAAAAACAAAATCATCTGATCATCACCTGATCTCATTCGGTTGTTGAGTTGTTTCGGTTTTGTACATTGACACAGTCCTGGATGATTCAGAGCCCAAAATCAGTGAGATAAATATTTCAGTGACCCTCAACATCAAATCAAATGTGATTTAAAGACAAAATTACAGGTGAGCAGGTGTAGAAGCAGGTTGACTGTAAAGTGTCATGATGAGTTAAATTTAAGAGTTTAATAAACCTCAAACCATCATGATAGAAAAACTAAACTGAACATCACAGACTGATCTCAGAGGGACAGATTTTGATATCAGTGGTTTTAGCATCACCAGCTTCTCCAATACCAAAATATGGGAAGAGTTTCTCAGTGAAAGTGTCTCTGTGAGTGCAGATGTGAGTCATGTCTTCAGGGTCGTAGAAGGACACCTCCCCCCTGTCATAGTCCAGCTGGACTCTGATCCTCTGGAGACTCTTCTTCACTGTCACAGTCTTACCAACACCATTGTTGTATTCTCCATCACGGTGCCTTAAACACCAGATTCCATGTTTTGGTGAAGGTGGACACTCTCCCTTCCTGTCAACTGACTCTTTAGCCAAACCCACATTCCAGCCAGGATGATCTCCCACCTCCACCTCCCAGCTGTGTTTCCCTGAGCTGAAGCCCTCAGAGCCCAGGACATTGGTATACTTAGTGTTTCTCTCTGGATTGTCAGGAAGCTGCTGCCTTGTGTCTACATATGTCACACTGGTCAGATCATCAGACAAATAGAGACGGGGGTCTGCAGTGTTTGGGTCCAGGATGACAGGAGTGAAGTGGACCTTCTCCTTGATCTTCTCCCAGACTCTGAAGGACAGGTTGCCCAGGTGTTTGGCCTCATCTATCAGAGCTCCTGAGAGCAGCTGTGGATCTGACAGTGAGCACTGGGCTCTGGCTCTGGTCTGAGTGGCTTTATAACTGCTGAGGAACGCCACCTTGTGTTTCTGCAGCTCTTCTTCAACAGCACAGATACTGTCTGACAGAGAGGAGATCTGCTCCTCAATCATCTTCATCTCTCTGCTCATAGTCTTCCCCTTCTGCTCCTCTTCCTCCCTCAGAGCTGCCAGTCTGGACTCCTCTTCCTCTCTCAGGAGCTGGTGGAGCTTGTTGAACTCTGCTCTGATCCGCCTCTCTGTGGACAACAGCTGCTTCTTGGAGTGTTCAATCATTTCATTGTAGGTTTTTTCCACTTCCTCGCATTTGTTCTTCTTGTCCTGCAGAGACTCTAGATCAGATTCCAGCTGCTGCTTCAGGTCACTGACTGCTTCTTCTATAGGAACAACTTTATGTCCATGGTGGAGAGGAAACTCACAGACAGGACACACAGCTTTCTGCTCGTCCTCACAGAACCAATAAGGGACGTCTGGATGTTCATCACACACCACCTCCTCCTTCTCTTCTTCCTCCTCCTCTTCCTCCTCCTTCTGTTTTTCTTCCTCAGGTGAACCACTGTTCTGCTTCCCAACAAAGGAGTCAGCCAGTTCTTTGAGCGAATAGTTTATGGATGGATAATCCTTTGAAGCTTTCCTTTTACAAATGGGACAGTTTTTGTTCTTAGCTTGTTCCCAGAATTGTTGCAGGCAGCTTGAACAGAAGCTGTGGTTGCAGCTCAGAGACACAGGATCTCTGAAAGTCTCTGAACACACGTGGCAACTCAGGAAACTTTCAAAGAGAGCAGTTTTCTCAGCCATTTCCTTTGATTTCCAGATTTCTTTAAATCAATAACAAGACTCACCAAAGTTCAGTCCCTTCGACTTTCTCTGTACAATCCACTGAGTCTGTGTTGTTCAGTTCAGATTCAAACCTGTAATGTGACGTCTCGTCTCTGCTCAACTGTTTTCAGTTTCATTTACTCTGTTATGGGTGGAGAAATGGTTGAAACGAAACTGTTATTAGTTTATTTGTCCACTAGGTGGTGCTGAGAAACTGCACTAAAAATGATCAAATTGAGTGTTAGTTAGTAAATATTAGGAACTAAGGATGATTAACTGAATATTAAAACTTTAATGTGATCAGTTGACAGTAACTAAAAACATTTACTTAAACCTTAGCGTCAAGTTGTATGCCATGTAATTCACTACGTTTTAAAGAATAATCTACATTTTATTACACAAAATTTAATTTGTGAGTAGGCCTATGATATGAAGTATAAGATTGTTCATCAAACATATATGATCTCTGTCATGTCAACACTGTCATGTTATAATATAAGAATATTCCCATGCAATGTCATTTTATTATTTCTAACACTTTCATTATCTAAACTCTTCTGTCCCATTTAAAAACATGTTTTTATTACAATCACATTCAGAAATGTCATGATGGGATTTGAGGTTTTGTTCATTACACTGTCCAACACTGTAAAGAATATATCATATTTTCAACTTTCAACTACACCAATAAAAAGCAGCAATAATAGTAACTCTATAATATTACTTAGGATGTAATATGTCATATTTTGCAATGTTCAAATAAAGAATTTTGACTTCCATTAAAGGCTGACTTAAATACCTTTTAGAAATGTTAGTTTTTTTAACTGATAGAATATTAATTCAATAATATGTCTGCTCATTATGCATAACACAGTAGGCCTAAATAAAGCTGACATGAACAGATACACTTTTGGATTTATACAACCATGTAGAATGAGGTGGGGCAGTTTATTGTGGTTCAGTGCATCAGTTTGTCACTTTATTCTAAGAAATCTAGTTAACAGCTGCAGTAAAACAGAGGAGACTTGACTTTAGAGAAAAATGAAGTTTTAATCATTCATTGATCCAAATTCAACAATAGGCTATATTGTGTAAACATTTGTTACATGATTGTTTTATGTGTATTGTCAACTGCACTCCATCATGTAAAATAAAGCAAAACTAGAAATAAATTATTTTCATGTAGAAACACCAGTTTGGGGACAATAAGGCACTAAGTTTCCATGGCAACAACAAATGAATATAAAAAACACTTCACATTATTAATTTCTAGAAAAAAATCAGTATGAGACCAAATAATCAATAACAGTGAAACATAAACCTTACAAACTAAAACAGATGATGATAGAAGTTAAAGAAAAAACACAAAGTAGCTACATGATAGAGTAATTACAGTGAATATTACACTGTTGGTAAATAAAAACAAAATCATCTGATCATCACCTGATCTCATTCGGTTGTTGAGTTGTTTCAGTTTTGTACATTAACACAGTTCTGGATGATTCAGAGTCCAAAATCAGTGAGATAAATATTTCAGTGACCCTCAACATCAAATCAAATGTGTTTTAAAGACAAAATAACAGGTGAGCAGGTGTAGAAGCAGGTTGGCTGTAAAGTGTCATGATGAGTTTAGAGTTTAATAAACCTCAAACCATCATGATATAAAAACTAAACTGAACATCACAGACTGATCTCAGAGGGACACACTTTGATATCAGAGGTTTTAGCATCACCAGCTTCCCCAACACTGAAATAAGGGAGGAGTTTCTCAGTGAAAGTGTCTCTGTGTGTGCAGATGTGAGTCATGTCTTCAGGGTTGTAGAAGGACACCTCCCCTCCGTCATAGTCCAGCTGGACTCTGATCCTCTGGAGACTCTTCTTCACCGTCACAGTCTCACCAACAACATCAAGGTATTTTCCATCACCAAACAATAAACACCAGATTCCATGTTCTGGTGTAGCGAATACCTCTCCCTTCCTGTCAACGGACTCTTTAACGAAACCCACATTCCAGCCAGGATGATCTCCCACCACCACCTCCCAGCTGTGTTTCCCTGAGCTGAAGCCCTCAGAGCCCAGAATTTGGGTATACTTAGTGTTTCTCTCTGGATTGTCAGGAAGCTGCTTCTTTGTGTCTCCATTTCTCACACTGGTCAGATCATCAGACAGATGGAGCCAGGGATGTGCAGTGTTTGGGTCCAGGATGACAGGAGTGAAGTGGACCTTCTCCTTGATCTTCTCCCAGACTCTGAAGGACAGGTTGCCCAGGTGTTTGGCCTCATCTATCAGAGCTCCTGAGAGCAGCTGTGGATCTGACAGTGAGCACTGGGCTCTGGCTCTGGTCTGAGTGGCTTTATAACTGCTGAGGAACGCCACCTTGTGTTTCTGCAGCTCTTCTTCAACAGCACAGATACTGTCTGACA
Source organism: Trachurus trachurus (assembly GCF_905171665.1). NCBI lineage: Eukaryota > Metazoa > Chordata > Actinopteri > Carangiformes > Carangidae > Trachurus > Trachurus trachurus. The sequence goes on along the minus strand of NC_139895.1, from coordinate 9,254,065 downwards.
GAGAGGAGATCTGCTCCTCAATCATCTTCATCTCTCTGCTCATAGTCTTCCCCTTCTGCTCCTCTTCCTCCCTCAGAGCTGCCAGTCTGGACTCCTCTTCCTCTTTCAGGAGCTGGTGGAGCTTGTTGAACTCTGCTCTGATCCGCCTCTCTGTGGACAACAGCTGCTTCTTGGAGTGTTGAATCATTTCATTGTAGGTTTTTTCCACTTTGTCGCATTTGTTCTTCTTGTCCTGCAGAGACTCTAAGTCAGATTTCAGCTGCTGCTTCAGGTCACTGACTGCTTCTTCTATAGGAACAACTTTATGTCCATGGTGAAGAGGAAACTCACAGACAGGACACACAGCTTTCTGCTCGTCCTCACAGAACCAATAAGGGACGTCTGGATGTTCATCACACACCACCTCCTCCTTCTCTTTTTCCTCCTCCTCTTCCTCCTCCTTCTGTTTTTCTTCCTCAGGTGAACCACTGTTCTGCTTCCCAACAAAGGAGTCGGCCAGTTCTTTGAGCGAATAGTTTATGGATGGATAATCCTTTGAAGATTTCTCTTTACAAATGGGACAGTTTTTGTTCTTAGCTTGTTCCCAGAATTGTTGCAGGCAGCTTGAACAGAAGCTGTGGCCGCAGCTCAGAGACACAGGATCTCTGAAAGTCTCTGAACACACGTGGCAACTCAGGAAACTTTCCAAGAGAGCAACTTTCTCAGCCATTTCCTCTGATTTCCAGATTTCTTTAAATCAATAACAAGACTCACCAAAATTCAGTCCCTTAGACTTTCTCTGTACAATCCACTGAGTCTGTGTTGTTCGGTAAAGATCCAAACCTGTAATGTGACGTCTCGTCTCTGCTCTGCTCTGATCGACTCTGCTCAGCTGTTTTCAGTTTCATTTACTCTGTTGTGGGTGGAGAAATGGTTGAAACGAAACTGTTATTAGTTTATTTGTCCACTAGGTGGTGCTGAGAAACTGCACTAAAAATTATCAAATTAATTGTTAGTCAGTAAATATTAGGAACTAAGGATGATTAACTGAATATTAAAACTTTAATATGATCAGTTGACAGTAACTAACAACATTTACTTAAACCTCAGCGTCAAGTTGTATGCCATGTAATTCACTACATTTTAAAGAATAATCTACATTTATTACACTAAATTCATTGTGAGTATGATATGAAGTATAATATTGTTCATCAAACATATATGATCTCTGTCATGTCAACACTGTCATGTTATAATATAAAGAATATTCCCATTTTCAATGTCATTTGATTATTTCTAACACTTTAATTGTCTAAATTATTCTGTCCCATTTAAAAACATGTTTTTATTACATATAATCACATTCAGAAATGTCATGATGAGATTTGGGGTTTTGTTCATTACACTGTCCAACACTGTAAAGAATATATCATATTTTCAACTTTCAAATTACGCCAATAAAAAGCAGCAATAATAGTAACTCTATAATATTACTTAGGATATAATGTCATATTTTGCAATGTTCAAATAAAGACTTTTGACTTCCACTAAAGACTGACTTAAATACTTTTTTTAATGTAGTTTTTTTTTAACTGATAGAATATTAATTCAATAATATGTCTGCTCATTATGCATAACACACAGTATATAAATCTGACATGAACAGATACACTTATTGATTTATCTATACAATCATGTAGAGTGAGGTGGGGCAGTTTATTGTGGTTCAGTGCATCAGTTTGTCTCACTTTATTCTTACAATAAGTAAGATAGTTGAGGTAACATGTAATACAGTCAGATGACAAGTAGTTAAAATACTGTTCAAGCAGGTATATTAAAATATTCAATTTTTATACACATTTAAGACAAATACGTACTTTTATATACCAGCATCACTGAATTATGAACTCTGACGGAGAGCTTGTTGTATCCATTGAACTTCAGATATTATTATCAGCATCTGCATGACTGTTGAATTATTTATATTTTGATGTGAATCCAACAGCTGAGTATAAAAACATCGACAGGGAACAAATACATTTTGTTAACAGCTGCAGTAAAACAGAGGAGACTTGACTTTAGAGAGAAAAATGAAGTTTTAATCATTAATTGATCCAAATTCAACAATATATCATGTAAACATTGGTTACATGATTGTTTTATATGTATTGTCAGCTGCGCTCAATCATGTAAAATAAAGCAGAGAACGAGGAGCTTCACCAAAACATGGGATCTGGTGTTTATGTCATCGTGATGGAAAATACACCAATGGTGATAAGACTGTGACAGTGAAGAAGAGTCTCCAGAGGATCAGAGTCCAGCTGGACTATGACAGGGGGGAGGTGTCCTTCTACCACCCTGAAGACATGACTCACACATCTGCACTCACAGAGACACTTTCACTGAGAAACTCTTCCCTTATTTCAGTGTTGGAAGATCTTGTGATGCTAAAACCTCTGATATCAAAATGTGTCCCTCTGAGATCAGTCTGTGACGTTCAGGGACGTTAGTTTTTCTATCATGATGGTTTGAGGTTTATTAAACTCTAAACTCATCATGACACTTTACTGCCAACCTGCTTCTACACCTGCTCACCTGTCATTTTGTCTTTAAATCACAGTTCATTAATATCTCATTAAACTGATCAGCAGAATTTAGTTTTTATTCGGCCCCAGTGTAACATTCACTGAACTGATACTTTTTCATTGAGTTGTTTTGATGACACCTCACCAAAACTTGTTTGTACATTGTTTAGTTATACATTTTGTTTCTTCCACTTTCTTTTTATCATGTCCATTCTTACCATCTAGGTTAATATCTAAAAAAAAAAAAAAAAATCATCATCAAAAGACAAACTTGTTCACATGTTCATTATCCTGGTTATCAGCATCTTGTTTTGTTTAACACAACATACCAGTATGTGTAATCGTTTATCCACACATCCTTTCTATGTTCAAATTTTAACTTTTGTGTCAATAAATCATTTCATTTATTGACACTTTGGCAGTCCGTGGCTCTTTTGTCACAGCTTATGAGCCAGGTTGTGACACAGGTGTGCCAGCCTCTAACTGTATGTCATCTTCATGAACGGTTCTAGCCATAGCATCACAACACATCACATCACATGAACCCGATGTCAACAACATGTCAGTCTGTTACAATTTTTTGTATGAACGTGTCCCTCATTTACTGCTATTCTTTTGGCATTCCTACACTGAAGATTTATGTAGTAGTACTATGGCAAGCCATTTTAACATTTAAAAGCTAAGTTTGACTATCCGGAATTAACATTGTAGATATCAACAACGTCTTTCTGACTAGTCGTAATTACATTTTGAGTAGTTGGATTTTTTTATTCAAGATATCTGTAATTCAGTTTTGCCTTGTCAAAAAGAACATTTCAGATATCCGCAACTACATTCTTCCTATCCACAATTGTAATTTCAGATATCCACAACTACGTTCTTCCTAGGACAAATTACGTCACTTTTGCCATTCATGTGTATGGGGTTTGTCATTACAGATATCTACAATTCAGTTACGGATATCTGTAACTGAATTACGACTAGTACGAATTCCAGTTTGAGATATCTACAACGTCATTTTGACTAGTCATAATTCCAGTTACAGATATCAACAATGTCATTTCGCCTAGTCAAAACTTAATTTAAGATATCCGAAAAGGGACATGTAGATATCTTTAATTGAGGTGAATTAAAGATATCTTGAACTGGAATTATGACTAGTCAGAATCAAATTGTAGATATCTCAAACTGGAATTAGTACTAGTCGTAATTCAGTTACAGATATCCGTAATTCACATTGCGGATATCTGCAACTGAATTGTAGATATCTGTAATGACAAACCCCTTACACATGAATGGCTAAAGTGACGTCATTTGTCCTAGGAAGAACGTAGTTGTGGATCTGAAATGACAATTGTGGATAGGAAGAATGTAGTTGCAGATATCTTAAATGTTCTTTTTGACTAGGCAAAACTGAATTACAGATATCTACAACACATATCCAGTCTGGCTTTTAAATGTTAAAATGGCTTGCCATAGTAGTACTTTGTAATGGCCAGGCTCAAAAATTAAAACAAACAAGCAAAACCCACTAACAGACGGCAACAAGTAGGCGATACCTTCATGGTGCTCGAGGTGGCTAGTTTTCTACTCGTAATATTTGGTAATTTTATTCTGGTGGGCACCACGTTGTAAAGGACAACGGACGGAGAGACCTTAAATAACTAAATGAAATGAAAGATTTATTGTGCATCATTTACAATTCAATTATAATCATGAGTAGTAGTAGATCAGTTAATTCATAATCGGATGGCGTCACGCAGCAGAGGAGCAGCTGATGATCTCATGCACAACTTTGCCCGAATCAAATAAGACAGTGATGCAGTCAGAACAAGTTTGTTCACAGTCTGCTGAGAGCTCCAACCCTAATGCTGCTTATGCTGATTTGTCAGAGCATGGAGTTCACAGATGCTATTAACCCACACAAACGCAAACACACACACACACACTTGTTACACTTTGCATATTGTTTGATTCTCATCTACGCACATTTCTATAACCAGTAGGTCTTGATTATCACAAAGCAGAGGGTAAAACAATTCAAGCAAAACGCACACACAACGGAGTATCCTATGATAGAACCACTATCAGCACCTGACACCGGTGACAGATGTGTTGGAGTGTTTAGGGGAGGAGCATGGGCGCAGTCATAAAGCCCCTCTGGACGGACGGACGCCTCCAAGTCAGTCAGCTGACAGAGGAGAGGAAGCGTCTCCATCATGGCGTTCCTTGATGTAAGCTCAGTGGTGGAGCATGGGGGCTCACATGTTGTATGATTAGGATGTAAATTGGTTTGCTGTTCCCGCCACCCACCCCCTCCTTACTCATCATTCATAATTCGTCTCCAGCACATCTACGTGTACAAGGACTTGAACTGCAGGAGCCCTGTGAGGTGGAGCATGTGAGGACCACTGAGCTCCAGCGGGTCTTCTTGCCCGTGGTCTACGCTCTCATCTTCATCCTATATGGGCATCACTGGAAACGGCCTGGTGGTCATCGTGCTGGGCTGCCAGCGCAGGTGAGTGGACGGGTGGACAGGGCCGGTGGTGGTGGTGGTGGTGGGTCGGCTCAGACCGATTTTTATATTAATAGCAATTTTTTTCTGGCGATTTTTTTTTCGATTAAAAAAATAATAATAATAAATAAATGATTTTTTTTTTTTTTTTTGGGACGACCAATCTTTATTGTACAATCATGTATTCTGTGCCATTACACTCGACAAAGTCATACCGGCCTGTTGTGTTCGTTTGTTCACAGATATCTACGTGAACAAACGAACACAACAGACAAACTGATGTGATGTGTAAAATATGACTTATGATGTATTGTCAAGTGTTTGGTTCAACCTGCTCTTGTTTAAGGAAAGAAAATCACAATAATTGAAATATAAAATCGCAATACTTTGTAAAATCGAATCGCAATGCTTGTTTAATCAGAATCGCAATTTAAATCGAATCGGGACCCAAAAATTGTTAGAGAATCGAATTGGCACAAAAGCATATCGGCCCAGCCCTAGTTTTTAATGCTCTTGTGTTTGTGTCCAGGTCAAAGTGCAGCCTCACAGACCGGTACCGCCTCCACCTGTTAATAGAAGGACAACCGGTGGAGAGGGTCCCACATTTCAAGTTTCTGGGGCTCCACATCTCAGATGATCTGTCCTGGAGCCACAACACCACCAGCCTAATCAAAAAGGCCCAGAAGCGCCTTTACTTTCTTCTTAGGAGGCTGAAAAAGAACCGCCTCTCACAGGAAGTAATGATCAACTTCTATCGCAGCACTGTGGAAAGCATTCTTTCCTATACGGCTGCACGATCTGGCACAGTAGCTGCGCTTCTGCTGAGAGGAAAAGCCTGCAGAAAGTTATTACAAACAGCGCAGTGGACTGTGGGTTCCACTCTTCCCTCCCTCAGTGACATCTACCAGAGCCGTCTCCACAAGAGGGCCTCCAAAATCCTGATGGACCCCTCACACCCTGGACACGGCCTGTCCAGCAGGCTCCCATCAGGAAGGCTGAGAACCTTTCGGGCTAAAACCCAGTGGTTAAAGAACAGGTTTTATCCAAGGGCTGTGGATCTCTTGCTTAGCTCCTAACGTGATGTAATTTATGTTTTTAATATGTTGATGTATTTATTTGACACTGGCACATTGCACTTTATTTGTGCAAACACTTGATTATTTATTAATTGATTTTTAGCTCTTTGCTGCTATAGGAGACTGCCGAAGACCTCCTCTTTGTTATGTCGCTGCCGTTCTGGGCCGTGGACTCGGCCCTGTTGGACTGGCGCTTGGGGGGCGGCCTCCTGCATCGGGGTGCATGTTACCTACACGGTCAACCTGTACGGCAGCGTGCTCATCCTGGCCTTCATCAGCCTGGACCGCTACCTGGCCATGGTCAGAGCCACAGAAACCAACACTGGTCCGCTGAGGCAGCTGCTGGCACACAGACTGGTGTATGTAGGTGAGTGTCCAACCGTTACTACAACACATCTCAGTAGGCAGTTGACTTCTTTTATTTTATTTTAATGATTTCATTTATTTGTTTTTATCTTGATTTTACTGTGTTTTGTCTTTTATTTATTTTATCTCATTGATTTTAATTCTGTTTTATCATATTTTATTTTATCTTATTGTGTCCATTGTTTTATTGTGCTTCTGTTGTGTTACTTACTGTATTTTATCTTGCTGTGCAGCACTTTGGAAACCTTTGTGTTTGTTTAAATCGTGCTATATAAATAAAATTGGATTGGATTGGATTGGATCTCACTGTTGTCCTCTTCTGTTGTGTTTCGCTTCTCTGCTCTCTTCTCTTCTCTTCTCTTCTCTTCTCTTCTCTTCTCTTCTCTTCTCTTCTCTTCTCTTCTCTTTTCCCACACTCCCTCACTTGTTTTGTCTCTTCCTCCCTCAGGTGCGTGGCTGTCCTGCCGGCCTGCTGGCAGTGCCGGACTTTGTATTTGCCAGGACCCAGGAGGGAGGGGAGGGGGTCACCCTGTGTCAGCGGTTCTACCCAGCGGAGAACGCTCCTCTCTGGGTCGCGGTATTCCACCTCCAGCTGGTCCTGGTGGGTCTGGTGATCCCAGGCCTGGTCCTGCTGGTGTGTTACGTACTGCGTCATCGTCACCAGGCTGACCCGGGGCCCACTGGGGGGCCAGAGGCAGAAGCGACGAGCGGTCAGGAGGACCACTGGTGCTCTGCTTCTTCTTGTGCTGGCTGCCGTACGGAGTGGGCATCTCCGTGGACGCTCTGCTGCGCCTGGAGGTGCTGCAACCACGAAGACGAACCGGGGCCTCGACCACCACAGAGTCCAAGTCCTCCAGTTTACATTCAAGTTAGTGTTGGCCTGTGCCGATGGTTGTGTGTGTGTGTGTGTGTGTGTGTGTGTGTGTGTGTGTGTGTGTGTGTGTGTGTGTGTGTGTGTGTGTGTGTGTGTGTGTGTGTGTGTGTGTGTGTGTGTGCTCCATTCTCTGTCATTACGGTAACACGGTCTGACCTGTTGGATTGGATGTGTTGCTGTTTTGTTTGTTTTTGTTTGCAACACCCGTGAACAGTATAACATACACGTCTTTGCTGCTTCTGCACTTTTCACATTGCACTTTATTATTTCATCACAATATCATAGACGATTGTCTGTCTGTCTTCACATCTGTGCTTATTTTTAATATTGTTGATATCTGTGTTCATTTGTAATGTTAAAATATAATATATAATAAAATGTAAATGTATGTTGAATGTTACAGTAATTTGCACATTTGGAGTTTGGGGAAACGTAATTTTGATCCCCTGTGTAATTCACAGTTACATAGTGTGATTGACAATAAAGTTCACTAACTTACAAATTGATAATAAAGCTCACTTGAACTTTAACTTGGAACATGGTTTAATAAAACAACAGTGAATAATGCATATTACTAGAATAGAAACAGAATAAATCAGAAAATTAGCTTTTTATAGCTTTTTTTTTAAACTCCTCAGACGAGAGCTGGGACACGAGGTCGGAGGCTCTGATCTTACAAGGTTGGTTTTCAGCCAAGAGACGCTAGGAAGGCAGAGAGCCTCCATTCTCCCTATAACAAGTCACAAGTCATTTATTTAACCATCACAATTACTCCAAGCTGTTTAATTAAGGTAAAAATGAAGCATAGTAAAAGTCTTGCATAGTTCCTCCTTAAATTAGATGATTCAGCAGTGGTTATTTGGTAAAGCTGACGCAAACCCTTTATTTTGTGCTGGCTCAGAAAAAGATTAGAAAAACTAGATGTGTCTATGAATCTTCTCTCCTCTCCCAACAAACACACACACACACACACACACACACACACACACACACACATACATCTAACTGCCCTATTAAGGGCATGTGTGGGACAAAACGACATCAATCATGTTTTTAATGATGGGAGGCTGTGGGTGGAGGTTGTGTGGCAGGTTGTGGGCCAGGACCATCTCCCAGGCATCCACCAGATGAACGTTCAGTCCTTTGAAAATGGTTCTGAGCACTTTATCTTGCTGCAGAGAGTACCAGTCGCTGTTGATCAGTACCTCATAAGGCCTCAGCGTTTTAAGGTTTGTGGTGCGGATGATGACCACTGTGTCTGGAGCTCTGTCCAGCAGCCGCACCACCGCCCTGCGGATGCTCTGCAGCCTGCGGATGTATACCTCAATGGGGTAAGTGACGAAGTGAGCCCAGATACCAATCGCTACAACAGTGCTTCTGCCTCCAGTTAAACCATCTAATTCATTGGCGATGTAATGAAGCTGGCTGGTGGGAACACTACCAAAGCGAATAGGAGGACCATGGCAGCGGTACGTCACCAAGATGTTGCGAGCATTATGTAAAGCCATGAAAGGTCCTACTCGCTTCACATTGTGCAGGTCGAAGTCAATGAGATCTGGAAGCATTCAATAAGGAACATATTAATCCACAGTGAGACTAACATCAAAACAGACGAAATACCTGCAGGTCGGGTACCTGGTACTGCTTCAATGAGGTGTTCAAACCACTGTCTGACGGTGGAGTCTCCATAAAGGTGGACCTGCATGCCTCTCAGACAGTCACCGATGGTGGAGTTGTTGAACTGTTGAACCTGGGCTCCCCTCAGTGCTCTCCAACTTCCTTTGTAGTAATAGCCAGTGTGTCCAGACTTCACATCACTGATGTTCACTTCTACTGGACATGAGGGGAAGTGTGAAGGATAGAGACGTCATTAAGTCTTCTTTTTTAAATTTGGGCTCAGGTCAATGTGTAATGTACCGGTCAATGTATTCTGATTTTCACTTTTCATTACCAGTTGTGCCCTTTACTCTCATTGCATAACCGTGCATGTAAACCTTTTTTTGTTTTGTTTTTTACAAAAATGTGGGCTTTTGATACAACTTCCAACAGCTGGTGCAACTTTTTACTTTCAGCCTTCTGATCTGTTTTTCACAGGAAGTTGCATTGAAGCCTGCATGAGAAAATTAAGATTAAAGGGATAGTTCAACAATTTGGCAAATTGGCCCATTGCCATAGCAGTAGGTTTGTTACCTTTATTTGTCGGTGTGAGCTATTTTTAGAACGGCGGCGCGCAGCCACAAGCTGCTCAGAGCTATGCTACGGAGGCTAATGGGATTTCTTGGTTTCCCTGATCAAATACACAATCCAACAACTCCAAAATGCTCTGGTGGACAAGTTGTTTTAGGCAAGGCAAGGCAAGGCAAGGCAAGGCATCTATATTTATACAGCGCATTTCATACCAAGGCAACTCAATGTGCTTTACATAAAGACAAAACTTTTTTTTTTTAAAGAGAAGCATAAAACAGAATAAAAACAAACACAAAAAACAGTTAATGTCCAATATGTATATATACACACACATAAAAGCAAACATTGGTTCTGTTTGCACAAAGAGGTAAATTAGCCAGGAAGCCTAATTTACCTCTAACAACCTGTTGCATATTTCAAGTAGAACCACAGTGATCATTATTGTAAAAATCCTGCTTTACCTGTTGTTTTTGGCAACACAATGACATTGGCAGGTCCTGAAGCATGGATAGAGACTTTCATGTTGACTTTACTGATGGAAAACAGAGTGAACATAATAAGATGGGTTACAGCAGACTGCTTAATTTGTGCTGCTTCAAAAACTGTAAAATAATTTAAAATATGAACATCTACTAGCTATAGGTAATACTACACTTTGCACAAAACGTAAGGAAATTTGTGTTTGGTAGATTATTTCTTTGTTGTAACAAAGCTTCTTGGAAATAAATGGGCGCAACCCAGATACTTAGCTCTGCTGCTCACCCCACAAATGCGTGTTCCTTAAAGTGTGACACCATTCAAAAGGGTAATAAACAGGCTTTCCAATGCTATAAGATTTATTTCAAAGAACCATTGTCACAACAAAGAAATAATCTACCAAACACAAATTTCCTTACTTTTTGTGCTGTTTTACACATTTGACTGTGTGAATGACTGTGTTACAGCAGCAAACAAATAACACACAAAACACAATACAAATAGAATAATGCGACCAATAGTTAGAATAAAGAAAAAAAAACACAATTTTACAAATACATACTGTTAAGATGTAAAGTCATTCAAAAAGCCGGTCCTACGTGTCTCTCCACTCCCTCACCTTTGAAAAAGCTGGTCCTCCTTAGCCTTGAGATTTCTGCTCCACCCTCCATTAGAGTGTATGACCCTGGTGTCACAGCTCAGGTTATTTGGCTTGTAACAGAACCACGGGTCACCTGTTTGGAGGTCAGTGTAGTTGCACAGCGGCTGCTGGGTCGGATGCAGACAGATGTTACAGGTGGTCGTCTCAGACACCGAGCCTGAGCGGAAGGTGCTTTGAAAGTAAACCCTGTCTGGCTGTTCCCTCGTCAGTCTTTGCAGGACGGTCACAGCCTCACCAGGGTGAACCAGTGTCACCTGATGGGATAGAGAAACAGAGCTTTCACTGAGAAAACAAGCACAGGCCTCGAGAGGGTGTGGGGTTCAATTTGAATAAAGACTTACAACAATATTGAACTTGAGTTTTTTGCATCACCTCAACCTCAGCGCTCCCCTCCCAGAGCAAAGAGAACACAGCAGAGTAGGAGCCATTGAGGTGATCCTCCATTTGCCCAGCCACACCTGCACCAAGCTCCAGGTTATGTAGACGGCTGACTAAGAAGTCCCCCCCAGATTGCTTGGGTTGGCCTCGGTAGTCGTACATTTTAATCAAAACCTCCAGCTGATCTCCTACACGCCACTGTCCTCCTCCCTTCTTTGGGAGAAGTGTGAAGGTGCTGTGAGCAGGATCGCTGGTCTGCTCCAAAGAAACCAGAGCTGCGGTTTCAGGCCACGCAATGGAGTCCAGTATGAGGTCCTCTTCCTGAGCGTCCTGCGTGGTCAGTGGCTTGAAGGTGCAGAAGCCGTGATGCATGTAAGGGTCGGTTAAAACTTTTGGGAGGATCATGGTGGAGTTGACTTCATGCTGAAAGTGAGACGGAGAGAAAGTATTGGAAACAAATGAGCCAGTGAAGAAGATGTTTCCTGCCACACAGAACGAAATTACTGTTGGTCACTTGTGGTGTTGAAGTTTTTTATGTTTGTAAGACATTAAATTGTGTGCATGTGAAAACTAACAGTGAACATTTCAAATAGGGTCAGCTACACTGATCTACTTTAAAAAAGTTGAGGCAACTCTTTGAATAATTAATTTATGTATCTCAGGCAAGATTAAATCTTTTGATTTAAACCCTGAACTTCCTGGTTGAGAAGCTCATGTGCTAACCGTCACACCACCATGCCACTACACAAACTACTTATATAAAAACTTCATTTTTAAAAGAATTATTCAAAGAAAAAAATACTGAACACATTTATTTTCAGACAGGTGCATGGGACAGTGACAAGCAGATCCCAAACTCTGCACATTGTCAAACTTGCAAGGAAGATATTTGGTGACTGCAGTGTGTGAATATGACTGTGTGCTGTTTGTGTCATTGCTCATTCATAGAACATATAAAAAATAAAGTCATTCATACCAAGTTTAACTTTGTTGAATCTAAATGGCTAAATATTACAAATACATTTAAAACTAAACCTATTTGTGTAAACATACAAACCTGAAATTTAATTGTTAATAACCCAAATTATATAAATTTACTTCACCTCAGATTGGCTTTTTTCAAAAGGGCAGGTCCTCCCCTCCTCTAAGATGATGTGATGTAGCACATAGATTAAAACGAACACAGCCAGTAACAGGAAGATGACTCCGTACTTTGGAAGGCTAAAGTTTGCCTCCCTCGTTTTACAAGCCTGGACCATCCTGATCAGGAATCTGTCTTCGTTTCTTCTCTGGCTGCTGCAACCTACTGTGACCAGTTAATCTGGAACTACAAGTAAAATATCAAACAAAAGAAAGTTGTAACCCACAACTTGTTCTTGTGAAATAATGTAAAACTCAAATTGTAAAATTCTCACTATCCAAATAGTTTGTCATGTCTGTCTGGCTCCTAGGGTTCCTACGCAAGTATGGAAAGTATATGGAAAAGTATGAAATTTTATTTTATACATTTCCAGGTTTGGAAAAGTATGGAAAATGGAAACTATTGTCTGGAAATATATTTATCTTAATACTTATCTGGTTTTGGTCTTATCTTAAGTTATTTGGGTTAATTATTCTGTTAGCTACAATCTCCTGGAAATGATTTGGTTACATATTGGCATACACATTCAGAATAATGAAAACAAAAGGTTGATTACATGCTTTTTTATATTATGCACATCTATTTACTCAAATATCACAAATTATTTGAATTTTTTTCCCGAGAAGTCTGGAAATTATAGGGTCTGGAAAAAGTATGGAATTTGGACATTTTAAATAATCCTGAAGTAAGGAAGTAAGGTTTATTTATATAGCACTTTTGACAGATAACAATCACAAAGTGCTTCACAATAAAATAAAATACAGCAGTAAAAACCTAAAAAATAAAATACAATGAATAAAACAATTTAACACATTAAAGCAGATATCAGTGGAATGTTTTTGTTAATATAAGTCCTAAATAGTCCTATTTTCCGTCAGCAATCACTTACATGAAGTATTTCAGCCTAAACACGAGTCTCTCCGTCACTCTGCTCTGCTGTAACCCGAGGAGAAAATTTTCCTTGTGGGATACAAGTGTTATCCAATGAGGAGAGAGAACGGCATGAAGGGCTGTGTGTGCAGCCAAGGGATGCGCGTGAATGTGGTGACGTAGCACGAGGACCAATTGATGCCTGACAAGGGCGGGGGCTGCTAACTCATGGTGTGTTCAAAGAAACTCGTACTTTGTGTTTTTCCTTCCTGTGAAGTCATACCAGTTCGATCTGGTACGAGTTCACGGGTCGGAAGTTACGAGTGGCCATTATAGGGAACTTTCACAGACAACAGGATGGTAAAAACACGAGCTACGGGTTACCTGGAACGCTACCAAGTCGTAGTTGTGACTTGAAGCTGTAACTTACGGTTTCAAAAGCCTGCCTTGAACACAGCATTAGCCGAAACGGCCGTGAAGCTGATATCTGCTTTAACTAAAAGCTTGCTTAAATAAAAAAGTTTTCAGTTGTTTCCTAAAAGAGTCCACAGATTCTGAACATCTTAGACTAAAAGAAAGAGGCAGGGCATTCCAACGGCAGGGCAGAATACCCGGCCTTCCTGGAGTCCCTTGGAGGGGTGCTGGAAAGTGCTCCAACTGGGGACTCCATTGTTCTACTGGGGGACTTAAACGCTCACGTGGGCACGTGGGAGGAACGGCTTCCCCGATCTGAACCCGAGTGGTGTTTTGTTGTTGGACTTCTGTGCTAGTCACAGTTTTGTCGATAACGAACACCATGTTCAGGCATAAGGGTGTCCATCAGTGCACGTGGCACCAGGACACCCTAGCCCGGAGGTCGATGATCGACTTTGTAGTCGTGTCATCTGATCTCCGGCTGTATGTCTTGGACACTCGGGTGAAGAGAGGGGCTGAGCTGTCAACTGACCACCACCTGGTGAAGCTCCTATGTGGCAAGGCACCGGGGGTGGATGAGATCCGCCTCAAGTACCTCCAGTACCTTAAGTCTCTGGATGTTGTGGGGCTGTCGTGGCTGATGCCTCTGCAACATCGCGTGGCAGTTGGGGACAGTGCCTCTGGACTGGCAGACCAGGGTGGTGGTCCCTCTCTTCAAAAAGGGGGACCGAGGGGTGTGTTCCAACTATTGGGGGATCACACTCCTCAGCCTCCCCGGGAATGTCTATTCCAGGGTACTGGACAATGCGGTTTTCATCCTGGTCGTGGAACACTGGACCAGCTCTATACCCTCCACAGGGTGCTCGAGGGTTTGTGGGAGTTTGCCCAACCAGTCCACATGTGCTGGACTCGGAGAAAGCATTCTGTGGGAGATGCTCCGGGACTATGGGGTCGGAGGCCCTCTGCTGAGGGCTGCACAGTCCCTGTAAGACCGGAGCAGGAGCTTGGTTCGCATTGCCGGCAGTAAGTCGGCCTCCAGCAGGGCTGCCCTTTGTCACCGGTTCTGTTCATTATTTTCATGGACAGAATTTCTAGGCACCAGGACCTCCAGCATGCACTGGTTTGCAGCCGAGTGTGAAGCGGCTGGGATGAGAATCAGCACCTCCAAGTCCGAGGCCATGGTTCTCGACCGGAAAAGGGGGGGCTTGCCCCCTCCAGGTCGGGGGAGAGTTCCTGCCTCAGGTGGAGGAGTTTAAGTATCTTGGGGTCTTGTTCACGAGTGAGGAAAGGATGGAACACAAGACTGACAGCCGGATCGGTGCAGCGGCCGCAGTAATGCAGTCATTGTATCGGTCCGTCGTGGTGAAGGAGTTAACCTGAAAGGCAAAGCTCTACGTTGGCCAGGTGTACTGCACCGTGTCAGGTATGCAGCAGGACCAGTGGTACAGCGTTGTCCAGGATTAAGCTGGCTTGTGTGATGAGTTCAGTCTTATTTGTCAGTGCTTTGTTATGTTTTCATGCTTGTTTCTCAGCATTATGCTGAGAAACAAGCTTGTGGCCTAAAATAAATCTAGACCAGTTTATGTAAGGCGAGACACTACAGACAAAAACACAGTTTTTTCATGCACTGATCATTTTTGAGATTTTGGGCTATTTTCCTTCCTTAACATTATTATTATGAAGAATATTCTTTCAGAAAAGTTGAAAGAAATAGTAGAAAATCCACATTAAGGTGGTTATTTTACTTCATTTTGCAACAGCTGAAGATTAAATATAAGAACATTTTGTCTGGTAAGTGCTTCAATATACAAGGTGTATAAATTATTTGTATATTATTATTTGGACAATCTGTCAGACATCCGAAGAAGCAGTCCTGGCAGATGCAAAGACTCAGTGTAAAAAGAAAAAGCTGCAGGATATGCAGCTTGATAGAGAATTATTTTCTTCTTTTTTTTTAAAGGTGTAAGCTACAAGTTGAATTCCTTCCAGCCAGTAGGTGTTGCACTCGCAACCTTCAATTGTACTGGTAGCCAGGTTCACCTATTGACCCTTTGCACACAAATAGCCATACGTAATTAGATTATGCAATGTTTGTTCCGTTTACAAAGATTTTCAAAAAAAATTGCAATACATTTTTGTTTGTCTTAATGTAAGTAATCAACTCAGTAATTTTCAAGGAGATATCTTAAGGTTAGAAATTTTAACCTATTCACGTGAGAAAAATAAGAAAGGGCTATATTTTGGTCTTTTTCAAAACTTTCCCCTAATGGGATTCTTCAGGGCTTTTTTCCCCTCACTCAGGACATGTTGAGTTGAGTTTGCTTCTGTTGCAATTTGTTCAACCTTTTTTTTTCATAAAATGACTGGACTAATGGTGATTTACTGTATTCTCTGCAGCTAGCCTGCTCCAGACCAAGCAAACAGCCAGGCTTAGTAATTCAGTGAAGTCAAGAGTCATTCTGATCACAAATCAACATGTTTTGTACAGTTATTCCATATTCTTATGTACGTATTGTCATCATTTTTTATTGCGTGGAAGTGTGGGGCAATACCTATGCGAGTAACATCACTCCTCTCTTTCTTCTGCAGAAAAGAACAGTACAAGTTATTCACAAGGGAGGCAACAGAGAACCCTCAAATAGATTTTTATTTTTATTTCTGCAGGTTTATTGAAAGTGGCTGATCTAATAGATCTTCAGACCTTAATGTATAAAGCAAAGAATAGATCATTACCAGAACATTTAAAAAACTTGTTCAAGCTGGAGGAAGAGGATAACAGATTGAAGCTTGATTTTAAACATACATTTGCAAGGCTAAGCTCAAAACAAATGTGTATTTTTGTTGCAGGTATAAAACTATGGTATTTACAAAGCAAGGAACTGAAAAGTTGTAAAAGTATATCTCAGTTTAAGAAAAATGTTTAAAAAAGAAAAAAAGAAGCGCCTACAAAAAAGAAGAAGGAGAAAGAGAAAAAGAAGGGGGGAAAAAAGACGGGGGGTGTCCACTGCTATTTTTGCTTGTTTGTTTACTTGTTATAATCATATGCTACATCATCTTTAATTTTTTGAAATAGTGTATAATACTGTATTGGTGTTGATATTAAGCCAATTATAACTATAGAAAGGGGCAGGTACTATAAGTTTTTCTTCATCCTGCTCCTTTTTATTTATGGTGATTACTACACCATGTGTACTACATCATGTAACGTAATGTACAAGTATGTAAACCATGAATGGAATAAATCGAAATGAATGAATTAATGAATTTTTAACCAAACAAAATACATTTACAATCATGAAAAAAAACATGCAACATTTAGGCTAATTTTGAAATCATAGGCCTTTTCATGTGTTTATCAGTATCAGTTATATTGCATTGTGGTATACACCACAGCGTCTATGTTTAGCTTTGCCCGGCCTCTCTCTCTCAGTCCATCGACAGACAGGTTAAAAATCAATAATCATGTCAGCCTTAGGCCACGTTAGTTTATACAGTCTATGTATTTGTACATGAAGTGAAGTGCCTCCCTACTCATCACTTCCTGTTGTTTCCTCCTTTTCTCTCAGTGTCTGTGAAGAACTATAATAATAATAATAATAACAACAACGTTGATTAACACTTACCTCCCTCAGACTTCAGTTTCTCTCCTCTACTCCGTCCACTTTGACACTTTAACAGACATCAGATTTGTTTAATACTTATAGTTTTGTTTCACTGGCTCCTCCTTCTTGTTCTCTTAGATTAGATAAGATTAGAAAAACTGTTTATCACAGGAAATCATCTTTGGTGTGCCTCTAAATATTAAAGCAGAAGTAAGCGATCCGGTCGTTTTGGCTAATGCTGCGTTCCAGGTAGGCTTTTGAAACCGTAAATTACAGCTTCAAGTCACGACTTACGACTTTGTAGCGTTCCAGGCAACCCACTCGTGTTTTTCCGACCTGTTTTACCTGTGAAAGTCACTATAACGGCCACTCGTAACTTCCGACCCGTGAACTCGTACCAGATCGAACTGGTACGACTTCACAGGTCGGAAAAACACGAGTTACAGGTTGCCTTGAATGCACCATAACTTCTTGTCAGCCGACGGAGTTAGCAGCCAGCGCCCTCGTCATGGATCTATTGGTCCTCGTCCCTACGTCACCACATTCACGCGCATCCCTTGGCTGCACACACAGCCCTTCATGCCGTTCTCTCTCCTCACTGGATAAAAATTGTAGGATACAAGAAAAGTTTTCTCCTCGGCTCAGAGCAGAGCAGAGTGACTGAGAGACCCGTGTTTCAGACCAAACACTTTATGTAAGTGATTGCTGTCGGAAGATATAACTATTTAAGACTTATATTAACACAAAAATATCACATACGTCTGCTTTAAAAGAAGACAGACACTCTTCATACATGATGAAAGAAATTAAACAAAATAAAACAAAATCAGGCATTGATACTAAAAGGAGGGGAAAACACAAGCATACTGCATGTTGATTAAAGTGCTTAAAGTACAGACACGGTGATCAGTGGTGTGGTGCTCTTGAATTGTTCAGTTTTTGTTGGGAATGTGTATGGCTGTGGGGATGAATGAAGGGTAGGGTCTTCTGTGATGGTCTGAGCTCTCTTTGTGACCGCTTGAGTATGAAGCTCTGATAGTGAGGTTTGAGTGTTTCCTGTTATTTTACTTGCTTGTTTAGTGATCAGGGAGAGCTTAGATTTATTTTTTACTGAGGTGTGTGTGTGTGTGAACCAGGATGTGATGTTAAGCTCTAGCTTAAAGTTATCTTAAAATAGCCTAGAACAATAGCTGAGGTATGAAGTCCACATGCATCACTGTTAGGATTTTTATCTGAAAGAAGCTTATTTTAAAATATATGAAGCTGTTAACTAGGTGCTCATCACAGCTTACAATGCGTTATTGTCTTCTCAGACAGGATATGACCCCTGACATGTAAAGGAAGAAAACTAGTAGCCCACTTTTTAGTTGCCCCCTCTGGTTGAGACAACTTACCCATGTGACAACAACACCTATTCCTCTTGGTATCACACCTGCATGGATTCATTCAATGTGAGCCTATGAATAAATATTGAGCTATAGGATACAGCAGCGGTAGAAGAGCTGTTGACATATTTCCTGTTTAAAAGCACAAAGGTATTACAAGTAAAATAAACTGAGAGTATCAGAAATAAAAGCTTCTATTTACACAAAATACTTCTGTCTTTTCTTATATTTATTACTGTATATATTATCATATTTATTAAAAGAATTTCAAAAAAATTCAAATTGCACTCATTATCTACTCATCCTCATGTCGACTAAGGGCTGGGAGACGTTTCGGTAACACTTAACTTGAAGGTATCGTCATAAGAGTGACATGACACAGTCATGAACGTGTCATAAACATTATGTCAATGTCATAACGTTGTCATTAAGTGTCATTCGGTTTTTGTAGGGTTAGGTTTAGGGTTAACCGAATGACACTTAATGACAATGTTATGACATTGACATAATGTTTATGACACGTTCATGACTGTGTCATGTCACTCTTATGACAGTGTCATGTCACTCTTATGACGATACCTTCAAGTAAAGTGTTACCGAAGTTTCAGAGTCCTCCGTGGCTTCTCTGAGTTACAGGGGTCTCGGCGTAGCAGTGCATGTCCATATAACGGTTGCAAATGGATACCACTTTTCTTCGTAACAAAAGACACACCAAAAAACATCCAAATACCTCGTGAGATTTGCACCGGCGTCAGTGCGATTACTGACACCGGCGCAAATCGCGCAAGATTTGGACGGACCAGGAAGAGGAGCTTCCGCTGCAAACAAGCTTGAAATATAGACTTATTTAATTTTTTCAATACAAGACGGACATTACAGACGAGCACTATGGAGGTATTTGGATGTTTTTTGGTGTGTCTTTTTGTTACGAAGAAAAGTGGTATCCATTTGCAACCGTCATATGGACATGCAGTGCTGCACGGAGCCCCGCTGTAACTCAGAGAAGCCACGGATAACTCTGAAACTTCTCCCAGCCCTTAGTCGACATGAGGGTGAGTAGATAATGAGTGAAATTTCAATTTTGAGTGAACTATCCCTTTAACATTAATTCAGTTATGGACACATCCCATGAGGTTTGTTTTAATCCTGTGATTCTGTCACTTTAAGTTTAGTGTGTGGGGAAATTCCCCACCCCCATGAATACACACAGTGACATAGAGACATATATCAACACACATACACCAACACCCACACACACGCGGGGACAGCGCCCGACCGGCCCCTCCCCCTCCCCCTCCCCCTCCAAAGTTTCACCCAGGTGCGAGTCTGATGCATTACATCCATGGTCTGATGCAGCCGCGGCACTCCTGCTGAAAATAAATGTCCTTGCTCTGTGCTTTGGTTAGGTTTAGGCAATGTAGAAAGGAGTTGGTTAAGTTTAGTAAAAAGGTTAGGTAGAGGCCAATAAAATTGCAGTTAATATGTATCTCCCCCGGGAGTCGCTACCACCGCAATTAGGCTTGTTTACTCCGTGCCGTAAGCCATTCAAGATTTTTTCAGGTTCGGAATGGCACCCTTTCTTTCAGGTTCGTAATGGCACCCTTTTCCCATAAATAATTAAGGGTCGGCATTCCGACAAATTAAAGTAAACGTTCGGAGTGGCGGCCCTTCGGAATGGCACCCTGGAACCGACATGGCCAGACCTGTTCTCTTCACACAATCAACACCTGCACACATGTACTCTTCACTCATGCACACCTTACACTACTGATTCCACTGATCCTCCACACTCCATATTGTAAATATGTTTCTTTGATGGCTTAATTTGGTTCAATTTGGTTTAATAAAGTACTGATTTGAACATTTACATGGTGTTGTCTGTCTCCATTTTTGTTGTGACCCTTCAGGTCATGACAATGTAAATTGAGTGGGCCACTTTGCTTTGTTATTAATAAATCCAGATTTTCATGGTTTTATGTTTTTTCTTTTTTTAAATCAGAGGGTGTTCCCACCATTCCCATTGTGACATTTACAGGCGTTAAAGGGATAGTTCAACATTTTGGCAAATTGGCCCATTGCCATAATCCCTGTCATAGCAGCAGGTTCGTTACCTTTAATTGTCGGTGCAAGCTATTTTTAGAACGGCGGAGCAGAGCCGCGAGCTGCTCAGAGCTATGCTATGGAGGCTAATGGGATTTCTTGGTTTCCCTCATCAAGCTCATCAAATACACAATCCAACAACTCCAAAAAGCTCTGGTGGACAAGTTGTGACCGGCACATTCACCACACTATGAGATAATAACTGAACGTTACCAAACAGAGTTTGACAGAGCAGTCTCTCGAAAACAGCTCAGTTTTGTAACGTTCTGTTATTATCTCATAGCGTGGTGAATGTGCAGGTCACAACTTGTCCACCAGAGCGTTTTGGAGTTGTTGGATTGTGTATTTGATGAGTTTGATGAGGAAAACCAAGAAATCCCATGAGCTTCCGTAGCGTAGCTCTGAGCAGCTCACGGCTCTGCTCCGCCGTTCTAAAAATAGCTTGCACCGACAATTAAAGGTAACGAACCTACTGCTATGACTATAGGGATTATGGCAATGGGGCAATTTGCCAAAAATTTTGAACTATCCCTTTAACACTGGCCTGCTTTTTGTTACATCCCACATCCTTGATAAATGCTCTGTCTTTTTCATTAGGCCTGTATGGTTAATCTGAAACAGAAAGATTTAATAAAATTAGGTTGTTCTTAAGAAATCTTGTAAGATATTGCTTTATGCACAGCTCCACTACTTCCTGAAATAAGCCAGCTCCTTTATTTCCTGTTTTACATTATTGGACCAACTGATTAATCCAGGTCTGACCTCACAACAATGGTCAGGTACACCTGGATTAATCAATTGGTCAAATAAAAAAAAAACAGGAATTAAAGAGCTGTCTTATTTCAGGAAGTAGTGGAGCTGTGCATAAAGCCCGTTTACATTGAATATTAGTCAGTAGGGATAAGTAGTCAACAAGTATCAAATAACAAGACGCCATGGACTGGTGTTCCTCCCGTCCTCCGCAGTTTTTTCAGTCACCAGCCGCCACTGGTTTTAGCCTATGTATGCTCGTGCACAACTCTCATTAATTATTCAATCATATAGCCGGTGCATATTCAATCATATAGGTGGGGCAGTTTATGTGTGTCTCACTTTATCCTTATAATAAGTAAGACAGCTGAGGTAACATGTAATACAGTCAAATGACAATTAAAACTGTTCAAGCAGGTATATTAAAATACCTGTATTCAATTTTTACTCCTTTAAAACCAGTCAGTATTATAATAACAATACCATTATCACTGGATTATGAGCCCTGGCAGACAGCTTGTCGTATCCAGTGATCTTCAGATATCATTATCAGCATCTGCACAACTGCTATTTTCATGTGCATCCAACTGAGTTAACAGCTGAGTCTTAAAGCAGAAGTAAACGGAATGTTTGTGTTAATATAAGGGTGTTTTCACACCTGCAGTGTTAGTGCGCACAAAATTTAGATCGCACTAAATTTGGTCCCGTTTGGGTCAGTGTGAAAGCACATCGCACTCTAATGCGCACCAAAACTAGTGCGGCCTGAGGAGGTGGTCTCGGACTCTGGTGCGCACTAGTTGATGTGTGAAAGCAACCGCACTCTGGTGCGACCCAACTGCCAGGCAAACTCAACAAGTTTGAGCTAAAAGGGCTACCGTAGTCGTTGACAACGGGTTAATGCAGCGGGGAGACCGCCCGGTGCTCCGGTCCTACGCATCTCTGTCCCCACAAACGAAGCAGCAGCAGCGGGGCAGCCGGTCGCTGCGTGTCCGCTGAGTCCGCTCAGACACCGGACAGGTCAGCGGCTCCGTCCCTTGGGTCCGCGGAGCAGCTGATTACCGAGAAGTACCACACTAGAAAAGTAGATCGGAACTATCGTTTACCAAGAGTTATACATACAAACAATATAGAAATGAATGACCAGAGCTACTAACAACCGGCCCTACTTGAGTCTCCATCATGAAAGTTTTATCAATCAGCGCTTCCAGATTTCAACCGGTAGTCATGGAGACATGACGCTCTCCAAGTGTGAAAAGCAACCGCACTAACTGAAAAATGAAACAATGTATCATTTTAAAATTTGGTGCGCACTAGGGTGCGCACTAAAAATGTGTGAAAACACCCTAAGTCTTAAATAGTTATATCTTCCGACAGCAATCACTTATATAAAGAATTTGGTCAGAAACACGGGTCTGTCAGTCACTCTGTTCTGCTGTAAGCCGAGGAGAAAACTTTCCTTGTATCCTACAACCTTTATCCAATGAGGAGAGAGAACGGCATAAAGGGGCGGTCCTCTCTGTGTGTGCAGCCAAGGGATGTGCATGAATGTGGTGACGAATGTAGGGACGAGGACGGGGGCTGCTAACTCCATCGGCTGACAAGAAGTTAGCCAAAACGACCGGATCTGCTTTAAAACAACAGGGAAAGAAGAAATGTAGTTAACAGCTGTAGCTACTAAGACAGAGGAGACTTGAACTGACAGAAAATTTAAGTTTTAATCACTGATTGATCCAAGTTGTGTAAACATTTGTTACATAATTGTTTTAGTTTATATGTATTTACAACTGCACTCAGGTAAAGTAAAGCAAAACTAGAACTAAATGACTTTCATGTAGAAACACCAGTTTTAGGACAATAAGGCACTAAGTTTCCATGACACCAACAAATGAATATAAAAAAACTTTTCACATAATTAATTTCTAGCAGTAAAGACAGAATAAAATTAGTTTATGTGACCCAATAATCAATAATAGTGAAACATAAACCTTACAAACTAAAACAGATGATGATAGAAGTTAAAGAAAAAATACAAAGTAGCTACATGATAGAGTCATTACAATGAATGTTACACTGTTGGTAAATAAAAACAAAATCATTGTTGAGTTGTTTCAGTTTTGTACATTAACACAGTTCTGGATGATTCAGAGCCCAAAATCAGCGAGCTAAATATTTCAGTGACCCTCAACATAAAATCAAATGTGTTTTAAAGACAAAATGACAGGTGAGCAGGTGTAGAAGCAGGTTGGCTGTGAAGTGTCATGATGAGTTTAGAGTTTAATAAACCTCAAACCATCATGACAGAAATGCTAACGTCCCTGAACATCACAGACTGATCTCTGAGGGACAGATTTTGATATCAGAGGTTTCAGCATCACCAGCTTTTCCTATATTAAAATATGGGAAGAGTTTCTCAGTGAAAGTGTCTCTGTGAGTGCAGATGTGAGTCATGTCTTCAGGGTCGTAGAAGGACACCTCCCCCCTGTCATAGTCCAGCTGGACTCTGATCCTCTGGAGACTCTTCTTCACTGTCACCGTCTTACCAGCAACATTGGTGTATTCTCCATCACCAAACAATATACACCAGTTTCCATCTACTGGTGAAGCAAATATCTTTCCCTTCCTGTCAACTGACTCTTTAGCCAAACCCACAATCCAGCCAGGATGATCTCCCACCTTCACCTCCCAGCTGTGTTTCCCTGAGCTGAAGCCCTCAGAGCCTAGGACATCTGCATAGTAAGTGAATCTCTCTGGATTGTCAGGAAGCTGCTGCTTTGTGTCTCCATTTCTCACACTGGTCAGATCATCAGACAGATAGAGACGGGGGTCTGCAGTGTTTGGGTCCAGGATGACAGGAGTGAAGTGGACCTTCTCCTTGATCTTCTCCCAGACTCTGAAGGACAGGTTGCCCAGGTGTTTGGCCTCATCTATCAGAGCTCCTGAGAGCAGCTGTGGATCTGACAGTGAGCACTGGGCTCTGGCTCTGGTCTGAGTGGCTTTATAACTGCTGAGGAACGCCACCTTGTGTTTCTGCAGCTCTTCTTCAACAGCACAGATACTGTCTGACAGAGAGGAGATCTGCTCCTCAATCATCTTCATCTCTCTGCTCATAGTCTTCCCCTTCTGCTCCTCTTCCTCCCTCAGAGCTGCCAGTCTGGACTCCTCTTCCTCTTTCAGGAGCTGGTGGAGCTTGTTGAACTCTGCTCTGATCCTCCTCTCTGTGGACGACAGCTGCTTCTTGGAGTGTTCAATCATTTCATTGTAGGTTTTTTCCACTTTCTCGCATTTGTTCTTCTTGTCCTGCAGAGACTCTAATTCAGATTTCAGCTGCTGCTTCAGGTCACTGACTGCTTCTTCTATAGGAACAACTTTATGTCCATGGTGGAGAGGAAACTCACAGACAGGACACACAGCTTTCTGCTCGTCCTCACAGAACCAATAAGGGACGTCTGGATGTTCATCACAAACCACCTCCTCCTTCTCTTTTTCCTTGTCTTCTTCCTCCTCTTCCTCCTCCTTATCTTTTTCCTCCTCCTCTTCCTCTTCCTTCTGTTTTTCTTCCTCAGGTGAACCACTGTCAGTGGCGCAAAAAGTGGGTATGCACTATATGCGGCGCATAGGGGCGCCGCGCTAGAGGGGGCGCCAAAGCGATGGGGGAAAAATGATTTTGAGTCGGCATTTTCTGTATTTAACAGCTGTTTGTGCATGTGTAAATGATATGATCAATAACAGAGAGGCATGCCACTAGTTAGGCGCCCCTCCCCTCCCTCACCCCCCCCCCCGTCCTCTCATGGCCGGTTTTAGCTATGGGCAATATGGGCCCAGGGCGCAATGTTCGTGAGGGTGCAGGAGCGCTCTCCAAAAAAAAAAAAAAAACTCGCCAGTTTTCTCTACCGCTCATTTCCACGTCAAGTTAGTGGAGTGGGCGCCCAGATGTCACCTTGCTGCTGAGAGTCATGTTGTGTGTGTGTGTCAGAAGAGGCAAGGGGTTGGGGGGGAGGCGTGGGATCAACTTGCGACTGCTGAGGTTGTATCAGAGTCTCACGTCGGATGCTCCGCCGGCCCAGAGCGGAGCGCTAAACTCCTCGCCCGTCTCCGCTGAAGTTGGCTCCATTTTGGTAATGTTGCTATGGGATGCCCAGCAATATTCCTCTTCTTCCTCTTCAATGTCCGGTCTCTGGTCAACAACATGAATAAACTGCGACAGGATCACGTTGTTAAACGGATCCTGGACTGTCGTGATGTTTATAATGAGCGTAGTTTAACCGCAACGTCACGCTGTTTCCAAAACCACACCGACTTCAGCAGAGAAGTGAGTTTAGGTAGGTTTTTAGAGTTAGCCTACAGGTTTAACAGTGGCTCCTGTCATTGCTTTATTTTCAAAATATCATGTTGCTGCCCTACACTCACAAACAAAACCTATTTTAAATTGTGTATTTTTTTGAGGGTATTCTTGTATTAGAGGTTCAGAGGCTGTAGTCTGGACTGTGAGCAGAGAAAGCTGCCCAGCTTTAATATAACCTAAGCCTGATTGGCTATTTAAAAAATCATTTAAATATTATTTAATTTAAAGGAGCCACTGTAGCCTATAAGATCATGTGTAAGATTAAATTCAGTGTTAAAAGCGCCTAGCAGGGCCGGCTCTACGCAGGGGCAAGAGGGGGCAGCGCCCCCTCAAATAAATGTTTTGCCCACTCAAATCCAAATTTTAGAAGTTGAGAAAGCACATTTTTATATAGGCCTACTCAAAAAATGTGTACATTACAAGTTGACAAAATTATCTGCAGTAGCACAAAAATCCGCCGAAAAAGGGACAATGTCCTGTTCTAAAATGTTCTGTTTTTTTTTCTTTAGTATTCGTAAGACTAGCTTTCCGTTTTGTAAATCTTGACCATAGTAGAACCCCCCCCCCCCCCCCATCTCAGAGTACACCAGAATGCTTCACTCACATATTAAAATCACAAAAATTTTCTGGGGGGGGGATGCCCCCAGTCCCCCCTACAGGGGTTTAGCTACTCACCTTTTTCACCCCCTCTGGGTTTGCAATGCATCTTCAGGTACAGTATATGTAGGATATGTAGGTTGGACACATAGCCAACAACCCAATTCAATGAAGAAAACACTGTTACTATAAGCACGGAGAAAAAAAAGTGCTGGAGCATGATGTGTTCACATGATGCCCCCTTCACATTTCTGACTGCCCCTATGCCTGCCTAGAACCGGCCATGGCGCCCAGGCAGGCGATTTTGAAGTAAGAAGTAATCCAATAAGTAGCCTATTCAGAATACATTACTTTGAGTCATCCAAATATTACCGATAACAGATTTTGTAATCAGTAATCTGTAGGGGAATACATTTTACAAGTAATCCTCCCAACACTGATTGTAGGCTATATAATAAAATAACACAAATAATATAATATATTCTTGTGTTTGTTTGTTGGTGGGGCGCCAAGAGATTGTTCGCCCACGGGGGGGGGCGCCTGTGATATGTCTGCATACCCCCCAGAAAGTAGGTAGTTGCGCCCCTGACCACTGTTCTGCTTCCCAACAAAGGAGTCAGCCAGTTCTTTGAGCGAATAGTTTATGGATGGATAATCCTTTGAAGCTTTCCTTTTACAAATGGGACAGTTTTTGTTTTTAGCTTGTTCCCAGAATTGTTGCAAGCAGCTTGAACAGAAGCTGTGGTTGCAGCTCAGAGACACAGGATCTCTGAAAGTCTCTGAACACACGTGACAACTCAGGAAACTTTCAAAGAGAGCAGCTTTCTCAGCCATATCCTCTGATTTCCAGATTTCTTTAAATCAACAACAAGACTCACCGAGGTTCAGTCCCTTCGACTTTCTCTGTACAATCCACTGAGTCTGTGTTGTTCGGTAAAGATTCAAACCTGTAATGTGACGTCTCGTCTCTGCTCAACTGTTTTCAGTTTCATTTACTCTGTTATGGGTGGAGAAATGGTTGAAACGAAACTGTTATTAGTTTATTTGTCCACTAGGTGGTGCTGAGAAACTGCACTAAAAATGATCAAATTAATTGTTAGTCAGTAAATATTAGGAACTAAGGATGATTAACTGAATATTAAAACTTTAATATGATCAGTTGACAGTAACTAAAAACATTTACTTAAACCTTAGCGTCAAGTTGTATGCCATGTAATTCACTACGTTTTAAAGTATGATCTACATTTTATTACACTAAATTTAATTTGTGAGTATAGGCCTATGATATGAAGTATAAGATTGTTCATCAAACATATATGATCTCTGTCATGTCAACACTGTCATCTTATAATATAAAGAATATTCCCATTTTCAATGTCATTTTATTATTTAGAACACTTTCATTGTCTAAACTCTTCTGTCCCATTTAAAAACATGTTTTTATTACATATAATCACATTCAGAAATGTCATGATGAGATTTGGGGTTTTGTTCATTACACTGTCCAACACTGTAAAAAAAAATATATAATATTTTCAACTTTCAACTACACCAATAAAAAGCAGCAATAATAGTAACTCCATAATATTACTTAGGATATAATATGTATTTTGCAATGTTCAAATAAAGACTTTTGACTTCCATTAAAGGCAAATACCTTTTTATAAAATGTTAGTTTTTTAACTGATAGAATATTAATTCAATAAAATGTCTGCTCATTATGCAGTAGGCCTAAAATAAAGCTGACATGAACAGATACACTTCTGGATTTATATACAATCATGTAGTGAGGTGCAACCTGTAATAAACAAGAGATTACAGGTTACAGGGCGTGTTTGTGTGGCGGTGCCGCAGAGACGAAAGCTGGGACACCGGGTCGGAGGCTCTGATCTTACAAGGTTGGTTTTCAGCCAAGAGACGCTAGGTGGAAGGCAGAGAGCCTCCATTCTCCCTATGACAAGTTACAAGTCATTTATTTAACCATCACAATTACTCCAAAGCTGTTTAATTAAAAATGAAGCATAGTTAAGGGAAAAAAAATCTTGCATAGTTCCTCTTTAAATGAGATGATTCAGCAGTGGTTATTTGTTAAAGCCAACCCAAACCCTTTATTTTGTGCTGGCTCAGAAAAAGAGTGTGTGTGTTTGAAAAAAGCAGCACCTGGTGGAAATATGTAAATTCAGCATGTGTCTATGAATCTTCTCTCCTCTCCCAACAAACACACACACATCTAGCCGCCATATTAAGGACATATGTAGGACAAAACGACATCAATCATGTTTTTAATGATGGGAGGCTGTGGGTGGAGGTTGTGTGGCAGGTGGTGGGCCAGGACCATCTCCCAGGCATCCACCAGATGAACGTTGAGTCCTTTGAAAATGGCTCTGAGCACTTTATCACCCTGCAGAGAGTACCAGTCGCTGTTGGTCAGTGTCTCATAAAGCGTCAGCGCTTTAGGGTTTGCGGTGCGGATGATGACCACTGTGTCTGGAGCTCTGTCCAGCAGCCGCACCACGGCCCTGCGGATGCTCTGCAGCCTGCGGATGTGTACCTCAATGGGGTAAGTGCTGAAGTGAGACCAGATGCCAATAGCTACAACAGTGCTTCTGTCTCCAGTTAAACTGTCTAATTCATTGGCGATGTAACGGAGCTGGCTGGTGGGAACATTACCAAAGCGAATAGGAGGACCATGGCAGCGGTACGTCACCAAGGTGTTGCGAGCATTATGTAAAGCCATGAAAGGTCCAGCTTGCTTCAGACTGTGCAGGTCGAACTCAATGAGATCTGGAAGCATTCAACAAGAAACGAAGAATTAATTCCACAGCGAGAATAACATCAAACAGAAGAAATACCTCCAGATCAGGTACCTGGTACTGCTTTGGTGAGGTGTTCAAACCACTGTCTGATGGTGGAGTCTCCATAAAGGTGGACCTGCATGCCTTTCAGACAGCCACCGATGGTGGCGGTGTTGAATTGTTGAACCTGGGCTCCCCTCAGTGCTCTCCAACTTCCTTTGTAGTAATAACCGGCGTGTCCAGACTTCACATCACTGATGTTCACTTCTGCTGGACATGAGGGGAAGTGTGAAGGATAGACGTCAGTAAGTTCTCTTTTTTAAATTTGGGCTCAGGTCAATGTGTTGTCACTGAAAACAAATCTTTATCCGAGCCAAAATCAGCCAACAATCTCTAAACCTCCCTATGCCCATCTCTCTCCCTCTGTCTCAATGTCAAATATGTATTGGTCATTATCTGCATTTATTGATCCTTCTATCATTACATTATTATTATTGTTGACTAGGTTTTAATGAGAGAATTATATGTACTGTGCATTGATGTTTTCATGGAAGCATTTTTTAAATTCCACTGTACTGCTTTTTGTGCAATGACAAAATGATCTGATTTTCACTTTGCATCACTAATTGTGCCCTTTCCTCTCTGCGTAACCGTGCATGTAAACTTCTTTTTTTTTTTTTTACAAAAATGTGGGCTTTCGATTCAACTTCCAATAGCTGGTGCAACTTTTTACTTTCAGCCTTCTGATCTGTTTTTCACTGTAAGTTGCATTGAAGCCAGCATGAGAAAATTAAGATTACCGGTAAATGTATTGTCTGTTGTGCAGGAAATTTTGCTTCGCTTTCCCACAGCCACAAGAAACACACACAAGTATACAAAAAAAATATGGAAATGGTGAATAAAAACACTGATTGAGCAGCATATACCCACCACCACCCACACATACAATCAAACATCGGTTCTGTTTGCACAAAGCTTCCTGCCTGATTTACCTCTAACAACCTGTCGTATATTTAAAGTAGAACAACATTGATCATGATTGTCAAAATCCTGCTTTACCTGTTGTTTTTGGCAACACAGTGACACTGGCAGGTCCTGAAGCCTTAATAGAGCGTTTCATGTTGACTTTACTGATGGAAAACAGAGTGAACATAATAATATGGGTTACAGCAGACTGCTGCTTCAAAAACTGTAAATCTATTTTAAATATGCACATCTACTAGCTATAGGTAATACTCTACTGTATATGTATGTATTCCAAATTCACATTAAGACTAAAATGAAGATACACTTTCTTGATCCCAGGCTGGGAAATGACTGTGTTACAGCAGCAAGCAAATAACACACAATACACAATACAAATAGAAAAATACGACCAATAGTTAGAATAAAGAAAAAGAAACACAATTTTTAATAACAAATATATAAAAATGTATACATGTTGTACAGATGTAAAGTCATTCAAAAGGCCGGTCCTACGTGTCTCTCTATTCCCTCACCTTTGAAAAAGCTGCTCCTCCTTAGCAGTGAGATTTCTTCTGAACCCTCCCTTAGAGTGTGTGACCCTGGTGTCACAGCTCAGCTTCTTTGGCTTGTAGCAGAACCACGGGTCACCTGTTTGGAGGTCAGTGTAGTTGCACAGCGGCTGCTGGGTCGGATGCAGACAGATGTTACAGGTGGTCCTCTCAGACACCGAGCCTGAGCGGAAGGTGCTTTGAAAGTAAATCCTGTCTGGCTGTTCCCTCGTCAGTCTTTGCAGGACGGTCACAGCCTCACTAGAGTGAACCAGTGTCACCTGATGGGGTAGAGAAACAGAGCTTTCACTGAGAAAACAAGCACAGGCCTCGAGACGGCGTGGGGTTCAATTTGAATAAAGACTTACAACAATACTGAACTTGAGTTTTTTGCATCACCTCAACCTCAGCGCTCCCCTCCCAGAGCAAAGAGAACACAGCAGAATAGGAGCCATTGAGGTGATCCTCCATTTGCCCAGCCACACCTGCACCAAGCTCCTGGTTATGTAGACGGCTGACTAAGAAGTCCCCCCCAGATTGCTTGGGTTGGCCTCGGAAGTCGTACATTTTAATCATAACCTCCAGCTGATCTCCTACACGCCACTGTCCTCCTCCCTTCTTTGGGAGGAGTGTGAAAGTGCTGTGAGCAGGATCGCTGGTCTGCTCCAAAGAAACCAGAGCTGCGGTTTCAGGCCACGCAATGTAGTCCAGTATGACGTCCTCTTCCTGAGCGTCCTTCGGGGTCAGTGGCTTGAAGGTGCAGAAGCCGTGATGCATGTAAGGGTCGGTTAAAACTTTTGGGAGGATCATGGTGGAGTTGACTTCATGCTGAAAGTGAGACGGAGAGAAAGTATTGGAAACAAATGAGCCAGTGTGGAAGATGTTTCCTGCCACACAGAACGAAATTACTGTTGGTCACTTGTGGTGTTGAAGTTTTTTATGGTTGTAAGACATTAAATTGTGTGCATGTGAAAACTAACAGTGAACATTTCAAATAGGGTCATCTACACTGATCTACTTTAAAAAAGTTGAGGCAACTCTTTGAATAATGAATTTATGTATCTCAGGCAAGATTAAATCATTTGATTTAAACCCTGAACTTCGTGGTTGGGAAGCTCATGTGCTAACCGTCACACCACCATGCCACTACACAAACTACTTATATAAAAACTTCATTTTTAAAAGAATTATTCAAAGACAAAAAATACTGAACACATTTATTTTCAGACAGGTGCATGGGACAGTGACAAGCAGATCCCAAACTCTGCACATTGTCAAACTTGCAAGGAAGATATTTGGTGACTGCAGTGTGTGAATATGACTGTGTGCTGTTTGTGTCATTGCTCATTCATAGAACATATAAAAAATAAAGTCATTCATACCAAGTTTAACTTTGTTGAATCTAAATGGCTAAATATTACAAATACATTTAAAACTAAACCTATTTGTGTAAACATACAAACCTGAAATTTAATTGTTAATAACCCAAATTATATAAATTTACTTCACCTCAGATTGGCTTTTTTCAAAAGGGCAGGTCCTCCCCTCCTCTAAGATGATGTGATGTAGCACATAGATTAAAACGAACACAGCCAGTGACAGGAAGATGACTCCGTACTTTGGAAGGCTAAAGTTTGCCTCCCTCGTTTTACAAGCCTGGACCATCCTGATCAGGAATCTGTCTTCGTTTCTTCTCTGGCTGCTGCAACCTACTGTGACCAGTTAATCTGGAACTACAAGTAAAAGATCAAACAAAAGAAAGTTGTAACCCACAACTTGTTCTTGTGAAATAATGTAAAACTCAAATTGTAAAATTCTCACTATCCAAATAGTTTGTCATGTCTGTCTGGCTCCTAGGGTTCCTACGCAAGTATGGAAAGTATATGGAAAAGTATGAAATTTGATTTTATACATTTCCAGGTTTGGAAAAGTATGGAAAATGGAAACTATTGTCTGGAAATATATTTATCTTAATACTTATCTGGTTTTGGTCTTATCTTAAGTTATTTGGGTTAATTATTCTGTTAGCTACAATCTCCTGGAAATTATTTGGTTACATATTGGCATACACATTCAGAATAATGAAAACAAAAGGTTGATTACATGCTTTTTTATATTATGCACATCTATTTACTCAAATATCACAAATTATTTGAATTTTTTTCCCGAGAAGTCTGGAAATTATAGGGTCTGGAAAAAGTATGGAATTTGGACATTTTAAATAACCCTGAAGTAAGGAAGTAAGGTTTATTTATATAGCACTTTTGACAGATAACAATCACAAAGTGCTTCACAATAAAATAAAATACAGCAGTAAAAACCTAAAAAATAAAATACAATGAATAAAACAATTTAACACATTAACTAAAAGCTTGCTTAAATAAAAAAGTTTTCAGTTGTTTCCTAAAAGAGTCCACAGATTCTGAACATCTTAGACTAAAAGAAAGAGGCAGGGCATTCCAACGGCAGGGCAGAATACCCGGCCTTCCTGGAGTCCCTTGGAGGGGTGCTGGAAAGTGCTCCAACTGGGGACTCCATTGTTCTACTGGGGGACTTAAACGCTCACGTGGGCACGTGGGAGGAACGGCTTCCCCGATCTGAACCCGAGTGGTGTTTTGTTGTTGGACTTCTGTGCTAGTCACAGTTTTGTCGATAACGAACACCATGTTCAGGCATAAGAGTGTCCATCAGTGCACGTGGCACCAGGACACCCTAGGCCGGAGGTCGATGATCGACTTTGTAGTCGTGTCATCTGATCTCCGGCCGTATGTCTTGGACACTCGGGTGAAGAGAGGGGCTGAGCTGTCAACTGACCACCACCTGGTGAAGCTCCTATGTGGCAAGGCACCGGGGGTGGATGAGATCCGCCTCAAGTACCTCCAGTACCTTAAGTCTCTGGATGTTGTGGGGCTGTCGTGGCTGATGCCTCTGCAACATCGCGTGGCAGTTGGGGACAGTGCCTCTGGACTGGCAGACCAGGGTGGTGGTCCCTCTCTTCAAAAAGGGGGACCGAGGGGTGTGTTCCAACTATTGGGGGATCACACTCCTCAGCCTCCCCAGGAATGTCTATTCCAGGGTACTGGACAATGCGGTTTTCATCCTGGTCGTGGAACACTGGACCAGCTCTATACCCTCCACAGGGTGCTCGAGGGTTTGTGGGAGTTTGCCCAACCAGTCCACATGTGCTGGACTCGGAGAAAGCATTCTGTGGGAGATGCTCCGGGACTATGGGGTCGGAGGCCCTCTGCTGAGGGCTGCACAGTCCCTGTACGACCGGAGCAGGAGCTTGGTTCGCATTGCCGGCAGTAAGTCGGCCTCCAGCAGGGCTGCCCTTTGTCACCGGTTCTGTTCATTATTTTCATGGACAGAATTTCTAGGCACCAGGACCTCCAGCATGCACTGGTTTGCAGCCGAGTGTGAAGCGGCTGGGATGAGAATCAGCACCTCCAAGTCCGAGGCCATGATTCTCGACCGGAAAAAGGGGGGCTTGCCCCCTCCAGGTCGGGGGAGAGTTCCTGCCTCAGGTGGAGGAGTTTAAGTATCTTGGGGTCCTGTTCACGAGTGAGGAAAGGATGGAACACAAGATTGACAGCTGGATCGGTGCAGCGGCCGCAGTAATGCAGTCATTGTATCGGTCCGTCGTGGTGAAGGAGTTAACCTGAAAGGCAAAGCTCTACGTTGGCCAGGTGTACTGCACCGTGTCAGGTATGCAGCAGGACCAGTGGTACAGCGTTGTCCAGGATTAAGCTGGCTTGTGTGATGAGTTCAGTCTTATTTGTCAGTGCTTTGTTATGTTTTCATGCTTGTTTCTCAGCATTATGCTGAGAAACAAGCTTGTGGCCTAAAATAAATCTAGACCAGTTTATGTAAGGCGAGACACTACAGACAAAAACACAGTTTTTTCATGCACTGATCATTTTTGAGATTTTGGGCTATTTTCCTTCCTTAACATTATTATTATGAAGAATATTCTTTCAGAAAAGTTGAAAGAAATAGTAGAAAATCCACATTAAGGTGGTTATTTTACTTCATTTTGCAACAGCTGAAGATTAAATATAAGAACATTTTGTCTGGTAAGTGCTTCAATATACAAGGTGTATAAATTATTTGTATATTATTATTTGGACAATCTGTCAGACATCCGAAGAAGCAGTCCTGGCAGATGCAAAGACTCAGTGTAAAAAGAAAAAGCTGCAGGATATGCAGCTTGATAGAGAATTATTTTCTTTTTTTTTTAAAGGTGTAAGCTACAAGTTGAATTCCTTCCAGCCAGTAGGTGTCGCACTCGCACCCGCCCGCTCACGCTCCAACCTTCAATTGTACTTGTAGCCAGGTTCACCTATTGACCCTTTGCACACAAATAGCCATACGTAATTAGATTATGCAATGTTTGTTCCGTTTACAAAGATTTTCAAAAAAAATTGCAATACATTTTTGTTTGTCTTAATGTAAGTAATCAACTCAGTAATTTTCAAGGAGATATCTTAAGGTTAGACATTTTAACCTATTCACGTGAGAAAAATAAGAAAGGGCTATATTTTGGTCTTTTTCAAAACTTTCCCCTAATGGGATTCTTCAGGGCTTTTTTCCCCTCACTCAGGACATGTTGAGTTGAGTTTGCTTCTGTTGCAATTTGTTCAACCTTTTTTTTTCATAAAATGACTGGACTAATGGTGATTTACTGTATTCTCTGCAGCTAGCCTGCTCCAGACCAAGCAAACAGCCAGGCTTAGTAATTCAGTGAAGTCAAGAGTCATTCTGATCACAAATCAACATGTTTTGTACAGTTATTCCATATTCTTATGTACGTATTGTCATCATTTTTTATTGCGTGGAAGTGTGGGGCAATACCTATGCAAGTAACATCACTCTCTTTCTTCTGCAGAAAAGAGCAGTACAAGTTATTCACAAGGGAGGCAACAGAGAACCCTCAAATAGATTTTTATTTTTATTTCTGCAGGTTTATTGAAAGTGGCTGATCTAATAGATCTTCAGACCTTAATGTATAAAGCAAAGAATAGATAATTACCAGAACAATTAAAGAACTTGTTCAAGCTGGAGGAAGAGGATAACAGATTGAAGCTTGATTTTAAACATACATTTGCAAGGCTAAGCTCAAAACAAATGTGTATCTGTTGCAGGTATAAAACTATGGCATTCACAAAGCAAGGAACTGAAAAGTTGTAAAAGTATATCTCAGTTTAAGAAAAATGTTTAAAAAAGAAAAAAATAAGCACCTACAAAAAAGAAGGAGAAAGAGAAAAAGAAGGGGGAAAAAAAGACGAGCGGTGTCCACTGCTATTTTTGCTTGTTTGTTTACTTGTTATAATCATATGCTTCATCATCTTTAATTTTTTTTGAAATAGTGTATAATACTGTATTGGTGTTGATATTAAGCCAATTATAACAATAGAAAGGGGCAGGTACTAGGAGTTTTTCTTCATCCTGCTCCTTTTCATTTATGGTGATTATTCTACACCATGTGTACTACATCATGTAACGTAACGTACAAGTATGTAAACCATGAATGGAATAAATCGAAATTAATTAATTAATTAATTTTTAAACAAACAAAATACATTTACAATCATGAAAAAAAACATGCAAGATTTAGGCTAATTTTGTAATCATACGCCTTTTCATGTGTTTATCAGTATCAGTTATTGCATTGTGGTATACACCACAGCGTCTATGTTTAGCTTTGCCCGGCCTCTCTCTCAGTCCATCGACAGACAGGTTAAAAATCAATAATCATGTCAGCCTTAGGCCACGTTAGTTTATACAGTCTGTGTATTTGTACATGAAGTGAAGTGCCTCCCTACTCATCACTTCCTGTTGTTTCCTCCTTTTCTCTCAGTGTCTGTGAAGAACTATAATAATAATAATAACAACAACGTTGTATTAACACTTACCTCCCTCAGACTTCAGTTTCTCTCCTCTACTCCGTCCACTTTGACACTTTAACAGACATCAGATTTGTTTAATACTTATAGTTTGGTTTCACTGGCTCCTCCTTCTTGTTCTCTTAGATTAGATAAGATTAGAAAAACTGTTTATCACAGGAAATCATCTTTGGTGTGCCTCCAAATATTAAAGCAGAAGTAAGCGATCCGGTCGTTTTGGCTAATGCTGCGTTCCAGGCAGGCTTTTGAAACCGTAAATTACAGCTTCAAGTCATGACTTACGACTTTGTAGCGTTCCAGGCAACCCGCAACTCACGTTTCTCCGACCTGTTTTACCTGTGAAAGTCACTATAACGGCCACTCGTAACTTCCGACCCGTGAACTCGTACCAGATCGAACTGGTATGACTTCACAGGTCGGAAAAACACGAGTTACGGGTTGCCCTGAACGCACCATAACTTCTTGTCAGCCGACGGAGTTAGCAGCCCCCGCCCTCGTCATGGATCTATTGGTCCTCGTCCCTACGTCACCACATTCACGCGCATCCCTTGGCTGCACACACAGCCCTTCATGCCGTTCTCTCTCCTCATTGGATAAAAAATGTAGGATACAAGAAAAGTTTTCTCCTCGGCTCAGAGCAGAGCACACTTTTTTTACACTACAGTGGAGTTGTGGAGAAGAGAGGTTGAGACTTTGATGAATGTGAGATTTTTCAATGATGCTTTAAAAAAAAAAGAAAAGAGTTGAAATGAGCCACAACAAGTAAGTAGAGGACTTTTTTGTGACTTGTGGCTATTTTTTGATGAAATCAAACAAAGTATAATGCTCATTCCAGCGAATTAAAAAGTTGAGCTCCTGCTACTCTGCTGTGAAAAAAATTGCATTGGGCTGAATGGCAGAGACAGAGCACCCAGGCTGCATTTAAAAAATATTTTAAATTATTCTCTGAGTCTCTGTGCATTTTTGACGGCATTGTGAGAAAGAAGACAAGCGTGGCTACAAACTGTTTCCAAAATCATGAGTGTAGAGTGTCATTTGTAGCTTTGCTGGCAGTTTCAGAAGAAAAGTTCCAGTCGCTTTTTTGGATCTGCTGCACTCTATGATGACGTCACCCACTCTGACCCAACCCCATACACACTCATTGAAAAGTGTGAAATTTGTCAGAAATCCTCATGTGCTTTTAAAGGATTTATCTCAAAAACGGTACAAGCTATGAAAAAGTTGTACACACAGGATGAATACATTAGAAGTTTGTCTACAGCTTGGAATTTGAATGAAGTCTGTAGGTGAAAGTATGTGGAAGCAAATGAGGTTCAAAGTAGGACCAGTAGTTTCAGAGTTTGAAGACCGTTCCAATGTATTTCTAATGGGACAAAAAAATCAGAAAAAGTTAAATGGAAGACAAGTGTGGCTACAAAACTGGAGATAACTCAGAGCAGAGCAGAGGGACTGAGAGACCCGTGTTTCGGTCCAAACACTCCATGTAAGTGATTGCTGTCGAAAGGTATAACTATTTAAGACTTATATTAACACAAAAATATCGCTTACTTCTGCTTTAAAAGAAGACAGACACTCTTCAGACATGATGAAAGAAATTAAACAAAATAAAACAAAATCAGGCATTGATACTAAAAGGAGGGGAAAACACAAGCATACTGCATGTTGATTAAAGTGCTTAAAGTACAGACACGGTGATCAGTGGTGTGGTGCTCTTGAGTTGTTCACTTTTTGTTGGGAATGTGTATGGCTGTGGGGATGAATGAAGGGTAGGGTCTTCTGTGATGGTCTGAGCTCTCTTTGTGACTGCTTGAGTATGAAGCTCTGATAGTGAGGTTTGAGTTTTTCCTGTTATTTTACTTGCTTGTTTAGTGATCCGGGAGAGCTTAGATTTATTTTTTACTGAGGTGTGTGTGTGAACCAGGATGTGATGTTAAGCTCTAGCTTAAAGTTATCTTAAAATAGCCTAGAACAATAGCTGAGGTATGACAAGAACTCTAACAAGTCCACATCACTGTTAGGATTTTTATCTGAAAGAAGCTTATTTTAAAATATATGAAGCTGTTAACTAGGTGCTCATCTCAGCTTACAATGCGTTATTGTCTTCTCAGACAGGATATGACCCCTGACATGTAAAGGAAGAAAACTAGTAGCCCACTTTTTAGTTGCCCCCTCTGGTTGAGACAACTTACCCATGTGACAACAACACCTATTCCTCTTGGTATCACACCTGCATGGATTCATTCAATGTGAGCCTATGAATAAATATTGAGCTATAGGATACAGCAGCGGTAGAAGAGCTGTTGACATATTTCCTGTTTAAAAGCACAAAGGTATTACAAGTAAAATAAACTGAGAGTATCAGAAATAAAAGCTTCTATTTACACAAAATACTTCTGTCTTTTCTTATATTTATTACTGTATATATTATCATATTTATTAAAAGAATTTCAAAAAAATTCAAATTGCACTCATTATCTACTCATCCTCATGTCGACTAAGGGCTGGGAGACGTTTCGGTAACACTTAACTTGAAGGTATCGTCATAAGAGTGACATGACACAGTCATGAACGTGTCATAAACATTATGTCAATGTCATAACGTTGTCATTAAGTGTCATTCGGTTTTTGTAGGGTTAGGTTTAGGGTTAACCGAATGACACTTAATGACAATGTTATGACATTGACATAATGTTTATGACACGTTCATGACTGTGTCATGTCACTCTTATGACAGTGTCATGTCACTCTTATGACGATACCTTCAAGTAAAGTGTTACCGAAGTTTCAGAGTCCTCCGTGGCTTCTCTGAGTTACAGGGGTCTCGGCGTAGCAGTGCATGTCCATATAACGGTTGCAAATGGATACCACTTTTCTTCGTAACAAAAGACACACCAAAAAACATCCAAATACCTCGTGAGATTTGCACCGGCGTCAGTGCGATTACTGACACCGGCGCAAATCGCGCAAGATTTGGACGGACCAGGAAGAGGAGCTTCCGCTGCAAACAAGCTTGAAATATAGACTTATTTAATTTTTTCAATACAAGACGGACATTACAGACGAGCACTATGGAGGTATTTGGATGTTTTTTGGTGTGTCTTTTTGTTACGAAGAAAAGTGGTATCCATTTGCAACCGTCATATGGACATGCAGTGCTGCACGGAGCCCCGCTGTAACTCAGAGAAGCCACGGATAACTCTGAAACTTCTCCCAGCCCTTAGTCGACATGAGGGTGAGTAGATAATGAGTGAAATTTCAATTTTGAGTGAACTATCCCTTTAACATTAATTCAGTTATGGACACATCCCATGAGGTTTGTTTTAATCCTGTGATTCTGTCACTTTAAGTTTAGTGTGTGGGGAAATTCCCCACCCCCATGAATACACACAGTGACATAGAGACATATATCAACACACATACACCAACACCCACACACATACACACTCACACTCACAAGCTTGCACACCAACACACTAGCTATCATTACTGGGACGTTATAGAGACCTGGCCGGGGGGCGACCGCCATTCCGAAGGACCGCCATTCCGACGGTCTGCCAGTCCGAAAATTCCCGAAGGTCCGTCATTTCGAACTTCCCGAGGGGCCGCCGTTCCGAATGTGTTTTATTTTGAAAATTGACCGGATTCTCTCGTGGTTTGACTTCCTGCCCGGCTTGACACAACGCGCCGCGGGGACAGCGCCTGACCGGCCCCTCCCCCTCCCCCTCCCCCTCCAAAGTTTCACCCAGGTGCGAGTCTGATGCATTACATCCATGGTCTGATGCAGCCGCGGCACTCCTGCTGAAAATAAATGTCCTTGCTCTGTGCTTTGGTTAGGTTTAGGCAATGTAGAAAGGAGTTGGTTAAGTTTAGTAAAAAGGTTAGGTAGAGGCCAATAAAATCGCAGTTAATATGTATCTCCCCCGGGAGTCGCTACCACCGCAATTAGGCTTGTTTACTCCGTGCCGTAAGCCATTCAAGATTTTTTCAGGTTCGGAATGGCACCCTTTCTTTCAGGTTCGTAATGGCACCCTTTTCCCATAAATAATTAAGGGTCGGCATTCCGTCAAATTAAAGTAAACGTTCGGAGTGGCGGCCCTTCGGAATGGCACCCTGGAACCGACATGGCCAGACCTGTTCTCTTCACACAATCAACACCTGCACACATGTACTCTTCACTCATGCACACCTTACACTACTGATTCCACTGATCCTCCACACTCCATATTGTAAATATGTTTCTTTGATGGCTTAATTTGGTTCAATTTGGTTTAATAAAGTACTGATTTGAACATTTACATGGTGTTGTCTGTCTCCATTTTTGTTGTGACCCTTCAGGTCATGACAATGTAAATTGAGTGGGCCACTTTGCTTTGTTATTAATAAATCCAGATTTTCATGGTTTTATGTTTTTTCTTTTTTTAAATCAGAGGGTGTTCCCACCATTCCCATTGTGACATTTACAGGCGTTAAAGGGATAGTTCAACATTTTGGCAAATTGGCCCATTGCCATAATCCCTGTCATAGCAGCAGGTTCGTTACCTTTAATTGTCGGTGCAAGCTATTTTTAGAACGGCGGAGCAGAGCCGCGAGCTGCTCAGAGCTATGCTATGGAGGCTAATGGGATTTCTTGGTTTCCCTCATCAAGCTCATCAAATACACAATCCAACAACTCCAAAAAGCTCTGGTGGACAAGTTGTGACCGGCACATTCACCACACTATGAGATAATAACTGAACGTTACCAAACAGAGTTGTTTTAGAGGTAAATTCATGCAAAACCGCTGATGCGCGTTTTCTTCAGGGACAGTTTGTCAGCAAGCAGTCTCTCGAAAACAGCTCAGTTTTGTAACGTTCTGTTATTATCTCATAGCGTGGTGAATGTGCAGGTCACAACTTGTCCACCAGAGCGTTTTGGAGTTGTTGGATTGTGTATTTGATGAGTTTGATGAGGAAAACCAAGAAATCCCATGAGCTTCCGTAGCGTAGCTCTGAGCAGCTCACGGCTCTGCTCCGCCGTTCTAAAAATAGCTTGCACCGACAATTAAAGGTAACGGACCTACTGCTATGACTATAGGGATTATGGCAATGGGGCAATTTGCCAAAAATTTTGAACTATCCCTTTAACACTGGCCTGCTTTTTTGTTACATCCCACATCCTTGATAAATGCTCTGTCTTTTTCATTAGGCCTGTATGGTTAATCTGAAACAGAAAGATTTAATAAAATTAGGTTGTTCTTAAGAAATCTTGTAAGATATTGCTTTATGCACAGCTCCACTACTTCCTGAAATAAGCCAGCTCCTTTATTTCCTGTTTTACATTATTGGACCAACTGATTAATCCAGGTCTGACCTCACAACAATGGTCAGGTACACCTGGATTAATCAATTGGTCAAATAAAAAAAAAACAGGAATTAAAGAGCTGTCTTATTTCAGGAAGTAGTGGAGCTGTGCATAAAGCCCGTTTACATTGAATATTAGTCAGTAGGGATGAGTAGTCAACAAGTATCAAATAACAAGACGCCATGGACTGGTGTTCCTCCCGTCCTCCGCAGTTTTTTCAGTCACCAGCCGCCACTGGTTTTAGCCTATGTATGCTCGTACACAACTCTCATTAATTATTCAATCATATAGCCGGTGCATATTCAATCATATAGGTGGGGCAGTTTATGTGTGTCTCACTTTATCCTTATAATAAGTAAGACAGCTGAGGTAACATGTAATACAGTCAAATGACAATTAAAACTGTTCAAGCAGGTATATTAAAATACCTGTATTCAATTTTTACTCCTTTAAAGGGATAGTTCAACATTTTGGCAAATTGGCCCATTGCCATAATTGCTATAGTCATAGCAGTAGGTTCGTTACCTTTAATTGTAGGTGTAAGCTGTTTTTAGTACAGCGGAGCGCAGCAGCAGGCTGCTCAGAGCTACGCCTTGGAGGCTAAGGGAATTTCTTGGTTTCCCTCATCAAACTCATCAAATACAAAATCCCAAAACTCCACAGCGCTTTTGTAGACAAGTTGTGAGCTGCACAACCACCACGCTATGAGATAATGACGGAACGATACGAAACGGAGCCGTTTTCGAGGTAAATTCATACAAAACCGCTGATGCGCGTTGCGTTCAGGGACAGTTTTTCAGCAAGCAGTCTCCGTATTTACCCTGTATTTACCTCGAAAACGGCTCCGTTTCGTATCGTTCCGTCATTATCTCATAGCGTGGTGGTTGTGCAGGTAACAACTTGTCTACAAAAGCGCTGTGGAGTTTTGGGATGTTGAATTTGATGAGTTTAATGAGGGAAACCAAGAAATTCCATTAGCCTCCATAGCGTAGCTCTGAGCAGCCAGCTGCTGCGCTCCGCCGTACTGAAAATAGCTTACACCTACAATTAAAGGTAATGAACCTATTGCTATGACTATAGCGATTATGGCAATGGGCCAATTTGCCAAAATGTTGAACTATCCCTTTAAGACCAGTCAGTATTATAATAACAATACCATTATCACTGGATTATGAGCCCTGGCAGACAGCTTGTCGTATCCAGTGATCTTCAGATATCATTATCAGCATCTGCACAACTGCTATTTTCATGTGCATCCAACTGAGTTAAAGGGATAGTTCACCCTAGAATGATATTTCGCTCATTATCTACTCACCCTCATGTTGACTAAGGGCTGGAAGAATTATTAGAGTCCACCGTCCCTTCTCTGAGTTACAGGGGGTCTCGGCGTAGCAGTGCATTTCAATGCAACGGTTGCAAAGGGACACCAGAGCTCTTCGTAAAAAAACACACACAAAAAAACATCCAAATACCTCCATGATGCTCGTATGTAATGTCCGTCTTGTGCTGAAGCCCCAAATTGCGTAATTGTCCCGAAAAAAATTAAATAAGTCTATATTTTAAGCTTGTTTGTAGCGGAAGCTTCTCGAAGCTCCTCTTCCTGGTCCGTCCAAATCTCGCGTGATTCGCAGTAACCGCACTGACGCCGGCGCAAATCACGCGATATTTGGACGGACCAGGAAGAGGAGCTTCGAGAAGCTTCCGCTACA
Organism: Trachurus trachurus; assembly: GCF_905171665.1. Classification (NCBI taxonomy): domain Eukaryota; kingdom Metazoa; phylum Chordata; class Actinopteri; order Carangiformes; family Carangidae; genus Trachurus; species Trachurus trachurus. Next base: position 9,210,505 of record NC_139895.1, on the reverse strand, counting down.
AACAAGCTTAAAATATAGACTTATTTAATTTTTTTCGGGACAATTACGCAATTTGGGGCTTCAGCACAAGACGGACATTACATACGAGCATCATGGAGGTATTTGGATGTTTTTTTGTGTGTGTTTTTTTACGAAGAGCTCTGGTGTCCCTTTGCAATCGTTGCATTGAAATGCTCTGCTACGCCGAGACCCCCTGTAACTCAGAGAAGGGACGGTGGACTCTGATAATTCTTCCAGCCCTTAGTCAACATGAGGGTGAGTAGATAATGAGCGAAATATCATTCTAGGGTGAACTATCCCTTTAACAGCTGAGTCTTAAAGCAGAAGTAAACAGAATGTTTGTGTTAATATAAGGGTGTTTTCACACCTGCAGTGTTAGTGCGCACAAAATTTAGATCGCACTAAATTTGGTCCCATTTGGGTCAGTGTGAAAGCACATCGCACTCTAATGCGCACCAAAACTAGTGCGGCCTCAGGAGGTGGTCTCGGTTCGGCTCCAGCCGAACTCTGGTGCACTAGTTGATGTGTGAAAGCAACCGCACTCTGGTGCGACCCAACTGCCAGGCAAACTCAACAAGTTTGAGCTAAAAGGGCTCCCGTAGTCGTTGACAACGGGTTAATGCAGTGGGGAGACCGCCCAATGCTCCGGTGCTGCGGACTGCGGAGCTCTGTCCCCACAAACGAAGCAGCAGCAGCGGGGCAGCCAGTCGGTGCGTGTCCGCTGAGTCCGCTCAGACACCGGACAGGTCGGCGGGTTCGTCCCTTGGGCCCGCGGAGCAGCTGATTACCGAGCAGCAGAGGTCCGCCCGTGTTTAACGTTTAACCGGGAACTAACGGGACCGAGCTGGGTGAACGCAACCGGAAACCAGCCGGAAGTACCAAACTAGAAAAGTAGATCGGAACTATCGTTTGCCAAGAGTTATACATACAAACACGTTCACTAACAGCTGGGACAATAACTGGTCGACCACATGTCGTAGGTGTGACTGCCTCTTAAGGAGGGGGGGGGGGGGGGGGGGGGGCGTTTTTTTTAATTCAATACTCTATCAATACTACTCTTTCTCTCTGTCTGTCACTGATGATGAGCTCTGCTTCATCATCAGACCAATCCTGATTAAAATGCCTTATTAAACTACATCAACACAGGCACAGCAACTATGTGAATATGAAATGTCAGATTAAAAAGGCTCTTTAGACATGTTTTTTTTTGTGACAAATAAGTTTGCCTATTATATATCTCTACTAGCCTACCACTTGTAAATTGTTTGTTCTGACATGTCACTGCTAAACTAGTTTATTGAATTGAATATTTACTGACCCCTTTCATTTATTTTCTTCTTTGGTGGTAAACACACAACTGGCGCTTGAGGTTCATTATCGCCACCGCATGGACGTATTTTTCGTGCACCACTGCAATGCATTGTGGGTGATATACAGCTCTGGAGTGACCATCGATGTTGACTTGATCACTCAGCCCTCAAGGGTCGATCTCACCAAGTTCACTTCAGCTGTTTAGAGAAATGGAACAGCCCTTATGATGGCGGCGGGGATTCCCCCGAGGGCAAGTGCTGAGGGCAAGTGAACGAGGGCGACTCAACCCGCTTTTGGAACGCAGCCCTAGTTTTTAATGCTCTTGTGTTTGTGTCCAGGTCAAAGTGCAGCCTCACAGACCGGTACCGCCTCCACCTGGTAATAGAAGGACAACCGGTGGAGAGGGTCCCACATTTCAAGTTTCTGGGGCTCCACATCTCAGATGATCTGTCCTGGAGCCACAACACCACCAGCCTAATCAAAAAGGCCCAGAAGCGCCTTTACTTTCTTCTTAGGAGGCTGAAAAAGAACCGCCTCTCACAGGAAGTAATGATCAACTTCTATCGCAGCACTGTGGAAAGCATTCTTTCCTATACGGCTGCACGATCTGGCACAGTAGCTGCACTTCTGCTGAGAGGAAAAGCCTGCAGAAAGTTATTACAAACAGCGCAGTGGACTGTGGGTTCCACTCTTCCCTCCCTCAGTGACATCTACCAGAGCCGTCTCCACAAGAGGGTCTCCAAATTCCTGATGGACCCCTCACACCCTGGACACGGCCTGTCCAGCAGGCTCCCATCAGGAAGGCTGAGAACCTTTCGGGCTAAAACCCAGAGGTTAAAGAACAGTTTTTATCCAAGGGCTGTGGATCTCTTGCTTAGCTCCTAACGTGATGTAATTTATGTTTTTAATATGTTGATGTATTTATTTGACACTGGCACATTGCACTTTATTTGTGCAAACACTTGATTATTTATTTATTGATTGATTTGATAGCTCTTTGCTGCTATAGAAGACTGCCGAAGACCTCCTCTTTGTTATGTTGCTGCCGTTCTGGGCCATGGACTCGGCCCTGTTGGACTGGCGCTTGGGGGGCGGCCTCCTGCATCTGGGTGCATGTTACCTACACGGTCAACCTGTAGCCTATGGCAGCGTGCTCATCCTGGCCTTCATCAGCCTGGACCGCTACCTGGCCGTGGTCAGAGCCACAGAAACCAACACTGGTCGGCTGAGGCAACTGCTGGCACACAGACTGGTGTATGTAGGTGAGTGTCCAACCGTTACTACAACACATCTCAGTAGGCAGTTGACTTCTTTTTTTTTATGATTTTATTTATTTGTTTTTATCTTGATTTTACTGTGTTTTGTCTTTTATCTCATTGATTTTAATTCTGTTTTATCATATTTTATTTTATCTTATTGTGTCCATTGTTTTATTGTGCTTCTGTTGTGTTACTTAGCCTACTGTATTTATCTTGCTGTGCAGCACTTTGGAAACCTTATTGTGTTTGTTTAAATCCTGCTATATAAATAAAATTGGATTGGATTGGATTGGATCTCACTGTTGTCCTCTTCTGTTGTGTTTCGCTTCTCTCCTCTCTTCTCCTTTCCTCTCTTCTCTTCTCTTCTCTTCTCTTCTCTTCTCTTCTCTTCTCTTCTCTTCTCTTCTCTTCTCTTCTCTTCTCCCACACCCCCTTACTCCCTCACTTGTTTCGTCTCTTCCGTCATCGTCACCAGGCTGACCCGGGGCCAGCTGGGGGGCCAGAGGCAGAAGCGACGAGCGGTCAGGAGGACCAACATCACGCTGGTGCTCTGCTTCTTCTTGTGCTGGAGTGGGCATCTCCGTCGACGCTCTGCTGCGCCTGGAGCCCGCAGCTACAACCACGCCTCGACCACCACAGAGTCCAAGTCCTCCAGTTTACATTCAAGTTAGTGTTGGCCTGTGCCGATGGTATTCGATAGCACAGTGAGATTGACAGGAAAGGGGGAGGCAGAGAGAGGGGGAATGACATGCAGGAAGGGTCTGCCCGACGCGGGACTCAAACCGGGGATGCCTGCGTTGAGGACTGTAGCCTCTACATGGGACAGCCGCTTTAACCACTGCGCCACGCACCGCCCCAATCTGTGTTCATTTTTAATGTTAAAATATAATAATATATACCGTATAATAAAATGTAAATGTATGTTGAATGTTAATTTGCACATTTGGAGTTTGGGGAAACGTAATTTCGATCCCCTGTGTAATTCACAGTTACATAGTGTGATTGACAATAAAGTTCACTAACTTACAAATTGATAATAAAGCTCACTTGAACTTGAACTTGGAACATGGCATAAAACAACAATGAATAATGCATATTACTAGAATAGAAACAGAATAAATCAGAAAATGATCTTTTTATAGCTTTTTTAAAAACTCCTCAGACGAGAGCTGGGACACAAGGTCGGAGGCTCTGATCTTACAAGGTTGGTTTTCAGCCAAGAGACGCTAGGAAGGCAGAGAGCCTCCATTCTCCCTATAACAAGTTACAAGTCATTTATTTAACCATCACAATTACTCCAAAGCTGTTTAATTAAGGTAAAAATGAAACATAGTAAAAGTCTTGCATAGTTCCTCCTTAAATTAGATGATTCAGAAAAACTAGATGTGTCTATGAATCTTCTCTCCTCTCCCAACAAACACACACACACACACACACATACATCTAACTGCCCTATTAAGGGCATATGTAGGACAAAGCGACATCAATCATGTTTTTAATGATGGGAGGCTCTGGGTGGAGGTTGTGTGGCAGGTGGTGGGCCAGGACCATCTCCCAGGCATCCACCAGATGAACGTTCAGTCCTTTGAAAATGGTTCTGAGCACTTTATCACCCTGCAGAGAGTACCAGTCACTGTTGGTCAGTGTACCATCAAGCGTCAGCGCTTTAGGGTTTGCGGTGCGGATGATGACCACTGTGTCTGGAGCTCTGTCCAGCAGCCGCACCACCGCCCTGCGGATGCTCTGCAGCCTGCGGATGTATACCTCAATGGGGTAAGTGCCGAAGTGAGCCCAGATACCAAAAATTACAACGGTGCTTCTGCCTCCAGTTAAACCGTCTAGTTCATTGGCGATGTAACGGAACTGGCTGGTGGGAATCTCAGAAGAGCGGAGAGGAGGACCATGGCAGCGGTACGTCACCAAGGTGTTGCGTGCATTATGTAAAGCCATGAAAGGTCCAGCTTGCTTCGCACTGTGCAGGTCGAACTGAATGAGATCTGGAAGCATTCAATAAGGAACATATTAATCCACAGCGAGAATAACATCAAACAGAAGAAATACCTGCAGGTTGGGTACCTGGTAGTGCTGTAGTGAGGTGTTCAAACCACTGTCTGATGGTGGAGTCTCCATAAAGGTGGACCTGAATGCCTCTCAGACAGCCACCGATGGTGGAGGTGTTGAATTGTTGAACCTGGGCTCCCCTCAGTGCTCTCCAACTTCCTTTGTAGTAATAACCGGCGTGTCCAGACTTCACATCACTCTTGTTCACTTCTGCTGAACATGAGAGGAAGTGTAAAGGATACAGACGATAGTAAGTCTTCTTTTTTCAATTTTGGGCTCAGGTCAATGTGTTGTCACTGAAAACATTTTCAGTGACAACATATTTAGAGACTGGAGGTTTAGAGACTGTATCAGCCAACAGTCTCTAAACCTCCCCATGCCCATCTCTCCCTCTGTCTCAATGTCCAATATGTATCGTTTCTCATTATCTGCATTTTTTGATCCTACTATCATTACAATATTAGGGGCCAAACAGCATCAGCTGCCAGGACCCTATTGTTTTCCTCAATGTTCTTCTTTCTTTCTTTCTTTCTCCTACTTCCCATGCATAATCAGTGAAAAAAACACAGAAATGTTCGACCCCATGCCAAATGTACTCAACTCCAAGGACATGGGGGGCACAATAAGCATTTAAATTTAAAAACTTTCAAAATTTCTACCAAACCACTTTCACCAAACTTTCACTTTCACCAAAATGTTGCCAAAATGTTACCCCAATACTGCTGAAACTTTTGTCCACTTCAACTCATTACAAATTATGAAGTCCATCACTCAGGTTTTTTTCAAAATCTGAATTAAACCTATCTCCTCAACATTGGTTCTGTTTGCACAGCTTCCTGCCCAATTTACCTCTAACAACCTGTTGTATATTTAAAGTAGAACAACAGTGATCATTATTGTAAAAATCCTGCTTTACCTGTTGTTTTTGGCAACACAGTGACACTGGCAGGTCCTGAAGCCTTAATAGAGCGTTTCATGTTGACTTTACTGATGGAAAATGGAGTGAACATAATAAGATGGGTTACAGCAGACTGCTTGATTTGTGCTGCTTCAAAAACTGTAAATCAATTTTAAAGGGGAATCGGCATTTTTTACAATCTGGACCTTATTTCTAGCATAAAATACGATAATTTACTCACCCAGATAATTTTGGTGTCATTACAAGTCATTCCGACGAAATTAGATCGAGAAAACTCATCCATTTCACCAATATTTTGTTATGATATGCTAGTGCTAGTCCCCTCTGAGTCCGGGGTTAGCTGTTATCAACATCCAGGGTCTGTAGGTTGACCTACTGACCTCTGACGTGGATGATATCATCTCTGAACGCGGCACAGCTACCGCTAATGCTACGGTTCGGTTCTGCATGTTTCCAACTTGTCAGAACAAAATGAGCAGCTGGACGAAGTTCAGCTTCCACAAGCTTCCTCTCCGCAGCCTGGACTTACTAAAGCTCTGGCTAGTTGCACTAAAAATGGACCTGAATGCCGAAGCAGAATGATTATTATCAGAATGAGCCGGGCCTACAGACCCCTGATGTTGATAACAGCTAACCCCGGACTCAGAGGGGAATAGCACTAGTGTATCATAACAAAAAATTGGTGAAATGGACGAGTTTCGCAGTAGATAATGTGTTATTTAGAGGCTGCATTCCGGTGCCCTAGAGACTCGCATTATACGGATATACACGGCTCTCGGCTGGAGCTAATTTCGTCGGAACGACCTGAAATGACACCAAAGTTATCTGGGTGAGTAAATGATCGTATTTTATGCTAGAAATAAGGTCCAGATTGTAAGAAACAGCAATTCCCCTTTAAATATGCACATCTACTAGCTATAGGTAATACTCTACTGTATATGTATGTATTCCAAATTAAGATTAGGACTAAAATGAAGATACACTTTCTTGATCCCCGGCTGGGAAATGACTGTGTTACAGCAGCAAGCAAATAACACACAATACACAATACAAATAGAAAAATACGACCAATAGAATAAAGATAAAGAAAAAGAAACACAATTTTGAATAACAAATATATACAAATTTATGTTAAGATAAAATCATTCAAAAAACCAGTCGTACGTGTCTCTCTGCTCCCTCACCTTTGAAAAAGCTGCTCCTCCTTAGCCGTGAGATTTCTTCTGAACCCTCCCATAGAGTGTGTGACCCTGGTGTCACAGCTCAGCTTCTTTGGCTTGTAGCAGAAATACGGTTCACTTGTTTGGAGGTCAGTGTAGTTGCACAGCGGCTGCTGGGTCGGATGCAGACAGACGTTACAGGTGGTACTCTCTGACAACGAGCCTGAGCGGAAGGTGCTTTGAAAGTAAACCCTGTCTGGCTGTTCCCTTGTCAGTCTTTGCAGGACGGTCACAGCCTCACCAGGGTGAACCAGTGTCACCTGATGGGATAGAGAAACAGAGCTTTCACTGAGAAAACAAGCACAGGCCTCGAGAGGGTGTGGGGTTCAATTTGAATAAAGACTTACAACAATACTGAACTTGAGTGTTTTACCTCAACCTCAGCGCTCCCCTCCCAGAGCAAAGAGAACACAGCAGAATAGGAGCCATTGAGGTGATCCTCCATTTGCCCAGCCACACCTGCACCAAGCTCCCGGTTATGTAGACGGCTGACTAAGAAGTCCCCCCCAGATTGCTTGGGTTGGCCTCGGTAGTCGTACATTTTAATCAAAACCTCCAGCTGATCTCCTACACGCCACTGTCCTCCTCCCTTCTTTGGGAGGAGTGTGAAGGTGCTGTGAGCAGGATCGCTGGTCTGCTCCAAAGAAACCAGAGCTGCGGTTTCAGGCCACGCAATGGAGTCCAGTATGAGGTCCTCTTCCTGAGCGTCCTGCGTGGTCAGTGGCTTGAAGGTGCAGAAGCCGTGATGCATGTAAGGTTCAGTTAAAACTTTTGGGAGGATCATGGTGGAGTTGACTTCATGCTGAAAGTGAGACGGAGAGAAAGTATTGGAAACAAATGAGCCAGTGAGGAAGATGTTTCCTGCCACACAGAACGAAATTACTGTTGGTCACTTGTGGTGTTGAAGTTTTTTATGGTTGTTAGACATTAAATTGTGTGCATGTGAAAACTAACAGTGAACATTTCAAATAGGGTCAGTTACACTGATCTACTTTAAAAAGTTGAGGCAACTCTTTGAATAATGAATTTATGTATCTCAGGCAAGATTAAATCATTTGATTTAAACCCTGAACTTCCTGGTTGGGAAGCTCATGTGCTAACCGTCACACCACCATGCCACTACACAAACTACTTGTATAAAAACTTCATTTTTAAAATAATTATTCAAAGAAAAATATACTGAACACATTTATTTTCAGACAGGTGCATGGGACAGTGACAAGCAGATCCCAAACTCTGCTGATTGTCAAACTTGCAAGGAAGATATTTGGTGACTGCAGTGTGTGAATATGACTGTGCGCTGTTTGTCTCATTGCTCATTCATAGAACATATAAAAAATAAAGTAATTCATACCAAGTTTAACTTTGTTGAATCTAAATGGCTAAATATTACAAATACATTTAAAACTAAACCTATTTGTGTAAACATACAAACCTGAAATTTAATTGTTAATAACACAAATTATATAAATTTACTTCACCTCAGATTGGCTTTTTTCAAAAGGGCAGGTCCTCCCCTCCTGTAAAATGATGTCACGTAGCACATAGATTAAAACGAACACAGCCAGTAACAGGAAGATGACTCCGTACTTTGGAAGGCTAAAGTTTGCCTCCCTTGTTTTACAAGCCTGGACCATCCTGATCAGGAATCTGTCTTCGTTTCTTCTCTGGCTGCTGCAACCTACTGTGACCAGTTAATCTGGAACTACAAGTAAAAAATCAAACAAAAGAAAGTTGTAACCCACAACTTGTTCTTGTGAAATAATGTAAAACTCAAATTGTAAAATTCTCACTATCCAAATAGTTTGTCATGTCTGTCTGGCTCCTAGGGTTCCTACGCAAGTATGGAAAGTATATGGAAAAGTATGAAATTTGATTTGATACATTTCCAGGTTTGGAAAAGTATGGAAAATGGAAACTATTGTCTGTAAATATATTTATCTTAATACTTATCTGGTTTTGGTCTTATCTTAAGTTATTTGGGTTAATTATTCTGTTAGCTACAATCTCCTGTAAATTATTTGGTTACATGTTGGCATACACATTCAGAATAATGAAAACAAAAGGTTAATTACATGCTTTTTTATATTATGCACATCTATTTACTCAAATATCACAAATTATTTGAATTTTTTTCCCGAGAAGTGTGGAAATTATAGGGTCTGGAAAAAGTATGGAATTTGGACATTTTAAATAACCCTGAAGGAAGTAAGGAAGTAAGGTTTATTTATATAGCACTTTTGACAGATAACAATCACAAAGTGCTTCACAATAAAATAAAATACAGCAGTAAAAACCTAAAGAATAAAATACAATGAATAAAACAATTTAACACATTAACTAAAAGCTTGCTTAAATAAAAACGTTTTCAGTTGTTTCCTAAAAGAGTCCACAGATTCTGAACATCTTAGACTAAAAGAAAGAGGCAGGGCATTCCAAAGTTTGAGCTTCTCTTTTACTATTGCGGTCTATGGGAAAAATGCTTTTTGGGCATACCATGATTTGCAATACCATGAGTGCAGGCCACTGGGAAAAAAATCGGCTGAGATTTCCATATCCAGGTCTAATACATCCATGATTTGTGTGTGGATCTGAGTGCATTTGTGTGTGGATCATCAAGGCATAATATTACTGCCAAAAGTCACGTGACAGTTCTGTAGTTGTAGAATTGTGTTTTGTACTTGAAAGATATTTTTGTTGGTCGGGCTCACCTCCACGCACAGTTTGGGCTCCATAACCCAACTCCTTGAGAGAGGCTGGACTCTCTTCCACTTTGGAGTTGCCCGTGGTGAGAGGCAGCGAGCTGGTGTGGGCTTGCTCATAGCTCCCCAGGAGTTTTCCCTGGTGAATGAGAGGGTTGCCTCACTGCGCCTTCGGGTCAGGGATAGGTCTCTCACCATTGTTTCAGCCTACAGGCCGAACGGCAGGGCAGAATACCCGGCCTTCCTGGAGTCCCCTGGAGGGGTGCTGGAAAGTGCTCCAACTGGGGACTCCATTGTTCTACTGGGGGACTTAAACGCTCACGTGGGCACGTGGGAGGAACGGCCTCCCCGATCTGAACCCGAGTGGTGTTTTGTTGTTGGACTTCTGTGCCAGTCACAGTTTTGTCGATAACAAACACCATGTTCAGGCATAAGGGTGTCCATCAGTGCACGTGGCACCAGGACACCCTAGCCCGGAGGTCGATGATCGACTTTGTAGTCGTGTCATCTGACCTCCTGCCGTATGTCTTGGACACTCGGGTGAAGAGAGGGGCTGAGCTGTCAACTGACCACCACCTGGTGAAGCTCCTATGTGGCAAGGCACCGGGGGTGGATGAGATCCGCCTCAAGTACCTCCAGTACCTTAAAGGGGCTTTCACACCTACCTCGTTTGGTCCGGACTTTCGGACTTTCCAGATAGTTCGGATCAAATTGACAGGTGTGAAAGCTCCCTCGGACCACGGTCCGGACTAAAGACCGAGTCTTTGGTCCAGCCTCAGGAGGTGGTCTCGGTCCGGACTATCCTGGACCAAGGTCCGCTGCTGCGTAGTGTGAAAGCATTTTTTTGGAAGGTTCGAACTATCAGACCAAATACAGGAAATAACGTCAGATGCGCTCGTGCCGAAAAAAGTAAATAAACAGAAAAAAAGGAAAGAGGAGCCGCGGCAACAGGCGGCAACACTTGGGGAGAGGAAGAGATCATATTATTTCCAGATTTGGACAGAGGGATGGGTGTGTCAGTGTAGGCTACACTTGTAAACGTTTACACGGAATTAAACAGTAGAGTGTTTATAATATAAATCCCCAAACGAAACATGCAAGCCTTTTTTTTTTTATTTCAAATTGACCCGAATATATTTTTTTTCCGCCGAAAAAAGTCTGAAAAAGACGGATCAGAGGGTGACACCAAACAACATCTGCCCCAGCAAGTCAGAGCTTTTATTTCTCTCACACACACACACAAGTGACCTGGAGAGATGCAGCCGCATCTGACAGGAGGATCGCGCGTGTGTGCGCATAGTGTGTGTGTGTGTTCCCCTCCACTACACAAAACAGCTGATCGCTGATCGCTGCCAATCTGATCAATGAGATGAGCATTTCGTCGCGGCACAATCCTCTTTTTCTCTCTCCTTTCATCAGCTCTAAACTCACTCTTCTGCACCGCGATTACAAACCACAGCGTGCTTTGCAGCAGTAGGCTATATTTTTCTTTTTCTTTTTACACATATTTCTATTTTATTTTTTTCAGAGCACTTTCTATGCGCTAACGTCAGACGCACGCTCATCCGTCATGACGTCGGTAGATCCTTTAGTCCGCTGTCATAATAGCAGTGTGAAAGCGAACTTTACTGGACTATATGGAAACAATGTAACAAAAAAAAAAATTAAGTCCGGACCTTGGTCCGGACTATTAGGTGTGAAAGCGCCCTGAGTCTCTGGATGTTGTGGGACTGTCTTGGCTGATGCCTCTGCAACATCGCGTGGCAGTTGGGGACAGTGCCTCTGGACTGGCAGACCAGGGTGGTGGTCCCTCTCTTCAAAAAGGGGGACCGAGGGGTGTGTTCCAACTATTGGGGGATCACACTCCTCAGCCTCCCCGGGAAAGTCTATTCCAGGGTACTGGACCGATAGTCGAACCTCGGATTCAGGAGGAACAATGCGGTTTTCGTCCTGGTCGTGGAACACTGGACCAGCTCTATACCCTCCACAGGGTGCTCGAGGGTTTGTGGGAGTTTGCCCAACCAGTCCACATGTGCTGGACTTGGAGAAAGCATTCTGTGGGAGATGCTCCGGGACTATGGGGTATCAGCACCTCCAAGTCCGAGGCCATGATTCTCGACCGGAAAAAGGGGGGCTTGCCCCCTCCAGGTCGGGGGAGAGTTCCTGCCTCAGGTGGAGGAGTTTAAGTATCTTGGGGTCTTGTTCACGAGTGAGGAAAGGATGGAACACAAGATTGACAGCCGGATCGGTGCAGCGGCCGCAGTAATGCAGTCATTGTATCGGTCCGTCGTGGTGAAGGAGTTAACCCGAAAGGCAAAGCTCTACGTTGGCCAGGTGTACTGCACCGTGTCAGGTATGCAGCAGGACCAGTGGTACAGCGTTGTCCAGGATTAAGCTGGCTTGTGTGATGAGTTCAGTCTTATTTGTCAGTGCTTTGTTATGTTTTCATGCTTGTTTCTCAGCATTATGCTGAGAAACAAGCTTGTGGCCTAAAATAAATGTAGACCAGTTTATGTAAGGCGAGACACTACAGACAAAAACGCAGTTTTTTCATGCACTGATCATTTTTGAGATTTGGGGCTATTTTCCTTCCTTAACATTATTATTATGAAGAATATTCTTTCAGAAAAGTTGAAAGAAATAGTAGAAAATCCACATTAAGGTGGTTATTTTACTTCATTTTGCAACAGCTGAAGATTAAATATAAGAACATTTTGTCTGGTAAGTGCTTCAATATACAAGGTGTATAAATTATTTGTATATTTGTAAGGAGGTGAACTTATCCAAGGAGCCTCCAGGAGGCGCCCCCTTGTTGTTTTGCTCTAGTACTGTCAGTGGCCTTCTTCTTCGTTGGTTGTGGCCATTTTAGGTCACAACCTGATGTTTTGTGCTAAGGTAAGCAGCTAGAGCTACATCTCTCCACTAGAGATGGAAAAATAAGTTATTGTTTGTCACTATACAGGTGATTGGTTTGACAAATATGAATGTTAGGAGTCATATTAATGTGGGGATTCTGTTATGGGTGCAAGAGACTTCTGGGGGGTTTGTTAAGTTTATTATGCTGGAGAAATGTGTTGGTTCTTTGCATACACACACACACACACACACACACACACAGAGTCTCACTCACTCGCTCAGTTACAACCACACATACTCTTTCAATCACCCTGGCACACACCTGTTACCTGCTGGTTATACTGGTTACTGGAAGGGATTATGCTGGAGGTTTTATTGTTGTGGGATATGTTCTTGTTTTGTAAATGTGACAACCTGATGTTTTGTGCTAAGGTGAAGCCCTGTGATAAAGACCGAGCAACCCAGATCCTGTCTCCCTGCCTGGTTATTCCCTCCGTCTTCCACCACAGCCAAGGAATAAAAATACACAACGCAGAGACTTATTAGGTAGACCGAGGGCCTACTCTGATCCAGGCCAGAGGGAGCCGACCTCAAGGGTTACAACTGGTGCCGTGACCCGGATCTGCGGATGCCACAAAGGAAAGAAAGAAAACATTACTGTGTCTGTAAACATATCCTTTGAATTTTGTTTCGTTGAAATTGCTTTGATGTTGTTTACTAACATATGGGGACTCAGCTAATTATTATTGATAAGTGAAAAAAAAAAAAAAAAAAATCTATATCACTGTACATCACTGTCCATATTTGCTGCATTTATCACCATCAAACATTCACCCCCCAACTTCACCATCATACATGCACACATTATTCCCCCAGTTACATGCACCTAAGCTATCTGGACACAGCACTTTTGAATTCTGACAATGCAAAGTCCTCAGGAAGATACCCCTCGTCGAGCACCAACTGAAATGAACTCCGCTGTGAGACAGACTTTAAATCAAAGTGCTGGCACCATGGACCAAGCTCGTAATGTCCAAGCCTCAGGTGGGTGGTCACCTCATTGTGTAGTTGATATCAAACATCACATGGACCCCCAACGGGTTGTCAGGCCCAAGACGACACAGGGGCAGCCCCACCAGATAAATACTGCACCGCCCTATGAACCACCAAGCCAAGCCACCATGCAACCTGCATCTACCACCCCCAGTTTTGGCCCTACAGTGTTTCCCCCTGCTGGACGCGCCCCCGCATCCAGTGTTCAGTCTCCCCCAACCCCGGGACCCCCCATACTCAGCCCAATATATAGCACATATGATGTCGCAGGTTTGATTAAGGCTCCAACGGCGATGGAGCAACATCACCCACCTCATATCCAAGCCCCCACTACTGTAACACCAGATCGTACAGCCATTATTCATGCCCCAACACCCATACCACTAGCACAGACCGCCAGGTACGTTCCACCACGCCTGACTCATCACCTCCCTGATGTAATGCATGCTTCAGAGTTCCTCACACCAACAGGGCCCGCCCAAGTGATTCAGCAGGAACCTCCTACCTCTGTGCCAACCCCACCAGTCTCCACATATACCCCTGTAACCGGCATTTATGACACTGCCTCAATCATAATGCCAGACCCCACAGCCATAGTGCATGGTGCTGCTGCCAGCTTGCCAGTCCCAAGTAGTCGCCCCCTGGGACGGGATGTCAGGCATGCCCCACTATCCCACCCACACCTACCCCCTGACAGTGTGTATGTCCCTCAAGCTCACAATATGTATGCACTTCAAGCAAACAGTCCCTACCCACCCGTTCTGACACACCCCCACGGAAATTTGCAGACGTCAGAGCCACAATTTCAATCCACCACGCAGATGCCTACGATTGTGATGGATAATACTGTCTTGCCCACTGACTGGTACGCCTCCCAAGCAGCCATGTTTAAGTCACAAAATCCCCTGTTGCCAGGCCCAGTTCCAGCAATGTCGACATCTATGCCCACTTACCAGAATGTGCCCCCCGCTGTGTTTCCCACCATAGGACATGCAAGATACAGCCCTAGTCAGCCTGCACCTGTCGGGTTCACACAGACGCATCAAGTGAGGAATGTGCAAATCTTCAGTGGAGGCCCTGATTGTAGAATCCTCATTGAAGACTGGATACGTGATATGCAGTATCTTCTGGATGCTGGAGGGCTGCCTGCACATCTCTGCTTTGCAACGATCGTGCGCCATCTGAGTGGTGAGGCCAGGAGGCTGGTTCTAAATCTCCCTCTCCAGGAACAGCAACCGGAGAGAGCATTTGATGAACTGAGAGCTGAATATGGAGACTTGCAAAGGTCACTGGATCCCCTGGCTGACTTTTATGAGAGGAGCCAGCGGCCCGATGAAACAGCTTGTTCCTACGCTATCGCGCTAGAGGCCACCCTCCGTTCGGTGGAGGAGTCCCAGCTTGGAGGCCAACCATTCCCAGACCGTGATGCCAAACTTACGCGTCAGTTCCTGAGGGGGTTAAATGATGAAGGAGTGTACCTTAGGATTGCTCCCTTGAAACCTAGGCTCATGAGTTTTTGTGAACTTCAAGAGGAACTAAGAAACCTAGCAAGGGAAGTGAAGAGGTTTCAGCCTCAACAGAGATTAAAGAAACCATTCACCCAGGTTCATGTAGCTAACAGGGAACAGCAAGGGACAGCAAGGGAGACGACTGATGCAGCGAAGCCCTCCTCTGAGCTGTCTGTATTGACCACACTGGTACAGAAGCTAGCTCTGAATCAAGAGGAACAGGTCAAAAGGCTTGCACAGATGGAATCAACATTAGCTTCCCTACATACCTCTGCATCAATCCAGCTGCCGTCTGTAGCAAGGAGTGACAGTGAACCTGCCACGTTCGTGTGCTATCGATGTGGGCGGGCCGGACATGTGGCCAGAGTATGCAGAACTGTACTGCCCAACCAAGCGAACACCAACCCCCAGCAACCCTGTGCTGTTTCTCAGGAGGCGAGTGCAGCACAGACCGGACATTCTTTAAATGCTTGAGGCCTATGGTAGAGGGGGCAACCATGGGCAGGAAATTAGGTCCCCAAGCGGAAGAGCAAGGAGCAGAAGGAACACCCCTCGTGGGCCCCAGGAATGAAGGGGATGTTGAGGTCAATGGGAAAATGTGTAGGGCTTTAATTGACTCTGGCTCACAAATAACCAGCATTACCTATGAGTTTTGGCATAAGCACCCTGAATTGTGCCAGCAGAAGCTTCAGCCTTCCAATATTCCAGTCGAAGGGGCGGGCGGTCAGGATGTCCCTCACCAGGGTGTGCTACTCGTCAGACTGAAGGTTCTGGGCAAGGAATACGCCAGTGTACCAGCCTTTGTTGTTCCGGAAACAGAGTACAGGTCCATGGTGCCTTTACTGGTGGGGACAAATGTAATACGAGCCTCCAGACAACACCTTCAGGACACTTACGGTCTCCAGTTCCTCCAACGCATCAAAGATAGTCATCCAGAATGGCATGCTGCACTACTTGAGATGGACAAGACGGCACCTGGTGGTCCAGAAGGCAGAGTAAGCCCTGTTCTGTATTATGGAGAGAAAAGATTGGTCCCTGCGGGCAGAGAGACTGTAGTGATGTGCAAGGTAATGAAGGGACCTAAGAAAAAGGCATATACTGCCCTGGTTGAAGCCAAGCCCTCTCTGAAGCTTCCAGTGGGCCTAGTGGTTGGCAGGGTCCTGGCTAATGTAACAAAGCAGTATGTTCCTGTCCGAGTGATGAACTTGTCTGAACAAACTGTTGTTATTAGATCCAACACTCACCTGGCAGATGCTTTTTTGGTTCAGGAGGTACTGCAAACTGGGAAGGGAGACCAGGAAAGGAGTCACAACACTGAGATGGAGGTGCCTGGTGTGTGTAAAATGCATGAACAAGGGGTGGGTGGTAGCAAAGTCCCCATAGCATGTTGTGTGGATTTGAGTGGAGCAGCCATGGATGATGAAGGGCAGCATTCTAGGCTCAAAGAGCTGGTGGAGAAGAACAGTGATGTCTTCTCCAAGCATTCCTTGGACTACGGACACACAACTACCGTCCAGCATGAAATACCCCTGGTAGATCCAAAGCCATTCCGACTCCCCTACCGCAAAATACCACCCGCCCAGTGGGAGGGGGTCAAGAAGACTCTCACAGAGATGGAAGAGGCGGGTGTAATTCGCCCAAGCAAGAGCCCTTATGCTTCCCAGATGGTGGTGGTAAGGAAGAAGGATGGGTCTCTGAGAATATGCGTGGACTATAGGAAGCTGAACGCGTGCAGCACGAGGGATGCCTTTCCGTTGCCAAGGATAGAGGATGCACTGGAAGCATTGGGGCAGTCCAAGTACTTTTCTACCCTCAACCTCACCTCTGGGTACTGGCAGGTAGAAGTAGCAGAGCAGGATAAGCCCAAAACAGCTTTCAGCACGCCCATGGGGCTATATGAGGCTAACAGGATGCCGTTTGGGCTGCAAAACGCCCCATCAACCTTTCAGAGATTGATGACCTGCTGTTTTGGTGACTTAAACTACATCAACCTCCTCATCTACCTTGACGACATCATCGTCTTCTCGAAGACCTTTGAGGAACACCTGGAGAGGCTTCAAGTGGTGTTCAATCGGCTACGTGAACACGGGCTGAAGCTGAAGCCCTCCAAGTGCCATTTGATGAAGGAAGAAGTTCAGTACCTCGGGCACCTGGTGTCGGCTGAGGGTATCAGGACTGACCCGGAGAAGATAAGCACTGTGATGGACTGGAAACACCCCACTAACCGCAAAGAAGTACAGCAGTTCCTGGGCTTCACAGGATACTACCGGCGGTTTGTGGGGGGCTATGCCAAGCTTGTTGCGCCTCTATATCGTCTCACCTCAGGCGACCCGAGAAAGAAGAAACGGGGGGTCAAGGCACCCTGGGTCCCACCACCCCACTTTCTTTGGACGGAAGAATGCGAGGCTGCATTCCAAGGTTTGAAGCAGAAACTTACCACAGCCCCAGTCCTGGCCTATCCAGACTACAATCTACCCTTCTTGTTGCAGACCGATGCATCCGGTGAAGGACTTGGGGCAGTTCTTGCTCAAATCCAAGATGGGAAGGAGCGTGTTATCGCGTATGCCAGCAGAGGGTTGCATCCATCGGAAACACGTTATCCTGCGCACAAGATGGAGTTTTTAGCTCTCAAGTGGGCGGCAACGGAGAAGTTTTATGATCACCTGTATGGGCACAAATTCTCTGTCATGACGGATAACAATCCACTGAAATATGTGATGACGACGGCAAAACTGGATGCAACGGGTCAGCGCTGGGTGTCCCACCTGTCAATGCTTGACTTTGACATCCAATACCGTCAAGGGAAATGCAATGCCAACGCCGACGCTCTGTCCAGACTATCCAGTCAGGAAGTCGCACAAGCCCTTCAGACTTGCCCACAGCGAGTAAAGCCCAGGAGGAGGTCTCCAAGGTTGGATGAGGCAGAGGAAAACACGGCAGGGGTTGAGACAGATTGTCCTCCACAACCATGCAATCCTGATCCGCAACCTGAGTCATATGATGGCATCGGAACAGACTTGCTGCCTGCAATGACAAAGCAGCAGGTTACGATTGACCAAAGAGATGACCCTGTGGTTGGACCGGTTTTGCACCATCGGTCCCTTAACACCAAACCAAAGAGAGGAGACGGTGTGAAGGGCGGGGCACAGGTGCATGTTCTCCTGAAGGAATGGAAGAGGTTGGTGGTCAAGGACGGTATCCTCTACCGCAAAATTAAAGATGGACAAAGAGGGTCAGTTGAACAGCTGGTGCTGCCCGAGAAGCTACGTAGCTTCGCCAAGACAGCCCTCCATGATGATTCAGGACATCTAGGCCTAGACCGCACATTCACACTGATGAGGGAGCGCTTCTACTGGCCCAGGATGTTCCATGATATCAAAGCATGGTGTGAACATTGTGAGAGGTGCTGTCTCCGGAAGACTCCCACAGCAGGTCTTAGAGCCCCCCTGGTCAGTATCCACACAAGCGCACCAATGGAACTGGTCTGTATAGATTTTCTGACATTGGAGAGGTCCAGAGGCGGGATTGAGAATGTGTTGGTTGTAACCGATCACTTCTCTCGTTTTGCACAAGCTTACCCGACCAGGGATCAGAAGGCTCGTACAGTGGCGAAGGTGTTGTGGAGGAACTTCCTCTGCCGTTTTGGGTTTCCAGCCAAGCTTCACGCGGATCAAGGTCGCAACTTTGAGAGCGCTGTAGTGAAGGAGTTGTGCAAGATCACTGGAATCACAAAGTCCCACACAAGCCCATATCATCCTCAGGGGAATGGAACCACCGAGAGATTTAATAGGACCCTGATGGATATGTTGGGTACACTGGATCCACAAGAGAAGTCCTGCTGGCACGAACATGTGGACGCCATGACGCATGCCTATAACTGTACGCGCCATGACTCAACGGGATACACACCATACTTTTTAATGTATGGTAGACATCCTAGGCTGCCCATTGACCTTGTCTTAGGGCTGCCAGAGAGTGTAGAACCATGTGAGTACAGTGAATACGGTCAAGCCCTTCAGCAATGCCTGAGTAATGCTTATGAAAAGGCCAACCAGATGTCCAGGCACGCAAAAGAGCAGCAGAAGAAACAATATGACCGCAAGGCGAAGACTCGAGACTTCAAGCCTGGGGACAGGGTGCTTGTTAAGATCTGTCATGTGGAAGGCAGACAGAAGCTTGGAGATAGGTGGGAACGCCAGCCCTACATTGTCATAAAGAAACAGCCTGACATACCTGTGTACGTGGTCCGGACTGAAGAGGGAGACAGGGAGAGAGTGGTCCACCAAAATCTGCTCACCCAGTGCATGTTCCTCCCCCTGGAGCCACAGCAGGAGGTGTGTATGATAAGGGAGCCCGACACTGAGGCCGGCGCTGATTGCAGTGATACAGAAGCTATGGAAGATGTTCGGTTGGTGGACCATGGGAACACTGCAAGTGAAACTCAGCCGAAGGAGAGGTATACGGGAGGGAATCAAAGCGAACTGGAGGACGAGGGGGAGGACGAGTGTCTGGGACAGACTTCAGGGATTGGAACTGAGCCAAGGGGGACCGGAAGCCGGAAGGTGGCTCCCAAAGAGCCTGTGTGTGACAGTTGAGGTTCCTGTCACTATGCCTCCAATTGATCATGTGCCCTGGCTACTTGGCCAAGGGGATGTCCCTTTGGGTGACTGGCAAGCGCGCGTGACTCTTGCCCGGGAGGTGTGGGTTCAATCCCCGCCCGGGCCCTCTTCACCTTGCCACATTCTGGCGTTGTTGGCAGGATCCATGTAGCACTAGGGGTGGGTCCATGGATTCCTAATGTGTGGCAGCCTGCGCGGAAGCACGAGGACGTGCTTGTGAAAAGAGGGGGAGAGATGTGACAGTTGAGGTTCCTGTCACTATGCCTCCAATTGATCATGTGCCCTGGCTACTTGGCCAAGGGGATGTCCCTTTGGGTGACTGGCAAGTGCGCGTGACTCTTACCCGGGAGGTGTGGGTTCAATCCCCGCCCGGGCCCTCTTCACCTTGCCACATGTGCAAGGCAGGAGAAACCCGCCCAGAGTTAGACGCCCTCCCAAGAAGTTGTCATACCATTCAGTACTGGTGAAACCGGTCTCGGATCAGCAAAAGATAGAAATAGGACGCAGACTGTGGCAGGAGGCCAGAGAAAAGAAGATGGGGGCTGGTAAAGACTGAACATGACACATTGCACATATGTTGCACTTCACACCTCATATCAGGAACACGTTGTGTCTGGTTGTCATTGGGGTGTTTGGGGGGGTTGTATGAAATGGCTGGGACGCCATCACTGAAAGAGGGGGTGGGTGTAAGGAGGTGAACTTATCCAAGGAGCCTCCAGGAGGCGCCCCCTTGTTGTTTTGCTCTAGTACTGTCAGTGGCCTTCTTCTTTGTTGGTTGTGGCCATTTTAGGTCACAACCTGATGTTTTGTGCTAAGGTAAGCAGCTAGAGCTACATCTCTCCACTAGAGATGGAAAAATAAGTTATTGTTTGTCACTATACAGGTGATTGGTTTGACAAATATGAATGTTAGGAGTCATATTAATGTGGGGATTCTGTTATGGGTGCAAGAGACTTCTGGGGGGTTTGTTAAGTTTATTATGCTGGAGAAATGTGTTGGTTCTTTGCATACACACACACACACACACACACACAGAGTCTCACTCACTCGCTCAGTTACAACCACACATACTCTTTCAATCACCCTGGCACACACCTGTTACCTGCTGGTTATACTGGTTACTGGAAGGGATTATGCTGGAGGTTTTATTGTTGTGGGATATGTTCTTGTTTTGTAAATGTGACAACCTGATGTTTTGTGCTAAGGTGAAGCCCTGTGATAAAGACCGAGCAACCCAGATCCTTTCTCCCTGCCTGGTTATTCCCTCCGTCTTCCACCGCAGCCAAGGAATAAAAATACACAACGCAGAGACTTATTAGGTAGACCGAGGGCCTACTCTGATCCAGGCCAGAGGGAGCCGACCTCAAGGGTTACATATTATTATTTGGACAATCTGTCAGACATCCGAAGAAGCAGTCCTGGCAGATGCAAAGACTCAGTGTAAAAAGAAAAAGCTGCAGGAAATGCAGCTTGATAGAGAATTATTTTCTTTTTTTTTTAAAGGTGTAAGCTACAAGTTGAATTCCTTCCAGCCAGTAGGTGTCGCACTCGCACCCGCCCGCCCACGCTCCAACCTTCAATTGTACTGGTAGCCAGGTTCACCTATTGACCCTTTGCACACAAATAGCCATACGTAATTAGATTATGCAATGTTTGTTCCGTTTACAAAGATTTTCAAAAAAAATTGCAATACATTTTTGTTTGTCTTAATGTAAGTAATCAACTCAGTAATTTTCAAGGAGATATCTTAAGGTTAGAAATTTTAACCTATTCACGTGAGAAAAATAAGAATGGGCTATATTTTGGTCTTTTTCAAAACTTTCCCCTAATGGGATTCTTCAGGGCTTTTTTCCCCTCACTCAGGACATATTGAGTTGAGTTTGCTTCTGTTGCAATTTGTTCAACCTTTTTTTTTTTCGTAAAATGACTGGACTAATGGTGATTTACTGTATTCTCTGCAGCTAGCCTGCTCCAGACCAAGCAAACAGCCAGGCTTAGTAATTCAGTGATAGTATAGTGTATAATACTGTATTGGTGTTGATATTAAGCCAATTATAACTATAGAAAGGGGCAGGTACTATACGTTTTTCTTCATCCTGTTCCTTTTCATTTATGGTGATTACTACACCATGTGTACTACATCATGTAACGTAACGTACAAGTATGTAAACCATGAATGGAATAAATCGAAATTAATAAATTAATTTTTAAACAAACAAAATACATTTACAATCATGAAAAAAAACATGCAAGATTTAGGCTAATTTTGTAATCATAGGCCTTTTCATGTGTTTATCAGTATCAGTTATATTGCATTGTGGTATACACCACAGTGTCTATGTTTAGCTTTGCCCGGCCTCTCTCTCTCAGTCCATCGACAGACAGGTTAAAAATCAATAATCATGTCAGCCTTAGGCCACGTTAGTTTATACAGTCTGTGTATTTGTACATGAAGTGAAGTGCCTCCCTACTCATCACTTCCTGTTGTTTCCTCCTTTTCTCTCAGTGTCTGTGAAGAACTATAATAATAATAATAATAACAACAACAACGTTGTATTAACACTTACCTCCCTCAGACTTCAGTTTCTCTCCTCTACTCCGTCCACTTTGACACTTTAACAGACATCAGATTTGTTTAATACTTATAGTTTGGTTGCACTGGCTCCTCCTTCTTGTTCTCTTAGATTAGAAAAACTGTTTATCACAGGAAATCATCTTTGGTGTTCCTCTAAATATTAAAGCAGAAGTAAGCGATCCGGTCGTTTTGGCTAATGCTGCGTTCCAGGCAGGCTTTTGAAACCGTAAATTACAGCTTCAAGTCACAACTTATGACTTTGTAGCGTTCCAGGCAACCCGCAACGTTTCTCCGACCTGTTTTACCGGTGAAAGTCACTATAAAGTCACTAGAAAGTGGTGCTCTTGAATTGTTCAGTTTTTGTAGGGAATGTATGGCTGTGGGGATGAATGAAGGGTAGGGTCTTCTGTGATGGTCTGAGCTCTCTTTGTGACCGCTTGAGTATGAAGCTCTGATAGTGAGGTTTGTGTGAACCAGGATGTGATGTTAAGCTCTAGCTTAAAGTTATCTTAAAATAGCCTAGAACAATAGCTGAGGTATGAAGTCCACATGCATCACTGTTAGGATTTTTATCTGAAAGAAGCTTATTTTAAAATATATGAAGCTGATAACTAGGTGCTCATCACAGCTTACAATGCGTTATTGTCTTCTCAGACAGGATATGACCCCTGACATGTAAAGGAAGAAAACTAGTACCCCCAATTCCAATCCGTTCCCTAAAGACTCAAGCCCTGAACCCTCACTGACTAAAGTGACGTCAGCTCTAAGTGACAGAGTGTGAGAGTCTGTGAGGGTCCAGATGCTGTAAACATGAATGGAACAGCACTTACCCACTCTCACGACACGTTACCTTGACAACAAAATGTTTTTAACTCCGCCCTTGGACCGATAAATTTACTGTACTTTCAATACGCACAAGGTGTGCGAGGGAGGCGGACTCAAAACAAAATGTTCCTGGATCAGATCTGATCAAATCATCATCAATAATCACAAACTGCACGTTAACACTGACAGTAAACTTCTTCTTTTCTTTTTATTTATTCCTTTTTTTTTGGCTCCTGTCCATTAACAATAAAGAGAGCGGCGGAGCTCTCTCTGACTACTTGTGTTAATTTCTTTTTTTTTTTAACACTTGCGTTCCGACGGCATCCCATGTGTTATGGTTTGACTTCACAACGCTATGAACTGTGGGTAATTCCCCTACCAAAGTCAGCATCGGTGCTGACTTACGGTAAGGGGGCAGTAAGGGCTCATTCACTGACTCACTGACTTGATGATCTGACAACGGAACAGCCCTAACACACTCACGGACTTCCCGTGAACGCGCCTCTAAGTCAGTGAGTCCGTGAGGGGTCGGATTGGAATTGGGCCGTAGTCCACTTTTTAGTTGCCCCCTCTGGTTGAGACAACTTACCCATGTGACAACAACACCTATTCCTCTTGGTATCACACCTGTATGGATTCATTCAATGTTAGCCTATGAATAAATAGTGAGCTATACAGTAGGATACAGCAGCGGTAGAAGAGCTGTTGACATATTTCCTGTTTAAAAGCACAGATGTATTACAAGTAAAATAAACTGAGAGTATCAGAAATAAAAGCTTCTATTTACACAAAATACTTGTGTCTTTTCTTATATCTATTACTGTATATATTTATTAACATTAATTCAGTTATGGACACATCCCATGAGGTTTGTTTTAAAGGGATAGTTCACCCAAAATTCAAATTTCACTCATTATCTACTCACCCTCATGTCGACTAAGGGCTAGGAGAAGTTTCAGAGTCCTCCGTGGCTTCTCTGAGTTACAGGGGGTCTCGGCGTAGCAGTGCATGTCCATATAACGGTTGCAAATGGATACCAACTGTCTTCGTAACAAAAAGACACACCAGAAAACATCCAAATACCTCCATGCTGCTCGTATATAATGTCCGTCTTGTATTGAAGCCCCGAAATGCCCCCCCGGCAAATACACACAGTGACATAGAGACATACCAACACACATACACTAACACCCACACACATACACACTCACAAGCTTGCACACCAACACACTAGCTATCATTATTGTGACATGACCAGACCTCTTCTCTTCACACAATCAACACCTGCACACATGTACTCTTCACTCATGCACACCTTACATTACTGATTCCACTGATCCTCCACACTCCATAAAGGCTTAATTTGGTTCAATTTGGTTTAATAAAGTACTGATTTGAACATTTACATGGTGTTGTCTGTCTCCATTTTTGTTGTGACCCTTCAGGTCATGACAATGTAAATTGAGTGGGCCACTTTGCTTTGTTATTACAGTAATAAATCCAGATTTCATGGTTTTATGTTTGTTTGATTTTTAAATCAGAGGGTGTTCCCACAATTCCCATTGTGACATTTACAGGTGTTAAAGGGATAGTTCAACATTTTGGCAAATTGGCCCATTGCCATAATCCCTAGTCATAGCAGTAGGTTTGTTACCTTTAATTGTCGGTGCAAGCTATTTTTAGAACGGCGGAGAAGAGCAGGGAGCTGCTCAGAGCTATATGGAGGCTAATGGGATTTCTTGGTTTCCCTCATCAAACTCATCAAATAAACAATCCAACAACTCCAAAACGCTCTGGTGGACAAGTTGTGACCTGCACATTCACCACGCTATGAGATAATAACACAACGTTACGAGACAGAGTTGTTTTAGAGGTAAATTCATGCAAAACCGCTGATGCGCGTTGTCTTCAGGGACAGTTTGTCAGGAAGCAGTCTCTCGAAAACAGCTCAGTTTTGTAACGTTCTGTTATTATCTCATAGCGTGGTGAATGTGCAGGTCACAACTTGCCCACCAGAGTGTTTTGAAAAATGTTGAACTATCCCTTTAACACTGGCCTGCTTTTTTGTTACATCCCACATCCTTGATAAATGCTCTGACTTTTTCATTAGGCCTGTATGGTTAATCTGAAAACAGCAAGATTTAATAAAATTAGGTTGTTCTTAAGAAATCTTGTAAACTATTGCTTTATGCACAGCTCCACTACTTCCTGAAATAAGCCAGCTCCTTTATTTCCTGTTTTACATTATTGGACCAACTGATTAATCCAGGTTTGACCTCACAACAATGGTCAGGCACACCTGGATTAATCAATTGGTCCAATAAAAAAAAAACAGGAATTACAGTAAAGAGCTGTCTTATTTCAGGAAGTAGTGGAGCTGTGCATAAAGCCCATTTACATTGAATATTAGTCAGTAGGGATAAGTAGTCAACAAGTATCAAATAACAAGACGCCATGGACTGGTGTTCCTCCCGTCCTCCGCAGTTTTTTCAGTCACCAGCCGCCACTGGTTTTAGCCTATTTATGCTCGTACACAACTCCCATTAATTATTCAATCATATAGGTGGGGCAGTTTATGTGTGTCTCACTTTATCCTTATAATAAGTGTAGCCAGGTGGTAAATTGATAATAAGTGTAATTTCCCACTTGGGTGAATGTATTCCAATGTACTATAATGTGTTTTTGT
Source organism: Trachurus trachurus (assembly GCF_905171665.1). NCBI lineage: Eukaryota > Metazoa > Chordata > Actinopteri > Carangiformes > Carangidae > Trachurus > Trachurus trachurus. The sequence goes on along the minus strand of NC_139895.1, from coordinate 9,184,911 downwards.
TTTCTTTTGTTCTTTCTTTTAAATGTCATATTTCAAATGTAAATGTAAACAAAATGTAAATGAGTTAAATAAGTGGTCACAATGTGGCAGCATTGAGCTGCTTTGGGTTCAGTTGGACGCATTTTGGTTTAGCCGCCAGGTGCATTGTGGGTTATTGTTGTCTTTTCTGCTGAATGTGAGCCACAAGTGCCTGAAATGTCTCGGCGAACAGAGGAGACTGTTGTTCTGTTCAATTGGTAGGTAAAATACGCACACATTGTAAGAGACGCCGTAACAGAATGTGACAGTAGTATAGTCTCATTTAGAGATATTGGTGATTTATTTCAGAGGGTAGCATGCCAGCTGTCGACCGGGGCTAACGACTAGCTTCAGGAAGCTCCAGCTCCCGTGTTCCACGCTGCGTGGCGTGTAAGTGACTGTGGTAATATTTTGAATGCACATTTTCGAGTTGATATGACCGTGTCATGATTTTAATGACGTGTGTATTTTGTTGTTTCTGTAGACCTTCATAGCCCACTGCCGTATTTTGTCCCCTATTCTATTTGGTCCCCTGTGCTATTTTGTTTCTTTTTATGCTTTTGGTTTCGGTTCTCTCTAAAGTCTCAGATGAGAACGAATGACTTTGAGTTTAGAAATTCAGTCAAATAACCCTTTTTGCAACTGATGTGAAATAAATAAGAAGGCTACAAGAACCCCAGTAAGTGTGTCCTGTGTGCTTCTAATTCCCGGGCTACATAAGTAAGACAGCTGAGGTAACATGTAATACAGTCAAATGACAATTAAAACTGTTCAAGCAGGTATATTAAAAAAAAAATTAAATTTTTACTCCTTTAAGACCAGTCAGTATTATAATAACAATGGCATTATCACTGGATTATGAGCCCTGGCAGACAGCTTGTGGTATCCAGTGATCTTCAGATATCATTATCAGCATCTGCACAACTGCTATTTTCATGTGCATCCAACTGACTGAGTTAACAGCTGAGTCTTAAAGCAGAAGTAAGCGGAATGTTTGTGTTAATACAAGGGTGTTTTCACACCTGCAGTGTTAGTGCGCACTACATTTGGTCCCGTTTGGGTCAGTGTGAAAGCACATCTCACTTTTAATGCGCACCAAAACTAGTGCGGCCTCAGGAGGTGGTCTCGGTTCGGCTTCAGCCGAACTCTGGTGCGCACTAGTTGATGTGTGAAAACAACCGCACTCTGGTGCGACCCAACTGCCAGGCGAACTCAACAAGTTTGAGGTAAAAGGGCTCCCGTAGTCGTTGACAACGGGTTAACGCAGTGGGGAGACCGCCCGGTGCTCCGGTCCTACGCATCTCTGACCACAAACGAAGCAGCAGCAGCGGGGCAGCCGGTCGGTGCGTGTCCGCTGAGTCCACTCAGACACCGGACAGGTCGGCGGGTCCGTCCCTCGGGTCCGCGGAGCAGCTGATTACCGAGCAGCAGATGTCCGGCCGTGTTTAACGTTTAACTGGGAACTAACGGGACTGAGCTGGGTGAACGCAACCGGAAACCAGCCGGAAGTACCAAACAGAGTTTAGATACATACAAACAATATAGAAATAAATGACCAGAGCTACTAACAACCGGCCCTACTGGAGTCTCCATCATGAAAGTTTTATCAATCAGCGCGTCCAGATTTCAACCGGTAGTCATGGAGACATGACGCTCTCCAAGTTTGGTCCCGAGTGACAAAAAGCAGGTGTGAAAGCAACCGCACTAACTGAAAAATTAAACAATGTATCATTTTAAAATTTGGTGCGCACTAAACATGTGTGAAAACACTCTTAAATAGTTATATCTTCCAACAGCAATCACTTATATAAAGAGTTTGGTCCAAAACAGGGGTCTCTCAGTCACTCTGCTCTGCTCTGAGCCGAGGAGAAAACTTTCCTTGTATCCTAGAACCTTTATCCAATGAGGAGAGAGAACGGCATGAAGGGCTGTGTGTGCAGCCAAGGGACGCGCGTGAATGTGGTGACGTAGGGACGAGGACCAATAGATCCATGACGAGGGCGGGGACTGCTAACTCCATCGGCTGACAAGAAATTAGCCAAAACGATCGGATCGCTTACTTCTGCTTTAAAACAACAGGGAAAGAAGAAATGTAGTTAACAGCTGTAGCTACTAAGACAGAGGAGACTTAAACTGAGAGAAAATTTAAGTTTTAATCACTGATTGATCCAAGTTGTGTAAACATTTGTTACATAATTGTTTTATATAGTTTATATGTATTTACAACTGCACTCAGGCAAAATAAAGCAAAACTAGAAATGAATGATTTTCATGTAGAAACACCGGTTTGGGGACAATAAGGCACTAAGTTTCCATGACACCAAGAAATGAATATAAAAAACACTTCACATTATTAATTTCTAGTATAGACAGAATAAAATCAGTATGTGACCCAATAATCAATAATGGTGAAAGATAAACCTTACAAACTTAAACAGATGATGATAGAAGTTAAAGAAAAAAAAGTAGCTATATGATAGAGTCATTACAGTGAATATTACACTGTTGGTAAATAAAAACAAAATCATCACCTGATCTCATTCGGTTGTTGAGTTGTTTCAGTTTTGTACATTAACACAGTTCTGGATGATTCAGAGCCCAAAATCAGTGAGATAAATATTTCAGTGACCCTCAACATCAAATAAAATGTGTTTTAAAGACAAAACGACAGGTGAGCAGGTGTAGAAGCAGGTTGGCTGTAAAGTGTGATGATGAGTTTAGAGTTTAATAAACCTCAAACCATCATGATTAACGTCCCTGAACGTCACAGACTGATCTCAGAGGGACACATTTTGATATTTTGATATCAGAGGTTTCAGCATCACCAGACGGTCCAACACTGAAATAAGGGAAGAGTTTCTCAGTGAAAGTGTCTCTGTAAGTGCAGATGTGAGTCATGTCTTCAAGGTCGTAAAAGGACACCTTCCCCCCGTCATAGTCCAGCTGGACTCTGATCCTCTGGAGACTCTTCTTCACTGTCACAGTCTTACCAACGCCATTGGTGTATTCTCCACTGCGATGCGTCATGCACCAGATTCCATATTCTGGTGAAACAAATATCTTTCCCTTCCTGTCAACTGACTCTTTAGCCAAACCCACATCCCAGCCAGGATGATCTCCCACCTCCACCTCCCAGCTGTGTTTCCCTGAGCTGAAGCTCTCAGAGCCCAATATGTGGGTATAATTAGTGTTTCTCTCTGGATTGTCAGGAAGCTGCTGCTTTGTGTCTCCACATCTCACACTGGTCAGATCATCAGACAAGTAGAGGTAGGGATCTGCAGTGTTTGGGTCCAGGATGACAGGAGTGAAGTGGACCTTCTCCTTGATCTTCTCCCAGACTCTGAAGGACAGGTTGCCCAGGTGTTTGGCCTCATCTATCAGAGCTCCTGAGAGCAGCTGTGGATCTGACAGTGAGCACTGGGCTCTGGCTCTGGTCTGAGTGGCTTTATAACTGCTGAGGAACGCCACCTTGTGTTTCTGCAGCTCTTCTTCAACAGCACAGATACTGTCTGACAGAGAGGAGATCTGCTCCTCAATCATCTTCATCTCTCTGCTCATAGTCTTCCCCTTCTGCTCCTCTTCCTCCCTCAGAGCTGCCAGTCTGGACTCCTCTTCCTCTCTCAGGAGCTGGTGGAGCTTGTTGAACTCTGCTCTGATCTGCCTCTCTGTGGACGACAGCTGCTTCTTGGAGTGTTCAATCATTTCATTGTAGGTTTTTTCCACTTCCTCGCATTTGGTCTTCTTGTCCTGCAGAGACTCTAGATCAGATTTCAGCTGCTGCTTCAGGTCACTGACTGCTTCTTCAGTCTCTGATCCAGTTTTCTGTCTCCCAGCAAAGGAATCAGCCAGATCCTTCAGTGTAAAATTCACCCCTGGATCCTCTTTTGAAGATTTCCTTTTACAAATGGGACAGTTTTTGTTTTTAGCTTGTCTCCAGAATTGCTGCAGGCAGCTTGAACAGAAGCTGTGGCCGCAGCTCAGAGACACAGGATCTCTGAAAGTCTCTGAACACACGTGGCAAATCAGGTAACTTTCAACAAGAGCGATTTTCTCAGCCATTTTTTCAGATTTTCAGATTTCTTCAAAGCAACAAGACTCACCAAAGTTTATTCCCTTCGACTCTCTCTGTACAATCCACTGAGTCTGTGTTTTCATTTCATTTCGATTCTTTATTGAACATGTCATAGGCTAATAAAAACAAAAACAAACCAAATAACAAAAATAAAAAATAAAATCAGATAAGTGTATATTGGCAATCATCATCTCTAAAAGAAAATTGCCTGCCATGTTCAAAAGGGGTAAGAAGAAGTTAAAAAACTTTTCTGGTCCTACCCCCTCTATTTATATACTGTTAATCAAAAATAATAATGACAATAATAAGTTGTACATATACATATACATATACATACATATACACACTCACATGCACACATACACATACACACATATATATACACATACATATACATACGCACACATACATAAACACATATACATGCATAAAACAATCATAGTAATATATGTATTCAGGATAATTAGTCCCGTCCCTAAAATTGAAAAACAATAAAATAAAACAAAACGTTAGTCCACCGCATAGGAACTCAGGGTTTTGTTTCTAAATAGTCTCTTTAGTTCATTTAAGTTGTTACACATTTTCAGGTCGTTGCTGCAGTTATTCCACAAATTAACTCCTTTTGTTGTGACACAGTGGCGTTTCATGTTGGTCCTTACTGGTGGTTTTTTAAATATACATTTTCCTCTCAGGTTATGCATACTTTCCCTCAACTGGAACAACCCTTGGATACTGCTAGGTAGTTGTTGTTTTATTACTTTATACATGATTTGGATAGTTTTAAGATCAACCAGATCGTGGAATTTTAAGGTTTTAAGTTTGATGAAAAGTGGATTTGTAGATTCCCTAAAGGGGGTTTTATTAACAATTCTTATTGCTCTTTTTTGGAGCAAAAAGATTGGTTCTATATTGGTTTTATAAGTGTTCCCCCACACTTCCACACAGTAGGTGATGTATGGAAGAATAAAGGAACAGTACAATGTATATAAGGAGGCTTGATTTAATAGATCTTTGGCTTTGTTTAGTATTGCAATTGATTTGGATACTTTGGCTTTGATATAATTAATGTGTGGTTTCCAACTTAGTTTGTTATCTATTAGTACACCTAAGAATTTAATTTCGGATACTCTTTCGATTTCTACATCATGTATCATAATTTTCTTCTCTGTGTTGATGGTTCGGTTCCCAAAGATTATAAATTTCGTTTTACTTAAATTCAATGTTAATTTGTTTTCATCAAACCAAGTTTTCATCCCACTCAATTCCTTTTCCACTGTATCCAAGAGTTGTTCTAAGTTGTCTCCACAGCACAGCAAATTCGTATCGTCTGCAAATAGAATAGTTTTCAGGATTTTTGATACTTCACATATATTGTTAATGTATAGTATGAACAGCAATGGTCCCAACACTGAGCCCTGGGGTACTCCACAGGTAACCCTCAACATTTGTGATTTAGAGTTATGTACTTCAACATACTGATACCTGTTTGTTAGATAGCTGGATAGCCAAGATAGTGCTATCCCTCTGACACCGTATCTTTGTAGTTTTTTTATTAATAACTCATGGTCCACGGTATCAAATGCTTTTTTCAAGTCCAGGAATACCCCTACTGCATAGTTTTTATTTTCTATTGCCTCCGTGATTTTTTCTACAAATTCTATCAGTGCCAGTGAAGTTGTCCTGTTTGTTCTAAAGCCATATTGTTGTTCATACAACACTTTGTGTTTTGTTATAAATGCATCTAGTCTTGTATGAAAAATTTTTTCTAATATTTTCGAAAACTGAGACAGCAGTGAAACAGGTCTATAGTTAGAGAGTACATGCTTGTCTCCGGCTTTATATATTGGTATGACTTTAGCCATCTTCATTTTTGTTGGAAAGTTCAGTCATCGTTCAGTCATCGTCCAAACCTGTAATGTGATGCCTCTGGACTCTGCTCAACTGTTTTCAGTTTCATTAGTGCCTCATGGGGACATGGCACTCTCTACAGTGGGTGATGTCAACAGAGTATCTGTGAGTGCATGTGGATGTGTGTCTGGCCCATAGACTGTATAAAAGGTTAGGGTCTGGCCGCTCTGTTTGTGTGTGTGTATGTGTGTCCGTGCCTTCATGTATGTATCTATGTTGGGCCACCCCATGGGCTTCAATGAGGATACTGTGGGTTTTTCATTCTTTAACAGAAGGGCACCAAGGGTGACAGTTTTTGAACTATTTTCATACAAACTGCAGCCAAACACCAGAGAGAGGAACCGCAGAACACTCCTCTGACGGCTCAGCAGCACTGTCCTCGTTTTTTTTATTTTTAGCCACTGTCAGGTACGCAAAAGCACATGGTGACACACGTGACATTATGGTTATGATGCTGTGTAAAGCTCATTGTGCTAAACTGCTTTAAAAAAAAGGGGGGGGGGGGGGCTATACAAATAATCTTGCCGATGTCCACATGGAAATTACAATCCACAGAGTCTGTGTTGTTCAGTAAAGATCTAAATCTGTAGTGTGAAGTCCCGTCTCTGCTCTGATTGGCTCTGCTCAACCGTTTTCAGTTTCACTGGGTGGAGAAGTGACTGAAATGAAATTGTCATTAGTATTTTTTCCACTAGGTGGTGCTGAGAAACTGCACCAAAAATGATCAATGGAATTGTTTAAGTTATTTATTTATTAATTTTCAAATCAAAACCTTTGTTGCTTTAGTAAATATGAGGAAGGATGATTAACTGAATATCGAAAAATTGTATTTGACAGTTACAAACAACATGTAGGCCTAGGCCTATTAGTTTTGAGGTCAGGTTGTATTCCCATGTCATGGGACCCAATATTTGCAATTCACCACATTTACAAGAACAATAATCAACATTTTATAACACTAAATTTAATTTCTGAATAATGTGAAGTTAGTAAGATTTGTCACAATAAAGATAGATAGCATACCATTCCCATTCTATAGCCTACTGGTAGTGTTTCTTTTGCAGGCCTGGAATAGCAATTTCAAGAGCCCTAGAATAGATCATTAGATAGAAAGTAGCCCTTTTACTGATAACAGATAGTAGCCTATGATGTGACACTAATACTTCTTTTCTCTATTGCTCGTTCTCTTATGTTATTATTGTCAGATGTCAGAGAATAAATAATGGGCTCGTCCGGGATTTGAACCCGGGACCTCTCGCACCCAAAGCGAGAATCATACCCCTAGACCAACGAGCCACACGATTACAATGTAATCGAAGCATAGTGATTTTTATTCCTGGAAATCACGTCATGATTTGCTATTTCTCTCCGTCATCATCATACCTGACTTACAGATGATCTATGATATCATCGCAACTCTGTTTCTCTGGATCTATAGCTATGATAAAAGTCTCGCCAGTTTATGAAAAAGACACCCACCCTCCACACACACAAAAAAAATGAAAAAGAAAACAACAAAAACAAAGATGGAATTTAATCTAATTTAATATGTGTGTGTGTGTGTTTGGTTTTTAATAATGGCCGTAAAACTTCATCGATAAGGAACGTAGGCGGGCGTGACTCGTCATCAGGGCGGAAGTTGTTGTGACTGCGGAAGTGTAGAGAGAGACCAGAGAGAGATCAGTCCGTTGGACGCTGAGACGGTCCAGTCCGGTCCGGGTCCAGCAGCCCTGGGACTTGTGTTTTTGATCTGGTTTTTTTGGTCTGGTCTGGTCTGTATGTAGACCCCTGGTGGTCCCCGGGGGGTTCACGGCTCGATCGGGTAAGGATGGAGACCATAAACTTCCTCTTCCGATCAATCAGCTTTTACTTTAACCGTTTCAAACTGTTAGCATTAGCTACATGCTAAGTTAGCCGAGTTAGCGCTGCTAGCTCCACGATGTACACACAGTAAACAGTGAGGCGTTTAGGAGATCACCATGGAGCCGCAAGTACACATTTATCTTTATACTTTTACACAGAGTACATCAGTGAACACGGAGGTTATTTATATGAGGTGAAATTAACGCAGTGTCAGTAAATGTTTGAGCTGTAAAAGGGGCCACAGTTTGACAGGTCGTATGTGTGTTGTTAAGTTATGTGTTATTATTACCACTGGAGTGACAGTTAGCCCGAAGGCTGGTTGGTTTTCAAGTCATTTCTGACACCACGTATCGTTGTTTTCACCTTTTATCTCTCAGCTTAATATGGATAAGAAATTTAGCTATCGATAAACAAACAATAGCTTTCAGTTTGGCTGCTGTGATTTCCCAACCAGACCAGTCCAGAGTAGGTTGTCAGACTTGTCAAATCTGGGCAAGAAAAAACAGCCTCAAATTTGTAAAAGAAAAAAAAAAACCAACAACCTTTTTTCAATCACATAAAAACTTATAATTCCTATTCAGACCACATCACTATTACCTACAGACTACAGCCTCTCTGGGTTTATCTGGTCCAGATGTTTGACCTGGTCTCATGTTCATCAGCATTGGTGAAGGTTTCTGGGGCAGTATCTTAGAAGAGGTGTGGTTGGTTTTTAAGGCATTTCTGACACCGTGTATAGTGTTTCACCTTTTATCTCTCATCTAAATATGGATAGGAAATGTAGCTACTGATAAACAAACAATAGCTTTCAGTTTGGCTGCTGTGATTTCCCAACCAGACCAGTCCAGATCAGGTTCTCAGACTTGTCAAATCCAGACAAGAAAACACAGCCTCAAATTTGTAAAAATCCTTTTTTTCCCCCTTACTTTCTATTTGTCACTACATAGACTCACCAATAAGTTAATTAATAGTTCTACTAATCTGAAACTACAGACTCTCTGGGTTTATCTGGTCCTGATTAAACAAATCCAGATCTTTGACCTGGTCTCATGTTTACCAGCATTGGAGAAGGTTTCAGAGTCAATATCTTAGAAAAGGTTTGGTTGGTTTTTAAGGCATTTCTGACACCACGTATTGTATTTCACCTTTATCTGTCAACTCAATATGGATAAGAGATGTAGCTATAGAAACACACATAATAGTTTTCAGTTTGGCTGCTGTGATTTCCCAACCAAACCAGGTTTAGCTCTAAAACAACTCTATTCAGACGTGTCAAATCAAAAAAAAAAAAAGACATACATCCTCAAATTTGTAAATATCCCTTTCCTACTTAATTGAGTTAAATCACAACAAAACTTTTAATTCCCATTCATACCACATCATCACTGTACCTACACTCACTAAGTTAAATGCTGGTTCCACTAATGTGAAATTACAGCCTCTCTGGGTTCATCTGGTCCAGAAATCCAGATGTTTGGTCTCATGTCATCTGTATTGGAGAAGGTTTTGAGGCAATATTAAAAAAAAAAAAAAAAGGTTTTGGGATCAAGTGTAGGCTACATACTGTATGATGAAAAGCGGAGGAGTGTGTAAACTATACAGTGTGTTTCAATTGAGCTTTGATAGAATATAGATTATATTACATGTGGAAATAATGTTTACTGTTGTGTACGCTTTGGATGCTATAAAGCAAAAGCACAAATTAAAAATGAAACAGACTGCACATATTCTTTTCTTTTTGAGTGTTACATAAGTATAAACTGGATTGTTATTGATATATTTATGTTTATGCAGCGTTTTGGTTGAGTTCTGGCCGTTCTTAACCACAATAATAAGGTTTTCTTCAGGTATTTGAGTCTATAGTCATCATGCATCATATTTTATAAACATACTCTCATGTTTGGTATGACATGTAGAACTTAATCTACTCTTCTGTTACCATGTTCATGTTGTAACAGCATAACACAGTCCAGTCTGTGGTTATTTTGTAGGCTTGACTAATGGTTCAACACATTAAATTAGAACTTTTCTTAAAAGATTCAAGTGAAGTTTAAAAATAGCATCTTAGCGTCAAGTGTGTTATTCACCTCTCCTGTTTCTTTTATCAGTGCCACTCCTCTGTCTGTGCTTGTGACTCTCTCAACACTCTGTGTTTCATATGGGATGTGCCAAGAAGCCGTCATGGTTGAATCAATGCGAGCCATCTGACTGTTAGTCAAGTCAGCATGCTGATGAGGCGTTTTATTTGACTTCATTTGATCAATACAGAGAAGAAAACCCCAAAGTCACGGAGCCTCCCAGCAGAGTCATTGCTCCTCTTCTAAATATACTGAGCAGCCAGCGAGACTCAGACTGAGCCGTGGCCTCGATACAGAGCGGGAGGAGAAAGGCACTGACTTCTTGTTCTAGTTTATACGGGATATCAAGTTATGCTCAAACACCCGTAATAAGTTTGAAGTATATTCAAAACTGTATTTATATGATTTTTTATATTTCTAGAAATGTAATAATAATAAAAGTAGCCTAATACATTTTTTTTTGCAGAAAATAAACTGAATTCCTGCTCTGTCTTACCTGCCACCTTAGAGTTTGTCGTATTTTTGAGACTTTCTGTGGCTATTTAATTGAATTTTTGTTGGAGTATCTGCTCATATTCAGTCCTTATGGAGCCACAATGTGAGTTTGAGACAGTATTGCAAAGGAACCAATATGTTTGAAGTTGACTCTAAAACAACTAGTAAGTTTACTGACTGGTACTGGAGCTCAAAGGGCCAGTTTACCCAAATCACGCAAGAATAAACAAATTAAAGAAACTGTTTTGGCTGAGGGTTTAAGATACAGCTTCACTTTTGAATTGAATCCAAAAGTATCACAGTTAAAGCAGCACATTTTAAATTGTCTTCAAAATGAGGTTGTAAAGATCAGTCTACTTGTTTTAAGTAAGGAACAAACCAACGTGCCGAAATGATATAGTGTGCGTGTTCATAGTTTTCTTCTGGTTTGTCCACACAGCACCGACAGCAGTGGTAAATATGCAAATATGTGGCCTGTCTCGTCCCCAGTGTTGCAGGTGGAGCTGTAACAATGGCTGATCACAATGACGTCAGTCTGCAGCCGGAGGAGCGAGTGCGTGCGTTGACCAAGAAGGGAAGCACGGTGGAGGTGAACGAGGACGTGCCTCCGCGCCGCTACTTCCGCTCGGGCATGGAGATGATCCGCATGGCTAACGTCTACACGGATGAGGGCAACATCGAGCACGCCTTCGTCCTGTACAATAAATACATCACGTAAGTGTATTTACGTAGTTAGTGTGACTTTGTCCCTCAGACTGCACACATTAAATTAGTCGTGTCAAGTTCAGATGAAATGTTCACAACAGTAAAGATGCTCAAGGAAAGTGTAGAAACATTCATCTGTAAATAACAAGAAATTCTCTTTTCACAAAGACTCTTTATAGAAAAGCTTCCCAAGCACCGGGATTACAAGACCGCTAACATCCCCGAGAAGAAAGACACACTAAAGGTATGTTAGTTTGAACACTGGTCCAGGTTTGAATTTGTTTTTAACAAACATGTTCAAGCTCAACATTTATCTCCATTTTTCTATTTTCCCCTCAGAAACTAAAGGACGTTGCGTTTCCTCAAGCTGAGGTTCTGAAAAAAGCTCTTCTGAGGAGATTCGAGCAGGAACATGCACAGTATCTTGTCAAAAAGGTAAAATTTCTCACAGCTCCACCAAAGGTCACTTTCTTGAACAAGGAAACAATAGCTGGGTTTACATGGAGACAAATATTTTTAGCTACAATTGGTTTACACGTCCAAACCGAATGAAAATGCTCCAAATAAACAGCTCAATCAGAATAAATAAGTCAATTTGGTTTCATAGGGGTGGAAAACTTTTTCCCAAACCGATCAAAAGTAAAATAATATCATGTAAACGGTGAAACTGGGCATGAATACGTAGTGACGTTCCTTTACTTGAAAATGCTTGAATGAAAGTGTCAAAACAATGACAACTAGTGTGCTGATCAGACCACAGATCTCCATCTTTGACCAGCGAGAGTTGAAGCCCAGACTCGATGCAGCTCACTAGCATTGGCTCAAAAAAGAGAAAAAATGACCCAAGTCATTTCTATATAATTTTATGGCCCGTTTAAGCGCGCATGTGTCAGACGGCTGTAAAACCTCCGTTCTGAATAATTGCATTGGCACATGTGAACACCTGATCGGTATCAGATCAGGGGTCTCCAACCCTCTGAGAGCTACTTTTACAAAATGAAAATGACCGAGAGCTACGCATGTTTTGTAACATTTATTCTTTCATTCTTTACATTCGTAAAACAAAAAGTGTTTTCCAGTCCTCTTGAAAATAGTATGTTTTTAGCCTCTATCATCCTGATAGCTGAAAATATTACTGTCAGGTATTGTCCCTCCCTCCTCTATTAAATATGAAAGGAGGCTGAAAATCACAGTACATGTCTGTTCTGATGATACAAGTCAGAGGTCCCGAAATGTGTTCATGTTGAGACCCCTGGATTACATCATATCACATGTAAACAGTTAACCTGAAAGACTCTTTTGGAATGAATTCAATCAGAAAGAGTAAAAAGTGTCCGTGTAAACCCACCTAATAACTACTGTATATGTAGTACACATGTACAGCCCAGCGTCATTGTACATTGATTTCACAGTGTGTTGTCTATAGTGTAAGTGAAACATTAACCAGCGCCACAGGACCTGCATACCATGGTGGTAATAACAGGGCCCAGTCATTCATTATCAGGCTAAATGGAGGCAAAACAATAACACTGACCTTGAATAGTCACATTGTTTATTACAGTGAATGAAACGTATTCATCTCAACTCACAGCTCACATGAATTATTGCACAACAGAACTGCTGTTGTCGACAGCGACCTGAAGCCAATCTCATGTCACACAGTTTATCGCCGAATGTCTTTCCTGATCAGAAGAACAATAGATGAGAAAAACAGAGAGAGACCACCAGCCGGGACTCATGCTGCGTTCAAGACAACTCGGTAGTCGGAAAAAAACGAGCTCCGAGTTGTAAAAAAAATGAATTGAACGGCATCGAACTCGGAAATTACAGGTCGGAAACTCGGGTATCCTATCAGAGCTCCGACTTTCCGACTTGACGTCACGACAACATCAAAACATGGCAGCCCTCGTCTTAAACGGTTAGAATTAAGACATTTTAAGTTATTTGTTGAGGTTTGAAATGCATATTTTTGTGTATTATTGCAGTAGCCTATATGAAATACGTTTATATTAAGCTGCGATGAGCTGTGATTGTTGTATGGTGTGAAATTGCGGTCCTCGTATGTGACGGAAATAATGTTTAACTGTTATCAAGGCTATAACATTATATGTGTGCACTCATCTGCGGCGTCTCCTCTCCTCCAAAATAAACATAATTTACTGCTGCATTTATTTTTCGTATTCAGCTATGAGCCACAATATGCCAAACTTCCTTCAGGTATCCATGTTTTTTTTCTTCCGGCTTCTACCTAGACAGTGGGTTATTGAGATTCTTTTTCATCATGAAAGGTTTTATTATCTTGTAAAAAGCCGAAACGTGTGATGGTCCATGACCTAAGATAAACAAGGAGCTGATACTGAGCTTGGTAGTCAAATGTGAGCACGGGCAACATTTTAACAGAGCTCATGTGTCTTATTATATGTGCATGCATGTCACGTGGAGGTGCCTGAAATTAATACAAATCATTCAACATCCACGTCAGTCTCAATAATAACACAAAATACCTGGAAAGTAGCGTTTACCTCATGCAAACTGAAGTCTGTTGGTAAAGTTGGTATGTTTCAACTTTAAAGAAAAAACTATAAAAAAAAAAAAACTCTAGGAATACCACACAAATCTTCCCACCTAGTGAAAATATCTTACTCATGACTCGGACTCAGACTTGCGTGTGCGATGTGTTTGTGCCTCCAGAAAGCCGAGGACGCAGCCACGGCGCAGGAGCAGTCCAGGCAGCGAGCGCTGGACGCCGAGCGGGAGCGCGTGGCGGAGATGCAGCGGCGGCAGCGGGAGCAGGAGCAGTTCAGTGCCTTCGAGGAGATGATCCGCCGCCAGGAGCTGGAGAAGGAGCGCCAGCGCGTGCTCCTCGAGTTCGCCACGCCCACCGCGCCTTCCCCCGACACGCCCCTCCTCCCCGGCATCCAGGGCCCCCCGCTGGTCTCCCCCACCCACCCACTCAGCCCGGGCGACCCGTCCACCAACCACCAGTACAACAACCCACCCACCACCATCGGCACACCTGCCTCCGGCCCGCCCAGCTTCGACCGCTCGCTCAAGCCCGGCACTCTGGTCAGCCCGGGGAACAACAGTACGTTTTTTTTTTTATTTAAAGTTACAATATGTAAGAAATCTAAAGCAACTGGCCGTAAAATCCTCCTAATATGTCACAGAGACTCAGGAATAATGTTCATATAACATGATGAACTCACCAACAACAATAGTACAGCCAGAGTATTCGCATTCAAAATCTTTTTTGCAGACTGCAAATGTTTATGTTTTGAATTTACGTGTTGGCATGTTGCGCCACGTAGCCCTCTCTCCCAGTCACGGCGGCGTCAGTGGCATTTCAGCCTCCGGTCTGGTCCACTGAGCTGCCGCTACGACTGGGAGAAAAAACGAGATCGCTGTGTTTTGAATTTGACTGCAGTAACCGTTTTTGGCCACATTTTTACATATGGCACCTTTAATTGTGCCATATAGTGTAAAGACATACAAACAAATACTTACAGGGGTGCAATGTGGGTGACTAACAAATAACAGCATCATACAAACAAGACTTCAAATAGGCAAACAGAGAGGAGACAAGAACAAAACAAGACAAAAAGATATATATATGATAATAATAATGATAATAGAAAATATATAATGAAGAAATGAATAAAAATAGAATACAAAAATAAAGAATAAAAGGTAGGTTAAGGTTTTTTCTTGTGAGAGTGTGAATGTGCGTGGGCGTGTATGTGTGTGCATGCACATGTGTGAATGACTTGTGAGATTACAGAGAGAGTGCAGAGAGAATGAGAGGATGAGGCGAAAGAGGGGAAAGAGACAGATGAGTGACAAGAAAAAGTAAAATAGTCTCGTAAGTAAAGATAGGAAGTAATATTGTTTTAGACCCCCAGTTTGCCCCCAGGGGCCAAGACCTTGAGCAGGGAGGACTGGAGGGGTATCATTTAATCATTCTTTTTCTTTCCTTCCCTGATTTGGGTTTATTTTGTTTGTTTTATTCTTTCTCTTTTTCTCTTTTATTATTAATAAAAAATTATTGGATTTAATTGTTTCCTTCACAGCAGAACAACAGTAAGTTAATCTGTCTGTGACATGACGAGGGGGGCCGGCCCTCAGAGGATTTAAATACTGCCCCCGCTCCTGCTTTAAAGTGTTTATTCCTCTGAGCTGATTTCTTTCCCCCCCTGACCTACTTCATTTTTTTTTTTTGCACCATGCCGTGTTTCGGGGCAAAATCACAAGAATCAAACTTTTCCACTCAGCTTCTGTCCATCCCTCTTCATGGTTTGCGCAGATACGATGGTGGACGCCCTTCGGCAGTTGTTTGTTCCCGCTGAGCTGTGCCGGAGCTTCCTGCGGTTGGCCGAGGCCAACACAAGCCGAGCCGTGGAGACTTGTGGCATCCTGTGTGGCAAACTGGTAAGACTGAGAGTCTCTGTTGAACCATCAGCACTGTAAACCCCCTCCTCCCTCTCTCTCTCATCTCTCTCTGAGTAGATCTGTTAGTAGAATCACAAAAATGAGGTTAACCACGTAAATTATTAGTCAAACTACAAATTTGTGTTACTGCTTTCGATCAGCTGACGGTTAACGAAAGAAGCTCTGGAAATGCGACTTGCTGCTTTAGGGTGTTGTCAGTGATTCATATTTATGAGGCTATGAATATCTAAGGAATGTGGATCAGTAGATGTGGAGACATCAGCTGACCTCTCTGACAACCTGACTCTTCTCTCCCTGTCCCAGATCTGCTGTTGCTTTTGTTTGAAATGTACCAGGCTCATTTGTGCTGCTAGGCTTAACTTAAAGCTCTTTTCACTTTTTTTTTTTTAAGGAGCATGACTTGGCTTTTCTTTTTTTCCACCCACGGCAGGAACCAGTCAGTGCTCCGTTAATTTAGCTCCTAGAGTCCTTGGGTAGCTTTCTTGGCAGATGGTGGCTCTTTCTGCATAATTTAAAGCAACAGCGTAACAGCAGCGGCCCTTTTTTATTTTATTTTTATTTTTTATTTTTTGTGTTGTGTTTGTTCCAGACCAGAAACGCGTTCACCGTGACCCACGTCATCGTACCAAAGCAGAGTGGCGGCCCAGACTACTGTGACACGGAGAACGAGGAGGAGCTCTTCCTCATACAGGACCAGTTTGATCTCATCACCCTGGGCTGGATACATGTGAGTAAACGCTACGAGCGGCGACTGCACCGCTGTGCCGCACAGGAACGAGAAAATCCTGCTCCACCTCTGAGCGTAAACCAGACAGAATCCCGTAAATGTAATTAACACGTGGTTTTACTGAGCTGACAAGTGAAGATGTTCTGTCTGCTGCTGCTGCTCCAGTGAGATTTGACTAGAGGAACATTTTAAAGTATAATGTGATTGAGGAACATGATAGGTTCTGTTTTAAATATGAATCTGTGTGTCTGTGACCACACAGGGCTCAGCAATCTGATTTAAATCATCATTAAGACCTTAATATTAATATATTATTCATGTGTATAAATATGAATAACTATTTAGATTTAGAATAGTTATAGATATTGGTTTGGTTTAGGTTTATTTGTTTAGCACAAAAAAAAGCGAGGGAACAAAGTCCTGACGAACTTGTACAAAGCTCTATAATACAAAACAAAAGACAAGCAGACAACAACACAACAAAGTAAAAGACAAGAAATCAATAACAACAGGAGTTAGGGTACTTGAAGCAGCTAACAGCAAAAAATATGTGTGAAAGCAGAAGAAAGACAAAGAAAATATAGTTAGAGAGTGAGTAGGGATGGATAATTAGGTTCCTGTGGAGAGTAAAAATTCCTTCAGATTCTTTTAAAAAACTCCTCTAAAATGAAATGGGAGGAGATACAGTCTATTAGATGTATATATAGATACTGTATGTTGATTCCAGAGCAGCTACTTCAAAATTGAATTTCACAAATTGTGCTTTTTTTTTTACTATTGTTATAATAAAATTCCATAATGGTGAATATGCAAACAGTCATCCGGTATTAGCTCTGCCAAGCCCTGGTGACCATAAGGTGTGTTTCGTTACAGATTTTTATTTAAATTTTACACTTTTGATTATTACAAGTGCTTAGTTTCATTTGTACACATATTTTTGGCCTAACACCAGTGCACAGTGTCAGTAAATCGTACTACAGACAGAAATTTGACAAACACTGAGGTGTCATGCTGAGTCGTGATAAACTTTTGACCCTTTTTTAAATTATTTTTCATACGGTAAATTGAAACTTACTGAACATTTGGCTTTTTTCTTTCCAGACTCACCCCACACAGACGGCCTTCCTGTCCAGCGTCGACCTCCACACGCACTGCTCCTATCAGATCATGCTGCCGGAGGCCATTGCTATCGTCTGCTCACCTAAGTTCAATGAGTGAGTCACAAACCTGTTGGTGTCCGCCGGTCATTACGAACATTTATACAATTTCTCGTTTCCTCCTCATGACTGGAATCAGTTTACATCACGGTGTTTTGCCTAACAAATATTTGTTAGTGTAATACCGTATTCATGTTTGTGTGTGCTGAGGTGTGACGTCGTGTTACTGTGTTTGTCCCAGAATCGGCTACTTCAGGTTGACGGACCGAGGAACAGACGAGATCTCCACATGTAAACAGAAAGGCTTTCACCCTCACAGCAAAGACCCTCCTCTATTTACAGTGAGTACCTGTCTATTGTGAGCCAGCATGCTCCTCTGTGTGCTACTGAAATATACTTTATGTACTGTATGTTTGTCTTAAAGGGATAGTTCAACATTTTGGCAAACTGGCCCATTGCCATAATCCCTATAGTCATAGCAGTAGGTTCGTTACCTTTAATTGTCGGTGCAAGCTGTTTTTAGAACGGTGGAGCAGAGCCGCGAGCTGCTCAGAGCTACGCTACGGAGGCTCATGCGATTTCTTGGTTTCCCTCATCAGACTCAGAATCAAATACACAATTCAACAACTCCAAAACGCTCTGGTGGACAAGTTGTGACCTGCACATTCACCACGATATGAGATAATAACAGAACGTTACCAGACAGAGTTGTTTTAGATGTAAATTCATGCAAAACCGCTGATGCACGTTGCCTTCAGGGACAGTTTTTCATCAAGCAGTCTCTGTACTTATCTCTAAAACAACTCCCTCTCATAGCGTTCTGTTATTATCTCATAGCGTGGTGAATGTGCAGGTCGCAACTTGTCCACCAGAGCGTTTTGGAGTTGTTGGATTGTGTATTTGATGAGTTTGATGAGGGAAACCAAGAAATCCCATTAGCCTCCGTAGTGTAGCTCTGAGCAGCTCAAGGCTCTGCTCTGCCGTTCTAAAAATAGCTTGCACCGACAATTAAGGGTAATGAACCTACTGCTATGACTATGGCAATGGGCTAATTTGCCAAAATTGATAAAAGGCACAAAGACCTCACAAAACAAAGCTTTGTTTCTTGTGAACATGAACTCTCCTTTGTGCCATACTCAAGAGAATAGCTTCAAATTTTGCACAAATGTCCACTTGGACTCAAGGATGACCTTTGATGGTCAAAGCCATGTTGACTCTGGATAAAACTAGAATGTAACGTGAAACATTTGCATGCATTATCCAGTGTTTTATTTCCTCTGTGAATGTATTGGATTGGATTGGATTGGACAGACTCTAACATGTCCAATCTGTGTCTCCCTCCTCAGCACGCGGGACACGTCACTATCACCAATGACACCGTGTCCATGATGGATTTGCGGTGATTTATTTGTGTTTTTCCACCCGAACACTCATAGACTGTTTTATTAAAACTGGAGAAAACACTCATTTTATTTACAGGACGGTACCGAGTGAAAGCCGGCCACAAGTTTACCATTTATATGGACTTCAGTTGTTCTTGAAGGGAACAACATTGTGAACCTTTTGGGGTTTTTTTTTTTTTTTTTTTTTTTTTGCTCTGTAAGAAAAATTCTACATATTACTGCACTTTTCATGCAAATCAGCTACGATTCACTTACTGGACTGGCGAACGTCTGGCTCTTCAACCCTGTTGTTTTTTTGTGAATATGTGCTGTACTTCCTTCCTGTTCGACTTTTTTGTTTTTTTGTCATCGTTGAAAAAAAAATGTATGTTTGTCAGTAACAGCTAAGTGTCGGGCTGATAACTCGGCCTTTGTTTCTTCAATGTCAAAGTTTGGTTCTGCCTGACAGATAAAGTGCCAAGGATGAGAACTTTCACCTGTTGTTGAGTTGTTCATTGTGCAACGTGAAGTTCTTCTGTGTAAAGTGCGACTCTGTTCTTCGGACCTGGTGTGTTCCCTTCATAAGCTGCTGAAGTGCTACGAGTGGTGTGTGTGAAATGAAAGCAAGTTGTAACTCAGGTATGCAGGCAGTGTCGCTGTTGCTGCGCTGTTACGATACTTTTCTATACAAACACCATCACTCCACAGCATCCTTTATCCAGAATGAGATTCGATTAAAGTTGAAATCTTTCTTGTGATGGATCCACCCTCTACACCTTTTTATTTTCATATCCTTTGTTTATTTTTTGGGGGGGAAAGAGGGTCAGTAGAACCTGTAAAATAATTTGTCCTTGCTTCAGAGGACGTGTGTGCAACAGGCAAACTGAATGTACCTACCTTCTGCTACCGTTACTACACAATACTAACCACCTGGACAGGCGTCATGCCTCTACCAGTTTTTTTGTTTGCTCGCTTCTCTTGTTAGAAGAAGTAAATGATTAGCCATAATTGTAAGAATACCCTAAATAAATCAAATGCCAAGATAAAATAAAACCTATTGTAGATTAATTTATTCTGCAATGTTTTGTTTTTGTCAAGTTTGTCCGGTTAGCTTGTGCTTTCCTAAATAAACTAAATGCAGTGTAGAAGTGGATGAAAGAGAAAAGGCCAGGTTTGGGCATTAAAAAGCAAACCAATCGGCCTACACATGACCAAAGACAAAACCATCAAAGATCGGACAGGATCAGACAAGCCTGGAATTTGTTTTAAGAATTTCCAGCGGTCATATTACGATGTTTGAGAGAAGATGTAAGCTGTAAAAATGATGAGAGCTCCAGAATATTTATAATATTCAAAGGGAAGGAGCCTCGGATGGTGAATGGGGCAGTTCCATAGTTTTGGGGATTTTGGCTGGAAATGAAATGTGAACAATATGGTCTCTAGTAAACTGAGAACTGTGGCAAACATTCATGTTTAAGAAGATGCTACATGTGAATAAAGATTACTAAAATGACAAAGCAGTCTTTAAATGTGTTTACAATCAATATTCTGTCAATCAACTGATCATTAAATCAATCATTCTAGCTTTAATGTTTCTGGATACCTGTACATAGGACCGCTGTGGCGATAAATGCGTTTCTATCATTCTGCCAGCAGGTGGCAGCCGCGCGCCGCACGTAGAACGTAACTTCCGTTGACGCGGACGACGAATAAGAACGTAAACAGGAAGTGGAGAGGTGAACCGTGTGTGTGTGTGTTTCTCGTTTCTTCTGTTGGTGAAAATCTTTTCGTTTTCCAGGCATAATCTGTCAGACCTTCACAAAAACTCAAAATGGGGAAGCGACAGCATCAAAAAGACAAAATGTGAGTGTTAAAATAATCCCGAACAGTTTACAGCGGCTCCGAAACGCGATTGTTGTTGTTAGCATAGCAAGCTAATGCTAATCTGTGAAGTAGCGAGCTCTTACTTTTAAAAAAAATTAACTTAAACCAACATAGCTTAGTTATTTTATCTAATTTATGCGTGTTTGTGTTTTTTTTTTATCCGCCTGACAGGTACATCACATGTACAGAATACACAAACTTCTATGGAGGGAAACGAACAGGTGAGTCTGTTGTTATAGTTCTCCATCGTTCAGTTAAATCGATCAATTGGGTTTTAAAACACACGTCGTAGCTGTGCTAAAATGATATAACTAAAAAAAAAGGGAAGATTTACTAAACAGAAATTGTGACGTACATTTTTTTTTGGGGGGGGGGGGGGGGGGGGGGGGGTTACACGAAGTAAATACTGTATATTTTGTTATATATTGTTATAAATATATGGCATATATTGCTGCTGTAACACAGTACTTCCTCAGCCTGGGATCAATAAAGTTTGACTTATCTTCTCTAATATCAGAACTTGCCATTTGCTCTTTCTATTGGGACTCTTCTTGTTGTAGCTTGTCTTGCACCTAGAGTAATGTTTAATTTCTAATATCACACACTTCAGCTTCCTTTCTTCCTTCCTCCCTCCCGTCTTTTCCTCAGAAATCTTTGTTTTTAGTTGCACTTCCTTGACTGACTGCAGGACATGTGCACATCATGAATTATCCAAACAATCCTGCTTCCATCCCCATGCAGTGGGGTGTTTACTCGTCTTTTATCCACCAACCCAGTGTTAACTCCATCCAGCTACAACCAGATGTTTACTTTTAAGATGAGTTCACTGGTAACATTTTCTTTCTTTTTTTCAGAAATCCCTCAGGCAAACTTCAGACGACTTTCATTCGACCACTGCAGGTACAAAGAGATTTGTTTTTATGTATCCTCGGGGAGATGCACAGCTGGTTTGCGCAGATTTACTATCACACACTCTGGCTTTGCTGTCCCACATTCATGTAGGACACACAACAATGATATCGCTGATTGTGTAGATGTGGAAAAAACAAATGTAGAGTAATTGTAGATTATCTACATTGATTTGTCTCATTTTGACATGGTTATTTTCTCTGAAACGTTCCAGCTTGTCCCTTCAGCCGTTTGAGTATCCTGTCTGCACTGAGGAGGGAGTCGTCTTTGACCTTCTGTAAGTAGATTTTTTTTTAAATCAAGGAGGTCTGCCTGGCTATAAGTGGCCTTTTGACTGTCGGTTGTCATTGTGTATTTGTGCATTTACCATGAAGGAAAATAGAGGAATCTGCTCATCTTAAACCACGAGGACGACTCTGATGGTTTCTGCCTGGTTTGACCTTTAAAATCTCTTTGTTTCTTCCTTCTGTTTTAGGAGCATTGTTCCATGGATTAAGAAGTTTGGCACTAATCCCGCCTCAGGAGAGGTACTAGGTCATCTATTTACTGGCATGTAAATTGGTGATGAACTGATTATTCTATTGGGCTGAAAATATAATGTCAGCAGCTCATCAAACGTTTTATATGACAGTGTAAATTAGATATCTCTAACCCCAACCCTTTATCGCTACTCCAAGCAGGTAATTACCGCTCAAATATGAACTTTTCACCCCAAGTTAGAACGAATATTCGAATATTGAATAAAAAAAGTGACAGCCCTACAACATCATAACAACATCCTCTGCCCTTAGACCCTCACGTCAAGTCGTTGACTGAGGAAAACCTCCCAGGAAAACCCTTTTAACAGGGAAGAAATTTGGAGAAACGATCCTTCACCCAGGACCGTGACCAAGACAACCGTGCAATAGATGTTGTATACGGACAAGGAAACAGTTAATAACGCAGAATATGCAAAAACATGGAAATGGTTAGCAAGAGCTGTTGAAGGCAGCTTCTGATGGAAAGGAAAAGTAGGGAGAGTAGGCCAGCTGAATGGGAGTAGTGGATGACAGACTGGTTCATGAGAAGGGAGGCCAGAATCAAATATAGAAAAAGAATAGATAGGGAGGATAAAACGGTTTGGGGGACAGAGTATTATAGGTAGTAGGACAAAAAAAAGGTGTGTTTTCAGTTTTCCCGTCCACCACCAATGTTGTTTAAATAGCAAACACACTTGATTCATTTCACTTCATCATTGAAATGTAAACCTCTGTTTTTTTTATTTTTCCCACAGAAACTGGAGGCAAAGTCTCTGATCAAACTCAACATCGCCAAGAACAACGATGGTAAAAAAAAAATACGTGTTTGGATGTCATTTAATCGCAAAAAGTTCTACATGATGTCATCTGAGATGATTTCCCAGTCGCCACAATCAACAATCAAGTAGTTATGGATAAAAAGGTCAAAGCCGCCCGCACTCCTGTTACTGCAGCACAGTGTGAGAGCAGCTTGTTAAGGCTTAATGGGGAGGGGGTAGGACGATGGTGGTGGTGGCAGATTAAGGGCAAATTAAAGCAAAGTGGAGGAGGATGACGTGGGAGAGATGATAATTTAGCAGCGTTACACATTATACAAGATACTTCTTGACTTTTGGGGGAGATAAGGTTTCAGACAGTGACTCTGCTGCTTTGCTTGTTTCTGAATTTTCTTTTTTTTTCTGTCTTTTTTTGTTCCAGGAAAGTATCACTGCCCCGTCCTGTACAACGTCTTCACAAATAACTCTCACATCGTTGCCAACAAGGTCACCGGGAATGTGTATTCTTACGAGGTGAGGTGAACTCCCACATTGATCCTTCCTCACACACAAATAGTTTTTGGATCATGAGCCAGCGTCTAAAATTACACAGAGAGAGAAAGCGGAGAGGATGAGATGTTATCGGTTCTGGCTGCAGTGTGTGATACAGTGCAGATACTCGGCCCACATGGACACACCAGCTCGCTGCCTTACATCACTTTGAATTAGCTGTGTACAGCAAAACAACAATTACAGGCTGTTATCTGGCTCTTACAGATACATTCAACAAAGTAGAGTCTCTTGTGTTTTTATATAAAATCGTCCCAGCTTAAGAAAATGAGCAGAAATCAATGTTTTTACAGCTTATGGGTATCAATTAGAAAAGGATAAAAATGAAAATCAAGTTTTTGTTTGCTTAAATAAATATTCCTGTTTCCACTCGCAGGCTGTTGAGCAACTCAACATTAAGACCAAGAGTTTTAAAGATCTGCTGACTGATGAGCCCTTCACCAGAAAGGACCTCATCACACTCCAGGTGGGTTGTTGCTTTGTGTTTGGTTTGCTGAAGTTTAAAAGTGCATTATTATTTATGGAGAAATGACAGTAGTATCTATTCATTCTGGTGTAACTTGTTCTGTTTTGTGTTTATAGGACCCCACAAACCTGGATAAATTCAATGTTTCCAACTTCTTCCATGTAAAAAACAACCTGAAGGTGCTGGATCCAGGTGAGGCATCGGCTGTCTTTTCTTTTTGTTCTGTTTTAATCAGGGTGAAAATTCATCACAGTAATTTGCTTTAACGGTTTTCTTTCTTTCCTTTTTTTTTCCTTCCAATGTTTATTTATTTTATTTGTTTAAAGGGATAGCTCAACATTTTGGCAAACTGGCCCATTGCCATAATCCCTATAGTCGTAGCAGTAGGTTCGTTACCTTTATTTCTCGGTGCAAGCTATTTTTTGAACAGCGGAGCAGAGCCGTGAGCTGCTCAGAGCTACGCTACGGAGGCTCATGGGACTTCTTGGTTTCCCTCATCAAGCTCATCAAATACACAATCCAACAACTCCAAAACGCTCTGGTGGACAAGTTGTGACCTGCACATTCACCACGCTATGAGATAATAACAGAACGTTACCAGTCAGAGTGGTTTTAGAGGGAAATTCATGCAAAACCACTGACGCGCGTTGCCTTCAGGGGCAGTTTTTCAGCAAGCAGTCTCTGAATTTACCTCAAAAACAACTCTCGGTTTGTGTATTTGATGAGTTTAATGAGGGAAACCAAGAAATCCCATGAGCCTCCGTAGCGTAGCTCTGAGCAGCTCACGGCTCTGCTCCACCGTTCTAAAAAATAGCTTGCACCGACAATTAAAGGTAACGAACCTACTGCTATGACTATAGGGATTATGGCAAAAGGCCAATTTGCCAAAATGTTGAACTGTTCCGTTAACTGTGTTTCTGATCAAATTTGTATCCTTTATGGTGAGCCAAAGGCAATTTTCCACCATGATGGTGCATGATAAAGATTCATTGTATTGTATTATATTGTATTCCTCATTCTCTTTTCCCTCTGTCATGGTTCAGAAGAGGAAAAGGCCAAGCTGGACCCGGCGTACCACCTGAAGAGCACCAACATGGAGACCAGGGAGACTCTGGCAGAGCTCTACAAAGACTACAAGGGGGATCAGCTCCTGGCCTCCACCATGAAGGAGCCAGAGGCCAAGAAGACGGACAAGCTGAACGCCGTAAGGAAAAAACACCACGATGCTCTAATGGTGGAGCAGTAGAGAGAGAGAGAGAGAGAGAGGATGAGGAGGAGGCTGATTATAGCTTTAGTTAAAATGTGAAACATGTGCTCACAGTGATGAGAGCTGAGATGTTCAGATTGTTACGATAACGCTGAAACGCTACGAATTCACAGTAATTCACCATTTTCATGCAGAAGATCAGAACGTGATGGCGTGTGCCAGTAATACTAATAGACTTCATCATGAACTCTCATTATTCTTCGTTAGATTGCAATCACCACTTCCCATTAAAGGGACGACAAAAGGTCAAATAAAGTAGTACGTCCGAGAACAGGGCAACTCAAATAGGACATTTTCAACTAAAATGTTTAGTTAGAAAAAAAACCCGAAAATGATAGAGCTGCACTGGCGTTTACTGGAGCTTTCAGCCACGTCACATGGTCGTTTTTCTAGTTTCTCATGAAGATGAATCTCTTGATCTACTTACATTATTTTTTTTTTTAAAAAGGAGATGTATAGCACTTTTTGGATTTTCTTAGTATCAAAGATACATTTAGATTTCAGAAATTGTTCCTTTTTTTTAATACTCAATATCTACTTACTTGTTTTTTAAAAGTGAGAGAGATCTTGGCTGTTAAATGAGAGAAATCCACTTTGAGAATTTAAACAAGATTCATTTTACATCATAATCAACTAATTAAAACGTGATTGAGTCAGTTCTGCTGCTGCAGCGTTTTGAAGAAGTGCAGTTCTTACTTTGGACACAGGAGGGAGCCGAACGCACACTAATAGATTCACAGTGCTGCTGGAAATGAGACAAAAAAAAACATTCAACAACATTCAGAAACACAACAAAGGGTGTTTACAGAGGAGTGCAGATCATATTTTTAATATTTAAAAACAAATATTTAAAAAGAAAAAAAAATCCAGTTCATGAGATTGAGTCAAAGGCCAAAACATGAGAGAGTCTGAGGGATGGAAACGGTTCAACGGTCTCGTTGAAGAAGCAGCAGGTTCATGTTGTACGATGTACGTGTGTGTAATTCAGTTCAAAATAACTTTATTCATCCGTTACTTGCCATTACTTGACAGTGGATTAAGGCTTCATGTGATTTTTGTTGTTGTTGGTTTTAATTGGGATGGACAATATGCAAAAAAAACATATCATATCAAACATCATCTAATTGTTCAGTTGTAGTTTTAATTATAAACTGCAAAAAAGAAAAAGATTTTAACACACGGCCCCAATCGTTTTCCATATCAGTGCTGCATACACAGGCCGACCAATAACATACATGTAGAGCTTAAACCAGTTGAAAGCAGCACAGTTAAAGCAGATATCAGTGGAATGTTTTTGTTAATATAAGTCCTAAATAGTCCTATTTTCCGTCAGCAATCACTTACATGAAGTATTTCAGCCTAAACACGAGTCTCTCCGTCACTCTGCTCTGCTGTAACCCGAGGAGAAAATTTTCCTTGTGGGATACAAGTGTTATCCAATGAGGAGAGAGAACGGCATGAAGGGCTGTGTGTGCAGCCAAGGGATGCGCGTGAATGTGGTGACGTAGCACGAGGACCAATTGATGCCTGACAAGGGCGGGGGCTGCTAACTCATGGTGCGTTCAAAGAAACTCGTACTTTGTGTTTTTCCTTCCTGTGAAGTCATACCAGTTCGATCTGGTACGAGTTCACGGGTCGGAAGTTACGAGTGGCCGTTATAGGGAACTTTCACAGACAACAGGATGGTAAAAACACGAGCTACGGGTTACCTGGAACGCTACCAAGTCGTAGTTGTGACTTGAAGCTGTAACTTACGGTTTCAAAAGCCTGCCTTGAACGCAGCATTAGCCGAAACGGCCGTGAAGCTGATATCTGCTTTAAATGTGCTTAAAGTTAATAAATCAGCCCACAGATAAGTGGTAATGAATGAATAATCGAGCCTCAAGCTTTCTGAAATATTAATGAAGCTGATGGATGACGGCACAAAGTTGGTCCTGGATGTGAGTGACTCGTATCATACGGCCTGAAAGTAGACAGATGTGTTGGTTCTGTAGTGTTTGTGTTTTTGTGTGTATCAAAGGCTGTTTGTAGTTTGTCATTGATGCTTCTAAACATTTCCTACTCCATTGAGTTTTGTTGTTTTGTCTAGATTAGGGGTGTCAAACATGCGGCTCGTGGGCCAAAACCGGCCCGCCAGAGGGTTGAAAATAACATAGAAGACAGAAGAGGTACAATATTGTTGAAACCGCACATCGATTTCTCAAGAAACTTCAGGTTGTTTATAATGTTTTGTAGAGGGATAGTTCATTAACTGTGTTTCAAAGGAGGTTAAATCGAAAGCAACTGGACTTAGTTATTTGTCTAGGAAGACGTTTCACCTCTCATCCAAGAGGCTTCATCAGTTCATGTAGCATCTGACCAGGCTGGGACTGGTCCAACTATCTGGTGTGGAGACTCAGTCAGTACGTTTACATGCAGAGCTTAATCGAGCTATGCTCAAAATTCGATTTTGGCGTCAAGTTGGACTTCTGTCCTTGTCTCAATATACATGCAACTGAAAAAAACGAATAACTGACAGGGTCCGCCCCCTCATGCGGCGTCACCCATCGTTTAATACGCCGCCTGTCCTGTTGACTTTTCTGTCACCTCGTAAAAAACTGAATATAAACAACTTAGTAAGCTTAATAATACATTCTCAACTGCAGTTCCCGACCAGACGCGTCAGTCTGGGCTGGATGCGCGCTGAGAATAGGATACGGGCTTCCTTTTTCCTCTCTCTCTCTCCCTCTCTCTCTCTTTTTTTTAATAAAACACTCTTGCTGGTTGCGCTGTGTGAAATGCATTGAATCTGCGCTGATGTTGGGTTTTTTTCTTTACTTTGCCGGGTTCGGGCGGCTTCTCTGCTCCACTTGGTGCCGTCTCTACTGTTGTGGAACATGCGCACATGCATTGTCCAGTTATACTCTGATTAAGGTGTATACATGACGGAGAAAATCGAATTCCAATCGCATTATCTGGGTGTCCTAATCGGAGTTCTCAACTCCGATTTCAGTCGGACTAAGGTGTTTACATGCACTTCAGTTGTCCAGTTATAGTCGGATTAAGGCAATAATTCGTTTTTTTTCAAGTGTCATGTAAACGTACTGACTATTTAACCTCTTGTGTGGGCGTTCACAAGGGTGATGATGTCACTGGTTCCCTTTTGTGCTCCAAGTGCCAACGACAGTCGTTGGAGTGACTGTCGTTTAAATGACTGTCTTTGATGGAAAGTTGGTTTCGACTTTGTTAGTGCCTTATGTTGTTATAACGACAGTCGTTGGAGTCACTTGCCACTTGTGAACAGTGGTTGTTCTTTGAGGCTAGATTGTTGAATCTTCTGGGAAGGGATGAAAGGGCAGCATTGTAAATTGGAGATAGGTGGTGTGTCTGAGGCCACCTCCCCTGTTGAGGGATGGTTTCTCTACTTTTACATAGATGGCTTCTTTAACTCCTCTTTCAAACCATCTGTCCTCTCTGTCAAGGATTTGGACATTGCTGTCCTCAAAGGAGTGGGCTTTCTCCTTGAGATGTAAATGGACAGCAGAGTCCAGGCCTGAGGAGTTAGCTCTCCTGTGTCATAGAGAAAGCTTGCTTCATTAACTGTGAACATCTTATTAACGTACTTGTTCTTCTTTGCACTAAAACAAAGGGAAACATTTAGAGTTCTCGTTATTTATAGGTTATTATGCTGATATTTTACTGCTCCGGCCCACTTGAGATCAAATTGCGCTGCATGTGGCTCCTGAACTAAAATGAGTATGACACCCCTGGTCTAGTTAAAGGAGTGTTTTTTTTTAGTGTGTGTGTGTGTGTTGAAAAATCCATCCCAAACCACCAGACCTACGTCACATCTCTGGGTAAAGATCAGTCCTTCACAGCGTCTGGCAGCGGGCGGCAACACAGATATTATGGAAACACGCTCTCTGCTTCCATTGCTGCCACAAAAGTCTGCCAAATTACATAAACGTGTTGCACAGTCTGATGGTTTCTGTTAAGAGGATTAAGGTGGTCGACGTTACTCGAAGCACAGAAACCAGCTCTGTGTTTGTGTTTTTCACCAGGAAGAAGCAGAGCAAGAGATCTAAGGTGTAGCAGAGGTTTACAGGTGTGATTGTTGTTGTTGTTGTGTGCAGGGATTTGAACGACCAGTGCAGATGTTAGAGTCGGTGGTTTCCATGAATGATGCTTGTGTAATTATCGGAGTACAAAACAACAAAAACGTCACACACTCTAATATTTCGTTGGACCGCCTTTAGCTTTGATTACAGCACGCATTCACTGTGGCATCGTTTCGATAAGCTTCTGCAATGTCACAACAATCTTGGTTTTTTTTTACGATTTGATGTCACCAAATGTTTATTAGGTGGTCGTCGATCTCGATCATTCAGGATTTCTTTTCCTGACCACATTTCTTCCTTGAAGATGATGGTTCCCCACTATCCTCCCAGTTTTTTATTTTATATATTTTGGGGGGCTTTTTTGCCTTTAAAGGTCCAGTGTGTTAAGTGAGGGGAAAACAGTGACATCCAGCATTCCGATTATATTATTTATCTGTTAATTATAATTCTATAATTATTAATTACTATTCTATTCTATAATTCTATTGTTTATTGATGGTGAAACTCTTGAAACGTGCTCTCTGGTTGGCTGGATTTTCCAATCCGTAGAAACATGGCAGCGCAAGATGGCGACACTCTCTAAGCAAGACCCTTGCTATATGTATAATATAAAAGAAGAATTATAAGGCTATGAAAACCAAACAGATTTTATTTTATAGCGATAATACACTTTATTCATTGGTAGTATATTCAGATTTTGCCAATAAACCTTGACAAATATTACACACTGGACCGGGAATCGATACAGGGGCGCCCTCTTTACCAACTGAGCTAAACAACGCCCCTAACCTTCCAGTTTGTAATAATGCGTTGGACAGTTCTTAACCCTATTTTAGTCGTCTCATCTCAGTAATCTATCTCCTTAGATGTTTTATTTACTTGATGCCAATAATTTCTGAAACAGATGTTTGTTTATGTCATTGTTTAAGAAATGAGAAGCTCCTGACTGCATCAGTTAGGGTTAAATAACTTGTTGCCAGCTGAAACATTATCCTCCATGTAGTAATTAGGCTTTTTTTTGGGACGGACAGTGTATTTGCTGTAGGATGTTGCATCCTGGTGGAGAAGGTTGGAGTTGAGCTGCTCGTCCTCAAACGACCTGCGATGGGGATGAAGCCTGACTCACTCTAAACGTCGGTGTCACCTCAGGTCTCGATACTTTATTTTATTTCATTTTATTTTATTTATTCATTTAAACGCCAGAGCTTCTTCTCCTCCTCCTCAGTCTCCATCTCTCCATCTATCTCGAGTTCACAGTTGAGGTGACGCTCTGACAGCGTCTGAACGAACAGGGGTTTGGGGGGGTGGAGGGGTGGAGGGGGGGTAATATAGGTCAGACGGAGCACACAAGGTAAAGTCTGTGCTTTCATGCGTCTTCACGAGAACTAGAGCAGAAGAAAGCCGAACCAGGGCCGTCGAGCTTTCATGAAATCCACTTTCATTTTCTCCGCTTTTCATCTTCACTCAGTAGTTGTTGTTCTCTTGATTTTAACTGACTAACCAACCAACCAACCTCCTCCTCCTCCAGCTCCGCCGCTCTGTTTGTGGTGTACGGCGCCGCTGTAATTTAAGCTTAAACAGCCTCAAAGCGTCTCTAATGTACCTTAATTATGAGATGGTGGAAATCTCTCTAAGCTGAGGTGCGGAGCGGAGCGGTGAGGTGGGAGGTGAGGTGAGGTAGAGGGGAGGGAGGGGGGCTGTGCTCTTAATCATACAGGAGCTGCAGAGGCTTTAATTAAGCCTGTTTGCACTTGATGTACCACCCGGTTCAAAACGAGGAGAGCAGAGTGGATGAAGCGAAGTGAAGACGATTGTTCTGCGACTGGAGTGTAAAAGGGAAAAAAAACAAAAGGGCAGGTTCAGCCCATCGTCTCCTTTTTTACGGACAAAAATACACAAATTAGAGCAGGAAATGATTATTATTTTTTATTATCTCCAACAAACTCACCTGTCACATGTTCAAAACCAGTCATAAAAAAATCTGCAAATGTTCATATTTTATAAGAAGCTAGAATAGAAAAATAGAGTCTGCACACTAGAGGCCCAAACCTTCACATGCTTTGATATTCATTCAATATTCGGGAGCATATTCTAGTGTGCAGACTCTATTTTTCTATTTTTGATTCTCTCCTCACTGTGGTCCAGCTTGCACCTAGTTTCAGTTGTTTGTAGGATGTGTGTGTCCTTTGATTGTCTCATATTTAAGAAGTTGAAATCAACATTTGACCCTTTAAAAAAAAAATATATATATAATTAAAGTTCCTTTCTTCAACTGATAGATCAAACGACTCAACCTGGTGCTAACACAGACTCTTTATTCTACTTGAAAGAGCATTAGATTTTTAAATTATTAAGGTGTTTTTTGCGTTTTGAGAGAGACATAGGAGAATAACATCGAAAAAGATCGCCTCGGTCGAGAGTCGAACGGGCGATCAGCGCTTCAGGCATATGCCGACATGGGACACGTGGTCTCTAACCACCATTCGACCACTGAGCACCACGGAGCGTTAGGTCATTGAACGCTATGAAAGATGGACATACTGTAGATGTATCACCATATACAACAGCTTAGTTTGTGCTTAGTTCAGGGACCTCATGGTGATAACACAACTCCACCCACTGATGAAGCTCATAAAATGAGGTTCAAAAGCTCTGGAGAATAGTAAGGGTTAAGTGTGGACCCCTTTAGTTTGTTTTGTGGGACTGTGAAACAACACTGATAAAATTAATAGCAACATAAAACCACTTCAGAACGATCTGTTAAATGTGTTTGAAGGATTTAACAAACACAGTAAACACTCACATCAACTGTCAAAGGAGCAATTAAAGACGTGTTAAAAAAAAACACACACATTCACACAACAAAAGATCTGTGTTTTGTTTCCAAAAATATCTTAATTTGCCTTTTCAACACTCATAAATAAAAAAAAACAAACAGTGGCCGCATGAATTACAGTGCCAGTTTCGGTCACATTACAGAGAAGTGACACACAATATTAATGATTATGATAATCATACATTTTATTTATCTGCACCAAAAAACAATCAATAAAGTGAAGAGAAAGAGAGAAATAAAGTAAATGATGAAAAAAAATGGTAATATTACGTTTTTAAAAAAAATCAATTTCTCATCATCACTCATCACTCTGTTCAATTTAATATTGGTTGTTTTTTCTACCAGTGCATTTAAAGGGATAGTTCAACATTTTGGCAAATTGGCCCATTGCCATAATCCCTAAAGTCATAGCAGTAGGTTCGTTTCCTTTTTTTGTCGGTGCAAGCTATTTTTAGCTACGGTGGCTCATGGGATTTCTTGGTTTCCCTCATCTAACTCATCAAATACACAATCCAACAACTCCAAAACTCTCTGGTGGACAAGTTGTGACCTGCATATTCACCACGCTATGAGATAATAACAGATGCGCGTTCCCGCCCTGACCATCCTCTCCATGCCGAGTTTGAGCTCCTTCCCTCTGGCAGGAGATTTAGATTGCCAAAAGCCAAATCAAATAGACTGAAAAACTCATTCATAACACAAGCCATTACCCAACTTAATTCAAATTCTTAACAGTCATGATACACCCCACTTACTTATCTATTTATTTATTTACTTACTTATTTATTTTCGATTGTATGGAACAGCTATGTTCTGTGTTTTTTTTTTTACCTTTCTGCAACATGAATTTCCCCTAGGGGACAATAAAGGTGAAGTTGAAGTCTGGGACAGTTTTTCATCAAGCAGTCTCTGCATTACCTCTAAAACAACTCTGTCTGGTAACGTTCTGTTATTATCTCATAGCGTGGTGAATGTGCAGGTCACAACTTGTCCACCAGAGCGTTCTGGAGTTGTTGGATTGTGTATTTGATGTGTTTGATGAGGGAAACCAAGAAATCCCATGAGCCTCCGTAGCGTAGCTCTGAGCAGCTCACGGCTCTGCTCCGCCTTTCTAAAAAATAGCTTGCACTGACAAATAAAGGTAACGAACCTACTGCTATGACTATATAGGGATTATGGCAATGGACCAATTTGCCAAAATGTTGAACTATCCCTTTAAAGATCAATAATCTCCAGTATCGGTTTGTGCCATCTATCAGTCGCAGGTTGTCAATCAGGTTCAGTTGTCTATAACTTCCTGTTCCTGTGTCTTCTCTCTCCCTCTCTCTCTCTCTCTGTCATCAGGCTCACTACTCCACAGGCCGAGTCTCCGCCTCCTTCACGTCCACGGCGATGACCCCGGCAACGACACACGAAGCAGGCGAGTGAACGTCTCACACTCAACCTCACAGTCAATAAAAAAACAAATAAAACAACATCTGTCGATTCCCAGCGGAAAGAGAAACACGTCCACCTCCCACTTCTTTGTTTTCTTTAATCTTTATTTATCCGGGGACGTTTACAGAGTCGAGTTCAGTTGAGTTGATCTGCTCAGTTGGACCTATCTATCTATCTATCTATCTATCTATCTATCTATCTATCTATCTATCTATCTATCTATCTATCTATCTATCTATCTATCTATCTATCTATCTATCTATCTATCTATCTATCTATCGATCTATCTATCGATCTATCGATCTATCTATCGATCTATCGATCTATCTATCTATCGATCTACTCTCTCTTCTTTCTTTCTTTCTTTCTATCATCTACGTATCTGTCCTGTCTTTTCTTTCTTGTATCTGTCCGTAGCTTTTATCCATCTGTCATTTTCTTTTAATCTGACCTTTTCTTTCTTTCAACCTGTTGTTTTCTTCTTTCTTTCATCTATGCTTTTCTGTCTGTCTATCTATCTCTTCTTTCTTTCTTTCTTTCTTTCTTTCTTTCTTTCTTTCTTTCTATCATATATCTTTCTTGTATCTGTCCGTATCTTTTATCCATCTGTCATCTGTTTTTTTAATCTGACCTTTTCTTTGTTTGTTTTCTTCTTTCTTTCATCTATGCTTTTCTGTCTGCCTGTCTTATCACTTTTTATATCTTATATCTATCAATCCATCTATCTCTCGGTTCTTTCTTTCCTTCTTTTTTTCTATCTATCACCTCTCTGTCCTGTCTTTCTATCTCTTTCTCTCCTACTTTCTTGTACGTATGTATGTTTCTTGTACATTTCTGTCCTTTTCTTTCTTTCAACCTGTTGTTTTCTTCTCTCTCTCTCTCTCTCTCTCTCTCTCTCTCTCTCTCTCTCCCTCTCTCTCAGTGACTATTCTATCTATCTATCTATCTATCTATCTACTTTCTTTCTATCATCTACGTATCTGTCCTGTCTTTTCTTTCTTTCTTGTGTCTGTCTGTATCTTTTATCCATCTGTCATTTTCTTTTAATCTGACCTTTTCTTTCTTTCAACCTGTTGTTTTCTTCTTTCTTTTGTCTATGTTTTTCTGTCTTTCTGTCTATCTATCTCTCTTCTTTCTTTCTTTCTTTCTTTCTTTCTTCCTTCCTTTCTTTCTTTCTTTCTTTCTTTCTTTCTTTCTTTCTTTCTTTCTTTCTTTCTTTCTTTCTTTCTTTCTTTCTATCATCTATCTTTCTTGTATCTGTCCGTATCTTTTATCCATCTGTTATCTGTTTCTTTTAATCTGACCTTTTCTTTCTTTCAACCTGTTGTTTTCTTCTTTCTTTTGTCTATGTTTTTCTGTCTGTCTGTCTATCTATCTCTCTTCTTTCTTTCCTTCTTTCTTTCTTTCTTTCTTTCTTTCTTTCTTTCTTTCTTTCTTTCTTTCTTTCTTTCTTTCTTTCTTTCTTATCATATATCTTTCTTGTATCTGTCCGTATCTTTTATCCATCTGTCATCTGTTTTTTTAATCTGACCTTTTCTTTCTTTGTTTTCTTCTTTCTTTCATCTATGCTTTTCTGTCTGCCTGTCTTATCACTTTTTTTATCTTATATCTATCAATCCATCTATCTCTCTGTTCTTTCTTTCCTTCTTTCTTTCTATCTATCACTTCTCTGTCCTGTCTTTCTATCTCTTTCTCTCTTACTTTCTTGTACAGCGGGGAAAATAAGTATTGAACGCGTCAACATTTTTCTCAGAAAATATATTTCTAATAGAGCTATTGACATGAAATTTTCACCAGATGTTGGCATCAACCCAAGTAATGCATACATACAAAGAAATCCGAACATTAATGTCCATAAATTAAGTTATGTGTAATAAAGTGAAATGACACAGGGAATAAGTATTGAACACATGAAGAAAATGAGGGGCAAAAAGGTATGGAAAGCCAAGAAAACAGCTGGAGTTTGTCAGTATTTAGAATGTAATCCTGTCTCCTATCAGTACAAAGTAATATCTGCTGGTTTAGTCCTGATTGATGCCTTTTAAAAAGGTTTCTCACCACCAAGGTGTCAGACAATAAGAATTGCATGGTGGGCAATGGCAAAGGGCTGTCTAAGAGCTGTCTAAAGACCTACGCAGCCAAAGATTTCAAACAGAAGAGTCAAAACAATAATCAGAAGGGTTCCCTAACAGTCCAGGACACTGGTGGAGAGCTTCAGACAGACCTGGGATCAGCAGGTACAGTTGTTTCAGAGAAAACAATAAGTAATGCACTCAACCATCATGGCCTCCATGCACACACACCATGCAAGCCATGGCAGTTGAGTGCATTACTTATTGTTTTCTCTGAAACAACTGTACCTGCTGATCCCAGGTCTGTCTGAAGCTCTCCACCAGTGTCCTGGACTGTTAGGGAACCCTTCTGATTATTGTTTTGACTCCTGTTTTGCAATAGTAAGGTTGTGTAGGTCTTTAGACAGCTCTT
The DNA here is from genome assembly GCF_905171665.1 of Trachurus trachurus. Classification (NCBI taxonomy): domain Eukaryota; kingdom Metazoa; phylum Chordata; class Actinopteri; order Carangiformes; family Carangidae; genus Trachurus; species Trachurus trachurus. The sequence continues at coordinate 9,148,837 of NC_139895.1, read as the reverse complement.
AGACAGCTCTTTGCCATTGCCCACCATGCAATTCTTATTGTCTGACACCTTGGTGGTGAGAAACCTTTTTAAAAGGCATCAATCAGGACTAAACCAGCAGATATTACTTTGCACTGATAGGAGACAGGATTACATTCTAAATACTGACAAACTCCAGCTGTTTTCTTGGCTTTCCATACCTTTTTGCCCCTCCTTTTCTTCATGTGTTCAATACTTATTCCCTGTGTCATTTCACTTTATTAGACATAACTTAATTTATGGACATTAATGTTCGGATTTCTTTGTATGTATGCATTACTTGGGTTGATGCCAACATCTGGTGAAAATTTCATGTCAATAGCTCTATTAGAAATATATTTTCTGAGAAAAATGTTGACGCGTTCAATACTTATTTTCCCCGCTGTATGTATGTATGTTTCTTGTACATTTCTGTCCTTTTCTTTCTTTCAACCTGTTGTTTTCTCTCCCTCTCCCTCTCCCTCTCCCTCTCTCAGTGATATTATAAAAGCAGTTTTACAGCTCTTGTATAAATCTGATGAGCTGAAGAAGCTCTGAGGGTTTTTAAAGGTCACACTTCTCACCTGCTGCAGCGTCAAGCTGAGACTCATAAACACTCAATAAAATCTTAAGATTGTTTTTCTCAAAATAACAAACCCCCCCTCTCCCCCCATCCTTTCCGTCTGTCTGTCTGTCTGTCTGTTTTCTTTTCTTTCTTTTTTCCTCAGTCACAGTTTCTCATCTACCAAACCACTTCCCAGTAACTGAGTTAGTGTTTTCTCTTCGTTACAGACGCCATCGCAGACGACACCGTGCGTTACCAGTACGTGAAGAAGAAAGGCTACGTCCGTCTGCACACGAACAAAGGCGACATAAATCTGGAGTTGCACTGTGATAAGGTAACACACACACACACACACACACACACACACACACACACACACACACACACAATATAAACCCATTAGCCTGGTGGTCAAATATGGTCACAATAATGTTTAAAAGAATAGTTCACCCAAAATTCAAATTGCACTCATGATCTCCTCCCCCTCATGTTGACTAAGGGCTGGGAGAAGTTTCAGAGTCCTCCGTGGCTTCTCTGAGTTACAGGGGGTCTCGGCGTAGCAGTGCACGTCCATATGACGGTTGCAAATGGATACCAACTGTCTTCGTAACAAAAAGACACACCAAAAAACATCCAAATACCTCCATGCGCGATTTGCGCCGGCGTCAGTAATCGCACTGACGCTGGCGCAAATCTCGCGAGATTTGGACGGACCAGGAAAGAGGAGCTTCGAGAAGCTTCGAGTAGCTTCCGCTGCAAACAAGCTTGAAATATAGACTTATTTAATTTTTTTCGGAACAATTTCGCATTTCGGGGCTTCAATACAAGACGGACATTACATACGAGCAGCATGGAGGTATTTGGATGTTTTTTGGTGTGTCTTTTTGTTACGAAGACAGTTGGTATCCATTTGTAACCGTTATATGGACATGCACTGCTACGCCGAGACCCCCGGTAACTCAGAGAAGCCACGGAGGACTCTGAAACTTCTCCCAGCCCTTAGTAGTCGACATGAGGGTGAGTAGATAATGAGTGAAATTTCAATTTTGAGTGAACTATTCCTTTAAAAGTACACAAACCTAAAAGCAAGCTGTGATGTAACTTCCCTCAGCTGAATGCGACACGATTGTAGTTATAAGAGACCAGTTTTTTTATTTCGTTTTTTTTCCACCGGAGCGCTTTATCTTGAATTTGACCTTCTCTTGAGCTAATTTAATTTCTTCATTTACCGGTGACGAATAAACCAGACGATGGTAGGAGGCTGCGCGTCACTCAGGAAAATCAAAAGTCAGTCAAAAGAGAGGCTATGTCAAGACGGTTTTTGTTTTGTTTAGTTTTGGGTTTTTTTTTTTTTTGTATTTTACTCTTTATTGGTTTCTTGTGTTGACAGATACACATCATACATTCATACACAAAATACCCAACACCGAAACTTCTCCATGTGAAATCGGAAACATATCTCCACACATCCCTGAATTGCAACAAAAATAAAATAGTTTGTGACTGTTGATATGATAATGTGAGCTTCAGTTACACACATTACGGTCACCATACAGTTGATGTGCATATCACATATTGAGTGTATACAGGACTGTCTCAGAAAATTAGAATATTGTGATAAAGTCCTTTATTTTCTGTAATGCAACTAAAAACATGAAAATGTCATACATTCTGGATTCATTACACATCAACTGAAATATTGCAAGCCTTTTATTATTTTAATATTGCTGATTATGGCATACAGCTTAAGAAAACTCAAAAATCCTATCTAAAAAAATTAGAATATTTCCTCAGACCAAGTAAAAAAAAAGATTTATAACAGCAAAACAAAATCAAACATTTGAAAATGTCAATTAATGCACTCAGTACTTGGTTGGGAATCCTTTTGTACGGATTACTGCATCAATGCGGCGTGGCATGGAGGCCATCAGCCTGTGACATTGCTGAGGTGTTATGGATGCCCAGGATGCTTCAATAGCGGCCTTTAGCTCATTTGCATTATTGGGTCTGGTGTCTTTCAGCTTCTTCTTCACAATACCCCACATATTCTCTATAGGGTTCAGGTCAGGGGAGTTGGCAGGCCAATCGAGGACAGTAATGCCATGGTCAGTACACCAGTTACTGGTGGTTTTGGCACTGTGGGCAGGTGCCAGATCATGCTGGAAAATGAAATCATCATCTCCATAGAGCTTTTCAACAGATGGAAGCATGTAGTGCTCTAAAATCTCGTGGTACACAGCTGCATTGACTCTGGACTTGATGAAACACAGCGGACCAACACCAGCAGCTGACATGGCTCCCCAAACCATTGGGGTGTACTGACCATGGCATTACTGTCCTCGATTGGCCTGCCAACTCCCCTGACCTGAACCCTATAGAGAATATGTGGGGTATTGTGAAGAAGAAGCTGAAAGACACCAGACCCAATAATGCAAATGAGCTAAAGGCCGCTATTGAAGCATCCTGGGCATCCATAACACCTCAGCAATGTCACAGGCTGATGGCCTCCATGCCACGCCGCATTGATGCAGTAATCCGTGCAAAAGGATTCCCAACCAAGTACTGAGTGCATTAATTGACATTTTCAAATGTTTGATTTTGTTTTGCTGTTATAAATCTTTTTTTTTTACTTGGTCTGAGGAAATATTCTAATTTTTTTAGATAGGATTTTTGAGTTTTCTTAAGCTGTATGCCATAGTCAGCAATATTAAAATAATAAAAGGCTTGCAATATTTCAGTTGATGTGTAATGAATCCAGAATGTATGACATTTTCATGTTTTTAGTTGCATTACAGAAAATAAAGGACTTTATCACAATATTCTAATTTTCAGAGACAGTCCTGTATATGAGGGTGACCATATTTTCATTTCCAAAAAAGAGGACAGTCAACCGGGGGGGTAACAGGTAGGCTAGATCACAGACACAGAGCCAGCCCAAGGGCGCCATGGCCCCCAAGAGCAGTAAACTTTCAGTGTAATTTCTGTCGATCCCTTGAGAAATCCTGTGTATTTACAAAAACCCTTAATTGTTGTGGTTGTACTTTAAAGTTGTTGTTTCACATTGGTGTTGCAGTTTGTTTAAAACCAAAAAGAAACAGCAAATGCATTGTCTATTGGTTTATTTTGTTACTTTTAGGCCAATATGACATTTAGTACTAGGCCTGTATCACTTTGAATAGTAAGTGTAAATCAACCCCAGGCTGCACTTTTGGCTGAATTTGATATCATTTCAGATTAAAAACCATAGATGGCTAAAAACCTTCCAGACTGGTAAAGCTACACTTGCGCTTCGGCATTTTGTGAGCAGAGGCAACGCTGCTCCGACGTCTTCTCCCTCTGTATGAGCGCGTCGCAGAGCCGCACATACAGAGGCACTGAGGCAGCCTCTCGGGAATTACGTCAGAGACGCAACAAAATACCAAGAGTATTCTGTGCAAAATGCCAGTCAAGTAGGTTTAATGGTCCCATGAAAAACATTGAAAACCGGACATTTTCATGAATTTATAAAACCTACCCGGACGCCACGGACAGGATGTAAAAAGTGGACATGTCCGGGTAAAAAAGGATGTTTGGTCACTCTAGTATATATGGTTTAACATGACAGATTCATCCTCTGTTGGAATAAAACACAGGGAAAATGTAAGAAGAAGAAGAAAGCACAGAGGAGCTGATTATCGAAAAAACAAAACAAAACACAAAAAGTAAACACCAAGAGATTAGTAACTCTAATACAAATATAGAAACTATAAATGAGGCCAGAGGCTGTGATTCAGACTTGGCTGAGTGAATAATTTGCTGGTCCGAGCTTCTCCGTTAGATAACGTCGGTCGTCATGTTTGGAGGCTTCGCCCGAGCAGGTGGTTGAATCTTCCAAAACAAAACAACACAAAAAAGATCTGCAGAGTCTGTCCCTCGCGTTGCCAAGTTTACATCTCCAAAAAACAACAAAAAAAGTGTGTTTCTTGTGTATGTGCTTGTGTGTGTGTGTGTGCTTGTGAGTGTGTGTGTGTGTGCCTTCGTTGTGTTTTTAAGGTTAGACGTGGCGCTCCAGAGACACAGCGTGAGTTCCAGGAACGCATTTCTGCCCTGGTAACCGGGCGCTCGGTGTGCTTGGCTTTCATTGGCCCGCGAGCCGTCGAATCAGAATAATAAGGAGGGGAAGTGGCAGCGGTTAGACAACCTGCCCTCTGTGCCCCACATCCTCCTCCTCCTCCTCCTCCTCCTCCTCCTCCTCCTCCTCCCCACCTTCCTCCCCAGTGGTTTTCACACAGGATTGCAGCTCTATTCGTGGCCTGCTGTTTATGAATTAATGAGCGCCGCTTCACTGTCACATACACTCTCAGTCACACAAACCCAGAGCCTCCCTCCTCCTCCTCCTCCTCCTCCTCCTCCTCCTCCTCCTCCTCCTCCTCCTCCTCTTCCTCCTCCCATCATATAAAGTGCCCATTTGCTCGTCACCCCGGCTGTGGATGTCTCAGGCCGCCCGCCCGCCCGCCCGCCTCTCTGCCCTCGTTGTCCCCGACTTGGCAGAGGAGATGTGAGGGGGCAGATGTTGGAGATCAGATGACACAGCCTGTACCTTAGTCACACATAATGTGGAGGAAGGTCCGGCTTTATTATAGTCGAGAGCGCAGAGTAAACGGGCTTCACCTCAGTGGGATAAAAAAAAAAAAGTAAAAACTGTATGACGGTGTTATGACTAAGATTTATATTTAGAAACAGGCAAATCCAAATATTTTAATTACCTCTTTGGCTTTGTGTTTAGTTAGAAATTAAAGCAACGGATAAATGAGAATAGAAATGTTATTGTTCAGATGCTCTAATGGTGGATTTAGGTGAGAAGAATGAAACATTAAATGGGTGCAACAGTAATTATAAGAGGAGGCACATTAAAAATGTTTCCGTTAAAAATACATTTTTATGTTTTCACATCAGTGGAATTATTTTTAGTTTAAGTCCCTGGTCTGTGCTGGGAAAACCTTGTAAAACAGAGGAGCCTGTAAGCAGCAAGTAATGTGAACTGGGACTTTTTTTCTTTCTTTTTGCATCAGCAAACATTGTTTCCACACTGACATCACTGATTACCGACATTTTTAGGCACCTAGGCATGTTCCTAAATTGGATTGCATTTTAAACATTCCCAGGCTCAAACACACACAAACACAGACAAACATAGAAACACACAGGCACACACACACAAAAGCTTGCATGCAGACACGCTAAATTAACAGTCATTACAGGGCGGCAGCAGCAGCAGTAAGAGGAAGGCTCAGTGTTTCAGATAAAGATCTCTGACGTGAAAGTCTCAAAAGGATTAAGATCAAAGTGTGATGTGGCAAAAAAAAAATGCAACAAGAAAAGACTCGACTGCATCTGCTGCGTCTCGACCTGTTGTGCATTTCATTCAGGCAGGTACTAGCTATCTGTAGTTATAGTTTGTTGTCAGACATCAGATCAGATGTTTAAATTCAAAGCCTCCATATGCAAATTAACATGAGATACATGCACTAATAAATAAAACATGAAATAATTATATATAAAAACCTCTTGGAAAGTGGAACATATTTAATATACTGGCTTGTATCACCAATATAGATGTGAATTGTCAAGTATATATGCCTAATATTGCCATATAAGTACATGTTAATCACAAAGCCGGTCAGTTCAAATGTATGAAACCACTTTTCCAGAGCATGAAGAGAAACATCTGTTTAAAATTTGCGAGAAAAACATATAAATATATCAAACAATTATTGTTATGTGTATGTCAACATATTAAAGATGTAAATTAAAGCAACATATAGGCTTCAAATTCATTGTAGACATTTTGACTTCATAGATGTGGTGATAGGCGGTATTCTGGAGGCAAACCTGAATGTAGTTCATCTTCACTAATTCATGACCTTATCTTGACCAATGTCTTTGGTCACATGACCCAGCATTGTCCCATTTTACATGAAGGAATTCATGTCATGGACATTATAAGATTTAGTGGTACAAATCTATCTCACTGTAGCAATAACTTTTAAAAATAACATCATTTTCTGACCAGAATATACCTTCATATGAGTTATATAATCAAGTAGATAGAACTTTATTAGCTAACATTTTGTGATGACTAATAAATCCCCTTATAAATCCCACTTATATTTTACTAACATTTATTTAACAATTAATTAATTAACATTAATCATCATATTCTACAAATCTGGGAAGTATAATGGATGGAGAAGAGTCAGAGCGTTGAACCCTGACACTAAAACGAAGACGTAAGGAAAAAACGAGCCCAGTGGAGCTGAGAAGAACCCGTCGCACTGCGAACGGCCCATGAATAGAAATAGTTGAGTTTTTTGTTTTTTGTTTCACGAAAGCATCTGTTGATTCTTGGAAACCACCGGCCATTGTTGCCAAAGGGGGGAAAAAGTGGAGTTTCTCACACAAGTGTAGACACTCATAACATCCTCCAAAACAAACACACACGGGAGCGTTCCTCACGGCTGTTGATGTTAATAACAGTGGACCAGACCAGTGTCAGCGTCGAAGCTCCGCCTCCGGCTACAGAGAGAGGGATTATTATAATAATAATAATTTTAAAAAAACGTGTCATTTCAGAGCGTTAGTCAAAATTATCTGCCTTGAGTTGGTTTTTTATAATGATTTACAAGATGCCTAATGGTTTTTATGAGCCAGGAAAAACCCAGATGTCTGTGTGTTTTTTGTTTTTTTCTGCAGCACTCGAGCTGAGCCTGGCTCGCAGCTATAGAGATACATGAGAGCGCCTCAGGCTGCAGCTGAACTCCACTTCATCTCAGACTTATGTGCATAACAAACACTTTCCCAACAGGTCACACAGAGTTGCGTGACTCTCATCTTTTGTGTACAGTCGAATGCAAATCCTCCTCCTCGTGCAACCATCAGTCACGTCCGCCTGGAAGTTTTCAAAACGTGACCGACCTGCTGTATCTGCAGGTCGGCAACCGTATGCAAATAAGATGGAAGTCAAATGGCAAGGTCAAGAATTAGTGAAGGTGAACTACAAATGAGCGTTTACTGTAGCTGGCGGGTTATAATTGATGTCCTTTAACGAGGCTCTTCATCACCGGGCGCGTGCAGCTGTTTTTAATTTTTTGTCGTCTACTGTAAATTACGAGAGAGGAATAAACCCGCAGGTTTAATCGGGCGTGAAGAGATGTGTGTGATATTAACACCTCCAGCCATCAAGTGGCCTTGTTTACCCAGCAATTTATCTCTCTGTGGTGTGTTTGAAAGCAGCGGTGGAAAAAAAAAAAACAATCATGGTAAATTTATCAAGGTGCCTCCATCTCTCCTCGGCGCCGAGGGGCCCGCCGCCGCCGAGGAGAGATCTGATTGAGGATTTTATTCAACAATGATTGGGGAGTTTTGTTTTTTGTTTTTTTATTATGAATAATGTGCCAGGTGCTACAGGTGTGAGTGTGTTACAAGTCTCAAGAGCTCAGAATAAGAACTGAACAGAAAGCAATGTGATATATTAAAGGGATAGTTCAACATTTTGGCAAACTGGCCCATTGCCATAATCCCTATAGTCATAGCAGTAGGTTCGTTACCTTTAATTGTTGGTGCAAGCTGTTTTTTAGAACAGCGGAGCAGAGCCGTGAGCTGCTCAGAGCTACGCTACGGAAGCTCATGGGATTTCTTGGTTTCCCTCATCAAACTCATGAAATACGCAATCCAACAACTCCAAAACGTTCTGGTGGACAAGTTGTGACCTGCACATTCACCACGCTATGAGATAATGATGGCAATGGGCCAATTTGCCAAAATGTTGAACTATCCCTTTAAGACATAAGACTGTTTATTAATCCCACACATGGGAAATTTGGTTGTTACAGTAGCACTTGTAACATACAAGGTAAAAAAGGTAGAAGAATATGTAAGGCAAACATATAGTTATGTACCAAAATATTTCAGGAATATAGTTATTTACAAGAATAGAATAAAAGTATGTACTCAGTGTTGGTAGTTGTAAGGCATATTATTATTATTATTATTAGCACAAAGAATGAAAGTGTCCATTTGTTGAGGCCTGTATATAAATATAAAGCAGCAGCAACACGTTTCAGTGTGGTAAAGATGATTTATTGGGTTTATCTAAAGGTCTCCTCCAGTCCAATCAGGCCATTGATGGCACAAGATTAAACGATGGTGGCGAGAGCGGGTCGGCCAATAACCAGAGGGTTGGCGGTTCAAATCCGGCTCCATGCCAGTTTCTGTCGTCGTAGTGTCCTTGGGCAAGACACCGCACTCACCTTTCCTCGGGTGAATGCATATGAAATATGTTTGGTATGTGGTCGGAGTCTGGCGCCCAACGGCAGCCACCTTTCTGTCAGTCTGCCCCAGGGAAGCTGTGGCTGCAGACATAGATTACCTCCACCGCCGGTTTGAACGTGTATGAATGAATAACGGTTTGTGTAAAGCGCTTTGGGTATTTATGAAATGCGCTCTATAAATCCAATGCATAATTATTATTTATTATAATTATTAAGCAGTGATTCCAGCAGCGCCCCGTACACCGATCAGGCCGAACTTTATGAGCACTGACAGGTGAAATGAATAACACTGAATAACACTTCATCACGGCACCTGTTGGTGTTGGTGGGAAAGATTAGGCAGCTGGTCAACATGTTGTCCTCAGCGTTGACGTGTTAGAAGCAGGAAAAATGACCAGACCAGCTACTGTTGCTCAAACTGCTGAAGAAGTTCATGATAGAAAGGTGTCAGAATACACAGGTGCAGCAAAAGGTGGTTGTAATTAGGGGTGAGGGCAAAAAATAGATATAGGATAGTATCACAATATTTTGCATGAAGTTTATTTTATAATATAAGAAAAAACAGATGTCAACAAAGTTTTCATTTGGAGACATCATTTGCAATTGGAAAAAAGCCTTTTGCAACATTTTGAATATCTTATCGATGCACAGGTATAGTGATAATATTGTATCACAGAGCCTCTGTTGATTCCCATCCCTAGTCATAGTGTTAAGCCTGATCGGTGTGTATTAAAGTTGTGGTTTCAGTGCTGTTTATTAATTAATAGAAGGCACCACTGATTTTAAATAATGAGCTGATATAATTGGCTGTTGAGAGCCCAACAGAGGAACTGTTGGTGGACGATTACACTAATTACCGAGAGAAAGATAATCTCCACGTTTTTAAAGTGGTTGTCTGTCTCTTTTATAAACTCGTCTCGTCTTCCTGTTCTTTTCTTTCCTCCCAGGTTCCCAAAGCCGGAGAGAATTTCACCCGCCTGTGTAAGAAAGGATACTACGACGGCACCGTCTTCCACAGGTCCATCAGGAACTTCATGGTGAGCGCAATACTTTGACAAAATGTTGTGTGAGCTCCCAGTTTAGACAGGTGACATTGGGTTAAACAGTAAAACCGAGAGCTGCAATATGAAAGAAGTAATAAAAGTGTTTTAAGGCTCCTCGCAGAGTAAAAAAAAAACATCTAATCTTTGTAATTCTGCGAATCGGTCGGACCGTCTTAAAAGAGACACCACCATTACTGGAAATGTCACAGGTTGAATGCTCACAACAAACATGCATGTTGTTGTCAAGACAGCAGAATATAACTCCTAACATTTTCAGATCAAAACTGACTCAGATTCTCCTGACTGAGGTTTTTTTTTTCATCAACATCTGAGTGAATACATTTCATACTAAAAAGCAGGATAAACTACATTTAGGTGGGTTTATACTCCAGCTACATTCTCATTTGTAGCTGAAGTCACTCACTAGTCATATTTCCATCCGATATCTATCGCAAATCCTGAGCGAATTTTTATGCGGCAAAAGTAAACGTTCACATTTGTACGCGTTTCCATCCAATACAGTTATGCACTAATTCTCAAGTCAGCTGTCAATCCACAGGATAAAATTACAGCACGTGCAATAACGTCATAAGTGTGACGATAAAAAGGTAAACAAACGGGGAAGCTGGTGGCAAAAGAGAGAAGATAATGGAGAGTTTTTGAAGAAATAATATTCCAGATTTGTGGTCTTGGAAGAGTTATAGTAACAGCCGTTTCTGTTGTCCATGTCCTTGTATGCATGCGTAACCTGTTCGCTTATCCATTTTCATAGCACTAAAGCACATTTATCTGTATTGAAACAGCTAATTTTCCACGTCCTCCTTCCTTGCGCAAAAAAAGTGTGATGCGCATTTTTGGCGTTTTCACTCAGGTTTTTTGAAGAGCTAATTCACAATGTGCTTTAAAATAGTTTGATGAAAACATAACTACTGTCTGAAGAGCTTTAAACCAAAACATTATTGAATTAGTGCATGTGAGTGTTTTATTGCTACACAGACGGGGAAACATATGACAGCTGAGTCGTCAGTCCCTCGTCAGTCTCTTTGTCGCCACACTTCACTGTCTGATCACATAAAGGAATTTAATCAATGGCAGACAAATCATTTTGGAAAACCCCGTACATTACGTCTTAATTTGATTCGCTATTTTGGCTGCAAGTATGGCGTCATGCAGAGTCTGTACGAACCCAGATGCTGCCTTCAAAAACGACACTTCTCACCTTCAATGGCTGCCATTTTGCCGACGCAGCAGGAAGGCAGGGATCACCAACATCATGCACTTTCAAACCGGTGCAAATGGCAGCAGAGGAACAAATGGGGCACGTCATTGCGTCCAATGGCAACATAACATAATTCCCATGTGACATGAACCGAGGGACGCACAGAGGAAAGGAAAACATTATTCTGAAGAGGTCTTTGCCCAAACTCTCTCTCTCTCTCTTTCTAGCCGAAGCTTCTCAACCCAGACTGAGCATTTTGAAACCGCGGGTCTCTGATCAGAAGCTCGTCTGTGGATTTCACAGCTTCCGCTCCCCGTAATTAAAGTGGCTCTGAGTGGACATCTGGTCTCAAGAGGACTCGTACCTATTTTCATTCTGTCCCCTGGTTTTCATACGCAGCAGCAAGCTGTGAATTGTTTATCCATAATTACTGCGCCTCTTAGGCCTTCGACTTATCCTCCGCGGCTCTGAAGGAGACGAGGGGCGGCCTTGAAGTGAATATTTTCATAACAACAAACACTTTAAAAGCAGAGTGTTAATGGGGACAATAAATGTGGCCTTCGCTTTCCCCTTTAATGCAGTTTATCAGGACGTTGCAAAGGTCAACTGTCCTCATTATGAATATAGTTTGAAGGGCTGGTGGTTTAATTTTATGTTTACATATTTTTGACCTTTTGCAGTTACTTTTTTTAGATCCTCATACCCAGTTTTACCAGCTACAGTTTGCTTTAGAAGACTTTGAAATATATACTTTTGGCTATCTGTTTTACACAGTTTTAAAAGTAAACTTAAAGGTCCCATATTCATTTATCTGTTGATTAATATGTATTGCAGCTCTAGGTTCTTTATTAACACTGTGAAAGTATCAAAGTCTCAGTCCACAGAGAAATGCACACAGCCTGTATTCAGAAACTGAGCCTTAAAACCAGCCGTCAGGACTTCTTGTCACTTTGTGATGTCACAACAAAGCAGTCACCCAAAGCCCCGCCCACCATCCAACACTTGCAGGATATGGTTTCTCTGAGTGTTTTTACTCCGTTTTTTTATTTATTGGATCACTCATTAAATAGACAGCCAATCAGAAGACAGAGACTCAGAGCCTCCTTCCTTCTCTCTTCCGATTGGCTGACACCAACCTGTTGTTACTTGAGCTCCGGAGAGAAGCTGAGAGAGAAGATGTGAAACTACACCGAGATGTCATTTGGTTCTTAAAACCATGAATCCACCTTCTTATGGCTCAACACTTAAAGGTTCAGTGTGTAATAATTTGCAAGGTTTATTGGCAATATCTGAATATACTACCCTTGAATATATTTGTATAAGTGTATAATCGCTATAAAATGAAATTTGTTTGGGTTTCGTAGCCTTATAATTATTCTTTTATATAAACATACAGTATAACAAGGGTCTTACTTTAGAGAGTGTCGCCATCTTATCGTAAAATGGTTTAGATCTTCACCTCATCGCTCCATGTTCCTGAAATACTCCCAGTCGTCCCAGTCGTGGTAAATACGTTTTTTTTTTGTCCTCTGAGGCCACCGTCACTTTGCCGACGGGAGGAGTGAGTGCAAGCGAGCGAGCAAATGAGCGCTGCAACCTAGAATCTGAACGCTAGATGTCACAGTTTCCCCCCCTATTTTACACACTGGACCTTTAAAATAAAAACACAGGAAAAGAGTTTTAAAAAATGGAGCTTCAACTAGAATAACAACTACAATGGAGCCCAAACAACTTAAAAACAAACAATGGAAAATATTTTCAAAAATAATCACCTGCCTGGCTGCCTCTGATGTGAGCAGGAAGGCTCCGTACAAACAGAACAGGAACCAGACTCATCAAAAAACCCTACAGCCGTAAAACTTCTATAGCAACAATAATAGGAAAGTTGAGCAGTAACTGTGAACAATAGAGGCCGGGGTCCTGCAGAGCTCTGACGTTGATTAGAGGGAACATGACCCCATGTTGGCTGTTTGACAAGAGGGAAATGTTTGACCACTTTGCAGAAACGTTACAAGTCAAAGAAAGGAACAACTGTTTTATTATATTGTAAGCTGCCAATGTCCCAGAAACCTAACCTAACCTTCTGTTGTTTGTTTCCAGATTCAAGGAGGGGACCCCACTGGCACCGGCACAGGTAAGACGAGGACTGCACTTAAACCACTTTTTGAATTACATAACACATCTCTGGTTAAATTATTAATAGCTCCTTTTTGGAAGCTTTGCGTAAATACTGCCTGAAACTCGAGATGCGAGTCAAGAGTGTTACTAAATATACTTTGAAACAGAAGACACTTACACACACACACACACACACAGAAGTCTGACGGGTTATATGGAAGGAGGGAGGCTGGGTGTGGGGTACGGCCTCGGGGGAGGAGGGGAGGTTGGGGGTAACCAATCAGCCACTGTATGGTGTAATATCCTTGTTTTTAAAAGGCAGCTAAGTGTAATTGAATGCGAGGCCTCATACATTTAATTTCCTGCCTCCGTGCCGTCTGTGCCGCTGTGAGAGTTTTCGCAGCACAAAGTGTGCTTTGTGTCCGTGGGCGTCTCTGAACACTACACACAAAATGCATCCACCATGACAGATTTATGAAGGTGCAGAATTCCTGGCCTGTGGGTAAAAAAAAAAAAAAAAAAATCCTCCTCATCACCTGGACCTGAACACCACACACACACACACACACACACACACTCAAATCACAAACAGACCTTCAGCTGGCTTTTAAACATGGTTTGTGCAGCCCCAAAGCCTAACACTGCTGTGTGGGTTTTGGCTTGCAGTTTGTATACCATGAATGTTAAATAGGAACTATGCAGGAGTTGTAGCTTAACTATGCTACATTTTTACCTTCATTAAACAGCCTTTGGAGTAATTGTAAGGGTTTAATAAATGGCTTAAAGCAGAAGTAAGTGATATATTTGTGTTAATATAAGTCTTAAATAGTTATATCTTCCGACAGCAATCACTTACATAGAGTGTTTGGTCTGAAACACGGGTCTGTCAGTCCCTCTGCTCTGCTCTGAGCCGAGGAGAAAACTTTTCTCGTATCCTACAATTTTTATCCAATGAGGAGAGAGAACGGCATAAAGGGCTGTGTGTGCAGCCAAGGGACGCCGTGAATGTGGTGACGTAGGGACGAGGACTGTTATGGTGCGTTCAAGGAAACTCGTAACTCGTGTTTTTCCGACCTGTGAAGTCGTACCAGTTCGATCTGGTACGAGTTCACGGGTCGGAAGTTACGAGTGGCCGTTATAGTGACTTTCACAGGTAAAACAGGTCGGAAAAACATGAGTGGGTTGCCTGGAACGCTACAAAGTCGTAAGTTGTGACTTGAAGCTGTAATTTACGGTTTCAAAAGCCTGCCTGGAACGCAGCATTAGCCAAAACGACCGGATCGCTTACTTCTGCTTTAACTTGTTACAGGGAGAGTGGAGGCTCTCCGCCTTCCACATGTGTGTCACTTATTGCGTCTCTTGGCTGAAAAACAACTTTGTAAGACAGATAAGACTACAGAAATATACACATCGTAACATTGTGTATGATATGTAACGTTATGTACCGCTCTATAGATTGATTTCTCGTCCGGCTTCGTTATAAACAAATGCACATGGCCGAGATGAGGGTTAGCAAAACAGCGGAGAAGCGACCGGACTTCCGTAGTTCCTCTTTAAAGGGAAGTCTGGTCGCTTTTCCGCTTGCACTCCTCTCGGCCATGTGCATTTGTTTACAACGAAGCCGACGAAAAATCAATCACATACAATGTTACGACGTGTGTGTTAGTCACAAACAAAAGATTACGGGTTACCGAGCGCGTTTGTGTCGCGGTGTGCAGAGACGAGAGCTAACAAACAGGTGATCGTGTATGTATGCATGGGTAGAAAATAAATGACTGAAGCTCAATTTTGACTTCGAAAGAAAATCCAACAAGAATCATTTTAAGCGAACCTCCCTCACGTCTTACATCACAAATTGGTTGGAGACACTTCCCGCCGACGGCTCACTGTAGCGTTAACAATTCTCCCACGTTCATGAAAAGAGAGGAGCCTCATTTCAGCTAAAAATCCTCCCAAAAAGCAGAAAGGGAATAAAAAAATGTTTTAAACATAGACTTGTTAATGAAATCCCAGACACACTCTCTAGATAAGAAATGAAAAAACACATGCTCTTGTTGTTGTGGATTTTAAAATTAACCTGGCCGTTGCGTTGATTAGTGGAGAAGCCTCACAGCTGTGCACCGTCAGTCAGAGGAGTAAGTTTTCATCCATCTTTCCTTTCCATCCTGTTAAGTTTAAGTTTGTAGTCGTACCATTTAGATACAGATCAGCAGCAGCTGTTTGACTTATTCGATAACTGTTTGGTGAGAGTTAATTCCTCCCTCTTCCTCCTCCATCATCTCCCTCCTCTGCCTCGTTCTCTTTTCCCTCTTTTTTCTTTTTTATGATCCTGTCTCTCTGAGGTAAAATGTCAGCAAGTTGATAAATTATGCAAAAATGTCACCGACGGCTGCAGAAAGCCTCGGAGGAGCTGATTGGCTCATAACACGCGTGTGTACACTCAAGCGTAAACACACACACGTAGAATACATCACCTATATGGTATATGAAATAATAATATATGATACAAGAAAAAATATGTATCACATTGTCTAAATTCTAAAATCAAGTTTTTCAATTTTTGTCAAACACTGTCGAAAGATTTTAGATGGTTTGTGTTCAGGAAGTAGCGGTGACATTCAGAGTTGTATATTGAATGGAAATGTCAACCTTTGTTCAGGATAGTGTGGAAACACCTGCTGCCATTTTTCTTTTTCTTTTTTTTTGCTTTAAATAAATGTTTGTTTATGTGAAATCAGCCCACTCCAGTTTTTATATGTCACCATATCGTTTCCTGTAGTACGAGTGTACGATCGTAAGTGAGGGTGTCATAAATCGTGGTTGGTGGATTGGTCATTTTATGCATATGCATGGTTGCAATGCAGATGGCACTGGAGCTAATCCTTGCACCACTAATGTGTATGTATACAGTAACAGTAACAGTAGTATATCTGTACACACAGACAGCTTTATGCATGTGCACCAGCTGGCAGAGCGCAGGACAGTGCAACACACCTCGGGGCGACAGATCCTCTCCCCCCCACGTCGAGAGCCAATAATCCCCCGCGGCGCATATTCCTGTATACTCATCATGATGATTCTTAATGATGAAGTCGGGTCTAAATAATGACTCACAGCTGAAGGCTCGCAACATGGGTCCATGTTCAAGGGCAAACAAGTCTTATGCTTCTTATGAAAACACATCATCATGCCCGTCTCTCATAAACGGCGCTGGTGGTAGAGCTGCTTGTTTTCATACATACAAACTAAATACATTAGGACTACAGTACGGACTAAGAGGATTATGATATTCCACAATGAAAAAAGCTGAAAATTAAACACTTTATCAAC
Organism: Trachurus trachurus; assembly: GCF_905171665.1. Lineage (NCBI taxonomy): Eukaryota > Metazoa > Chordata > Actinopteri > Carangiformes > Carangidae > Trachurus > Trachurus trachurus. Next base: position 9,132,256 of record NC_139895.1, on the reverse strand, counting down.
TCAGTCTTATCAATTTTAACCCCCCCTGCAAGTGTCCAAAATCCCAGATGGTGCAATTAAATGACAGATTAACACTGAACTGCTGCCTAGAAGGAGTGGAGTGGTGTCATAATGATTTCCCTGTTGTAGCTCAGCAACATAAATCCAGTCTCGTTGAAGACGTTTAAATGTTGACATTACATTTTTCTCATTTATCCTGTTCGGTGTTCATGTGAAGAAACAGTTTTTGTTTACCTTCAGGGATTGAACAGTTTGTTTCCTCGAGCCCTAACAAACTTGTCGACCACATTTGTTTTCTCAGACGTCTGTACAGTGTAAAGCTTTTTTAAATATTTGAGCCAGTCACGGTTTGTAGCAGCCAGAAGGCTCATTTTCCCTCAGCTTCTTGACGTGTTACCTGTTTATCAGTGGTATAGCAGCATGAACTGCCCCGGAGCTTCCCTCAAAACCATCTTTGTTTTTTTGTTCGTTTTGAAAAGACATGAAACATTTGCTTACACACAGATCCATTTAAAGTAACTCAAAATGCTGTAACGCTGGCACACATACGCACCAAAGACAAAAGCTGTATTTTAACTCATTATTGACATTATAAGTCAATTAAATGTTGACTGGGAGTCGTGTCAGTGCAAATGTGACGATTGATGATGATTATTTAATAGGCGCGTTTCAGCCGCAGTGTCTACAGCGGGGAACACGACAGTAGGTGACCGTTGTTTTAGTCTAGCGGTGTGGCTCAGGTTACAAGGTTAGAAAGTTAGTTAGTTAGTTAGTTACATTATCATTCCAGAAAGGATCTGTTTTGGGTGTCTACACGAAAACGCTGGGGCGGCATTTTGAGATTTACCCACTTTTTCCCAAAAAATACAGTTTTCAGCCTCCCAAAACAATGCTCATGTCTGGATAAAACACTGAAACGATAAAGAACTTAAGCGGATTCACTGAAACCCGTATCCGTGTGGAGGGGCTCATAAAGTGTTGCAGGATTGTCTCTGGGTTTTTGGGGGGATAGAAGACTGAAATGAGGTTAACTCAAGCTCAAGACATCTTCCTGTTTAATTCTAGGGAGTAAAATTCATCAGTTTATTACACCATTTGTGGTTTCTTAATGCATTTCAACCACTTGACAGACAGAGTGGTGTTGTGTTGTTGTGTATAGATTTGCACTTTGACAAACTGTTACATACTTTGCAAGAGGAAACGGTTTTATATAAGAGGTATGAAGTCAGTAGAGAAGTCTATAGTCTATACTGTATCTCCCACGTAGCTACGCAAGCACAAGAGCGTCCTTGTCTTCGCGCTAACGAGATTATACCACCCGCTCATCAAGACTCATTCATCTTCAGTGCCAAAAGTGGTGGGAAAACTTCACAGGCAGAGCCTCTTTAATGAAGGTAGTCATTCAGTTTCATCTCGATAATGTGTCAGATCTGTTTATGTAAGACAGAGAAATGGTTTAACTTGAATTCACAGTTGTTTCACAGTCCTTGGCCTGAGAGGGAGAATAAGTAATAAAAAAAAATTTTAAAAAAGAAGGAAGAAAGAACTAAAAGCCATAATTTTTTAAAATAAGTTTATAATAAAAAGGTGCCAAGTCTATCAAACTGAGCCATACATCATCCTGAAATGTGGCCGGAGTCATGAGTCATTTGTTCCCCTTCAAGTGAGAACCCACTGACGGAGAGAAAAGCCCATCCTCCAGTGACTCACTGACATTAGCTGAGTCAAATCCAGGTTTCTCATCTTCCGTCAGAGGCTTCGGTTGAAAAACCGATTGCATCACAGAGATGCGATTGGACGGTCCCAATCTAAAGGCTCGTTAAAAAGGAACTATGCAGGATTTGCAGCTTAACTGTGCTACATTTTTACCTTAATTAAACAGCTTTGGAGTAATTGTGATGGTTTAATAAATGGTTTAACTTGTTACGAGGGCGAATGAAGACTCTCTTCCTTCCATGTGCGTGTCACTTATTGCGTCTCTTGCCTCAAGACAAGAGGCGCAATAAGGGCCGCCGACCCCGACCCGGTGTCCCAGCTCTCGTCTCTGCTCACCGCAAAACAAACGCGCCCCGTAACCTGTAATCTCTTGTTTATGACAGATTAAACTACACAAATATACATGTCGTAACATTGTATATGGTATATAATGTTATTGATTGATTTCTCACCAGCCTTGTTGTAAACAAATGCACATGGCCGAGATGAGGGTTTAGCAAAACAGCAGAAAAACAACCGGACTTGCATAGTTCCTCTTTAAATAATGTGACTTTCTTTGACTTTGTGATAAGAGATGAAGCCAGAGACTACTGGTAAACTTTGAGACTAAACCTGAACGTAACGTTATCTCTGTGACGTCACCGATAAGTTTTCTGAAACGGACCGTACTGATGTTGCCATATTGTTGGTTAATGACTTTGCCGAACTCGTAGCTACAACAAAAATGGGCAAAGAGCGTCCTCGATTAGGTAAAACTTTAAGCCATAATATAATTTAAACAAACGAGTTGAATGAGGGAATTCACTACCTGTGAAATTAGTCGTAAACCTGTTTATTTTTTTGTACTTGGACGTCTTAATACGAAAGATTGACTCACTCTAGTGGACATTAGAGGAACTGCATTCTGATTCATTGCATTGTGATAGTAAAAACAAACTGCACTGGCAAAGAGACAAATGTTAAGTAAATTTGTTTCAGCTCAGTTCCACAGGCCTTGAAACTCAAGTGTTTTTTGAAAAAAAGTAGCACGTTGTTGAGGTTGCATGGCGACAGGAGCCTCGTTCTTACAGTGTGACACTAACGGCTGATGTCGCTGACGCACTGCAAACTTCATCCTCTGAAGGATCTGATGCCTGAATTGGGACATTATGATTAAAACCAAGGGTGCTTAAAAACCTCAAGTGTAGGGAAAAAAAAAAAAAAAACGTACTTGTTGTCAAGGTTGCCTTGGCGACAGGAGCAGCAGTGGGCACCACTGGTGGTGACGCAAAGTGAAAATCTTCCAGACCAAGACTGTCTCCGCCGGCGATCTCACAGCTACGAAGCACCACACCTCCACGTCTACGGTTTAAACAAGCTCTCCACGTCTTCAGCTGCAAATCTTAGCAAAAAATACGACAATGTTTGTGCCACACTCACAGTTTCACAGCTGATTAGAGGAAGGAACGAAGCACTTTCTGACCAAAAATAGGAATGAGATTGAGAAACCTTGATACTGAAACGACTGGCACCTCAATTAACCGCAACAGTAATGAAATTAAATCACTTTCTCTCTCTCTCTCCTCCTGTTTTCCCTCTCTCCCTCCCTCACCTTCTCCGACCACAGGAGGGGAGTCGTTTTGGGGAAAACCTTTCAAGGATGAGTTTCGGCCCAACCTGTCTCACACCGGCCGTGGGATCCTCAGCATGGCCAACTCCGGCCCAAACACCAACAAGTCTCAGTTGTAAGAAGTTGTTGTTATATTTATTTTATTTTTTATTTGTTTTACTTTTCTTTCCTGAACTTTGAACCATCGTTCCGTTCCAGACAGTCGGTCAGCAGAGGATTATGTTTTGTTTTTGTTTTTCCTCTTTCCCTTTTTCTTTTTTCGATTTCTTTGCCGAGGTCCCAGAGGTGAAAGAAAGAAAAAAAAAAACATTTAATGCCGTCAGGAGAGAAAGTCAAGTCTTGAATGCACAAACAGGGTTATTGTATAAAAGCATTATGGCATATTTTTGATTTATATACAATTAATAAATCCGACAGTACAGGACCCCACTCCAAATTCAAGTATTTTATTTTGACACTAATGCTTCAGGGAAAAACCCTTCTTCATCGTGTTATAGGTAAACCATTGCAAACCCACATTCACAGGTGTTATTATAGTAAATAACACCCGTGAATGTGGGTTTGCAATGGTTTAGTACATTTTGTAATACATGTGTTTTAAGATAAGAATTTATTCATCCCTCAGTGGGGAAATTTACAAGTAACAGCAGCTGAAACATACAGCATACAATTTAGAAATGCTGTAGATTAATTCCCATACATGTTTATATCATCTTTTAAGACAGAGGTATATGAATGTTTTCTTTAGAAATAATTGAAAAATCAGGAATGCTGCACCTTTAGCTTGTTGGATTGTGTGAGAATAATCCGTGAATGCGTTTATCATGGTTTGTGAAGGTTGTTCTCTGTGGTTCAGAAAAGTAATATAATAATGCAAACAGAACAATGAAGACCAAGGTTTCCTTTTCTAAACGTCTTGTTCTAATACTTTTCACACATTCATTTACTTTTCTTTTTTTTTTCTTTCTTTAATGCACTCACAGTGTTTTTCTGTTTGTTCTCCCTCAGCTTCATCACGTTCCGGTCGTGCACCTACCTCGACAGAAAGCACACAGTATTTGGAAGGTAAACCTCCGCTCATTTGTTCTGTTAAAATTGACTTCGCTGTGTAATTTAGCGGCCGAGGCAGACTGTGGCTTTGAAAAGGTGACAGTAGTTGCGTTTCCATCCACCTTTTTTTATTTGCATTTTCAAAAATTGCGAATAAATACTTGAATGGAAACGCCAGAAATTCGAATAAAGGCAGTAAATGCGCATAAAAGTTTATACGCTTGGAGGGGGTGGATTTGTCAGCGTATCGATTAAAGGAAATGCGACTTTTTGTGATGGAAACAGATTATGCGAATTGAGGCAGAGTTTGTGGGTGAAGTGCTGCTGGACTTCACCCAGCGACGTTCAAACAAATGGAGAACGACGCCCCGGTCTCCCAGCTCTCCTCTCTGCACCGCAACACAAACGCGCTCCGTAACCCATAATCTTTTGTTTATGACGGTTAAGACTACACAAACACACGCCGTAACATCGTTATGTAACTTATTGATTTTTCACCGGCTTCGTATGTAAACAGATGCACATGGAGGAGAGGAGCGTAACCAAAACAGCGGAAAAGCGAGCAGACTGTCACAGTTCCCTACTGTCTTTCTGTGTAAATATCTCATGTTACAACATGAAAACCTGCAGCTTATATTCAAGTGCGGCCTATATATGTATTTTCTTTTAAATGTAGCTGGTGCGGCTTATACAGGTGCGTCTATAGTCCGGAAAGTACGTAAATTGTCCATGATGTTGAGTGTCAGCTGAGTGTCAACTGTTGGATACATTCACGCTCTCTTATGACGTAATCTCACGGCGCACTCCTCCTAATCGCAAAACACTAACGAATGGAAACGGGCATAAATTCGCTTTGCTTTTTGCGCATTTTCACAAAATCCGCTTTTAAATTCGATACGACTTGGATGGAAACCCAGCTAGTCACAGTCCTGACAGACAGACACAATCGACTTCTTCACTTCTTCGTCTTCGTCTCGCCCTTTCACTTTCTTCTCGTATTATTCTTTTATATGAATGTGGTTCGTGTGCAGCTTCAGACAAACCAGTGTTGTGACTTCCAGTCTCAGTCCTCGCCGAGAGCAGTGAAAAATTTAGTAGATGCTGCATCTAAACTGATGTCTCTCTCTCTCTCTCTCTCTCTCTCTCTGTCTCCGTCTCTCATGCCCGATCTTAACTGGTCGTCGTCGTCGTCTTCTTCTTCTAAAGATAAAAACCGGCCCATGGTCTAAAAATATTCAGGCTGCTTTCAATTGACTGATTCTTCATGTGGTCATCACACTTAAAAAGCTTCTGCTCCAACCTTTTTTTAATGCTTTCAGTCCACTTAACCTCATCTGTGGAGGCCTTTTCTAAATGTAAGACAGGCGTGTTTTTTTTGTTGATGTTGCATGCAGTTTGACATTTTAAATAGTCTGTCAGCTGCTTCATTGCCTATATTGATCAATGGAACAACCCATAAAAGATTTAGTAAAGACAATTTCACTAAATATAAAAAAGAAGTTGTCCCCAGAGCCAAAATTAACATCTTAATATGACGTATTTTGTCTGGCCAATAGTCTAAAATCTAAATATGTTCATTTAGAATGACATATAACAGGATAAAACTGCTTTCTTTCTTACCACTTAAGGTGTTACCTTTTGATAACTTAAATTGCAATTTTGAATTGATGGAGGCCACTCTATGACTTTATTACATAATTTACGATGGAAACAACAGACAGATGGGATACAGGATACAACAAATTTCAGTTTTTAATTTCAGTTTGCAACCATTGTGGTGTCCTGTTCATGTTTAAACAGTATCAAATATTCTTAAGAGTTGTTATCTCATGCAAACTGCCTCATTTCTAGGATCAAATATCTGCTCACCTAGAAAAATTCCTGATCCTTTGATTCCCTTGTCCTCATCAATGATATCGTGCCATTCTACAGTCAGCATGAAATATATCAGATAACATATACGATGTTATGATGTGTGTATTTGTGTGTAGTCTTATCTGCCATAAACAAAAGATTACGGGGCGCGGGGTGCGTTTGTGTCGCGGTGCCACAGAGACGAGAGCTGGACACTTGCAAAGCTGGGATCTTGCAAAGTTGGTTTTCAGCCAAGAGACGCTATAGGTGGAAGGCAGAGAGTCTCCGATCTCTCTCGTAACAAGTTACAAGTCATTTATTTAACCATCACAATTACCGTGAAGTTGTTTGATTGAGGTTAAAATGTAGCATAGTTAAGGTAAAAATCCTGCATAGTTCCTCTTTAACAGCAGAAATAAACGCTTTGATCACATGCCCCTCCTCTGTTACTCATTTTTGGATGATCTGGGAGTCGGGGGCGGAGTCAGGAGCAGCCAAGATGGCGACAGTGGAGCAGCTCCCTCTGAGTGTGGGTGTGTGTGGTTGTTGTGTGGGTGTGTGTGGGGCTTTGAACTCTCCACGTGGAAACAAGGGGCCCCCACAGGAGCAGCTGGACAAAGAGTTTACAGTTTGAAGAGCAAAAGTGAGAGCGACTTCTGAAACCTCTGTGCAGCAGCAGGGGAGTTGCTAACAGGTTTCCTCTCGGCCTCTGACTGACTCCGTGTTTTCTCTGCTCTGTTGTTTACACCACCAGGCCAGAAAGTGCTGATAACAAACAAACGCTGTAAAACTCATGTTCTCTGAACTGCAAAGTCCCTCAGCTGTGAAATGATGTGCTCGTTATATGAGAAGTAAAACATTATAGGGGGAGTTCGTTCTGATCCCCCAGTGGAAAGCAATGAAAACCTTGTTAACTTCAAGTTGTTCATTTGATTTTTAATCAGCTCAGTTGCAACTCTGTGTCTCAAAAATGCTGAAAGTGACCGTGTGCTATCATTTTATATTAATTAACAGTGTACGATGTGAGAAGAACAACTTTATAGCAACTTTCAGCTCATTGTTTACCAGTTTAACAGCAGACCTCATAATTACCCCATAATTTATTGTTGAGATTTCCTGATTGATTGGTTGCCAATCATGATTTCCATTTACAAATACATATATCAGAATTACTGCCTCTATTCACCGGTCACCTGTGGTTAATGGTGTCTAATCTCATCACACAGCGGAAAACAGTTGGATTTTAATTTATCTTAATGTTAATGAAATTTGTGTTTACTTTCTTGCAAGTAATTAAAAATAATTAATGAGATTTGACTCTGGATTTGGTAAAAATGTTGATCAAAGCGACCAGGGACCCGGATGGGGAATGTTTCTTTTGCTCTCGTGTAGATATATAGTTTATAAATGACAATTTATCAAAGGTTTAATTAAAGGATTTTTTACTTATCTATTTTTTGTTTTTGTTTTTGCAGGGTTGTTGGTGGATTTGAAGCTCTCACAGCCATGGAGAACGTGGAGAGTGATCCCAAATCAGACAAACCAAAGGTAGGATTCATGGGCGTTTTAAGGCCTCAGTTGGCTGAAACAGGATTTAATTTAAGCAGCCACCTCTTCTACAGAGACGTTGTACGAAGGAAGTCTCATACATACATGAGTCAGTGACAAATAAGGGCTGGCAAGATGAGCAATTCATGAATTTTCTTTAAAAAGTGTTTTAAAAGCTTGCATCAAATTTGTTAAAATGTGCATTTTGTAGTTATGTTGGTTTTTATGTCTTTTGAAATTACATTTGAACCTGAACAAAAGTAAGACTGAGGTTATGCAGGTTACCTCTATTCTGAGACGACCCCTAGGTTTAGCGAACTAAGTCACTATTGCACTTAAAATTTACATTACAATGGTAAAGCAATATAGCACTAAAATGTAAATCCAACAACAAAGTTAGAGTATGCATTTCATAAATGTTGCACAAAAGTGACAATGGTAATGTTGATAGGCGTCTCTTTGTTTTTGCTTTTAGTTGTTCTACATGTTTTTGATATGCAAAATAGCCACACTAACATGTGATAAAGCACACAAGCATCTGGCACTGGTAACAGTAAAACAAAAAAGTTCTGTAGTACAGCCCAGTTAAAATTGGGCTGGAATATAAGCAATTTGATAGCTATGATGTATATGTAAAATTAGTATACATATTATCCCACCGGTCACAATTGTGGCCGACTATAAAACACACTTTTTCTCCTATTTTTCCATGAAAATTAAAAAAAAGAATAATGATTGATTATTTCAAAGGGTTGCTAATGGCATATGATTTGGATATTTTCATGTCTGGGAAAGATTTGGGATTAAATCAAAAGTGAGAAATAATAATCCACCACAAATTTAACTTTCATGATCTTTAATCTGAAATTCAGGAAGTTGCACAGAGCGACAGTGGAGAAAGTTTAAGTTCCTGCATCACAAACATTAAAGGCGACGTAGGGGACGAGGCAGAGCCGTTGAGCCCTGACAGTATTTTGACCTTTATGTGGATCATTTTAAAGATCAGGAGCTCAGATTTAGAAATGACGCAGGGCTGTGTGAGAGAGAAGGAAAAAAAAAAACAATGATGGGCTCAGCTCAGTCTGTTTGATCATTTCATTATCCTGAATTACAACAAAACAACAAATGTAGTTTAAAGATTTTTCACTCACACCCAAGTCTTGTTTCCATATTTCCAACCGTGAGCAGAAAATTGTATTGGATACAGTTTGATTGATATTTTAAATCATTTACACATCATTTACCGTAGTTTCTATCATGATTGTTTTCTCTTTGATTCTGTTTCACAGTCGGAGATAAAGATCCTCAGCACCAGTGTGTTCGTGGACCCATACGAAGAGGCTGACGCTCAGGTTTGTGTCTGTCTGTTTCCAATAATAGGTTTATAATAAAAAAAAAGAGTTGTTTTTTTGCCTCCACGCTGCTGCTGCCGATGATGATGACGTCCAGTTTTGTCTCTGTTGCTGAGAGAAAAACAAACCTGGACTCAAGGATGAACTGTTCATGATTCATCTCGAGCTTTGAATTCACACAGGAATTATAAGACAGTTTAAGTCAAATGTTTAGAATAAGGACAGACAGGACATTTTGTGGCCGAATGTGTCAAAAGTTACAAAATCAACCTCTGGTCGGTTGTTCGACACTGTAACTGAACAAGATCAGCGTGGTGATCAGACTTCCTACAACTTGGTCGGTTTTAAAGAGGAGCTATGCAGGATTTTTATCTTAAAGCAGAAGTAAGCGATCCGTCGTTTTGGCTAATGCTGCGTTCCAGGCAGGCTTTTGAAACCGTAAATTACAACTTACGATTTTGTAGCGTTCCAGGCAACCCACTCGTGTTTTTCCGACCTGTTTTACCTGTGAAAGTCACTATAACGGCCACTCGTAACTTCTGACCCGTGAACTCGTACCAGATTGAACTGGTACGACTTCACAGGTCGGAAAAACACGAGTTACGGGCTGCCTTGAACGCACCATAACAGTCCTCGTCCCTACGTCACCACATTCACGGCGTTCCTTGGCTGCACACATAGCCCTGCATGCCGTTCTCTCTCCTCATTGGATAAAAACTGTAGGATACGAGAAAAGTTTTCTCCTCGGCTCAGAGCAGAGCAGAGTGACTGACAGACCCGTGTTTCAGTCCAAACACTCTATGTAAGTGATTGCTGTCGGAAGATATAACTATTTAAGACTTATATTAACACAAATATATTGCTTACTTCTGCTTTAACTATGCTACATTTTTTCCTTAATTAAACAGCATTGGAGTAATTGTGATGGTTAAATCAATGACTTGTAACTAGTTCCAGGGAGAATGGAGGCTCTCTTGTCTTCCACCTAGCGTCTCTTGGCTGAAAACCAACCTTGTTAAGATCAGAGCCTCCGACCCGGTGTCCCAGCTCTCGTCTCAAACGCGCCCCGTAACCCGTAATCTCTTGTTTATGACAGATAAGACTACACAAATATACATGTGTAACATCATATATGATATATAACGTTATCTATTGATTGATTTCTCGACGGCTTTGTTGTAAACAAATGCACATGACGGGAGGAGGGTTAGCAAAACAGCGGAAAAGTAACCAGACTTGTATAGTTCCTCTGTAAATCAAAGACAACAAACAGTGTGATGGTTTTTATTTACTGTACATGTATGTCTGCATGGGACACCTCAGTGTCTCCAAATAGACAGCAAATCATCAAATATATGATACAGCTGAGGCTGATTTATTGTTTCTGTGTGGAAAATCAATGAATTTAGCCTAATCAGATTTATTATCTGTTGGCTGGCCGACTGATTCATTTAATCAAATGAATTCAGTAGTGTCAGAATAAAGATTTTGACCAGTGTCCGATGAGGAGATGAATTGAAACGATGAAAATGTCACTCCAGAAAAGACAATTGTGTGTTTGTTTGTTTTTTCAGATTGTGGCCGAGCGAGAGAAGGAGCTGCAGAAGCAGGAGGAGGAGCGGCAGCAGGCCAGCGTCTCCCTGAAGAAAGCCAAGGAGGATCAGGCGCCCAAGACCTTCAAAAAGGGCGTGGGGAAATACATCAATCCTGCACCAGCGTAAGAACACACACACACACACACACACACACACATCCTCATTTGCCATTCAACAAACAGCACTCTCTTTCTCTCTCTCTCCTCTGCTTTTTAAAGTAGTAGTGACTCATCCAGGGGCTTCGCTGTGACGTATATATAAATAAAAGCTGCATGTGCACAAAACCCCGAAGTTGAAGAACATTGTTTCTGCTTTGTTTGCAGAATGTGGATTTAAAAAAAAAAAAAAAAGAAAGAAAAGAAAGTTTTGCTGGCCTCCACACAAACCGCATTAAATGTTTTCACACAGCGACCTGAGAAGAAACAATACAGTAATGAATGGGTGATAAAACATTATTACACAGCAGCACAAAAAATGAGCAGAGACATCATGTGCAAAAATGCCAATTACAGAGAAGATTACCCTCCTTTTCCCCCCGCGGGGAGGATTCAGGTTTATTATCCAGAGCATATTTCTAACTCAGTTTATGTACATTGCCTTGGATTTTCTAATATTACAAAATATTTCTCTTTAGTTTCAGCTTTATGTCTGGGTGATAATGTGCAGTCAACACGGTCGGGCCAATCAGATATCAAACATAAAGAGATTAAACCATTAGACTCCTTTTGCACTACTAAAATTCAGCCGTATTTGGCTTTTAAGGTGGTTTATGGTTTTGTGGTGGAATTCATTTCTGCGTTTCGTTTTTTCCGCTGCTCCATCACGTCAAACTTTGAGGCAGAAAACAGTTCAGTAAAAGTGAAATAAAAACAATAATTTACTTTACGTGATGTGTGAATCTGTAGCATTTTGAAAGGAGAAATTGAAATGACAGTCGTTAAAAGTCAATCAGCGGCTCAGAGTGAAATGCGCACAAGTTTTCTGAAAGCAGATCATTAGGTTAAAATGATAAAAGTCTGTTTTGCGTACAAGTAGATGAGCTCTGTACAGTGATGAATATACAATAATAATATCACTGAACTCTTGATTCAAGCTTATTTTTTCCATTTTTTCCAGTTTCTTTTAGCTCGTTGTTTCTATTTCCCCCAAAAAGCACACTGATCTGTTTACTGTTAAAGGGATAGTTCAAGATTTTGGCAAATTGGCCCATTGCCATAATCCCTATAGTTTTAGCAGTAGGTTCGTTACTTACTAATTACTAATTGTCGGTGCAAGCTATTTTTAGAACGGCGGAGCAGAGCCGTGAGCTGCTCAGAGCTACGCTACGGAGGCTCGTGTGATTTCTTGGTTTCCCTCATCAAACTCATCAAATACACAATCCAACAACTCCAAAATGCTCTGGTGGACAAGTTGTGACCTGCACATTCACCACGCTATGAGATAATAACACAACGTTACCAGACAGAGTTGTTTTAGAGGTAAATGCAGAGACTGCTTGCTGAAAAACTGTCCTTGAAGGCAACGCGCATCAGCGGTTTTGTATGAATTTAATTGAATTTAATGACAAAAGTCGTCAGTCGTGTTTCTGAAGAAGGGGTTTATAAAGGGAGTCATGCTTCCATCCAGTCAGGTGGGTGCAAGGCTCCAGCTGAAGTAATAACCTCATGTACATTCATTCACGTTGTTTTGAAGGAGGCGTTTTGTTTTCTGTTGAATAGAAAAGGAAAAACTGAGAGGCTGAGATACTCTACTGTGTATACACACACACACACACACACACACAAAGACATAAAACAAGAGAAAAGAGTTGTGCGGGCGTAATTCCGAAAAAAAAACAAGAGGAGATCAGAGAAAACTCACAATCTACAAGTCACCCACACCTCTCTGCAAGGAAATGGTGGATTGATTGTGCAAAGTCCTCAGTGTGTTGATATTTCCCCGTCCTCCTCTTCCTCCTTCTCCTCCTTCTCCTCTTTCAGAAAACGCCCGGTGCCTGAAGATGAAAGCGGACCGTCCACCAGCGGAGCAGCAACCGCTAAGAAGTCCAAAGCCAAGACCGGCTTCGGAGACTTCAGCTCCTGGTAGCGGCGGTGAACTTTCACTGGCAAAACATTTTTAATTTCATTCACACTTTTTTGATTTATTCCTTTTTTTATATATATATATATATACTGTATATTGTTTATCATCTCTGAGTAGTTTCAGTGTTGGTGAGACTTTGAATTAAAGCTACTTTTTTTTCCCCCCTTCAAAGACGCTGCGATCATATCATTTCATTTCCTCTTCCACAGTGTGATAATCAATTTTGTGCATTGGCAAAGTTTTGTTTGCGAAGAAGCAGCAGTGTAAAAGACCTCAGCGCTTATTATTATTATTATTAAGAGAAAACACTACTCAGTGTATAAGAAGTAATTCATCTTATCTCCATCATCCAAGACAGAGTCTGATCAATATTTGGGGCTAAAACCATCTGATTGATATCTTTGGTCTTTGGCCGCTTTTAATCGATGTTTTTCAGAATTTGTGAAGATGATTAAAAACACCAGTCTGACTGAGGAGAGAGGAGAGGCTTTAGGATGTAAAAAAAAAAAAAGGTTTTATTTTCTGGTAAATAATGAGAACATGCAGCCTGGACTGGAGGCACCTCGGCTTCTGGCTCGACTCCCGGGTGTTTTAATGGATGTGCTCGTCACTTCACAAGAAGCTCCACTTATAGATTTTATCCAAGTCGAGGTGGATGAAAAATTAATCTCAGGATTGGTCGCTTCACATCGTCCAGCGTGGTGTTCGCGTCAGGACACACTCTGATTTCTCCTCACCTCATGTAAACCTGTATTGTTCTTTTTTCTTTTTTTTCCCCTGAGCAGTCGGATTGTTTCAGCAGTACAAAGAGTTCATTGATGGATGTTTGTTTTCTTATCTTTCATTCAGCGTCACTGAGCTTTAAAAAAAAAGAAAAGAAAAAGAAAAAGAAAGAAAAGGGGGAGGAAAAAAAAGTGAGACAAAATCATCTGAAAGTGCTTTCAATTTTCCACTTTCAATGAGGGAAATTGTGCCATTGTTGTTGTTTCTCACTGTGGCTGTGATTGTTGCATTGATTGTTACATTTATAGTCAGGTCTGTGTTGAACCAGCATCACGTCACTATAAATAAAAACACTCACGTCCAAGCTGTTGGTCCTGTCGCTGCAAGAATAAAAAATTTAGTCTGCTACATTTTTTTTTTTTTTTTTTTTTTTTTTTGTAATAATGTAGGAAAAGAAAGTAGAAAAACATGAACTCATTGGATTTTAGGTTTCTGGGTACGATTTGCTTTTCTTTTCTTTTCTTTTTTTAATTCTGACTTTTTTCTCCGAGTGGATTTTTTCACATTAAACTTTTTTAAATCTTTGAATTAAGTTTTTTTCTTTTATTAATTCTGACTTCACTTTTTCAGAATTGTATTAATTAATTATTTATCTTCTCTGATTTTTTCATTTAAGGCCACATTAGACTTTTTTTTTTACTTTTTAATTAAGGATCAATTATTAAACATTTCTGGCTATTTTCTCAAGAGAATTTTAATGTTTTTTAAAGGGACAACGAGGAGTTTCGGAGTGTTTTCACACTACATTTCCCATGAGCCTCCGCACGCACGGTGAAATCCTTGGACCGGTGCAAGACGGACGAAAGCGAAAACATTTGCCAAGAATGTTTTCATTAATCAAGAACGAAAGTCTGAGATTCGAAGACGATCAGATACCGTCGTAAACGGCGATTCGGCGGCGATATTCCCATGACCTGCCGAGCAGCGTCCAGGAAACCAAAAGTAGGAAATGCTGGGCGAGTCAACCACTAAATAATAATATCAAAATAACTATAAAGACAAAACGAAAATGGACCCATTAACAAGTGGGTAACGTAGATTCATCCACATTAATATGAGACTCTGTTATAACCAAAACTAAACTCCTCGGGGTCTCTTTAAAAAACATCACTCCCCTTTAAAATAAAATACATAAAAACAGCTGGTACTCGGAACAGAAAATCTAAAATTGTTCATCTGAAAGTTGAATCAACAAATCTGCAGCTTATGTTTTTTTTTTGCAAACGAGGCTTTTTAATTGCATGAATCTGTGTGGGAGCTTCCTCTTTGAGAACCTGGTGGCTCCGGTTGGTGAGAGGATGGCTGTGGTGATCGCACCCTCGTGTCACATAACCCATAATTTATTGGATGCTTGGTTACGGCTCTTAATGCTTCTCTCCACTTCAGCCTCATTATTTAGTTGCTGTGCTCTGAATACACTCCTGAGTGTCCTCCAAAGCGGCTCGGAGCGGTGGAAGCCGTGAAAGTGGAAAAAACGGACGGTTGCCCTGCAAAACTGAAGCTCCCGACCTACAGCGTTACGTTATTACCCTCTTCACACCCGCAGCGCTAAAACCAGACATGGTGCAGGGAGCTGCTGATGTCAGTGCAGCAGCTGGAGATGGACTCAGACACTGAAGTTGCTCCGTCAATGAATAATTGAGGTGTGTGGTTTTGTGTGTGGTGGGTGATTTGAAACGAGGGGAGTCACAAGTAAACAGTGACTTTAGACTGTAAGTTTCTCACATAATGTAGGCCTACTCGAGCGTTCAAGACAAGCACATCTGTCCTCATCTATCCTGTGTTTGTGATGCTTACAAACTGTTTTGTAGTAGGGCCAAACTCTGATGTAACATGTGCACAATACTGTATTTTAAAGGTATAATGTGTAGGAATTCCCCCCATCTAGCGGTGCGGTTGCATATCGGAACGTATTCTTGATGTTGCATTCACGTGAAATCGGGCAGACGTCAGACAGACAAAAGACGCTGCATGTAACAGGATAAACAAGCGTCTAAACAAGTGGTCCGCCAGCACGAGGCAAAACAATACAGGCGTGACAATATGTTGTCATGGTGATGGTATTGTTTACCTGAATCACGTTTTACCGTCCTTCTCTCGTCGAGTAAAATGACATCCGGTTGGTTTGCCGACGGCCGTCTGCCTGACTGCACCTGAATGCAACACCAGTGCCTCCGTCCTTCCTCACATTACACAGTGGTGACAGTTTTAAAGGGACAACGAGGAGTTTTGGAAAAGCGTTTTCACACTACATTTATGAGCCTCCACGCGCACCGTAAAATTCTTTTGACCGGAGCAAGACGGACTCATGTTTTCATTCATCAAGAATTAAAGTCAGAGGTTCAAAGAGGTTCACATACCGTCGTAGTTCCGACCATAAACAGCGATTCAGCTGCGTTATTCTCATGACTCGTTGCGAAACCGAAAGTAAAAAACGCTGGTCGGCTCGACCAGCATCTCCGCCACCACTAATAATAACAAAATAACGATAGAGACAGAACGATATATTTATCGAAAATGGGCCCATTAACAAGTGTGGGTAGCGGAGATTCATCCACATTAAAGGGATAGTTCACCCTAGAATGATATTTCGCTCATTATCTACTCACCCTCATGTTGACTAAGGGCTGGAAGAATTTCCAGAGTCCACCGTCCCTTCTCTGAGTTACAGGGGGTCTCGGCGTAGCAGTGCATTTCAATGCAACGGTTGCAAAGGGACACCGGAGCTCTTCGTAAAAAAACACACACAAAAAAACATCCAAATACCTCCATGATGCTCGTATGTAATGTCCGTCTTGTGCTGAAGCCCCAAATTGCGTAATTGTCCCGAAAAAAATTAAATAAGTCTATATTTTAAGCTTGTTTGTAGCGGAAGCTTCTCGAAGCTCCTCTTCCTGGTCCGTCCAAATCTCGCGTGATTTGCGCCGGCGTCAGTGCGGTTACTGCGAATCACGCGAGATTTGGACGGACCAGGAAGAGGAGCTTCGAGAAGCTTCCGCTACAAACAAGCTTAAAATATAGACTTATTTAATTTTTTTCGGGACAATTACGCAATTTGGGGCTTCAGCACAAGACGGACATTACATACGAGCATCATGGAGGTATTTGGATGTTTTTTTGTGTGTGTTTTTTTACGAAGAGCTCTGGTGTCCCTTTGCAACCGTTGCATTGAAATGCACTGCTACGCCAAGACCCCCTGTAACTCAGAGAAGGGACGGTGGACTCTGGAAATTCTTCCAGCCCTTAGTCAACATGAGGGTGAGTAGATAATGAGCGAAATATCATTCTAGGGTGAACTATCCCTTTAACGTGAGACTTTTTTATAACCGAATAGAAACTCCTCGTTGTCCCTTTAACAGGCGCTACCTGGAAAACTTTCTCCTTCTTGGTTTTGGAAACAAGAGTTTATATCTCAAAAGCAAAAGTGTTATTTTACCATGTGCAATATTTTTAGTTAGTTTAGTTATGATTTATTATTATGGTGGCACAGTGGTACAGTGGCTCTAAGGTTTAAAACCTTCAACCTTTCTGTGTGTCTTCTCTTCTGCCTCCTCCCACAGTGCAACAGCACAAACGCTAGGTTAATTGGTTAATTGGTTTATTGGCAAATCAGTAGCTCGACTCTATTCTGATTTTAATCTCCGGTGTCTGAGGTCAGATGGGATTGTCTTGGATGGATTTTTTGTGTTGGCTATTAGAAATTTTCTCATTAATTTGAAACATTAATTAGTTTCATTGTCCAGTTTGTGCCTGAGGTTTGTGCCTGAGGTGCGCTGTTCAGCAGGGAAACATGATTTTTCTTTGTCCACCTGAATATTCATAGTGAAATGTTTCTATTTACAATTTAATGGAAAAATCCTGTGAGAACAAGCACAAACTTCACTTTAATTATCAGGCCTGAACAAGTCAACACCCCTGACAGTTGATTTGTGATCGTATCGAAACAGTTTATTTGACTCGACAGGAAAATTAAACTTTTTCCTATTTAACCAAATTAATCTCAATGCTGTAGCTAACGATGGTTATGAAGAAAAGTAACACGGATATATGCAGCATTAATGTTTTAATGCCTAAATTTAATGAGCCGAATCTATAAAAACCAAAATCAAATGTCAGAAAAGTTATTACTAATTTAGGCATTAAATGATTTAAGACTTAATTAGCACAACTGGTCATTTGTTTAAAATATAAATGACGCTGGTTGTTGCAGCAGCTTTTTTGCCCTTGTCCACTTCTCTTTGCAGCTTCTTGGTTGTAAGTTTTAAGTTTAATTTATTTTTCGTCCCTAAACACAGAGACACACAGCACTTCTGCTTGACTGGCTGTTTTCCAGAAGGATTAAAACTTCAAGTGCCAGCTTCTTTCTTTTCTTTCTTTTTTTTTTTTTTGTGCATTACCAAAGATAAGTGTGTTTGTTGTGGTATCCCGATGCTGTTTTTAAAAGTTTGTTTTTCCATTCCCCCCTCTCACTCGAAGACCCATAAAGATGTGGTTTATATTTGTGGGAGGGATAAACTTAGGAGCAGCCATTTATGTGATGAACTGTTGGGAGAGTTTGTATTAACCAAACTAGATAGAACAAGTTTATGTGCAAGCTTTTTAGAGGTGAAGCCGGACAGATTTTGTTTCCTTGCGACAGAGTAAAATGACTATTAGTATTTGCTATTGATGGCTCTGATAGAAGAATCTGACAGATGTTTACAGTGAAAGCAGTTGTTTGCAATCATGTACACAGTTGTTTTATGTGAGGCTCATCATCATTGGTCCTGTTTGGATCCGGTTTTATCTCTTATATATATATATATATTTTTTTTTTTTTTTTTTTTTTTAAAAGGCCAAGTAGAGGACACACTCCTAATAAAGTCATCACCCCACTGCTTCAGTGCTGTAATAAAAAATGAGCAGAAATCTCCACGTGCATAAAATCCTAATGTGAATCAGTGCACATCATCATCACCATCATCATCATCTCCCAACTCCAGTTCTCACTGCTTTTTTTATATATTTATATATATATATATTTCTTTTTTTCAGTCCTCGCTTTGAAGTCGGCCATTGAGAATAGACATGAGCAGAGATCCTGTAGGGGAAGAAGAGAGTGGGTGTTTTGCTGTGTGGAGTTACTCAGCGGTCAGCAGCGTCGTACGAGCTCAGCATCTTCTTCCCCCAGAGTTGTAGAAATCCAGAGTGTAACCATTACCTCACTTTTATGTATCTAATGCTTCACCGCCGGTGTTGATGCAGGACTTTGTTTACTATGTTTTAAATAATCCCACCACCAATGGTGAATTGAGGCTTTAGAGTCCCAATCCTTCTTTTTTTTTATCTTCTGCCACTTAAGCATTAAAAGAAAACAGGCTAAATTACTTGTACAGTTGGTTTTGGCTCAGGAGAATCCCCTGCAGAGGGATTAAAACATGTAGATATGACATTATCTTTAACCTTTACTATCTAGGGTGAAAGTATTTAGTTTTATTAATTAGAAAGGATTGCAATCCTAAAATTAGATGTTGCATATATTTGTATATATATTTTTGTCACTTTCATGTCTATCCCAAGCAAGAATGAGTTAAAAAGCAAAAAGTACAGTATTTATGTACACAGTTAGAAGCAGTGCAGTTTAGCAACACACAGTTACAGCAAAATTAAGGGTTATGTTTCCAGTTTTACTTCATATTTTATAACAAAACTTGTCAGAAACTGCACATAATTTGGTATATTTGTCTGTTTTTCCCATCTAACACACAAGAGTGAAGATTGATCTGTTTTTACCTGACATAAATACATTATGTTGTCTCTACTTTAAGTCTGTTTTTACATCTGCGGATATATAAAAAGACTGTTGATAGATGCATTTGCTTGCAGTAGTAGTCTACAGCCTTCGATTAGACACCGTATTCATCCGTACTGTCAACATATTATGTTAAAACGGGGGAATAACATCATTTCTCTCAGCTGTGAGTTTGGCTAAAACTGCCTGGTTTTTATAGAGATGTTCCCTCCGGAGGCCAAACAAAACCTCCAACCTTCAGTCTTACCACCGGCCCCTGGGGGACCTGCTGTCAACACAAGTGTTCAGGGCCTTTTTATATCTCACCCTCTTTAAAATTACAACCATCAGCTGTCTGTCTGCTTTCATTTCAGCCCTCCTCCATTTTATATGCAGCAACCATTTCCCTGAAATTGTTCCGAAAGTAATAGAGATCACTTGTTACTTTTGAAGACAAGGAAATGAATCACCCATCCTGGAAAAGGAGGTAATCCGTGACTCTCCACACTCCCTTCCTCTCTCTGCACCGCACCAAGGGCAAAGGGTTTATTTTTGCTACATCTGAGCTGTAGCTTTTTAATCTAAAACATTCATGATGTTACACAGTCCAGAGAGAGTTGCTGAAGTGAGCCACAGAAACTCAACTCTCCCCCCCCTATCAGAAAAGCTCCTATATACAGACACTTTTGTGGATTATGTGCTTGTGGAAAAAAAGCGGTCCTCCTGAGTCGTTTGCAGTTCAGTTAAACGCTTTCAACTGCAGTAGGCTATCATATCATGATCTGATTATGGCACAACACCTGAATTCTGCTGATATGAGGTTATATTTGTGATAAAGCTTTACAGTTGAGGGGTAAAAGTAGAAAAACAAGCGGCGACACAATTTCCAAAACCAACAGTTGTATGAAGCTGAATTGTGTTGCCCTATTGTTTTTTTTTAGTTTTTTTTTTAGCAAAGGCACTTTTGTTTTGTTTGATTATTTGCTGATCCACCTTCAACATGACTTTCAATCGTTTTTACATCTGAGCCCATCTTGGTGTGAACAGAAAATCAGCTCATACAGAAATACCATTGCACAAACTGACGTTACTAGCATGCTAACACTTTGTCAGTTAGTTCAGATGTATAATTTTAGAAAGTACCATTATTAACCATTGCTGTTAGTAACAACTCCTATAGGAAAAAAAACAAACAGTTTCTGAGTTGTATTCTCCCAATTCAATTAAAGTTGGCTATGCTAAGATAACTGACAGCATTAGCGAGATAGTCTTAGCTACCAGTGAAGTTGGCTTGGTTATATTTAAGTAACCGCTATAACTTTCAGTATTAGTAGGTAAAAATGTGCATTTTTCAATGGGAGTCAATGGACCCAAGCAGGAGAACAGGTCCCATGGTGCATTTTAAGGTGAAGAGTGACCTCTCTGTATAGCCTACTACCAAGGTTATAGCATGATCACAGACAAAATGACAAATGAAACTGTGGAGGGTCCAAAAATGGGCCCAACTACGTGTTAAGTTAAAGCAGAAGTAAGCGATCCGGTCGTTTTGGCTAACTTCCTGTCAGCCGATGGAGTTAGCAGCCCCCGCCCTCATCCCTACGTCACCATCCCTTGGCTGCACACACAGAGAGGACTGCCCCTTTATGCCGTTTTCTCTCCTCATTGGATAAAGGTTGTAGGATACAAGGAAAGTTTTCTCCTCGGCTTACAGCAGAGCAGAGTGACTGACAGACCCGTGTTTGAGACCAAACACTCTGTATAAGTGATTGCTGTTTACTATTTAAGACTTATATTAACACAAACATTCTGCTTACTTCTGCTTTAATATCGCATCATTTCTATGTAGAAAATCAATCTAACTGCCATTGTAGATAATAGATAATGTTGCACCGCTACGTAGCAGGTTCCTGACAATATTATATATTTTGATCTATAACCTCTAAATGTGTTACAGGCTATGTGTCATATAAAATATGTGACAAACCAGCAAGTACCGATGTAAAAAGGCCTATTTGTCTCTATTGTATCCCAGAAATTTATAAACCATTTTGACATTTTTCAGTCTGTCTTCTTGTCTTTGATCCAAGTCTCTTTTTTGCAACTTCACATTTCACTGGTGGAAAAAAAAAACTCTGTTGCAGAGATGGGACTGAATTGTAAGTGGCCTCACTGGTGCCTCGATCGTCTACTCTGAAAATGAACTTTAAATGCACTCCTGTTTGTTCCAGCGCGCCATTTTTTGGGGGGGAAATTTTAACATTTCTTTTACTCGAAAGCAGAATCGGTCCTGATGCTTCGTCTGTGTCGCTAAGCAACAAAGGCAGCTGCTGGCTTTGTAGCTATGTTAAAAAAAGAGACGATCCAGGCAATTTGCTGGCTTTCAAGGGACGACATAAAAGGGGTTTGAAATTAACAATGCTGTTTTTTATCCAACTATGATATTTTACTGGCTTTTCTTTGTGACGGAGGCTGCAGAGAATTATCTAAATGGCAGTGGACGTTTCTGACATAATTTACCAGACCTTTTCCAACACATCAGATGCAAGGAGATCAAACGAAAGGATCATGATTACTGTGAGAAAATTGGGCTGCTGCAGTTGTAAATGGAAATCCAAAAAAAAAAAAAGGAGAGGGATAAAAGATTAGAAAAAAGAAAGCGACAAATGGAAATTTCCCCACTTAGACCTAGTGATGTCTGGCTCTGCTGCTGTGCATATATATACTTCACCAGTGGATGTCATTTGATTGTCTCTCTATTGTCATACCACATCAGAGGAAAAATGGTCAGACATCTTACTCATCATCCAGACAGACATTTTTTTTTTCAGTGATTCAAATAGGTCAGATTTTTTTACAATGAACAGAGAAAGAGGAGCACAAACAGATTCATTATTGCCATTATGTAGTATTTTTATTGCATTTAATTGCACCTTAAGTTGCACTGCATGGCCAAAGTATTTGACAGGTTGGATTTGGTGTGTTTTAAAAGCTTACAGTAATATATTTTTTAGGATTATGCAAATTTTTTGGGGCGGATGCAGGAGCACTAAATCCATGATAACAAACTTTGAGGGGAATATGTATTAGAAAATTAAGGCCCATAAATTTGTTTTAACAAAGCTTTTTGAGAACCGAGCTAAGTTGACACAATTCAGAAAATCCTTAGCCAGCATTATACGTACAGACAGTGGATTAATATGAGTTGTATTAAAGTTGTGTGGGTTAAACACGCAAAACAATACACTTTAATACAACTTTGCAGAGCTGAGAGAAACTGCTGAGTCATGGTCCATACCTTTTAAATCCAAGTGTTGATTGGCGCAGTTTAAGTTTATGTGTATATATTTCATTTTTGCACCAAATCATGTGCAGTATCAATGGTTTTACAATGTATTTTGGATTCTGATATCAAATCTATGCACATGTGACATTTTTTTTAGGTCCTTATAGTCTATTTGTGATATTTTCCAAACCCCACCCAGGGCCAGCCCCTGGCATAAACACTTTATGCGGTTGTTTAGGGCCACAGCCGTTAGGTGGGGGGCCACATGATCAGAAAGGTACCGGGGTTCATCAAGTCATTTAAACATCCTGAGGTCTGCACGTGCAGCTATGAGCTTTATATGTAATTTGAAGTCAATATTCAGCTTCTTTTATCTCACATTTGAGACATTTGGTGAAAATAGAACGGCAGAATGACAACATTTGTGCTCAAAAAGCAATCTTACAAAGTTTCATTTTAGACTTGTTTTCTACACTTATCAATTACTGTATTCATATCCTATTTCAAGCACCAAAACAGTTCATTCTCATGACTGAAGGTGTGTTTTCACAAGGGATTTGAATTTTTTTCAAAAAGCAGACCTCAAATTTCCAGCATTTGGCCTAAATTATTTCTTTCTACAGTGTTCTAGGACAAATTGGCCTCAGTGTGCTTACAGCGGAGGTTCTAATATTTAGACATAAAACACTTGAGTATTGTTACATCTACATTTTTAAGTATCTTAAAAAGATCAATTCAATAAAATATGTAAAAGTCGAGAAAATGGCCTCAAACCTCAGAGGGCATAAACATGTCTGTATACAGTTTTAACCAGTGATTTGGTGTTTACGCTTAGAGTGGGCCACAAACAAAAATCTTGTTTAGGGCCACCAAAATCCTAGGGCCGGCCCTGACCCCACCCATAAAAGACCTCTGGTTAAACTGTGATATTAGCAGTAATAATGTGGACCGGTGGTGGCGGGCGGCTGCAGACAGCTGTGCCACGTCTCAGACCCTGACGTGCGCCCTCACCTGTTCCCTTCAAACAGATAACTGCTAATGTGACAGCCTCCCTTGTTAAGTTGGTGCGTCAGCCGAAGCTCTCCACCAGACCGTACACCCGCCTTCGGATGCACATCTCTGCCATCCATGACATCACTCTCCTCCCCGCTCGTTGGGCCGAGCCTCTGCCAGTCCGACACGGCCGGCCAATGGCTGCCCCCGCACGGCAGCCTGGTGGTTTTCAAATAAGGGGGGTTGGGAGGGGGGAGTCGTGGAGATGCAGTGCTGTAACCATGGCGACAGTGGATGCTGAGCACTTTCCACGACTTTGTGTGGGCAGAGTCTGAATGGGGGATGACATCACTCGGGGAGACAGGAGCAAAACAACATCTCTTTCAGTTCCTGTGTCTGTTTTTTTTTTTTCTGCCACCGACAATAACACCAGATCTCATTTTGGAGGCTGATGCAAAAGACCAAAGACATTTGTTTTGTCGGACAGAAATACCTGGAAATGAAGAATGACTTCCTGCAAAACTGTTCATCTTTACATGTGATGCAGCATGTGCAAAGGTTTAAACAGCACCAGCCTTGATATTTGAGTTAGCTTTGATTGTGGGCATGTACATATACTATATGATATATATTAAATGATACATCTTAAAGAGACATGTCACAAAAGTACATCTAAATTGTCCAAAAAAATATATATATATTTATAAATGCACTGAAAGAATAACAATTCAAAATTTACCAAAAGCTATTTGAAGCTGATGAAAGAAAATGGAAACATCCAAAGAAAAACTATTAAATTGGTGGAAATGCTTCAATTTAAAAAAAAAAAAACCTTATAAATATGCTACTGAATATAAAAATGATTGTAAACATAGTAAATATACCCAAAATATTGAAGATATAAAAAAAAAAATAATAATAAAAAAAAGTCAAATATCAGAAAATTGTATAAAATGCCAGAAATTACTGAGTATATTTGGTGGAAAAGGTGGAAAATATAATAAATATAGAATCAAATCTTACAATATTTCAAAGAATTTTTTTTAGATTATATAATAAATAAATCTATAAATAACATAAAGTAGAAAAAAATCACTAAAAACTTTACATGAAAAATACTTTTGAAAACTGCATTGACAGATTTGAGTCAATACTTATAGTTATTATAGTAAACTATAATATCTAAACCGTTACTTCAGTTTCTGCAGCTCCGTGGTCTCGTGTTGCTGTGGCCACATGAACCCAGTTACACCGGTTATATGAAGCCACTGGTTGGTTGTTACTATGTGTTTTCTCTCTCGCCATCTCCCAGGTGTAGCACAGTGTGGCACTGCCACTGTTGTTTGGATGCTGTGTGCCTCCCCCCTTCCTCCCCTCCCCTCCTCTCTCCCTCCCTCTCTCCCTCTCTCCCTCTCTCTCTGGCTCTGACTCACTGCTCCGGGGATGATTTGCCGGCCCCTCCTTCACATGACATCAGAGGGCCTGAAATAGCAGCAGCATTAAAGCTTCCAGTCATGGGAGCCTGCTGCGAGGCCTGCAACCCAGGGCAGCCACTTCCAGCTGAGGAGGGGGGAGGAGGAGGGGGGAGGAGGGACGGACGGCGGTGGAAAGAGACATACAGAAAAAAAGAAAGAAAGAAAAGAACGCAAAGTGACAGAGGGGAGATAATGCAGCGACGGGAGCAACAAGTCAAAGGGGGTCACTGTCTCGACATCCTTTGAGAGCGAAATATCACACATGGAGGGGGGGCTGGGGGTGTGGTGGGGGGACTGGGGGGGGGGGGGGCACACAACTCAACACAGGAGCAGCAATTATCTTCTGTCAAATTAAGTACTTGTGCATGAATAATTTGCATGGATCTCGTCTGTCTCACATGTTTTCTTACTGTATAATCAAAGTATAAAATATACATGAGACACACACACACACACACACACACACACACACACTGTCGTCGTTGCTCGTGTACAGACAGTACTGTACATTTAGGACTTCCTGCAGCCTGTGTGGCTCTGAAATAAACTTCAAGGGATAGTTCAACATTTTGGCAAATTGGCCCATTGCCATAATCCCTATAATCATAGCAGTAGGTTCGTTACCTTTAATTGTCAGTGCAAGCCGTTTTTAGAACGGCGGAGCAGAGCCGCGAGCTGCTCAGAGCTACGCTACAGAGGAGAGTTGTTTTCGATGTAAATACAGAGACTGTTTACTGAAAAAGTGTCCCTGAAGGCAACGCGCATCAGCGGTTTTGCATGAATTTGCCCCTAAAACAACTCTGTCTGGTAACGTTCTGTTATTATCTCATAATGTGGTGAATGTGCAGGTCACAACTTGTCCACCAGAGCGTTGTTGGATTGTGTATTTGATGAGTTTGATGAGGGAAACCGAGAAATCCCATGATCCTCCATAGCGTAGCTCTGAGCAGCTCACGGCTCTGCTCCGCTGTTCTAAAAATAGCTTGCACTGACAATTAAAGGTAACGAACCTACTCCTAAAACTATAGGGATTATGGCAATAGGCCAATTTGCTAAAAATGTTGAACTATCCCTTTAAACAAGACTTAGGAAGAATATTTAGTTATTGTTTTTATGAATTCGTATAGTTTTGAGGCTCAAACATGTCACTTACTAGCCTGACAAGCCAGACTATATCATTAAAATGTATAGTCTGGCAACGACCGGTAGACCTCGGCTGAATCCAGGGGGCGGGATGAAGGCTGTCTTTCAAACTGCCTCTGCACGCAATAGGGTAGCGCTACGACCAATCAGAGCAAAGAGCAGGATGACGTTAGCCTGACAAGCCAATTCAAATATATGTCGTCATGGCGTTAAGCCCGCCCAACGACTCTCTAAACAGATAGAGCGCTGTGATTGGTGAACACGATCGGTGTTCGAGACTCAAAAAGTTCCTATGGCTCGTTTCTAGACCCACCTATACGGAGCAAATATATTTGCTGCCGCTAGGGTGCGTCTAGATTTCTAGGCTAGTCACTTACCATAATTGCAATGTAATAAATACTGTGTTACGAGCTCATTTAAATTATTACTCAAATAAAATATCATCAGAAAATTGAATTATTTCTATTCTACTTTTATTTTATAGTGTTAAAAAGGAAAAACTGCAAAGTGGAAAACACCACCTGTGACTCTTTAAGTTTTATTTCTCATATAATTTCATTATTGTTACTAATTTATTACCATATAAGAGGCATTTCTCTGTTGTTCCTGGTTCAGTATTTGTATAGAGGACTTAAAATGAGGCCAGTTGATGAGCACTGGTTCACCCCCCCACCCCACTCCCCCTCCCTCCCTCCTTTCTCAGTTTACCTCTCACTCTTCGTGCCTCCCTCACACTCAGCCACTTACTGTTTATCCTTATCCTTTACTGTCTACTTCCTGTCTCATGCTCAGGAACCTGTCAGTGCTAATGGAGTGTGAACAACAGGAAACAAAACAAAACAAAAAAAAGCAAAAGCAAAAGGACGATATGGTCGTCCACAGCCACCGGTGCCAGCCTGAATCAACACACACACACACACAACACACACACACACACCCCATGTGAGAGCGAGAGAGAGAAGAGCTTGAACTGTGTGTGTGTCCAAGTGTCTCGGAGAAGAAGTAGGTCAGGAGACATGAGGCCTGTGAGCATGAGAATAACACACAGCGACATAAACAGCCAACACACCAACACTTCATCCTGCCTATCTGCAGCCGTCACAACACCCAACAACAAACACACTCCCCCTCTTTCTCTCTCTCCCTCCCTCCTCCCATCACTGACCCTTGTTGTGAGTAGGGGAGAGTGGGGTAAGTTGAGCCACTTTTTGTATTCAGGATCACTACATCAAGACAATTATAGTTTTGTTGCCAACTAACACATCTGCATATATTTCAGGATGTTTTGCATCCCTACAAATTAACAGAATGAGTGTAAATATAACTGTTTTTAAAATATAGCATGTTCGAAAAAAGTGGTGGAGTGGGGTAAATTGATCAACCCCCCCTTCTTTCCTTCCATCCATCTCCTACCTCCCCCTTTACTTAATATTTCATCTGTCCAGGTTACAGGTGAACACAAACTGCAGGGACTTCCTGCTGAGCCACCAACTCACTGAGATTTGGGGAGTTTTGCAATTACGTGGCATCTTGGGAAGAATCCCAGATATTTTTCTTTGAAAGTAAAGTTTGGCACACTATAAACAACTTTTCCTGTTTATAGGAACATACTTACTGTAATCACAAACATACAGAATCTTGATTTAATCATTTGGACATATACAGCCAAAATACATTCATTAAGTGTATAGGATAGGTGGCTCAACTTACCCCTGGCCAAATGGATCAACTTACCCCACAGCTACCTCAGCTTGGGTTTATTGCTCTCACAGCTAAAATGGTGCAGTTTCATGCTAGGTTTACTACCTCATGTTGTAGCTCATAGATACCACAACCCATGTATAAAACAAATTTGCAATCATCTCTTTTGGTCTAAACACAATTCTCATGAAACTTATGATCGACAAAATTCACTCTCGAGAGTGAAAAATGATTTTTTTTGGTCATAAATGTTAAACCACTTTACTCACGTGGCTCTAATCTTCACAGACTCCATGAAATGATGCCTGCCTCCCAAATATTTGGTCACATGCTAACTTTTTCCTATAGTTTCCTAGAAACAAGGGGTGGGTCAACTTACCCACTGGCTCATCTTACCCCACTCTCCCCTACAGGATTTGGTTCCTTACAAAGTAAAGGTTAGGTTAGATTCACACTCTGAAATATGAGTGAGGGTCAATCTCAAATACTTTTAAACAGATTGTTTAAAAGTATTTGAGATTGTCACAAACTTTGATCTATGTTCATGATCCTCTGAGAATAACTCTGTTCATCCCTGAATTTTCCTCTTTGTATATAACCGAAGCACATTACAGGGCAAACTTATGAAGTATGGTGGCCCTGAAGGATCAATAATAGGTAAGAAAACTGGGACTACTATGCTGCAAAACGGGGACTATACTGTAGGTGGAAATTAGCAAATACATCTTTTCTTGTCCTACGAGATTAATGTTTATTTGTGAATTGTCACAAATGAGGCCTGTGAGCATGAGAATAACACACAGCGACATAAACAGCCAACAACACCAACACTTCATCCTGCCTATCTGCAGCCGTCACAACAGCCAACAACAAACACACTCCCCCTCTTTCTCTCCCTCTTCCCATCACTGACCCTTGTTGTGAGTACAGGATTTGGTCCCTTACAAAGTAAAGGTTAGGTTAGATTCACACTCTGAAATATGAGTGAGGGTCAATGTCAAATACTTTTAAACAGATTGTTTAAAGGTATTTGAGATTGTCACAAACTTTGATCTATGTTCATGATCCTCTGAGAATAACTCTGTTCACCCCTGAATTTTCCTCTTTGTATATAGGCTACAGTAACCGAAGCACATTACAGGGCAAACTTAGGAAGTATGGTGGCCCTGAAGGATCAATAATAGGTAAGAAAACTGGGACTACTATGCTGCAAAACGGGGACTATAGGTGGAAATTAGCAAATGCTGCAATAACCTGGCTCAAGACATCTTTTCTTGTCCTACCAGATTAATGTTTATTTGTGAATTGTCACAAATGAGGCCTGTGAGCATGAGAATAACACACAGCGACATAAACAGCCAACACTTCATCCTGCCTATCTGCAGCCATCACAACACCCAACAACAAACACACTCCCCCTCTTTCTCTCCCTCTCTCCCCTTTCCCTCTTCCTCCTCCCCTCACTGACCCTTGTTGTGAGTACAGGATTTGGTCCCTTACAAAGTAAAGGTTAGGTTAGATTCACACTCTGAAATATGTATGCAACTAAAAGTAGCCCGAGGTGCGGCGGGATAAAAAAGCGTCCACCCACCCACCGTGAGGAATACGCTCTGTTTCTCACGTCGTCTCGTCTGCACCGACTGACTCCAGCCATCTGTAACCTGCTGCATGCATCCACTTCAGGACGGACGGGGGAAATATTTATTTATAAGATGTCAGTTCTTAGAAAACATAGCACCTGAACTCAGGAAGGAAGGACAGGACCAGACCAGACCAGACCAGACAGACAGGTGCAAGCTTTGTGTCTCTATAGCTATATGTGGCCGTTGTCATGGTGAAGAAAAAACATCTTCGTCAACACCATGAGTGTCATCATCATCCATCCATCCATCCATCCAACCTGTGGCCCCATTTTGCACCAAGTCATCCCCTTTCTATCAGAACTGAGGCAGAAAAATAACGTGAAAAAAAGAAAAAAAGAAGTAGAAGTCACAATTGGAGTGAATCCCATTGAGGTGCATCACTTTTACTGTCCCCTTTAAACACTGGACTGAATTTGCAGCATGTTTGTTGATTTTTTTTCTTCTTTTTTGCAGCACATGAGCTGTCGAACTGATGAAGATGTTTTCTGAGCCTGTTAGTTCATTTTCTGTTTTCTGTCTATTGAGTAATGAGCCGTAATGGGCGGCGCAGCTACAACCTGGTAAACTATGGGAATCACATCAGCCAGTGTATAGCTACCTGTGTGTGTGATGATTGGCAGATGAAAGAGAAGTGTTTCCAATGGGACACTAGTGACGGAAGGACGGACAGATAGATAGAATTGAGAGTCAGAGAAATAGAGAGAGGGTGAGATACAGTAGAATATGGAGAGAAAGATAAATAGAGATATAGTTTTGAGATAGATCGAAAAGAAAGAAAAGTAAAAAGACAGAGAAACGGAGTAGATAGAAAGAAATAAAGACAGAGTGAGATGGATGGATGGATGGATGGATGGATGGATGGATGGATGGATGGATGGATGGATAGATGGATAGATGGATAGATAGATAGATAGATAGATAGATAGATAGATAGATAGATAGATAGATAGATAGATAGATAGATAGATAGAATTGAGCGTCAGAGAAATAGAGAGAGGATGAGATACAGTAGAATATGGAGAGAAAGAGAAATAGAGATACGGTAGATAGAAAAGAAATAAGTAAAAAGAAATAGATAGATAGATAGATAGATAGATAGATAGATAGATAGATAGATAGATAGATAGATAGATAGATAGATAGATAGATAGATAGATAGATAGATAGATAGATAGATAGATAGATAGATAGATAGAATTGAAAGTCAGATAAATAGAGAGAGGGTGAGATACAGTAGAATATGGAGAGAAAGATAAATAGAGATATAGTTTTGAGATAGATCGAAAAGAAAGAAAGAAGTAAAAAGACAGAGAAACGGAGTAGATAGAAATAAATAAATAAAGACAGAGATGGATAGATAGATAGATAGATAGATAGATAGATAGATAGATAGATAGATAGATAGATAGATAGATAGATAGATAGATAGATAGATAGATAGATAGATAGATAGAATTGAGCGTCAGAGAAATAGAGAGAGGATGAGATACAGTAGAATATGGAGAGAAAGAGAAATAGAGATACGGTAGATAGAAAAGAAATAAGTAAAAAGAGATAGATAGATAGATAGATAGATAGATAGATAGATAGATAGATAGATAGATAGATAGATAGATAGATAGATAGATAGATAGATAGATAGATAGATAGATAGATAGATAGATAGATCTGCGAGGTGAGAGGCCGATGGGCCGAGACGAGCCAGACGCCTCAAGGACATCATCACAACACAACTCGAGGCTGTGTGGGCATCAGCATCACAGGCGGCACGGAGACGGTGAAGGAGCAGCTAAGTGTGCACATTCACTGCCATAGCAACTACCCCAGCCCATAATAATAACACACATACAGACAGTACTGTACTCTGAGCTTCATCGGAGGATTCATGGGTGATGAGCTCTGCTGCTGCTGCTGCTGCTGCTGCTGCTGCTGGTCTGATTGTCCTTCATTGTGACTCAGACTCAGCCACAGTGCGGCTCATTTTAAAGGGTCAGTGCACCCCACGCCCAAAAAACAGGATGTAATGTTGTTAATTGGTTATCCATGGTTGGGGTCGTTCCAGGTCTTCAGATACATTCATATTTTCCTGCTATAATCTTGTTTGTGGTGGTGAGGGGAAAAATTCAGTGGAGTCACCTGATGAAGCACAAACATGTTGAGATGCTGCTGGATTTGATTAAAGTCACTGGGAGCTGCTGCCGACACGGAAACCTTCTGTTTAAATTGGAAATGTCCTCAACTGTGCTCCTATAGCTCCTCCTATGGATGGCAGTGAGGGTCAATCTCAAATACTTTTAAACAGATTGTCACAAACTTTGATACTGATTCTCTGAGAATAACTCAAACATATGAAGTATGGTGGCCCTGAAGGATCAATTATACACTGCGATGTAGGCTATAAGTGTAAGAAAACTTGGACTACTATGCTGCAAAACAGGGACTACAGGTGGAAATTAGCAAATGCTGTTTTAGCCTGAATCAAGCCATCTTTTCTTGTCCTACATGATTCATGTTTATTTGTGCATTGTCCTTGTTTTAAATAAATAAATTAATATCCTATCCTAAAACACATGTGCAAACTGCAAAGATACAAATGTGCAACAAATTCAGAAAACCAACTTTTGAATTTGACTGCGCAATTTCAGTGTTTCCAGGAAGAGAAAAAAAAAGTGACAGACCTGGCTGAAGGTTAATGCTAAGCTAACTGTACACAATCTGAATCATGAAACCAAAACCAAAAAAACTCACCTTATTTACAAACAACCCTAACTTAAGTCAAGAAACATTGAACAAAAAGCTTGCCTCAGCTCGGTCTGTCACTTTTATTGAGATTTTTGCAGCTTATGTTTTGTCAAGGTGAATTTGAATTTGTAGCTTTTGTGTTTTTGCATGTGTTTTCTCTTCTTAAGCTGTAGTCAGTGCGTTGAGCCTTCAGGGCCACCGTAGCCGATACTGACGCTCTTAAAAAAGTGAAGATGCTTTCAAAAGAGCATCCCACAGCTCTTCTGTGGACTCGTCTGTCTCTTCATGTGATCACACACACTGCCTCCATGATGCTGAGATCAGGGCTCTGCAGGGGCCGGACCATCTGCTGCAGGAAGAACCTGCACTTCTAAAGCCGCTCAAAGCTTCGCACGGTGCTGTGACAGGATGAACCGGTGATGTGTTGATGAATTGAAAAGTGTTCAATTGCATTCATGGTTACTAGAGGATGATGCATGATCCTTTGACCTTTTTAGCTCCATATTAAAATCAAGAAAAACTGACACTCCTGTGAGCTAGTTACCTTATACAGGTAATTAGGGAAAACAAACAATTTCATTCTCTCCATTTCAGCTGATTTTGAACATCAAACAACTGAACTAACAACTGGTTTAACTTGATTCAGGTTAAAAAATCAATTCTTCCTTAAAGCAGAAGTAAGTGATATATTTGTGTTAATATAAGAGTTATATCTTCCGACAGCAATCACTTACATAGAGTGTTTGGACTGAAACACGGGTCTGTCAGTCCCTCTGCTCTGCTCTGAGCCGAAGAGAAAACATTTATCGTATCCTACAGTTTTTATCCAATGAGGAGAGAGAACGGCATGCAGGGCTGTGTGTGCAGCCAAGGGACGCCGTGAATGTGGTGACGTAGGGACGAGGACTGTTATGGTGCGTTCAAGGAAACTCGTATTTTTCCGACCTGTGAAGTCGTACCAGTTCGATCTGGTACGAGTTCACCGGTCGGAAGTTACGAGTGGCCGTTATAGTGACTTTCACCGGTAAAACAGGTCGGAAAAACACGAGTGGGTTGCCTGGAACGCTACAAAGTCGTAAGTTGTGACTTGAAGCTGTAATTTACGATTTCAAAAGCCTGCCTGGAACGCAGCATTAGCGAAAACGACCGGATCACTCACTTCTGCTTTAATGTAAGACATGAATTAGAGACAGTATACTGAATAAACAGGTGAAGTCTTTTTAAGCTTTGCGGTGCAGAATAACGCTTTCTATTTGCATTTCCATTCCTGTTTTCACTTTATAACGATGTTGATGTGTGACCAATGCGAACCTCCAAGGCCACCACAGCCTCTTTATTCCACACACACAACTCGCACATACCTCAGGTAAATAAAATGCAAAGATGGTCTTCTATCTTATAATCCAGACATTAATATTCACCGTCACCTTTCACCTCTTAACTTGCAAAAACTGCAGGTAAAAGCAAGAGTGAGAGTGAAACAGACTGAGAGGAACTCACGGGAAATCAGAGGTGAGATTCACTTTTCAGCTGAAATGTCGAC
This sequence comes from Trachurus trachurus, assembly GCF_905171665.1. Classification (NCBI taxonomy): domain Eukaryota; kingdom Metazoa; phylum Chordata; class Actinopteri; order Carangiformes; family Carangidae; genus Trachurus; species Trachurus trachurus. The sequence continues at coordinate 9,098,374 of NC_139895.1, read as the reverse complement.
ATTGTGACAAAAATATAAAGGAGAGCGTTTTTTTATCAGGTAAGAGAAAATTAATCGCCTTAATATGCTCCTGTCTATCTTCCTTTAACTTGTTTCTGTTACTTCAAAACATTTTTAGTTTGGATAAAATCAAAATCACATGATTTATTATGAAAATACGTCTGCGTGTGTCTATTTAAGAACGAAGACATTAAATGCTTCAAAGAGTTTCTTGACAGCAGATTTAGCTGCATTTGATTAAATCTAACTTGACTGATCGTGTTAGACTTCATTTTAAGGGGGAAAGTACAAAGACTAAGATCAGTTTACGTTTATCAGAGAGGAACTTCTGTTGGGTTTGGGAGCTGCATGCATGCAACACTTAACTCCTCCAACCATGGGATCATTTAAATAAAAACCAGACAGACATGATGCAATAAAAGAAATGTTGAGCAACTTACAGTAACCACAGACAAGGTTTAAGCGTTGCTGCATTAATCTGTTAAACATCGGGACAAGATTAACACGACGTGACCAAGCTTTGATTGTTGATCTCAGGTTATGATTCACTATGCAACATCAAATTTAAGAGTTAAAGAATCAACAACAAAAAATCCACCAAATGGATCTTCCTCAAGTTTTTTACTATATGAAAAAGAGTTTAAACAAAAGTGTTGAATGTGTTGCAAAGTAAACGATGAGCAGTGAAGCCTGTTTAGTTCCTTTTTAATGACTTGGATTTATAAAGCACTTTTCATACCCGAGGCGCTTTATTCATTCGTACCACATTCACACTGTAGGTGGTAAACTACGACTATAGCCAGACAGCCAGACCCCTGTGACCATGTCTTTAACAGTTGACTATCATCTGCATAGAAATGAAACTATTTTTGGTACGTCCATTTTTGGTATGTCTAATCCAGGGATGTGTTCTTTTTAAATCTAATGACGTTAAACTGGGGGAAACAGTTGGCTATCATCTGCATAGAAATGAAACATCTCTGCATATATCGCAGTGTGCTCATCATTTACCTGATGTAAAATGAACAGAAGGAATGAATCAAGTCCTGGAGCTCACAACACACACACAACATACAGCATACATAATAGATATAATAAATAAATAAATAAATAAGATAAATAAAACCAGGCTAGGATGACAAGACATCATGACAAAGATCACAGTGCACAACGCATTGTGAGAACATAGTTCATATTGGAGGCGACCCCTGAAATATTTATTATTCATGTGGCACAAATCTGTTTTTAGCATCAAGAATCTTTCAAGTATTTCAGTCTTGCATACATTTTAAATATTGAAATGGAACAGTTTACATATGCTAGTATTTCAGAAAGTGACACTCCAAGTTTCCTTTAGCACTAAGGTTATATAACTTTAATCTGAAATCTAAATATAAAAACATATAGGTGTTGTACTAATACTGTATTTTGGCTGTAATCCAGAGCTGCAGACAGAGGAGGAAGTCTGGCTACAGTCAATGAAGGACACAACAGCTGACTCATGACTTCTAGGTCAGTCCTAAAAAAAGAAAAACACGCCATCAGTGGAAAAAAAAAAAAAAAAAAAAACTCTGCAGGTCTCTCAGTTTTTAAAGTAATTACTTGACAGTCTCTAACGCTCTCTCCACTTTCTGTCTGAGACTCGCACACAGCAGGGCAACCGGTGAATTTCATGCTTCAGTAATTGTTTTACATTTAAAGGGCATTTTCTGACACATTTCCTGCCAGGCTTGTAATATTTAATCAGAAGTTCAGCCTCCGTGGTGAACTGTCAAACTTCTTCTCATCACCTTTTCACACTTGTCACGACGACGACCACAGATGAGTTTCTCCTTTTGACCCCGTGTTCCTGTTTTTAAACCGTAACTGCTGATGTCCTTGTTTTGTTTTTATCTCAACTTCCCACATTTTTCATGACATAATGTCCTAAGATCCAAGCTATGGTTTCTTTTTGTTTATGTGTGCAATGAAATGTATCTTGAAGGTAAATAATTTAACTTTTAAGGTACATACCTTTTAGTTGCATGTACGTATGACCTTTAAAAAAGCAAAATCCAAAAGGATAAAAGCATTTTAAACTTACTTACAGACATGCTTTTACACTTAATGATAGGAAATGTAAAACAAATGGATCATTCTACACCCATTTCAGACCTATTCTTTATTCTTGTACTTATATTAATTACAAGAATAAAGAATAGGTCTGAAATGGGTGTAGATGTTTTTGAATAGGTCTGAAATGGGTGTAGATGTTTTTTTGAATGAAAACATGAGTCTGTCTTGCACCGGTCAAAGAATTTCATGGTGCGCGGAGGCTCATAAATGTAGTGTGAGAACACTTTGCTTTTCCAAAACTCCTCGTTGTCCCTTTAAAAGTGTCACCTGGTTTCTGCCCATTAAAGAGGAACTATGCAAGATTTTTTACCCTCATTGAACAGCTTTGGAGTAATTGTGATGGTTAAATGACTTGTTACAGGGAGAATGGAGGCTCTCTGCTTTCCACTGGGCGTCTCTTGGCCGAAAACCAACCTTACAAGCTCAGTGCCACCGACCCGGTGTCCCAGATCTCTCCTCTGCAGCACCATCTCTTTTTTATGACAGATTCAACAACACAAATATACACATTGTTAACACGTACATGATATATAACATTATCCACCATTCAAAGGATTGCTTTCGCCCCAGCCTCATTGAAAACAAATGGGGGGCTAGCAAAATAGCGACCAGACTTGCATAGTTCCACTTTAAGAGGATGTGTTTACCAGCAGTCACTTGACCTAATTTTGAAAATAAAGTCATTAAAGGGGTCTGAAAATGAAAAATGTAATGTAATGTAATCAAAACTGTTAGCACCAAATTATTTTGGAGGAGCAACATCTAGTAGGAACAGTCCAACACTCAGCCAACCAATCATGTAACTTCATCACTCATCACAATCAATCACGTCAGATGTAGTTGTACATACAAAAACTGTATTTTACTACATTTGTGACTTCTTGCAAAAAATCACGAGTGCATTTCAGAATAAGATGGTGCCTTCAAACATAAGTTAGGGTTAGTTCACTTGTAGTAACCAGTGTGAGAAATGTTTTAATAGAAAACAAGGAGCTCTCAAGAAGTGGTTGAAACAAACAAAGAACGACAACTTCACCCAACACACGATGACTTAATGCCATTGAAAATTTATTGTGATATTTGATAGTTTACATTAGAGTGAAAACAGACATGTGACATGGCTTTACTAAGACAGAATGCAAAGCAATGTAGTCAAATAAAAAGCATATAATATTTTTTGTTTTTAAATTTAGGAAAAAAAATAAAAATAAAACAGGCACGACATATAGCCATTATAAATACAACATGCTTTAGACCTTAAACTGTATTATTAACAGTCCTAAGAAAAGAACTTGTACAGTCTTTTCCCCCTGTGTAACCATCTTGCCTTTTGATCAACATCCTTTCAGGTATGTGTCACAGTAACAGAGCTCAAAAAGTAGGTAGCCAGTGTCACGATAAAAACAAAAAATAACAATAATAATAATAATAATAATAAAAAGTAAACAGTATTCAGCAGCAAGTATCTACACACTGTTCGTCCAGGCTGCTTTGACGCTGTTGAGTTCAGAGGATCAAAACATTCTACGGAAAGACGAGTGTCATGAGTGGCAGGATTTTTCCGCTTTTAATTTTGGTATAACTGTTGAATCTCCAGGAGACACTTGAACCCCCCCGTGACCCCGTGTGACCCCTCCCACCCCCCAAACAAACCCCCCACCCCCCACCCCCGGCTTCCCTCCTGCCGTTTGACACATGACACCGTCGCATTCGCTAGAACCTGGTTCTTTATTTGGTACAACACCGGCGGTGACACTGGCAACTGCTGCTTTTTGTTGGTTCAACTTGGACTGACTGATCGAAAAGGGAGTGTGTGTGTGTGTGTGTGTGTGTGTGTGTGTCTCTGTGTCTGTGTGTGTGTCTGTGTGTGTGTGTGTGTCTCTGTGTGTGTGTGTGTGTGTGTGTCTGTTTGTTTGTGTGTATAGAAGATCTGCAGCTGGGTCAAAAAAAAAAAAGAAAGAAAAAAAAAAAAAAAAAGATCTCCCAGCAACCACTGCTGGCGCCATGTTGGAGGCCGTTTGGAGAAAATGGCTGCATGTGTGTGTGTGTAACAAGTGGAAAGTGGAACCAGTGTAGACATTATTAACATGGCTGTGTTAATATCAGAGGGTACAGAAGATTAGTCGATTGGGTCCTTTATCAATAATTATGATCAGTTATTGAGTGTGAAATGTAAAAAAAAAAAAAAAAATCCAATAGCACCAGCTTCTAAAATGTAAATATTTCAAAGTAAGGGATTGTAATCTTTATATATCTTTGTATTTCCAACTGACATATTTTATTTGGGCGTTAGGAGGATGTAACAATGAGTCTCTTATTACACTGGACATTCAATAAGTTATTTAACAGGATAACCGTCAGATGTATTGATAATAAATAATTAATAATGCTGCCCTGCCTGAGCTTTTTCTCTGTGTTGGGGATTTGACACAGAAAAAAAAAAGATGGAAGCAATTTGATAAAATAATATCAGTACAAATTGAACCTGGACCAGTTGTAGATTAACAATTTGGACAAATTGATTGCAATTGATTAGGAGTGTAAGTGATAATTCAGAGTGGTCGTGGGGCTTTTGAGGCCCCTCAGGAGTCTCTGGAGTTTCCAGACTTTATATATTAAAGTAGAATCTGATTAACTTACAAATGCTGAACTTTGTGATCCTGAACAGCACTAGAACGTGTGTCACTTGAAGGACCTTGAAGGCCACACCGAGCCTCAACTATCCTCCCGTAAATGGTGCATTCAGGTGCTCCTCCACAGCGCTACAACTTACAGTTATCACAGAGCTACAGATGTTTGAGTTACTGACATCGCAAAACTCTGAAACACGCTCCAAAAAGCCACCGATTTTCAAGATTTTTCTGTTAAATGTTGTTTTTAAGGCCAAAAAAAAAAAAAAAAAAAAGATCTTTCAGTCTCAGTAGTTTTCAAGTTTATCACCAGGAAACGGCGGTGTGACAGAGTTTACTTTATGTAGATCACCTGAATGCACCATTTACAGAGCGATTGTATAAGGTTCTTGTTTTTTTTTTGTTTTTTTTGGGGAGTGCGTGTGTGCAGGGGGGGGGATTGTGGGATATCGCAACTGATAACGAGTTGACGTTATCATCGAAACAATCAAATCAGCTCAGGACCTCCAACATGGCGGCCAGAGAGACACTGACTGTGGCGGCGGCGGCGGCGGTGGTGGTGGTGGTGAAAGGGTTTCGTAAAGGCTCTCCCTGCGACATGGTGGGAGATTCCAGCTCGCCCTCAACGTCTTCATGGCTCAGCAGAGACCTAAACACCGGCCCCCTCTAACGGGCTCTCATCACCACACGAGCTAATTAAACAAGCTAACAGAAAAACAAAAACAAAAAAAAACAAAAAACAAACCAAACACAACGGGGATAAATCAGTTCCAAACAAAACTAGCGTGACTCTCGGCCTGACAGATCACCAGGAGAGACAGTGACACCAAACAAAGAAAGAAAAGAAAAGAAAAATCAAAGAAAAGAAAAAGAAAAAGAAAGAAAACAGGACAAATAATAACAATAATAACAACAAGAATAATAATAATAATAACAACAACGATAAAAAAAAAAAACTTCCAAACACAAGAGAGGAAATTAAACTGTCCGAGGAAAAAGGAAGTAAACATTCACTTTGGTGTGCAGGCATGCATGTGGGCTAATACACATGCATGCACACACACACTCACATGCACACACACACTCACTCTCACACACGCTCAAACACACACACACTCAGCCAGAGGTACAGTGAACAAAAGTGCTTCAAGTTGGGGAAGTAAAAGAACTAACCCAGTAGAAATACGTATAAAACCTTAAATATGTTACTTTATGTACAAAAAACTGTAACACGGGCCAATAATCAATATCTCAGCTGTTTATGTCTTTTATATTTTCAAGTAGGTTTCACTGCTGACTGGTGAGGGTTTGCATTGTCATCGTTTTGTTTTTTTTGTTGTTTTTTTTAGGATAAAAGGTTGTGTGATCTGACTGACCTTGCCGGCAAAGTAATCAATCACTGCTGATTTTTTTTTTTTTTTTTTTTTAATCTCTCTCCTCTCATCTCATCTCATCTCATCCGATCAGGCCCCTCCTCCTCCTTCTCCTCCTCCTCTACCTGCCGCCATCTTTAATTTAAGCCTTCCAATAAAAGAAAAAAGCCCTGGGCCTCCCTCATAGTCCGAACCTTTCTTTCTTTCTTTCTTTCTTTCTTCTCTCTGAGAAATAATAAACTGAATATCCATCTGCTGTTGCACCTCTAAATCTGAAAATGTAGAAAATATATGCGTTTCATTATGTTTTATATACCAAGTCTCTGTCGTTCAAAATAACAGGGCACAGCTCTATGAGGATTTTGGTGAATATCGTTAAATTCAAGGGCCACTTTGAACTAGAAGAGATGGGAGGGGGCGTCGGGGCGAGAGGGTGGAAGAGGAGGAGAGGAGAAAGGGAAGGGGACGAGGGGGGGGAAGACACATCGGTTCACATGAAGGTTTTCGGAGTTATGCTCTGCACAACGGAAAAACAAACAAACAAAACAAAAGAAAAGAAGGGGAGGCCGTTCATGTTTTTTGAAGAGGCACAAGATTCATACGGCTTAGAGGCAAATCACAGATGGGCGTCCACAATGAGACGATTATTCAAACGAAGAGACGGAGAGAGGGATAAGCATAAAGTGCAAAAAGACCTACAGGAAGAGGAAGAAGAGGAGGAGGAGGAAATGGCGGGATTTCTAGCAGAGCAGCGAAGAATCTGAAAAACTTTTGTCGACATTAAAAACTGAACAGATCAGAAAAAGCTGCTGGACACAACTACAGTTCCCACGAAAACCCTCAACTGAGTGACGCTCAAACATCTTTCTCTCCGTCTCCGACAATCTGTTGTTTGTTTGTTTTTGTTTTATCTGTGAGAAGGCCATAAAAAAAAAAACCGTGAGCGTGAACCAACTTTTCTTTTTTTTTTTTTTTTTTGCCTCTAAACCGAGATGAACCAAAGGCCTCTGCAAAGTGCAAACGAAGTAGCGTCGTCGTTCAAGTAGCGTGACCGTGCACACACGGTGCATGTACACAAACACACACACAGTCATGTTGTGCATATATATACACACACACACGTAGTATGTGCATGACAGCAAATATATAGAATCCATGTTCCAATGTCTACGTACTACGAACATTTTCATAGTATTAATGGATATGTAATCATAGTATGTGTATATACTTCTATATATATATATAAATGTATCTATAAAATCATATGTAGCTGTGTCTCTTTCATTACTAGACAATGGAATAATACAGTCTGCCATAATGTTTTATGACGAGTGGTTCCCCGGTCTAGAAACTTATTCTCTGTGTCTTTTCACCTTCTTTATGTTTCTGCTGCAAAAATGGGACCAGCCACAATCGCATTCATCCAAACACAAATATCCATATATATGTTTATATATATTATGTGTGTGTTTGTTTCTGTGTGTGTATATAAATCCATATATGTCAAATACTAGGTGCTGCTTTCAATGCTTTTCTTTTTCTGTTGAGTGCTGCTGAGAAGTACCAGAAGGGGAGGATATAAGGGAAAATTCACGATAAAGAATAAAGATAAAAACAGGAAAAAAAAAAAAAACATATTAGGTATAAAATCTCACACTACTGCAATCCCATCCTTTGCCGCTTTTAAAAAATAAAAATAAAACACGCGCACACAAGAGAAAGAAAAAAAGAAAAAGCAAGATGCTGCTACATTTTTGTAACTACAATAAACTCCCTTTCCCCTCGGCTCCTCACCCCGTCCCTGATTGCTCATTTGGACATTAGCAAAGAAAAGCATGCTCAGCTAGAGGCAGAGATACGACAAGCCAACGACGAGTAAACAGAAACATAGAAACATAAGAACAAAAACATGAACAACGTGACAGACTCGACAGGGAAATAAAATGCTAACCAGTAACATCCATCTGCCATCAAACCGAAAACAAAGAAAAAGAAAAAATAATAATAATCATCATCATAATAATAATAATAATAATAATAATAATAAACTTTACCAAACCCAGAAGTTAAAACTAGAGCAAATAACATTAAAAAATAACCAAAGTCGTCCGAGTCCGAGAAAAAAACAAACAAAGAAATGTTCTCTCAGTGAAGTTTATCTCCGTACGCACAGTGGTCGCCATGATCACCACAATCACTTGTAAAGCGTGGTTCAGTTGGGTGGAGGAGGAGGAGGAGGAGGAGGTGGTGGTGAGTGGGTGGGTGGGTGGGTAAAAATGGCGGGAAGGAAGGGGAGGCGGGAATCAAACCCACAACGGCTCCGGAGAACGTACAATCTTCAAAGTAAATGACAGGCCTCCTGTTGAAGCTCCGCCCCCTCCTCCTCCTCCTCCTCCTCCTCTTCGCCGTTCAGTTTCACAATGTGTGCACGTTTAAAGGAGACGAACAGGTGGCGTTTAGTGGAGGAGGAGGATGTGTTTGTTTTGTTTTTTTCCCCCTCTCTCTCTCTCTCTCTTTCTCTTTCTCTGAGGGAATGGTTGCCGGGTGGTGGCGGCGGCGGTGATGAGGGGGGGTGGGGGTAGTGGGGTTGGTGGTCGATGGTCGTCGCTCCACGCAGTTCAATAAAGAGCATTCCAAGGTCAGAAAAAAAAAGAAAGAAAGAAAGAGAGCCGCGGCCGCGTCACTCCCATCCGTTGTCCTTGATCATGTGAGCCAGCTCGATGATGAACTTTCCCTCTTTGTACTTTTGACTGCTCTCGAACGCGTGTTCCTGCAAAACAAACAAACAAACAAATGCGACGCATCAGTTAAAGGAACAAAAAATCCGACGCCCACGTTTCTTTTAGAAAAATAAAAACACAGAGAATTAAAAAAAAAAAAAAAAGAAACAAAAAGAAGAAGTGTCGAACATCAGTGAAAGAAATTAGAAATTAAACTTTACATTAGAGTTTATGGTGGCCCAGAGAGGTCAAACATTCGATAGTTGAAAGAAAGCAAGAAGTAAAAAGATGCAGAGAGGGTAGAAAGAAAGAAAGAAAGAAAGAAAGAAAGAAAGAAAGAAAGAAAGAAAGAAAGAATAATAAGACAGAGATACGGGTTAGATAGAAAAATACAGAAAGAAAGAAGTAAAAAGACAGAGAAAGGGGGTAGAAAGAAATAACAGAGATACGGGTAGATAATAAAGAAGGAGATAGATAGATAGATAGATAGATAGATAGATAGATAGATAGATAGATAGATAGATAGATAGATAGATAGATAGATAGATAGATAGATAGATAGATAGATAGATAGATAGATAGATAGATAGATAGATAGATAGATTTGAGAGTCAGAGAAATAGCGAGAGGGTGAGATAGAAATCAAGAGATACTGTATATGGAGAGAGAGAAATGGAGAGAGTTTTGGACAAACAGATCATGAAAGAAAGAAAGAAAGAAAGAAAGAAAGAAAGAAAGAAAGAAAGAAAGAAAGAAAGAAAGAAAGAAAGATTTTTTAGGGTTTCTAAGGTTGCAATGCATTGACCACTTCGGGCCACCGTACTTTTCTCTAAACCTCTGAAATGTCATGATGTGACTTCTACTGTGACGTGTTGAGCTGGTGGACGATTTAGCTCCACGCTGACGATGAAGATGATGAGACACTCTTCAACTATTGATTTATTATTAGTTTCATCATCATCATCGTCGTCATCAGGCAGAAAACAGAGTCAACTACAGGTCTTCACTTTGATCAGTTTGATGCCTGGCCTCATCATCATCATCATCATTTGTCTCTCTTTCGTTCTTTACTTAAAGGGATAGTTCAACATTAAGGCAAATTGTCCCATTGCCGTAATCCCTATAGTCATAGCAGTAGGTTCGTTACCTTTAATTGTCAGTGCAAGCTATTTTTAGAACGGCGGAGCAGAGCCGTGAGCTGCTCAGAGCTACGCTACGGAGGCTCATGGGATTTCTTGGTTTCCCTCATCAAACTCATCAAATACACAATCCAACAACTCCAAAACGCTCTGGTGGACAAGTTGTGACCTGCACATTCACCACGTTATGAGATAATAACAGAACGTTACCACACAGAGTTGTTTTAGAGGGAAATGCAGAGACTGCTTGATGAAAAACTGTCCCTGAAGGCAACGCGCATCAGCAGTTTTGCATGAATTTACCTTAAAAACAACTCTGTCTGGTAACGATCTGTTATTATCTCATAGCGTGGTTGTTGGATTGTGTATTTGATGAGTTTGATGAGGGAAACCATCGGAGCTGGATCTTATGGAAACAGTGAAAACCAACGTTTCCTCCCGTCACCGACAGCTACGCTCCTAATTGTTCCTGTTACCCGAGGAGCCGCTTTTAAAGCGAGCGAGTGTCCCCGGCTCGAACTCTAACTCTAACTCGTCCTCGTCCTCCGCTGAGTTATTTTACACCGTCTACAGTCATTTCAGACAATTACTGGGACAGGCCTCTTCAAAACGGCCTGACATTTAATCACTGCAGACTCTCCGAGGTACCAGCCTGCCTGTCTGTCTGCAGCCAACCTTTCAGCTCTGTAATTATCCCGCGCTCCAGGAGACCACAGAGCGCTCGCACTCACCGAGCCTCAACACAAACCTGAGCAAAAGGAGAAGAAAAAGAAGAAGAAGGAGGAGGAGGAGGAGGAGAAAAAACTGTCACCATGGTTTTAATGGAGCGACGCTTTAATGAGCCGCCGTGTTTCCTTATGACCTGTGGCCGCGGCATTTTGTCCACGGTTGCGCAACAACACAGCGACCGAGTGTTAAGTGGTGCATCAGAGGGAAGTGAAAGGAAAAAAATGTGCAGGTGAAAAGTGCGACATTTTAAAGTGTTTAAGTGAAAGTGTGTGTCGCTTACATATTTCCAGCCCAGAGTGGTTTTACAGTTTTCACAGTAGATGTCCGCCACGGCGTGTAAACCTGTGAGGAGAACCCGCTCCTCAGCTGGCCCGCAGCCGACATTCACCCTGTGGAGGAGGAGGAAGAAGAAGTCAAACAAACGTCAGGAAGAAGAGGCTGAAGTAACACTTGACTGTTGTTTGCAGTGCAGCTTAATACATTTCATTTAAATGAGTTTGTCACTTGTGTGAAAATAGCTGACAACCTCAGATATTATACAGTTTAGCTGGAGGTCTGAAAGTTACGGATACAGTACGAATACTTATTTTAACTTGTGTATTTTGCTCTCTTTCTCATCATTTAGGCATATTGGTCCATTGCCATAATCCCTATAGTCATAGCAGTACGTTCGTTACCTTTAATTGCCGGTGCAAGCTATTTTTAGAACGGCGGAGCAGAGTCGTGAGCTGCTCAGAGCTACGCTACGGAGGCTCATTGGATTTCTTGGTTTCCCTTATCAAACTCATCAAATACACAATCCAACAACTCCAAAACGCTCTGGTGGAGAAGTTGTGACCTGCACATTCACCACGCTATGAGATAATAACAGAACGTTACCAGACAGAGTTGTTTCAGAGGTAAATTCATGCAAAACCACCAATGCAAGTTCCCGTCGGCAAGCAGTCTCTGCATTTCCCTCTAAAACAACTCTGTCTGGTAACGTTCTGTTATTCTCTCATAGCGTGGTGAATAGCGAAGCTCTGAGCAGCTCGCAGCCCTGTTCCGCCGTTCTAAAAATAGCTTGCACCGACAAATAAAGGTAACGAACCTACTGCTGGTATGACTATAGGGATTATGGCAATGAGCCAATTTGCCAAAAATGTTGAGCTATCCCTTTAATACTGACAACTGTACTCTCTCTTGATCCAAATATCTCACACGAGAAGTCATTTGCCCACACACACACTCGCACACACAGGGAAAAATCTAAGCCCACCTTTTTTTTTGTCTTGTTTTTGTTTTTCTTTTCTCTCTGTTCGCCTATTTGGAGTCTTGTTTGTGCTGTGCTGTTGTTTTAATCACCCTTGTTGCATCCCTGTAGTGTTTGATTGTGTGTCCTCACCCTATATTGCACTAATAAAAGTTTTTTTTTTTTTAAGAAAAAAAGAAGATATTATACAGTTTATTGATCACTGATCACATGACTTGGTGGGCGTGGTCACAACACAACCACAGGCCACACTATGGTGGGGCGTTCAGGGTCGAGTCTACTCTCTAAAGCTTTGTTCTTTACAGGCCTGTCGAGATGACAATAAACACACAACAAATCTATTGTGTTTTATTGATTAACTGATCATGGGAACAATGATAGATCAACTTTGACAGTTGTCTTGTCCCACCAAAATAAAAGCCTGTGTTTACATTAGTAAGAGAAATGTAAGAGAAAAAAGTAGTTAAAAGTCGTAGTAGCCTAACTGATTACTTTGATGAACCAGTATTTCAATTACTATTTGAAAAGTAACTACTAGTAACTGTAACTAATACCTAATTTTGAGTAACTTGCCCCGCACTCTTCATCAAAAACAGCCCCTGTCAAAGTCTCATTTACAGGTAAAAAATGACAAAGATTCGGTATAGATGCTAAAACTGCAGATAGAAGTGCTTTCTATCTCAATTATTTCTGTAGATATTAAATATTCACATACTGCTTTCTATCTCAATTATTTCTGTAGATATTAAATATTCACATTTTCTCACATGAGACTTCAACAGTTTTGGTTTATTTTCCTGCACGATTCACTGAAAAACTGTGGAAAATATGTTTCAATAGAAAAGAAAAACAGTTGACATTTTGGCAGATGGATTTTCTTCCTGTCAACAGTGACATTTTCCGAGATTATCTCGTATTGGATATAACATCAGCACTAATTCCAAAATGTATTGGAGAAAAGTATAAATCCTCCCCGAGGTGCATTTGAATTGAACTATGACTGAAACAATCTTAATGTTATATAACCAAGTTGTATCTGGACACATAAAAACTTTTATTGTCTGATTTTCTTAAGCTGTTTGAAGGCTAAATGTCTTTTTACCTGCAGAACGCTGTAAGAAATGTCGACTGGGCTCCAGCTGCTTTGACTCTGAGCTCGTCTGGAAACGATTTCACTCAGACTCTAGAGGCTCTCGTTTCTCTCAGTCAATTGTTTTTTCTGGCAGGTGAGAACAATGTAATTCAGACTCAGGTGGCACAAAAGCAGCTGCACCGTGACACCTGAAAATGTCCCAGGCCTCTGGAGGAGACAAACGTCTGCCTGGTTCATTAAGACTGAAAACCAGGTCAAACAAACAACCAGCCAACCAACTAGGAAATAAACCACTGAAAGCTGTTTCAGGATTGAAGAGATGGACGTTAACCAGCTCGACTGATGTGTTTGAAAGTCTCATTAGGGCCTGATTTACACTGAAACACTGTAATATTAAGGTCCAATATAGTATAAAGTAAGAAACCTGTGTGTAGAGTGATTATAAAGCAGCTCTAGGTTCTTTATTAATACTGTGAAAGTATCAAACAGAGAAATGCACACAGACTGTATTCAGAAACTGAGCCTTAAAACCAGCTGTCAGGACTTCCTGTCACTTTGTGATGTCACAACAAAGCCCCGCCCACCTTCAGGACCCACCATCCATCCATCCATCCAACACTTGCAGGATTTGTTTTTCTCTGAGTGTTTTATTCTGAAATCTGCTCAATTTTTAATCGGATCAATCAGATCAAACAGTCAGCCAATCAGAAGAGAGGCACAGAGCCTCCTCTCTTCTGATTGGCTGACACCGACCTGTTGTTACTGGAGCTCCAGAGAGAAGCTGAGAGAGAGAGGAGATGGAAAACTACACCGAGATGGCTTTTTGGTTCACAGATACACTTGCATCTCCTTATGAATCAGCTTTGACTCTTTAAACTGAACTCAGACCAGATATGTTTCTGTTGAACTCTGAAAAACGTGACGCCCCAAAAACATTTTGGCATCAGTTTTCGTTTTCTACCTGAGAGGGTTTCTGTGAAACTCTGATAAAACAAAATGCAGCAGAACAGGAAATCCTGCCCAGCTCCACAGAAGTCTGACTTTGGGTTTTTAGACACAACACGACAATCTGTTCTCCCAGAGCATGAAGTCTGTGTGTGTGTGTGTGTGTGTGTGTGTGTGTGTGTGTGTGTGTGTGTGTGTGTGTGTGTGTGTGTGTGTGTGTGTGTGTGTGTGTGTGTGTGTGCGCGTCATGCTAATCACATCGTTAGCAGTGGTTCATGAATAAAAAGCCTCTCAGGTGAACGGACAGAGAGGCGTGCGTGCCCACCCACCGTGGACATTAGCGCAAGGAAGCTGTTTAGTCTATTTTATTAATACTTTTAAACTTGTTCCTCATTTTTAGAACAACCTGTTCCCTGCGCACGTACAACCGCTAAACTGCAGCTGCATTGATTAGTTAGCAAACTGACTATTTAAAGGGATAGTTGAACATTTTGGCAAATTGGCCCATTGCCATAATCTCTATAGTCATAGCAGTAGGTTCATTATCTTTAATTGTCGGTGCAAGCTATTTTTAGAACGGCGGAGCAGAGCCGTGAGCTGCTCAGAGCTACGCTACGGAGGCTAATGGGATTTATTGGTTTCCCTCATCAAACTCATCAAACACACAATCCAACAACTCCAAAACGCTCTGGTGGACAAGTTGTGACCTGCACATTCACCATGCTATGAGATAATAACAGAACGTTACCAGACAGAGTTGTTTTTAGGGGTAAATTCATGCAAAACCGCTGATGTGCGTTGCCTTCAGGGACAGTTTTTCAGCAAACAGTCTCTGAATTTACCTCAAAAACAACTCTGTCTGGTAACGTTCTGTTATTATCTCATAGCGTGATGAATGTGCAGGTCACAACTTGTCCACCAGAGCGTTTTGGAGTTGTTGGATTGTGTATTTGATGAGTCTGATGAGGGAAAACCAAGAAATCCCATGGAAAGCTCACGGCTCTGCTCCGCTGTTGCAAAATGCAAATGTGAATTTATAACTCGGTCCAGTGCCCGAGCTGCTGCTGCTTGTGAGTCCATGTGACTTTTGTTTACAATCCCCCAGATCACAGTGTGGTGCGAAGGTGGAGGAAGCAGAAGCAGATGAACTGTGGGTGTGAGGCTCATACTCACACTGAGTTGAACAGATAGGCTCTTCCTTGACTGCCCTGAAATGACTGAAAGAGAGAAAGAGAGAGAAAAAAAAAACATGTAAGTTGACAATGAAGAGCTGAAATCACACCGCTGAGTACAAGAATGTCGGCGACAGACACCCTGGGGTGCTTTTCTCTTTTCAACCCGTAACTGCTGTAGCACACTTGTTCTTCCTCCTTGTCACGGTTCCCATACACACACACACACACACACACACACACAAAACTCTGGCAAGGAGCTAAAAGAGACAAAATGAGGCTGAGGCTGAGGCCTGGGCACACAGTCTATCATCAGCACGTCAGCTCTAATGAAACTGTGCTCAGAGTCGTTTCTTTGGGAACAACTTTCATTTCCTTGTTACAAATCATTACATCAGGCCAGAAAGACAAAACAACAAACTTGTTCCAACTTTAAAACAACAAACGGCTCCTTCCTGCAAAACTCTTATTTAAAAAAAGAAAAAAATCATGCAAATATAGAAAGTTTACAGAGTGCTAGGAGAAGAGAGAGTGTGTTTTAGATGATTAAAAAAAGAAGAATAATCTGGATTAAACTGTAATAAGAGCCACGTTTTTCTCTGCAGCTGCTGCGACGTCGAGCTTTAAAGGGATAGTTCAACATTTTGGCAAATTGGCCCATTGCCATAATCGCTATAGTCATAGCAGTCGGTGCAAGCTGTTTTTAGAACGGCGGAGCGGAGCGGCGAGCTGCTCAGAGCTACGCTACGGAGGCTCATGGGATTTCTTGGTTTCTCTCATCAAACTCATCAAATACACAATCCAACAACTCCAAAACGCTCTGGTGGACAAGTTGTGACCTGCACATTCACCACGCTATGAGATAATAACAGAACGTTACCAGACAGAGTTGTTTTAGAGGTAAATTCATGCAAAACTGCTGATGCGCGTTCCCGTCGGGGGCAGTTTTTCATCAAGCAGTCTCTGCATTTACCTCTAAAACAACTCTGTCTGGTAACGTTCTGTTATTATCTCATAGCGTGGTGGATGTGCAGGTCACAACTTGTCCACCAGAGCGTTGTGGAGTTGTTGGATTGTGTATTTGATGAGTTTGATGAGGGAAACCAAGAAATCCCATGAGCCTCCGTAGCGTAGCTCTGAGCAGCTCATGGCTCTGCTCCACCGTTCTAAAAACAGCTTGCACCCACAAGTAAAGGTAACGAACCTACTGCTAAAACTATAGGGATTATGGACATGGACCAATTTGCCAAAATGTTGCACTATCCCTTTAAAGTCGATGAGCAGCGCTGAAGATATCTGGTGTATTTGCAGAATAACAAAGCAGCGAGCAGACGGAGGAGGAGGAGGAAGAGACTGTAATCCACCACCACCGTCAGAATCTGAGCTTTCTGAATGAAATATCAATAAAAGACGCAGTTTAGTGGGATATTACATAAACCTCACACACACACACACACACACTCACACACACAACACACAGCTGATCACAAAACCGAGCTCTAGATTTATTGATTCTAAACATCCGTCTCAATCCCAAATGAGCACAAGCTGAAAACCTCAGAGCAGAAGTTTTATGTTAAAGATGATAAAGATTCCCCTGTGGAGGTTTTTTCTTATAAACAAATACTGCTGTGTTTACATTCTCACCAAAATGCAGTGTGTGTGTGTGTGTGTGTGTGTGTGTGTGTGTGTGAGAGAGAGAGAGAGAGAGAGTCCTCGAGGCACCATAATGCATTTCCTTCCTCATGAGGCTGTGATTGAGATCCACACAAGTGTCTCTCTATGCAGAGAAAGGCATTATGGGTAACCACAGGTAGGGTTGCAGAAAAGTCATCACGCACAACATCTCAACACCTTGTCCTCTGTGTGTGTCGTGTGTGTGTGTGTGTGTGTGTTTGTGCTCTCTACTTCCTGATGAGCGGAGGCTTTGAAGCATGAATAGACGACATGCAGCCCTGACAGACCTGTTTCATCAGCTGATGTTTTTAATATTATACATTATGTAACCTTTATTGTTTACGTCGTCCACATCCCGTCAGGTCAGGACGAAGCTGCTGCATGTTTTCTATCAGAGTCTGGAAATCTAATCAAACCAACCGATGTTGAAACAGAGGAAAAACTTTAAATTTAACCTGCTTTTAGTGTCGGCCCATGAATTTATCTGTCGCCTTAATGCAATTAAACGCAGCAGCGCAGAGTCAAAGTGGAACAGGAACCTCGGCTCCAGACAGAGGAAGGATGTTAGCGACAAATGCAACAAAGACTGTCTCAACAACAGCCTGACTTGTGGTTTGTTACACATGTCCAGACTAGAGCAGCTTTTTTTGTAACTGTCTGACACTGTCTTTGACTCTATATTTACGGTTATTTTCGTGGCCCTTTTAATGGACTTCATTACCCATAAGCCCTTGCTGTTTGATAGGGCTAAAAAACATCACGGTTCAATGGTAGTGCCAATGAAAGGTCACAGTCAGTTCACACACGTCTGACAGAGATGTGGTTTCACTTTGTTAATGTTTCAGTTTTTAACAGCAGTTGTTTAAATATGCATTTATAACATTTATGTTGTTTTTTAAACCATAAAAATCCTCTGATGCAGCTGTTTTATATCATTTTATGTGAATTAGCAGGAAGAATAGCTGCTGCGTGGCAAAAGCTAATGGGGATCTAAATAAACTAAACTAAACTAAATTAGCATCAACGGATCAAGTGAATACTTCTAGATCTGTTGGGGCTTGAGTGCTTGAAAATTAGTTTTTAATAAACCTATTTGGTATTATGCATTTGATATTCAACTTAATGTCTGTTTATATGGCTTAGATTGATCACATCACATGAATACTGATGGTTTTTGGACAAAATAAAGACATTTAAAAGACATCTTTTGTCTTTGAACTACATTGTTGTTACACTTAAGGTTTCATTTTCTAATAGCAGCGGCTGTAGTGGTCGTTTTTGCCAGAAGGAAACTGGTCGTTTCATGGAGACAACATCATCATAAAAAGAAAATTTGGACTCCAAATTTCAGTTTTGGGGGAAAAATAAAGTAAAATGTAAAACAGGACATCATCATGTTGGAAACACCTTACAATTAAGGCAGATGTGCTTCGCTCTGTCTCCTTTTCTGCTTCACCCAAAATAAACCTGCAGATTCATCTCTACAGTCACGTCGGTGTGTTATGATGAACCTCATGAACCACAGTCTGAGAGACACACAGTATTATCCTTAAAATAGTTGTGTTGAATATAGAGGGGTGGGCTGAATCAAATCTGCCTTTATAAATAAATACTCTGGCTGCTGCTGCTGCTGCTGCTGCTGCTGCTGCTGCTGCTGCTGCACACATGACGTTACTGTATGTTAATGTAAACACGGAGCAGTAAAGCCGTCACAGTGGGTGAGGACGGAGGCTGCCAGAGCCAGAGCCAGAGCCAGAGCGAGCCGCTCTCTGCTCTCTGCTCTCCGGCCTCGCCGCCGGCCTCGGCCCGACAGGCAGGCAGGCAGGCAGGCAGGCAGGCAGGCAGGCAGGCAGGCAGGCAGGCTCCTCAATCGGCTTTGCTTTTTTCCATCGCAAATGAGTGCGGCAGATAAAGTTTGTGGCTGCGGTTGAGGGCGCTGAGCTAATGCTACCTAATAGGAGCACCAGCTGCCTCATCCGCTGACTGCAGCCAACCACCACCACCACGGAGGCTCAGGGGATGATTTTGATTTCTAACCTCAACGTTTCAGAAAAGTTTTTTTTTTCTGGCTCACAACTGATTTATAAAAAAAAAAAAAAAAAACCGCAGCTTATTATCCTTCTTCTCTGCCTGTCCCACTCCCTCCTCTTGTCGCTGTAGGTGCTGATGTCTCACTGTTACATCCTCAAGTTCATTGTTTGTGTTTGAAGTCAAGTCAGTCCAAAACACACACACACACACACACACACACACACACACACACACACACACACACACACACACCAGAGCCACGAGACATGTGACCTTTAGCAGCGAGAGGGAACTAGGTCGGTCCCCGTGGAGTCGACAACAAGTCCTCTCCACTGTGTTTAGGCCAGCGAGGAGGGGAGGAGGGTGGGGGCTGGGGGGTGGGGTTACTCCATGTGACAAGAGCTGGGTGTCATATCTGTGCTTCAGCCATCATCTTAAAGGGATAGTTCAACATTTTGGCAAATTGGCCCATTGCCGTAATCCCTATAGTCTTAGCAGTAGGTTCGTTACCTTTAATTGTCGGTGTAAGCTGTTTTTAGCTACGGAGGCTAATGGGATTTCTTGGTTTCCCTCATCAAACTCATCAAATACACAATCCAACAACTCCAAAACGCTCTGGCGGACAAGTTGTGACCTGCACATTCACCACGCTATGAGATAATAATGGAACGTTACGAGACGGAGCGGTTTAAGAGCTAAATGCAGAGACTGCTTGCTGAAAAACTGCCCCAGAACGCAACGCACTTCAGCGGTTTTGCATGGATTTACCTCTAAAACAACTCTGTTTCGTAACGTTCTGTCATTATCTCATAGCGTGGTGAATGTGCAGGTCACAACTTGTCCACCAGAGCGTTTTGGAGTTGTTGGATTGTGTATTTGATGAGTTTGATGAGGGAAACCAAGAAACCCCATGAGCCTCCGTAGCGTAGCTCTGAGCAGCTCGCCGCTCTGCTCCGCCGTTCTAAAAATATCTTGCACCGACAATTAAAGGTAACGAACCTACTGCTATGACTATATAGGGATTATGGCAATGGGCCAATTTGCCAAAATGTTGAACTATCCCTTTAACCACCAGCACACACACCCAAAAGAAAAAGAAAAACCCACTGGCCCTTATCTGTTTTCCACAGTCTATTTTTACTCGGGCAGCGTTTTCCTCTCTTGCCCGAGCTTCACTGTGGAGAAACTTGGCTCCGGAGCAGAAGGATGCTTGTCACACAGCCCGATCACAGTGCAACAGCACTACAAGTCCTACAAGATCAGTTAAAGGAACATTGCTTTTTTATTTTTTTTTTGAATGCATGGTGGAGGGCCTGACAGCTTTAAAGGCTGCAATAAAAACCTCCAGACTCCCAACAATCCTATTAGAAAGGGCCTGACGGGATTGTTTCTAAAAATGTGTGCAGAGAGACTCGGATACAGACTGGAAGTACTCCCTCAGGTTTTTACCCTTTTTTTTTTTTTGCTGCTGCTGTTTAATAAAACATGAGCAAACGGGGCGAGTGTGGTTACCAAGCTCGTTTTCTTAAGCCTCTGCAATTGCGCTTGTTTAAAAAAACTCTGCTTGTTCCTAAGAAATGAATTCTACAAAGCAAATCTCAAAATCCCTGAATCCTCTCTTGACCACACGGGACTGAAGGGAACAATACCTCGCACAGAGAAATCCGCTCCTTCAGCCAAACTCACGGAATGAAAAAAAAAAAAACACAAATCCAACCCCCCGAGAGGCAAAACGCATCAACTGCAGGAAGCAGCGAATCATCACAGGCTGCTTCTAATTTCACCGACAAATTCACATATGAAATAAGTTTTTTTTTCCTCTTTGCTCCTTTAAAAAAAAAAGAAAAGAAATGTATAACAATGAATCAAACCGAGGTTTAAAATAAAAGATTAACTGGAAGCTATTAACAAACCTGCTGAGGTTGACTTTTGCCATCTGTCTCAACAGATGTCGACTGTTGTAGGTGAGGGTTCAACTCCGACTTACAAGCATCTTGTTAAACCCAGAGGCTCCGTTTAGATTCAACATAAGGCAACTTCTTTAATCTGGCACTGGCAATGTTACATTATGTGGTGGCGCTTGTACATGTAATAATTCTTACAGTAGTTGTCTATGATTTAATCTATTTATAAAGCCCCATCTGAATTAAGGTTAGGGAGCAGTCTCGGCCTTTTAGACCCCATTGTTCTCCAATAATGGAAAATACTTACATCAGCTGATTATAACTGAGAATATCTGCCTTTTTTACTCATGTAAACAAACTTTTAATTAATAGCATCGGACAACAACAATAACTTGGATTTGGTTGTTGTATTGTGTCAGCATTACTTTTAAATACTGAATGTCATGCATTTAGAAACCCCCCCCCCCCCATCAAATTACATATAACATTTTACATGTTAAAGGGATAGTTCAATAATCCCTATACTCTTAGCAGTAGGTTTGTTACCTTTAACTCATTGAGTGCCGCGCTCCTTTCCAAAGTTTTAGTCAAGTGTACCGGCAATTTAGACCATTTTTGACTTTTTATGTAGAGCCATAGTGTATTCTATATTATTGCCACCAACACATACTGTAGCTCAATTGAAAGGTTTAACTTAATGCTTCAAATGACCACAAACCGTTTGTTTCTACGTGCCTCCGTTCCTGAGAAAACTCAAGCTAAACATGGCTGGGTTTCACCAAAATCCCTCCTTTTTTTCTAGAAAAGGAGATAGAGCGTCTTTTATGAAAGGTGCGCTGTTTGTGCCTGTCGCTCTTCTGACACTCGCATTTCTGGATCAAAGGGCTCGTATAAGATAAATATATACAACACTGGTTGTTCTATTCACAAAACCACCATCGGGGGCGGGGGGGGGCGCCACTAAACAACAATAACACAGACGCACCGTGCCATGTCACAGCCACTCGCCGCGGAGCGTGAGGGTCAGTCGGCCACCGCGGCTCGCGAACAACGGTCCCGCCGGTGGTCGCGGTCCGTCTGTGGTACGGGTCGGTGGTACCGGTCTGCTTTGGTCCAGAGACCATCAGATTTTACCGCGGGAGGACTTTGGGGAGGACACGGTGTTGCTCGAGGTGAAGACCGGGCGGGACTGTCGGCTGAGAGCTTCCTGGTTCAGCTCCGAGCTGCTGCAGCAGCGCGGGTGAGAGCAGAGCAGCTGCAGAGCAGCTGCGCTGCATCTGCATGCAGAACTCCGTTTGCAGAAGCCGAGTTATGATAAAAACTTCCAGATCATGAGCTGTCATGTGACTTTGATCGTCATCTATTTCAGTTCTCCTCGTCGTAGAGTCCCCAAATTTACATATAATGTGTATTAAAGTGTCTATTTTCATAATATAAAAAAAAAGCAAAAAACGAAAAATCTCCTTTTTGGCACTCAACGCATGGGAACGAAAAACGAGAAATTACGTGGTTGGCACTCAATGAGTTAATTGTCGGTGCAAGCTATTTTTAGAACGGGCAGAGCAGAGCCGTGAGCTGCTCAGAGCTACGCTACGGAGGCTAATAGGATTTCTTGGTTTCCCTCATCAAACTCAACAAATACACAATCCAACAACTAGGCTTGGGCGATAGGTAAAAAATTTCCAATCGGCCACCGTACCCCTTTAAATCGGCGATTGACGATATATTCGGCAGTTATGACACGTGTGCGGAGCGCAGGTGTGTATGTATAAAGCGGATCAATCACAACCAGAGCACCGACGCGTCAGAGAGAAGCGAGGTGAGCGCAACGCACACCTTATTCTCCTGTGAGGAAGAAAAAAAAAAGAAGCCCGTGGTCCAACCTGACCCGAGTTATTCAACGTTTACGTTTATTTAGAAGTTTAATTGGTGCTGATTAAACTTGTAAATGAATGCTGCTCTGGATCCAAACAACAGAACCATTTTATAGACTATATATTTTCCATCTTTGCTGAGCATAAGGTTTGTTCTAAATTAAATAAAAGCCTGTCCCATAGACGCGTGTCCGCTCGGCGCACACACACACACCCTCAAAAAAAAAAAAAAAAAAAAACTATTGGCAGAAGTCTGGGCCGTGAGAACCGGCAGCCTACCTTTCGTATGGATAATCAGCTTGATAATCTAACGGATTTGATCTGTCCCGGAAAATCCGTTGTTGTGATAGACACATGTGTTTTCATAATGCAATTCTGTCCGGAGCTTCGCTACTTTTATTTCCGTATCCTTCGTAACAGTAACAGTAACCCCCGGTACAAGGATTTCAAAATAAGGGCACACTGAATATCATAAAACATAACGCTCTTCTAAAAATAATTCAGACTCGTCGGAAATCAGTGTGAATAACATAGAACAACATACATATTACATAACTATAGCTGCCAGATCCAATTTACGCACGCTTTGAATTGTGCTCCATGTAAATTAGAGTTGAATTCTGTGGAGGCAGACCATTAATTTGGCGAAATAAAATGCAAAAAAAATCGCCCAGACAATCGCCAAAAATTAAATCAACCGTGACGGACTCAGCCGGTGGTCGATTGGCGATACATTCGTCCTATCGCCCAAGCCTACCAACAACTCCAAAACGCTTTTTGCCATGAGATAATAACGTTACCAGAGCGTTTTGGAGTTGTTGGATTGTGTATTTGATGAGGGAAACCAAGAAATCCCATGAGCCTCCGTAGCGTAGCTCTGAGCAGCTCGCGGCTCTGCTCCGCCGTTCTAAAAATAGCTTGCATCGACAATTAGAGGTAACGAGCCTACTGCAATTTGCCAAAATGTTGAATTATCCCTTTAAAGGCCCCTTTAAGTGCATTTACTGTGCAGGAAAAGTCAGTGTTGCATTATAACTCTTTGGGAGATGTCTTTACTAAATATCATGACGATTCATCCAACTGCTGGTGTGACGGCTAAATAGTCTAATAGAAACCTGCTGGACTGGAATATACTTGGTTTAATTATGATGTAAAAAAAAAAAAAAAAAAAAAAAAGGAGCGAGAACAGCAACATTAAATTGACTGTTCAGTCACGGTCGCCGCAGTCACATGTTAGCCATCAGAGTCTGGGCAAACCTCCAGTCAGAGGAGTTAAAAAATGAAAGCGAGCAGAGGGAAGTGGGTCCATTAATGGCGAGAAATGAAAAGTGTGATCAATCCATTAGAGGGGCTCCCATCAGCCTGATGATGGGTGGGACGAAGCCAAGGTGCTGCATAAAAAACACTCAGCCTTCAGCCTCCTCCTCCTCCTCCTCCTCCTCAGTATTCAGGCTGCGTCGCCGTCGCCCGGCTCGACCACGACCACGTTCACACTGCAGGCCTTCACGCTCGGCTCTCAACTGCTGCTGCTGCCGCTGCTGCTCACACTGCTGCTATCTGATTTCAGGATGGGGCTTGAATCTGCTCTGAGATGTAACCCATATTATCTGATAAGAACAGGAACTGACAGCGATGGTGAAAAGATGCAGCGTGCTCTGGATGACAATAACAACAGATGTCAGCTCTGATTTGGTTCCCCCGCTGTTTCTCTGGGTTTTTTTAACGGCATGTTTTGGGTGAAGGTATCCACTTAAATAAAAGTCAGTCATTATGTTTCCTTCTCACCTCCCTGTCAAAGTTTCGTCCTGTTGCCTTTCGCACTAACAGATCCTCAACCAGTTGACTGTTTGCCAGCAGCAGCTGTGCAGCCGTACAGACTGTGGGTTTCTCTACATGTTGAAGTGTTGGACATGGAGCTGCAGCGAGAGCGATACTCTGTTTACAAAGAGTCTCATCAGTCTTTACAAAACCAGAAACCAGATTTTGACTGTGTAGCTAATAACAGGAGCAGTGCGACATGTACGAAATGAATGAGATTTTTACATTTCTAGTTATTTATAAATACTAAGCTAAATCAACCTTTGTATGAATTCTTAAGGGCATCACATTAAAGGGATAACGAGGAGTTTGTATTTGGTTATAAAAGAGTTTCATATTAATGTGGATGAATCAGTGTTGTTTTTGGCAGGCATTTTAGATTTAGTCTTAGTCTTAGTCTTTTTGACGAAAATACTTATTAGTTTTAGTCAATTTTAGTCATTCCTATATGTGATAGTTTTAGTCTAGTTTTAGTCGACGAAAACTCAATAAGGTTTTCGTCTAGTTTTAGTCAGTTTCAGTAAAAAAAAAAAAAAGTCTTTCAACAAATTAATTCAATAAAGGAATGGTTTTACACATAATGTTTCCACCCAATGCCAAATACTTTATGGTCTAAGGATTATCCATTAGCCTACACATAGATAAAGTGGTAACAGTAGTGCATTCAGTTTTTTTTCTGATGGAGTGACGGCAGGTGTGTTGAGCAGAATGTGCGCTGCATGCCAGGTGGTGGACGTGACCACACAAGGATGCAGCAGTGTTGCAGACACTTGTTGATTTTAATGGACAGATTACACGCACAATAAGCAGAAATGTCATGCATTTGAACGTCTGACCACCCGTCAACGCCGCGGAGCGGCTGCACCGCACTGACCGAGGTCACCAGAGCAGCGGATCACTGCCTGCTGCTCTCTGCCGCTCTAATCACAACCACTGGGCGGCGGCGCACCGCGGCTCGTCTCAGCAGCGTTGTTCTGTTGTTGACGGAGCCGTTGCTAAATCGTGTGCAGCTAGTAATGACAATCCATAATATGGAATGTAGAGGCGATCGCAGCCCGACCACTAACATTTACGTCCGTTCTTGTCTCGTCAACGAAAACTCACACACGTCTCGTCATGTTTTCGTCATCAGAGAGCCATGTTCGTCTCGTCACCGTCTCGTTATCGTCATGAAAAAAAGGGGCGTCAACGAAAATATTTCGTCATCGTCATCGTTAACGAAAACAACACTGGGATGAATACGTTACCCACTTGTTAATGGGTCCATTTTCGATAAATATATTGTTTTGTCTTTATCGTTATTTCAATATTATTATTTAGTTGTCGACTCGCCCAGCATTTCCTACTTTCGGTTTCCCGGAATAACGGGAATAACGCCGCCGAATCGCCATCTATGGTCGGAACTACGATGCTATCTGATCATCTTCGAACCTCCGACTTTAGTTCTTGATCAATGAAAACATTCTTGGCAAATGTTTTCACTTTCGTCCATCTTGTGCCGGTCCAAGAACTCCTCATTGTCCCTTTAACTAAGCATAAACAGGGAATTCATTTTTCAATAATTCATAAATGACTCATAAATATTGATGATATTTTAAATTGAGCCACTTTTTATTTGTTCATTCAAATCTACCTGGAAGTCAAGAACTCAACCCTAACTAACCCTAACACAAACTAATTAACTGGCTACAATTAGCACCAAATTACAAAGGTCTTTCCATGAACCTTTCATGAAACTATGAGGAGATAAAAGAGAAAAGAAAAGAAAAATCAGATTTGCAGCCATAGTGAGACAACTAATAGGTCAAAATGATTAGTTGATTAAATAATTGGCTAAAACATGTTCCTGTTTCAGCCTGTTCTCTGTGACGACATCGCTGTAAACTGAAAACTTTGAGGCTTTGAAAACAAGACATATTTTGAGCACAAAACTGAACGGCATTTATCTTGTTTTGTGATCATGTTTAGATACAAAACAACTAAATGTATTAATAGAGACAATAACTGGCAAACTAATGGACCAACACTGATGAAAGTTGCAGCTTCGAGTGTGTGTGTGTGTGTGTGTGTGTGTGTGTGTGTGTGTGTGTATCACTGCAGGCAACGACTCAGTCTCAGTATCATCCAACACTATAAGAAGCTTTATCAGGGAGTTTCACCGCCAACAGAAAGTTTGCAAGTCTGCAGCAATAAACTGGCTTCTTTTTCCTCTCTCTATCTCTCTCTCTCTCCTCAGCAGCTTCTCACATTTAGTTTAGTGGTTGAGGGCAGGATTGTAGGAGGAGGAGGAGGGAGGGAGGGAGGGGGAGGGGTAACACTGCTTGCTTGCCATACTTCCTTCTGGCCCGTGTGCTCAGGTTAATCCTTTCTTTCGGGCTGCTCCATCTGCATCCTAGCCCCGCCGGCTGGCATGCCTCGAAGACTCAGCGCATAAGCTCAGGGAGCGGAAGCAGTTTCTTTTTTTTTTTTAATTCTTTTTTTTTTTTTTTTTTTATACCTGGCTCAGGAGATTTCCACCAGAACTCAAACTGCAACTGTGGGGAGAAATCTGCCAGAACCTGCAGCTCCTGCACCAACGCCTTGTTGTTGTGTGACTGAGTGTATAACTAGTTTCTCCTGTTGTTAATGTGCACAAGTGAAAGGAGCTCATAGGGAGCGTGGTGTTGCTGCTGCAGCTGCATGATGACACTTGATAAATTTCATTTGGGATGAAAATCAAACGTGGACGGGGCGAGCGGGGGCCCTTGGCAGCGTGTAGTGGAAAACACCAGACCATGGTGTTATCTTCTCCTAAGTAACATAATCGGCTTAGAAGGGGTTGATGCTGAGGACTGGTGATGCTGCCATGGACGACTGAACACACAAATGCCAACGACCGACGTGTGGCACAGAATAGAAGAGCTTATTAATAGGTCAATTTTCAGACATCGATCCACGTCATCGTTTAGGAAATAAAACACTTGCCACCTATTTAAAAACACAAAATCAACATTTAACTCATTTATGATGTAATCGTGCCAAATATTCACTCATCACATCTTCTGAAATGTAGAGGATTTATTACATTAAACTGATGGTTATTGCAGTGGATTGTGTTCCCTCAGATCACAACTGAGTGAGTTATTGTTGAGTTTGTATGTAATCAACATTTTGCAATGGAGAGTTCTGTAAAATGGTAATTGTTGATTTTACCTTTTTAAAATTATGTTTTGAAAAAATTGAAAGCGAAAGATTTCTTCCGGGAGCTTAAACAACCTGATTTTGCAAGACTCTTAATATCCCATCAGTCAACATTGCGATTTCTAATTTTCTGCTTCCACTGTTGATTAACATTAGGATTTTAAGCTCTATTTTAAGTATCTGGGTGATGGGGAGTGGGGACTACAACTATGAACTGTGTTTCCCACGTGGCAGCATGAAAAAGCACAGGTTTCCTCTATTATAATATGTTATTATAAACCCTGAGAGTGTATTTTCTACTTAAATAGTGTGCAGAACCATTGTTAACCTTTTGCACCATTGTGTCTTTTATTATTAAAATCAGCAGCACTAACATGAGTTATCATGACAAAGTCGTATACAACGGCCTGATATCTACCTTTTCTGTTAGAGATTTAAAAGTAATAGGAGCACACATTTATGGAGTTTAAAACCTCAATGGTCTTAAATCCTCAATGAGGTTGCTGCTGCTGCTGATCAGTTACTGAGCTGCGTCCACTTCCGCAACATGATGACTGTGTGAAACCTTCCACAGGAGAAAGAAAGACAGACTGCTGGTGGAAGCTCCCTTAATGAAATCCAATTATTATCAAAGTGGATTGTTGAGACTAATGAGGTCATTTGTCAAGAGTCGCCTTATGGCTTTGGCCCAGTAAACAAGTCGACACAATCCAGACAACAGTTCAGTCATTAAAGCAGCGAACAGCTTTTTACTGCAGAGGAACTCGTTTTCCTCACTCAGAAGCTGAAGGCCGGATGAGGTCAGAGGTCAGAGGTCAACGATTCAAGATGCAGTCAGCATGCTGCATTCAAGTTGCAAAATGTTTCTGGCAGTGAGTTCAGCCCATGTTAGCAATGTTCTTGTAAACAATCCCATGATTACAGTGAAATCGATTCCTCCTGGTCCTGAAGTCAGTGTGTGTGTGTTTGTGTATGTGTGTGTGTGTGTGTAGCTAATGTCGTCACAGAGCGTTCAATAATTCACTGCCTCTCCAGGAAAATTTAAAAAAAAAGATCGTCTGACGTCCTGTCCAAAAATATCCGTCCACGGTGTCCAAGCAAATGTGTTTGTATTTAGCAAAACTTGGGTTTAAAAAGTCGACACAAAGCCAAACATCTGCAGGACAGAGGTTCAACCAGACACAAGAGGGAAATCTTAGATTTCCAAACCGGCTCCTAGTCACACTGACAATCAATCAATCAATCAATCAATCAATCAATCACCTGCTCAGATCGAGATGATGCCATAAACAAATTACATTACTTCCTGCACCGTGCAAATGTGTTAAGGCACTTAAAATGTTTATATTCTCATGTGTCACAGACAGACAGAGTCATAAAGCCCCATCTTCAGAGACTAGAAGGACAGGCAGTCCTGCAGCAGATGGTCTGGCCCCCACAGAGTCCTGACGAGCATCGTGCACTCAGTCTGGGATCACAGGAAGAGACAGGAAACCCTTCAAGAGCTGTGTACGTGCAAGTGTACCGAGGAAAACGAGCGCTGCTTTTCTCTTAAAAAAGCCAAAGCAAAGCAGGGTCAGGTCACAGCAGACTGATACCGACTTGATTTAGTTTTATTCCTGCTGCAGGTCTTCGTATTAAAAAGGTAGAGTCTGGAGTTTTGTTCGTTGCAGTTTGTAAACAAAACATTGAAACTGCGCTCCCTCCTCTCGGGCTAAGCAGCGGTTGTCATGACAACAAAGGAAAGAAATACAGTCCGAGAGAAGCGCTTAAGCCGTGGGCCGATAACCAACTGTCACCAACATCGGGAGCCTCCAGTGTTACGTTGTTACACCGTTGTGGTGAGTTGGGAAGACGGTGTTAGCGGCGGATGCTAACCGCTACCGCTAGCCGTAGTTAGCATCGAGCTAGCTCACCACAACGGTCCTCATACTTGTTACCAGTCGAGGCTTTAGTTGTCGGTGACGGTCGGGAATCGGTCCGCGGCTCCAGCGCTTCACTCAGACTGTATTTCTTTTTCTTTGCGGTCCTGACTGCTGCTGCTGAGAGAGAGAGAGACATGCTAACACTCGTTAGCATCAGAGACAGCTAGTGCGGCTAGCAGCCCTGAGCCTCCTACTCTGCTGCACGTAGCTGAGCTCCATCATTGGCCGGAGAGAAAACACTGACTCTCTCGCCATAGATCTATGCTCTCTCGCGACTCTCTCGCTCTCCACCCAGAAACATCCACATCCACGTTTCAAGTCTAATGTTTATTTTTGGACACAAAACTCAAGCTAACTGCTAAGCTACAAACTGTTCCTGGCAACAATCCTCGTTTTGCTTTTTCTGTTGAGTTATCTTTCAAAGTTTTGCACAGACAGTCAGACTGATGGTACTTTTCTTTACATTTCTTATGATAAGAATCAGAGAAGAACTCGTAGGCTATGCGGAGGTATAAGGACGGTTTCTTCTGCGGGCAGATCAAAAACACAAACTCGATATCAATGTCTTAATATCTAAACCGCAAAATAAACCATGGAGCAGTTTTAATTTATGCTTATGTAAATAGAAACCAGAAACCAGGCTACACCACTTTCCTTAATGTGGCCGACTATTTCAGCGCTCGGGGAACTCCCTGAGACGTGAGCAACTGTGCGGCAATAAATCTAGTTCATTTGCATTTCCCCAGCGCTACTGGTTCTCCAGCATTCCTCCTCCTCCTCCTCCTCTTCCTCCTCTTCCTCCTCCAGCGTCACCTCTGCTAACACTGTGGCGTGCGTGTCACGAATCAAACACACAACACACAAACATTAACGCCCTTTTGACACTTGCAGCCTCTCCCACGCCTCTCATGAGTTAATGTCTCACTCTCTCATCTCATTAAGTGTCATTTAGGAGGCGACAGTCAGTCATAATAAGTCAAAGTCACGCTCAGGAGAGGAGTTTCTGCTGAGAGATGAACAGAGGCAGAAAGAGAAAGGCTGCGTTTGGAGGCAGTGACTTCATACACCTGTGATGCAAAGCGTTTAAAGAGAGAGAGGCAAGTCTTCCCAAGTCGGTTTCGTGTCATTAGACCGTGCAACCAGACATTTAGTAGCATCAAACGGCTCATCAGAGACACACAGGTCAGACAACTGTACAGTAAGACTTCCCAAATAGATCCTGCATTTTTTAAAGCCTCCATGCAGCTGCCTCCAAACAGCTTCCAGAAAAAACCTCATTTACAAGCCGACACTTTCAACAACTGATCTCTGTTTGGCTTTTTGGCGCCGGCTGAACTGTGGATGTTCAGCTGACCTCACTGCGTCGCATCACGGCCAACGATCCTCCTCTTACTACTACTTCAGTCAGTCCGTTCCTGCAGGGCCACATGGGCTTCACAATAACGTGAAAATGCCGCGCTAAATTCTGAAAGAGCAAATTCCACTTAACATTTGGAGTATTACATTTGGGAAAAGAGAACCAGGAGATTACAAGGTCAGGAGAAAAATAGCTACATATTTCAAATAACGCTGGTGGACTGGCAGCTAAAAAAAAAGCCATCACCAGAAAATGGCTAAAAACTGATGCACCAACAATGGAGGATTGGGTCGAGGTAATGCTCATTTATAGAATGGAGAAGCTGACTTTCTCAACTAGACTAAAAACAGAGACTGGGTTAGTTTTGTGTCTCCATTGAGAGCAGACTTTGTGCAGTAAGGACACTGTGTATGGTAGATTACTGATCCCCTTGGTTCAGGCTACAAACTTGTTCATTGTTCATATGTTTATTATGTTTATACCCTCCAACAGGAGAAAATGGACGAGGTAAGAGAGGGGTGAAAATAAGGACAGGAGTGGAAAAAGTGTTTCTTTTTTCTTCAAATTTACTCTACGGTAACTTTCATTTCATTTTGATTAATTCAATTCATGGTATACATTCTACACATGGTTGCACATATTTACATAATGTACACATTGTCACCATGAATGAAAAGGAGCAGGATGAAGAAAACTTATAGTACCTGCCCCTCTCTGTTGTTATAATTACATTGGCTTACTTCAACACCAATATTATACTCTATTTCAAAATATTAAAGATGATGAAACATAGTAGTGACAAGAAAACAAACAAAATATTGTAGCAGTGGACACCACTTGTCTATCTATCTTTTCTTCCCTTCTTTTTCCTCTTTCTCCTTCTTCTTTTTTGTAGATGCTTATCTTTTCTTTTTTAAACATTTTTCTTAAACTGATAGCCTACATACTTGTACAACTTTTCAATTCCTTGCTTTGTGAACTTTCTTTGAGAATGTATGTTTATCTTTGTCTCTGCTCCCTGGTGGAGAAGTATAGGAATGTTTTATACTGTTGGAAAATTGTATATGTAAAATGTTGAATATTGATATGTGGAATAAAAAAAAATAAAGAAAGAAAAAGCCGCGCTAACCTGCAATGATCTGGGTCTCCGAAGAGGAGAAACAGCATCCGATATTTAATATGTTCTGGGAGAGAGAGAGTCCTGTGAGGTTTGGTGCTGCAGCTCAAACAAGTTAAAAAAAGAGACGTCCTGTGGAGATTTTCTGACCACCACCAACTAAGCTGTGTTTTTTTTAATGTTTCTATGTGTGGCTACTTGTTTTGGTTGCACACGGGAACACTGGTGCACGTGTGCGAGCAGCATGTTTGTGCCGCAGTTACACACTCTCCCCTGCCAATGGTTTTCGCACTTTCCCACGGATTTACAGGTGGTGGAAAGGTGTCAAGAGACACCGAGATGAGCCAAAATAAATTTCAAGGAAGACGACTCGTAGCCTACCGCTGCTGCTGCTGCTGGCAAGGAACACGAATATGAACGACACAGGAATCAAAATGTAAGAGAAGAAATGTTACCAAACTGTGAGACACTGTTAACACCGAGGCAGCCTCAGACAGCCGCTCATTTAAACTTGTGATATTTTCATGTCACTGTACTTCTACAGCAGCAGAGCTTTTAAGAAAAATGAGTTATGCAAAGTTTTTCAGGCATAATGAGCCGTTTCCACTTCCTCTAACGTGATAATTTGCTGCTTTAGTTTGACATCAGATGCTTTTCTCTGGCTCAGTAAACTGGATCTGAACCGTTTTAATCATTTCATATTGTCAGATCAGACAAAATGCCAAATGTGTGGACGTTTCTGAGACACTGTGATGGAGATTTTCTCACATTTTAACAACAACCAAATGATAAATCATGAACAGACTCAGCTGATTAATTAGTTGTGATAATAGTCAATGGTTATTTTTGTTAAAGGGATAGTTCACCCACAATTCAAATTGCACTCATTATCTACTCACTCTCATGTCGACTAAGGGCTGGGAGAAGTTTCAGAGTTATCTGGGGGTCTCCATATAACAGTTGCAAATGGATACCACTTTTCTTCGTAACAAAAAGACACACCAAAAAACATCCAAACATCCTCCATGCTGCTCGTATGTAATGTCCATCTTGTATTCCAATTTGGACGAACCAGGAAGAGGAGCTTCCGCTACAAACAAGCTTGAAATATAGACTTTACTTAATTTTTTCGGAACAATTTCTCATGTTGGGGCTTCAATACAAGAGGGACATTACATACGAGCAGCATGGAAGTATTTGGATGTTTTTTGGTGTGTCTTTTTGTTACGAAGACAGTTGGTATCCATTTGCAACCGTTATATGGACATGCACTGCTACGCCGAGACCCCCTGTAACTCAGAGAAGCCACGGAGGACTCTGAAACTCCTCCCAGCCCTTAGTCGACATGAGGGTGAGTAGATAATGAGTGAAATTTTAATTTTGGGTGAGCTATCCCTTTAACATTTTATTATACAACCAGTGTATGACTATGTATTTGGTTGGTTGGTCCCCTATACAAATCCTATACACTCACACTGAGCTACATCCTCTTTGTAATGATAATGAAATGTGATTTATCCATTCAAACAGCAACATTAACATCCTACAACTGAGAGTTTGACCCTTCTTTATATTTTGTTGTCAATTTTACAATAATATTTTACTATACTGTCATAATGTATATCGTCCTGTGAACCTCCACATCAGGCACATCTGCTTATTAAATGTTAATACAACATATGATCCTACATTAAGCGACCTCCTCTTCTGCTAAACTCTTATTTTCCGTATCCAGTTTCAGTTTGTTGCAGCAGCCGTTTAATTTCCCCACACAGAAATTAATCATAAAACACTTTATTGTTCCTTGTCACGGTTTCTGCTGCGAGACAATAAATCCACAGATCTGACGTGGCGCTCGACAGGTTAACTGAGGTGCAGATAAATGATTGTCTCTGTCTCTGTCTCTCTCTCTTTGCTTAAAGGTGTGTCAATGTGATTTACGCGAGTCTTAAACAATTAAGACCCTGTGAAATCCGTGTTGCGCAGACTTCACAACTCCAAATTTACCATCTCGAGGCGTCTTGATCCTGCAGAAAGGAACAACACAAGAGCTGTTTACCGAGCTCGTCTTCCTGCCTGCGTGTGTGTGTGTGTGCGCTGACAAACCGAGAGCCTCCAAGTCTCCGAGCTGCAGGAGGCAAATGGATTTCGACACTGAGATGGGGCGAGTGCGCAGATTGATCATCTTTGCCATTTGAATAATCAGCTTAGTTGCGTGGTGAGAGTGCAACGCACGGAGAGCACAGCACACTGTCACCGTCTTATAATAATAACACATAAAGGTCATCGCTCCAGTTGCTGCAACTCTGGATCATCTGATAGTTCAGAAACTTTACTCACACTTTGCTCACCAGCTGTTTGCGGCCTCAAATGTCAGCGTGGACCATTCGCACAATGTGGACTTCAATATCCAGAAATCCTGTAGCAGCTGACTGATTTCTTTTGCTGTGAAGCTTAAACTGTGTCAGAGGGTGCAACGACACTCACTCTCTCTCTCTCTCTCTCTCTCTCTCTCTCTCTCTCAGCTGTTTGTATTTCACTCACAGGTTCAGATTTGTGGCTCTGTCGGCAGATAAATGACCAGACCTGGCAGGACAATTTCATTTCGGGGGCAAATGGGGCTGAATCTTCCGACATCCTCGTAGTAGTACCGTGTGATCTGACTGTAAAATGGGCTTTTCTGTTTGTTTTTGTCACTGCGAGGATTGATAATTATTGAGGACAGGATGTGGGAGCCTGGGAGGGCTCGAGCGCCGGCGGTCATAAACCTATCAATAGTCATTTTATGATGGCGGAATTGGACTGGAAGTCAGAAATTAGGTTTTTTTTCCAGGACCAAACTAGTCATGCCTACATTTAAAAGCTTCATGCAGGAGGAAGAGCTTCAATATTTGGTGGGACTGTCCAACTTTATATGGTTTACAATTTCTGTGTTGCAAAGAAATATAAACTTCGAGAGAGCCCATCCAGACGGATACGGCTTTAATGAATCCACCCACGTTTTTTTTTATCATTTCGGCGTATTGTCCAGACGGAAACAGCGTTTTTAGGGTGTGAAAACTGTATTTTTTGGGAAAACAGGTCCCCGAGTTGGAAAATCTGAAAACGCCACCCCAGCGTTTTCATGTAGAACGACCTGTCCACCTGTCCGTTAGTGAGGTAACTGCACACATGTGTTTCAGACTGTTGCCTGGACAAAATAAGACAAGTGCATCGCTTACTCACTCGCTCGAGCTCGACCTTCTGTCGGCAAAGTGACAGTGGCAGCCGAGGAAAAACACATTCGCAAACTAACTGTTAACTGATAACAATAATAACTTTGAGCGATTAATACTATCGTTGTTAACACACATGCAGACTTACACTTGTGCCTTTAGTCATATTTTGCAGCAAAAAGTTACACAGGAGGACTTACAGGATGTGCCAGTTACATAGTGTAGTCCCATGAAGACAAACGTACATGGACATAACAGTGCTGCGATAAAAAAAATAATATATAGCCTATATTTAAAAAAAAAGGACGTAGCTGTTCTCCAGCCGGTTCACCTGCAGGAGCCTCTGCTGTCCCTCTCTCTTCAGCCTGGTGTTTGGCTGCACTTTGTATAACAACAGTTCAACATTGTAAGACCTAGCTGCTAATGCTGCTCAGCTGTAGCACCGTGTGTGTTTTATAACGGCAGAAAAATCCAAAAACAACTACGTCAATCGTCCTCTGGGCACAAGCCTAGTCACAGACACTCAATAGAGCATTTGAACCAAGTTTGACCCTTTCAGCTACCGTATTCAAAGATGGCGATGCAACATGGCAGCCACCGTGGTTGCACCAGCTTCCTATGTATTTGTAAACAACTCATTCTAAGCTACGAGACAGCTTTCATTTGTATACGATTGTGATGGATGGTGATAGACGTTGGTAAATACGTATTTATGAAAGCAATATTACACACTGTACCTTTAAACCGTGACGTCAAGGTCTATTAAAGCTTTTTTTTTTGTTTCCATTAGCTTTAATTGGAATTTCACAAGAAAAGAAATGTACCTATTATCTAATGCATGGAAATATACATCAACGCTGCAACAAATGTACACAGTCGGGCATATTACAGCACAACTACTACATAAAAATTGAGTCTATTTTTCAAACACATACTTTTGCCCTTGAGACTTATGTTTGAAAAGACATTTTCCAACTCATAGCTCAATGTAAAAGTTTGTCCGTGCCTCTGTAAGACAGCTTTCTTGAATTATTAGTTTGAGAAGTACTCCCTTTAAATTCAGACCAACACAGCCAGCCAGACACTTTACAACACTTATAATAAACTGTCATCCGGATTCACTTCAGGTCACAGTCTCGCAGAGATGAATGTCTCCGAGTGAGAGTCAACAGTCTGACGGAAACACTGCATTAAACAACCGACATGTCTTATTTCTGTGAAATCAGAAAAGCAGAGACAGTAAAACAGTATTTATGCTCAACAGGAGTGGATGTATTGGTGCAGAAGATGACGGGGACAGAGTTCAGAACCGCATCCTCGGGGGAAATCGATCACAACAATCCAGTGATGACAAAAAAAAACTATCTATCAGTCAAAATGCAGGTTGTTTTCACTCTGAAATACCAGTTATTTGTGACCAATCTTCTTCTGGTAGGTGTTTAAATGCAATATTGACACAAACTAAGAGGGGGACATTGTAGTGGAGTAAAAAAGGCATCAATCAATAATGAGAATAGTGGAAAAAGAAACGAGTCGGTCGGCGAAGACATAATTAATCAGCAATCACTTTAAATGATTTACAAAGTGTAAATACTTAACGACTCTAAGTTTAAGCCTCTCTAATGTGATTACTCACAGTTTTTTCCCTCTGTATTATGTCACAAACGAAGTCCCTTTGGGGCTTTCTAGCTTTTGTTCAGACAAATTAAGCAATCAGACATCAACACAACAGGCTCTTGGATCTTGCAGCGGCCATTTGTCCTTATTTTCTGAAAATTCTCAAGACTAAGAAAAGGTTCGGCTAAATAAAAACAAGAACACTTCAGTGCTGTTAATTCCTCTGAAACATGTGGGCAGCGAAGGCAGATCTGAAGGCCTGATTGCCTCGATATTTTCTTTTTTATCTCGGATTTTGAAAGTTAGTCTGTGGTTTCCAGAGATGCTCGGTCAGACAAGGCAGTGCATTCAGTTTTTATCAGGGAAAAAAAAAAAGCAGCAGCAGAAACAAAAATAGCCAAGGCAGGAACATTTTAGAAAGACTGACCGGCTCTTTTGTGCAGCCGCAAGAAACGACTCCAGTAAAAATATCATCCGTGGCTGTCGGCTAAGCCTCTGAGAATTTATTGGCAGGAATAAAATACAGATGCAAAAGGCAGACAGGTACACGAGCTTTAGAGATGCAATGAGGCAGGTGAACATCAAATAAAGTGACACTTCTGTCAAACCCAAGTGCCATTTGCCACAACTAATACCAGAGGACGACACTAAATCACAGCCGAGTCCCAGGCCAGCTGAGTGAGAATTCACAGTTTAGCTGAGCTGATTTATTCATTTATGAATATTACAAGGACCCTGTCAAATTTTTATCATGACTCACAATGTACTACTCCAAAAGGATGAGGCCAAGATAGGCATTTTAATATCCAGATGAGTCAGCGAATTCATCAGTGTTTGAATAATGGCAAAAAAAAAGAAAAAGAAAAATGGATAAAACTGTAAAATCCCATAAAACAGCTGAACTTTGTTCCAACGCGATGAACTCAAGCATGAAATGTTGATTATGTTTCTCAGTACCACTTATTTAAAGCGGCGAATGATAAAACATTAACATTGGATTAAATGGTCTGGAATGTAAAATAAGTCACTGGGGGAGAGAAAATGATCAAGCTAATAAAATGTGCTTTTTAGCCACTGTGGTTGAAAAAAAAAGCACATTTACTCTAAGGTTCAGTCTAAACTTGTGCCTAGTATCACCAGGCAGATGGTATTGATGAATGAAGAACAATAAATACCAATAAGCCATACTGTTGGCTACAGCACCACGTGGTTGGCACGGGTTCATACGGGTTAGCAACTGGTATTGTGAATAAAGAATTCAGCTGCTATAGAAAGAAAGTGAACTGTCTGTTACTGTAACACCACAACTGTCCGCCTTGCTAAGTGACAGTGAGTCAGATAGCTGTATGACCAGTGTTGCCAACTCCTTAGTAAGGGAAGTCGCTATTGTCTGTCCTAAAAGTCGCTGGAAAAAGTTGCTAAATGGCGCCATCGCCCCAATTTGCATAATTGACAGGCTTTTAATTAATCTTGAACAAATCTTATGCTCAGCAAAAATGGGGAAATCCTCTCAAAGTGTTTTATTCTTACTGTTTAAAGCCCCAGTACGGAGCTTTTAACTGGATACGCAAAAGTCTCTGGTTTCTGCTGATGTGTCTCTGTTACCTACAACAGCAAATGAGCCCATCAGTGTGAAGATACGCTATTTCTAAGTAGTCTAATTCTATACCTCTGGAAGGCATGGTCGGGTCGGACCACTGACAAAACGATATGAATAGATACAATACTACGCACGCTGCAGATAGACAAACGTCTTCATGACAGTGGGAAATGCAGTCTTCAATCCGCCGCTTTCGTCCACAGGGGCCGCCAAAATCAACACTAAATGAAAAGTCTGTACAGGGGCTTTGAAAGAGTAAAAAGAGTCGAAGGAAAGAGCCGGATCTGCAGCACGCACTCATTTAGGAGTTGAATCGGCACCAATTAAACTTCTTCTAAATGAATGTGCTAATTAAATTCTCTTTCGCTTTCACGTCGGAGTCTCCGAACACCAGAAAAGTCTCCAACAACACCGGAAAAAGTCGCTAGATTTGTTGCTAGTCGCTTTTGACAAAAAAAAACAAAAAAAAGTGGCCAAGAGGATTTGGGAAGTCAAAAGATTTAGCGAGAAGAAAGTCGTCAAGCTGGCAACACTGCCTAGCTCTCTGTCAGTTAGAAAGCTTGCTGGCTCCAGGATGTGGATGATGATGAAGACTGTGTATTTGTCCTGGAAAAACACTTTCAGAAACTACTCAGGTAGGAATAATTTTGTTTTTCTGTGTCTTTCTGCCTCAGTTACAGGGATTAGAGAGCGATTTCAGACACAGCTTGGCTTTTTTTGTTTCCTCCAAGATCAGCACCAGGAGTGTTTGTTATCGATCAACAATGCAAATCTGCACTGAAGTCAACCTTGACAGAGAAGATTATCAGAGCTTACACGAATTGAAACGTAAACACTAGCGATATTTTTTGTTTACTCGCTCAAAGTTTGTTCAGGCTAATTCAGTTCAGTTGTCTGCCGTAACATGTTTTGCCTGTGACACAGTAACCTACATTTTCAATCCAGTTACTACCTCACCAGTTTATTTAAAACCTCATTGAATAGATCTAGTAGATATTTCTCTCCAGTTGACCTTCGTTGTGTCACCAAATATGGCTGCAGGGACTGTGACATAACGGAGCAGCCGGTCGCCTCTTTCATTTATTTAAATACAGACAGACCAGTCGAATGTCATGTGAAATGTTAAAGGGATAGTTCAACATTTTTGGCAAATTGGCCCCATTTCCATAATCCCTATATTCATAGCAGTAGGTTCGTTACCTTTAATTGTCGGTGCAAGCTTTTTTTTTTAGAACGGCGGAGCAGAGCCGCGAGCTGCTCAGAGCTACGCTACAGAGGCTCATGGGATTTCTTGGTTTCCCTCATCAAACTCATCAAATACACAATCCAACAACTCCAAAACGCTCTGGCGGACAAGTTGTGACCTGCACATTCACCACGCTATGAGATAATAACAGAACGTTACCAGACAAAGTTGTTTTAAAGGCAAATTCATGCAAAACCGCTGATGCGTGTTGCCTTCAGGGACAGTTTTTCAGCAAGCAGTCTCTGTATTTGCCTCTAAAACAACTCTGTCTCATAACGTTCTGTTATTATCTCATAGCGTGGCAATTTGTGCAGGTCACAACTTGTCCACCAGAGCGTTTTGGAGTTGTTGGATTGTGTATTTGATGAGTTTGATGAGGGAAACCAAGAAATCCCATTAGCCTCCGTAGCGTAGCTCTGAGCAGCTTGCGGCTCTGCTCCACCGTTCTAAAAACAGCTTGCACCGACAATTAAAGGT
This sequence comes from Trachurus trachurus, assembly GCF_905171665.1. Taxonomy (NCBI): domain Eukaryota; kingdom Metazoa; phylum Chordata; class Actinopteri; order Carangiformes; family Carangidae; genus Trachurus; species Trachurus trachurus. The sequence continues at coordinate 9,058,168 of NC_139895.1, read as the reverse complement.
AACACACCTACTGCTATGACTATAGGGATTATGGCAATGGGCCAATTTGCCAAAATGTTGAACTATCCCCTTTACAGTAAGTGAAGGGTTAGGGAGGACTGGGTGAGTTGTGCGCTCAGCCTCACGTACCTTTGAGATGAGCTCGTCGTGATTGGCCAAGTGCGCCCGGCAGTGGATGCAGCTGTATGTGCGGTGGCAGGACGGCAGGTAAGCCTGGAAGGTCTTCGACTTGGTCATCTTCACCATGTCAGTGGGGCCGGGCTCCTCACTGGTGTCAGGGCTGGCACTGGAAGAGTTGCAGCTCTGCTGGACTTGCTGACAGAAGAAACACTGGAAGATGCAAGCAAAAGCCGTCGTTGTTGTGGAGTGGGTGTGTGGCACGCTCCACACAGACACCACAGGAGAAAATCAAACCTGCGGGAGGAAAAGAGAAAAAAAAAGAAAAAGAGAGCTGTGGTGAGAGGCATGTTCCATATTTCCTATTTTTAGACCTCATGATCTTGATTGCATTACCAATATAAACACAGTTCATTTGCCGAAGCAATCATTTGATTACAATCATCTATTATGTGATTACAATCGCATGTTGTTGACTGCCATCATGGCTGCAAGGTGCTGTACTTAATACCATAACAAGCCAAACAAACCCTTTGTTTATACTGTATGAAGACACACACAACATGCTTCACTTGGTACCGAACAATTTTTCCATTCATAGTTTATGACAGGACAGGAGGAGCACCTCCTTGTTTATTCTGTCCCAGTGGGCCGATAGATGGAGGATGAGATTACTGCGGCTGAACAGATAAAGATAAGGAGTTTTTTACTTTATTCGTCCGTCCAGACCATCAACCAATTTTTCATAAAGGAAATCCCTCACACAACAATCTGTGATATGCCTTTACCTTAAAGTAAACCTGAATAATAATCATTGTCTTAAAGGTGTTCAGAAATGGCCGTTTGTCCTGTTTGTCGCGCCGAGTTTCCACGAGTTGCCGCACGAGTTTACCCGATTAGTCGTTATCGAGCGGGCGGGATATTCAATGTTTAGGGCGAGACCGAGCTCCGTGTGTGTGTGTGTCTCAGACGAATCGTGAGCAACGTGACGCATAATCCGTGTGCCTGCATTATCCAATGCGGAAAAAAACTTCCCCACTTTCATCCCGGATTTAGTCGAAAATAGAATTTTGCAAAAAAGTTTGGGCTACATCGTCTGATAGATGAGTTATTACACAAATTTTATGACCCATAGTGGAATCAAATAAATTTTTCTTTTCTGTACAGCTTTAAAGGGGAACTATGCAAGTCTGGTCGCTTTCCCGCTGTTTTGCTAACCCTCCTCTCGGCCATGTGCATTTTTCTACAACGAAGGCGGCGAGAAACCAGTCAATAGAGCGGTAGATAACATTATATGTCGTATACGATGTTACAATGTGTATATTTGTGTAGTTTAATCTGTCATAAACAAGAGATTACAGGTTACGGGGCGCGTTTGAGATGAGAGCTGGGACACCGGGTCGGAGGATCTGATCTTACAAGTTTGGTTTTCAGCCAAGAGATGGTAGAGAGTTTCCATTCTCCCTGTAACAAGTTAAAGCAGAAGTAAGCGATCCGGTTGTTTTTCTGACTTCTTGTCAGCCGATGGAGTAGCAGTCCCCGCCCTCGTCATGGATCTATTGGTCCTCGTCCCTACGTCACCACATTCACGCGCATCCCTTGGCTGCACACACAGCCCTTCATGCCGTTCTCTCTCCTCATTGGATAAAGGTTGTAGGATACAAGGAAAGTTTTCTCCTCGGCTTACAGCAGAGCAGAGTGACAGACAGACCCGTGTTTCGGACCAAACACTCTATGTAAGTGATTGCTGTCGGAAGATACAACTATTTAAGACTTATATTAACACAAACATTCCGCTTACTTGCTTACTGCTTTAAACCATTTATTAAACTATCACACTTACTCCAAAGCTGTTTCATTAAGGTAAAAAATGTATCTTGGTTAAGCGACAAATCCTGCATAGTTCCTCTTTAAAGTCATAAACAAACAAAAACTGGAAACAGCACAAACCCTAAAAACAACCTCATACAGCGAGAGATAAAAAAAAAAAAAGCATCACCAAACAGGCACACGCTCTGAGAGAATCAGCTCCACAGAAACAAATGCATACCAGCTCCGTTCATACACAACACAGGACGGACTAGAATAGCCGATGAGACAATGCAGCCAAGACACAATGACTGTGTGACCTTTTACAGGCACTCGCCGATTGACAAAAACACCTCTGCAGGTGTATTAACAAAACTATGCCAGACATCCCCACAATGAAGGGACCTATTCACGCTCCCACTGTTATTATATACGGCCTTTGACGTGTTAAGAATTTGAATGCCACCTTAACTATTTATGATGAACATGCAAATCTAATCCTCATTTCACATCGACTGCAACTGAAATGACTCTGTGAAGCACTTTTTACTGCCATTTTTATTGCAGTTCAGAAATATATGCACTTTAAAAAAGGCATAGATTCTCATCATATTTATTTATTTATGATATTTTATTAACTAATTTAAGTAAATCTTGCCTTGTATCCTATTTATTCTCCCGTTTTTTACTTTTAAGCGAAACATTATCTGGTTTTTATGTATGCAAATGCATGAAAATGACTAATATTAAACTGAATCTCAATCTGAATCATTACAAAGAACCAGTTATGTTTTATATCACCCATCTCTGTTTTTTTCCATAGTTGCCATGGTCTCCATGCTGCCCATTTTATGACCCTTTTATTCATATTATCTATTGAATTATCGTTATTAAAAAAGTCCAGTGCACTGAGGTAACAGTTGGTAGCATCTTATCTCAGTGGACAATGACGTCTTAAGGCAACAGAGGCGTCTGTTCAGTATTTTAAATGACACTTCCCTGTACGGATGCTTTTAACGATTTCGACAAAGCTGCATTATTAGTTGACTTCTTTGCCGCATGGAGCAAACATTTTAAAACACTGACATATCGAGGCCTTGGGAAGTTGTTGGTATTGTGTGTGGATGGCTGCATTAGCAAACACTTGATTATCACCCTGCAGTGCAGACACAGAGCGACATCAGCACTCAGAGGCCGCTGGAAAGTGAGATTATGTAATTTAAAAAATAAAAAAACACAAAAACAGCAGCACATTAATCCTCTTAGAAATTAAAAGTTGAATTAAAAAAAACAAAAAAAACATTGCTATATTAAGTTCACCTTGTGATTTTTCTGACGTAAGAACCGGCTTACGGTGGCCAAATGTACGCTATTTTAGTCAGACGTTGTTTAATCGCCCATAATTAGGACTTGATGATCCGCCTCTGTTTGTGTTGCTATGGTTACACAGGTTTGAGATTAACCATTGTCCTTGTGGCCAGAGCCATTGCTGTTCAAAAACTGTTTTTAAAAAAGTTAGAAAAAAAATAAAAATAGCTCCCTCCCTCCCTCTTCAAGCAGCATTTAAAATGTGGCTCATGCATCTTTAATAAGCATCATTAAGTTATAAGGCACCACACATACAGTAGTTCTTCTTAGATATAAGCTATATTACTAAAGATTTACACCCCATTACCTCCCAGTTGTGATGTCTGACATGTTTGTAGCTCACAGTAAAAGACATAACACGGCGTACGGTCGACAAATCTGCCCTGAAACTGGATAAATGCTGTTAAATAACAATATAAAACCTTAAAGATTTTGAATTACACTTCATAAAACGCTAGCTGCAAGACACTGCATCAGTAAGATAGTGAATAAAATCAGATGCTTGTTGGCATAATCTGACTATGACTCACTAACTTCTAAAAAAAACTAATAAAAAAAAGAGTGAAACGTTAAAACTCTTTATAATAGATAAAGCTTTTGAGGCTGTAAAACTTTTAAAACACTTTTCCCACTAATGTCTCCCTGTTGCTCGATTACAGAGTTGGTGTTTTCCCACAAGCAGCAGATTAATGAAATCTGTAGCCTACCGGTTTCGCCGTTTTACATTTGAACAGAGCGATTCAATTAAGGAAAATCATTACTGTCTGTGCACCTCACAGGCTGCATTGCAGTGTTGCTGCTGCTGCTTTTACTTAAGTGAAGTGTGTGTGAGCAACTTTCAATGTCTGCATTGTTCTCTCCCAATCACCTGTCAGTCAAACACCGAGAGGCGGGACTTTGACTGTGACTCACGGCTCCTCTGCTGTTGACTGGACTACATATAGGTGGTGCTGTTGGCTTCAAACACTGCTTATATTTACTTCCAACACACACACACACTTGACTGGAGCTTCTTCTCCAAAGCGAACAACAACAACATACAAGAGGATTCAGGGTTTGTTTATTCTGCTTCACATTGACTCTCAGCCATAAATATTAGGGGCGTGCCAAAAAATCGATTCACATAAGAATCGTAATTCTCATTTAATACGATTCAGAATCGATATAAAATGTCCCAAGATCGATTTTTAAAAATAAAAAAAATGAAACAAATTCTAAGGAAAATCCATTTCCTTAGAATTTGAAAGGCAGCATGTTTAACTGAACTATTTTTTTTTTAAATAAAGAGGCACTTTAATAAGTGATATTGCTTTTATGCAACAGTTTCAACAATTCCATCCAAGCATGGATAAATGTTTAAAACTCAATAAATGTGGAAAAAGACACTTTAGTCATTCTGTCTTGCAAAGCAGACTGGAGTAGATCATGAGGATCCTTTGCACACCGATAGACTGAAGCAGAAATCATTATGAATCAAATCGTTTTGAATCGAAACTCGATTTCGAATCGAATCGTAGCCCAAAAATCAGAATCAAATTGATTCCCAGCCCCTGATCTTGATCTTTTTGAAAGAGTTAGTGACTGACAACACATGACAGTCACTGTCAGTGTTACAGCTTCTTCTACTGATCCACAACCAGGCATTAAAATGAAGGAAAAAACAACTTTTTGCATTTAAATACAACATCTACTGCAGCTCACAGGCCCGACAAAGACAAAACAAAACACAGGTTCAACACAAAACAAAACAATAACCCTGCATCCCAGAGAGTGAAAACAACAATGAAAACGAGGTTTGAGCTTCAGCAGCAGCAGCAGCAGCAGCAGCAGCAGCAGCAACAGCAGCAGCTCTACTCTGGAAGTTTCCAGTGGAGCTCAACAACGTGCTGCTGCTGCTGCTGCTGCTGCTGCTGCTGCTGCTGCTGCTGCTGCTGCTGCTGCTGCTGCTGCTGCTGCAACAGGAAGAGCAGCGCCGAGACAGAAGCCAGCAGCCAGACGAGAAAACAAAGGAGCTTCCGCAACTCAACAGGAAGCAGCCGTGACGTGACGCTGAGCATGGCTGCTCTGCAAACACACACACACACACCAACACACCAACACACAAAGACTAAAACACTGCTGGGAAAAAGGTGGGAAGGAGCCATATTTACATACATACTGTTGTATAATCTGCACAGGTGCCTGAGCTATAATCCCGGTATGAAAAGGACAAAATCCCCCTCCATGAATTAGCCCAGTTTAACCTCGGTGGCACGTGTGTGTTTGTTTGTGTTTGTGTGTGCTTGATTATAATCACACACTTGATTATAAGTGTGTCACACCTCAGCATCATCATCATCATCATCAATCAGCTTTGTGCAGTGCGTCCATAGAGAGTCGTATAGGTTGTCGCCAAATAAGGAGAAGCAGAAGCAGACATGAAGTCTGCACCATGTGTGAAGTGAAACTATTGGTTGGTTTGTTGTGTGTTTCTGTGTTTGTTTTGGTCCCTCGTGCTGACTTCAAAGTGTCTGACAGCGCGTGGGGTTTTTGTTTCCCACTTTTTAAGATGCTACTTTGCATTTTCCCCATTTCATTTTTTTTTCCCCCATTACAACAACAAAAAAAAACACTTCAAAAACAACACAGGAGCGTTTCCTGCCAGCTGAGCTCGTGTCTCTTTTGTCTCCAGCCTTCTTCTTCCTCCTCCTCCTCCTCCTCCTCCTCCTCCTCCTCCTCCTCCTCTTCACCTGCACCAGGTTCAGTTTACACATAAATACTATTGTTGTTTAGAGGTGCAATAAACATATAAAAACAACACAACAGCAGCAGGTTGGAGTGGACAGGTTGAACCCAGCAGGAACAGCTGACACTCAAAGTGAGCAAAGTGAAAACAAAGACTGTGCGTCTGAACAGGAAGAAGCAGCAGCAGCAACAACAGAGTCCAAAGACAAAGACTCCGCTCCAAAAAAAACTGCACATTTACGACATAACATGCGTTCAAACATGATTTTCTACAAACTAAACAAGTTAATCTTGACATTTGAGCCCTTTGCAACATCGCTGCTTCCTCATTTCCCTCCACCTCCTCTTTCTAAAAAATGTGTTTATCCCCCCCAACAAAGAGCAACGAACGACGCCAGCTCAAATGCAACAGTGTCGTTGCGCCTCATGCAGTCAGGCAGTCAGTGAACGCAACACGACACCAGACAACCAGAGCTTTCTTTCTTTATTATCATTATTATAATTATTATGTCGTGTGTGTTAACTGTTTCTTTGTTTTGGAGGTAAACATTGCACTGTCTGCTGCTGTGTTATAGCTACTCACCACCTGGATCAGAAGCAGCTTGGAGGAAAAAAACAGCTTGCCGTAGCACGAGAGAGATGTTTTCTTTTTCTTTTCTTTTTTTTGTTTTGTGGTTTTTAAGTTAAAATGAATGATTGTCGTCGTCCCAGGTTCTGGTCCATGGGTGCTGCTGCCAGATGGGAACTTATTGTTGTGTCCTTTGGGTGCTGACGGATCTCATTTTTCCCCAACACGGGCTTTTGTTGTGTCTTTTGTGTGCGTAATGGACTGGCCTGGTTACTTTGGTACGAAAACGTCACCACGTGGGAGGGAAACGCAGCTTTGAGCGACGGCGCGCGCGGCCAATCGGCGGCTGCGCTGCCTTCAGGCTCCCGTGGGAAAGATGGAAACCAGGTTTATTTTTGGTCCTCAGGTGAAAATAAAAATGTTTTTTATGTTGCTTTCATTCAGTTGAAGCTTCATAATGTAGTTCTGTTCTTTCTTTGTCTCCCCACAACTGGTTAATTTCTCCTCAATGTAATTCTTTTGATCACCGATCATCGATCAATCATTAAAAGTAGGCTAATTCACAAGCAAAAAGTCAAAGTAGCCTATACTTGATGGATTTACATAATCAAATCAGAGGCTTTACTGTTGGTATCTTGGTTTGGCATTATAGGTTCAACTGAATATTTTGGGTTTTGGTTGCTGGTTAAACAAAACAAAACAAAACATTTAGGCTAATGACACCATCTTTGCTCACTGACACAATGTTGTGAAGTTTTAGACCAAACAGTTTAATGGAAATCAAATGATGATCTGAAATAGATGCTCTACTTTTTAAGGATGGAAAATCAATAACATGTAATCAATAAAAGTCATGTTAACTTAAAATAGTAAAGTTATTCTTAATGTAAATCATCTCCATTGGCTCCTACTTGGTTGTTCAGTTTGGATGGAAGTCATGACAGCGCTGCTTTTGTGTGCCACCTGTATATAAAAGATCCTTTGAGTTTTTTTTTTTTTTTTTTCCTTGAGGTTTCAGGTTGTTGACTTTGGCATTAAAGACATTTTTAAATTGAGGTCAAATATGTCTGATGTTCCTTAAACGCCTCACAGTAGTGCAGCAGCACATCTGAAGTGTCTTTGTGTGTGAGCTAGCTTTGACAAAGTTGAGGATAATTAACTACAGGTAACAAATAATGTAGAATATCCTGTTTTCATAAGGACGAGGGTCTTCTGCAAGTTATTGTTTTGTTGTCGCCGAAGCAGCTTATTTCCCTGGCGACGTGAACGCGCCACTGAGGGAAGGCGGGAGCGCGCACATACCCGGATGTGTAAATAAATACAAGATGAGAACAAAAATCTTTTTTTTGTCCTTTCCAAACACGTTGTTTTCCCTTTGTCAAGTTTATTTTTCCACCTGCAGCTCCTCCCTGTGTGAGTCACGTTTGGTTTTCAGCTGATTTTTCACTCAAATTATGAACTCATATATGATTAATATCCTGATTAATTGGTCTGTGGGTTGATTAAAAAGGACATTCGCGGGGGGTAAATCCAGATAATATAAGAAAATAAAAATTCCTCACGTGTTTATATCAAACAAATAAAGCGGTTGGTTTGATGTTACAGGGGAATAAACAGCAGAAAGGTCAATTAAAAGTCATCACGGACACAGAGGAGGAACATTAAGGGATTATTTCAGGATGAAAAACAATCACACAGGTTTTGCGCCAAAACACACACACATACACACACAAAGAGAGAGACTCACTCACACACACACACACACACACACACACACACACACACACAAAGAGAGACACACACACACATACACACCCTGATCATCAGTTCATTTCAGAAATAGATCAATGGATTTCTGGAGTATTTCTGGAGCCTTCAGACAAAACTAAACTGACATTGAATTATTATTATTATTATTACGATCAAAACAGAAGCCTGATCGCCTCTTCCCACCTCCTCCTCTTCCTCCTCCTCTTCCTCCTGCTGCACTGTTTATGTGTCAGCAGCACTGACTGCATCAACCGGACAGACCCACATCTGTTAACATGATGCCATGAATGATGATGATGATGAATAATAATAATAATAATAATAAATAATAAGATATAAATGTATAAAAAGGCTAAAACATTCAACACAACACAACACAGAATCTGGTACCTACCACCCAAACAACAGCCTGCCCTTGTTGTCCTGACGTTGAGGACGCGCGTCAGCCTGAAGACTACAGCAACAATTCATCTGTTGTTGTAGTTGTGTTTTTATTGATTATTTTATATAGATTATTACTATTATTATCATTATTATTATTATTATTATTATTATTACTATTCACTGCCTTTGTTGACAACTCGGCAGCTGCAATACCTCGAAACCCTGCTGGAAATGTGTTGTTGCTTCACCACCACGAGAGGAGGAGGAGGAGGAGGAGGAGGAGGATGCATGTAAACATAAGCGTTATGAAATCCATCCTTTCACTGTGTTTTTGTCGTCCCCTGTTCACGTGGCATTTTAAGCCCCCCCTCCTCCTCCCCTCTCTCTCTCCTCCTCCCCTCCTCCTCCTCCTCCTCTTCACCATCACCGACAAAAAAACTGACCGAGATCTGCGGCCAAACGGACGGACGCACAGAGGAGGAGGAGGATGATGATGATTGTAAAGGAGGAGATGGGACAAATCATCCTCATCTGAGCCACTGCTATTGTTTTTGGTTTTTTTTTTTATCCGTTTGCGCTTGAATGCAACACGAAGATCAAATTGCACAACGCGTGTTTCATCAAAGACAGACAGACAGACAGAGATGTTGTTGTAACGCTATATAGGCTAATGAATGTAAGAAGATTATTACAGCAGGCCCATACAGACAGACAGTTACATAAAGTGTCACCACCACCACCACCACCACGCTTTAACTTTCCACTGGCTGCACAGCACAGCATATTCAATAAGTGGGAGTTTTTCATGCATTTAACAGTTCAGTTGGTTGTGTTATTATTGTTGCATGCACATTTGCAGAACCAAAATACAATAATCCTGGGATAAATAAAGGATAAAGAAACTCTAATTCCCATGGTGCAGCGGGGAACAGCAACAAAATGCTTTAAAAGTGACAAAATAAAGGCTGTAAACTCACTACAAAGCATGTCACATTGAGATGAGTGTGTGTTGTTATTATTAAAGTGAGTATTCAGACCCCAACATGTGTGTATGTGTGTGTCCTCCACCTCCAGCCACACTCACCCCAGGAACACTTCGCCTTCCCCCCGTGTGGAAACCAAAACAACCCGATGACGAACCCGTATCCGCTGGAGATGCAGGCGCGTAGACGGTAAAGTAAAAATAAAAATAAATAAATAAAATTAAAAAAGAAATAAAGTAGTAGTAGTAGTAGTAGAGACACCTTCACGGTCCCATAGGTCGAGTCGATGGCCACTAAAAAAAAGTCTCCAGCCGCACAAATAATGTGTCCTCCGCGGTGGATCTGCTGCTGCTGCGATGCGTTCATGGACCGACGCTGCTGTGGTTGCTGTTGTTGTAGTTAAACCGTGTTTAGAGATCTCCGGCTCGGGTTGTTCCTCCAGAAGAGACCCGCCGTCGGTGGGTCAGAGTCGGGTGTGCATGTCGGAGCAGCTCCTCTTCCTCCTCGTCTGCAGCTTCAGGCCGAGCTGTCCCCGTCTGCTGCGGCCTTTATTTATACCCAAATCCTAATTAGCTCCGGTCGGTGATGCGCAGCGCGCTTTGAATAATGCACAAAAACATCCAGGACACCGGAGCTTGGAGCTGTGAGCTTGGCCGACGCTGCTGCTGCTGCTGCGGCTTGTTTCTCTCCGCTGTCACCCCTACTGCTGCTGCTGCTGCTGGACTGACTGAGTGTGTGTGTGTGTGTTTGTTTGGTGTTAGTGTTGCTGCTGCTGCACGGCGCACAACTGGGTTTCCACGTGAAACTATCGGGTCTGGAAAAGTGGAGGAGAAAAGCGGTGTTTTATTTGGTCTATCGGTGCTGCATTTACGTACCGTGGGACACACGGAAGTCGAGGAGGATTTGAGCGCTGAAGGAAAAAAAAAAAAGAAATAACGTGGGACATGTCTTAACAAGTTCAACCCTGAGGAGTCAGACTCAGAAATAAACAGACGACAACATGCTGGCAATTATGAAACCATCTTGTAGCCTATGTAACTTAATTAAAAAAAAGCAGACTCTTGTTCTTTCTTTGTCCTTTTGTTGGTGATGAGGAAACATCAAATATGGAGCAGATATAAAGACTAAAAACCCGTGCTCAGTTTTTTGTGGACGTTTTTCTTTTTCTTAATATAAATAATATAGGCTACTTGTACGGTTTAGTCCAGACTCGATGGTAACCATTGTCTAGAAATCATGGAGGCCATGTGAGGAACTGTTAAAACTATTTGTTTGCTTTACTTCGAGTGAATAATCACGGTCTTTTTTAAAGTTTCCACTGTTCAGCCTTTGGGTTTTGCACATATTTTCCGATCTCTAACGTGAAAATGTTCAACTGATATGTTTTCGATCTTAAAACCACGTCTCTTCATCTACAAAAACTCTGAAATCCGATTTTAACAGGAGTACGTGAAGGCAGCAGCAGCCTAGCTACACAGCCGGTTCTACAAATAGCGTCCAATCAGCGAGAAGCCGAGTGTCCGTCGGACCAATCAGCAGCCAGAGAGGGTGGGCTGGAGGAGCGCAGCCAATCAGACCCGAGGCACGGACTCGGGACTGCGCGCTCCCGTGACCGGGGGGGGGGGGGGGGGGGGTTGTTTTTGACTGTGCGCGCCACCGACACAGACGCGTGCCAAGAGCAGCTGGCGCGCATGCGCGGCCGCATTGCAAGCACGTGGTCGAAGCAGAGGAAGTAAACAAACCGGAAAATCAATACAGCTGATAGATCATTACAGATGTGATTTACTGTGGTTGTGTCTTATCTATTAACACCTGGTTTTAAACATATTACATTATATTATTTAAAAAAAAAAAACTATTATATACGGATTTTTTTTTTATTATCTTTTGATTGTTGCAATTTGTAATTTTACAGAGAGTTTATAACATAAAATATTCTGATGAAACAGAAAAAAACAAACAATTAAATCAAAATAAAGTATAAGGGACAGGGAGAAATAAAAAAAAACAAAAACAAAACAAATATATAATGTATACAAACAGATACAAGTGTATGTGCAGAATCAATATAAGTCTGCATTGTATTAAATTTGTATGACACATTAGATCATTAACACTAATGCATTAATGTGGAAGAAGCGTTTTATTGTGCTAGTGAATCCAGCAGTTAACAAGATGCTAACTACTTACTACTTATGAACAGTTCTGATGTACACATCTTTGTCTTGGGCACCTGAACGCCTCACAAGTCAAAAAATTGTTGGAAAGCACTGGCTTAATTTTCAGCAGTGCATCATATTTTATAATATCATTAACATATGAGAAAAGTAACTTGTATTTGTGAGATGAATGGAGTAAAAAGTTGATTATTTCACTCTGAGACATGAAGTAGAAACATTAAATGACATAATAGAAATGTTAAAGTACCATAAAAATGTATTAAAGTACTTGATGGTAATTTCCCCACCACTGGTATTAATGTTATTTAATTCAGCAGGTTCATAAATGCAGATTTATCCTCATGCGTTCCCTTTAAAAATGAAACGTTAATGGTCATTGAAGTGGCCGTGAGTAGTTCAATGTCCATTACTCTTCAGCTTTTGTTTCATGCAAATGGGAAGAAATTATTTTTAACCTCATTACGTCCTGCAGGCCACACTTTAGTGAATGACTGTCTTTTATGAATCAGACCTCAGACTGGACTGCAGTAGGTGTTATCAGCTGATACAACAGCGCCCCCTGTTGGACACAGTGGCACAGAGCAGTTACAAAAACACCAAGAGTTACATTTTTCAGTCTTTATTGGTTGTGTGATGTGATGTAATTTAGATTTTCTGGTTTCACTACATCAATCCTGCTTTGCAGAGTCCTTTAAAATCTTTAAAGTAAAAGTAATTTGTCCAAAAAGTTACAAAAGGTTATTGCATAGTTTGAGGATGGTGGTGAAGAAGTACTTAGATCCTTTAAAGAAGCAACACCACAATGTAAAAGTACTAATATATATATATATGTATTTTGAGGACAAGCTACAATTTAATTATTCTAATTAGTAGGCTAGCCTATATTGTAAACTCACTCTGCACATCTCTAATCTGACAGTGTGCACATCATTTTATTTGATGAAATATTTGCAGGCCTGCATGAATTCATTTTAATGTGGTGCAATAGAAAAAAATAGTTTAAATAGTTAAGTTGCATAAACACAAGTAAGTAGTAAGTAGTAGTAAGTATCTAGAAATGTACAAAATGGTCGAAATATTCAGGCTTCTTCACTTTTTGCACATTGTAGTGTTGTAGATTAATTTGAAATGTATAGAAAAACTCAAGTTTTGTTTTTCCAGTTCTGTGATGACAGATCAACAGCTGTTAGAGGTTCATATTTTCCATTTTCTCTCTCTTATTTTGAAGGGTCAATACATGAGAAGATATATTTGTGGTTTTAAGAACCAAAAACCATCTCAGTTTAGTTTTACATCTTCTCTCTCAGCTTCTCTCTGCAGCTCTAGTAACAACAGATTGGTTGGTCCAGATGGTGGTGGGCGGGGCTTTGGCTGACTGCTTTGTTGTGACATCACAAAGTGACAGGAAGTCCTGACGGCTGGTTTTAAGGCTCAGTTTCTGAATACAGGCTGTGTGCATTTCTCTGTGGACTGAGGCTTTGATACTTTCACAGTATTAATATAGAACCTAGAGCTGCTTTATAATCACACTACATGGACATCTACCTTTATACTGTACGGAGCTTTAATATAAACATCTACCTTTATACTGTATGGGGCTTTAACACAAACATCTACCTTTATACTGTCTATAATTAAACTCTGTTCACAAAGACACTTCACAGAGATGTTAATGAAGGTACAGTGTTTTTTAATGAACGTCTATTTAAATGTCTTGGCAGAGTTGCAAAAAAACAAAAACAAAAAACAGATTTTTCAAAGTGGCAGTCAGTCTTTAATAATAACAGCAAAGAAATGCTTCGTTCAAGTCAAATCCTTCACACAACAGCAAAAATAAAACTGACTGATCAATTCAAAAGGATTTCTTATGGCAGGTCAAACAGAAACCTTTAAAACACAACTAAGGATCTTCTTCTTGTTTGTTGTTTGTTTGTCATTGTTTTGTTTTTTTTCTCTTTAAGAAATGTTAACTACACAATTAAAGGTTTATACTGATCAAAAACATACAGAGTGAAGTAGTTCCACTGAAGACAACTCAAACAAGATTAGTGTCTGATAGAAACATGACATTCATTTTACAATAAAAATATCTGCACAGAAACATCAAAAAAAAAAAAAGGCTCAAGGAAAAAAAAAAAAGGGTAATGCAAAAAAATATAAATGTTTGCTTTTCATCTTTTTTCAATACAGTTACAAATCACACAGCTGTGGCAACAAATCTCTTCAAAAAATTTACATAACTGAAAGATAAGGATAACCACCCACCCATAAACCCACTCCCACCCAACCCCAGACTTGATTGTGTTCATTTTTAAGAGCGTATACTGCTGCGATTACAACGGAGTCCCGACTAAACAAAAGCTGCACATCAAATCTTGGATATCAAGACTATCAAAAAAGGCACAAACAGACGACAGGTCGCACAAAGAACTCAGCAGAAGCTTTTTTCTTTTTCTTTTTTTTTTGTAATACAACTAATACCAGTAAAGGTTTTCCAGTGCCCTTTAATGTTTCTCACTGAACTTCCCCCCCTAACTCCCACCCCCACCCCCAAAATAAAATAAAAAAAACGAAAGAAAAACAAAAAGAAAAAGACTATCTACAGGCAAGTCAAGTCCCGGCAGGCACCTCGGATTACAAGTCCCATCCTAACTACTGTAGAAGCAAGTGCATTTAATAAGAAGTGTGTGACGGACAGGTGAGTAGGTGTGAGGAGGTGTGAGGAGGGGGAGGGGGGGCACTGGGACAGACGGGTCTTTACCTCATGTCTGTGCACGTGAAATCTGTGAGTGCAACAAAAAAAAAAAGTTTTGTTTGTAGATGTCGTCAAATGAGTCTGAACTCAGTGGACGTGACAAACAAAATCTGTTTTTGTTATAAAGGCCAAAAATATCTGGGTTTTTTTCCAGGTTAGAATTGATTTTTGTTTTATTCTCTTGAACGTTTCCTGAAAATGACTTTGTAATTTCACACTAACTATATGGAAAATAGAGAAAACTTTACAGATGCTGCTTTTTGCAAGTTCTGCCTTATAGATGAAAAACCAATCAACATTGATTAGTTGGATAATGATTAGTTGCTGTTAACATCTTTATAATAATATTTTTGTTCTGTTAAGTTGGAATAAAAACATTTCAGCACTGGAACAACTAACAATTTATGTGTTATTTGAAACTGAACTAATCCATTTGTTGTTGTCTCTCATTTATGAACTACGACCAGATTACAAAGTTATTTTCAGAAAACATCTCAAGAAATTCACAGACATTAAAATAAAATAGTAAAGCGACAGATCTCAGGTCAGCAGGTCGTCTACAGCTCGTCCCAATGCTTTAGTCACAGATCACATCGGAAAGAAAGAATGAAAAAGAAGAAATCATCTCGTTTTAGACTCAAATCAGTCGTTTCTAACTTTAAGTGCCGGCAGAGTCGTTGAACTTGGACGAATCCACTCAGGTAGATTTGGACTTAAATCAACTCTGAGAAGCTTTTTAGTGTCGTGAGTTTCTGCTCCGACTCTGTAAACACAATAATGAAACGACTCCACAAAACACGTCCAAATCCACATTTAGAAACTTTTTCCACTTTAAATAAAATCTTCAAATTCAACAGTCTTTGATCAGCAGTTACTGACGACGAGAGGTGAACACACACACACACGGTCGACTTGATTTCTGCTGCAGTTCTGGATTGTTTTATTTTTTATTTTAAAAAACGTTCTTTCTTTCTTTTTTTAAAGTCATTGTTGCAGTCGACTGCTGCCGACTGTCATCAGTGTGAAAAAGTGCAATTAAAGCAAAAGGAAAACAAAAGTTACAAAGGACTGAATGGAGAACATGATGGTTTTTTGTGTTTTTTTTAAACGTTCTGGTTCATTTTATCATTTCAGCTTCGTGCCTGGATCCCATTCTCCTCAGGTTCAGGAACAAACAACATGTTTTTTTGTGTTTTCTTGTGATAAACTGGTATAAATACAGATATATGGTTATTCTCCTATTTTGCAACCACAACAAGACGTCGGAGCTGATGCATGCACATGGGAGGTTTGGCAAAAAAAAAAACCAGGAGGAGATTGAAAGAAGAATAAGAAGAAGTTGTAATAGTAGTAGTAGTAGTAGTAGAATAAAGTAGAAGAACGCAGAAGCAAAAAAAAAAAAAAGAGACAAAGAAAAAGAAACCGGACGAAAAGCACCGTGTGACTGGGAGGTGTGTGTGTGACCGACCACGAAAGGTAGAACAGAAAGAGCCTGAGCGCAGATCAGCCCGGCCTGTGTGGCACTTATAACATCGTTGTCTTTGTATACAGAGCTTATAACAGTCATGCAAAAGGGCACAGTTTTATTCTAACAAGGCGCGAGAGAGAGAGATAGAGATAGAGAGAGAGAAAAACAGAGAGAGAGAGAGAGATCAACAGAGACCAGAGAAAAAGAAGAAACAAAAAAAGAAGAAAAAGACACGAAACAGGAAGAAAAGGGAGGCACAACATTTTTTTTTTCCTTCCAGACGAAACGAGTTGAGTTCTCTGTGAATTCTGGTCCTGATGCAGAAACAACCCCGCACCCTCCCTCCCATCAACCCCTCCCTCTCCCTCCCTCCCCCCAATATGAAAAATATCAGACTGTACATACAGACTTGTGTGAAACAAACTGACTTTTGCTTTTTTGTTAGTTTCTCATCATGGCTAAGGCAGAAAACTGACGCTGAAAACTTCCAGACACAAACTGAAGCCGATGAGAAAAATCATGACAATGGGATTTTTTTCCCCCCATTATTATTCTTTTAAACGTTGCTAATAAAAAAAAAAGAAAGAAAAGAAAAAAGGTAATAAATTCATTTGATTCTCCTCCTAACGTCACTCTTGGCATTAAAATATCTTAAGACTCTTTAGGCTATATATTTATATTTATATATTCATATATACTCATATCTATATTTATATGTATATATTTGCATTAGGGCCGCGCATGTGTGTGTGTGTGTGTGAGTGTTTTAAGGATTTAAATACAAGCTCATTGATAAAATATTGATCCTCATCAACACTAAAAGTGATGGCTTGTGGCCCACAAAGTCTCATGTGATTGATTCATGTGATTTCATTGCATAAATTCACTTAATTTCATTCGGGTTAGAGAGAAAAAACCAACAACAAATAAATAAAAATAAAGAGAAGCGTTATTATCCCCTGTAACAACACAACAAAGGTCAGAAAATTCAAAAAGACCTTTTGTTTTGTTTTGTTTTGGATGTGATGGATGTTGCTTTTTAAACCGCTGTTTGTGCAATGTAGGCGGAGTCATGACCACGACAGTTGCACCAATAAAGAAAAAACAATTAACAAAAAAAAAAAAAAAAAAACCCAATCACAACAGCTAATCTATCACTGACATCACAAGGTCGTCAATAGGATGAGCCAGAAGAGAAAACGCCTTTGAGACGCACACACACACAGAAAAAAGTTGTTTATCTTGGCTTAAAAAACACAAACGCCCCCTCCCCGGAAAACTGTCAAAGCTGTGATGTGACACCCTCAATAACCCCCCACCTCACCCCCCTTCACCCTCTCACCCTCACCCTTCACCTCTGATGGGGAGAGGAGAGAAAGAGAGAGAGAGACAAGATGATTGATTGATTTGATTGATTCCTGACGCCATTCCTGAGCAAAGTGGACTTGACGAGTGAGACCCAAGGAATCCCGGTGATGACGTGGAAACAGGAGAAGGAAAAAAAAAAAAAAAAGCAAAAACAACAAAACAAAACAAAACAAAACAGAAAAACTAAATGATCACAGCAACAGTGTGAGGAGGCGGGAGGAGCAGTGGCGACGTAGAGGCCAGTCCACAGAGCAGAGCGACCTGCAGAGGAGGAGGAGGAGGAGGGACAAGACGGGTCAGAACTGTTGCCATGGTGACGGTTACAACAAACAAGACGCAAAACACACACACCTCCCCGCCTGTCCGGTATCAATAAGGTCGCACCCTGCCTGTCCAACAAATAGACGGCTCCTCGGTTTCTAACCAAACTTTATAAATCAGTTTAAGAAGCTGCAGTTTGCTCCGTCACCACCAGGTGTCACCGAACACAACACTCTGCTGCTTTGAGTTGATGCTGCTGCTGCTGATCAGAAGATTGGATTGATTTAATTCATTGATTGTTTAAAATTTTGAACATGTGAAAAATGAAATAAAATAAAAGAACACTACAGATAAGCAATAACAACAAAATGATGAAGAAAGGTCAACACATGGTCTCCCTGTACAATAACTTTATATGTTTCCCTGAATGCACTACTTTTAACAACTCAATTGATAATAATTATAATGATACTAGTATGCATTCACAACTGCATTTATAGAAAGGAAAACAAGAAAAGCAGCCATAGGAAACAGACGTGGTCCAGCGCCACGGGAGCAATGTTTATCGCTGGCTGCGCCGAACAACAGACCGTGCATGGCAACCCGCAATGCCGGTGTCACTATTGGCTGGTACGATGTAAACAGAACGTGACAGAAAGTCATTGTCAAACTCGTCAAAAACATTTTAAAATATTAATTCAGATTAAATAGATTTTTTTTATGGAAAAGCAATACTTTCATTCTGTACCCCTCAAAACGCCCCATGGGTTTATTATTTAAAAAAAAAAAAAAGCTTTTAATAAAGATTCTACATATTCAACCTTTAATTACAGAAAGTTCACTGATCACATGAGTGTAAATGTCCCGTATTGCTGTTCAGACTGATTGATCGTTACGACCACGTGTGAGATTCTCTCATTTAATCATCAGTAAATCAG
The DNA here is from genome assembly GCF_905171665.1 of Trachurus trachurus. Taxonomy (NCBI): domain Eukaryota; kingdom Metazoa; phylum Chordata; class Actinopteri; order Carangiformes; family Carangidae; genus Trachurus; species Trachurus trachurus. Next base: position 9,039,475 of record NC_139895.1, on the reverse strand, counting down.
CTCGGAGCAGAAACATCACACACACACTGCGAGTTAAAAATCTCCCATTCTTAATAATTAAACACGTCCAACACTATCATCTAATTATCTTTTCTAATAAACCTCCAATTATCTTTGGCTTCTGATTTTTATGAGTCATTTATCATCTCAACACCTGGATTACATTAATTACTCATTAATTATTTATGCTGTTGAAGCTCCTTTAACATTAGTGAATACATTACAGATGAGTTGTTGTGAGTGAGGAGGATAATCAGACTGGTAACACACACACAGACACAGAAACACACAGTTGTTGTGTAGCTGTGTTTGTGAACAGCGCCCCCCTGTGGCTCCGTGCAGTCGACTCACCTGTGTGAGATGTTAGGACCTGAAGGCGGGCTGGAAACGTGCCGTCTCTTCAAAGATGAGCTCCTTCAGTGTCTCTTTGGGTAGGTCGTCCAGCTCCATGTCGAACTTAAACGGAGCCTCGGCGACGGGCTGCGGAGAAAACCACACAGAGGAACGGTGAGCGGTCGTGGTGAACACACCGACACCGTGGAAACCGACACACACTATTGTTCAGATTGTATAAAGATCAGAGCTGCGTCACAAACACAGAATAGAGTCTCACCTCGTCTGTGGGGTCGTAGTATTGCTCCAGGTACGGGTGCGCCAGAGCCTCCTCCACCTCGATCCTCTTGTGAGGGTTAAAGGTCAACATCTTGTCCAGCAGGTCCAGAGCTGCAGCACAAACAACAACAACAACAACCATGAGACCGAGTCCTGGAGAGGTTTTCTAAAGATACTGAACCAACATGTTCCAGCTCAGTCATCGTGGATCTAAGGCCGAGTTCAGACTATGTAGTATTATTGTCTTTCACAATGGTCAACATGTTAGATCAAAGAGACCACGAGGAGTTTGCTTTTGGTTATTACCCACTTGTTAATGCGTCCAGTTTCTGATAAATATATCGTTTTGTCTTTATAGTCATTTTAATATTAATATTTAGTGGTCAACTTGGCCAGCATTTCTTGGTTTTGGTTTTCCCGGACGCCGGATCGCTAGTTGGCATCGTTTATGGTCAGAACTACGACGGTATCTGATCGTCTTTGAACCTCTGACTTTCGCTCTTGATTAATGAAAACATTGAACATTAAACATTTCTAAGTTAATTAAAGTTTTGCTAAATTCAACCTCCTGCACGTCGCAGCACCTGAAGCAGCAGCAGAGACACTTTCTATCTGACATAAAGGCCCATGATGCTTTGCAGGGCTCCTCACCTTTGGGGTCGGCGTTGGGGAAGAGGCGGTTCCACGGCACTTTGCAGCGCAGAGGCAGCGACAGCAGGTAGTTCCTGGCCTTGATGTTGATGATGCAGTTGAGATCCTCCTGAGAGGGAGAACCCAGGATCCCTGAGACACAGAGGAGGAGGAGGAGGAGATCACATCACAGTCAGGCTGAAATTAAGTTTTTTTTTTCAGTTGTGTGAAGAAGTTTTGTTGAGAAGAAAAAGATAACAGATAAGCCGACGGACGGATGGGAGCAGCGACATGTGGTCTCACACCAAGACACAACAACAACACTTTGGTTAATGAAACAAACAAACACCGAGTCGACAGGAAACCGGTGCTGATGCTGCTGAGATTAAAGCTCAAGGTTGACGTTGGTGAATATTTTACACAAATGACACTAAATCTATATTTGTCAACTTATAGTAAATCTGATGAATGAATTAAATATCTAATTTATTATCAAGCGATTGAGTTGGTCGTACAATGAAGGGTCTACATTTACAACTACAAACTTACATTAAGTTAATCAAACACTAAAAAAACCCTTAATATCTTATAAGTCTCAAAAAAAATACTATTCTACTTATACTTAGGTAATTGATTAATTAAGTTGTGTCTTTCTAAATTCTGATTGACAGACTCATGTTTTCAAAGACCTGCATCACAGTCAATAACTAAGAAAGTGGTTGTTAAATAAATCATGGAGGCCTCTGTTGGTTTGAACAGGACGTAACAGATTAATTAACTAGAATCATACACGAAAAGCACGAAAAAGAAAAAATCAACTGTAGCTGATTATTTATGGGACAATCTGCTGCTAGGAAAAGCATCATATTTACCCATAATAGCTAATAATCCATAATAATAATAATAATAATAATAATAATAATAATAATAATGATAATTACCCAAAATGTGGTTGAGCTGATCCAAGTAGTGCTTCCCTGGAAAGATTGGCCTGTTGGACAACATCTCAGCCAGGATGCAGCCTACTGACCAGATGTCTATGGACTTGGTATAGCCCTGAGAGAGAAGCACAGACAGGGTTAAAGACACAGCAGCAGGTCGACGATCTGACACCGAGTCACTGATGTCGGCAGCGATACTGAAATTGATGAGGAGCAGCTCGTGTGTCATCAACAGGTTCAGTCTTAAAACATTTAAAAAGTAGTTTTGTGATGCTTAAAAATCTGAAATGAATCAAACAGACGACAGAAAGAGAAACTGGTATCAATTCCAGTGACGCCGCTGGAATGGATCTTCAAAAACAACACCTAATAATACTGAGAGTAATAATTATCTGCAGGAGTCAAAGAAAAGCTCTGATTTGAACTGGTCATTGAAACAGTTTTATGATGTAAAGTGAAGTTAAATCAAAGACCTTTTTTGGTGTTAGTGGTGTGCATCATTGATTCACCAGTCTACGATTTGGTTTGATTCGATTATACTACCCGTTTGCATCATATTCTCAATTTTCTATGTTGCCACACAGGACACAGCTGTCCTTTCAAAATAAATGCATAAAAAGCCCAAAGAAAAAAACAGACTTGTGATCTGGATGGCGGTGAGAAATTTAGCGGTGTTGTTTGAATTTAAAAATCGATTATGTGACATAACTGCATCATCCAATAAAGAATCTCAATGCATCTGCACCTGCACCTGTATTGCTTCCTTTTTTGTTGTTATTTGTTGTTGCTTTCTCCTATTGTTGTTGTTGATTTATCCTCTGAATGTGTATATTTCTTGGGGAGGTGCTTCTTATAAGCCCATGTAGGGTTTTTTAACCTCTCCTGCACTTACTATTCTTCTTTCATTTCTGTTTTTTGTAATTGTCGTTTTTTATGGTGCAAATAAATAAATACAAATACAAAATACACAGTGCGCATGTTTCCACAACAGTCTATTATAAACACAGGTCAAACGTGTGAACTAAAAACAGAGATCCGTTCTGCCTCAGTGTGAGAATAAAATACTTCAGGAGCCAACACAAACACAGAAACAGAAACAGAAACAGAAACAGGCCTGATCCGGGCGACGGCGGCTCACCTTGGAGTTGAGCATGATCTCGGGTGCTCGGTACCAGCGGGTGGCGACGTACTCTGTGAGGAAACCGGTGTGGTCGTGGTCGGGGTCGGCCACGCGAGCCAAACCGAAGTCACAGATCTGCAGGAGGGGAGAGAGAGGAGAGAGGAGAGGCGGCGGCGGTCAGACGACGCTTCAGGTGTGACCCTCCTCAAACATGAAGAGGAAATTAAACTTTAAATGATCAGCGGTGGTGAAAAAGCGACAGTATCCAGGTGGCGACGGCACCTTGAGATCACAGGTGGTGTTGAGCAGGAGGTTGGAGGGCTTCAGGTCGCGGTGCAGGACGTTGGCAGAGTGGATGTACTTGAGGCCTCGTAGGATCTGGTAGAGGAAGTAGCAGATGTGGTCGTTGCTCAGGTGCTGAGTCTTCAGCAGCTTGTACAGGTCTGTCTCCATCAGGTCCTGGACTATGTATCTGCACGGCGCCGGGTTAAAGAGCCACGACTGCAACACGGTGGAAAACACACTCCTCATATGATAAATAACTAGTATTCTAATCCTACAAACTAACGAGGACCGATTGTGAAATCCTGGGCCGATACTGATGTTTAAAATAACAATTTTTACTGACTGATGTTTTTTCTCTGTTGTTTATTCTTCTTTTGTGTAAAGGAAACAAGAAATCTTCATTTCTGACAAAAAAAAAACCCAAACATTTTCGCTCACTTAACTTTAACAAATTGAACGTGCACGCGCCCTCTGTCGTCATGTTCCACCAAAAAAGAGAAAAAGAAACAGAGTCAGCACAATATGCCACTTAATAACTTGTATTTATATAGCAATACATAATGAGTCATTAGTATTTAGCGATGGCCGATGTCAGTCAATGAGGCGAATGTATTCCGATACCAATGTGTTGATGCAAACTACAAACTTTTATTTTCTTATTTATTAATTTTCTTCTTCTACTTTCCCTCTCACTCTTCACCTTCTTTTTCTCCTTCTTCCATTTTTAAATATTGTTGTTGTCTTCTTTATGTTATTGCCTTTGTGATGCCATGCATCATGTATCTTTATTTTTGTTCAATAAAAAAGAAAGAAAACACTTTTTTTTAGTATTACTGACTCAAATATACATTAACTAACTGCAAATTAATTGATAATGATAATAAAGATGAAGAATCATTTTACCAGTTACGATAATACAGATTTTTGAGGATATTTCTCTTGTATCCTAACTAGATTTAGGTTCAGGCCACAGAAGAAAATCTTTCATCATCATTTGGCTCAGACGTGTTGGTAAAACTTGATCTGTTTTGATGACGTATTCATTCAGTCCCTGAGTCGCCTTCAGCAGAGAGGATGTTATGTGACATGCAGGAAGCTGTTTGTTTTTAAGGTAGGACAAAGTGTAAAATGTAAAAACTACACTGGCAGCTTTATGTGTGTATGAGTGACCAGTTTTCTAGTGTTGCTGCCGAGCGACAGTGAAGAGCATCTCTGCCAAACACACCCTGACAGGAGGCTGTTATGTAATAAAACACGACTATAAAAACCTCTATTCAGCCTCAAATCACAAAGATACTGATGAGACGGAGAAATCAGCTCCAAACACCGAGTTAGAAACTTGTCAGATACAAATATCTGACCACACGGCCTCAAGCACAGAACTGGAGGCTACAAACTCTCACTGAGCTCAGGAAAGCGTGTGTGTGTGTTAAAGGATACACGTCCTTCATCTGGTCGATGGTCGGCGTGCGGATGATGTCGTTGATTCCGATGATGTTCTCGTGTTTGAAGCGCAGGAGGATCTTGATCTCTCTCAGGGTGCGCTGACAGTACGTCTGATGCTCGAAGGGGCTGATCTTCTTGATGGCCACGCGGATCTTGTTGTCGCGGTCGTAGGCAGAGCTGAGGTTAAAAGAAAGAAAAGAAAAGGAAACACAGTTAGATATCACTGTTATTTTAGGGATACATTTAGGAATTTGTGAACATGGGAACAGTATTGAGGAAGAACTGGAAGGTGAAATCACTGTTGTTTCTGGTAACAACAAAAAAACAAAAAACAAACTCTGTGCATTGTGAAGTTATAAGCTCCAAGTTGTTGTTGTGCATAAAGCAGATTAAAACATATAATTTGAGTGAACAAATTGGGCGCTGATGCATTCAAAGCCCTCTGCAGAGTTGTGCATTAGTAACTTCGTGAGTTTACAATGGTTTATTGAATATTAATCGTCAGGTGTCACTCTTTCCTTCCTGTGGTCGGCCAGTGGAAACCTCTGAACAGCAGAAAGCGTTTACATCAGCATTGGTTTCGGCATTAGATGGCAAAGAAGAGCATTAAATAACAGAGAGTGGAGCAGTGAGCGGTAGTGAGGCTGCTGCAGCGTGTGTCTGAGAAAAGAGACAGAAGAGGCTCATGGGAGTGGAACAAAGCCTCAAACCACAGACAACTTTACACAGAGCTCCATGCACCGGCTGCACAACCACAGGCTGCAACGCCTCAGGTCGGACAGAGAGAGAGACAGAGATAGACAGACAGAGAGACACAGAGAGAGAGAGAGAAGACGCTGTGAAGTCTGATGGAGATAAACTGACCTCATTCAAAGGTTTCAGATTTTACCACAACACAAAGTGTGAAGTGTCAGTACTATGGTTGTGCCGATTGACGATCCAATCGTCTATCGGCGATTGGAAGGACGAGCGGCGATGTTTTGTTTTCTTGGCGATTTTACACACACACATACTCGCTACTTTTTTATTGATCTAATGCGCAATCTGTTTGTTTTGTTTTAATGAAGCCGCTTGGCTTGCTGCTTCCAACAGATACTCTGTCAAATGACAGTGTTTCACCAATCAAATGCAGCCACTGGCGACGTCCAATCAGACGGAGCCAGGTAGTCATATGACCGCACACAAGATCTCTGTGGTAAAACTGTTTGATATGTTGTAAGCTTGTACTGTTTTAAATGCAAGCAAATGTTTTTTCCTCAAATGAGTTCAAATTGGAATGTATGACATTGTGAATTTGAAATAAAGCTTTGAAATGAAAAAAAAAAAAAAAAAAAAAAAAAAAAAAAGATCTCTGTGGTAAACAGGGTGGCCACTCCGCCTCAAATTTGAGGAAACACGTTTAGCTGGTGTTGTGGCTGTGACTAGGCTGCCGACGCCAGCCCTGTTACTGTATGTCACAGCCCGACGAGGTGTTCACTAAGACGTCCAGTGAATTACGTCCGGATTTTTCGGCTTTCGGCAACGCAACAGCGTTCCGTTTATTGATCATAGCGCTCTCCATTATTAGCCCTCACACACACAGAGAGAGAGAGAGAGAAGCGCGCATGCATGACAGCAGGGCACAGTAAAAGCGATACTCATACACTCAGCGACGCCCCCCCCCCCCCCCCCCCCCGTCGAACGAACACGTGGAACGGCCGCCGCCAACCCCCCCCCCCCCCCCCCCCCCGGACCCCGGCGATAGATAGGTCTATCGGCGATCTCCAGGGAGGGCGATTGGGACGATCTGAAAATGTCAAAATCGCCCAACACTAGTCAGTACTACACTTGTTCACATCTAAAAACTAAAAAGACTTTTTGATTCAATTAACACATGTGTTGTGTTGAGCCCTCAGGGCCAGTTCAACATTTTGGCAAATTGGTCCATTGCCACCTTTAATTGTCGATGCAAGCTATTTTTAGAACGGCGGAGCAGAGCCGCGAGCTGCTCAGAGCTACGCTACGGACTCTCATGGGATTTCTTGGTTTCCCTCAAACTCATCAAATACACAATCCAACAACTCCACAATGCTCTGGTGGACAAGTTGTGACCTGCACATTCACCACGCTATGAGATAATAACAGAACGTTACTAGACAGAGTTGTTTTAGAGGTAAATGCAGAGACTCCTTGATGAAAAACTGCCCCCGACGGGAACACGCATCAGCGGTATTGCATGAAAACCAAGAAATCCCATGAGCCTCCGTAGCGTAGCTCTGAGCAGCTCACTGCTCTGCTCTGTCGTTCTAAAAATAGCTTGCACCGACAATTAAAGGTAACAAACCTACTGCGGAAATGGGCCAATTTGCCAAAATGCTGAACTATCCCTTTCAAATTTTAGGAGCGCAAGCAGAAAATGTAGGGGCACACACTGTCAATCTACTTCCAAAGCAAAATTTCACATTTCCTTGTTCCTTGTTCATTCTTTCCTGATCCTCATACAACTTGGCCTGACACCTGTAATGTAAAAAACTAAACAAAAACAAAAAAACAGCAGATTTACTGGTTACACGTCATGTGCAAGTACATGAAAAATGTACTCGCGCTGGCGCAAGTTTTAGGTTCAGACTGGAGCGCTGTAGGATCCTGATCCTGAGCACAATGTAATAAAAGATTAACAAGGAGGAGTTATGGTTATACAAATATGTAAAAATGTCTGACAGATTGTGTGTGTGTGTGTGTGTGTGTGTGTGTGTGTGTGTGTGTGTGTGTGTGTGTGTGTGTGTGTGTGTGTGTGTGTGTGTCTACACCCAGAAGACTAATTGTTCACTTCCACTCTGAGATCTTGGCGCTGCCTGCAATGAGACACCTCCTCCTCCACACTATAGAAATCTTTCCAGGTACAGACATGTTTGTCTGCACACTGTGGACTTTTTCTGCCTCCCTACAACTTTCTCATGCTCACTTCACTCCAACATATCTTGAGTTTCCCACAGCGGACTGAGGGCCAGAACCTGCAGCATGCACGCCACGCCACGCCACAACACGCCACTAACCTGTCCTGTCACTGTGCTGCTTTATGAACACATCATGTCTGAATGAAACCATCTCTGGCCCTGGGTGTTTCCTTTATTTTTTTTAATGGGTTACAAGAAACGATAGAGAAGAAATTCGGTCTGCCCAATTTTTCAAAGTCTGTCACGATAAATCGGTGCAGATTCTGGACACACAAAACTGGCCAGACGTCGTCCGTCAGTGCACAGGAAATGACACATCAACAGCGAGTCCAACTCACCCAGCCAGCCAGCCAGCCAGCCAGCCAGCCAGCGCCGCCACCGCCAACAAATGCAACAAAATGACCCGACTGCTGCCAGCCCTCCCAGGATTTTCTGGATCTCTACCTCAAACTGTTGCAACTTGGTGCCATCGCAAAAAAACGGTCGATGCAAGACGACAAAATCTGAGAGAACTGAGAAACATCATCAAATGGTTTCCTTTAAGTTCTCCAAATCCTTCATCGTCATTTACATCCAGCCAAGCGTGGTTTTTTTTTTAATTTCTGCACATTACAAACAACAAAAAAATGACTGAACAACGCCCACTCACTATGACAGAATAAGAAAACGAGTTGCTATAGTGACGGGGGGTGTATGGACTGAAATGTAAACACAAGTGTGCCAGCTTTCTACGAGGGAAATATGAGTGACCTTCCCTTCCACTTGTGCAAGAGGAGTGTGTGTGTGTGTGTGTGTGTGTGTGTGTGTGGGAGGAATCCGTTCTCCATGTAACTGTTCTACACCAGCAGATCCCCTCGAGTGCTCGGAGGCAGCGAGCTACAAGACTTTTATATTCAAAGCTCCAGTCTGATCCCGTTTGGCAGCGACCTGCTGCTGCTGCTGCTGCTGCTGCTGCTGCTGCTGCATCCTCACCGTCAATGGGAGCAACAACAAGCTCCACCGACGGTTTGACAAAAAAGACACAACATTTCCTCACGCATGATGTAGAAATGCACACGATTTCTTGTTAATCGCCACAGTTAATTAAAACATTCCTCAATACCGTCGCTTTCCAAAAAAAGATTTATGTCGGAACCGTAACGGCAGATCAGCGCAACTCACACGGAACGAAAACAAACATAACATTGAATTGGTAGGAATTTAAAATGTTAATGTGTCATTTGTAATTGTAATGTATAGAAAAAAAAACATTGAAATAAACTTAAACATTTGGTATAGATGACATAAACACTTCCCGGGGGATTAATAATTGGTCCTATATTAATAGATATTTAAAATAGTGTGTGTAAATAATTAGAAATGTAATTATATTTAGACTATATTAGATTTTTACACATTTGTAGTGTTCTGAAATTAATTAATGCATAATAACCGTGACAATCTTAATACCGTGATTATTTCTCTTTATTTGGATAGATAGATGTCTTTACAGTTTAAAAAAAGGCTAAAGGATGAAATTCACCAGCAGGTTTCTCTGAAGCTCAGACTGAGCTGCTCCGCCTCCTGAACTCGCGGCGAATCCAAAAATAGACAAATAAGACAAAAGAGGACGGAGGCAGGACTTGGGTCGCAGCCAGTTAGTGGAAACAGTGCTCTTATCAACCTGTCACTCAAAGCCGTCACGCCCTCCATCAAGCAGAAACTAATGCCTTATTAAACATAATCGGGTGTGTTATATAAAATTAACTTCCCATAGAGTTGTCATGAGGGAGGAAATGAGCCTCAGAGGAAACAGAACTGATTTGTACCAGTGTAAAACCCTCCTGACAGTCGTATTAATGTTTCATTTACATTAAAACACAGGAGGAAAATAGTTACTCCAACTATAATGATGTGTTGGAATAAAGAAAAGTTTCAGCCTCTGGAAGGTTTGGAGAGTTTGTTAGCTGAAACGAGAAGTGACGGTGTGTTGAGGGGCTTGGGGGGAAATGGGAAATGGTAAACCGACTTACACTTACACAGCGCTTTTCTAGCCATTCGGACCACTCAAAGCGCTTTACACTGGTTGTGTCACTTTCACCCTTTCACACATACATTCATACAGCTCTGTATGGAGACAGGCTTTTGTTGAAATATTGATGGACAGTTTTTAAATGAGAAAATGTCTAAAGGGATGAATGAATGAAATCTGTTGTTTTTATTGTGGTAATTTATACAGGGCTGCAACTAACGATTATTTTCATTATTAATCTGTCGATTATTTAAACGATTAATCGATTAGTTGTTTGGTCAATAAAATGTTAAAAAATGTCCATCAGTGTTGATGGCGTCCTCAAATGTCTTGTTTTGTCCACAAACCACAACAAGAGACTCAGTTTATTGTCATGAAAGAACAAAGGAACCAGAAATATTCACATTTAAGAAGCTCAAATCAGAGAATTTGTACTTTTTTTCTTTAAAAAATTACTCAAATCAATGATTCAATTATCAAAATAGTTGACGATTCATTTAATAATCGATTATTGTGCGATTAATTGTTGCGGCTCTAAATATATCAATTGAAAATGACAAAAATTCTGTGGTTCAAGCTGAAAACGTGCTGCTGCTTCTTGTTTTATATGACTACTGAACCTATGATTAAAAAACCTCACAGGTTAAGAGGTTGGTGGATAACTGGAGCCCCCCAATATGCTGCCTTCAGTCTTACACAGATGTTTTTATTTATGCTGTGCAACTCTCTGACGTGCTGCTAAATCATGACACTTGCAAGCATCTCTCTCACGACAGGTTAAGAGAGAAAGGACGTCAGCGGCGGCGGCGGCGGCAGAGAGAAGCGAGGACGGTCGGTCAGAGTTCACGCTACATTTCTACATTTCACCATGTTGACTGAGGCAAGCCCTGCAGTTCCTCCTCAGTTTGTCCAGACACGCAACACAAGGAACTTTTTGAGGAAGTACAAAGTGCAGCGAGCGGAGTGGAGCGGCGTGTGCTGCTGCTGCTGCTGGTGGCGTCCATACCGCCACACCACACGTCTTACATATACAGTTAATGTTTATTAATGTGAATTTTTTTGTGTGTGTGTGTAATATACTAGATTATTTAAGGTATTGAAGTATAGAATGAAATTTTGGTGTGGAGAAATGGTGATGGTCTGTCAGATTTTTTTCTGTGGTTTGTTCATTATTAGGGAGCTGTCGTTGTTTGTTCTTGTTGCGTCATGTATAAATGTATGTTTCTTATGTGTAAGTGTGAATGTTTATGTGTATGTCGGACCCCAGGAAGAATAGCCGATGCTGCTGCGGGTGCTAATGGGGAGAGAGAAACACACCATTTTCTGTTGTTTTATTTGCTCCTGAATCATTTTCTGAACTGCATTTTGTCTCACACACATTATACTTTTTTATAGTTATATATTCAGCCTCCACCTGCATATTACTGCATGAGAGAGTGAATCTAGTTTGATTTTTATTCTAAAATCAATATGGGATATGTGTGGTTTTCTTCCTGTGCACTGAAAAGAGTTTGCAAACCAGTTTGTATAAACTTTATTAAACAAGATCTACAGGTCACATGTCTGCAGGATTCTTTAGTAAATGTATTCTAGTGATGAAGATGCTTTGTGTGTCTCGTGTCTGTGCAGCAGTGGGTTTTTATTTCTGCTGAGATGTGTTGTTTGCTGAGCATGCTCAGAGCACGGTGGAGAGGAGAGGAGGGGGGCTCTGTTTCCAAGGAGATGGAAATACAAGGCTTTACACTGCAGCCGCTGTGTTATGCAACAGGGCCGTTGCCATGACAATGTTCGAGGGGCTGGGTTGAAGGAAGAAGGGGGAAAAGCTCACTGTGCTTAAGGGCAACGAGAGAGAGACAGAGAGAGAGAGAGAGAGAGATAGAGAGATATGACGTTCAAGCCAGACGGACGTCACAAAGTCGGAGTGTCAGGTTCGACACACACATCGACACACACACACACACACACGGAGCTGTTGCAGCATCTCGTCGCCTTTCTGCAGAGTTCAATGAATCATCAAGACATCAGTGATAAGACAGAGATGCAGACTAACACCTGTGTCACAGTCAGACTGAAGATTACAGTGAAAACTAGAAGGGAGGATGTGATGATGAGTTGGTTTTTACTACCGACATGAATCACCTTTTTTTCCTCAGCATTTAACCAGAGGTTCTCATAACCATGTTTACATGGACATGGTTTATCTGATCAAACGTAGTATCAGAATGATTAGAATCAGATTGTCGAAACAAAATGCACGTAATGTAAACGTGGCTAATGTCTGCTAGACAACACTCCAGGATATTCAGTTCACTACATTACAAGAGACAAAAAAAAGGCTGCACATTCCCACATCTGAGAAATTAAATCCAAATATTTTGCATTTTTGATTCATAATGACCTCCATGTTTTAAAGAGCAGCAGTATGTGCAGCTCCATCTTTATAATTAAAACATTTTCCATTAAGAATCACCAGAGACCCTGTGATACGACATTATCACAATTCTTCTGTCTCCATATGAAATTATTGCTTCTTCTTAGTCTGTTCAGATCGATACTTGACGTCCGTATATTGATAAAAAATATCACGATACTGTGCTGCATCGATAATCTGCAACATCTACAGCTTCATTTTAAATCTGACACTTCAGACATGTGGTAAAAAAAAAAAAAAGTTAATTAAAAAGTAAAAAAGTTATTGACCGTGTAGTGTACTGCTATTTGTATTTTATTTATTGTACCGTTTTTATTCTATGCATATGTACTGTCAGCTGTATTTTATTTTATTTACTTATTGGACTGCGGATGCAAATTAGCGGCTGTTATAATCCAGCATATTTAACTGTATTTTTTAAAATAATTGTTCATCAATATGCACTGTGAGTCCTGTCACCCTGCAGCTGAAGCTTCACCTGTGTTTTGTGATATTTGTGGCAACAAGTCATTCAAACTGAGTTGAAACTGATCAGACATGGAGCAGATAAACAAGTGATGCTGAAAAGCTGCAACCAAAATCCACACACCACATCATGTAACCGTACGAGACCCAGACGATCTACAGTACTGATGGATTCATCTTCTGATATTTATTCTACATTTGATTTGTGTTGATGTTGTGTTTTTAAATTTCTGCACAAAACATCAATTTGTTTCATCTTTTTCCTCAGAACTGACACACATCACGTGAGGTTTTCCGCTCGAGCTTCAGGCTTCGCTGATCATCGCCTACAAGCGTTCACATGGCGATGATGATACGGCCTTCTGAGCTTCGAGCAGAACAAACAAGATTTTCATCGCGGATCTTTTCAACCACAGGAAAATACACAACATGTAAATGAGTTGCTGTGTGTTTTGGACACTTCAAAGATCCATCCATGGCCACTTATTTCAGATTTCCGTCTCATCAAAATAGACTTCCTGTTCCAGTGTACCAACCACAATGAGGTATAACGTTTTAAGACTGTGATAAAACAAGCTCTATGTGATAAACTGGTTGTCATCTTCAAAATGCATCCTCACACACAATGCAGACTTTCAGAAAACAACATTTAAAGCCTGAGATGTTGTCTGTTCTCAGCTGCTGTAGCTGCAAGTCTGATGGCAGCAAAACCTCTACCACAAAAACCACTCACTTCTATCTATAGAGTCGCTGCAGCACATCATCACATCACCAAATACTTTACAGAGTCATGCAAAAGTCTGGGCACCTCTGGTCAAAACTTCTGTTATTTGTGAACAGTTCAGGAAGTGGAAGATGAAATGATGTACAAAAGGTATAAAGTTTAACATGAAACACGGAGGCTAAGTTGTTGGATTGTGTATTTGATGAGTTTGATGAGGGAAACCAAGAAATCCCATTAGCCTCTGTAGCGTAGCTCTGAGCAGCTCACGGCTCTGCTCCACTGATCTAAAAATAGCTTGCACCAACAATTAAAGGTAATGAACCTACTGCTACGACTATAGGGATTATGGATTATTATGGAATTTGCCGAAATGTTGAATTATCCCTTTAACTTTATGCCTTTTGTAGATCATTTCCTCTTCCAGTTGCTTAACCAAACAGAAATTTTGACCAGTGGTGCCCAAACTTTTGCATGACACTGTGCATCTCCAGATCTAAAGACTTCATATTATCTTGTCAGGTTTTTTTTTTTTTTCCCTTCAACAGGAAACGTCAGTGTTTTTTCTGAACCTTCAGACTGAGGAAACTCTGAGGAAGTGACTTTGAGGAAGCAACTTTTCCCTCCTTGCACCGTGCACACGACACCAGCTCTGAGCTGCGATACCAGTCTGTAGAGATCCTCTGTGTGACGTGGAGGATCGTTGTCACAGGGCGCCGTCCTGTTTACTCTCAGGTTCATTTTTTTATTTCATATAAAAGTTTAAGTGCATGTATATTTTATGATGCTGTGTATTTCAGGTGTAGGTTAATATACACACACCTCAGGAGGCCTGTCATTAGCCGTCCCTAATGACAAGCCTCCTAAATGATTAAAACAAGGTGATCAGTAGATGGGAATTACTGCAGATTTAGTCACGGATCACCTTTAAAATTCTTATTTATACATCAACACCAGCATCTATACTAAACATTCCCCTATCAATTTCATCAAAATCTAACTTTTTTCTTGATTATTCAATCAAATCACCAGACGTAGCCCTAAAAAGATCAAGAGAACATGTCAAAGTCTATTGGCCACACTCCACTTTTCATAATAACTACACACTATTAAGCATTAGTTAAGCATTAATAAATACTGAATTCTTCATTTATAACGCATGAATACTCATTATCCCTGCACCAGTCCCTCTACGTAGAGCTGTGTGTGTTAGTGTGTCTGTGTTAGTGTGTTACCGTGCTAGTGAAGTTATCAATGATGAGTAAAACATTTTTAACTGTGTTTATAAACTACATACTAATGAGTATTCATGTGTTATAAATGATGAATTCAGTATTTAATGCTTAACTAATGCTTAATAGCGTGTAGTTATTATAAAGTGTTGTATATACGAGTGTCTGCAAGTCATGATAAGTGTTGATCTCACTTGGCACCAAAAAGGCCTTCAATAGATAAGATAAGTAACAGTTGCCAACACTTTGTATAAAGTTGTTGTGTGTTGGTCTGTTCAGTCATTACGTCATGTTTCCTTATTTCTTCATATAGCAGCCGAGTTACACAACAAACGGCGAAGGAAACGACTGTCGTTCTAAATCCAGATGTGTCTCCTTTGTTACTGTTCACATCTGAGAAGCTGCAGTGACCTCGGCTCCAGACGCACACACCCTGACCTCGCTGACATTCAGAGAAACGGCGCAAAACCTCAAAATGCGCGTCAGCTCCATCTGATACAGTGAAGCGGGTGGTTACTGAGCCATGGGAGCGGATGGGAGGTAAAACACAGGTTTACTGACCGAGGCCTGTCTAAGAACAGCAGCTCTTATCTCTTGGTTTTATTCCGTCCCTCTTCCGGTACACCGGCCGACACCGCTGCTCCGTCGCTCCCAGCGCCGTCGACCCAACACTTGACCCTGCGTATCTCTGTTTGAGCTGGTTATCAGCGCGGCCGTGGATTCCTGCGTCGGCCCCAGAGTCACACGGTGTTTCGTATTTTGCATACATCAATATTCTGCCACTCTCCAATGAAGCACCCTCTTGTTACTCTGAACGAGGATAAACAATTAAAACAAGAGCTATAACAGGACAATACCTTTTAATGAATATGTGAAAGAAACTACTTCCTATCAGAATTCAATCTAATCAGCGCAACATGTATTTAAACAGTCAGATGTAACTTCCTAATTCAACATCACAACCAATCTTTTAACTTATCATCACAGAGAGCTACAACAAGAACTCACTTCCACAATGACAAAGAATTAATCAACTATTGTGCCAGTTAATCAATATATTTAGACATTTTCTTTAGGCTAAAATACCAGACAACAATGTTTAGGATCGGCTCCTTTTCTTTGTTTTGTATGAAAACAGATTAAATATCTTTTGACTTTAGGTTGTTGACTGGAAAAAAAAAAAGAAGAGGACTTTGAAGACAAGTGAATTTACATTTTTGGAGATGGCAAAAAAACGGTTCTCACTCCTCTTTATTAGTTGTTCAATAAAGTTTCTATACGTTTTTCAGGTTCTTTAAAAATGTGAAGTTGTGTTATTTTTTATGTTGGAAAAAAAAGGATTTATATATATTTTAACTGACCTGAGGCCTGAATGCTAAAAAAGCTGTTCACTACAACGCTGCAGGAATAAATCAACCACATGTGTTTGCTGACTGTTTGTAAAATTCACCACCTGTTTTGTCTGATGGGGTTGTCGGACCTGTAGCGTTTCAGAGGGACACACAAAGGACACACAACCTGTTGCAGTGTTGCCAGTTTGCACGAATGCAAATGCGCGTCTCGTCTTAGACGTCGCACGACAGTCGCAGCTGGAGAAGAAGCAGGAGACGTCAGGAAGAGACACGAGGGACGGAGGGAGGTCGTCCACTACGGGATAAATCTAACACACTTTTAACTTATTGTGGGTAACAGACGGCTCTCGTATGTGTCTGTAACTGGTACGGTGACATCACAGTGAGACCAGGAGATACCATCAAAGCCATCTGACCGCTTAAGCAAATTTGACTTTGCATGAAATCACGTCACTGCCACGGTGTCGCTGTGTGTGTTCGTTTCTGAATCCATGGATGCAGCAAGTGAGAGACACATGCAGCAGTAAAACACCTCATCGATATCAACCAACCAGCAGCAGCAGTGTGTGTGTGTGTGTGTGTGTGTGTGTGTGTGTGTGTGTGTGTGTGTGTGTGTGTGTGTGTGTGTGTGTGTGTGTGTGTGTGTGTGTGTGTGTGTGTGTGAATGTTTTACGTGCCTGTTGAACCAGAAGTCATTGTGCTCGTCTTGGCGGACCGTAATCGCCCAAATTACCACAAATTACATCTCCTTCTGAATTGCACAACAGGATCTCAGAGTGTCAAGGCTCTCGTTCTCTCCTTCCCTCTCTCTCTCTCTCTCTCTCTCTCTCTTTCTTCCCTATTGGCTGCCGAGCGGTGGTGCTGATGTCAGAGAGGCAGAGGGGTTGCCGTGGAGACGGGCGTCACGGTGGCATTTCAAGAGGACGGCTCATGGCAGGATGAAGCGGAGCATCGGCGGCGGAGAATCGAGAGGGTCGAGGAGTCGAGATCAGAAGAGCAGAAGGAGTCAGAACCAGCAGCAGGAGGAGGAGGAGGAGGAGGAGGAGGAGGAAGAGGCATGTGACAACAACGTTTAATTAGGAGCCGCCGTTTAATGATGAAATGTTAACGAGTCGTGTTTACTGTAAATGCACCAGTGGCGGCCGGTGCCAGTATTTGTTTTCGTAAACGGTGCAAAGACGAAAACACAAAGCCCGATGAACTGAAATCCAACCAGAGTGCTTTGCCTGCACTCGTTAACAGACTGCATGTAAATATACTGCACATATTAAACTACACACTTATGCAACAACTGGATTCAAACGGTGCTTCTGTAAAAACTTGAGCATAGAAATTTAACAAGGCCAAAGATATGATCAACTTCTCAGTTTGAGGACTTGATGATTTTCTCTGTTCCATCGTGGATGATTTACCAGTTTTGGGTTTTTGAATGTTTTGTATGAAAAAGTTATTCCTGAGCCGACATGACACACTGAACTCTGGGAAACTGAGGCATCACACTGGAGAAGCTGAAATCAATTAATGATGTTAAATTTGACTCTAATTTACTCTCAAAACTATCAAAACAGTTGCACGATGATTCATGCAACTGTCAGTTTCATTATAAAGTGTAATATTACCTCTAGGGCTCGTCATGTAAATTGAAATCTTCTCAAAATGCAGAGTGCAAAGAGTGCAACATCCACACAGAGAGGAGCTGCA
Source organism: Trachurus trachurus (assembly GCF_905171665.1). NCBI lineage: Eukaryota > Metazoa > Chordata > Actinopteri > Carangiformes > Carangidae > Trachurus > Trachurus trachurus. The sequence goes on along the minus strand of NC_139895.1, from coordinate 9,021,592 downwards.
GCTTCTTGCTTAAATCTGTCAAATGTGTTGCTGTAACATAACTGAAGCATCAAAGTGGAACAGACTGAAACTCAGCCCTCATGTTTGCATTCAGCTGTTATAATAGTGATTAAAAGGGATAGTTCAACATTTTTAGAACGGCAAAGCAGAGCCGCGAGCTGCTCAGAGCTACGCTACGGAGGCTCATGGGATTTCTTGGTTTCCCTCATCAAACTCATGAAATACACAATCCAACAACTCCAAAACGCTCTGGTGGACAAGTTGTGACCTGCACATTCACCACGCTATGAGATAATAACACAACGTTACCAGACAGAGTTGTTTTAAATTCATGCCTTTTAAGATTTGTCATTTATTTTTAATTATTGAGTTTATGCGACAACTGACATCTACATAATGATCCTTTTCCTTTTATGTGTTTTATATGTTCACATGCCTATGCACATCATACACTAAAGAATAAGCTTCTTTGTTCTGTTGCAGTTTAAATTTATATACTTTTATATAATGCAGTATACAGTAGGATATATGTTGGTGAAGCAGTGAGAGGTGATCCCCTCAAAACCACCAACTTCTACTGATCTTTTTTTAAGTTACAGAACTTTTTATAAACAGGAACCACTTCAGCAATGACTCCCCCCGTTCCCCCCCCCTCCAATGATCTAACTCTTCATGTGGGCGGGTTGAAAAGGTAGAGTACGCCGGCCGCGGCAGCTTGTGAATATCATCACAGAGGGTGATACAGTATCTTGTGATTGTGTAAGCAGACAGTGTGTGTGTGTGTGTGTGTGTGTGTGTGTGTGTGTGTGTGTGTGTGTGTGTGTGTGTGTGTGTGTGTGTGTGTGTGTGTGTGTGTGTGTGTGTGTGTGTGAAGAGGCTCCGTGCAGCCCTCAGCCGCTGGAAAGCCCTGACATGCGGCAGCCTCACCGTCAACAAGAGGCTATTTCAAACTAAAATAGGCCCACTCTGAAAATGACACACAGACAAACATCATGCCTCACAACCGTACACTCACACACACTCACACACAAGCTGCTTTTATAACGCAGCACATCCTAAAACTTTGTGAAGTATATTCTGGGCTGCACAGCTTTTCTAAAAACTCTGCAATTCACTGGTTTGATATGTGTAACAGCTGCAGCTCTCTCATCCCGGCCTGTCCTGGCTGTGCAGCAATAATTTTACTAAATTAGTCACAACAACTACAACAAGCAGTTTCCTCATGGAGACACAAGCACGTTGGCATGAAGACACAAAACCAGACATCTGTCTCTGTAAACACAAATTGTTTTATGAGGCTGCACAAGGAGCGTTGCAGTAATCATCTTATTAAAATGTGGTTTTAAGAACAACAACACAACATGCATCAGAGCTGTGACTGTACCGCTCAACGCAGACGATGCTTATCAAACTTCTCGGTTTGAGGATTTGATGATTTTTTTTCAGTTTTATCACATTTGTTAATGTTTCGTCTCATCCAGTTATTCCTGAGCACGTACAGTATGAACTCCGGGAAACTGAGGCATCACACAACATCGTTCTACAGCCACACAATATTCACACCGGAGAAGCTTAAATCAAAGAACATTGTTCAATTTTACTCTAATTTACTATCTAAACAGCTGCATGATGATTCACCGATAAATTGTAAAAGTTATCAAGTGAATCATGATTAAGTTTTCATAACTTTGTCTTTTAGGGAAAGTTGTTTCAAATCAAATCTTTCTCAGCATTACAAGCTCAAACAAATGTGTTAAAATTACAAATCGAATTGGTAACAAATTCTTTCATAAGGCTGCACAGTCATTGGTAATCATCTTATTTAAATGTGGTTTTAAGAACAACACCACAACATGCATCAGAGCCGGGACTGTGACGCTGAACGCAGACGATGCTTATCATGTAGCCGCGGCAACAATGGTCAGACATTACAACAGACCCAGCAGCTCCTGCCACCAAGTTTTGCATCTTTGATACACAATACACCGCAAACAAGACGAAGCCAGCGAGTAGCTGCTAGTGTATGTAAAAACCTTTCATTATGTAATCAGTATCAATATTAATACCGTTTGTTCTAACCAACAGATGCAATTGGACGCACTAGGTCTTCTAATTACTGCACAATAACAATAATTGTTGTTATTTATCATTGATTGTAACAAAATATTCCATAAATAACATTAATGTTAAAGGATGTGTGGTCCTTGGAAGTTCGTGTAGCTGGAATAAATGAAGAAATAAACAAACAAATCAGAATCTGTTGTTGTTTATTACTGTATAATGAATACGGTGCTTCATTTCAGCATGCTGCTTAAATTCATACGTATATATATATATGTTTTGTTAAAAACTTTGAGGTTTTTATGCTTGAAATGTGAATTCAAACTCAGCTTTTCTGTGCTGTGCTTGTTGCAGTGAAGCCGTTTATGAAATGATGACACATCATGTATACGCTCTATATTGGTCCAATGCTACCAAGAAAAAGCGGCAGATATAGAAGAACTTCCTGAGGCGATTCAAAGGTATTTCCGACGCAAAGCGAGGTGCTGTCTGTGAGTCTGCTGCTGCACCACTTTCTCTGGCTGCTGCATCTCAAGGCAACATGACCAACCGAGTGAAAAAACCACAAGTCTGAAGAAGAAGAGGAACGCAGCAGAGAGTTAGACGGGTGAAACTAACACATCACCCCCTCCCAACGGCCTCTGAGAAACACAGGGACGTCAGCAGCAGCAGCAGAGTGGAAGACCCGGGCTTTTCCATGCTCATGGGTGAGGATGACAGTAAAACTGAGACTTCACTGGACGGTTCACACACCTCGTCCCAGTGCAGCTAATTTAAGACCGACATCAATCACAACCCTCCTTTAAATCACGCTGTTAAACTGTTTATGTTGAAGAATAGAGGTCACATTTAATCCATATTAACCATCTGTAACCTGTTATTTCTCAGATCTCTTTAAACTCGGTGAAGCATCACCAACCTGTCTGTGCTTGTTGCTGTGATTAATGATCCCTACTGTCGGGAAAATAAAGAGATACTTGTTTACTTCATCCTCACAGATCATTTCTGGGATGTTTCCTGGATTTGGTTGCCATCATACTGTAACTCTGAACACACTCCATCACGGTTGCCTTCATTGATAATAAAGACTCATACTGAAAAGCATATTAGGACAAGTTGGTGGGTTTTTTGTGTGTGTGTGCAGTGAGGCTTTGCTCAAACGCGCCCGGATGAATCCTACAAATGGATTAAAACATTCCAGCGTTGAAATAAAAACCAGTCACAACTCGCTTTGTGTGGAAAAATGCCTTTTAAAAATGTGTAGCATTACGATCTGGCTCATTAAAAATGATCAGAAAACACTGAACCGTGATTGGTCCGGGCTGCAGTGGGAGGAGGAGATCAAACATCCGACAGATGCCTGATGATGTTGAAGCAAACCATTCACTTCATCTGAGGTGGTTATTTTATGATTGTATCTATGTAAAGTTCTTCTGGATTGATGTTGAAAATATGTTTGAATCTCTATGTGGGATTTAGATTAACCTACAAAAAGGGATGTTATTTGTTACTTTGAGAAAAAAGATATGGACCAAAGTCACGTCTTCTTATCTTACATTATATGCAAGATTCTATATTCATAAATGCAAATGGACTGAAAGGAAGCCCAATATCCAACAATTTAAGAATGAAACTTTGAAACACTAAAAGAACTGACGAACAAGAAAGCCATCCGGACTGTGACTCTCTACTAGGGCTGCCCTCGACCAGTAGTCGTCATTTATGGCGATTAGTTGACCGGCGCTGAGTGCTTTGGGACGGGGCCGGGACTCACGGCAGCACCCGTTGAAATCGTCGAAAACAACGCAGATACGTACTTTCACGTCGGAGTCTCCAAACCAGAAACGTCTGTAAGAACATTGGAAAAAGTCGCTCTTGACGAGGAAAAAACAAATAGAGACCTGCCGTGCTGCGTAAAAAAAACAACAACAACAAAACAACAACAACAAAAAACTGACAGTGAGTGCATGTCAGGACTTCCTGTATCTGGCCCTTCAAATTAAAAACCCTATAGCCTTCCATATACTGTTCAGTCATATTGATTTTGACTTCATTTTGACAAGACACGGCTCCAAATGTCCAAATTTTGGTCGGCTAATGTTTTTTTGGTCGACCAGTGCTTGGTCAGCCCTACTCTCTACAAAGCCTTAAAATCTTCTCTGCAAAATGAATGTATGTATCCCATGTTTTGATTTGTTTATGCATCTTGGACTCTAATTCTTTATTTATCTTTTTATTTTTTCCACAAAGCCTTTAAATCCTCTCTATGAATCGAATTTAACTATGTACCCCATGTTCAATATTATTTGTTTGTCATTGCTGATGAATTTAAATAAAGATTGGAAAAAAAAAAAAACTTTATCTGAGGTGGTGCTGCTAATGTGTTTTACATTTTACTGGAAGATGCATTTGCAGTAACCAGAAGAGGAGAGCAGTGTGGAGCAGCAGGACGACGGCCAGCGCTGGTGGCGGTGAGTGAGCAAGATAAGCTCCGTTTGGCAGAAACTGAAACTACATTAAAAGAAAGTTAGTTCTGTGAATTAAAAACGTCACGGCGCCGCCCACACGGTGTGAATGACAGATGAGAGATGAAGTGCAGGAACAGCACAGCACTGAGAACCAAGAGAAAAAAAAACCCTCACAAGTTTCCACTTGTAACACATCATCATTAATTGTTAGCTAAGAGGGCAACATGCCCAGGGCTGTGTCTCTGTGTCGACTCTGTGTGAGCTACGGCTTCAAGTACTGTAGGTTAACACACACACACAGGCTCAGAATAATATCACTGTCCAATGTGTGTGTATCTGGAAACAGCTGTGTCCATTTAAAACTCAAAGCTTCATGAGTGGTCAGGCCGTCGACTCAGGGAGGATTCAAGTCCATCAGGATAAACACTGCACTTTTTAATCTCCAGTTACTACTATGTTTCCATTAATCCTGTCCCAACATCTTGTTAGCTGGCTGGAAATGAGGATTATTTCTATAACTGAATAATTACTGTAGAAAATGTATTTTTCCACTTTTATTCCACTGCAAATAAACTTTCTATAACTGCACCTATAGACTATTTATGGATAATTTATGTGTGTAAATCTTTTGTTATGCTTTGATTGTGTATTTCTGAATTGTATTTTTTTTTTATTGTTACACTGATACGGACCCCAGGAAGAACAGTTGATGTGTATTACATCAGCTAATGGGGATCAAAATCAAAACCAGCAGCCATCTGACCCTTAAATAAAACAGAAGCAACTAGTTCCCACAACTATTACAGTGGATTTAAGTTTGACATTTTTGCAAGACAAAAAAAATCTTAATAGTAGCTCTATTAGCACGATTAATTTCATGTTAACCAACTAATCGATTGCTCATTTCAGCTCTATCTGTTTCTAATGGGGGTGGTCCACATTTATAAACATCACAGCTGATTCTGAGTGTGATTAAATCGTGATTTGTTCAGTATATTATCATATTATTTATTAATGTAGCAGTACTAATGGAAAATAATAAAGACAAATGCCCCATCACAAGTGAGATGAGAGCATATGATGTCTTCAAATGGCTTATTTTAAAGCACGGCGGCAGCGACTTGACAGTTTCACATCAAAAGGTTGATAAACTGTCAAAACAGCACCTTATTGTGTCTTTCAACAAGCTAACAGACAGTTCAACATCAATCCATCAGTCCAACAGTGAGGCTGCGTCAGTGAACAGCATTTCATCTGGACTGCTTCGCCTTGCCTTGAGCTACAGCACGTACCAATCCATCGTTTGGTGGGAGGTCGCACAAGAAACAAAAAACCACAGCCTGTGTGTGTGTGTGTGTGTGTGTTTGGCATCTTCTCCCATTTTTTTTTGCAGACAAAAACATGCCGAACAACCTGCTGTGTCTGTTCGCCGTAGGCAGCCTGTGTGTCAAATCAGTGTTCTCTGAAAAACCCAGATCCTCTCCCCACAGAAGAAGGAGAAGAAAAGAACTACACTGCTGCTGCTGTTTGACACAAGGACAATATATTATGTAATATAGCACAGTGTGCACATTTAAGAGTAACTACATCACCACGGGCTACAGAAACAACAAGATTTACTGCTTGTGAAGGGAGGAGAGTAGGATGGGGAACTTAACGTTGACGCAATCCGAGATGATTTGAGGATATAGGCCTATGCCACAACATTATTGCTCCAAAACCCCAGCACAATGAATCCATAAATCAACAAGTAGAAGAAGATAACATAAAATCCATAGATAGATAGATAGATAGATAGATAGATAGATAGATAGATAGATAGATAGATAGATAGATAGATAGATAGAGAAAACAAAGACACAAACACACTTCTAACAACATAAACAGTGCCAAAAATCAATATCGATATGGTCCAGCAACAAAACCTCAAGTGTGCAAATGACACACTGGAAAGCATGTCCTCCTCAGAGAGATGATACCACCACCAGAGTGGATCTTCGCCTACATATTCCCACTTATAGAGCATTTAACCAGCCACAAGCACCAAGGAAAACCCCTTAAAGCTGCTCCTGCAACACATCTGCAGGTGTACCATGCAAATAATATCAGCAACGAAACCTGAAACACAGTGAACACAATCTAACAAGACAAATAAGATGCCATCAAGCCTGTGCATATACCCTCATGTGTTCTTATTGAACTGGTGGTGTGATCGCCTGCTGGCAACTCACTATCAACGCTCATAAGTTACGTAAAATCAATGTTAGTTTAAGAGTGGAGGATTGCACACACCCTGCTGCCCCGCTGGGGAGCCTGTTGTAGAAATATTACAGACAAAAATAGCGAATGTGATCATATGAACGAGTTGTTTTTTGATCTCGATGCGTTAATACAAGGTGCAAATGATTTCTTTTACATATTTTTTTAATGTTAGAAACACGTTCACCGTGGGTGCCCAGTTGCGAAATAAAGAAAGAAAAACTCCCAAGTTGAATTAAACACAGTGACTTGGGAGTCGGTGATCGTTGTTAGACATTAGAGAGAGACAAAACACCGATTATAAGTGGAGGAAAATGTAACCAAGTCGTGATTTCTTCAGTTTTTTTCCTCCTCACAACTTGACTTCTTCTGCTCCGTGAAGCTAATGACACTGTTGCTGCTAGCTTTTAAAATTAACCGTTGGTTTCTGTTGCGTTTCATGGTTAAAAATTCGAATTCGAACGTTAGAAGTTGAATAATAAACCGTTGGTTGGTTGGTGGTTGTGTTTAACGGTGAGAATTCGAACGTTAGACGTTAGCTAAGTTAACGTTCGAAGAGAGCAGGGCAGCCAGGAGGGGTAAAAAAAAAAAAAAAAAAAAAAAAAAAGTCTTACAAAGAGGCTGGGTAAAGTAAACACACTCTTCGGGTTACACTTACCACACCATCCCGTAGGCTCCTTCCCCGATGTAGGAGAGGTTGCTGTACCGAGGCCCGACGTCGAAGGCCTGCCCGCGGACGAGCTCCGTTCCCGAGCCGGGGCTGGGGCCGCCGCAGCCAGCAGGGGCAGACACCGCAGCTGTCGCCATTATGAGATGAGGAGGACTGGCTTCTTTTCTTGCTTTCTTTCTTTCTTTCTTTTTCTTCTTTTTTTTTATATCAAATATTTTTTTTGTTTAACTAAAAGAGCGGATAAGACTCGAAAAAAAGAAGTGTGTGGGTTTATATCTGTCGTCGCTGCGATGTGTGTGCAGGAGAGTTCCCAGGCAGTGTGTGTGTCGGTCTGTCGGTCGGAGGCCTTCTCTCTCTTCTCGACGTGTGGAGTGGTTTTTCTTTCCGTTAACGTGCGCTGCGCTCGAGCGACCACACCGCTGATGTGCTGTCGCAGGCAGGAGCGAGCGGCGGAGAGGTAGCTGCTGCTGCTGCTGCAGGAAATAACGGAGGCGGTCATGTGATCTGCTGTTTTCTTTTTTTCCCCCTTCCCTTTCCTCTCTCTCTCTTTCTTTTTTTCCTTTTCACCCCCCCTCAAACTCAAACTCATTTATTTACTACTTTACCTATTTTGCATCCAGCAGTGATGCGTTCAGGTACTAGCAGCACCCTCCCACTCCCACTAGTTTGCACAGTAACAACCCCTGTGCAAAGACTTTATTAAAGCACTAAACGGGAAGTAAGAGTGATATGAGAGGTAAATCAGTTTTTATTTATACATCAATCCACCCTCCCCCCTTAAAATGGTTGTAAATATGAATATGAAAACAAATCAAATCACCACTTATCCTCTGTTCACCAGGTTTTCATGTATTTTTTGGCAGATTACAGTAGTTTGTCTCAGTGTCTCCTCAGATGATCCCAGACTGACTGCACTGCATGATGTTGGGGAGGGGGGGCAGACCATCTGTTGCAGGTTGGTGCAGCTTCAGTCCCCCTGTCATGCTGCAGAATCACTTTATATCAATGCAATCCGTAGATTGCACAGGTTTTTAACCAGAATCTCAGAATCACAAGGAAGGACAGGAAATAGGAGTAAAAAATATATATATATTCCTCATGTTTATAGAAACACATATTTAGTAACATGACACTTCCTACCCCCAGGCACAACAGTTTACAATAAATAACTTTTATTATTCAAAATAAATTGTATGTGCATATTTTTTTGCAGTAAAGTATTTTTTTTTTATTCTTTTTTTTATTTATCCCTACCTAACTATTTTTTTGGGTACCTTTATGTTTGCACCTGACACCATGACAAGTTCCTTCCTTGTGCTAAACTATTTACTGCTCTTGGCAATAAAAAACATTTCTGATTCTGATTCTGAAAAGCCTCAGTGCAGCACTGCAGTAGCTAAACTCTTGGAAAATGTAGGCTAAATAAAATGAACAATAATAACTAGAAAAAGGTCCAAAGCCTCTAATGAAGAATGACAAACTTTGTTTTCCTGCAGTGTTGTGGACCAAACCTATAGAAGAACACAACACAAACATGATATTTCTCTAGTGGATGAACCAATGGAAAAATGAAACCAGACAGTCTGCAGATCACCTGTGTAAAGTTTTGAAGTTTTGAAAGTGTTGACTGTTGCTCTGTCTTTGTGTCTCCAAGGCTGCAGACCAATTAGAAGTTAAATCAGTGGCATGGGACACGTCTGAGCCCGGTGTCCCTATGATGCATGCACGGAGAGAGCAACAGCAGCAGTGGCAGCAACGTTTTCCTCATCCTTCACCTCTCTGCTTTGTGTTTTTTTGTTTCCTTTTCATTGTTTTCACATCAAAAACACCCAACACACTCGGCCACTCCCAACACACACTGACTCTCCCTTTTTAATTATCTGCGTCTAAGAGCTGAACAGTATTGAAGTGTTTTATAATAACAGTCTTATTCACACATCTTAACACACCTTTGGCAGTTAGCCAAGGAGCCATGACACTGGTCTGACAATAAATGACCTGGACGACCTGCTCGACCTGCTGAGCCACAGGTGTTTGATAATGGATGAATCACCTTCTGAAATCTGTGTATTTTCTGCTTGTCTCTTTGTTGTGAATTAAATACATGTACACTTTGGATTGTACTTTAGATTAAACAAGTGATTTGACATATTCATATTCATTTTACACATTCAATCAATAATTTAATCACTGTGAACTCCATGTCTCCAGTATTCAGACTCATATAACTGTCTTATCTGTGGAGTTATGACGATATTTTCCCCAATTTCCTGACACTTTATGGACAAAAATGTTTAATTAAGAAAATATTTGGCAGATTAGTTCTCACACTTTAGCCCAATATGTGAACATGAATTATATAACACATCACAGTTTGGCTATGAAACTACATTCACATCTTGTTTAACGTGACTGCAAATGTCATATTCCTCTCTGGGAAAATATCCAGTTTTGTGCCGTCGTAATCACATATTTTCTCCCCCATGGACATGATTAAAATTTAAATTTATCTTATCTATTCAGAATCCGACCTAATTAAACTGTCTTCTTCTCTGCCGCAGCTGAAACCAAATCCAACTTACAAATGGGCGGTTGTGGCTTTAGTTTTAGAGGGTGCAACATTATCTAAATGAGTTTTTCCTGATACACATCTCTGTGCTAAAACTGCATCAGAATCTCAATTAAATTCCCTCTGAGTGACTGGAGGAGTTGGAGGCGAATGGAAACTGTTCTGTTATTATTATATGACATAATGTTATGTCCTCCTGACCTCTAGGTGGCAGTGGACAAGAAACATCATGAAAAGAGCAAAGTGAGAGAGTGAGATGGGAAGTACTTGATGGAGAAAATTTGCATCAAGTTTGCAGGAATCTGCACCAACATCACATCCTGCGTGGCCTCCAAATTAAAAGTAAGTGACTATACTTATCAAAGAAGCAGATGTGCATTTTTTTAAATGAGTTTTGGATAAATGAATAGAGTTTTAATCAATAAAATGTGATTAAGTTTACCTTACCTAAGGTTTTCAATGACTCTTTTTTTTGCTTGAATGTTTTCTAAAAGTGAACAGTAGAAGATAACCATAACAAAAATGCCACCTTATTGCTTTATACTTAAAAGAAAAAAGAGAAAGAAAGAAGTTATTTATTTCTACATGTACATTTGTGCCTAATTAATGCCAAAATGATAATATTAGCCCCCCCCCCCCATATCATTTGTTTTTAAATGTCAAGAATTTAAATGGCAGTTAAAACATATGTAAATAACCATATCATACTGTGTCATAGCCTACATTGCCTTCATATTTCATTATTTCCTTCCTTTCTTTTTTATATGTTCTATTATTTTGTAAACAATTGGAACTGTTACTGTTTTTGCCATAATGAAAATCTATAGATGTTACTTCATAATATTAATAATAGGCTAATAAATAATCTTAAAATGTAGTTGTGGATTATATGTTATTTTATATTAAAAGAATACAGTATTTAAAATGTTTTATAGTATTTATTTGTTTTGTTTGGAGATAAATTGAATTGAACGTGTTGTGTTAGCTACTAGTTTGATATTTGGGCTTTTAATTTGAAATAGCAGTAACCGGATGTGGCGCTAAGTTTACGGAAGTGTCTGAATCCTGCCCTTGACTGACCCACGTGAGTCCCGTCTGCTTCCTGACCTCACGTTAAAACTGTCACAGAGGGAAACTAACTGAGGAAAAAGAAAAAAAAACAATAATTTACCTCTCTAAATTTATACTCTAAACGCGCCCGTGGAGCCAACATGGCGGCCAGTCACAGCGGCCGGTCCGTGTTGACTCTGCTGCTGCGGCGCTGCTGTGTCTCCGCAGTCAGGCAGGTAACAACCACGGCACCGGGAGGCGTCACAGCAACAAGAAGAGCCGGCGGCGGCGCGTTGTCATCATCATCGCGGTCCCGCTTCATCCAGCAGCCGCACCGGACCTGGAGCTGGAGCTGCACCGGTGTGCAGCTGCAGAGACTGAGCCGGCCTCGGTGCGCGGTGACCGGCTGCCAGCTCAGCCTCTGTACGAAGGTGAGTCCCACACAGACAGACACACACAGGTGATGAGTCACTCAGGCCTGACAGAGACAGGATGGGATGGGAGCTCAGTGTTGTTGAGATGGATAGATAGATAGATAGATAGATAGATAGATAGATAGATAGATAGATAGATAGATAGATAGATAGATAGATAGACTCAGAAAGAAAGAAAGAAAGACAGAAAAGAAAGAAAGAAAGAGGTAGATAGATTGATGTTTGGATGGATGGATGTTTGGATGGATGGATGGATGGATGGATGGATGGATGGATGGATGGATAGATAGATAGATAGATAGATAGATAGATAGATAGATAGATAGATAGATAGATAGATAGATAGATAGATAGATAGATAGATAGATAGATAGAAAGAGGTAGATTGATGTTTGTTTGGAAGGATGGATGGATGTATGTATGGATGGATGGATGTATGGATGGATGGCCGGCCATACAGCCATATCATCCCTATGTATAACATATACTCTTAAAGGGGACATATTATGCAAAACTCACTTTTTCATTGCTTTAGTATGTGTATTTGCGTATCCAGAGTGCAACTACGTCAACATTTTGTAAACTGCCATAGTCAGAAAATGTGTCTCTTCACGAGCCGTTTTAATTTCACCCGGCTTATTACATCACAAGCCGGGTGATGTGAATATTCAAGCCCTCGCTCCCATGGTTACCATGGTTACCTCAGGTACCAGAGCGAAGATTCTTAACCGACCGTTTAGAGCAGGGCCGTGAAACTGGTGTGTAGAAAACCCATCTGTGCTCAATCTTTTGTTTTTTCTGACCAAAGCATGTTATTTACATTACTTTCAGACATCAAGGTACCATGTCAAGAAGCAGAAATGAGCATAATATGTCCCCTTTAATGTGTGTGTGTGTGTGTGTGTGTGGGGGGGGGGTCGGGTCTTTTAACACTGTAAAGCACTTTGTGTTGCATTTTTATATGTATGAAAGGTGCTATACAAATAGCCTAAATGAAGTTTGAAGTTGACATTGTGTCCTCTCTCTCTCTCTCTCTCCTCCACCACCGTGTCCTCCAGGCCGGGGCTCCGTGTGAGGACGAGTACCCGCCTCTGCCGGCCTACCAGGCGGACTCGGAGCCGCAGAAGAAGGAGGTTTACATCGTCCAGGTGAAGGGACTCCCGTGGTCCTGCACGGCCCAGGACCTGCTGCAGTTCTTCTCAGGTCTGAGGCCATCCATCCATCCATCCATCCATCCATCCATCCATCCATCCAAACATCCAAACCTCTATCTATTTACCTCTTTCTTTCTTTTTTTCTTTCTTTCTGAGTCTATCTATCTATCTATCTATCTATCTATCTATCTATCTATCTATCTATCTATCTATCTATCTATCTATCTATCTATCTATCTATCCATCTATCTATCCATCTAATCATCTATCTCTTTCTTTCTTGATCTATTTGTCCATCTATTCTATACCAAAACTTTATCACTCTATTTCTCTTTCTCTCCATATATTTCATGCTCTCACTCCATTTCTCCGACTCTCATATCTATCTATCTATCTATCTATCTATCTATCTATCTATCTATCTATCTATCTATCTATCTATCTATCTATCTATCTATCTATCTATCTATCTATCTATCTATCTATCTATCTATCTTTCTTTCTTTCTTTCATGATCTATTTGTCCATCTACCAAAACTTCAACTCTCTATTTCTCTTTCTTTCCATATATTTAATGCTCTCACTCCATTTCTCTGTCACTCTTTCTCTCACCCTCTCGCTATTTCTCCGATTCTCATATCTATCTATCTATCTATCTATCTATCTATCTATCTATCTATCTATCTATCTATCTATCTATCTATCTATCTATCTATCTATCTATCTATCTATCTATCTATCTATCTATCTACTTTATTGATACCAACACAAATGAGTGAGTTGTAACTCAAATAATCAACACAAAACAGCAATTCACAATAAACTGACGGGTCATGCAGAGTAATACATTCATTATAGATGAGAAATTGTCTCTAGATTTATCATTGATCATTTCTAGATGAGATCCAAAGAACAAATCACATTGTAGAAACCTGCACAGATCTTCCTCCTTTGTTGTGTGTAATGTACAAGACACTCACAATTAATGACATCCATTCACCAAGTGTTTTTCATCAATATGATTACTACTTTGTGTTGAAAAGAAACTAAAAGAAGAAAGGCTTCACTGACTCCTTGTCCCGGTTGTGGTGGTTGTGTTGCAGAGTGCAGGATTCGTGACGGGGTGAAGGGGATCCACCTGACCGTGGACAGACTGGGCCGGTCGTCGGGCCGAGCCTTCATCGAGATGGAGCACGAGGCCGACGTGGGCAAAGCTCTGGAGAAGCACCGACAGTACCTCGGCCCCAGATACGTCGAAGGTTCGTCTCCTTATCAGTCAGTCACAAATCCATAAACGTCCATGTTCATTCATTCATTCAGACCGACACAAGAAACATGAACATGGAAAAAACAGATTGATGAAGAATGATATTACCTGTTTTATCACTTTTTAATATGAGACTCCACATGTTTGTGAGTAATTTCACATTCAGTTGCAAAACAAAAATGTGCAGTCACATGTTGACTATAAAATAAATGCAAGAGCCGAATCAGAATTGTAATTTGTCAAGGAAGTATGAGGGTATGCGTTTACGTCACGTTGCCCTCGGTTCGATCGGACTGAGTGGCAAAACAAACCTCCCTCAACATGCTGGCGGATAGCGGTGGACTCATAAACTGGATAAAATATATTATATCTCAAAAGGAATCGACAACCAGCTCCCCAAAACTGTCTGCTCCACGGACACTGACAATCCTGTAACACGCAGTGTGACCGCGGCACCTGCAGAGTGACTGACAGGCTCAGTGTTACTGTGCAGAAGGACGAGATTACAGCTGTTACTGTCGTCCTGACAGTGACTCCCGACGCTTAAACACGAGCTGCTTTTATTCTGAAAAACTCTGACCAGTCAAACTGTAGGATGTGTTAGAGGACTAATTTATCTAAACATCATAACTACGACACCTGAAACTGTAAACACAGCTGATCGATCGAAAAAAATGACCGCTCCAGTGAACTTACTTTCCGTCATTGAGAACAGGTTCTTGAATGTAACTCGGTCAAAGTGAGACGTATCCTCAAGATTTTTAGCAGCTCTGTTAGGTCATGCTGCTTTACATGCTGGCAAAGCTAGACATGTCAGACTTGTGTGGGCTCGGAGGAAATCGCTTCGTTACTGCGTCGTTTTTAAACTTTGGCGGCTCTGCCACTCGTCTTTTTGCCACTCAGTGGACGTTCCACAGCGACTTCCGAGTACCGTGACGTCATGTGCATACCCTCTATTAAGACTCAAAACTACGGTGGCCCTGAGGGTTCAATGCTCTGCAACACACGCAAAGACAAAAAGACAATCAGTATTTATAATAACTTAAAAAGTTTAACGTGATGATTTACCAAGATGTTTTCTGAATCAGCAGCACTCTAGTGTGTCTGTGGTTCAGTGTGTTGGCCTCACTAAACCTGTGACCGTGTGTGTGTGTGTGTGTGTGTGTGTGTGTGTGTGTGTGTGTGTGTGTGTGTGTGTGTGTGTGTGTGTGTGTGTGTGTGTGTGTGTGTGTGTGTGTGTGTGTGTGTGTGTGTCTGTGTGTGTGTGTGTGTGTGTGTGTGTGTGTCTGTGTGTGTCTGTGTGTGTGTGTGTGTGTGCAGTGTTTGAGGTAACCAACAGCGACGCTGAGTCCATCCTGAAGAAGGCGCTCCAGGCTCCAGCCTACACCGGAGTGGTCCGACTCCGAGGTCTCCCCTTCACCTGCAGCGAGGCCGACGTCGCACACTTCTTCTCTGGTAGAGACCTCACACTCCTCCTCTTCATTCTCTCTCTCCCTCCTCTCTTCTCCTCCTCTTCTTTCTCCTTCTCTTCATTCTCTCTCCATCTCCCTCCTCTCTTCTCCTCCTCTTCTTTCTCCTCCTCCTCTTCATTCTCTCTCTCCCTCCTCTCTACTCCTCCTCTTCATTCTCCTCCATCTCCCTCCTCTCTTCTCCTCCTCTTCTTTCTCCTCCTCCTCTTCATTCTCTCTCCATCTGCTTCCTCTCTTCTTCTCTTCATTCTCTCACTCTCCCTCCTCTCTCCTCCTCCTCTTCTTTCTCCTCCTCCTCTTCATTCTCTCTCTCCCTCCTCTCTACTCCTCCTCTTCATTCTCCTCCATCTCCCTCCTCTCTTCTTTCTCCTCCTCCTCTTCATTCTCTCTCCATCTCCTTCCTCTCTTCTCCTCCTCTTAATTCTCCTCCTCCTCATTATCTCCCTCCTCTCTCCTCCTCCTGTTCTTTCTCCTCTTCATTCTCCTCCTCCTTCTCCTCTTCATTCTACTCCTCTCCCTCCTCTCTCCTCCTCATTCTCTCCCTTCTTCTCCTCTCTCCTCCTCCTCTTCATTCTCCTCCTCCTTCTCCTCCTCTTCATTCTCTCCTCCTTCTCCCCTCCCCCTCCTCCTTCTCTTCATTCTCCTCCTCCCCCTCCTCTCTCCTCCTCCCTTCTTCTCCTTTCTCTTTCTCCTCGTCCTCCTCCTCCTCTTCTCTCTCTCCCTCCTCCTCCTCATTCGCCTCTTCCTCCTCCTCTTCCTCCATGTGTGCTGCATGTTATTAAAAAGAGACAGAGCATTAAAAGAATAGAAGAGTGAATATAAAATCTTTGCCTTGTTTTTTTTTGTTTGTTTGTTTCTTTCAGGTTTGAGTATCGTAGAGAGCGGGATCACCTTCGTCACCGACCACAGAGGGCGGAGGTCTGGTGAGGCCTTCGTGCAGTTTTCCTCCCAGGAATCGGCTGACGAGGCTCTGAAGAGAGACAGAGACGTGATGGGGAACAGGTAGGACTCAAGTCACTGGCTCTTTAAAGGGATAGTTCAACATTTTGGCAAATTGGCCCATTTCTTGGTTTCCCTCATCAAACTCATCAAATACACAATCCAACAACTCCAAAACGCTCTGGTGGAGTTGTTTTAGAGGGAAACCAAGAAATCCCATGAGCCTCCGTAGCGTAGCTCTGAGCAGCTCGCGGCTCTGCTCCACTGTTCTAAAAATAGCTTGCACCGACAATTATAGGTAACGAACCTACTGCTATGACTATAGGGATTATGGCAATGGACCAATTTGCCAAAAATGTTGAACTATCCCTTTTTAACTCCTTCTTTTCCTTTTTCTTTCGATTAACTTCGTCATTTATGTTGTTTTCTAAACCAATTTTACAATATTTAATTGTTGAGTTTTGATGGATGAATAGTTTTTCTACAAATTCTTATTCCGTGTGTGACCTGCAGGTACATCGAGGTGTTTCCCAGCAGAAGCAGTGAGATCATCTCCAGCTGGAGGAGAACGCCGAGTTCAGCTCCGCCTCAGACCAACGCTCAGCCAACAAACAGCAGCAGCAGCAGCAGCAGCAGCGTCAAACCACCGCAGACCAACAGCAGGACGGGTGAGCAGCGTTTCACAGCTCGTTATGAAATAATTAAAGATAAATAAATGAAGTTTTTACCTTCACCTCGTATCAGTGGGAGACCAGAGTCAGGTTGTGATGGATAATCACTATCTATTTTTGGTTTCAAACTGATGTTTTTACTTTACTGTAATTTTCAGTGACATTTAGTAAAAAAAACAAAAGAAAAAAACTGATTTGATGATAAAGATGAATCCAAATAATCATAAATCAGAGAAATTACATCATGTTACAGCTGCTCCAAGAAAACAGAAGATAGAGAAGATGCAGACACATACAAAATAAATATATTTACATAAAATGTTCTTAGTCTATACAAGAATATAAATGGGAAACATAGAAAATATGTAATAATTAAAGATAAATAAATCAAGTTTTTACCTTCGCCTCGTATCAGTGGGAGACCAGAGTCAGTTTGTGACGGATAAAAGCTGGATAAAAGAATATAAATGGGAAACATAGAAAATATGTAAATAAAACTATTTTTATGAATGAAAAAAATAAGTTATGGAAATAAAATAAAGAACAAGTTACTGTAAATATAACAGTGGTAAAGTTATTAGATCTTTAAATGCATTTATTTTAATTTAACTTTATTTCAGGAGCCAGTCCGAGCTCGGCCGCCCTGCACCACTACATCCACATCAGAGGTTTACCGTTCCAGCTGTCTGGAGAAGACATCGTGAAGGTGAAGATGATTAGATGAAGATGATGTTTATTTTGCTGTTTCATCATGAGATGTGTTTCTATAATATTTGTTGTTTTTTCCTCTTCCGCTGCAGTTCTTCTCTCCTCTGGTCGTGTCCAAGATCCTGATCGAGTGCGGTCCCGACGGGAGGCCGAGCGGAGAGGCCGACGTTTACTTCAGCTGCCACCAGGACGCCGTGGCCGCCATGTCCAAAGACAGAATGTACATAGGTGAGACAGTCGGACATTTATATTACAGACAAACATACAGATAGACAGGTGTATTATACATATGTTATTCAGTATCAGCTCAGGGATTTGAATATATAAAACTGCTCTAAAGGTTTTAGATATTTACATCCTCACACTGAGTCCTTTAATAATCTCAACAGGAGTTTTAACAATCACCAAATAGATCCATGTTTCTATTGAGCCATGTGCAGTTTGACACAGGTCCAGTTTTCAGATTATAAATATTTCACATTCTTTAAATACCAAATTGAAAAGATTATGCAGCGTTGGTTAAAGCTTTAACTAATTGTTTTCATTTTTATAGACTTGGGCAATGTCCAGAATTTTATATCTCAGTACAATTCAACCTAAATATCATAATACACAATAATTTCATTATTATGAGTAGTAGGAATAGGATATTGCATTTTATTTTTGTATTTTTTTTTTTAATAATTCATAATTCTATAATTGTATGAGCAGAATTGACCAAAATAAAATGTTGGGGAATATTGTAATGTTAACTATCATTAAATATTCTATAATCTAGTAATATAATATAATCTGTTTTGCAGGAGAAAGATACGTGGAGCTGTTCCTGAACTCCGAGTCAGATGCCGACAGAAGGTGAGAAACTCCATCACACACACACACATCTGAACATTTTAGAAAAATACGCTTCAACTGCTAAGTTACACATAATCTTACATAATATTTTTTTTTATTAACATGTTGTATTTTCCTCTGCAGGTGAACGCTGTCCCTGACACATGCACAGAACTGTTGTATTTATTTTCAAGCCTGTCGTGAATCTCAAACAATAAACTATCCTTATGTAAAAGGAACAACAACAGTCTGAGTCGTTTTTATTGAACAGGAGGAAGTCTGAGATTTACTGAAGATTCATCATGAGATAAAGAGATAACTGCAGGAAAAAAACTATGAAGGATATGAAGGATAGTAATAAAAGATAATAAAACAATCTAAGGCGTATAAAAGCTTTTGTGTTGTAACTGAGTGAAACTGAGAGAAGAGAAGTGAAATGTTTCTGCAGAACTGTGGAAACTTTCACTCTGACTGTGAAACCTGATATTGGTTTCACAGTCAGGACTGAAATGTCAAATGAAAACAGTGATTATGTGAGCAAAATGTCAAGTTTTATGCCACTTGGACTGAATACTTTAAAAGTTTGTTTGTTTTTGTTGTTTGTTTGTTTTTTTGTTGTTTGTTTGTTTTTGTTGTTTTTGTTTCATCAGGAAGTTGGTTGAATCTCAGAGATGATTTAAAGTCAAATTTCTACAATAAAAATGAACATGTGGCTCTGTAGAAGTGAACTGTCCACACACAAACTCAAAGGAACTGAGAACAACACCGAGTGTAAAATGTTTTTAGTTTCAGGAATTAAAAGATCAACTGAAACCAAACAATCATCAGGAAGGTGTAAAAAAAAAAAAAAATCCAGATTCAAACACGTGTTTGTAAAATTGAATAAAAGTTTATTGTTGATCTACAAAGCATTTCATATCACATGTTAATCAGCTTCAACGAGATTCTACTTCTTTATCATGAAAAATCAACAAAAACATAAAAGCAGCTGCTTTAGAGAGACAGAGCCGAGTCATGTCAAAGTGCTGTAAAATGTTACGATGCCCAGAGAGAAGGTTAGAAGATCCAGACTATAAAACCTAAATGCCGCAACTGTTCATACTAAAGAGAAACCAGAGTTTCTGCAGTGAGTTCTGTGTTAATGCCAGCAACAGAGGAGGAAGGTTTTCACACCCACTGTGTTCAGCTTTGTAAACTGGGGGAGGGGGGGAGGGTCGAGTCGAGATACTCTGGGAGAAAAGAAATGATTTAACACACAGATCCAGTTCTGATGTGGTTAGCTTAGCATAGCATAAACACTGTAAACAGACTGTAAACACAACTCACTAATTAACACGTGTTTGTTAATATATGAATTAATTAATGTTATATAATATTATATTAATGAATCCTCACTTTGGTTTTTTATACAAATTAAACCACATGTTTAACCAGGTGTTTATTGGTTCTGCTTCAGAATCATGCTAACGGTTTCCCTTTGTTTCCAGTGTTTATGCTAAGCTAAGCTAAACTAACATCTTTTATTCTCACCGAGAAAAGCAAACGACCTGTTGACCGACCCATCGCCCCGACACTCTGAACACATCCACACTGTGATAAGAGACTATATATACTGTATATATATATAATATAATGCTTATTTAATGGAGTATTTTCATTATCATAACATTGTGATGTAACCTAAATACTTACAGTCTTAACTTTCTGTGTTACAGCGAAAACTCATTTGACTGAAATAAACATTTGTCCAATAAATGTCTATTGTGTAAAAAGCTTTAAACC
Organism: Trachurus trachurus; assembly: GCF_905171665.1. Taxonomy (NCBI): domain Eukaryota; kingdom Metazoa; phylum Chordata; class Actinopteri; order Carangiformes; family Carangidae; genus Trachurus; species Trachurus trachurus. Next base: position 9,001,257 of record NC_139895.1, on the reverse strand, counting down.
GCGACATCCTCTGTGTTTTCACGTCACTGTATTTGGTCTGAAGTGTTTATAAAGACTGATTTTTGTCAGTTTTCCCCTGAATGTGGTGCCATGTTCGATCATTAACTGGTCACCATGATGATATTTTTGTTTTCTATTTAAATAAAACAAATGTGAAAAATCCAGTTTTTCCTTTTTTTCCCCCCGTCTTTTAAAACTGAGGTTAAAAATATCAAATATTGTCAGTTTAACTTAAATCCACTCAGTGGACACTGTGGAGAGGCAGTTTTTCTTTTTTAACACAAATGAGATGATTCCTTTTTGTGCCATTTTTAGCTGCGTCAGTGCAGGTTTCTATGTAGAAAAAAAAAAAAAAAAGGAAATAGAAATAATACCACGGCAGCTCAACACACACTTTCAAACAGGAGAGAGGGTTTATGACCACGATAGAATTTGGCTAAAATAAAAACCTGCACACGCTCCTCAGCTCTGCACATTTGGACACTGCCGACTTAAAAAAAGGATTTTAAAAAACATCCTCAGGTCCTTCACCACGTTTGAAGCCGTGAAGTCAAAAAGTGCATTATTAGCTTTTTTTGTTGTTGTTGTTTTTTTGCCAGTTTTACAAATCAATGCCTCCGCTTTCCGGTTTCCACGTCGTGCGGTCGTGGCTCATGTGGGCGTGGAGGCGTACTGCTGCAGCAGCAGGGAGTAGCAGGCCGTGCACACGGTCTCGGGGAGGATGGAGGAAGGTAGCGGCAGCTCGTTGGACACGCAGCTCTCACAGAAAACACCGCTGCAGTTCTTACACTGTTTCTGCAGAGAGACAGGGAGACGCACAGGATTATAAACAGAAACGTGATACTGGTTTAGTTCAGAACTGCTACATTAGTTGTACACACAAAGCAAAGAATCATCTATGACACTTATCCATTAACAGAGAAGATGGGTATAACCTGAGAGGAAAATATCATTAAATGCCTGTACAAATGTGTGTGCATCTCATTTTGTGGAACAGGTTGAATGAGGAAATCAAAGGAAACAGATCTATTATACAGTTTCAGAAAATGTGTAATATATTTTCAGGAAAAGAGGAAAGGGTTGGTGTTGGTTCAGTAGTGTATAGTTTTAGACCAGATAAGCATGAGCTTCACCCTTCTCCTTTTTGAACACTTCTTTTTGTTTATCACATTGCCGTGCCGCGCTAGTGGAAAAGCGCCATCTGACTCCGACTGAGCTGTGTGGCCTGTTTCAGTGCTTTCTTGTGGGGAATCAACCGATTAATCGTCTTTTTCTTCTTATTATCAAATCTGCCTTTGAAAGGTGCAATGTCTATTAACCTCTATACGAGAGAACCAGCAGGGTCTCTGCAGGTTTCACCAGCTCAAATTTAAGACTTTTTAAGACCTTTTAAGACCATTATGGATGAAATTTAAGACCTATCATGACAAATAAAAAACGTACAAAAGAAATGCGGAGTCACAAAACTAGAAATTGATTGCAATATATAAGTTGCGTGTTAGGCTTGTTTGTAGTTGAAAATACATTCAATAAAGCACAATGAAGTGTCACAGGAGCATTTGCGGTAGCGAGGGCTCTACCATAAAATTTTTTCCAAGGAGCACGCCTAAAGTGAACTATTTGGGGGCACAAAAAGAAATTGGGGAGTGAAATTAAAAATGTTTATGTAACACATTATTTATTTAATTCACTGGCAACCAACAGGCAGATGGCTTTAAGCCTTGAATAATGTTAAGGGTCAAACGTGACCCATTTTTACATTGGAGAACAGTAAAAACACCAACACTTCACCTTTGGCCTGAAATGTGATGACTTCTAATGTGACCCAGAATAGACAAACATGGAAATATTTCAACTTCTTTAATCAACAGACACGAGCCACAACCTGTTCTGTATTATGACCAACACAATATTTGACACATGAAGTAAATAAATTGGTCACCCCTATATATTTAAGCAATATATCACGACAGGCCGCAGTATATGCTCATTATACCACGGCTAAGGGGCGTTGTTCCCACCAAACACGATGAAATAGACGAAGACGCGATGGTCCCGTCGCCAAAAAAAATCTTGTGTATTGCGTCGCCTGGCGTGCCTAACTGCGTCTTTGCATTACGGCCTTTTACACCGCGGACGTAATGAATAAACGACACGTGACGGTGTGTTCACCGGACACAAAGCGAAAATTCGGTGTGAACGGACAACATAACAGGACCAGTGTGGCGTTGTTTCCTCTTCTCACCTACAGCTCTGGAGGGCTCTCCCTTACTTACACGCAACTACTGTTATTGGTGCGTTGAGGCCAGAGAATTGTGGGATTTGTAGTTTTTGAACGATCGCAGGTTGTGATCTTTCTTTTTTGTGATTTTCCCGGTTCACACATGTATTTTTTTAGGGGCAAATGCGAGTGAAATGCTCGCCCATGGTGGGCATAAGAAAATGTAAGACCTGTCTAAAATTATTTAAGACTTGAACACGATAATTCAACAAATTTAAGACATTTTAAGGCCTAAAATTCAGATTTTCAAATTTTTGACTTTTTTAGACTTTTTAAGACCCCGCGGATACCCTGACCAGGCTGAAGGACTGATCTCAAGTCGATGGTGCAGGAAAAAACTCTTAAAAATAAATTCCAATTAGCTTCGCTGCATTTTAAAATTAAGCGGCAGTTTGTGTTTGTATCTGAGAGTTAAAATGTAGGAATTCAACATACTTGAGACGAGCGTGCGTTTCCTTCATGTTTGTACCTTTGTCTTGAGGAGCGAGTCGTCCTGTTCACACATCGTGCACATGGAGGGATGACTGATCTCCACGAAGGACTCGTCCTGCCGAGGACCAATCAGAGATGAGTTATTGATCTAATAAAGACACACTCTATTTAAGTGAAAGTGACAGCAGCTCTGACGTTTAGCTCGGTGTGTGTGTGTCCCATTGCTCGTCGTGACCCATTCATCTTTTTTTTTTTAAGTTCATGTATAATTCATTTAAGGTGACGTCCTCACCTGTTCGTCCTCATGATGAGACAAAGACCTGAGGGGACGAGAACAGAGACGTGTAAAAGTCAAGATTTTCTCTCTTCACACCACAGATGTGTCTCAGACTTCTGTTGAATTGTTTGTAATGTTTTTCCTTATTTACTTTTGTCTTGACTCACTATTTTTAAAGCAGATATCAGCTTCACGCTTACTTACTTCATGTAAGTGATTGCTGACGGAAAATAGGACTATTTAGGACTTATATTAACAAAAACATTCCACTGATATCTGCTTTAACAAGTCTTTTAAACTTTTTAACAATCTTTTAACTCAGACCTGGGAGGAACTCCGCACAAGAATTCCTATTGTACCCAGCTTGCTGTGCACTAGGGATGTCACGATTATAGATTTTCTTGGTTCGATTATTGTCAGAGAAATAATCACGGTATTACGATTATCACGATTATTATGCATCAATAAATTTCACAACACTATGAATGTGTAAAATCAAATATAGTCAAATTATAATTACATAAAGGACTAGATATTAATCCCAGGGGGGAATTGTTTGAAATATTTAAGTCATTAATCGTCATCTATACCAAATGTTTACGTTTATTTTAATCATTTTTTTAAAAAGACAAATGACACGCAAACATTTAAATTCCTACAAATTCAGTGTTACTTTAGATAAATGGACCAGTATCTGTGCATTCACCTTTACTTTTGCGCCAATATGGTTCAGACATAATCTTTTTCGGAAAGTGACGGTATTTAGGAATCTTTACGATCAATTAATTGTGGTGCTTAATACCGCGATTAATATTGGAAACAAGTCATCGTGACATCCCTACTGTGCACAAAATGGCTAAATAAATTTCTTGAGACTCACAGACTGGAGCTCAGACTGGTTTTGTCCTCCTGTCCGCTGAGCGCCTGGTCCAACTCTCTCTTCACCGAGGGGGATTCTGGGAGCTGCTGCCGGACAAAGACAAAACATCAAACATCGCGTCCACAGCTCCTCTAACCAACTCTTCTTCTTCTTCTTCATCATCAGACTGAAAGCAGCTGACAGGCAGACTCACTCTGGGGACGTTCTCCTCGTGTCTCCGCTCCCTCCGAGGTGGAGTACTGGACTGTCTGGACCCACCGCCGCTGCTGCTGCTGCTCGGTTGATGATGATGATGATGATGATGCTCGTTCCTTCGCTCTCGTCTCAGCTCCTGCTCCAGAGTCGACCTGAAAAACGAAATAATTTACACTGAAAACGCAGGGGAAAAAAATGCATCGTGAGCTCCGTTAACTCATTTATTAGACCACCAGGGACCCCATATGGCTCACTCCATGTGATACATAATTTGGTTAAATCCAAATTAGCGGAGCTGTGACGGGTCCTCTCTTCTCCGTCATGTGACCTTCGTGTTGCACAGGGGTTGTGTCAGCCTCTAGTTTTCATTTGTACAGTTTTAGTCCATATTACATTATATTTTCTTTAAAATTCAGTCGATTTTTCAGTTTATAAATAAAAAGTTGTGACGTTTCTCCATGATTAAATCTTGATAAATCAATTATCAAACCAATTAATTTTATGTCCACTGATTAATCGAGTAAGCAGCTGATCATTTCTGGTTTCTGTAGGAACAATATTCTGCCATTAAAGGGGAAATATATATTATGGAAATATCACTTTTTGAAGGCTCTTTAACATATATTTGGTATTTGTTTGTCTTGCCTAACCCCAAAATGTGAGAATTGACAAAGAAATCTGTAATTTTCCTGGGTTGAAATCCTTGTGGTTTTTACGAGCTGTTCCCTCAGTTGTCTGACAATGATGTCATACGTTTTTGAATTTCATTCGAACAGGATGTATTTATTTTAAAGGACAAATTAGCTCAACTTGTTAATTTTGATAGCTGACAAACAGCTGAAAATGTTCTGTATGCAGGAGTTTCAATCTTTTATTTCCGCAGCCTTTAAAAAGAAAATTACATGTGAGGATTTTTGGAGTGAAAGAGAAAATGAGTGTGAGACATTTTCCTGCGGCATCCCGGCAGCTGAAGAAGAAGGAGGAGGAGGAGGTGGGAAGGTTTGAGCTCTAACGTCACAGTTAATGTTTATCCTTCTCAGTGAAGCCATGAATAAACTCTTTGACCCCGGTATTAGCATCATCTTCACGACAGGAGCTGTCGGAGCCGTGGGAGGTGCAGAGGCTTAATTTTGTTTAACAGCTGCACTCACAATAACAACACAGGCAGGAAGCTCCAGAAATCACAATTAACCCGACAGTGATACAGCAGTTTACAGGATACTGGAGGAGATTAGCACGTTTGTTTGGGTTATTATTGTCAACAAACTCCATGAAAAGAGTAAAAACTAACTACTGCTTTGGCTTATCTTTTTTAGTGTTAACGACACTGTGGCCACAAGCACATTGGTTCCTACTGAGGACTTAAATTTTTTTTAAAACAGCTCATAAATCTGCAGTTTCTTGTAACCGTTACTCAAACAGGACAGAATATAGCTCCATACAGTATAAAGGTAGATGTGTGTATTAAAGCTCCATACAGTATAAAGGTAGATGTTTGTAAAGCTCCATACAGTATAAAGGTAGATGTCCATGTGTAGTGTGATTATAAAGCAGCTCTAGGTTCTATATTAATAGTGTGAAAGTATCAAAGCCTCAGTCCACAGAGAAATGCACACAGCCTGTATTCAGAAACTGAGCCTTAAAACCAGCTGTCAGGACTTCCTGTCACTTTGTGATGTCACAACAACGCAGTCACCCAAAGCCCCGCCTCCTCACCACCTGGACCCACCATCCAACACTTTAAAGGATTTAGTTTCTCTGAGTGTTTCATTCTGAAATCATCTGCTCTATTGTTTATTGGATCGCTCATTAAACAGTCAGCCAATCAGAAGAGAAGCTCAGAGCCTCCTCTCTTCTGATTGGCTGACACCGACCTGTTGTTACCAGAGCTCCAGAGAGAACCTGATAGAGGAGTGGAAAACTACACTGAGACGATGAATATTTCAAAATAGAAGCAAATGAAGATTTAACATAACTATACGCCGATTAAGACATAGAATGGAATTTGGTGACAATAACAGAATCACAGAATATCAGTAGTTTTCTCTGTAAACAATTAAACACGCACTTGACACTTTCTCATGTTGAGACTTTACCTGTGTTTCCTCAGCTGCTCCACCTCCTCCTGCAGACTCTCAATCTTATCTCCAAACTCCTGTTTGAAGAGCCGGTTGGCCTCGACAGCCAGATCCCTCTCTTTCTCAGCCTGTTTGGATCTGGTGTGGGGTGAGTGGGTTAACACAAAACTTATGGCAAAATGATAACTTAATGGAAAGGAACATGGTTGGACAGAAAAAAACAAAACAAAACAAAACATTTTGAAGCTAAGAAAAAAAAAAAAAAAAAAGAGAGTAAAACTCAGTGAGAGCAACGGAGAGACTTTAGCCAAAGAAGATGAAGCAGGCTGTTTTTTGTTTATTATTTTATTAGCCTAATGATTACTACAGTTTACACCAATGTTATGTTCACATACAATTCAAAATTAATAAATTAATTTTGCCCTCTTCGTCTGACTTTATCCTGCTCCTGTCCTGTCCTGGCCTGCTGCGACACACACTGCGAATGTGGATCAGCAAATGATAACAACGCTCTTGGAAATATCAGTTCAGATTCTGTCTCTCTGTTTTGTTCTGTTGTTTTTATTTTTTTATTTTTTCCTGTCAGTCTGTTTGTTTTTCTTTTTTGGTTGAGGATGTTTCAAGCACAGTCACAGTCTCGGGTAGTGGTTCAGTTCTTCAGAGTTACATTACAGCGAGTCCACTACCACCCCCAAATATCCAACATGTGTCCATTGGCACATAAATCATCATCTTAAAACCCTCCCAGTGGACTTTTCTACTGTTCTGACCTTTGCCACAAAGAAAGAAAAGCATTAATGGGGATTTATTTTTAAGAAATGCCGACCAAATGAAAGAAGAACCCTGATGTGGCGACCACATCTGTCGGAAAACACAAGGATCAAGGGGGGGGGGGCTGCTAAAAGGATCGATTCAGTCCACACTACTCAAAGCTGATGCTGGAGATTCACTGCAGGAGGTCGTGGGAAGATGTTTTTTTGTTTTTTGTTTTTTCAATTTTATTTTCAACAACAAAGGAGCATCGTACAGAAAAAAGATCAACATCCTAGTTTGGTTATTTCTATATTAGGCAGGGTTGTATGTTTGTATCAGAGGGGAGGGTTTATGAAAGCGGTCAAGGAGCAGAGGGGCTCGGCTACTGCTGCAGCTGGATCAGCTTCCCTGCTGCTGAGTTCAGGTTTCTGGCCTGCTTCACCAAATGTTTCTCACTGATTTATTATAAAAATAATAATAATAAAAAAAAAAAGGACAAATCAACGATAGAGGAAAAAATAATGATCATGAAAGTGAAGAGGGAAAACGACAAGAGATCGTTTCAGGTAAGTGATTAACGATGCAAAACCCAAATCTGTGTTCATGATTTTACTGCTGTTGTTGTGTGTGAGCTCACCTGCTCTCCAGCTGTTTTACAGTCCCTGACATCTGGTTGATTTTCTCCTCCAGGCGAACGATGATGTCACTCTTCTGTTTGGAGCTGGCATCCGCACTCTGAAGAGGACGAGCCACGTTTAGTCAGGATTTATTTTTTTTATTGGTGAGAAAACTAAACAGAAAAGTGACACTGTGATGAAGAATGTAGTAGAAATATCATTGCTGAACGCCAGGGCCCAGTTGTTCAAAAGGTGTAATCTGGATCAAAGTTATCCGGATTTTGAAATCCATTGTTTTGCTATCCAGGATCATGTAATCCGTCTTACTTTTATCGCAGTTGTTCAGATTCAAGATTACCAAATCTGCATAATGAGTGCTCTAAATGAGACTGTATATCACACTGATTGAAGGCTACAACAGTAGGTCTGTAAAAAACAGGTAGAGTGTATTTATCCAAGTATGGTTTTCTTTGCTGTTTTTTTGTTTTTCAATGACGTTTGAACAGCCAGACTTTATCTGACCTACAACAAATAAATAAAAACAAACAAATATACCTACAGTACATTAGTCAAATACATTGTGAATGTGTTTCAAATGCAAACTTCAAAATTCAAATTTAAATTTTCAAATCCAGTAGTTGGGGTAAAGTTCTTTATTTATGGAATAATCAAAATTGTACTTTATTTACTGTATCACTGTAATGGCTTAAAAATCAGGTGTAAAATATCAATGTGTGTATATACTACATTATCAATGTTGTGTATTTGACAAATTTGAATGGAATTTAAATGATATTTTGTTCCTGAAATCCACCCTGAATCCACCAAAGTGCTGGGAACAGAATAATACTGATTTTTGGATCAAAGTTTTCCCAATCCTACTAAAAAGTTTTGAACAACACATTCGGAGGGTTTGATCCAGACTAAAACCAAGATTGACTTGGATCTGATCCGATCTCAGAATCTGTTTTTTTTAGTTTTCGAACAACCCATTTTCAAGACTTGATCCAATCCATCATCCAAAATCCAATCAGATTACTTTTGAACAACTGGGCCCTGGTGCAGGCCAGATGTGGAGCTGTACCTGTGACTTGTGGCTGAGCTGCTGGTTGATGGTGCGCAGGTCGTCCAGCTGCTGCCTCAGCTCCACCAGAGCGTCCTGCTTCTCACAGACGTCTTTCTCCAGCATCTTCATGGACAGCTCCATCTCCTGCTTCATCCCGATCTGCACCTCCAGCTCCTTCTCCACATCCTGCACAGACACACATCAGCTCCAACTTCAGACACTTCACAACCCCAAAAAATAAACACCGTTTGTGACTGATTGAGAATTAGGAGCCTTAACGCACCAATCGCAGCAGAGTTTCCTCTTTGAGCTGCTTGCGTGTTTCGCCCAGCGCTTGTCCGTCCGCTGCCGAGTCGCTTCTTAAGGCCTGAAGGAAACAGGAACACGTGTGATAAGACAAACAGAAACATGTTTCATCACAGATATAATCCTGACTCACCCTGCTGATAAACAGTGTGAGGGAGCGACACATTGTTATGGTATCGTCTCTGAATCATTTCTAATGGGGAATCTTTTCTCTTTCTCTTATTCTTCTAACAAGTAAAATCAATGTGTTAAGGAAAAGTGTCCCATATGGTCTGTAAGTTATACATAATATCTGAAATGCCTAATTTCCTCTTAAACTGCTGCTTTGTGTGATTTAGAGATTCAAATTTCTTGCTTTCTTCCAGCAAAGACAGAGAAATGTTTGTTGATACAACACCAACAAGACTAGACTATATCAAACTGACACCATTTACCGGACTATAATTAAACTGATCTATCAATACAGTCAGTGGAATCACCAGAAGCCCCAGTTAGGCTGTTACTGTATCATTATATTTCATATGATAACAAAAGAAAAGGAAGAAAATCAATATCAATATCTGATGTTATCAAACATTGACTCCAGTCTTGTATTGATTTGTTCACCTTTCTGGACTCCAGCTGATATGAACTCTCCTCTTTTACTCTCTCCACGTCTTCTTGTAAAGTGATGATCCTGTTATTTGCAACCGCGAGCTGTGAAGACAAAAGTTAACAAAAACAGTTCTGTTAATAAAAAAAAGAGTTGTCGCACACATTTTGAGACTAAATTCTTCTGCAGGAGCGAATCCTCCTCTCACCTCCTCTGTTAACTTTGTGTTGGACTTCTCCAGAGCGTCCACCTTGGCTTGGAGGTTGTTTACCGACGCACTGTAACAGACACAAGAATCGACAAACTTTTTTTTAGTCATGGAGCTGGAGGAGCTGCTGAACGGAGGCGAAGAGAGTCGGACCGACCTTAAATGTCTGTTCAGCTCCTCCACGTAATTCTTCTGGTCCAGGATGGCTGTGATCTGTCCGTCGCTGGAGGAGCAGAGAGAGGAGGATGAAGAAGAGGGAAGAGAAGACACTGGCTGCAGCATCACCGCACGAAACAAGCATGTTGTTAGCCATTAGCCATTAGCCACCGTGTAGCGTCACATTATGTAATATGTAAGACATTTTCACCTTATTATGTAATAGCGCAGCATTTTGTAATAAGCTGCCACATTTTATAATAAAATTCTTGCCGCACTTTATAATAAATTGTTACATATTGCATCAGTTAATACAAAATACAGTTGTTGCCCTTTTCTTTTTACAAAGAAAATGTAATAATTTGGTTCATTATGTAACACGTTCAAGAATTTTATTACAAAATGTGGCAGATTATTACATAATGCAGCGTTATAATGTGGCGCTACACACCGTCATTGACTGCGGCTGCCTTAAAAACGTCCAATTGTATTCTGTCACTTTGATAATAAGGAAAATACGGTGGCCCAGAGAGCTCAGTGCACGGCAACTTCAGAAAACCACACGCGCAAATCAGCAGCACTCACCCCTCTGCACTCTTACTACTGTGTCCGCCATCTTTAAGGTACATGGAGAAATCAATCACCCCGACCTGGAGAGAGCGTTTAAGAAGAAAAGGTTATAAAAAATAAAAAATAAAAAAATCAATGGCGACAGAAACCAGACACAGAGGTCAGCAGGTCCCAAGTCTTCAGCACAGACTCAGATTAAACATGAGGTTTGTACAGTGGAGGAGGTTTCACTTCATTATACCGATGAGGACAAACTGGCAGCCTGCCCGTCCTCACGGTGACTCTGGCCTCGTTCCTGAATAGACAACTAATCGAGCATGAAGCAGAGATTTCTGGGTAAGTCTGGGGAGGTGTTTGCTTGTATAAGAACTGCACTTGTGATGAATTTAATGGTGTATGAAAACGGACTAAATGGTTCAACCTTCTCCGATTACTTTAGTTTGTACGGGAGATATTCTGCCTCTAATCTCAAAATGTTTAAAAAAGACTGAAGTTTTAACACCAAAACAAACTGGCATCAGTGTCGGGCCCCTCCCTTACTTCCTGTGCTCATTCAACTTGAAAAGCACAAGATTATAGATGAGTAAACAATTGTGAGCCCATGTCAGCAGCACTGCATACAATTATCATACAGATTAGTGGAAGTGAAAGTGAAATGGGACCAACCTGTGAGTCCAGGTCCTCTCCCTTCATACACAGATTGGCATCAATGACGTTGAGGCCGACGAGCAGCCCGGCGATGACGGCGCCTTCCTCCTCCATCATCAACGCATTGGGCTCATAGAACTCACTGCAGAGAAAACACCAGTTCACGTCTTCATTTCAGACATGTTAAGACCTTTTCATAGCTGATAATATAATCAAATACCAGTCGAACCAGTTAATGATGAAAGGGAAACTAGTTGGGGAATATACAGTAAGGCCTACAGTCACTGAGATTTATATGACATTTTTGTCAGTTCTTCCAAAGTGTAAAAGGTAGAAAAAGTGACGGATGGGTTATCAAATTCAAACATGATTGCTAAATATGATCTAATTTTAATTTTAGTAAAGATCTTGTCCATTTCATTCTGGTGAAACATCTCCTAAATTACTTTAAAACTAAATTATACTCAATGGAAAAAGAAAAAACAATCAGTCATGTTTCATTTCAGACGCACCTGAGCAGGTCCTTTCTGTTGATGATGGTCTTCATGTAGTCAGAGAGCTTCTTCTGCATCAGGGCGAGTCGTAACCAGGCGCGCCCTCTGCCCAGAGGAGTTCTGTGATCGAAGAAGGAGGTCGGACGTTAACACACAGGAAACCCAACAACTACAACAATAAAATGTAAAAAAAAAAAAAAAAAAAACATAACTCTGTGTCGCCTTTTAAATAAATAACTGCGACTTCGACGCAGCTCCATGTGACAACCAAAAGTCAAAAATCCCTACGACTTTCAATCTCAGAGCTCTGATATTCCGACAACAAAACATGGCGCCCTCATCGTCAACTGTAAGAATAAAATCATAACAAAAAGTTATAAGTCGATGTTTTCATGCATTGTGATCTGCTTGCTGCTGCATATTTTCGTGTTCAGCTAATCAGCCACAATACGACAAACTTCTCGGTTACTTGCGAGTTGTCTTGAACGCAGCATTAGTGATCATTTGTAACAAATCTTACTCTTGATATCGTTGTAGGTGATTTTGTGTAGCCCCAAAACAAATCAGCTCATCCTTGAGTCGTAGTGAATGTTTGTGCAAAATTTACAGAAGTTCCTTCACAGCGTTACTCAGATATCGATATGGTACAGATGGGAACCTCCTCCATAGAATGTCAGGGATATTAAAATGTTAAAGATATGACTTGATATGTGAAATGTGTCCTCCCTCTTCCAGGAGACAGCACAGACTCACTTGAGGCCGGGCAGGTCTTTGACGCTGGCAGTGATCTCTCCGGCCTCGGGCGTCAGCTTCTCCACCAGCTCCAACGCCCCCCAGAACGACTTGTTCTGGCCCAGGAAGGTCTTCTTAGCTGATGGTTCAGACACAGTCGGACTTTAGTTTTAAGGAAATGGGGTCAGTGAGTCATCACTGTGGACTTCAATAAGCAGCAGAAACTATTTTAGTACAGAAGAGACAAAAATAAACACTCAATAGAGAACATCTAATAAGTAAATTTGTCATCTTTTTGTCTTCTTAGTTGGATGATGTTAGTGTCTGGATAAAAATAAGTGCGTATTTTTCTTCTTGACAACTATAACTGTGGATATTACATGTGTTCTGTTTTTTAGATATCACAGATGTGTAAGAGCCACAGATCATGAGGTTTTGAGGAGACGACAGTGTGAGTGTGTGTGTCTGTGTGTGTGATACGTACTTTTCAGCCCATGTTTAAGACAGTGCTCCATCACGACAAAGAACTGCTGGAGCGGTGCATAGTCAGAGTCGAGTGTGCGTCCCAGGTTGAGAGCCGACTCGATCAGGCCCTTGATGCTCAGTTTGGCCATGTTCATCAAGTTAAGCCTTTCGATTGCGATGGGATCCTTGGGATCTAAAAAAAAAAAAAAAAAAACACAAAAAAAGAGACAAAAACAGATTTTTAAAAGTTTCTGTAATAATGACACAGATGCTGATTCAGCAGCAAGGATGAGTCAGGAGGAGCTAAACTTATCAAGACCTGTCAGAGGAAAATAAAACTATTTTGGGTCTGGCTCATGTTCCCTTCTGTATCCAAATGTAATGTGAAAACACAGGACAAAATGCAAAGTAGCCTTTAATATGAAACGGGAACTGTCGTTTGGTTTCTCTCTCTTAACCTTACACTGTAAAGCTAGCAATGTATAAATAAAACCAAACCAAACTGATTGGTAATGTTAAGCTGAAACAAAGATTTGACCACACCTAATGCAGTTAGTTACATGAGCCGTCTGTACATGTGTGCCTAATCCATTATTTATGTAAGTTACAGTACATCACAGACATTAAAGGGGCTTTTAGTTGACATGATTAAACATTCATATATCTGACTTTGGTGGAGGAGATGGAGATTTTATATACTGACAGTTTCCATCGAGATTATCAGCTTTGACTTTAATAGAGAACTTTTTCCTGCAACATTAGATTCAGCAGTTAACCAGTGGGAACTTTTCTATTTTCGGTTCTGTTACAAAATGCAACAATATCACAGCCTTACTGCGTTACTAGATGTGCAGTGATGATAATGTGCTAAATTAGGTTGAATGTTTTCTCTTTCCGCTGTGTTTCCGTTAAAGTGTTGATCTGTGATAAGATAGATTTGTGGTTTTAAGAACCAAAAAAACATCTCAGTATCTTTCCATCTTCTCTCTCAGCTTCTCCGGTGTCAGCCAATCAGAAGAGAGGAGGCTCTGAGTCTCTTTTCTGATTGGACTGACTGTTTTCTGAGTGATCCAATAAAAAATGGAGCAGATTTCAGAATAAAACACTCAGAAAAACCAAAACCTCCAGGTGGGCGGAGCTTGGTGCCTGCTTTCTTGTGACATCATAAAGTTACAGGAAGTCCTGACGGGTGGTTTTTAAGGCTTTGATACTTTCACAGTATTGATGTAGAACCTGGACCTGATTAATAATAAAACACCACATGAACATACACATTTTTACTATATGGACCTCAACGCCTCAGTTCCTTCAACATAAACGTTTCCAATGAGAACAAAAGGTCAAAGCTGGAATAAATAGTAATGTAATAATAACAATAAGCCCTCCTGTTTTTGTTGTTTTATGCAAATCTAAAAACAGATTCTCCCTTTCAATAGAAGAATCCATTTACACACAAAAAAAGCAATTGTCATGATGTTAAAGCCCGAAATGCGGTAATATCAGTTTCAGCAACAATTAAATGGTAACTGCCAAGTGATGAATGAAATGCTGATCATCCCTTGGCTAACTTGAAAAACAAAAGTCACACAAGAGTGTCTGTTACATCATTACACCAGCGTGGACAGTAAATCAGCTGTGGTGCTGTTGCTGCAGTCTGGGAAAAGTCTCAACTGCCTCCATTTCTCATGGAAACTGGACGGGCCGAGCTGCCTTGGTGTGGACGGAGAGAAGGCGTGGCAACAGATGAGGAAGTCTCTCCACTGATACAACAGCATCTGTTGTATTGATCAGCTCCCAGTCAGCCGACACTGTGATCTCTGGCACATTCAGAAAAAACAATACACATCACAGCCAACACTTATCTGTTTAAAACAGAGCATGTGCTGCATGTGAATTCAGATTCTCTCAGCGAGAGGAAGGAAACAAGTGCATAAACAACATGCAAATCGAATATTGTAAATCAGATTGACTCTAGTTGTCAGTGTGATTTCCAACAAGCTCTAATAAATGTCTCATGACACAAACAGCCTGCACTTCCTGGTTGTTTGTGTTGCTGCCCATCCCCAGCCTTATTTACCAGCAGCGTCATCCTGCTGCTGCTGCTGTGACTCTCAGTGATATGAAAACTGTCTGGGCTGAAATCCACCATGACACAGCTCAAAAAACCTGGAAACATCACCACCACAGTTTAACTGGGTGAAACGTGCAGCGTCTGCGGGGACATTGAGCTGCCACCACGCCCAAGTCAAGACATCCCACTGTGCCCACACTAAAAAAAAACAACAACAACAAAAAACACACACACACACACAACACCACCTCCTCCTCAGACGCTGAGCTAATAATCTGTCACGTTACCTTCATGCGCCGGCTCGGGGTCGGGGGTGAGGGAGATGTCGTTGAGCTCGCGGAGGCAGAGCCACTCGCCATCGACAGACACGCGAAAGTTGCAGAGATAAATGGTCTCGCGGGCGGCCTGCGTGATCTTGTCGGTGGTGGGGGTCGGGGTTTCGCTCTGAGGCGTCAGATCAGACATGATGACTCAGCTGATGTGAGGCAAAACCAACACCACCGACCGAGGGGACAGGAAAAAAAAAAAAAAAAGGCGTACCAGTAGTAGTAGCTTTTTGTTCCAGGAGCCAGTGAAGGCCCCCCCTCGACGTCTCCCCTCCAAATAAATACAATAAAAAGCTAATTAACAGGCCAGAGAGGAGGTGAAATCACAGGCAGGATGAGATGAGAACAGCATCAAGACAAAAGATGAAGAGAAAAAGGGCCAAGACGGAGCGCAGGCCCCACAGCAGGTGTTTGCTTCTCCTCCTCTTTACGCCTGCATCCTTCTCCTCTCTCCTCCTCTTCCTGCTGCTGCTGCTGCTGCTTTACAACTGAGGGAAAATACGCTGCCGTCTTGAGAAAGGCTGCTCCTGCTCTCTCTTCCTTCTCCACCTCCTCCTCCTCCTGCTTTTTCCTTTTCCAACCTCTTGTTATCCCTCTTTTGTGCAGACTGGGGATTTAAAATGCAAGAGAGCACACAGCCTCTCCTCTGCTCTCCACTCGGCTCAGCTCAGCACCGGGTCTCTCTCTCTGATTGGGGGGGCTGCCCGACCGTCTGCCTGTGTGCACCGCAGTGAACGAACGCTGCTCTGGGTGGGTGTTGACCAAGATGGCTGACAGTCAGTGCTGGGTACAGCAACACACTGTCACGTGAGCAGATGGTGCATGCGTAAAAAAAAAAAAAAAAAAGGGAGAGAGAGGGTGAGGAGAAGAGAGGAGAGGAGAGGGGGGTGGGGGTTTGAGGGGGGGTCCCCAGAGGAAAACCAAGCAATGCTAATGATGCAGCAGAGAGGACTGATCCATCAACTGCCTCCTCTCTGACCTGAAACACAGGCCTGTAATTTGACAAAGCAATTATTGAACAGGCTGCAGCAGCACAGCGAGATCACCAAGGGCAACAGGGCCAAATGTCCTCCGGGTTGTAACTGATTATTTCCACTGAGGGAAAAACCAAGTGATGTGAAATCAGACAAGAAACTCTGCCACAGTTTCAACAGGCCAGATGATGTTACGTGTCAGTAGAGACGAGAAAAACACACACATATGTCAAACTGCAAAGACTCTTAACGTCGGGTTAAATGCGACAATATTGCAGTTATCAGCCTTAAAGGAGACGTATTAAGTTAATTTTTCCACAAATTAAAATAGTTCCCAGGTGTCTTAAAGACATGTCTGTGACATGCTTTGGTCAAAATCCCCCAAGGATCAAACATCACAGCTCTTTTCATCCTCTCTAAACAGCCCTGTTCAGAACGGCTGGTTTCAGTGCCTGTCCCTTTAAATGCAAATGAGCCACTGCTCACCAGGCCCCGCCCCTTCTACCGGTACCGGTACTCACAGGTAGGGGTGGTGTTATGCAAGTTCGAAAAACTAATGACATCATTGTCAGACAACTGAGGGAACAGCTTGTAAAAAAAAAAGCCACATGACTTCAACCCAGGGAGCCTGAAAGTACAGATTTTTTTGTCAATTCCCACATTTTGGGGGCCGGAAGGCAAGTAAACACCCAGACATATGTTAAAGACCCTTCAAAATGTGATATTTCCATAATATGTCCCCTTTAAGAACAGGGAAAGTCAGTATTTAAGCTTTATAATGTCATACATGTCCTGCTGTGCAAACCATGTGTTACACAAATGTTAGAAAGTGCTGTGTCAGAGCTCTCTCTGGATAATCACAGGATTTCCACTACTACTTGATTAGCTGACTTAATTTAAAAGAAATACTGTAGGTCAAATACATTAATCAGATTTATTCTGCTTTCACAGATGAATGTCAACAGATTTATGGAAATCTAATCCTTATTAAAGACCAGCACAGGCAGGGGTGGGCTCATTGCATACGTTGGCCAGTAAGTAACATGAAAATACCAGTGGCCTTCACAGCATTTAAACCAAAGAGAACTAAGTTCATTTACACCAGCACATCTTAGTGTGTTCAGATCTTCAAAATAAAACTTCTTAAATGTGTATTGTAATTTTCCGATAAAATTGCTATCAAAAGGAGTATTATTGTTTGCCAAAACAATAACCACAATCTCCAAGATATTCAATACAACAATAAGAAAAAAGCAACAAATCCACACACTTAAAAAGCCAGCGTAAATTTTTTTTTTTGTGAGTGATCCGGTCGTTTTCGCTAATGCTGCGTTCCAGGCAGGCTTTTGAAATCATAAATTACAGCTTCAAGTCACAACTTACGACTTTGTAGCGTTCCAGGCAACCCACTCGTGTTTTTCCGACCTGTTTTACCGGTGAAAGTCACTATAACGGCCACTCGTAACTTCCGACCCGTGAAATCGTACCAGTACGTCTTTTTGTACAGTCTATGTACCAGATCGAACTGGTACGACTTCACAGGTCGGAAAAAACGAGTTTCCTTGAACGCACCATAACAGTCCTCGTCCCTACGTCGCCACATTCACGGCGTCCCTTGGCTGCACACACAGCCCTGCATGCCGTTCTCTCTCCTCATTGGATAAAAACTGTAGGATACGATAAATGTTTTCTCCTCGACTCAGAGCAGAGCAGAGTGACTGACAGACCCGTGTTTCAGTCCAAACACTCTATGTAAGTGATTGCTGTCGGAAGATATAACTATTTAAGACTTATATTAACACAAATATATCACTTACTTCTGCTTTAATGAATTTATAAAATGATCCAGTATAATAGGGACTAATTCTAAGACAACCTCTTACACAGCTGAAGACAAAGAAGAGACAGCTGTAGTTTGACCCAGATCCCAGACAATGGTTAATTTCATATTCAATTATCATTGGCAGTCATACTGACAATGGCAGGTTAGTGTTTTTCTAAGTGATGAATCTGGAGACTACTTTCTGTTAATGGAGTCATTGTTACAAAAAATATCAGTAGAGGGTCTA
This sequence comes from Trachurus trachurus, assembly GCF_905171665.1. NCBI lineage: Eukaryota > Metazoa > Chordata > Actinopteri > Carangiformes > Carangidae > Trachurus > Trachurus trachurus. The sequence goes on along the minus strand of NC_139895.1, from coordinate 8,983,067 downwards.
ATATGGTAAACTATCTAATATCGTAATGATGAGCTGTTGATTAATCAATCAAAAACGATGAAATAACCATCAAAATAGTTGCAGCAACAGACGGTATAATCAAATGACTGTTGCAAGCCTACAGGAAACACATGTTTGAAATGTTTCGAATATTTTCACCTGGATAAATGAAGGTTAACTAAATAAATAAGCATGTGATATGGGAGTCATCTATACCCAGTACTTACATCTTCTTGTGAAACAATGGAGATGTGAAAGCAAAACAAAGTTAGTTTAAAGGTCCAGTGTGTAATATTTGTCAAGGTTTATTGGCAAAATCTGAATATACAGTACTACCAATGAATATATTTGTATAAGTGTATAATCGCTATAAAATAAAATCTGTTTGGTTTTCATAGGCTTATAATTCTTCTTTTATATAGCAAAGGTCTTGCTTAGAGAGTGTCGCCATCTTGCAACGCCATGTTTGTACGGATTGGAAAATCCAGCCAACCAGAGAGCACGTTTCAAGGGTTTCACCAGACAATAAATTTAAAGCAGAAGTAAGCGATCCGGTCGTTTTGGCTAACTTCTTGTCAGCCGATGGAGTTAGCAGTCCCCGCCCTCGTCCCTACGTCACCACATTCACGCGCATCCCTTGGCTGCACACAAAGAGAGGACCGCCCCTTTATGCCGTTCTCTCTCCTCATTGGATAAAGGTTGTAGGATACAAGGAAAGTTTTCTCCTGGCTTACAGCAGAGCAGAGTGACTGACAGACCCGTGTTTCGGACCAAACACTCTAGATAAGTGATTGCTGTCAGAAGATAAAACTATTGAAGACTTATATTAACACAAACATTCCGCTTACTTCTGCTTTAATAGATAAATAATAGAATCTGAGTGCTAGATGTCACTGTTTTCCCCCTCGTTTTACACACTGGACCTTTAACTCGTGGGTGTGAGAACAAGGAAACTTGTTATAAGTATTAACCTACCACGGCCAGCTATAACAACATCAGGAAGCAGATGAGTTTATCAATCACACACCTTGTTTCCATTCCCTGAGTCAATTTACTACAGGAAATGAATGATGTTGAACGAGGATCAGCTGACAAGAGAGTTGGTGTTTTTGTAAACCAGCTGAGGTAGTCACCAGCAGAGGACTTCAGCCACAGGGAGGTGGGGTGTTATTAAGTTGTTTTGACTCACTCCAAAGTTAGCTAACTACACCAGCCAGCTAGTTAGCAAAGCTAGCTGTAGTACTAGGCACACATTGTTTTTGTTGTTGTTCACTGTGTCATTAAGTATTAAGGTGTTTAAGCTGCTCACCGACTCATCCCCACCACCACCAGGCCGTTTAAAATAATAAAAAAAAAAAGTTATTTATTGTTGTGCTGTGCACTGCACTTACTTCTGCGCTTGGACTCGATCCTTTCGATCCTGAAGTCATACTGTCGGAGTGAAGTGGGTGACAGTGACACCGACCCAGCAGCCTTGTTGTTCCCAAACCTCAGGTTGGTGGAGTTCAGCGCCTCCTTGAAGTAAATCACCGACGTCGGCGACAGCGTCTCGGCTGAGTCCGGGCTGCTGTCGGCGGCGGCGGCGGTGGTGTGTCCGTTCTCATCGGAGGAGTTTTGTCTCCCGGCGGAACTTTCTGAAACCTCCGGCGACAGCGGCGCATCTCCCGGTAGCGTATCCCTCTCCGCCATCCTCCTCCTCCTCCCTCCTCCTCCTCCTCCTCCTGGGGTCAGACCCGCTTCATGTGACCGGACCAGGCGGTGGGTTAACGGTTAACAGTTAACGGTCACGCTTGGCTAGCTTAACGTTACAGTTAGCTAGCGTTAGCTGCTGCGGCCAACGGCTCCCAAAACAACCGTCAGTCAGGCTGATGACAAGTGTCTTTTTTTAGTCCCAGTCCTCTCCCTCCAGTAGTTGTCACTTCGCCTTTCGTCTTTCGTTTCGTCCTCCTCCACAACCACCACCACCTGACCCGGAAATAGCTCGGTTTTTGTATTATTTTTTTTTTGTTAAATCTGTTGCTAATTTCGCGAGAGTTTGAGCGGTGTGTCAGCGTTCCAGAGCACTACCAGACACTGTGCACGTGACAAGAGGAGATGGGACACTTGTTTTACTACTGTATCCCTGAGCGAGATTAATCCGCCGCGCGGAATGCTCCCATGATTCATTGCGAGGCACGTCGGGCGTCGGCGGCTCAGAGCCACTTGTGCGCATCTGTTTCTAAAGAGTCTCTGATTAACTGTTTGTACCTGTCTGTGCTGCTAGTACTTGGAGACGGAGACGTCTAGAAACAGCGCAGCTTGCTGGGAAAACAATAGAATTACATTTGAAAGAGGATTAAGTGTTTGATAAATAATTGACTAACATAAATTTTGTTTCAACCTAGGCTATGTATTCGTACATAGTGACGTCTTTATATTTGTATTCCTTGATTCTTCAGGTGTCCTGTAGGCTAAACTTCTGTTGCAAGTGAATTTCTCACACGTGGGATCAATAAAAATGTCATTATTATTCATTCATTATTATATGTCATTTTAGCACAGCAAATAGGAAATTATAGTATTAACATTGAATACACCTGAAACCTGTAGCAAAACAGCCACATTTTTTTTTTTGATAGACTGCCTGGAGTAGTCTATTTGAATTAATAGCAATGGTATTAACTTTATTTCCTTAACATTTTAGATTCAGCAGTAGCAGTATACTATAGTTGCAGGCTAATTATCACATAGATTGAGACCAGTTTTGTCTTTTAATTGTATAGTTTCAGCAACTAACAGAACAAAAGAAAAACTACTTTTCAATTTCCAAGTTTAGTCTCATCAGAGTTTGTCATGGAGATTAATAATCACACAGTGGCTGAATGTTCGTGAGTATTTAATGAGCTAATTGCAGTGTTTAATTTCCAAATTTCAACAACAATTTTTAACACACTAATATCACTTCAGATGGCACTTTCCACTAATGTGACATGAGTCATTATTATCACTATCAGTCATACAATAAATCAATTTTAGAGATAATCTAATGAAAAAAAAAAGTTTGTTTGTTTGTTTAAACATCTGCTATAAATAATATAAGATACCAGTGGCCAGTGATTGTATTCAGCTGAATTGCATCATGATAAAGACTCAGTTTTATGCAACTTTTTTGCCCATTTTTAAAGTCATTGAATGGTTTATAGGGGTTTCAGAGAATAAAAGGTGAGGTTGATCTTGTTCCTGGAACAATTTCACATGAAAAGCGTGAGCTGGCACAAAATAAAACACGTGCATAGACATCAGGGATCAGACCAGCGGCATCAGATAGTCACAGGCTGAAGAGCACATTTCAGACTACAAAGAACCAACCACTGAGCTGATGCAAAGCCTCCTTTGAAGGGAAAAGCTACATGGCTTTATGTTTTTCAAATTGAATTTTAGAGCAAAGCTGGGGAGTTGTGAAACATGCAGCTGGTCTGGTCCATGATGTTGTTCCATCTTCATGTCTTTCAACAGTGCTTTTTTCCATGAATAAAACTTGACGTATGAGGGAAAACATGGAAATGCTGACATGCTTGAGGTTGTAAATGTGTAAAACAGCACCTGTTTTGCGTTATACACTCATGTATGAGGGATGGTCCCTCCTCGCACTAACTTCACTTAAGATATGTCGCACTGATGTTAGCCTTAAAAATATTTTGTGTTATGGATAAAAACATAAAACATTGTTTTGAGAACAAATTTCCACTTGTGGAAAAATAAGTAAAAGTCCAAGACAGCAAACTTTTACTTTAGACCATATGGCATGTTGTTCATCTAAAAGTGTTGCTTATTATGACTTCATGGCTTTGCACATAATTGTTACAATTTTGTTAAGCTTGAAGGCGTGTATATTTAATTCTGTTATTAACAGCAATTGTCAAAATTTCATTTCAATTCAGTCATATTAGAAATTCACATTACAAAGTGTATTTACAAAAATAAACCAGATATCAAATCACTCTGTGTCTAGACAGTTCAAATGACGTCTCGGTCAATAAATTCCTCTGATATCACAAGTCCCTTTCCTGGCTCTGTTTTGTCAATAGAGCCCAGCTTTTCAAACAGTATCAGGTATCTGAACGTGTCTTAGATGACACCCGAAACAACCCCAGCAGCAAGTAATGTTTAACCTTGATTTTCATAGAAATTAAATGGTACTCTCTGTGTGTAATCCAGGAAACCAAATGAGAAGCATGAATTTAATGCAGAAGCAAAGGTTAAAAGAGGGGTCGTGTGTGTTTGAAATGATAAAACTCAATTTGACCGTAGCATTAGAAATACAGTATGACTCAACTAAAAGTCTATAACCATGTTTGAATTTTAATCAGATAAAATTATAATATTTAATGTAATAGGGGTGGTTTGCAATGACAAAATTACTACCACTCTGTAGCTCCACAGAGCTTCTTGGCCTCTGTTAGCTGATTGTTTTGATATCACAGCTCATTTACTACACTGCATGTTGTGTCTCACCACTGTCAGCAGGCAGCTGTTTTCAGAAAACAAGCGTTGATAAAGACATTAGACTGGGGTCACTGGGTTTATCAGCGCCAAAGTTAGGGGTTGAGTGCTGAGGCCATACCAAAGCAAAAAATGAAGTCCTAAGTGAATAGGCATACTTGGTTTGCCCTTGTCAGATGGCAGAAACACAGCCATAATGTTGCTCTGTTGTGATGCTATAGGGCCGCAGTTCCCAAACTTTATAGGGCAGGCCATGCACCCCTTTTTTTTTTTTTTTTTGCATCCTGATGCATCCCCATTGCCCGACACAAAACTAGGTCTAGGCCTATTTATCAACTGGATTTTGGGTACATTTTTTAAAATATATAGGCTATTAATGTTTTTCATTCATATCAGGTTTACAAATGATTTTCTTGAATTTTACTATTTACACTGTGAATTTGAAAGATTTGAAATGAGTTATTTATTAATTTATTGTAAAATATAACACCATAGCGTTGCCATTACCCTCATCATGTCATGCACCCAGGGCCGGCCCTGTACATCTGGGGGCCCTAAGCAGGATAAAATTGGGGGCCCTGCCTCACAGTGTATATATGTACCATCAAATATTCATAAAACCAGCTACCGTATGCAACCTTGCATATTTTATTGTACTTTTATCAACATGATGGCGAGCAGATATTTTATTACTAATTAGAGTCACTGAAACACTTAAAGCTGTCTAATTTCACTTGTCATTTTTTCTTCTACTTTGTTTTTGTCTGAATGTTAATGTTAATATTGTGAATGGCAATAGGTGGCTCCAAACCTGCAGTATTAAATCACTACTTTAGCAGAAAGATAAAAGATTCTACAAAAGATTACAGTTTGAACAGATTTATTTTCTTTAAATTATCTGTACAGCTAAATTCTAGAACCCTTAAAACAAAACTTCAGTTGAGAAGAAGATAGAGGATGTTGGTTGGTCAGCAGCATCATCAGCAGTAACCATTGGAGCTGTGGAGAAGATTAGTAGAATTTTTTTAGCCACTTGTGTACACACAATTTAATTTTCCAACAGAGATAAACATATTGTGGCAACAAACAAGAAACTTACCAACTGTATGACTGGAACCAGCCACAGGGGATGAGGATGTGGCAACATGACATATCTAATCAGCCATTAATAAATGGGTGATTGATCCTTTATCCCCTCACAGGAAAACAGCTGTTATCTTTTCACTGCAAACAGACCTTAAAATCAGCCAGGACATGTGAACTGCAGCAGGCTGGTACATAAGTGAACTAACACAAGCACCGACATGTTTTTTCGGCTAAACGTTCATCTGGTAAACATAACATTAATTAGCCTTACCTTGTCCTTGTTTTTTTTCATCCTCGACCTTCTTCTTTTTCCTATTTTCCGCACCTGACGGATATATCCTTTAGGACATCGTCGCTGTCCACCTCCTCGCAAATCGCGATCTCAGTGAGTGAGGGGGCCAGAGGAGAGAGAGGGGGGGAAGGGGTGGTGCGCGCTCGTTACCGGAGAACGGCCACAGTCTGCGTTACGTTTACGTATGCGTGTCACGGTCATTGTTGCCAGTTGGGTCAAGGGTTACACGTTGCCGTTGTCAGAGACGGTTAGACAAATGATTGAGCAAAGTTTGGGGGCCCCCTAGTGGCTGCGGGGCCCTAAGCAGCTGCTTAGTTCGCTTATAGGGAGGGCCGGCTCTGCATGCACCCCCAAGCAGCAACTTGCGCACCACAGGGGGTCCACGCGCCACAGTTTGGGAATCCCTGCTGTTGGCAAATCTTTTTTTCTTTTCTTTTCTTTTTTTTTTTGCCTATATTTGTTTAAATTTTGGAAAATAAAATGTGCTAGCTTTACTATAATTTTTTTTTTTTATTTGTTAGGTATCCAATAACTTCGTGAGTGAGGAACGCGGAAGTGAACTTTCTTCCGAAGACGCAAACTGACGCAAACAGCGCGTGCGCAAACCGTTGGCCAGTTTACATTTTTGTATTTTTGCGTAGCTAGCTAGCTAGCTTACATAAATCATGTCGGCTTCACTTTACAGTACTCTCTCGCGTTATTTTGCTTAAAATAGGTGTGTAACGTTATTCGAAACTGTCTTGAAACTATCTGTCTGCTGTCGTTATGCTAACTTTACTGCTGCAGCTTTTTGTCGTGAGTGAATCACCGGAACAGGTATGCTAACAGGCTAAAACTAACGTTAGCAGTTTGTTAAACTAGTCGTTTGCATGGGCTCATGGCTAAAGCTAAAAACAATAAATCAAGTAATTTTTTTTCTTTTGTAAATCAAGTAATAAGATGTCATTCTGTTGAATCTGCCAAAATTGAGATGAGATCATTAGGTGTATTCCCCCCCTCTATTTCCAAGGAAAGTACATATTTAATTTTCTGTGTTAATTCCCTCCCTTCCTTGTAACGTTAGCAAAAAAAAAAAAAAAGTTTTTCAGGCTTTAGCCGTGATTGATCTGTGACTCAGCCTCCTGCAAGCTTTGCTGCATCCTGGACACAAGTTAATGAGTTATAATAGTGTGCTGTTGTAGTGGATATAACACACACAGGTTTTCCTAGATACTGAAAGATAATGCAGTTTAAAAAAAAAAAACTTTTGTAGGAATGAACAGAGCCACTCAAACATTCGTATAAAACTCTTAAAAATCCTGTTAGGTTTGGGGGGATAAACTGTATCAAATCCTGTTAAGGCAAATGAGAAGGACAAGTTGAGATACACAAAAAGACAGACTCCAAATTTAGCTTAAAAAAAAAAAAAAAAACTCTGAATATCCATGATGTAATATCACCTCAACAGACCCTTCATAGTTTTTATGATCGGATATAACTTTTGCTACCAAGGCAGTGACAGCCAATCTTGGTATGTCACCGCCAACAGATGGCGCTGTAGATCCAAAATCCTTCATCCACTGCTGAAACAAACTGTCCCAGCAAGTGTGCCCTATAAGAAAACACTGAAATAATCCCGCAAGAGTTTCCATAAAAGATAAAGATACACAATTTTTTAAGGTGCAATTGCTAGAAATTGAGGATTTATTTTTATTTAATTGTGGTGCCAAAAGGCAGGAATATTGAAAGATTGATTTTAAAATATATTTTCTTTTTGTTTATGTGACCACACTCGTCCACAGATCGCTGACTTCGTTGAACCGCGTTGACAGTGGAGTCTGACACAGTCAACTGGAGCCTGCAATGACTTGGTTCAACTGGAAGAAGGAGGGAGAGAGGAAGGGAGGAGGAGGGGGAGAAGAAAGGAGAAAAAAAAATCGCGCAGTGAGAGATGATGGTGCAGCAGTGGAGCAATCTGACCTCCCACCGGAGGAGTGGCGTTGACAGAAGGATGGTCCAGCAGATAGAGGCGGCAGCATGCTGAGCGCAGCCGCCGCACAATGCCATATACAAAGTTACCCGAGCTGTGGAAGTAGACTTCTTTACCTTCATGCCACCGCAGGAGTGACAGCAGCAACAGCAGCAGCAGCAGCCAAACGCACAGAGCCAAAGATTAAAGAAAAAAGCCACAGCGGTAAGTCTTCATCCAACTAAACCAAACCTAAACGCTTGTTTCTTTTTTTTTTGACCTTGCAGCCTGTGTATTTATGAAGACGCTGCCTTGGTTATAAATCACCAGGATTTCTTGTCATTTTTTCCTGCAGCCTTTATTTTATTTTTGCGAAGTTTTGTTGAGACACTTGGGGATTGATCGCACCATTAAAGGGCGGCTTGTGCGTAAACGCGCAGCTGGAGCATGCTTTGTTTTGGTCCGGGTGCTCTATCTATGGGACAGATATGATACAACACTTGACATTTAGCAGGATTTGTGCTAAATCTCCATGTGCTGTTATACTCGTAGACTTTTTCTGGAGTCAGAACAGCTGCATTACATTCATTATTTGTGCACATTGTCACAGAATCACTACAGCTATTGTAATATAACATGATATTTTTGCACGTTTTATTTTTACTTTTATTTTTTTAAGTGTATTTTTGGAGCTCATGTGTGTTCAAACCATCATCAATCATTAATGGTGGACCAGCAGGTGCATAATGTCTTGCTTGGGCACCTGTGCTGTGTAATGTCTCTTGATTTTTTATTTTATTTTATTTTATCATGGTGTTGTTGGAATTGTAGTAGCTGAAGAGACTTTTCTTCTCAGCCAAACACATAGTAGTAGTAGTAGGTTATAACAGACTGACTGTGAAGGATTGTGCAGTGAATCCACAGAGAGCAGAGAAATAACCTGTCCATGTGCTACTTTGTCAGGTCAAACATCAGCAGCCGCTCCGGTGATCCGCTCTGCTCAGCATATTCAGTAAGGAGATTTATTACACGCAACCTGCGGAGATGAGCGGGAGCAAGAAGTAAGTGACTTCAACAAGCTTTACCGGAGCGCCTCTCACTCCACTTGATCTTAAATGAATCGGATGTGTGTGTTTGTGTCTGTAAGAGCACACAAACAGCTTCTGGTGCTCAATATGAAGAGGAGGAGGAAATGAATGTGTAACAGCTCAGGTGCACCTCACCTCAGGAACAAGTGTCATCAAATTACAAGATCGAGCACACGTTCTGTGACGTGCAGAAAAAAGGTTAAACATTTTTACTACTGAGTGAGGCAGGTGTTCTTCAAGTGTAAATCATTACACCTGGTGTCAGTGTGAGGTCATTTACTGTTTAAATATGTTAAAGTTTTAGTCTCAGGACATGAGCAGCCATGTAATTGGTTGAAAGCATACCTCAGTCAGGTATTACGGTGCGTAGACTAGCGTGAACCTACACGCAGCAGTTTTGTGGTATCAAAGAGATACATGATACAAGGCTTGTGTTTAAAATGTAAACACCCAGATATTGCTAGTATGTCCAGATCTAACACGGTGCAGAGCTGTGCACAACACAGTGAGTCATCTTCATTATTGATTCAGTGCTTTAAAGGGAGAGTTCAATATTTTTGGCAAATTGGCCCATTGCCATAATCCCTATAGTCATAGCAGTAGGTTTGTTACCTTTATTTGTCGGTACAAGCTATTTTTAGAACGGCGGAGCAGAGCCGTGAGCTGCTCAGAGCTACACTACGGAGGCTCATGGGATTTCTTGGTTTCCCTCATCAAACTCATCAAATACACAATCCAACAACTCCAACAACTTCAGGCAGTTTTCCGGCAAGCAGTCTCTACATTTACCTCTAAAACAACTCTGTCTCGTAACCTTCTGTTATTATCTCATAGCGTAGCATAGAAATCCCATGAGCCTCCATAGCGTAGCTCTGAGCAGCTCACGGCTCTGCTCCGCCATTCTAAAACCAGCTTGCACCGACAATTAAATGTAACGAACCTACTCCGAAAACTATAGGGATTATGGCAATGGGCCAATTTGCCAAAAATGTTGAACTATCCCTTTAAATCTCAGTCACTTTTTATAGGCAGTGGAAAGTTTTGGTTAGAAAAAAGCTTTGATATCGACAACCTCATGCATAGTGAGACAAAAGCCCAGTGTGGATATCGTTTAACAATAACTGTAGGTATTCTTTTATTGTGAGGTAAAAAGCCCTTTCTGCCTCAGAGACATCTGATATCCCGTGACATTTGGCCTTCTTTGCATCAGGGATTTTTGACTTGATTTGTAGAGCGGGAGCACAGATACATGACCTGGACGCATTTATTCATATCTGTATGTGAGAGCAGTACAGCTACAGATACTGTACACCCCCACCCAGGATGCCTTAAGGGCCGTTTGACGTTGTTTCAATGGTTTGGACTCCAAGTTGACAGTTGCATCAGCTCGGGTACAGAGGACACTCTCTCCTCTCTGAACAGACGAATGTGGGCTACGCACAGATTACCGTGGGCTGGACAAGGACAGGGAGACTGATAACGTTATCTGCAAAGTGAGAGGCAGATAGACGCTAATATACAATCACCAAGCAGTGCAAAGTAACAACTAACCCTGTCAAAGTGATAGTTGATAGCTCGTCATGCAGCTTGTAATGAGGTTGTTTGAAGGTTTAGCTATTGCACATCAATTGGACGTATCTTAAAATGTTGAGTAAATCCGCAAATAGTGTCTTTAAAACGCTCCCAAATGGTCAGGTGTTGTAATCTCAGTTATGTTCCAGGGTTTATTACGTCTTCGTTTACTACAAAACCGTCAATTTGAGACATTTTCTGCGCATCTGTGAGAGATTGAAAGCAAAAAAAAACAACTCCAAATGTCAAAGGCAGAGGCAAATATGAAAGATGGGTTTCAATGCTCGCAGCAAATTCCAACCAAATAAAGTCAGTCTCTAATTTATAGAGCTCAGGTTGAGTCCAATGAAAAGTCCTGAACCTTTGGCTCCGCTGCTCATTTTTTGTCCGTCGAGCGTTAATCTCAGTTGAACGTTTTATAACTCCTGTAAAAAGCTGTGAAATATTTTTTAAGGTGATCTCTTGCTGCAGTTATCTTCCACTGAATGTGTGTGTCTGCGTGTGTGTGTGTGAGCTGTCTGCCACCGCTTTCTGAAACAGGTTTCCAGACAGCCAGGGCTTAATTCTGATTGGCTCTTTGTTCCGGTTCTGAAATATCTGATTCGATAGAGAAATGGATAGAGAAAAGAAGTTCAAGGGTTCTCATTATGATAAGAGGGAGTTTAATAATGTTCAGGTGAAAGCAAGTTGGATAATACGAGTTATAACCAGTCTTGCTGTGCAGTGTTTTGATCATAAAGTGGTGAAAAGCATTCTGGGAAGTGTAGGAAATCACTTTGGCAGATAGAAACTGGCAAAGTGAATTAAAAAAACGAAGCGCAGTTTCTTTTAAAGTCACGAAATAAGACCATTAACACACAGATCACATCACAGATGAGTGATCTGCAGCTGTAACAGTAGATTTATACTTTTAATCTCATGTCACAAACAGACACAAACATTATTTTCCTGTTGAATGAGTAGTTAAGAAAGTTTATTAAGGCAAGTCACTGTCCTCTCCTCCTCCTCCTTTTCTGATAATAAACGAAACTGAGAGTAGAAACACATCGTGGGTGTAGATGTGTGTGTGTGTGTGTGTGTGTGTGTGTGTGAGGCCTCAGCTCAGGCTCAGTGGAGTTCAGCCTGTTATGTCCATGGTTGTTCTATAGGTGGCAATGGAGGGAGACAGAAGGAGCAGGAGAAGCTGGTGAAGCCTCAGCATCAGGTCTGAAGAGTGCAAAAAAAACTGCTTTAAAACCATCTGACCTGGAACAGACAGAGTTACACATCATAATTAAGTTTTCATAAAAGACTCTCGTATGATCAGTCAGTAAATGTTAACATTAGTTTCAGATGATGATATCAGTAAAGTGGATTCGTTTTTACCAGAGACACATGGAGGCTTTTCTCTCCAGGGCTGTTGTTGTGAAATGACAAAAACATTTCTACAATCACAGCTTTATTTCTATAATAAATGTACTTTTTTCACTTGCTGATGCCGCTAAACACAGGAGGTGTGAGTCAGAGTGAAGTGTTGTTCTGGTGCTGTCATGGCCGCATTGTTTAAAAACCATCAGCGAGTGAAAGAACACAGAAATACAGATTTTGAAAGAATGAATGGATGAATGAATGAAAGTTTATTTGAACACAGAATAAAAGAAGGACAAAAATAAAAACAAACAACAGTAAATACAAGACAACAACGCAAAATCAATCAAAAACCACAAAACTTAACAATTATTCATGTTCAAAAGGAGTGGGAAGAAGCTGAAGCCTATTTAATCCCACCCCTCCTCCCTATGTTAACTCCAATATATACTATAATAGGTTATAAAGTAGTACTAGTAATTGTACTAAATGAGATAATATCATAACACATCTTTAAGTGAGACAGTTGAGAAGAGCTTCAGCCTCCAGTCGACCCCTTGTGCGACCCCAGACTTGTCTTTCTTCCCTGTTTCCTCTGTCGCTCCACTTTGACCCAGAGCGGATTAACTTCCTGTTGAAAATGACTGAAATCATAAACAGCATCATTAATAGGTGGCGGCGGTGACGGTGACGGCGTGGTGGTGCAGTGGTTAGTTGCTGCGGCCTGTACCGCTGCTGTGTGGGACTGGGACTCCACTCGCAGTCCAAAAAAACCCCCCAAAAAACACACACATGCACATTTAGGGTAATTAGTGAGTGTAAAATGCCCACGCACTCTGTGCAGGATGAATCCCGCCCTCGCTCTCTGTGTCAGCAGGGATTGACCCCACGACCCCACCGGGATTAGCCGGTGGTGGTATATAGCTAATGGATGGATCATTATCACAAATGTATACAGTATGTCCTGTGAATGTGCAGGTCACAACTTGTCCACCAGAGTGTTTTGGAGTTGTTGGATTGTGTATTTGATGAGTTTGATGAGGGAAACCAAGAAATCCCATTAGCCTCCGTGTAGCGTAGCTCTGAGCAGCTCACGCCTCTGCTCCGCCGTTCTAAAAACAGCTTGCACCGACAATTAAAGGTAACGAACCTACTGCTATGACTATAGGGATTATGGTAATGGGCCAATTTGCCAAAATGTTGAACTATCCCTTAAAAGTCACAGGTCGCATCCCCTGCACCTCCCTAATATTAATATTAATCATAATAATAATAATTAATATTGTTGAACAAGCTCAGCTCTTCTGTGGCTGAGAGATGCTACTGTTCACAACAAACAAAATAAATGTTGTGTCGTTCCACAGAACAAACCAGTTTGTCTCTGATCCCATTAGAGTAAAACCAGAGGATTAAGTCGTTCACATTATACTACTTGACGTGGTGTGTGTTTGTGTTTCTGTGTTGTTGGTCATTTATTGTGGCCAATACAAATGAGTGCGTGATGATAAAATCTAAAGTTTTCCTTACAAGGATTGCAGGATTTCTTTGTGTGTGTGTGTGTGTATTTGTGTTGCATGCACAGCTGCACACTCAACGACAAAATCAAACAAACAAAACTTGTTCTTTTTTCATATCAGGCCCGTGTGTTTGTTTGGAAATAGTACGGCCGGTTTAAAGCAAAGATAAGTGTGTGTGTGTGTGTGTGTCTGTGTGTGTGTGTGGAGTCGTCTTGGAGAGCAGCGGAGGCTCCCGACACGCCAGCAGCCTGTTACGGGTTTCTGTGTGTGTGAGTATGTGTGTGTGTGTGTGTGAGTGTGTGGTCACTTAAGTAAAGCCGGCGTAATCCTGTAAGGGCGGATGAGTAGACAGACATGTGATGCCCCACTTGTTTCTTAGGTTGGGTGGTGAAGAGGGGGCTGGCGGGCATTACCTGCCAGATGGACAGGCTTTGTAGTGTGTGTGTGTGTGTGTGTGTGTGTGTGTGTGTGTTTGTGGGCGTGCAACCGATTAGACACAACTCTAACTAACTGATAACATTTTGTTTTAAATGTTCCCTCCCATCCCATCCCCTCTCCAGTAATAAAACACAACACCTTGATCCAGTCGTCTAATAGAAGAAGTGGAGATGAAGCCAGATCCATTTTTTTTTTTTGATGAGTTCAAGACTCAGTCAGTCGGTCGGTTTTCTTTTTTTTTTTTTTTTTTTTGCGCATGACCAGTCACTCACACTCAATTAGCAGAGACTTCCTGTCCTCTCCCTCACCCCCCTCCGCCAGATTAAATCCATTACATCGTATCCTACCTACCTACCTACCTACCTACCTACCTATCGACTGCGCACTTCTCCCTCCTCAAGGACGACGACACTCAACATCCTCACACTTTTTTTTAAAGGGATAATTATCTCGCACAAACAAGGAACAAGGAAGGAAGGGTTATAGGGAGTTTGTCAATGAGTCTTTAATGGGTGGAGGAGATGAACGTCCCCACCAGCAGCACCAGACTGACTCCTAACCCGAACTTGTTGCAGGTGAACGAGCCAAAGCGCTATGGCTCCACGCTGTCGTTGGAGGAAAAGTGTGAGCAGTCTTTCTTCCTCTTTTACTACTACAGGATGGAGGACGAGGCGGTGCTGGACCGGGGGGCGTCCTTACTCAAGCACAAGTGTGACGAGGAGGAGGTGGAGGGTAAGTTCGTTTCTTTCTTTCTGTCTCTTACATGGGGTGACACACAAACAAACAGGAAGCAGCAGCGGGTTGTGCATTTAAGAGAAAGAATCTGTGTAGATTGGATCATTTTCTTCAGTTCTTTTATTTTTAAATCCACCTGACGCCTAAAACAACCCTGCTTTTTTTTATTCTTCTTTTTATTTTCCTCGAAACAGCTCTCAGTTCTTTTGAATTGTTTTCTTTATTTAGTTCAAAGCAGAACACCCATTGAGAGAAACAGGAAGGTTGTCAATTAGCCTTTAAGGCACTGCCAGATTTCACGCACTTCCTGCACGTAAACCGACCGACCGACCGACCGACCGGCCGTCACCCTCACCTGTTTGGCGAGCGGGCATGAGAAAGATGTAGAACAAGGAGCATGTGACCCTGTGTTTACCTCACTAATCCACTCAGAGACCTGCAGGGCAACACAGAGAAAGGGCAGAAAACTTCTAGTATGTGAAAACGTCTTCAATGATAATAATTTGTTTAATTTGATTTAATTTAAAACCTTTATTTTATGATATTATGATATTATATACATTTTATTCTAATATATTTGTATGTTTTTAAGTGGATTAATACCCAATACAATTTCTCATTATGATGAAACTTCAGATTTTTGAATAGCTGTCTATAAAATCTAATGCATCTGGGTCCATTTTTCATGTTTTCATACCTTTTCAAAGTCTCTTGGCTGCTCATGATCCTTCCTGTTGCCAGGGAGCAAAGTTAGGTTTACATGGTGATGACATTAACCCGCACCCAACGCCACAGTTTTCTTGGTTCTCGTCCAGAAGATTAAAGGGCCTGGCACGGAGCCCGTTTCACCGCCCGAGAGCCTCATGTCTTGTTTTGTTTTGTTTTGTCTGACTGGTTCCAACACCAGCTCTTGATTTTTCCTTAATTTTTTTGTGTCTTTTTGCTTTAACAAGGGCAAAAATCCAAATGAATTCCCTGAAAATGACAAAACTAAGAAAACTGAATTTGATATTGGTCAATTAAAGGGGCTGTACCAGCATTTTTGCTCCATTATTTCATACTATTGGTGCAGTGTTTCCTTTACCATTTCATTTCATTTCATTTCATTTATTTAGATCTCCATTAGCTTTGGCAAAGGCCATCGCTATTCTTCCTGGAGTCTACTTTCACAGATGAACTGTCCATTGCAGTCGATAAATACAAAAACACATCACACCATAAACACAATAACAACATCCATAACCACTACAACTCACAACGATCTACAGGACAAAACAAGACAAAACAACAAAACATAAACAATACAAACAACATATACATATTACTGGACCTTATTCATTTCCACAGTGTAGCTATTAACCATAGTTGTGAAATAATCAGATGTTCAAAGACATTCGTTCCTCATAATTACATTAACTTACAGACAGTACCCAATACACAAGCAGACTGAAGATATTTCAAGTAAATCAGTCAAATACTAATTAATTGTGCCAAATAGCTTCAGCTAGATAGAGAGCTGTTCGACATTACATTACAGGAAACCAATGATTTGTATTCATTTCTCTATCAAATAAATCTGTTAATGCCCAAGACGAATTTCCTCTTCTGGGGACAATAAAGTTCATCTGATCTGATCTGATCTGAGCTGATAACACACACTAGAAGCTTCAGAAGTCTTGTCACGTCACGTCACGTCGCGTCGGCTTTATCTGATGTATAGAAAATGTAAGTTGCATGTGTAACATGATTGACGGAGCAGCGTCAGCAGCAGCAGCAGCAGCCGTCGTCGTCGTCGTGTCTCTCATGTTGCAGATCAACATTTTGTCAGGTGTCACCTCAGCTTGAACCCCCCACCCCGCTTCAATCTGTGTGACTTCCTGTGCGTAACCAGCGGCGTCTGACTCCGTCTTAGCCTTATAGCGTCTACGTGTGTGTTCACCGCGTCTGAGCTCCGTGACCTCCTCCACCCCGCTGCTCGCTCGACTGATTAAAACAACAACAATAGCAACAGCAACAAGATGGGATGAAGTCATTTGACATTTTTCACATTGTACAAGATAAACCTTCAGAGAGAGAGAGAGAGAGAGGAGGCCAAATTATCTCAGTCTGACTCTGATTAGCTGCTGTTTTCACTGCAGTAACATGTGTTGCTATCTGACCCCGCGTCACAGACGGTGTCAATGATCCAGATAGACGACAGCTAAGCTTTCACTACACTGTGTGACCTTTGGCTGCTTTTTGTCTTTTTTTTTTTTTTACTTTTAACACAACTCAATCTAGTGTAGATACTTTATTACAGGGTATCCGCAGGGTCTTGAAAAGTATTATAAGGTGATAAATCAATTTTGGGAAAATTAAGACCCTTAAAAAGTATTAAAAAGTCTTTTCACAACTTTATAAAGTCTTAAATTTTAAGGTATTTTTTCTGAATTAGCTGTCCAAGAGTTTGAGTCCTAAAAAACATTGTGAAAGTGTGTGAATTTATTCATTTTATTAAAAAACAAAGATGAACCGGTACAAGAAGATTGTTGTTTTGGTTTTTCGAGAGTGGAGCAATGTTTTTTTGTTTTTTTTTCTAACCTTGGCCTATTATTTATTATCCCAGCCTATTTTGAATACTGTTGTATCATAGTGGTCTATAGTCTTTATCACAATTAAAAATGTCACTGATGTAAATACGTAGTTACAGCTTGAAGTGGCGGTGAGGTATTGAAAAATATTGAGATGGTCTTGAAAAAGTCTTAAAAAGGTATTAGAATTAACTTCAAGATTCCTGTATATACCCTGTATTAGCACTGTAGTTGCAACAATCACTTCTTCTAAAAACAAAGACACCCACCTACCTATCAACATCTGTCCCTGTTAAAGGAGAAGTGCAGTTTTCTTTTTTACAACCTGGACCTTGTTTCTGGCATAAAATACGGTTGTTTACTCGCCTGTATAACTTTGATGTCATTAGGAGTTCGGACGATATTTAGATACATTCGAGAGCCGCGTTTATCCATATAGTGGGAGTGATCAGGGCACCGAAATGCAGCCTCTAAATCAAGGGTCTTCAACGTTTTTCAGGCCAAGGATGCCCTAACTGACAGAAAGATAGAGCAGGGACCCCTACTATATTAAGAAAATTGTGCATTATTTTAATGTGGGCCCAGTATCATGTATAAACATAGCTTGTTATTGTGCATTCAATACTAAATTATTCAAATGGTTCATATATTCATGTTTTCTCTAAACGTTTAAAAGGTACAGTGAGTAGGGGGCCGTCCCTCTGACATTTATAAATAGACCTTGTTCACTGATGCCAATGCCAATATCAACTATGTCTGTCAACTGCATGATAACCATGCAGACAAGCTATTCAAATTGACATTTTTATTTGAAACATAAATGTGGAAACTGAAAGAAATAAAACATTGTCTAATCAACCAAATATTTCACTACCCCCCTGCAGCACCTCCGCAGACCCCCTGTTGAAGACCTCTGCTCTAAATAACACATTATCTGCCGCAAAACTTGTTCATTTCACCAATATTTAGTTCTGATAGGCTAGTGCTATTCCCGCCTGAGTCCGGGGTTAGCTGTTATCAACATCCAGGGTCTGTAGGTTGACCTGCTGACCTCTGAACTGGATGATGTCATCTCTGAGCGAACTATAATACTCTTGGCTAAACAGTATTGTTCTGTATGTAATTGTTAATGAAGCAATTAAAAGAAAAAAAGAAGGCTCATTCACTCTACGCTGGCTTTTTTTTTTTTGCGACAGTCGGGTTGTTTTCCTGGAATTTGCTGCTGCTAGTTTTGTGCAACATGGCTGAATATTTGTCAGATTTTGAGGTTGTGGACTTTGAATATGATGGACGTCCTCACCGTTTTGAGCTTTATGAGTAAATGGATGAGGAGCTCTTTGAAAGGAGGATGCTGATAGGCAGAGAGAGGAACAGCTGGCCAGAGAACAACAACAAACTGTTGAACGTCCGCAAATAGACGGTAACTGGTGGTGTTGTTGTTGTGGAATAGCACTAGCGAATCATTAATCATTAAATATTGGTGAAATGAACAAGTTTCACGGCAGATAATGTGTTATTTAGAGGCTGCATATCGGTGCCCCAATCACTCCAATTATATGGATATACATGGCTCTTGAATGGATCTAAATATCGTCTCCTAATGACACCAAAGTTATATGGGCGAGTAAACGACTTATTTTATACCAGAAATAAGATCCAGGTTGTAAAAAACTACACTTCTCCTTTAAATCCAGCTGTATATAGATATATATTTTAAATAACAGCGGAGTATTAGCATGCTGTCAGCGCCGCGTGGGCCCGTTGCCATCCTTCCCCACTGGGCAGGTCCCAGCGAAGCACGGGGTTACTGGGGAAACTGGCGGTGGCGTTGCCTCTCCTCAGAAATCTAGGGAGCTCAACAAACCTCCTCCCGGCGCACACAAGGATTTCATTTCATTCATTCAGCACAAGCTTACGGGGCAGCTCCAAAAGAAGTTCTTCTTCCACCCCACCAAAAAAGAAGAGGAAGTCGTTTCACAAAGCTGCTCTGGCAGTGTGCAAATCTTCCTTTCCAACCCCTTGACTCGACTCGACTGTTTTTTTTTTTATTCCTTCTCCTCCATCACTCTCTTATTCTCTCACCTCCTTTCTTGCTGCTGTTCAGTGTGTGCAAATGTCTTCACGCTCTGCTTTACTGCTCATCTATCACCTTTAATGACTCTTTGGTCTTTAGATCCGTCTATTTGACAATATCTCTGTTCTGCTTTGTTGTTGCTGTCCAGCCATCTGCTTCTGGTTCTTGTTGTAATGCCCACTTGCTGTCTGGTGAGGCTGATTGCTTCTTTGGTTTTTACTCGGTTTCTTAATGAACCAGTAAGAAGGTAAAAAAGGCACTTCTGGAAATGTCCTCCTTTCAGTAGAAAGTAAAAGGAAGGAACATCTTTCAATTCTCACCCCTACAATAAATCAACTTCATTTATCAGGTCGCTAAAAAAAGGTTGAGGAATAACCAAATGTATGGAAACAATACAACTACAGTAATAACACTGATAAAAACCCAGTTAAGGGCTTTTAATTTGTAACCGTAACAGTTCAGTTTATATTGACGTGTGCTGCAGTAACTTTTATTGGAAAAGCCGGAGCTGATCAAAGCAAGGCATTAAACAAAAACACCAGTGTAACCAATAATACACATCAAAGAGAGGGAGATTTAGACACAGATACCTGAACAGAACAACAGGACAAAGGCAAATGGGAAAAGTGCTGACCAATGGTGTAACTTCATCACTCTGTCAGTCACTCAGTCACATGGTTGGTCCTGTAGGTACTGTCCTCAGTTCAGTCAAAAAAAAAAATCAAATAAGTAACCATATGGACATTTATTTTATTTTATTTTAATGTTTATTTAACAGGGACAATACATACAACATTGCCAGTCTTTGTCCCTGGTCAGGCTTTAGAATAGAATAAAATATACTGAATGCAATTAAAAGGAAAAAAAGGCAATGATACAAATAACAATGAATAGGTACCATGAATAAATTAACACATTGGTATTAAAAAAACACATGTATTTGGTTTAACAGTTATGAAACAGCAGCTTCACTTCAGTATTGTTTTATTTCAAAGGGCTACCGGCCGTTTATCGACTCATTCTTCTGCTGCACTGAATCACACGTGAACATGTGAACTCTGTTTTCACTTTCTTCCTCTCTGACCGCCAACAACGCCGCCACCGCCGCCGGCCGCCGCCGCCACCGCCGCCGTCAACGCTGGCGGCAGGGCAGCGATTGATCTTGTGCCCTGTGTTTTTATGTTGTCACATAAACAAGTGACAGGTACCGTCTTTGTTGAACCAAAAGCCTAGTTAGCAGCCGCTGCGGTGTGGGTGATGCTGGTTCTGTCTCCAATTCTTTGTCTATTTTCTTCTTTTTGCTCCATCCCTCTGCTGTCTTTCTGTTCCTCCCTCCCTCCCATTTCTTTTTTTTTTTTTTTCCTGTTTACCAGTGCTCCTGTCTCTGTTCTTCATTCATCTTATGTGACGATCTGAAATAGGGAAACTACAACTACAGTTTAAACCATCTGAAGACAATTTAACTGTATATTTTCAGCTTGTTTAGTCAAATACGGATATCTAGTATGTAACAACAGACCATTATCTAGTTAAACTTCAAAGTCTTATTTGAAAATCACAATAAAAACAGATAAAAGAAGCACAAATGTGTGACCAGGTGAAATATTCCCTCTGATTTACAGTGAGCTGACTCTCTGATGTCCAGTATTTGCCTTGGTATGCTGGACCGTCGGTGTCAGTGAATTTAGATGAACCCCGAAAACACGAGCCATTGTGGTGCGGGTGAATAATGAGCGCCATTGTGCTTCCAGAGAGATCATTGTTTGTTGTGTTGAGGGGTTCAGACACTTCCTGGTCGGGTCATGTGCAGTGCTTGGCCCAACGTTACCCGACCTGCTCAAAAGAGGCGACGTTTGACTCGGGCTGCTTGGAGCCTTTTGTTTGAGCAGCACTTTTGATGTTTACTTTGTTTATAGTCTTCCGCTGCGCAGTGAGTGGTGGCAGAAAGAAATGTGGTCATGGTTGTAGAAGTAAACTTGCAAGAAAAGAATCCAGCTAGTGGAGATAAGGTGAAGGATTTGCATTATTATTGAATATTTAATGAAAATAAAGTTTATATCACTAAAACTCAATGGTGGAATTCAATAACAAACGTATGTCAGCTTACAAACCATTGATCGTCTTAACCTCAATGGCCATTTTGATCAACTATGTGATAATTCCCCACCTTAAATCATTATTTTTTAATATTAAAGGGATAGTTCAACATTTTGGCAAATTAATCCCTATAGTCTTAGGAGTAGGTTCGTTACCTACCGGTACCTTTAATTGTCGGTGCAAGCTATTTTCTAGAACGGCGGAGCAGAGCCGCAAGCTGCTCAGAGCTATGTTACGCAGGCTAATGGGATTTCTTGGTTTCCCTCATCAAACTCATCAAATACACAATCCAACAACTCCAAAACGCTCTGGTGGAAGCTGCAGTGTGAGCCAGTCCTCAGAGCGTGTATGATAGAGACTTGCATTAAAAGATACTAAAGAGTTGATATAGGATGGTAAAAGACCAGTGAGAGCTTTAAAAATAAACCAGAAAAAGCACGCTATTGCTGAAGCAATGCTGAATGAGCAGAATAAATTATTGAAACAAAGTTGAATTGGCTGAAGAAACTGCTGAAGAAATGTTGAAAAACGCTAAAGCTGAAACGTATAACTTGAAGGCTGAGAGATGAATGCCTTTAAAAGGGAGCGAAAAGCAATAGGAATGTTAAAAAGGTAGAAAAAAAATGCAGAAATCCTGATAAACAGGCTGATTTTGTATGAATTGATTGAAAATTACTAATAAAATCCAGTGTCTATCATGCCTGTTAGATAGCGAGGGCCATTCAACGGTAGAATACATGTCACAGTGATGGTATCAGACAGACTGTATGTGTTTTTACAGAGTTCCTAATAACAAACTTAACATTTTTAAACCAGCATTGAGCAGTTTCCATCACACGTCCTCTGCAGTATGTTCATATCTTGTTGTAAAAAAGCGTAACGCCGTGTGTAACACATCGTATGTGTGCATTAAACATCGTCTGCTGGTTTCACACCTACTATAGTAGCAACGCCTCAAATCTGACACCTTCCTTCTTGAACACCATCCAAACCAACCAGCATCTGCGAGAAGCGGCGGTGCTGCACGTCGGCGTCAAATCTCTGTCCGTCTGAACGGCGTGATATTAGCAAACAGTCTGGTCCCCCCTCGTCTTTATTGACCCTAAACCCGTCCAACGACGCGTGAAACTGCACGTCCTGGTTGGTATTGTGCCAGCACGGGGTAACAAGGACGTAGTCATGCAAGCGTCTTCGCTGCTACGTGCGACTTTCTTTTTTTTTTCTGCCCAAATATTTGTTTTGACAGTGCACTGCAACCTCGCCGGCCCTGCATGCATGCATGGTCACGCCGTCTCGGGATCTGTTGTGGGGCCACGTGAGGAGCGTTTCCCGGTTGAACTGATACAATAGCGGTCAAGATGCGGCTTTGATTTGCCTCCTCCTGTGTTATACAGTAGAGCAGGATTTATCTGGATGCTTAAATGTCAAGACTTCATCTGCTGTTTTGTGTTTGTTTGTTTGTTTATTGTTTGTTTTTTTCTTCCCCTCACAGGTCACCACACCATTTACATCGGAGTGGCTGTGCCCAAGAGCTACCGGCGTCGGAGGCGTCACCGTCGGGGGAGAGGCGGCCACAAGGACAGAAAGGAGAGGTTGACGGAGAGCGCCTTTGACAAGTCGGACGCAGAGAACAACGATGAGGCCAGCAACAGCATCCTCAAACCTCTCAGTAAGTTCTGATGGACTTCACGTCAAGAACGATTAGGGTTCACGTCTGTCTCCGCTTAAGGCCGCTCTCTTTTCCTGGGGGAATAAAAAAAAAAAGAAGAAGGAAAAAAAGCCACGGTGACTCCCCGTGACCCCGCAGAAGTTGCTGAGTCCACTTACTTAGCGGCCAGAAATAGCCACGCGTGTCCGGCCCGAGTGACGAGCCTGTTTGGACAGAGCAAGAGTGAGTTTTTATTCGAGGTAATGGCGACTCGGTTACAGCGGCGCTCCGATGTGCTGATGCGAGTCTCCCGGGTGCAGCAGCAGCAGCAGCAGCAGCAGCAGCAGTGTAGACGCTCGTGTCTTCCTGTGCTTTTGTCCTAGACATAAGTGTGTCCGTCTTTGTGTGTGTGTGTGCGTGCCAACATGTATTTATAAGTGTTAGTGCTCGTGCTCTGTGAGTGTGAAGTGCGACGTGCCCTCAGGCCCAGCCGCCCGCCACCGCCGCCGTTATGTGCGGATGCTCGGACAAAGAGCTGCGGACAGTTTGAGTGGAAGTGGAAAGAGAGGAGAGAGAGAAAAAAGGTCACGTTGCGGTGATGGTGAGTTAAAGTGTAAAGTGTAAGCCTAACTCTCACTGATGCTGCTGGCATTTTCTTCTTTCCTCTTCCTGTGTCTAAGACAGCTTAATAAACCATCTTACACTCCATTGGTTTTATAATGCCATGGTGATTTTAAATCAGTATGAATTTGACATTTTTACAAGGGAATTTAAGAACGATTCACGACTGAGCTCCAGACTTGGAGGTCTCGTCCCTTCAAGGGGAAAATTAAGTTTTTTTTCTCTCCTCCTCCTTCTCTAAAAACCATCCAGATGAAACAATGTGGAATCATCATTTTGCTTGAACTGATTCCAGCTCATCAACATAAAGCACAGATTAATGTCTATATTTTGGCGAAGACTTAGAACAAAAAAACACAGATTCATTTGGGAGAATAACAGCGGATAGAAGTTAATTTCCTGATTACATGAGGTCCATGTGTTAACAGTAGTCCCCCCCCCACCCCTTGTGAATAAGGCTTAAAATGTCCTTGCTTTCTGTCAATCCAATAATGAGGCAGGCCGCTGTCATTTCTAGAAAGTGATGTAATTTTACACATGCTTCAGCCCCGCACATGACGTGACAAGGGGACAAAACACACCCAGAAATGGATTTTCCCTAATGTGTACACAGCACTACATGTAGGAGAGAGAGGGGTGTGGGGGATTTTCTTCAGGACACAAATCCAGTCAGAGAATAGATTACAGCCGGCCCATCTGGATGTCTGTGCCACTGAATGTGATGATGCATATTTAGCAAAAAAACGGGGGAGTTTTATAGATTTTTATCATCGCAGTCAGAGGTACAGTACGAGTACGGGGGCTCAACTGGGACAAATTGTTCTGTAACAACTTTTTAAAGTGGCTGAAGAAGTGATCATTTCATTTCATATTTATTTATTCCATACATACATTACATGATTGCACACATTACATAATTACATACTGTACAGTTTTAAATATATTTCAGTAGTCTTCAGCCTTTCAATTTCTTCATACTAACCATTTCATACAGCCTCCTTCTTACATATTTTAGTTTTACTCTTCAGATATTGTTTCATCTTTTCAACATTGATTCAACATTTCATGTTTCATTTCATTTCATCATTTCATTTCATAATTTCTTCACTTAATTCAGCATTATTTCAACAATTTATTCAGCTCATTCAACTTCCAGCTTCCAACATTCACTCGTATTTCCTTCAGGAAATGCATTCTCTTGTTTCATTTCATCCATTTATTCCATTCATGGTTTACAGTACATACATTACATGATTGCGCACATTACATAATTACATACTGTACTGTACATAACACCATGAATGAAAAGGAGCAGGATGAAGACAAACTGATGATACAGTACCTGCCTCTTTCTATAGTTATATATATTTATCACTTTAATTAGCTTAGATACCAAGCATTAACGCCAATACCACATGCTATTTCAGAGAATTGAAGATGAGGAAACATATGATAATAACAACAACAAGAAAAAAAAAAAAAATTGATGTTATATCAATGTCTTTTTGCTCTTATTGGCTAAACAGTGTCTGACTGCAGTTCAACCAGGGACAGATAACAACATTTCATTTCATTTCATGTCATATTTATTCCATTCATGGAGTGCATGCATACATTACATGATTACATATGTTAACTTTGCTCTTTTTTTGTCTTTATCTACATAACACCATAGATGGAAAGGAACAGGAAAAAGAAAAACTTGGCAGGAAGAGGGGAAAAAAATCCCAGATAACACATTAAATACTTTTCAATATAACTTCACAGGTTCTTTTGGGGCGGTCAGCGCTGTCTTGGGTCACTTCAGGGTCACTCAAGCGTCGTCTTGAGTGACCCTGAGCGTGGCTGTCTGTATTTTCTTTTCATAATTTTTTTTTTTTGTCTATTTTCTACTTATTTTTTCCTCCCTAAGGTCAAACGTTACCCATAACCCTTAAAAAACCGAATTGTCTGTACTCGCCAAACGTACTAATGGATTTTGTCCGTGGGGCCCGTGATGGCTGCATTTGGGCTGGGCTAAAATATTTCAGCCTGTTAGTGAGCAGCGGTGCGGTAGTTACTCTTCGGACTCTTCGCCCGGTTCATTTCCTCACACTTGGTTTAACAAGATTAGTCTTTTAGTGAAGCTGCGGCGCTGCCTGTACTGTAGCCTGTAGGAGATGAGATGCAGTAGTACAGAACCGGACAACTTTGAAGAGTTGTCGTAGTTTCTTATTACTGTGCTGCTGGTTTGACTTTTCTCTTTGGGTTCAACATTTTGTCACGTACTGTACTTTTTAAGGAGTCCACAGCTGGAGAAACAAGTGCAGAAACTCGATTGATTTAGTGCTTCCAAAAATCTGTGTGAAAGGCGATGAAACGGCAATTCTTCATTCCTGAAAAACCCACTGAAGTCAGGCTGCAATGATGTAACACGTGCAAACCCCCCCCCACACACACACACACACATGTTGGGTTGTTTGTGGCAACAGTGGTAATTCTCCATTCATGGAAAATGCGACTATGTTGGCAGCAGAATGTGAGCTTTGACGTTTTGTTATCAGTCAACAGCGCGGCGGTCTGCTGGCTCATGAGGGCGAAATAGGATAAATGCTGTGATGGAATCAAGGTGTGCAGACAAAAATGGCAAAACAACACAAACAGAGACCACATAGTACAATTGGTATTGTTGTACAGTGAACGGTTCATTTGTTTTAATTGTATATGTAAACAGACTTTTTGCTCATTTGAATATTGTGTTTTAGTGAAACTGCTGCCACTCGATCCCCTTTGCTTCTTTATTAGAGGCGTATCCAGTGTCTTAGTGCACTATGTTCGCAAAATAGAAATGTAATTGTTCCTTACAGCATGTTTTTTGACTTGGAAATCGATCCAATAATGAGCTGTGTGCTCAGTTTAGCTCAGAAGAGTTTTTTTTGGATGAACTGAACAGTTCCTGAGATAAAATAACTTCTTATTTGTAAGAAATTTGTCTCAGAAAACTTTGAATGCAAATGTTCACACTCCTGACCAGTTAAATGATGACTGCTAGTGTAGATAGTGTAATATGCTGAATGGATATTGAGTTCATTGGGAGTTCCTCTGAGTCTCTTAATTTATCAGAACTTACAGTAAATGAGAGATTTCAAAGTTTTACAAACTCATGTTGATGTGAACAGTCTCCCATCTGTATCTCAGGGCCCAACTAACCTCTCAGGGTCAGAAGCTGATAGCTAGCTATCTGGATAACCCTGTGATCAACTACTCTGACCTTGTCATTTCATGCCATAGACCAGTGATTCTCAAACTGTGGTACGCGTACCACTAGTGGTACGTGGGCTCCCTCTAGGTGGTACGCAAAAGACTCACCGAATTAAACATAAATAAAATAAAATAAATTTCAGATGCATCAAAAAATCAGGCAACCGCATATTTTCGGCCGAAAATGACCAAAAATGCATTTGCAGGATGTTGTGATGATACCATAGAATAGAGACTGTATAAATACAAGCAAAAACCTGCCGAAAATGCCGACATCATTATCAGCAAACGAGTCCAGGCACCGCTCTGACCTCACGTGTATCTGTTTACCTGTTAGCTCCGTTAGCTCTGTTAGCTCCGTTAGCGCCGCTAGCTCCATTAGCTCGGCTACAGTCCAACTGGAGCGGCTCGTTGAGCAGCGCTTCAAATAACCTGCGTACTTGTGTACTGCGTACGTGTGTCTTTGATGTTAAAGTTTAGTGTTACTTCTCAGAGTTTTCTTTTTACGATCGGGGGTCATATAAACATGAGGCACTGCTAATCTTTTCCGGTCAGTCGTCATGGAAACATGACGCTCTGTCAGTGCTGTGGCTTTTGGACCTGAGTGAAAACAAACGTGTATGAGCTGAAAAATGAAACAACGTATCATTGTATACCGCCATTATAATTAGTAGGCTAATTATTATTATTAGGGAAGACTGGGAATGGTTGTAACAGCATCATTTTCACCAATAAGGGATAACAGTGTGTAAATGTGCTCAATATCATGTGTAGCCTACCCACTCCCTCCCTGACATTGCATGTGAATTTACATGGCTGTGTCAGTGTGTAGGTTTTACAGCCCAAAAACATTTTTTTTTAGGTCAGAAACTAATATATTTTTTTCAAGCCTAAATTTTGACTAGTAGCTATTGATACCGTTTAAGTTTAAATTAAGTAACTTGTATAAGATGAAAGAGCAGGTTTTCGGGTGAAATATGAGTCATTTCTTACATATGAATATATGAATATGATCTTTAAGACAGCTTTCTAATGTTAGGATACACACCACTGCCCCCCCCCCCCCCCCCCGCGCCGACTTGGTGGTACTTGGATAGGCAAGTATTTTCTGGGGTGGTACTTGGTGTAAAAAGTTTGAGAACCACTGCCATAGACCATAAAATTAAAATGAATCTTTCTTTTTGAAACAGTTTAACTTGTGATAAACACATTTATTTGTATCTTTTCCCATTTTTGACAGTAGAGCTGCTCTACCTTTTTTTTTTTTAAGAAATGTTTTTACAGCTAAAAGTCAAATCTGCAGGCATTTGTCAGGCACGCAGAAACTGACAGGCATGCAGTGCAGCTCATGTCCTACTGTTCCTCGCTGTGTTGCTCTCTCTGGGAATGAGGGCCGGCCCCCAGGGGAAGGCCCCGGTCTGTCATATGGACTGAAATCCTCTTGTTTGGTCAGATGGACGCTGCAGGGACCGCGAGTACATCTCCTGGTTGCATGTGTGTCCGCTGCAGAGTTATGTGACCCCTGCTCATTTACATTTTTTCTGAGCATTTTCCCATCTTTTTTTTTGTTCTTTTCTTTTTTTTTTACCAGGATCAAATGCTCTCTAAAGTGGATTACAAAGATTACTTAGAAACGTGGTTCTTATTCAAATGGGTTTAATTTTTCTAAAGTCAGAGATCGCAAGCTACAACTGTTGTGATGTATATGTGTATTTTTTTTTCTATAAATGCAAATCAAATCTCCAATTTTTTGATCACGCTTCACTGGAAGGACACCTGCTCTTCTTACTATTTTAAGTACAATCCCTGGATTGTACTTTTTTAAGGTTGATCAGATAAATAACTAGAAAGGTTGAGGTCAGAATCTGGCTGCTTTTCTGGTCACTTGGCTGCAGTTATCAAAAGCAAATGATAAAGGATCCAAAGTAAAGAGCCTTGGATTGAGAAAACATGACCTGATAGTATTTGCCACTCAGACTCATTGTCCTGCTTTTAATGAAAAGTGCCAGATCAAGAAATTCAAAAAACAATCTCCAGTGTTTTTTTTTATCTCTCTCTCTCATGCAACACAAAATAAAACCAGGCATTTAAAACATTTCTCCTGCTCAGGCTTTTGACATCTCCTGAGTCAGCGTTGTACTGTCCACAGAGCAGCAGACTGCCTGAGATATTGTTCACTGTCATAAGAGAAAAAAAGAATATCAGACGGAAAGGTCTCTAGGTATCGATTGGTTAAATGACTTAAATGTTTGAAATGCCATTCTTTTTGTTTGACATTGTTTCTTCTTTCTTGGGCCGCTGGCCTGATGAGTTAATCTTCATTGATCTGCACTTAGATCAACAATGGTTTCCATCCACCTCACGTCATGATCCACACAGCCTCACTCCACCCCCCCTCCCCTCTCTGTCCTTATGTGAGTGAGCCGCTAAGTCTTTTAGCTTTATTTTCTGGGGCATTTTTTGACACAGATCATCACCCCACAAAGGCAATAATCGTCATCATTTTGGATGGTATATCAGTTGAAAATGGCCCCATGGGGAAACAGACTGTACCTTATCACACAGTAGCTCAAAGGAGATGCACAACAAGCCACAATTTCAGTTATTTCATTGCAGCTACTTTCAGGTAGCAATGCACAGAACCAGTATGCCAACAAAAAAACCACTGCTACATGCCTCAGATCGCAACTACTCCTTCTACTTATACTATTTTGAAAGCGTAATGGAGAGTGAGTGCAACCAAGTTCATTGCACCAACCAAACACCATTGCATTTTTGGTTGTAGAGTTTGTAGTTAGCAATAAGATTGCATGAAATCAGATAAAATGCAATGATCAAGAAGAGAGAGTCTGCTAGTTTTGAGTTTTGAGACTAGAGTCTGCTAGTTTTGAGTTTTTTACTCAACATTTGCATTATTTTTGTTGTGTTTTTGACGTATTTTGCCGACTACTGGTGGATACTTCTGTGTGTAGATTTTCAGGATAGGAGCTTCTTTCAGAAACGTAGCAAGTCTGGAGGATGCCTCCCTGTTCCAGCTGAGATGAAGAGGTGTTTTCATGGTTGGAAGTGGAGATGTAACTGTCATCATGGGAAATATCAACTCCATGTCCAACAAGAGTGATGAGCTGGAGATGTTGGTGAAGACTCAGAAAGTTGACATTTTTTCATATCATAACAATACTGTACATCCCACCAGTGGTTACTGCTGAAGTTCTCCATGAAGTCGTTGCTAGGATACAGACTAAACATCCTGAGGCACTTTTAATAATAATAATAATAATAATATCAGGAGACTTCAGTCCTGTTTCCCTCTATTGGATTCACTTGGGGATGTGGTGGAGAGATGAACACTGGAGATGGTGGAGGCCAATCTGAACAACTGGGATCATCCACATTGCACCTTGGTGGGCCAAAAAAAAAAAAAACCCAGCGGTGGTGGATGTCTCCTCTTTCTTTGCTGTAGGACGGAGAGATTTAGAAGATCCTTGGTACCTACATCAGGCTTTTTAATTCTTCTGCGAATGGTAGATGAGCTGCCAGACAAATGAATTTCCCTTTGGGGATTAATAAAGTAGGCCTAGGTTTAATTTGTATCATAAGTTTACCATCATACATTTGCAAACTTGTGCACAATGAGAGGAAACATGAGATGAATTAAGAAAATAATATAAAATGAAATCTATACAAACCTGAAGCTGGCCTGGGATGAGGCAGCGTTAAGTACAGTTGGACAACAGCAAGTGATCGTTTCATTTTAGGTTCTTCTCCTTCCCCCAGATGGTATTTGTTACCTTCTCATCAGAACCTGCTTCACCTCAGTTATCACAACAAAATACCAGAGCTCGATGGTCTGGGCATAAATACTGCCGCTCTCTCAATGGCTCACCCTCGGGGTGTCACTCTGCATTCAGCCCGGTCCCTGTTTGCTGCCTGTGCGCGAGCTGCCCTGCATACTGAATGTCAGACTTTGTGGCATGGAAAACATTTCCTGTACTCGCACTGATCTGCTCATCCCCCCCTTCCCCACTTTTTTTTTTTCTGAATGAGGTGACGGGGAGTTGCATTATCATTGCATGTACAGTCACAAACAATGGGTGTGCTATTAGATCCCATGTAGCCTTTTTACTGTGCCCAGTTTTTCATAAAAGGTCAGAGGAGATGGAAGGTATTTGTGTAGGATGCATGTCAAGAGTGGGACTAAACAGGCCTTTAGTGGCAGTCACACTAAGCTTTCTACTGGGCAGCGGGCATTCTTCCTCCATCCCCTATCCCATGAGCCTCTGCTGCTGGGACAAAGTCCTCTTTGTGTGCCCATGGCTCTTGGCTAGAGCACACAGCTTTGAAATTGCGTTTGAACGATGGGATTTTCATTTCTATCCCTCCTTTTCGTGCTTGCTCTCACCCCTCTTTGCTTTCACTCTGCACCGAGCCCCCCGTCCCCCCCACCCCCCTCTGTCCTCCTCACCCTGCCTCCCACCTTCCTCTTAGCAACTGCTCGAGTGGGACAGTATTGCACTGACACCAACGCTGTGCTTGTTATGAGTTTTGTTTTTGTTTTTTTTTCCTGGACAGCATGGATCAGACCAGCTTCTCTCTCTATGATGAAACACAGTTTGATTGATGTCCACCAGTTATTAGAAGAAACTTCACAGGAACCAAGTTTAATAATTCATCATTTTTCTTCAATAGTAGTAACTTTTAATAAGTTGTACATTTTCCTCCCTGCTTCATTGCAGCTTGTTCTGATATCATAAAAAGTAGGGATGCACGATATACATTATATACACACCTGACGTTAAAGAGGAACTATGCTATGCTACATTTTTTACCTTAATTAAACAGATTTGGAGTAATTGTGATGGTTTAATAAATGACATGTTACTTGTTACAAGGGAGAATGGAGGCTCTCTACCTTCCACCTAGCGTCTCTTGGCTGAAAAACAACTTTGTACGCAACACAAAGGCGCCCTGTAACCCGTAATCTCTTGTTTATGACAGATAAGACATGGTAGCATCGTATATGATACATAATGTTATGTCCCGCTCTATTGATTGATTTCTCGCCGGCTTCGTTGTAAACAAATGCACATGGCCGAGAGGAGGGTTAGCAACACAGAGGAAAAGCTACCAGACTTGCATAGTTTCCTCTATAAGAAAGGCTAGGATTTAGTGAGTAAAGATGAATTCTTCACATTATATACAGTAGCTCTGCCTCTAACACAATAATAAAACCGACATCACTACTGTTGCAATCACATGAAAAACAAAAACAGTTATGACTCCTCAAAAATCAACCTTTGTTATTGTTTCAAATCAACTTCGGGGGCAAACGGACTGAAAATTTGCTAAATCAAGGCAGTGTTGACTGATGAAATTTTTTTTATTCATTTATTTGATTAGGACAATGCACATTAATCAGTATTTCAGTGAGAAGCATCAATATAAATATGCCGGAGTTAGCACAGTTGCTAAATTTCATCCGTTGTCCTAAGGCAGGTATCATAAAAAAAACATACAAGCATAATTGGCTCTAGTTATCATCAGAAAATGTCATTATTAGAGTTATCTGTGTATTCTGGCAGATAATTATTGACTGAAAATCATCAGCCAATATCGGGCCGATAATTATCTGTACCAATAGTTATCGTGCATCCCTAATAAAAAGTAAGAAACGCTAAATCTTCTACTGAACTGTATTCCTGGCTGTGTGCTGCACATTTATTATAGATACAGGAATAGGCTCTGCTTTCAGTGAGAAGCTTTGAACCTCATCTTCCTCCGCTGCTGCTGCTGCCCCATTGTTTCCATGCAATTTTGGCCACATAGGTATTTAAAGCTTGTTTAAACTGTTTACTGTAATCAGCTGTAATTCACCGTGTCAGCTGAGTGTGTGAAACGCACATGTAAATTATTCCACCCGAGGTGTTATTAAACAGGTTGCGGTTACTTAAGCTAGCTGCAGCTTGTGGTAAAGTGTGTGTCTGTGTGTGTGTGTGTGTGTGTGTGAGTGTGTGTGTGTGTGCCAGACAGTTTATCCCCCTCCACCTAGTAATCTTACAGTTGCTCGTCTGGCTCGTACCTGCTGTTGTTGTTGTTATTGTGCTGCAGGAAGAAAAAAAACAAAACAGAATGAGGTGAAACTGCACGGCCTTCGTCATCTCATTTACAGTTTGGCTGCTTGTAGCCGAATGAATGAATGAATGAATGAATGAGTCAGGGTGGAGGGTTGTCGTGTTAACAGTGGTGTATGTGTGTGGTAATGTCTAAACTTACACTACCACATAGTTTGCACATGTTATAGTGTAACTTATTTATTTCTAGTGTAATTTCCATACAGAGGCGAGATGAAAACCCAGAGGGAAACTCTTCTGGCGGCATTTAGAGAGATAAAAATAGTTAAATTTGACTGTATACAGTATCTATACTCATCCACGGTGTCAGAGTATTAGCACACTGTTATGTAATCAGATCAGACAGCTTTGTTGTTATGAATCACACACATACTGTACACATGCAGGGTGCTGGTACTGTACTTCTGTGCTGGACCCTCACTGACATAATACATTCCTTCACCTTGACTGTGACCATCACAACTTCACGCACGTGCTCTTATGTAAACATTAACCTTGGTCCAACTTTAACCTTCGTGGCGCTCTTTGAAAGGAACCGGCACCATGCAGACAAAAAGTCCTGCACTGTCTGAACTGGCTCACAAGTCAACAGGTTCCTCAGATAGATGTTAGTCCGCCAGGCTGAGAGAAAACTCAGCCGGTAGCAAAACATTTAGAAAACTAATAGAGGAGATTGTCTGATTAGTAGATTCTGTGTCAATCTAGTATAAGATGAAGGTGTGTCGTGTCTTAACTTGTTCTAAAGAGCCTAAAGAAGAAGTCTTAGTAAATCCAAACACAGTGCAGGTTTTAATCTTTGCTTAGGGTTTAGCTGTGATTATATTTGTTGACTTATGAATTATTTATACCGTAAATTCTCAACAAAAAATAGAAGCCGAGTCTCAAATAGATGCAGAACGGCCGAGGTCTGGATACATGTTTGAGCAAATAAAAGCTGAGTCTCTGAATAGAAGCCAGGTCAAGCTCTTGTGAATGTAATTTTTTTTTTCTAAGATTGTTTCTAAGTTTCCAAACTGCTTAATTCGTGCTATAGCAACAAGCCTGAAAATTAAAACCCGACCCGTGGGTGTTGAAGCCCGGACCCGACGCAGCCGGACTAACGAGCATTAATTCTCGGCCCGAACAAAGCTAAACATTTTTTAAAAAAGGAATCCCATGTCCTGACCCCACCTGAGTTATTTGTATATATTTGACCCAAACCCGGCGTGTCCGTTCGGGTTGGTCAGGGCAACCTGGCCAGTTGGGAACTCCAACTGACCCAAGGAAAGAGCCGGAGCCTATACTGTAATAGCCTTTAATTGGTGCCGATAAAACTTCTAAATGAATGTGCGCTCCAGATCCGGCTCTTTCCTTCTCTTCTTACTGACAGTAAGTTGACAGTATTTTCTCATCTTTCTCAGCTGAACACAAGATTCATTCAAAATGATATAGACACACACCTGTCTCTAAATGAGCCGGTTCAGTTCTGCAGTTGAAGCAAATAAAAGCCTGGGCTTCTATTTGAGAATTTATGGTGATATATTTTTATATAATTGCCACCTTATACACTCACCAGCAACTTTATTAGGTGCAACTTGCTAGTAACAGGCAAGGCAAGGCGATTTTATTTGTATAGCCCATTTTTCCAAACAGTTTGTCTCAAATGGCTTCACATGGCATCATAAGAACATCCTCTGTCCTTAGATCCTCACATCGACTGAGAAAAAACTCCCAAGAAAACCCCCTAACAGGGGAAAATTGGAGAAACCTCAGGGTGAGCAACAGAGGAGGGATCCCTCACCCCGGACTTGAGGGTTAGACCCACTTCTGGCGCCAGAGCTTAACGCTTTGTTAGCATTGAGTCACCACCAAGGAGCTGGAAACATCCCTCAGATGTTTTGCTCCATATCGACACGATGGCATCAACGCAGTAGCTGCAGATTTGTCGGCTGCACGTCCATGATGCGAATCTTCTCATGCTCTGTTGGACTGAGATGTTGGTGACAGGACAGCGGGGGGCCGTTCGAGTCCAGTGAGCTCATTGACACCAGTTGGAGATGATGTGATGGCTGTGACACGGCCGTTCTCCTCCTGGAAGGAAGGAAGCCGTCAGAGGACGAGTACGCTGCTGTGGTCATGGAGGCATGGACATGGTCAGTAGCAATACTGATATGAGCACCGTACATTACTGGATATAAGGGATGTCACGATTACTTGTTTTCACAATTAATCGCGGTATTAAACGCCACAATTAATTAATCGTTAAGATTCCTAAATACCGTTATGTTGGAAACATGAAGGCAGATGTGCACCAAAGTAAATGTAAATGTAAGAAATACTGGTCCATTTACCTTTATGTAACATACAAGTGGTAGGAATTTAAATGTTAGCGTGTCATTTGTGATAAAAAACAAACAAACAATTGAAATAAACTTAAACATTTGGTATAGATGACACTTAATGATTTGAATATTTAAACACTTCCCCTGGAGGATTAATAATAGGTTAGATAGATAGATGAGTTTAGATAGATAGATGAGTTTATTTGTCCTTTCCAAGGAAAATTGTTTTTACCATTTCGTACAGAGCGGCCTCGAGAAGTGTAACTTACATACATTAACATACATTCCCACATTTCATACACCACAATTACATAGAGACATAAGAACATAAAACATAAGACCCCGCACCCCACATTTACATGTGCATTCCCCCTGGTTATATATTAATTTATTGACAATAATCAGACAAAGAAAATCTATAATCGTGACCTCCCTACGATATCTTCTACTTTTCGGACCATTCTTCTCTGTAAAACCCTGGAGATGGTTGAACATTAAAATCCCAGGAGATCATCCAGTTTGTGAAATCCACACCAGTCAGTCAGACACTGACAACCGTGACGCGTTCAAAGTCTCTCAAATCACCTTTCTCCCCTGTTACGATGAACTTCAGCAGATCAACTTGAGCGTATCTACAGTACATGCCTAATTACACTGAGTTGCTGCCATTTGATTGGCCTGTTACATAAGAGGCCGCTGAGTGAGTGTATTCAGATGAAGTGGGAGGATGAGGATGAGGAAATAACTGTGAAGTCCCACAGAGCCGATCTGTCTGGATTTGTCATAGAAATTACATTTGCTAATGAAACACTCATTACAGTAACTCACTCTACAAGGTATCTCTCATCTAAACCAAGTGTTAACAGGTTCCTGCTGTGAATAATGAGACTGAAAAAAAAATAGTTCACTTTGTCCAGTCCTGTTCAAACTTTAATCAAGCTGTGACTGATGAATGTGTAATTTTTAACTTATTTTCTCTGTATTGTAAAGTCCAGAGTCATGTCTGCGTGACCGTCCGTGTCTGTGACAGTAATGGCATCTCTCTCTCTCTCCCTCTCTCTCTCTCTGTCCTGCCTGTTCAGACAAGACGAAGACGAACTGATTAACATCCACTTAAGAGTTGGCCCTCGGTAGCTCGTGTCTGATACATTATGCAGCCTCGCTCTGACTGACATGACGCAGCAAAGGAGCCACAGTGACATCAGCAATTATCCACCATTATTTACTGCTTATCCGATTTCATATCGATCCGTACGCAGCACCGTACCTCCACCGCAGCAGCAGTGAGTGTGTAAACGAGCTGCAGCTCTGCCGACGCACCGTGTGTGTGGCCCTTTTGCTAATGACAATAATCTTTGTGTGCAGTTTTTTTTCTACATGCATTGGGCAGGGGCTGTCATGCAAAAAAAAAAAAAAAAAAAGGCGAGGGGAGGGGAAGGGAGGTCGAGGATCATTTGTGTCTTTTTGTTTTGTTTTGTTTGCAGCTCAAATATCGTTCGAGGTGCGACAACGACGATGATGATGTCGACATGTATTATTTACTATATATCAGTTGCTATTGAAATTCTGTTTGGCTTGTGTTTTGTGTCGCTCTATAAATATTCAAATGAGAATACAAGGGGGAAGGAAAGCCAAGCCTGTGCTGGAGAATAAGGCCAGTTTGTGAACCGTTTCCTAATTGTTAATGAGGGGGCTCCAGGGGAAGTCGTGCCAAGTTCTTGGTTGGAGGGGCCAATGGCGAAAGCCTGTTTGAACAGTGAAAGAGGGGAGCAAGAGGGGGGGAGCAGAGAGAGGGAGAGAGAGAGGGGGCTAGCTGAGGGGACACTGTCACTGAGGGGACCCCTAAACCCCGTCCGTCGGCCCCCTCCTACCTGCTGCACAGAGCGCTGGAGCAGGCAGCTGAGCGCAGAGCGGCTGTCACTTCCACCCGAGCCTTTAATGAGAGTCTAGCTGCTGCTGCTGCTGCTGCTCTGGGACCCCGGTGAGAGAGCTGAAGGGTGGGCAACAAAACAAAACAAAACAAAACAAAAAGATGTCTAACAACAACAATAACCAGGAAGAGAAGGAGGAACAAGAAGAGGACACTGACACGGAGAAGAAGGGAGTGGTGGAGGAGGAGGTGGTGATGATGGTGAAGATCCCTCCACCGCCGCCTCCTCCCGAGGCCAAGGAGCCGCCGCCGCTGCCCAACGGCCACCACCACCACCACCACGGTCAGCCTATGAACCGCAGTATCTTCCCTTTCTCCGCAGTCTCTCCGGCCGCCGAGAGGATCCGCTTCATCCTCGGGGAGGAGGACGACGGCCCGGCGCCACCGCAGCTCTTCACCGAGCTGGACGAGCTGCTGTCGGTGGACGGACAGGAGATGGAGTGGAAGGAGACGGCCAGGTAAGGGGGAAGGGGGGGTTTACACTTGTACAGAAGTTTAGAAACTTTCTCCTAACAGTCCAGACTGAAGAAACTAGGGGTGGGAATCTTTTACTATCTCACGATTCGATTCGATTCTGATTTTTGGGGCTACGATTCGATTCAAAATCGATTTTTTGATTCAAAACGATTTGATTCCTAATGATTTCTGCTTCAGTCTATCGGTGCAAAGGATCCTCATGATCTACTCCAGTCTGCTTTGCAAGACAGAATGACTAAAGTGTCTTTTTCACATTTATTGAGTTTTAAACATGTATCCATGCTTAGATGGAATTGTTGAAACTTTTGCATAAAAGCAATAACACATATTGCTTAAGTAACAAAATTAAAAGTGCCTCTTTATTAAATAGTGCAGTTAAACATGCTGCCTTTTAAATTCTAAGGAAATGGAGGCCAACAGCCAGCAGATTCGATTTTGGGACATTTCATATCGATTCTGAATCGTATTAAATGAGAATTGCGATTCTTATGTGAATCAATTTTTTGGCACGCCCCTAGAAGAAACTTTTATAAATGTTTCAAACTAAACTCAGTTCTTGTAACTTTTTGGGGGATTTGGTGTGTGTGCAACATGAAAAGAAAAAAAGAAAAGCACGCAGCCGGCCGGGCTTCACAGGTTTCTGTCTCCTGTGTGGGCCACTAGTGGGATGGGATGGGACAGAGATGGGATGATTGTTTATACATCATTAGCGTTGGATGAGTGAAGCTCTCTCAGGGGGAAACTGGATCCCGGGGCTGCTGCTGCTGTTTGAGGCTCCAAATGAGTTGATTTTTTTATATATATATATCCTAACCTCTGACCAATTGTACCACAGAGAGAAGTCACATTTTGGTTCACTATTGGTTGGATGAAGTGCAGAGGAACTCTTTTGAGGAACTCTGCTGTCAGAGTCTTAGTTTTGTCTTAAATTAACCTTCAACATCAATCCTCGTTTATTCATCCAGCTTCCTGTTCCTCACCTCTTCCAGATGTAAAAACAAAGATATTAGATTGGTATCGGATTAGCACAGATGAGTTAATACTGAATTACTATGTCACAATTCAAATTGGTGATACTTAAGTTTGTCAGTTTTGCAGAAACCTGCTTATTAGGTCTGAATTTAACGTGGACTGGATCAAAAACCTGAGCCAGAGATTGTTTTGGTGTTTCATCAAAGGTTCAATAACAAGCCTTTGCTACTCTCTCAGTATAAATGATTCAATATTCAGGGGATTTAAACAGATTCCTCAGCACTATGTTTTGCATTGCAACATGAGAACAAATATGATATAAAACAGGTCTTTCAATATTTCTGTTTGCAAAGGAAGAGTTCGCTGCAGTCAAGAGTTTAAATGTCAAATTCACAGCTAAAGGAGTACGATAAAGACAAACAAATGAGAAATCAATACAAGAGGATCAGCAGGGTTAAAGGGTTAAAGGGTTAAATGAACTTCATGTCCAAATCTATCAAAAAAGTCTCAGCTACTTATTGCTTTTTCTTTTTTTTTTTACTTGGCCTACTCGCTGCTTTACAAAAGAAAATCAATCTTGAATCTCCCTGATGTCAAACTTATTATTCTGCAAATAACTGCAGAGATTAAGACACAGTGCGACTCAGGGGAACTCGAAATGAATAAAAGATCTCACAAGTGCCGGGCAGTGCTGGCCGTACGCCAAGTGCAAGTTTAGCAGCCAAACTGGCCAAATAAGACCGGGGCTATAGAAACAGCTGCTCAGCACCAGTTCACTTTCTCATCCCTCTGACACACAGGGAGGAGGGGGAGGGGGGGGGGGATTAAATAAATACATGAAAGAGAAAGATGTAATAACACTGCATGTCAATCTTGAGGCCTTATCACAAATCACAAATATTGAATTTATTGACAAAGACAAGTTGTAAAACTTCCTGTCTAACGCAGAACTTTAAATCAATGGATTTATTTTATTATATGTTTATCTTATGTTTATATTAGGGTGTAATTTCTCACCTTGTCTTATTAGTTTCCTATTGACAAAACATGTTTTTTTTTTTCCAATCACTGTTATTGACCTAAGAGCCAAATTCTCTTAATTATCCCCCACTTGACCTCTGGTGACCTTGTTGCATAATCTGATGGGGGCAGTTGCATGAGATCTGTGACGCAGCGACAGAATGGCTAAAGTGTGTACGTAGACACGAATAACACACAGACACACTGCATTGCATTTATGCAGTTATATTTAAATTTAATTTGAAAGGTGATTGTTGGATCACTTTTATGTCACTTTTTTGCTTAATTTAGAACATTAAACATCCACTTTTTCAGAATTGTTTTGGCCACAATTTAGAAATTACTTGCGCACCAAATAAAACCAAGAATACACAACATCTCTTTGGGAGAACAGTGATTTATTTGTGGATGATGTTTGAACTTATATTTGTAATTCCTCTCCACAAGACCTCCACATATAAAGAGATAGTGTTGCGTTCTCTTTACTATGTTTTATACAGCTGCTCTCCAGGATGTTATGATGATGATGATTTAATTTGTTCAGTTCAGTTATGTCCTCATAAGACTATTGTTTTGGATTTATTTAAAGGGATACTTCACCCAAAACCGATAACTCACCAATCATCTACTCGCCGTCAAGCCAAGGAAGGGTTTGGAGAACTTTCTGATTCATCAAAAGCTTTTGGAGTTCCGGGGGGGTCCGGCTTGGAGCGGATTTTCATATAATGGCGGTGGATAGAGTTCACTTTTGAATTGTCCAAAACACACACTATGAAACATCCAGATACCTCCATACTGCTCGTCTGTACTGACCCAAGTGTCCTGAAGCCGCAACATGGAAAAGTTGTTCGGAAAAAATTTATTTGATCTCTTGTTGTAGCAGTAGCTCCCAGTGACTGCACGAGATGTTCGTCTGTGTTTACATCCAATGGTTTACATTCAATGACGAATGAACATCTCGCAGCAAATCTTGCGCATGCACACAAACATCAACATAGCCACTAGGAGCTACTGCTACAACAAGGATAAAAACACAGATCACATTAACTTTTTCCAAGCAACTTTTTCATGTGGCGGCTTCAGGACACTTGGGTCAGTACAGACGAGCAGTATGGAGGTATCTGGATGTTTCATAGTGTGTGTTTTGGACGATTCAAAAGTGAACTCTATCCGCCGCCATTATATGAAAAACCCCCCTGGAACTCCTAAAGCATTTTGATGACTCTGAAAGTTCTCCAAACCCTTCCTTGGCATGACGTTGAGTAGAAATTCTGTGAATTATCGATTTTGGGTGAAGTATTCCTTTAAGTCTACGAAGAATAGATGGATGATTTGCTTAAAAACAACGTATCCCTGCTCTGTAGTCTCTGTCTAAACCTTTATCAATTCTTTTACAAATTTATGCTTCTAGATATTATCCATGTTGTCTTTTAGCGCCTCTACTGTCTACGTATAAGCGCTGACTCAGCACTTACATCAAACCTGTTCCCTGTTTTAATCCGGTCTATCTCTTCTCTCCTTCCACCAGGTGGATCAAGTTTGAAGAGAAGGTGGAGAAAGGTGGAGAGAGGTGGAGTAAACCCCACGTGGCCACGCTGTCCTTACACAGCCTGTTCGAGCTGCGCACCTGCATAGAGAAAGGCACCATCATGCTGGACATGGAAGCTTCCAGTCTGCCTCAGGTTGTCGGTGAGTCGCCCTCCTCGCGTCGCTTGGCAACAAGATGATAAATTTACAGCGAATTACAGTAGCCTACTGTACGCCCAAGGTGCAGCTGATTTGGTTTTTTTTTGTTCCTCTGCCCAAGATGATTTTGGGCAGGTTTTGTGGTGCAATGTGGGGAAAGTGAGTGTGAAGTTCACTATGTTTATGTGTATGTTTATTTAGATCCCCATTAGCATCCGCTTAGCATCTGCTATTCTTCCTGGGGTCATAACGTATACATGGAGACAATAAAAGATTACACATTCACACTGGACAATATACGTAGATATAGACATGAAACAATGAACTAACAATAGATACGTATAGACATTATAGACATAGACATGAAACAATACACTAACACAGTGTTTCTCTACCTTTTTTACACTAAGGACCCCTAAATTGACACAAATTAGACCACGGACCCCCCATTGGACAAAATTTTCAAGCAACACCAGAAATACACAATACAATATTTGTTCTGAGACTGAATAACATTACTTTTTTTTGTACATTCAAATTGGGGCCAATGGCGTGAATTTTTTTGAAATATTATAGAGAAATTTCTGGAAAAAAGTGGTACAATTTCTCCAAAAACATTTAAACATTTATAGGAAGAAGTGGTTAAAAAATTCTCAAAAAAAAATAAATAAATTGATTTATTATTTATTTTTAAATTTAAAAAATTAAATAAAGAAAAGAAAAAAAAAAGTGGTAAAATTTCAAGAAAAAGTTGGGGACCCCCTTTAACCCTCTCAAGGACCCCTGGGGTTCTCCGGACCCCATGTTGAGAACCACTGCACTAACAAATAAATATAGACAATATAGACAAACAATACACTAGTAACAAATATAAATAGGCAATATAGGCAATATAGACGTAAACATGAAACAATACACTAACAAATAATTATAGACAATGAAGACAAAATAGACGTAAACATGAAACAATACATAC
The DNA here is from genome assembly GCF_905171665.1 of Trachurus trachurus. Classification (NCBI taxonomy): domain Eukaryota; kingdom Metazoa; phylum Chordata; class Actinopteri; order Carangiformes; family Carangidae; genus Trachurus; species Trachurus trachurus. Next base: position 8,940,799 of record NC_139895.1, on the reverse strand, counting down.
ACTAACAGCATTACATACATTTTAAACAATACCATGACTGACAGAACAATAACTACAGTTAAAATTAACAAGACAAGACAGCTCTGACTGAGTTTTTATAATATAATGATGATGACCCATACTGTATATTAATAATTGACTAGAATATAACCCATATCCTTAGCTTATGTACAGTAAGAGCTCTACGATTTGTCTTTTCACTGTCGGACACACTAGCTGTCATCGATGACATTGATTGAGACCAACATCTTCCTGCCTGTGACACCGGCTCCTGTCTGCCAAGTGGGATTTGATCTGCTCTGTGATGTACAGTATACGCTGCATCAGAGCTTGTGTGTGTGTGTCTGTGTGTGTGTGTGTGTGTGTGTGTGCAGCTTTATGGTTTAATGCACATCACACACAAGACTCAGAGGCCTTCCTTCCTTTGTTCCTCTCTTTTCATTTTTAAGAGCTGCCAAAAGCCCAGAGTGGAGGGAGGGAGTTGAGGCTGTACTCTACTGTACTGTACTTTTTATTTTAGCAGGACTCTGTTGGACAGTAGTTTGTAAACGTCCTCACCAAAAAAAAACTTCCTAATTTGAGGACAGGAAGCGCTCTGCACTGCAGCTACTGAGATGATCGCGTCTCTCTCTTCCCTCCTGTCTCATCATGCCACCGCCCCGACGCTTTATGGTCTGCATGAGGGAGCAGGAGGAAGAGTTACCACTTGGAGTGATTAATGTGAAGTAATTGACTGTGCTGCTGCATGGGGCTGCGCAGGCTGAAGCGCTACGGTCGCTGGCTGGGCCTCTGGCTCCGAGGGCCGGCCGACTTGACTGATGGACCATTAACAGCACTATAGCCCTCCACCAGAAGAGAAACTCCCCGGGGCTGCTATCCGTCAGCATTCAGGCTCCTGACCCTCTTTTTAAAAATAGGCTAGACCTTTTTGATTGAGCCATTTCATGATGCCACGGAGACTCTCACACAGGAGCATTACAGTCTGCATGGGAGCCACTAATTGACTCCTTAAGAGGATGAAGAGACTTTTTTTTTATTATTATTTAATTATTTTCTTATGGTGACTTGGTTATTTACTTTGAGTGAAGCTGTTACAAAATTCAGGCTGTTGGATAAGAAGCTGAAAAAAAGTAGAGCCAAAAGGAAAACTAATGAAAGTAGAGCTGAAGTTGCCCTTGACAAATAAAGAAGTTGTGTAAAACAGGGTTCCTACGCAAGTATGGAAAAGTATGGAATTTGATTTTATACATTTCCAGGTCTGTAAAAGTATGGAAAATGGAAACTATTGTATGGAAATATATTTATTTTATTTATCTTATCTTGGTTTGGTCTTATCTGAAGTTATTTGGGTTAATTATTTTGTACAGTATGTGCTATTGTATTTAGCTACAATCTGGAAATTATTTGGTTGCATAATGGCATACCCATTCAGAATAATGAAAAGAAATGATAAATTGCATGCTTTTTTTTAAATATTATGCACGTCTATTTACTTAAATATCACAAATTATTTGATTTTTTTTACCGAGAAGTCTGGAAATTAGGGTCTGGAAAAAGTATGGAATTTGGAAATTTCAAATATGTAGGAACCCTGGAAAAAGTATGTATTTAGTCTTTCAGCAGTTTATTTTAATTAGATTAAAGAGCAGAACATCTTCTACTTCTCCACTTCATATCTTTTTGTTTTGTCTTGTGAATGTGTTTTCAAAGATCCCATATTCTACACTTTTTGGGGAGCCAATCAAAAGAAAGGAGGGTTGGAGTGTCTCTTCTCATTGCCTGGTTGTTTTTGCTGAATGTTTTGCTGTGACATCACAAAGTTACAGAACTCCTGACGGCCTGTTTAACACATAACTACATGATAAGGGCCTTTAACTGTTGGTCAGATGAAATGTGCAAATGAAAAACATTAGTTTGGTTTGAGCCTATACAGCATCATCACATTTTATAGACTTAACACAAAATTAAAGATAAATGAAGTGTTATTCTGTCGGATAGGATAGGCTTTATTGTCCCGATGGGAAATTTGTCTTAGCCCATTCAGAGAAAAGTAGTAAAAAGACAAGATATGCATCCAGTCATAATAAAATACAATTGCACATGACCATTCACATAATTAAAAAAACAAAACAGATGCACAGTTACAGTAATATGTGATTAGTGACACTTTTCTCTCTCTCCTCGCCGTCAGAGCTGATCACTGACAACCAGATAGAGATCGGGCAGCTGAAGCCAGAGCTGAAGGACAAAGTGATGTACACGCTGCTACGGAAACATCGCCACCAGACCAAGAAGTCCAACCTGCGCTCTCTGGCCGACATCGGCAAGACGGTCTCCAGTGCAAGTAGGCTGTTTTCCAACCAGGAGAACGGTAATACCGATGCCAGTCTGGTGCAGTCTTCTGTTTTGTTTTTTTTGTCTTTGATTTTTCAAGAAAAAAAAAAGAAAATATCTATATTATCGATCTAAAACCTATAAACGTGGATTGAACTCACATGTTTTGTTAGGAGCTGAGGTGTGCAGTGATGTTTTTAACAGACACACTGCTGCCACCCTCTGCATGAACCCCCCAGAATAAAGCTCATTAAATAGTCATGAACAAGTAGCCGCATCTCCTTCTGAGGTGCAGAACAACTTTTTTTTCAATCACAGACCTCATCAGAAACCTGAAATCTGACGGTCTTCATCACATTAATGCTTCTGTAGTACCACATCTTTCTCACTAAACCCATCATTCAACTAGTTAGCAAAACACCTTTTGCTAATTCAAAACACAGACCACATGTGTTACCACTCTAACAACATTTAACGGGATAGTTCAACATTTTGGCAAATTGGCCCATTGTCATAATCCCTATAGTCATAGCAGTAGGTTCGTTACCTTTAATTGTCGGTGCAAGCTATTTTTAGAACGGTGGAGCAGAGCGGCGAGCTGCTCAGAGCTACGCTACGGAGGCTCATGGGATTTCTTGGTTTCCCTCATCAAACTCATCAAATACACAATCCAACAACTCCAAAACGCTCTGGTGGACAAGTTGTGACCTGCACATTCACCACGCTATGAGATAATAACAGAACGTTACCAGACAGAGTTGTTTTAGAGGTAAATTCAGAGACTGCTTGATGAAAAACTGCCCCCGACGGGAATGCGCATCAGCGGTTTTGCATGAATTTACCTCTAAAACAACTCTGTCTGGTAACATTCTGTTATTATCTCATAGCGTGGTGAATGTGCAGGTCACAACTTGTCCACCAGAGCGTTTTGGAGTTGTTGGATTGTGTATTTGATGAGTTTGATGAGGGAAACCAAGAAATCCCATTAGCCTCCGTAGCGTAGCTCTGAGCAGCTTGCCGCTCTGCTCCGCCGTTCTAAAAACAGCTTGCACCGACTATTTAAGGTAACGAACCTACTGCTAAAACTAAAGGGATTATGGCAATGGGCCAATTTGCCAAAATGTTGAACTATCCCTTTAATACACTCACTGTACACTGTTGTACCGTTGTTTACTAACTGTGAGCAGCAGATAAAGAGGCCAAAACTGATCAGAGCTGGTCGAGCTAAATGCCAAATTTGACTCCAGCTGTAAATTTCACCACTGTGGTGCAGCGTGTGTTTATGACACCGGTGAGAAAAGTCCAAGGCCGTGGGAAATCATAAAAACTTAGCCACAGTGTTTTGATAATGTGATTAATGGAGAGACTATTCACATTCACACAGCGACAGATGAAGTTTGATTTGATTTGATGTGATTAGCCACTTTCATATGATCCTCACATCATAAACTTTGAATTTTTGTAGAAATTCATGTTTGATGTGCAGTAGAATATGATGCCTTTTCTCATTGGACCGTCACTGTGCTCCACTGAAACGACAAAAAAAGCTGAAATAAAGTTGTGTGCATGAAAAAAAATGCACAAAAGTAAAACCAACAGAATGAGTGAAATTGGCTTAATTGGACATTTTTAATAGGATTTGGAATTAATGTCCATCTGCTGTGTTGTGCATATAAATCTCACTGAAATTCACTGTGAAAAATTTAAATACAAACAAATTAATGAATATTTGTCGAGACTAATGAGCTGCAAGTAAAAAAACAAAACAATTATTCAGAATAATCAATCAGTGAGATCTATAGTAGTAGTTTCAGTCGTGAGCAAAGCGACGGCAACACAACACAACACATGTGTGAATGAGTGCTTTGATTGTAACACATTGAGTGACTGGATATTTCTTTGTGTTGACAATGTGATTGATCTGTTATCGGCCGTGGGTCAATGGAAAATGAAGTTATTTACGACCTGCAATCAGATCTATGAATTCATTTTTTATGACTCCCATCAAAAGGAAGAACGTTTAAATGGAAGTTCAGCCCATGAAAGCCTGGACAGTCTCTTATCTAGGCTTCATTGATAATCATTGATTGATCCCAGCCTTATTACAGCACATGACAATTATCTTTTGATAAATTAAAATACAATTTGACCTGTTTTATCTTCTGGGTTCTTCAGTCCATTGACCCGCGGCCTCTTTGTTTATTTAATGCCACCTGACCGACTCTTCTCGCTTCCACTGTTTCTCTGCACTGCTTCTGAAATGACAGATAAATCATGTTTTTTACAGATCTTTTAACATCCACTTTGATTTTGTTCTCCTAACAAATCTCTTGCTTCGGCTCAGTGGGTTTGTCTTTCAACCCTCTTTTTCCGCCTTTTTCTCTGCTTTCCCCCTCTGGACTGGGTTTGATAACCTGCTGCTGCTACTGCTGATGATGCTGATGATGATGATGATGATGATGATGATGATGCTACTAAAAGCTCGTAGTCCTCTTGAGAACTCACTGACTTGCCTGTCGGGTCGCATTTCAATGGAGGACTTGCAGTCCCAAAGGAGTACCAGCATGGACTGGCTTAGTAAGTTCACTGGACCGGCTCTATGTTCACACTGCAGACTGTTTCATCTCCAACTTCATCAAAACCAATAACTGAATTATATTTGCACATATTTGTGATTGGATATCTATTGCGACCCAGATAGACACTGGAAAATGTGACAAATCCAAAAAACTAAACAAAACAAAAATGGAAAAACTTTCAGCTGCAGTTTGAACGTAGTAGTGTGGCCAACATGTAGCGTAAAAAAACATCATCCCTACCTCATATCTAGTCCCGTAGATTTTCTTTTCTGCTTTATTCAGTAGTGACATATGAAGTAGTGTCATATGTTTCTATTTTAAAATCAGACCTTCCCTGAAAATTTTCCCCCTGAAGACTTTCCAGCTTATATATTTAGCTGAAACCTGATATTTGATCCCTCGTGTGTTTTTATCCTTTTTTTTTTTTTTTATCCCCAGTTTTATCATTTTTATTGGCTGCATCATACTGACAAACATGGTATTACCCACAATGCTCAGGGGCGGGAAGGCAGATATATGAGAAGCTACAGTGGCGTCAGAATTTACACTCTTTGTTAAGACGATCAGAGTGGATCCACAATAATGTCTAATATAAAATAACAAACCGTTTTAAATCGGAAAGTCCAAGTAAAGAAGTTGGGTAACACTTTACAATAAGGGTCCCTTACTGTAATTAACGTTAGTTAGTACATTATTAAGCATTAATTAACCGTTTACAGATATATTACCAATCATTATTATGTATTACTTAGGATTAGGAAACACATTAATTAATGTAGCCTATTAGTAAGTAGTTCATTAATGTTTACTACTCAAAGTTAGTTAATAAGTGATAATAAAAGTTGAATAATGTAATTAGTTATCATTATGTATGCATTACTCAGCATTAATTAACACATTCGTTTATATATTAATGCTTAATAATGTACTAACTAACGTTAATTAAGGGACCCTTATTGTAAAGTGTTACCAGAAGTTGACATCCTGGTATAAACAGAACATTTTACTCTATAATGAACCTATTATTGATTTGAGTGAAGCGCTGAGAGTTAATAACAATATTGACAACAAACAGTTTATGCAGATACTTGAGATCCAGACTGAGTGAAATCAGTTTAGTCACTTGAAAAACTTTGAGTCTATGAATTTGTCCTATTTTATCTGATAGATCTGATCGTGTCTCTCTACAGTTTGCATGAGTCTGGCTGCTCTCTCTCTCGTTCTTTTTGTCCGTTGCATGGAAAAAGAAGAAAAAAAGAAAAAGAAAACTCGTCTGGGCCACTGTCTTTTCTTGGGGGTCTCTGCCGTCCTGCCGTCCTCGTCTCCGCCCGGTTCTCACATCCAGGTGAAGGCGACGCTAGGTGTTAACTTCTCAGATTTGCTGTGTTTTTAATCCCAGACAGTCCCACCACCACTCACCGCAACCTGGCCTCCAGCAGCATGAACGACATCTCCGACAAACCGGAGAAGGACCAGGTGAGTCCAGCTGTGATTGTGGTTTACTGGAGGAAATCTGAGGTTGTTGCTCCGGTGTTGTACAAAATCTGTCTGTCAAACTCTTTACTTTAAGGGTTTTTTAACAACTCTACGCCGGCTGCAGCCAGAGTCGTAGACACTAGTGTGTTTTACAAAGATGAACTGATTTGATTTTTTTGTTTTGTTTTGTTATTAAGCTTTTTATTTGAAGAAAAAACAGCTCATACATGTACATCTCATCAAGTATTATCATCAAAGCATACAGTATACAGAAAGAAAATAGGTTAAAAAGGAAAAGAAAAGGAAAGAAAAAAGAAAGAAAGAAAGAAAGAAAGAAAAGAAAAATTCAAAATTCATTCATTACAAAAACACCTACACTCTCTAACACAGCACACCTGAACAGGTATATTACTGTATGTACATTTATAGGTAACTTGAGTGTCCGAAAAATGAGAAATGATAATTACAAAATAACAATAATAACTGTAATAATAGTGAGTTTATCTGCCCCATATTCTCCTTCCTTTGTCCACGATTTCTCCTGTGAACAGTACCTTACCGTTGGGTGGTAACAGCGATGACAAAAGCAACATTAACTCAAATAATAATAATAATAGTAAATAAAACAAAGATAGCTTGCTGCATACATGTATAGCACTGACTAATAATAGTGTAATTACTACACCGGAAACAGAAAACAGAACTAGATGAGTGGAGTCAAAAACTAGGGGGGGGGGGGTATCACTTGGTCAAAGGTGGGTTTTGCCTTGTGAACGCCACAGCCTGGGACTCCCCGTAGGGAATCCCCTTAGAATTGGCACAACTTGTTAACTAGGACACATGGATGCACTGATTATAAAGTGGGAGATCAAAGGTTAAAAGTCAATTTGACCTCACACACAAAGCATTCATGTAGCTAATAAATCTTGAATTTAGAAAACTGTTTAACACACTGGACTGGACAGAAGAGTCAAAGTCTAAACATAATAATTAATTTGCCTTCTTCACTTGTCCCAGTAAACGAAGCTCTGTGTCTCAGTAACAACTATTTGACCCAGTTGTCGTAGATAAAACATCAGGGCTTGTTCCAGTCGCTGCATGCACAGATTCTTGGTGCATTGGTCCAGTCCGGTGCAAAGAGTCAATCATTTATTTATCAGCCTTCTCAAGCTTGACTAAAAAGCACAGCCACAGGGTCGCAGGGGTTCGAACTCCTTATCTCGGTGTATAGCTTCGTCCTCTGCGCTGAAGAGCTGAAAGAAAAAACCAGTCGGAGCAGACTGAGGCTGCCTGCCGCCCGAGACAACGGCGTCTAAAGTGCATTGTTCCAGTCGACGCTGGCGTCATCACGCCGCCTGCTGCAGCTGCTCCCGACCTGCTGCAGCCAAGTCTGTAAAACTATAGTCAAGTTGCTTGTGTAACGTGGTGTCGCCTTCAGCAGCTTTAACCCAGAAGTCTGTGGATGGACTGAATAAACTTTTTCCTTTCGTGGTCAATGTGGAGAAAGTGGAGAGAAAAAAACAAAACATTAATGACTGATTCACAGTTCAAACACACACAGACACAGATGTCCTCTTCAGTCCACTAAAACTCTCTGAAACTCTCTGTCTGTGATTATCAGTCACGCCACAGAGGAGATATCCTCCTCTCGCACTGTTTATCAATTAATTATCTGTCATTTGCAACATGTTGACTTCTCCTTTGCCCTCTGCTGTTTGTTATGACTCACACATTATCATTATCAGGTCTTATCTGTTTGTGTGCTTCTAAAACCATTGAGCAGATGCCGGCCTCGTTGAAATGACATACATTTTACACTTTCACACTCTTTCCAAGAATATTTGTCTTATTTCTTGTCAAAAATGACAAAACTAATCTCTCTCCACTTAAAATAAGACTCATCACATACAATTTAACTTGTTTTTAGACAGTTTTCACTTGTTTCAAACTAATTTTCACTCGAAATAAGTAGAAAAATCTGCCAGTGAAAGCAGGTTTTTTGTGTTTGTACAGTATAAGAAAGAAAAACTTGCTCCACTATCAGATTTTTCTACTTATTTCTAGTGAAAATATGCTTGAAAAAAGTAAAAAGTGTCTAAAAACAAGCTACTTTTTAATGTGATGAGTCTTATTTTAAGTATAATTAAATTTGTTTTGACTAGAAATGACATTTTGACTAGAAATAAGACAACTGTTCTTGGTAAGATTTTGAGTTTTGAGCAGTGTTCAGTCTGAGCGGGTGTCAGGGAGAAAGCGTAAACTGTATAAACTTGATTGGACGTCGTGGTCACATCAGATCTGCGCTGTATAGATGATGTGTTTGTATTTTATACCCTGAGAAACCTGCTTTGAACAAACTTACCATCAAATTCCCATTTCATTTTCCAGTCTGAGTGGGTGACAACCTCAGAAACAGATTCATTTAAAGATCATTATTTCACTAAGATGATGTATCTGTCTATTTGATTCAGACAGAGGAGCAGTTACAGTAGGTTACCGGAGTTCACGGCAGATATTTGTTCATATGGTTTCATCTGAGTCCCGTGGGAGGAGAGAATTAGGTCAAAGCGACCCACTAAGTCGTCCTGTGGGACACACAGAGTAGGAGGGAGACAACTGGACAGGAAGCAAGTCTCCCAAACCGAAGCTCTTCCACACCCACACTGTGGCCTGTTCAGAAAGTTTTCCGACCAACACACGCAACACTGATCGTTTTTTTTTTTCTTTTTCTTTTCCTCGCTGCTTCGCTACGTCTGATAACTCGATGCTTTATGATAAGAGAGACGAGATGGAGATACAGAAGAAGAAGAGACAAGGACCGCGCAGATTCTCGTTCACAGACCAGAGAAGGATCAGATCAGATGCATGAATTATGAACGTGCGTTTGACCTCGGCTCATAATTGGACTGATGGACTGTCCAGATGTCCTGCGTCATGTTTCAGAGATTCAGATCTGAGCTCACACATGGTGTTTTTAAAGGAGGATGCTGCAGCGGTTGACTTTAAGATGATGATCCAATTAAAAAAGACAATGAAAACAGATACAGAAACACAGATTGTTACAGTTTGGGATGTATACAGTACATCAACTTCAGAGGCTTCATTTACCTCCATTCTTGTGGAGAAGCTGTGTATTTGTGCACAATTGGTAGTTTACATCCCACCTTTGCACCATTAAATGCATCTTGAATGTATACTGTATCACAGGCAGGTTTCCACAGTTCCAGGCACATTTAAATGCAATAAATATTCACAACAAACACTATTGTTAATGCAACTAATGGAATCAACACGTGAATTTATATCTATATAGATTGTCCCTTCACATCTGAGTCAGATCAAGGGCGGATGGCACGCATAATGGAAACTCAGCCTGACTGAATTACCACAGCTGAAACTGTGATGCAAACTAACGAAAAACTAAAAAAACTAAATAACTGTCATCTCTCTCAGCCACCCACAAACACCCTCGGCATCAGATAATGAGCATATAGCCTATACTCAGCATCTCTCATCACAGAAAAAATAAAAAAGAGACGGATAGACAGTGTACACCTCTCATCTTTGTTGTAGGGTTTAAATATGGGTTATTAATTGTGAGTTTCTTTATTAGTTTATTCTTTTTTTTTTACACTGGGCAGCGGTTCTCAGTGTATCAGGTCAAACCTGATTAAGGATATTAGTAAACTCATTATTCGGCCACTCTGAGCTCGGACCTCCGGACCAAAACACCTGTTTCCTCCTGGGAGGGTTTGGCCTCTGGCGTCGCTGCCTCCTCTGTCCATGTCGAAGTATAAAATGACAAAATTGCAGTGCGCATCGCCCGCAGCCCAGTTAAAGGTGAGGAGAGGAGCTCATTTGATTGGTGAAGATCTGAATCGGCTGTGTTAATCCCACTTCACACCTTCTCTCCTCGTTTCCCACTCATCTCTCCTCCATCTCTCCCTGGTCTACGAAACTAGGGCCCAGTGTGTACGGCTGTGGCTGCTGCCGGCGTAGTTATTAAAAACCCTTAAAGTGAAGAGTTTGACAGACTGATTTTGTACTACACTGGAGCAACAACCTCAGTTTTGGTTTTATTTTGTCTGAGATAACTGAAATAACAAACTTTTATCACATCACATCTTCTCAGTGCTCTCCGAGGTTTGATGAACCAACCAGATCTCATCTAAAACTGTCCATCTAAAACAGTCTTAGTCATTTACTTACAGTTTATAAGTGATCTTATGAACCAATGTCACCTCCTAAATAACTAGTAATAATTGATACTTGATGTATAAAAGCTTAATCCATCATTTAATTAGTATGAACATATATACACTAAACTCATTTATTACGTTCATGATATATTTACAGTAACCCTGTTTGTAACTTACATGCTAGTGGGTGTCAATAATTAATTTACTACTGCATAGTAGTGTCATGTTACCAAGTATCTTTTAAGTTAGTTATTAACAAGAAAGTCCACCAAAAGCTAAGAACAACAGAGACATTTACTGTGAGTTTCTGCCTGATTCCAGTTCAGGATTAATTGGAACCGGACCAGATTCAGGTAGACTACGTAGTTTACGAGCGCAGTGCAGTGGTTGGTGTGGATTAGCAGTGATCGGACACAGGTCAGGGTGTGCAGTTACGCAGGTTTAACCTCTCGACTCAATCATTTACAGATGAACTCTCTGCCAAGGAGGCTCAAGAGCCTCTGATTGGATGTGTTTGGATCTCACCAGTTTATGGGATTTCAGTCCCTTACTGTAGACGTTGACGACAGCGATCGTTCAAGTTCATGATCTGGCTAGAGGTCGACAGATCGATCAGCTTCTCTTTAATTTTATACATTTATATTTATATAGTATGCTGTTTTAGACTCAATGAATACATTTCATAATGACAACAACAACTCTGAAACTGAAACTTAGCCTATTTATATACTATATGTAGGCTATGTGTTGTTTGCTAACAGGCTGAGTCTGATTGGAGGAGATGTCAGTGGTAGGCGATCTAATGGTGATTTAATCCAATAGAAACCCTGGATCGGCTTTAAAACTCTCACGCCATTTTCTGCCTTAATTCATACATTCACGACAAGTGTGATTAGGGTTAGCGTTAGAGTAATTAAATATCATCATGATAAAGCAATTACACATTTAAAAGTGTCAATTAAACAGCCTCATGTTGTAGAGGAGGGTGAGAATATGTCGTCTCTCTTCTCCCGTTAATATATAACACATTAGCTTTCCATGTTAATCTTATCTACTGTACATATTTATGGTTCAATGTCTTTGAAGTTTAAGTTATTAATGATCTCAATCTGCCTCTATGCATGCCACTGTTTTTTAATCATAAAGAACAAATGGCATCAAATGCTGCGTGCAAAGCTGCAGGAATTTGAATTTAATTTTAAAATTTACGTTAAAGGAGCTAGGTTTTGCTATTGCTACATAGCCGTCGTTAGCATTAGCGGCTGTAGAAGCAATATATTGTAATCTCAGCATCAAAGATCATTCCTTTATTCTCAAGTGATGTAAAAACAACACCAGTGTTAATAACACAAAGTCTCTATCACGTTTTTTTCCTTTACTAAAACTAGCATGCTAACTAGTTAGCCCCAACACGTAACCTCATTTTCCGATACCGAGTCACTGTAGCCGCCAATCTGCCCTGAAGACATTGTGCTGTTTAGAGGTCGTGTTATGACCTCTTGTCTTGTGAATGCAACGATGGAGCTTGCACTGATGCACTGATCAGATATTAAGATCGGATATCGGCCCAGATATTGACTAAATAGCTAGACTGGGTATCGGATAATGGGGCCGATCCATGACAGCGTGTCAGCAGCGCGTGCAGCATGACAACAAACCACGTTTTACAAATTAGGAGAGTCATGTTAAAGTCAAGCCTAATGCCTTCACTGTCTTCCACATGGCAAAGTATATAGTTTATTAATTCAACAGTGGTATCGGATCGGTATCGAGTATCCGCCAATACGCTAAGACCGGTTATCGGTATCGGCATAGAAAACAGCAACCCTAGGTCACGTAAAAGGCCATGCCCCCCTCGCCGGTGAAAACAAAGGAGAAGTCCTCGGTGTGTTCCATAGGTGCTAATACAAAAATCCACAATGCCAAAGAGTTGTTGTGTGGTATATTGTTAGTTGAACAACTTAAAAGAACCATAACATAAGATTTTCCCTACTCCCCTTAAGAGAGTGGGACAGAAAAAGACGAGATTTATGGCTTCAGGCCACAAATATTAGCTATTGCAGGAGGTTTCCAGGCCGGTTAATGTTAGACAGGCGAAAAAGACGGACTACGGCGGGATTTGTATTTACCGCCAGTTAAAGCCAGCAGTTTGTTTTCATCGGAATGGGGGCGTGGCCTCACTTGCTACTCTCATCTATTGGTACTGAAAAAGCCGGATCGGTGCATCCCTACCACAACCTGCCCCAATTTTACATACTAAAAAATAACACTAAAAAGGCTAAAAATAAATAATATTACGCTTCTCCAGGAAATTAGCTAAGTCTCAGTTTCAGGTTTTGTTTGGATCATGTCAGTGTAATGGTGTTGCTCAACTGTGCAGAAGATTTCTCATGCACTTACATATTCAAAGTCTGAAAAACTGGAGAAGAAAGAAATAAGTTCTTGTAGAAAGACGTAGATCTTCCAACACAACACACACTGATCCTCGTATAACCACATCTACAGGAAGCCTCTACGTCCCTACATTTCTGTGTTGAAGCTGTTCAGCTCAGCAGGTATCTGACCTCCATCTTTATACATCTGACCATCGCCATGACAGAGAGAAAATAAAACACAAGCTTCATGTTTCTGCTGGTTCATTACTTAGATACAACAGGAGCCTCCTGAGTTTGGTATTTAAGCTGAATGAGATTGTCCTGTTTTGATGTAGCCCGTTTAATTTAGTGGACAGCTTGCTGGTGTGAACGTAACATTTAATGTCAACTCCCTCCCCTCCTCTCCTCTTCTCTCCTTTGTGCTCTTCTCTTCTCAGCTGAGGAACAAGTTCATGAAGAAGTTGCCGAGAGACGCCGAGGCCTCCAACGTGCTGGTGGGGGAGGTGGACTTCCTGGACTCGCCGTTCGTGGCGTTCGTCCGTCTGCAGCAAGCTGTGATGCTGGGAGCGCTGACGGAGGTTCCTGTTCCCACGAGGTGCCACACAGTCATGACGGTCATAGATAGAAACTCATGTTTAATGCAGGAAAATGACAGTTGGCAGGTGTTGGTTAGAGAGGCTGCCTTTTACACACATAATTAATGTTTTTTATAACACACTGACTGAGCTGCTCTGGACTGTGGCCATGAAGAAATTCTTGAAGGAAACTAATGAAGCCGTTGTAATAACTTGTAAATGTTGTACAAAACAACGTCCTGTAGGAATTCCTCAGCTCTGGTGACGTATCTAATGCATCACCGTTATGGCCATACTGACTGTAAATAACACCCTTTATGGCTTTATTGTTGTAAAAAAGCTCATATATGTAGTTGCAAAGTATAGTATGTCATGGTCTATATATGCAGCAGCAGCCTCATGCAGTGGACACATGAAATCTGTCACTTAGACACACATTGCATTACATTTTAGTAGAGAAACACACACAGAAATGATGACAGAGGCGCAGTAATGCTCAAAAACACATTCAATAAAGATGTGCAACCTCAAGAAAATCATTGTTTTTAATGTACAGATGGTTGTCGTGTTTATTTATGTCGTGATTTCAGTGTTTTAGCACAGGTCGACAGTTTCTACTTCAGGAAAATGAAATAAACTCAGATATTTGGCTCATTAATAACAACAAATCAATGACTTCTACTGTTTTTTTTTTTTTCCTTTTTAAGGTTTTTGTTCATCTTGCTTGGACCCAAAGGCAAGGCCAAGTCGTACCATGAGATCGGCAGAGCGATCGCCACGCTGATGTCAGATGAGGTTAGACACGCATTCTCACCTCCCATCTTCCTTCCTTCTTCTTCCTTCCTTGGACGAATCTGTTCCCTCCCTCCAACTTTCTTTACTTCCCTTTTCCCTTCCTTTTTCCCTCCCTTCCTTCTTTCTTCCTTGAACAAATCTGTTCCACCCCTCCATCTTTCTTTCCTTCCTTTTTCCTTTCCTTCTTTCCACAATCCTTTTTCCCTTCCTTCCTTCCTTCCTTCCTTCCTTCCTTCCTTCCTTCCTTCCTTCCTTCCTTCCTTCCTTCCTTCCTTCCTTCCTTCCCTTCGTCCTTATTTCTTCTTTCCTTTTTGACTCAATTGACCCAATCTGTTCCCTCCCTCCTTCTATCTTTCCTTCCTTTTTCCCTTCCTACTTTCCTCCCATCTTTCCCTTTGTCCGGCCTTCCTTCCTTCTTTCCCTTCGTCCTTCCTTACTTCCTTTCTTCCTTGACCCAGGAGGACAACGGGAGGGTTAAATAAATAGATATTTCAATACTTTTTAATCCTATAGATTTAAATGGCATTGAGTTTTTTTTAAAGATTTTTAATGCATAAAAGAGAAAACAAATTAAGCCAAACATGTTTTAATTATTTTAAATAATTTAAATAAGGTGTTCGGCACTCATTGAGAAATAATAATATTCATAATAAAGTTGGAGTTCATTCAGAGAGAGACTGCAGGTTGCTCTTGAACTCAGAAACCTCAGAGCTGTGATGCTGCATTGCTTCACTGGCGCCTTCATACCTGAACATTGTGCTGTGTGTATGTGTATATGTGCGTGTGTGTGATCTGAGTTCCTGTCGCTCAGATCTGATATTGCAGTTTGCTGCCTGGTGGCACTGCATGCTCCAACAGGCCTCTTTCACACTCGAATGCCTCGTGCCCCTCTCTTGTCTCTTTCTTCTTCAGGTCTTCCATGACATTGCGTACAAGGCCAAGGACAGACAGGACCTGCTGGCCGGGATCGACGAGTTCCTGGATGAGGTCATCGTGCTTCCTCCCGGAGAGTGGGACCCCACCATCAGGATAGAGCCTCCAAAAACCCTCCCCTCCTCCGATAAAAGGTCTGTCAGATTAAAAAAAACAGCAACAAAAAAAACCTTTATAGGCGTAATTTAAAGGGATAGTTCAATATTTTGGCAAATTCACCTATCACCATAATCCCTATAGTCATAGCAGTAGGTTTGTTACCTTTAATTATCGGTGCATGTTGTTTTGAGATCAGCGGGGCAGAGACGTGAGCATCAAATACACAATCCGACAACTCCAAAACGCTCTGCTGGACAAGTTGTGACCTGCACATTCACCACGCTATGAGATAATCATGTAACATTAACGAGACGGAGTTGTTTTAGAGGCAAATGCGCAGCAAGAACTATAATCCAGATGCGGCTGCTGGGAAAGGGGATTTCAAAAGCGCAAGTAGTATTGAGTATTTACTTTGTGTGTCGTAATGTTACATAATTATACATGATTATCTCACAGTGTGGTGAATGTGCAGGTCACAACTTGTCCACCAGAGTGTTGTGGAGTTGTTGGATTGTTTATTTGATGAGTTTGATGAGGGACAGGAGACCTGTACCGTTCACCTCAGCTCATGTCTCTGCCCCGCTGATCTCAAAACAACATGCACCGATGAATAAAGGTAATGAACCTACTGCTATGACTATAGGGATTATGGCAATAGGCGTATTTGCCAAAATTTGAACTATCCCTTTAAATGTGTCGGTAGCATCTCATCTTTCCACATCATTTGACAAACATTTCAGAGGGTTGTAAAAAGCGATAGTGACCTACCCAGAGGAAACTCTCGCTCTGTTTATCTCCCTCCTCGTGAGTGGAGATTTCCTCGCTGTGATCTTATCTGAAACTACAAGTTGTTCACTGATTCAACACGGAGCTCAGTCAGGGTGAATGTTTGGTCCCACGGTCATTTATTAAACCCATTTCCATTAACACACACATACACAAAGGTATGGTATGGAGGCCCCGAGGGCTCAGTCAGTACACTGATTACAAATTCAGTTCAAAAGAGATTATGACAGTTTTCTTTTCAGGGCATAATTTGCAGTTGGAAAAATATAATAAATGGCAATGTGGCACAAATATGATGCTGCAAAATTATCCCAAAATAGCACAAATATCACATTGTGGTGATTCCCACTTTTGTTATGTTGCATTTGTAGTAAAATTGGTGAATTTGTCTCTGAATTTGCAGCACGTTTGTGTCTTTGCATGTGCTTTTTCTCAAGCTGCAGTGTTGAGCTCTGCACATGCACATGCACTAGCTGACACGACACACGTTAATGAGTGTATGTACAGTACAAGTGTATGAAACTGTAAAAGCAGGAGACAAACACAGATAATCAGTGCAGGTGTGCGTTCAAGAAAAAAAAAAAAGAAACATCTCTGTGGCTAAAAAGAAACAAAAAGTGAAACACCGCCTACGCTGTGGTGCAGATCTGTTGTGAATGCTGTGTGAGCAGTAACTTTATTAGCAGCAGTTGCAGAATCAGTGAAGTGTATCCAGGTGCAGGGACGTGCACATGACTATAGAGGGGCAGGGGCTCAACATCAGAAAAGGGCAGTATGTAAAAAAATTTTCAGGCCTTAATATCAAAATAAATAAATTTAATTAAATTACAGTTACTATTTAGTCGGTAGAGAAAGCCTGCACGCCTTCCGACTGCAATCAACCTGCTGGACCAATTTCCCAACTTCCTGAAACAGAGTCATGACTACTGAACTGGTAGGCTAAGGCCAATATTGTTGGGGGTAACATGGCTTGCAGAAAAAAATCATGTGAGTGCAAGTGCAAAATAGAAGTAGGCGAAGCCTACAGGCTACACATCTATATATGTGACAAAACCAAGAAATGACTGTGACTGCTACTGTGCATGTTTCAGAACAGCAGCAAAGTCACAATTACCGGTAACTCAACATCTGGAAACAAATTCAAATAGTCAGTGAAGTCAAGCTGAGTGAGTGATTCCTCCTGTTGCTGTTGTTCACTACATTCAGGTGATGTTAGAAAGGAGAGGGGCGGGGCTTAACTCTTAACAAGCAGTTAGCTAAACAAACACAAATGGGCACTTTTCTGAAATATGACTCATATAAGCTGGTTGAATAAGTGGAAGGCGACTTGTCAGAACTGACAAGGAAGTGGTGTTTGTGGTGTTGGTGGCAATAACTCACAATAACTCACAAGGTTCTTATCTATGTGCAACACACGGAGTTATCGATGAGGCAGCAGCTAGTGTCTCTCTCTCTCTCTGGACGTGCATGTGAGGGAGCGCGCACCACGGGGCAGCCCTGCGTATGGTAGATTACCGTGGCATTTCAAGCACTCCTTGGGCCCTATGTGTGCACGTGCCTGTCCAGGTGTACGGCGCAGCGTTGAATTATGAACGAGCAGCGGTGTGGGTTTTATTTATAGCTGCTGTTTGACTTTCTCAGCCATGAATGTTGTTGTTGGCTTCCGTCAGTTTAAACACATCACACTATCTGCAGTGACAGCGTACGACATAAGACAAGATCTGCTTCATGCTATACGCCGAAAAACTGAGCTGAAATCTACATCAGTGGGTATTGTAGGTGATGAAATTTCTTTCTTTCTTTCTTTTTTATTTTGCACAATTTAAAAGAATAGAACATAAAACGTAATAGGTAATAATAAAACAGTGCAGGGAGAGGCAAAAAACCACGGTGGGCTTAAAGTATTTGAAGCCTCCACCTTATAATAATATTAATGTTACAATTTTAATGTACAAAAGCACAAAATAACATGAAAAAATTAATAAAAATTATAGTGACTAACAACAATAACATAGAAAAGAAAAAAAAACAGAAAATATAGAAAAAAACTGAAAATATAAAAAAAAAACTGAAAATATAGGAAAAAAAACTGAAAATATAAAATGAAAACTGTTTTCACCTGAGTCAGAGGTGCTTTATCCTTCATGAACAAAAAAACTGTGTTTGGTTCTTCAGGAAAAACATGTACGCAGGAGGAGACGCTCAGATGAACGGAGACATGCCTCACGACGGCGGTCACGGAGGAGGAGGACACGCGGTGGGGGAGGAGCTGCAGAAGACTGGAAGGTACTGCATGAATAATAGAAACCTGGACCATCAAAATGACTCAATAAAACTCTTATTTTTGGCCAGAAAATGTAAATATATTATTTAATTGGATTAGTGAGAAACCTCCGACTGTAACTCGGTGGTACAAAGACACTTATAAGAGTTTTTCCTATGGAAAGACTAAGTGCCAAATTAAAAGGAAATGACGACACTTTTATGGACATATGGCGGCCTCTAATGATTACCTGCCTAAGGATCTTTTTTTTAATCTCATTTTATTCTTTTCTTTTCATTTTCTACTTAACTTGAATTTTGCCTTTTCATTTTCTCCTCTAGCTCAGACCACTACGTAATGATGTATGCTTATATGCATTGTCGATATGTACAATGTAAATGCAGAAAATAAAATAGAATCTGATTATTAAAAAAAAAGGAAACCTGGACAATATAGATTGAAAAAAAATGTAAAAACATTATGTTGTGATTATACATGCAACTTCAGTTACCTAAAAATACATAATGATGTTGTGACTTTTACCAAACAAACATGTCCCTTTGTGTCTTGACAATATGGTTTGTTGTCCAGGGCGTCTCCGTAGCAACACAACGCTGACACGGCACAACAATGTTATTATGACACATTAACTTTATCAAAAAAAGATTGCAGCTCCTGCAATTCGAAATATTGCACTTGGCAATGTTGCAAAATGTATTACATTGCAATTAATTATAGATAGAGATAGATAACATACATAACCTTATATAATAAGGTAACACTTTATAATAAGTACACACTATTAAGCATTAGTTAAGCATGAAATACTGAATTAATCATTTATAACCCATGGATACTCATTTGTATGTAGTTTATAAACACAGTTAAAAATGCTTTACTCATCATTGATAAACACTTACTTTATTTATGAACTACATACTAATGAGTGTCCATTTGTTATAAATGGAGAATTCAGTATTTATTCATGCTTAACTAATGCTTAAAGCAGAAGTAAGCGATAGCGTCGTTTTGGCTAATGCTGCGTTCCAGGCAGGCTTTTGAAACCGTAAATTACAGCTTCAAGTCACAACTTACGACTTTGTAGCGTTCCAGGCAACCCACTCGTGTTTTTCCGACCTGTTTTACCTGTGAAAGTCACTATAACGGCCACTCGTAACTTCTGACCCGTGAACTCGTACCAGATCGAACTGGTACAACTTCACAGGTCGGAAAAACACGAGTTACGGGCTGCCTTGAACGCACCATAACAGTCCTCGTCCCTACGTCGCCACATTCACGGCGTCCCTTGGCTGCACACACAGCCCTGCATGCCGTTCTCTCTCCTCATTGGATAAAAACTGTAGGATACGATAAATGTTTTCTCTTCGGCTCAGAGCAGAGCAGAGGGACTGACAGACCCGTGTTTCAGTCCAAACACTCTATGTAAGTGATTGCTGTCGGAAGATATAACTATTTAAGACTTATATTAACACAAATATATCACTCACTTCTGCTTTAACTAATGCTTAATAGTGTGTCCTTATTATAAAGTGTTACCAATAATAATAATAGTTTGGGGAATGGACATTTATACAAAATGTAAGTGACACATCTGTTGTGTGTGTGTGTGTGTGTGTTTTTTTTTTCAGGTTTTGTGGCGGTCTCTTCCTGGACATCAAAAGAAAAGCGCCTTTCTTCGTCAGTGACTTCACCGATGCGATTCACATTCAGGCCCTGTCGGCCATTTTGTTTATCTACCTGGGAACTGTGACAAACGCCATCACCTTCGGCGGCCTGCTGGGGGACGCCACGGAGAACATGCAGGTCAGACCGACGCTCTTTCCCACAGCTGTTAACAGTAAAACTGTGGCGTTTCATCATCTGAACGGCCACTTGAACAGTGTTGTGTTGTGTCCTGTTGTGTGTGTGTTGGTGTGTTCAGGGGGTGTTGGAGAGTTTTCTGGGCACGGCGATCACGGGCGGCATCTTCTGTCTGCTGGCCGGTCAGCCGCTCACCATCCTCAGCAGCACCGGCCCGGTTCTGGTGTTCGAACGGCTGCTCTTCAACTTCAGCAAGTACGACGTCCTCCATGTTCTCATTCGTTTTCGACTCACAGATCATTTAGTTTTCAATCAGTTCCATCAATTTTCTCCAGATCTCTTCCATATTAACTTAAACCTTTTGATGAGTTGTTGCACCGATCAAAGCTATTTCTCTTCCTTAACATGTATTGTTTCAGAAAAGTCAAAAGAAATGGTAGAAAATCCACATTAAGGTTTTTATTTAACTTCATTTTGTCTCTTTCGTCAGTAGATTTCTCCTAAATTCACCAAAAGTTAGTCTGACCCATGTCATGTCAGATGTCATTGTAAAGCTCTCTCTCTCCTGAACAGTGATGTAGGCTCCAAAAAATTGTCAATTCCTCCGTATCTGCAACCAATTGTAAAAGTACGATTTACATTAACAATCTATGGGATTTTACAGTACAAGTCTTTAAAGGCCGTTTTCTCAAAAAGAGTTTTTCCTCAGACTCTGAGCCGTAAATCTCCACTTCAGCAGCACTTACAGACACCAAACCTTCCAGTTTCATTCATGTCTATATTTTGAAGGTTTTTACAGAGGGGATTGTTGATATATCATTCAAAGCCTGATTTATACAATGTTTTATTCCTAAAAAATATGGCGAAATTGGATTTTTAGGGCTGGTGACAGTATTTTCTCATTTACAAAGTGATAAAAAGAGATATCCAGAATCCACTCTGTAAAAACTTCTGACTCTAATATGCCAACAATAAAACAAGAATTTTGAAAGGGGCTTTATCCATTGTTCAGATTTCGGTTCTGGAAATGTAAATGCAAATTAGCTCATATTTCATTAGATATTGCCTCATTTACACATTTAAACATACAATTTGACAAAACTTGTAATACAAAAAATATATGTAAGTGATAAACCTGGGAAGTTTCATGGTGATATGATAGTTACATTTTTTACCCTATTCGCCTGTAGTGTCTCCCATTAAAAAAAACAAAACAAAAAAAAAACGCAGCAAAGTAGCTTCAAAAACTAAGATTTTGAAAGAAAAAATTATAATATATCAACATCACATTAGTTTATGAAGGAAAAAGTCTCAATATTTTAAGACAAAATCAAGTTTTAAGGAAATGTAATGAGAATAAAATCAATAAATTAAAATATTTGTATGTTTGTTACAGTTGAGAGGATTTTTTTGTTGAATTTTCAACACGATAAAGTTTTTTTTATCGTGCCTCACTTGAATAAAAGTCAGAGAAGGTCCATGTTTTCTCATAAATAACAACTGTTATGTCCTTAAAAGTTGTTCTACTCAACAGTCGCCATCAAACTCTGTCCTGTAAAACACCTGACTGATTTTATGTTGTAAAAAATTAATAATATTTGTCGGTTGTTTTCTTTTTCTTACAGAGACAATGCGTTCGACTACCTGGAGTTCCGGCTGTGGATCGGTCTGTGGTCGGCGTTCTTCTGCCTGGCGCTCGTGGCCACCGACGCCAGCTACCTGGTCCAGTACTTCACCCGCTTCACGGAGGAAGGCTTCTCCTGCCTCATCAGCTTCATCTTCATCTACGACGCCTTCAAGAAGATGCTGAAGCTGGCTCACCACTACCCCATCAACGCCGAGTTCAAGATGGACTACGTCACGCAGTACGACTGCCTCTGCATGGCCCCCGCCGTTCTAGGTGAGCGCCTCGATGTTGAGCATCTTTAGCCTCCAGGCGTCGGAATAAGCTGATTAGAAAATATATTTATATATTATTATTTTTTTGATGGATCTGTGCTGGAAACAATCAGATCTCTGACATAACATGATACCTTCATACTCTTCAAATTTGGCACAAACTTTAACTGAGACTCGAGGATGAACTCTTAAGATTTTGGTGGTCAAAGATTACATATAGATACTGTAGATATACTTTATTGATCCCAAGCTGGGAAATTACAGCATAAATATAACAATTATTATTGCATACATATCGATTTGCAGCCATTTCTCAAGACTGAGTCATGACAAAATTACACACAAATGGTGTAAAGGGATAGTTCGTGCATGTTGTTTTGAGATTGGCGGGGCAGAGACGTGAGCTGCTCAGTGAACACAATGGAGGTTGGAACGGTGCAGGTCCCCTGTCCCTCATCAAATACACAATCCAACAACTCCACAACGCTCTGGTGGACAAGTTGTGACCTGCACATTCACCACGCTATGAAATAATCATGTAACATTATGTAACATTACGACACACGAAGCAAATACTCAGAACTACTTTCGCTTTTGAAAGCAGCCCAGCAGCCGTGTCTGGAATGTAGTTCTGGCTACATTTTCCTCAAAAACAACTCTGTCTCGTAATGTTGCATGATTATCTCATAGCGTGGTGAATGTGCAGGTTACAACTTGTCCACCAGAGCGTTGTGGAGTTGTTGGATTGTGTATTTGATGAGTTTGATGAGGGACAGGGGATCTGTAACGTTCACACATAGGGCTCTATTTTCGTGAACTAGGTGCAGGCGGAGCGGATCAGGCCTGCGCCTCGCCTTCGCTTCGCCAACGGGGAGTGGCCAGGAGCAGATTGCGATTTTGCTTCGAGACGCAGCGGAGCGCATCCCGCCTACTTCCCTCCCACCGGCGCAAATGGCATAGAGGGAGGAGAGAAGGCGTGGAGTGGGTTTGACACAGCCGAGTCAGATCTTCACCAATCAAATGAGCTCCTCTCCTCGCCTTTAAATCCGCCGCGCGCGCAAGGCGGACGTTTGATTTCACCGTGGAAGAGAAGATTTGAATCAGCACATACAGATTACAGCATAGACATTCAGCACATCTATATCGATTGTCCCGTCACACTGATGACACATCAAAGGCTGCACAGATGAAAGATGAGGATGGATTACTGCTGTGTTGACACTACACGATTATCTGCTATATTTATGTATTTACTTATTGATTTATTGAGCCGCATCGTCACGCGACCATAACAAATAAAACTGAAAACAAATAAACTATCATATCTCACAGCAAACCACAATCAGCCTGGCATAGTGCTCATAGTGAGCAGATATTAACATCTCCCCTCTCAGGTAAATTCTAAAGAAAAAAGAAAAAGAGAGACGCTCCGCGATGCATCCATTACGCACAGCTGTTTGTGCACACGTGTTTAAATATAGGTTACTAAATATGTCTTTATTAATGGAAAAGGGGTGTGAGTCCAAGCTGGCAGTGTCCGGTCACGCGAACAGACCTCACGGGCTGATGGTGCAAAAGTAGTCTGGGAGGGAGGAGGTTATGATGTTTGCTCTGACAGATTGAGAGCTGTTGCCCAGTAAAAAAAAAAAAAAAAAAAAACACACACACCCCTTTTCCATTAATAAAGACACTCATATTTAGTAACCTATATTTAAACACGTGTGCACAGATCACAACATAAACACAGCTGTGCGTAACGAGGCATCGCGGAGCGTCTCTCTTTTTCTTTTTTCTTTAGAATTTACCTGAGATGGGAGATGTTAATATCTGCTCACTATGGTGCCGAGGCTGATTGTGGTTTGCTGTGAGAGATGATAGTTTATTTGTTTTCAGTTGTATTTGTTATGGTCGCGTGACGATGCGGCGCTGGCCCCTAATAAATCAATAAGTAAATAAATAAATAAATAGCTGATCATCTGCAACGGCACAGTGTAGTGTCAACACCTGCTCTTGGGACATCCACGGCTGTCTCAGTCCCTCCCTGGTTTCATCTGTGTTAATTCAGTCAGGCTGAGTTTCCATTACGCAAGCCTTTGATGGTCATCAGTGTGACGGGACAATCTATATAGATATAGGTGTATGTGCTGATTCAGATACAATAAATAGGGGTTATTGTGATGATGATTATTATTATTATTGTTATTATTAATTGCATTTAAATGTGCCTGGAAGTGTGGAAATCTGCCTGTGAGGTCTTGGTGACGTGTCTGCACTGCGCGCTGGGCAGTCAAATTGCCACTGCGCTGGCTGCGCTTCGCCTTGCGCTGACATTAGACCAGGTTGGAGCTGGCGAGCTTTCGGCGCACTCTCCGCGCGGTCTATCGGCAACAAATTGTCACTGCGCCACGGCGAATCTGTCGACACCTCCCCCTGCTGCGCCACCACTCCCATCTCAGCGCACAGCAGTCTGCCAATTTACCGAATCCGCTGCGCACCTTGTTGCACTGGAGGAAAATGCCACTGCGCCAGCTGCGTCAGGGCTCGCTTCGCTGCGCCCCCGTGAGTTGCGCCAAGAAATTAGGGCCCATAGAGTGCAGCAATCTATATAAAGACTATGAAAAACATTATAAAACTACGTAGCAAAAACTGGATGATGATGATGATGATGATGATGATCAGTGCAACCATGAGGTAAATTGTCCAGTGCAAAGGACAAAAAGGCGCAAATGGAAAATTTAAATAAAGAACAAAGGTTAGTGATGATGATACAGTGGAATGAATGAAAGAGTTTGTTGATAAAGTGCAAATAGCTGAGTCCAGGTGGGGATGTGTGGATAATATAAACCAACAGGACATCAGAGTTTAATGTGATCAGAGGAGATAAAGAGAAGTTTGTGATGGTGTTATTAATACTTCAATACAAGACTTTAATACAACACACAGAAATATGCTCCTTCCTCCCCATCCACACAGACTGCAGCACTGTTCATACCAGGGCAGGCAGATGTTTACTTGTGATGAGTGAGCAGCTGCCACCGTCATTGCAGCAGAGTTTTAACACAGTCCAGGAAAACTCTGTGCTGTCTCTTGTTGGTTCAGTTCTGGGGAGACGTTTGCTGCTCCGTCACACTCCTGCAGCTTTTGGCTTCATTTATAATTAATAGATCTCAGCTCAGACTGATGAAAGTGCAGAAAAGTCTGTCTGTCTGTCTGGCTGCAGTCGGTGCAGAGATGCTAAACTTTTCTTTTTTTGAGTCAAATAACAGGCCACACTTTGTCAGCTCCAGGATTTACAACCTGCAGTGTTGTTGTCCTGCACATAAAGAAACCTGCACAGCTGGAAGACGTTTTATTTTATTTTATTTTATTCTAACCTTGGAGAGGTTCAAGTCTTCTCTGAAAACTCACGTACCCTCTTTGGCTTTCAGAGCTGCAGTCAGTTCTGACCTGACCTCATTTGTCTTTATGTTATTTTAGAGTTGTGTTGTTGTATCTTAATGTATTTTATGGACTGTTGACTGACTATCGTGTATTGTACATTACATTGGTGCATTACATTATACTATTGTAAAGCACTCTGGTTGACCTACAGTAGGCTGGTTTTTAAATGTGCTATAGAAATAAATGTGACGTTGTTGTGACCTTGTGACAGAAACTAAACAAACACATATAACAATCAGGCTTCACAACCTTTATACAATATTAAAGAATAAATGAGAAAAGCAAAATAAACCAGATCTGTGTGATATAATACATAGATTTTTTTCCCCGTCTTTCTACATGTGATTTACATGTGTGTTAAATAAAACTGTGTCCTGTGTGTGTGTGTGTGCAGAGAACAGCACGGACATCGTTGGAGATCCGTTAGAGGGAACTTCAGTCTGGTTTTGGAACAACACTGATCTGGTGAGTTCTGCTTCTTCCTGTTTGAACCTGTTTGTTCTGAGTCCTGAACACAGACTTGTTGTTGTTGTTATTTATGGGTCGTGTCCTGTCTGCTGCCTCAGCTCCGACACAGCAGAGTGGCAGCGGTGAACTCTGTGTTTCCACTGTTTTTTTTACTCATTGAAGGACTCTTTTCTCTTTTTTTGTCTCTGTGCTGCTGCTGCGTCACAGATGTGACGACAAACGCCGAGTGGCGAGATAAAGATTGGAAAAGACAGTTGTGTTGCGTTTGTGAGTTCCACAGTGTCACAAGGAAAAGTGGATGGTGTGATAAAAGATAAACAGACGTGTTTCCATTCGGAGGTTACCGTGACTCTGTGAGCTGCTTTGTCTTTATCTCTTTTGAGATGTAATGCAGCTGCTTTTTTATTTTTAATATATGTTAATTAACTTTTTAAGAGAAGAAACAAGCAACAAACATACATTTGGCTTACATAAACATTCAAATCCAATTTTTTACAGGCGACAGATTCAGGAGTAACGTCCTTTAAAGATAAAATAAATACATTATATATACTGTACTGTATGTATACAGTAAAATAGATTGAGGGTATATTGTTGTGTATGATACTGTATATTTACATGTATAAAAGGAAAGGTACACAGAAATAAAAATCTATCAATGAAATGGTGGGGTTCAAGTTTAATTTATTCGTCATATACATTAAAAAGTACAATGTACAATCAATGCAATGTAATGCATTCTGCCATGGCTCTCGCTCAGCCCTTAAAGGGAAAGGGGAAAACATTTTGGCAAATTGGCCCATTGCCATAATCCCTATAGTCATAGCAGTAGGTTCGTTACCTTTAATTGTCGGTGCAAGCTATTTTTAGAACGGTGGAGCAGATCCGTGAGCTGCTCAGAGCTACGCTACGGAGGCTCATGGGATTTCTTGGTTTCCCTCATCAAACTCATCAAATACACAATCCAACAACTCCAAAACGCTCTGGTGGACAAGTTGTGACCTGCACATTCACCACGCTATGAGATAATAATGGAACGTTACCAGAACAGAACGTTACCAGACAGAGTTGTTCTGGAGGTAAATTCATGCAAAACTGCTGATGCACGTTCCCATCGGGGGCAGTTTTTCGGCAAGCGTGTGCTCTAACATGCCACTTTTTAAATCCTAGGTTAACCATGCACATGCCTAGACCATACCATATTGTAGAGTTTTACGGTGCACATTGGTGAGCATAGAAAGGTTTCAAGAGCCACCTAAAGTTGCAGTGCGTGGATCTGGAGGAATATTGCACTTACAGTATATACCTCAGAAAAGTATTTGAAAATAAAAGTTTAATTTGGGACAAACCCCAAAGAGATGGCAGCTCAAGGTCCCTTCAGCTGATTTGCACTTCAAGCGGGTTGTAGAAAGAGTGAAGTTTAGTACAAGAGTAATGTAACCTGTAGATAACTTTAAATTTAATGAGTTGCTGTCTTGAATTTATTGAGTGTCTAACAGTCTTTTTCCCAAGCTTCTTTGTTGGAGCTTCGTTTGCATCAGTACCTGGTTCTTTTTACACTCACGAGTCGACACTTTCTCTGTTTTGTTTCTCTCCACGCAGCCCATGAACGCCACGTGGTCGTCGCTCACCAGGACGGACTGCTTGAAGTACAAAGGCGAGCTGGTGGGGAAGGCGTGCGAGTTCGTCCCCGACATCACCCTCATGTCCTTCATCCTGTTCTTTGGCACCTACACCTGCTCCATGTGTCTGAAGAAGTTCAAGACCAGCCAGTTCTTCCCCACCACTGTGAGTCACCGCTCGCCTCCTTGAAAACCACGCTGAGACGATTTAACCCAACCAGTCACCCGGAAAGAAAACAAATTAGGTTTCCAAATGTCTCCCAACCTGTTTATGTGGGGACGGCAGATTATTACAGCGAAAGCCTCTGTGTAGAGATGCACGATAACTATAGGCAAGGCAAGGCAGCTTTTATTTATATAGCGCATTTCATACCAAGGGGCAACTCAATGCGCTTAAAACAGGGTGTCAGCGGGGTCTTGAAAAGTATTAAAAGGTGATAAATCAATTTTGGGAAAATTAAGACCCTTAAAAAGTATTAAAAAGTCTTTTCACGGCATTATAAAGTCTTAAATATTGAAGGTATTTTTCTGAAGTAGCTGTCCAAGAGTTTGAGTCCTAAAAAACATTGTGTGTGAATTTATTCATTTTATTAAAAACCAAAGATGAACCGGTACATAAAAAAGAAAAGAAGATTGTATGTTTTTGTTTTTTGAGTGGCGCAATGTTTTTTTGTTTTGTTTTTTGATAAAATTTGTCTTTGATTTATTATCCTAGCCTATTTTGAATTCTGTTGTATCTAGTGGTCTTTAGTCTTTATCACAAACTAAACCTGTTAGTACATTAAAAGTGTCACTGATGTAAATGGTTACAGCTTGAAGTTGTGGTGAGGTATTAAAAAATATTGAGAAGGTCTTGAAAAAGTCTTAAAAAGGTATTAAAATGAACTTCAAGATTCCTGTATAAACCCTGTAAAAACAAAACAGTAAGATCAAGTTACAGTGTAGGAGCGCTTCCTGGACTCAAAAAATCTTTTCTTTGGACGGGGCAAATGCTGGTAGAAAAAGAAGAAATATCCAAGGCACTCTCTATGAACAGTTAAAAAGCCTTTATTGCTATGGATTGGTTTAAAAGACTTTAAAAGAGTGAGTCAAAACTTTTTCTTTTTCTACTTTTTCTTCCTTTTTTTCTTCTTTTTCTATTCAACAGTAAGAATTGGAAATGGAAAAAAAAACATGAAAATAAAATAAAACCCCAAATAGTAAAAATTGGAAACATTAAACAAACAATTAAAAACAAGAAAAAGAATAAAAGAAAGTACAGGAAAAAAAAGAAGAAAAAATATAATAAAATAAAAACTAGACTAAAACAGAGCATAAAATATGAGTTTGCAGCATGAAATATTGATTTGTATTAAAAAAAATACAGAAATAAGTCCGATAATGACAAAACTAGAGCCAATTATAATTATTGCTTTTGTTGTGATTACAACAACAGTGTTTCCCATACATTCACTTATTCGTTTACACATTTACGAAGAAATTATTTCCGCCACAAATAGATTTTTCTGCTTTTGGCTCGACCAATATATTAAATTCATCTCTAGTCACTACATCTTAGTTGCTCTTAACCTCAGTTGTGTATAATAAAAAATAAAGAGTTATGGTGCATCCCTGAGCATTTGTGTTTTGTGTTTTGTGTTTTTTTCTCCGTCGCCCAGGTGAGGAAGCTCATCAGTGACTTCGCCATCATCCTGGCCATCCTCATCTTCGTTGGAGTGGACATGCTTGTAGGAGTCGATACCCCGAAACTCATCGTGCCAACTGAATTCAAGGTGAGAGTCACAGTCACACAGGGGCTTTTTACTTTTGATGTCTGTCTTCAGAAATCATGTTTAAATAAGTCCTGAAGGTCGTTTTTTTTTAATGATTTTTGTCTATATAATATGTTTATTTCATTAATCGACCAAACAAAACTTAAAATCTTAAAGAATAATCTTCTGTAATCTGCCGGTTTTCACAAGTTATTAAGAAACAAAGCAAATAATTCAATCCAATTAAAATGTAAACAGCTGCAGGTCAACACACCCACTCACACACTGCTCTGTTATTTTATACCATTCAAAGAAGCTCACAGAATGACCTATCTGTCTTAATGACACAACACCTACTGTACTTTTAAAAGGTCATTATTTAATAATAGATCGTCCGTCCTCCAAGTGGCTTTGGAGAAAAACAACACACACAAAAAAATCATTGTCTAATAATCAAACTTTTCTTCCTCGCAGCCAACGAGTCCACTCCGCGGTTGGTTCGTGCCGCCGTTCGGAGGAAACCCCTGGTGGGTTTACCTGGCGTCGGCTCTTCCTGCCCTGCTCGTCACCATCCTGGTGTTCATGGACCAGCAGATCACTGCCGTCATCGTCAACAGGAAGGAGCACAAGCTGAAGGTAAAACCACACCAAACAGCACCACGTGACGTTACAATAAAACCGTTTAGAACTGGCCTGTAAAGACTTAATGTATCGTTTATCAGCTGTTAAAACACATCAAATAAAAGCTGACAAATAGTGAACACATTTCTCTGTACTGAATTAACCACTGATTAATAAATGAGTTACGATAATAGATAATTGTTAAACTGAGCTTTAACTAAAAGGAGTAGTAATTAATCATTTATAAATAATTATTATATATTAAATGTGTTTTACACTTCACAATAAAACTCCTTTTATTAAGGATAAACAGTAGAAAGATGAATAAGGTAATAAGCTTGATCTTGCCAAATAATGAGTCTGGACCAGTGATTGATTTTTTTTAATCATTTATAAAGTATTACAAGAATGAATAACCTAATTATAAAGCGTTTATAAATCCATTCAATTTAAATTTAAAATTGACTTTAGGAAATTATTAACATGTCAATGTAGTGTTTGGGTTCTGCTACAAGACATTTCAGCAGCAAAGTCGCTAATGCAGCCACAACTGAGCATTTTAGATGATTTGAAAATGCAGTTTCAAAGCCAGAGTCTGAAAAAGTTGGATTCAGTTTTTCAGCAAATAGTCGGGATTAATACGTCACAATCCCTAGCAACCAATCCCGTTGAATTTGTTTTGCATCTCATTTGTTGTTCACTGTGATGTGATCAATTTACACAGCTAGATGTTCAAACATTTTATCATAAATTGCCGTGGCCCAGAGTTTAAGTCGCTGCCTTGGATGCGGGAGACCTG
This sequence comes from Trachurus trachurus, assembly GCF_905171665.1. Taxonomy (NCBI): domain Eukaryota; kingdom Metazoa; phylum Chordata; class Actinopteri; order Carangiformes; family Carangidae; genus Trachurus; species Trachurus trachurus. The sequence continues at coordinate 8,909,963 of NC_139895.1, read as the reverse complement.
GGTCCGAATCCCGGTGTAAATCTCGTGTTTTGACTTCACTCCTCCGTTTCCCCTGCCCCCGCTAACGCGCACCTCCATTACTTAGCAACACGGTGGGCGCGAGTCATGATGTATTTGCATACTCATGAATATTCATAGAATCTGGATTTTTCAATGAGGGAGTAGTAGACGTGTTTTTTGCCTATTTGGGAGTTCTTTTAAACTACTTTTTTGTGGGGAAGCAATTTTAATCAAAAAATAGTCATAGCATAGCTTTTTACAAATTTTAATATGCCTCTTTAGGGGGACTTTAAGGATTGACTTGCTGCATGTGAATGAAGCAGCAACAGGGTTTCTGTTTCTGCACCAGATGTTGCACTTCTTCCAACATCTGGCTGCTGTCACAACATGACCAGAGACTAGAAGTTTTCATTGAAGCAGGAGAGTGAGCCCTCCCTCCTCCTCCTTCTTCCTCCTCCTCCTCCGCCTCCTCCTCCTCCTCCTCCTCCTCCACCTCCTCCTCCTCCTCCTCCCTCACACCTGATTTATGAGCAGCCTGAGCAGGAACACTGGCTTCCTTCACCCTGTAGCTAAATATGGCCGTCATTCCTTCTCGGGGAAGTGAGAGATGTTTCAGGAGAGTGACTGAACACAGTTTAGTTCAACAAGCGGCCACTTGAAATGTTCGCGGCCGCTGCTGAGGTCGAGCGGCGACCTCTTTTTAACATGCGACAGAGGAGACGTGAGACGTTAATCATCATCTTCACCATCACAGGAACGTCGTCTCGTACAGTACAAGTAACAGCCAAGTCTAAAATAACTGGCAGCATGAACAGGAAAGGCAGATTAAAATATAACTTTCACACTCTGTCTATCACATTAATTGTCTTAATATAGATCCCGACTCGTTAGGACGGTGAAGAGAAGAGGTTTGACAAAGTGTTTCTGGTTTAATTTGGGTGGGGAAAAAAAGTCTAAATATAGTTTAGTTTAAATGTCTTGAAACTAAAAGAAAAAACGGTTAAAAGCTCTGCCACTGTTAAAAAACGAGAAGGAGAACTTCAGGGTCCACGTGGAAACAGGAAGTGATCACAGTGATTTGTTAGGGAGAGGAAGGTTGAGATGTTTTACATTTACAGGAATAATAGGGAGATAATAGATTTTAAGGTTTGATGCTGTGGTTGGCTCTGTGTGGGAGAACCTGTGGGAATCCCAGGGACTTCCCTCCTTCTGTCTACGTTGACTGTTCAGGAGTTTTTGGTATTTCCCTGGAGTTTATTCATTAAAGCAGAAGTAAGTGATATATTTGTGTTAATATAAGTCTTAAATAGTTATATCTTCCGACAGCAATCACTTACATAGAGTGTTTGGACCGAAACACGGGTCTGTCGGTCACTCTGCTCTGCTCTGAGCCGAGGAGAAAACTTTTCTCGTATCCTACAGTTTTTATCCAATGAGGAGAGAGAACGGCATGCAGGGCTGTGTGTGCAGCCAAGGGACGCCGTGAATGTGGTGACGTAGGGACGAGGACTGCTATGGTGCGTTCAAGGAAACTCGTTTTTTTCCAACCTGTGAAGTCGTACCAGTTCGATCTGGTACATAGACTGTACAAAAAGACGTACTGGTACGATTTCACGGGTCGGAAGTTACGAGTGGCCGTTATAGTGACTTTCACTGGTAAAACAGGTCGAAAAAACACGAGTGGGTTGCCTGGAACGCTACAAAGTCGTAAGTTGTGACTTGAAGCTGTAATTTATGATTTCAAAAGCCTGCCTGGAACGCAGCATTAGCGAAAACGACCGGATCACTCACTTCTGCTTTAACTTCTGTGAGCACTTGATTTTTTTTTACTAGTTTAGCTGCATCATCTGTTCATGACCCCACGTGTAGTCACAAAGCCCTCAATCATATTGTTCAATACCCCCAACTTTATTTTTATGCACTGTTGTGCAAAGGTTAGTTGTGGTTTAACTTTCACAGTGATTTTTGGAAGAAAAGTTTTTGAGAAGATATAACTTTATCTACCAGGAATAAATCACATTGTCACAATCATTTCATGAGGAGAGGTAAAAACATATATATATATAACTTTATTGGCAACAGTGAATGAATATAGGGATCCAGTGAAAGTTGGAAAAGTTTGAGAGCCACTGAGTTAGGATGTAACTCTAACTACCTAACTCAATCAGTCAATCAAATTTTATTTATATAGCACCTTTCAAAGCAAATAAATGCAGTTTAGAGTGCTTTACATTTTGATTGAAAAAGTGTATATATAAGAAGTGAAACAAGAAGAATGACGAGACTAATGCATTAAGATTAAAAACAACAATAAAATATAGCAATAGTAAAAGATAAAAACACAACACTGTAAAATATATAAAAAATAAAAATGTAATATAATAATAGATAGATAACAATAAGAGAGAAGAAAGTAATAAAATAGAAGACTGTAAAACTAGAATAGAATAAAATAACTATGAGACTATAACATAAAAGCCAGATTAGAGGATTGATGGGTTTTTAGCCTACGTTTGAAAGTGTCAATGTTTGTAACTCTCCTCAGATCCTCTGGCAACTAACTAACTAACTAACTAACTAACTAACTAGCAGGTGCAGGTGTTTATCACTGTGTTTACTTCTTGTCAGACTCACATGTTTCTGTGCAGAAGGAACTAAAACACAAGGATGTGAGTGAGGAACACAGAGTTTGAAGCGACTCATGTGTTTATTATTAGTGAAGCAGCAGGAGGCTCGATGCTGCTCTGACTCTGTGTCTGTTTCCCTTCGTCTCTACAGCCACAGAGACACAATAATCACATTTCTGCTACATATAACAGGCTGAAATTGAGCAGAAATATCCTTTAACTCTCTAAATCAGAGGAGGAAGTGTTATTATTCTAGGTTGTATAGTGTCTGATTATTAAACCATGTAACTGTAAGAGCTGTTTACGGCCTCTCAGGACAAACAGGACCTCGTCTTGACCTCCTCTGTGCTGTTTTTTGTCTCTCTGTCTCTGCACCATCAGAAAGGGGCCGGTTACCATCTGGACCTGTTCTGGGTGGCGGTGCTGCTGGTGGTCTGCTCCTTCATGGGTCTGCCGTGGTACGTGGCCGCCACCGTCATCTCCATCGCCCACATCGACAGTCTGAAGATGGAGACGGAGACGTCGGCTCCCGGAGAGCAGCCCAAGTTCCTGGGTGTGAGGTGAGGTCCAGAGAAACAGAAATTAATTAATTAATTAATTAACGGTTGATGATCGCTGTATGTCGTTCGTTACACCCTATCTGTGGAGGATGTGGGAACCTGTTGCTGCAGTTTAGTTACAGTTATGATCATGTAATTTGGTGAACAAAACCCAATGCAAGTGAGTGCAACATGTCAAAAACACAAAAACAAGAACCTTCGGACTCAAACAGAATTAATGATGATGATTGTTTGTGTTTCTGTGATGTTTTATATTATTTCATGTGAAGCAAATGACTATAGCACGAGAAAAATAACCACTAATAAAGTTAAGTTTACTTTACTCTACTCTACTTACAAGGGATAGTTCAACATTTTGGCAAATTGGCCCATTGCCATAAACCCTATAGTCATAGCAGTAGGTTCGTTACCTTTAATTGTCGGTGCAAGCTGTTTTTAGAACGGCGGAGCAGAGCTGTGAGCTGCTCAGAGCTACACTACGGAGGCTCATGGGATTTCTTGGTTTCCCTCATCAAACTCATCAAATACACAATTCAACAACTCCAAAACGCTCTGGTGGACAAGTTGTGACCTGCACATTCACCACGCTATGAGATAATAACAGAACTTTACCAGATGAAGTTGTTGTAGAGGTAAATTCATGCAAAACCGCTGATGCGCCTTCCCGTCTAAAACAAATTTCTCGTCTTAAAAAATTGCGGTTTTGAGGGATGTAAACAGCCTAAGCAGCAGAACTTCCATCTGCTCCCATTCATCGCTGCTGTGGCGATGCGGGGGACCGACACAACTACCGCAAAACAGGAGCAATTAAACTGAAAATCTTCAGATTCCTTCTTTTAGACCTAAAATGTTAGGAAAATACACCCTCGAGTTGAATTTGCCCGGAATTGTCCTTTAAGTGTAAAAACCTGATCAGTTGGTGAGTGAAGACATTTTCCACTGTGGATGTGTGATTCTTAGTCCGACAGGTCTGGTGTTGAACATCTTGTCGTCCCATTATGGTAACACTTTATAATAAGTACACACTATTAAGCATTAGTTAAGCATTAATAAATACTGAATTCTTCATTTATAAATACAGTTAGTGTTTATCAATGATAGAGTAAAACATTTTTAACTGTGTTTATAAACTACATACTAATGCGTATTCACGTGTTATAAATGATGAATTCAGTATTTAATGCTATACCATAATTCAGTTTTAATCTCCTGGATCAATAAATAAGTAATAATGTGTGTGTGATTATCGATATGAAACTGTTTTGTCAGGTTGTGTCTGTCTTGGTGCGGAGGCGTCTCTTCCTGTTTTCAGAGGTTTTTGTTGTTGTCGTGGTGAAGCCTCCTGATGTGTCAGCTGTAAGCTGAACTAACAGAGACGCTGTAAACCTCAGGCCCAGTGACACGTGACTGATCCCACTCCAATAATCACCTTTTATTATTTTCTGTGACTCAACAGTTGAAGGTAAAAGTAAAAAAAAAAGTCACATTGTTTGGTTCTTGTGATAAAATGTGTTTTTTTTTTTCTGTCTCATGTTTCCTGCAGAGAACAGAGAGTCACTGGTGTGTTTGTGTTCATCCTGACAGGACTGTCAGTTTTCATGTCTCCCATCTTAAAGGTAAATCATCTTCTCGTCTTACACGTGTCCTCAGAAACTTTGTCCCTTAGTTTAGTATCCCTCAATTTAAAATAATTGAATCAAACACATTAACAGAAAAACAGTTCAAAAAGTTGAGCTACAAAACAAAACACAAACATTTTGCTCATGAAGATAAGTCTGTCCACAACCCTGGGTGTAAATTAACTCATTAACCTTCAACTTTACTTTAAATTTTACTATACAAACAATTTTTGTATTTTTGTATTTTTTTTCACAAGAAAGTCTTGTGTTACAGGACAACAGTTAAATTACATCATGTCTCTTTCTTTTAAACACTCACCTGTAATTATCCTCCTTCCTACGCAAGTATGGAAAAGTATGGAATTTGATTTTATACATTTCCAGGTCTGGAAAAGCATGGAAAATGTAAACTATTATATGGAAATCTGGTTTTGGTCTTATCTGAAGTTATTTGGGTTAATTATTTTGTATGCACTATTGTACCTACAGTACAGTAGCTAGTACAGTATATTATTTGGTTACATAATGGCATAGACATTCAGAATAATGAAAACAAAGGATTAATTGCATGATTTATTTACATGATACACATATTTTTACTCAAATATCACAAATTGGAAGTCTGGTACAGTATGTTCATATTACACTACATGTCCATGAACATGTGCTGTTTTTAACTGAATACATTTTAAGAAGAATTTAAGAAAACTCAAAATCTGGCAACAGTGGAATGAATAAATTTATATAAATGAATAGGAGTAAATAAAAACACACTGTTGTTTTATGGAGGATGTGTTGATAAGTTTACATTTCTCTGCTGTTTGGCCCAGTTCATCCCCATGCCGGTGTTGTATGGAGTCTTCCTGTACATGGGAGTCGCCTCCCTCAACGGAGTTCAGGTAAATACGACTTTCATTTAATTTCATTTCATAACCTTTATTTAAACTCTGAGATACAGTATATTGAGGAGTAACCTACAGTAATTTACAATATAGCCGAGGTGAAACACAAAACATATAAGGACAGAACACAGACATTTGAAACATACAAAAGCAGAACAGAATACCGGAAGTTAAAGGTGACAAGGATAAATTGAAACACAAGTGTAGTTAAAAGCAGGAGCAGTTTAGTTTAGTTTATTAGTTTAATAAGGGACAATGTGCAATTACATTAATCATTTAAAGGAAAAAAAATGAAAAGATGGTTGCACTAAATCTGGTGCAACCATCTTTTCATTTTTTTTCACCATCTGTAGTCCCTACACATAACATAAAAGTAATAAAATACACAGAATACAAGCTATTATACAAAGATGAAGCATAAACAGATACAGATTGACAATGGACAACATTTAGACAACAACATGTATGAAGTAGGCAAAGTGCTTATAGCAGCAAGATGTTGATTGTCATATACTGTATGTGTGGTATCAGTACAAACTGTATGTGTAGTGGACAAAGTGCAAAGTGCTTATAGCAGCATGGTTATTCATAGTATTGATAATAATAAATAAAGTAATAATAAAGATAAAACATGAAAGTGGCAACAGTGGCAGATGTAATACCAACGATGGTAATTCTCAGTTACAAAAAATAAAACAGACAGATGTATCTATGGATATCAGATGAAAACAGAGACAAGAAGTGCTAATGAAAAAGCGAAACAGCCTAATGAGTCGGTAAAATAAGATGTAGTTACGGTTTTAAATTGTCCTGTTGATAAAAGTGAGCTAAGTTACGTATAGAACGATCGATACAAATCCAATGTGTGTGTGTGTGTGTGTGTGTGTGTGTTTTACCTGCAGTTCATGGACCGCCTGAAGCTGCTGCTGATGCCGGCGAAGCACCAGCCCGACCTGGTCTACCTGCGCCACGTCCCGCTGAGGAAGGTTCACCTCTTCACCTTCCTGCAGATCGTCTGCCTGGCCATGCTCTGGATCCTCAAGTCCACCGTGGCCGCCATCGTCTTCCCCGTCATGGTGAGAGACAACGACGACGACACCCAGATGTCACTCAAATCAAATCCATCAATAGGCTGCGTTAGATATCAATAATCTACTGAGGCTGATTATTGATTGATTTCAGCTTTTTTTTGTGCAAATTTGTGATTTTTTATTTTTCTCATTCTTGCACGTTTGAGTTTTCTCTTTTATCGTCTTTTTTTCTCATAAAATTGTGTTTTTTTCCCTCACAAATTAGTTTATTTTTCTTACATTTACCACAGTTTTTCCTGCAAATTTAAGTTTTTTTTTCTCTAAAATTTGTGATTTTAAATTTCAAAGAATCTCCAACTTTTTTTCTACTAAATTGAAACTTGACTTGAAACTTTTTGAACTTGGAAATTTATTTACCCTCACTCTCTTCCAGCTTTTTTTATTATTATTATTTTATTTATTTATTTAAATATTACAGTGGCTTTAACCCTCCTGTTGTCTTTCTGTTCACTTCCTCCATCCTTCCTTCTTTCCTTCCTTTCTCCTTTCCTTCTTTCCACAATCCTTTTTCCCTTGCTTCTTTCCTTCCTTCCTTCCCTGCGTCCTTACTTCTTCTTCCTTCCTCTTTTGATCCAGGTGACCTGGTCTGTTCCCTCCCTCCATCTTTCTTTCCTTCCCTTTCCCTTCCTTCTTTCCACAATCCTTTTTGCCTCCCTCCCTCCCTTCCTTCTTTCCCTTCGTCCTTACTTCTTCCTTCTTTTTCGACCCAATCTGTTCCCTCCGTCCATCTATCTTTCCTTCCTTTTTACCTTCCTTCTTTCCTCCCATTGTTCCCTTTTCCCTCCCTTCCTTCTTTCTTTCCCTTCGTCCTTCCTGCCTTCCTTCCTTCCTTCTTTCCCTTTGTCCTTCCTTCCTTCCTTCCTTCCTTCTTTCCCTTTGTCCTCCCTTCCTTCCTTCCTTCCTTCCTTCTTTCCCTTTGTCCTTCCTTCCTTCCTTCCTTCTTTCCCTTTGTCCTTCCTTCCTTTCTTCTTTCCTTCCTTTCTCCCTTCCTTCCTCTTTTGATCCAGTTGACCTGGTTCCCTCCCTCCATCTATCTTTCCTTCCTTTTTCCCTTCCTTCTTTCCTCCCATTGTTCCCTTTGTCCTTCCTTCCTTCCTTCCTTCCTTCCTTCCTTCCTTCCTTCCTTCCTTCCTTCCTTCCTTCCTTCCTTCCTTCCTTCCTTCCTTCCTTCCTTCCTTCCTTCCTTTCTTCCTTCTTTCCCTTCATCCTTCCTGCCTTCCTTCCTTCTTTCTTTCCCTTCGTCCTTCCTTCCTTCCTTCCTTACTTCCTTCCTTCTTTCTTTCCCTTTGTCCTTCCTTCCTTCCTTCCTTCTTTCCCTTTGTCCTTCCTTCCTTTCTCCCTTCCTTCTTTCCCTTCGTCCTTACTTCTTCCTTCTTTTTTGACCCAATCTGTTACCTCCGTCCATCTATCTTTCCTTCCTTCTTTCCTCCCATTGTTCCCTTTGTCCTCCCTTCCTTCCTTCTTTCCCTTTGTCCTCCCTTCCTTCCTTCTTTCCCTTTGTCCTTCCTTCCTTCCTTCCTTCCTTCCTTCCTTCCTTCCTTCCTTCCTTCCTTCCTTCCTTCCTTCCTTCCTTCCTTCCTTCCTTCCTTCCTTCTTACCCTTCGTCCTTCCTTCCTTCCTTCCCTTTGTCCTTCCTTCCTTCCTTCTTTCCCTTTGTCCTTCCTTCCTTCCTTCCTTCTTACCCTTCGTCCTTCCTTCCTTCCTTCTTTCCCTTTGTCCTTCCTTCTATCCCTTTATCCTTCCTTCCTTCTTTCCCTTTGTCCTTCCTTCTTTCTTTCCCTTCGTCCTTCCTTCCTTCTATCCCTTTATCCTTCCTTCCTTCCTTCTTCCCCTTTGTCCTTCCTTCCTTCCTTCTTTCCCTTTGTCCTTCCTTCTATCCCTTTATCCTTCCTTCCTTCTTTCCCTTTGTCCTTTCTTCTTTCCTTCCCTTCGTCCTTCCTTCCTTCCTTCCTTCCTTCCTTCTATCCCTTTATCCTTCCTTCCTTCCTTCCTTCCTTCCTTCCTTCCTTCCTTCCTTCCTTCCTTCCTTCTATCCCATTATCCTTCCTGCCTTCCTTTCTTCTTTCTTTCCCTTCGTCCTTCCTTCCTTCCTTCCTTCTTTCACTTTGTCCTTCCTTCCTTCTTTCTTTCCCTTCGTCCTTCCTTCCTTCTTTCCCTTTATCCTTCCTTCCTTCCTTCCTTCCTTGCCCCAGGAGAACAGCAGGAGGGTTATAATAAAGCGACTCAGTAAAACATCGGGTCTGGACTGTGTCTCTGTCTCTGTCTCTGACCTGTTCCTCTCGCTCCTCCCCCTCCTCCGTCTCCAGATCCTGGCCCTGGTGGCCGTCAGGAAGGCGATGGACTACATGTTCTCCCAGCACGACCTCAGCTACCTGGACGACGTCATCCCGGAGAAGGACAAGAAGAAGAAGGAGGACGACAAGAAGAAGAAGCGGGGCAGCATCGACAGCGACGCTGAAGACGTAAGTGACGACGCGTCTTCCTGACTTTTTTATTTTTATTTTCTAGTTTTTCATGTCTCCGCTCCTTCCTCAAGTGTCTGGACCTCACCGTCCTGACCCGTCCTCGCCCCCAGCAGCATGTTCAACTTCCTGTCTTCAGTTCTTTAATGTTGTTTATTTCACTAATACCCAGGGGGCAAAGCAAAAAAAATGGACACGGAGCGTTGTAAAAGGTTTGACACCAGAAATGATATCTAGGTACTTCAAGGATTAAAACCTGGGTGGACGACCCGGTCAACTAGCTGCTGGAAAGCTACATGGGGCCAAAACCCCTTTCTTGGGTCATTTTGCTGGCGAAATGATGTAAATGCAAATATTTAGGTACTACAATGGCATAAATAGTCATACAACTATAAAATTTGGCAGAGAGTATCTTGACACATAGGGGGAGGCATGAAAAAAAGATTCTGGGGTTTGTTGCAACTCGATTTTAAGTTATCACCCTCAACATCCCAAAAAAGACAAAAAAAAAAGTACTGTTCGCCTGACAAATTCTCATGAAAATTATTATTTTTCACCACTTTATGGAGAATATCTATGCTTAACATGTATATAGAAAATGTCCTTGATTCATAAGCTTCCATTTGAGTCCAAGATAGCCTTTCTATCTCAAAAGCCCCACTTGCTGTGGCCAACGGTCTTCTCTACCTGTTTGGAGACAGCCTGTAGCTTTCCAGTAGCTAGTAGGGGTATAACGGGAAGTCAAGGATTATTGATCCATCGTTTTCTGTTTTGTTTTGTTTTTTTCAATTCTTTTTTTATTGTGATTTTCATGGTTCACATGTTCATTTACATATCACTTCACCAATCTCATCCATTCATCTGTAAATTACATCTGAATAGCTCAGTAATATAATACATCCACGATTCCATTGACAATACAGATAGGGATGATTTGTCCTCCCTCAATCACACAAAAGATGAAAATAATAAAATACAAAAATTTAGAACAAGAATGCTGGGGTGCACATCTGTTATACTAGAGGAGAAAAAAATAAATAAATGAAAATACTGATGCATATGGGTTGACACAGAAAAAACATAGATGACGAAAGGAAATGGATATAAGACCTGGTACTAGACAAACGATGGACGAATCGGAGTGACATATCTAATCCATCTTTCCCATCTTTTCAAAAACAGACCCTCCATCGTTTTTTTTTTTAATGTTGTATCACTTGTAGCTCTTCAGGTCCAGATGTCTTGAGGATGATTATAAACAGTTTTAGTCCAGATTGTGTTTGGTCTAATGGGTCCACAGGGGTTCATTGAGTCACAGGTATGTGTGTGTGTGTGTGTGTGTGTAATGAGTGAATCTATAATGGATATGTCGTCTCCATTGAGAATCAGTAGCTCATTATGACGCAGTCAGTCGCTGTTAGAGCTCAGTTGTCTGATGGCACGTGGGTCAAAGCTGCTGCCAGACTCTCCTCCTTTGTGTCTGTTCAGGTTCACTGCGTCTGTGGATCAGCTCTCTCTCCCTCTCTCTCTCTCTCTCTCTCTCTCTCTCTCTCTCTCTCTCTCTCTCTCTCTCTCTCTCTCTCTCTTTCTCTCTCTCTCTCTCCAGTTCATGTCTCTGTGTTTTTGTCCAGGGAAAGTTGTTTTTTTATTCAGTCAGAGCTGCACTGCAAAAACTCAAAATCTTTCCAAGAATATTTGTCATATTTCTTGTCAAACTGTCTCATTTCTAGTCAAAACAAATCTCTTAATAAGACTCATCACATTTAAAAAGTAGCTTGTTTTTTCACTTGAAATAAGTAGAAAAATCTGATAGTGGGTCAAGTTTTTCTTTCTTATTACAAGCACAAAAAAGCTGCTTTCACTGGCAGATTTTTCTACTTTTTTTCAAGTGAAAATTAGTTTGAAAGAAATGAAAATTATCTGAAAACAAGTTCATTTTTAGGTGATGAGTCTTACAGAGTTTAGTTTTGACTAGAAATTAGACATTTTTACAAGAAATAAGATTTTGAGTTTTTGCAGTGTGAAGACTTGTTGTTTTCAGGGTTGATCCTCCATGCCACACTAACTCGTAACTCATTGGGCTCCGGCTTCACTTCCTGTGATTCAGCCCCTGAGCTCTTAACCAGAATCCTTCAGCTGTTTCAAGTATAAAAGATGGGTTCTTTGGGGTAGAACAAACTGACGACATAATAAAACAAGACCAAAACAGGACAGAAAGATGTAAAACTACTAAAATTAAGTGAACAGTAACTACTTAATATACATTTACTCAAACGTAAGTTTTTCCCATTTTTTGTTGCATGCATTTCCACCATTTATCTTGATTTGTTGAGATAGTTTTTTCCAAAAGAAATAAAAACATTGGTCTTTATCAGCCAAACTATAACACAGTCTCTAGAGCCTTTAACCTCTGTATATCGCTCTTCGTCTCGTTGCCCAGGCCTTTTCAAGAAATAAAGAAAATGCAAATATATTCAACTGAAAAATATGTTTTAGCTTCTCAGCATCGTCCAACCACACACATTCGTTATTTGGATCTAACCTTACTAAACAATTTTTGTCGTTATAAAGTCATAGAAAGGACAGTAAAACACAAAATGACTTTCATTCTCCACCTCTTGGATGTCACATAAGTTACAAATTCTATCGTCTCCTGCTGTGCCAACATATCCGCCTGTCTCAATATGAAGGCCAAGAATAATTGAGCACACAGGGATCTTTTCTTTTTAGACAAATTATACGAAACATAATTTTCTGGGCCAAATACCTGTTTTATTTCACAGTTAAAGCAGATATCAGTGGAATGTTTTTGTTAATATAAGTCCTAAATAGTCCTATTTTCCGTCAGCAATCACTTACATGAAGTATTTCAGCCTAAACACGAGTCTCTCCGTCACTCTGCTCTGCTGTAACCCGAGGAGAAAATTTTCCTTGTGGGATACAAGTGTTATCCAATGAGGAGAGAGAACGGCATGAAGGGCTGTGTGTGCAGCCAAGGGATGCGCGTGAATGTGGTGACGTAGCACGAGGACCAATTGATGCCTGACAAGGGCGGGGGCTGCTAACTCATGGTGCGTTCAAAGAAACTCGTACTTTGTGTTTTTCCTTCCTGTGAAGTCATACCAGTTCGATCTGGTACGAGTTCACGGGTCGGAAGTTACGAGTGGCCGTTATAGGGAACTTTCACAGACAACAGGATGGTAAAAACACGAGCTACGGGTTACCTGGAACGCTACCAAGTCGTAGTTGTGACTTGAAGCTGTAACTTACGGTTTCAAAAGCCTGCATTAGCCGAAACGGCCGTGAAGCTGATATCTGCTTTAAGTACGCAGCTTTGGTTTACCCCAAGTATCTAATGCCCATCTATCTTTACTTTGTTGGAAAATAATTTATTTTAATACGTTAATCTCTACCTTTCTCTTTGTTATAATAACGGTCTTCATATCCAGCTCTCAGCAAGATGTCATATATGTCACTCAGAGATTTTTCTTGCAATCCTGTTACGATTTAATCCTACGTAGTATCCTATTCCATAAAGGCACCATACGTACTGTACACTCCACCGTACCTCATTGGGTTCCCACTGTGTGTGTGTGTGTGTGTGTGTGTGTGTGTGTGTGTGTGTGTGTGTGTGTGTGTGTGTGTGTGTGTGTCCTCTCTCCAACAGTCTGACTATCCTTACAATGAGAATGTTCCCAGCATTAAAATCCCCATGGACATGATGGAGCAGGAGCCTTTCTTAGGTGATAAGGCCTGTGACAGTGAGTAGACTCCGCCCACCTGCAGAGCTGGAGGACAACTCTTCATCCTCCTCATCTTCCTCCTCCTCCTCTTCCTCTTCCTCCTGCCTGACTCTCCGATAACTCTGCTGCATGTGTGTCTCTCACTTTGCATGTTTCTAACACCTTCTTGTTTTTCTTTCTGAACGTCCTTCATGACATTTTCCAGTTCCTGCACGGATCTAACTTCTTTCTTTTTCTTTTCTTTCCTCTAGTTTTTACTTTTTTTTTCTCCTCGTGTCAGTTTGTTTTTTTCTCTGAATCTTTTTTCTCTTCAGTTTCTGGTTTGATGGTTTGAATTTGCTTCTTTTTTACATGTTGTTGTGATCTCACAGCTTTTGGTTGATTTCCAAAAGTCGTTGATGCACCTGATATTTCATCTTAAAGGGATAGTTCAACATTTTGGCAAATTGGCCCATTGCCATAATCGCTATAGTCATAGCAGTAGGTTCATTACCTTTAATTGTAGGTGTAAGCTATTTTCAGTACGGCGGAGCGCAGCAGCTGGCTGCTCAGAGCTACGCTATGGAGGCTAATGGAATTTCTTGGTTTCCCTCATTAAACTCATCAAATTCAACATCCCAAAACTCCACAGCGCTTTTGTAGACAAGTTGTGACCTGCATAACCACCACGCTATGAGATAATGACGGAACGATACGAAACGGAGCCGTTTTCGAGGTAAATACAGGGTAAATACGGAGACTGCTTGCTGAAAAACTGTCCCTGAACGCAACGCGCATCAGCGGTTTTGTATGAATTTACCTCGAAAACGGCTCCGTTTCGTATCGTTCCGTCATTATCTCATAGCGTGGTGGTTGTGCAGCTCACAACTTGTCTACAAAAGCGCTGTGGAGTTTTGGGATTTTGTATTTGATGAGTTTGATGAGGGAAACCAAGAAATTCCCTTAGCCTCCATAGCGTAGCTCTGAGCAGCCTGCTGCTGCGCTCCGCTGTACTAAAAATAGCTTACACCTACAATTAAAGGTAATGAACCTACTGCTATGACTATAGCAATTATGGCAATGGGCCAATTTGCCAAAATGTTGAACTATCCCTTTAATAATCTTTCTTCTGAGCTTCCTTCCTCCTTTTGTCTGTTTTCTTTTTCATTTGTCGTTTTATACTGTGTCTGTTTGCCTGGTGAAGCTTCACAACAATGCTGTAAAAACAGACTTTAATGAATTAATATTTCTCTTCTTTTTCTTCCTCTTCCTCAGGAGACAAGTCCACTTCATTCCTTGACCGCCACACATCGTGCTGAGCAGCTTCGCTACTATAAGGCCAACTGCTTAAGGTAAGATGTGTGTGTGTGTGTGTGTGATGTGCAGACTGATTTCTTTTTTAACTTTATTCATGGCCGTGGAATCAAAAGGTCGCAGAAGATCAGGAGCAGAGCTAACTCGCTAACATATAATGTAAAGTCTGAACTTTAAAGGTCAGTTAGGCTAATTAGCTTAGCTGTGGGTAAACTGAACATTTTTTTCCAGTGGTGAGCACAGGATAGATAGATAGATAGATAGATAGATAGATAGATAGATAGATAGATAGATAGATAGATAGATAGATAGATAGATAGATAGATAGATAGATAGATAGATAGATAGATAGATAAACAAAATGTACGTTGCTTCCCCACCGTGGTACAACATATAATAACGACATGTAATAATAACACAAGACAAGATAAGAAAATAGTCATAAAAACATAGATATTGCATTGTTATTAAAGTATATTTGTCCTTAAAGGAATATTCCAGCGTAACTTTAACCCCACACCGAGTAAGACCCCCCCCCCCCCCCCCCCCCCCTCGAGAGATCAAGTTTGCTGACCGCCTGCTTCTCTAGTTGTAGCAACTTCAGCAAAGACCGCACTATAGCAATACTCCGCAATCAAAAAAGCCACCTATAGCCACAAATAATGCTCAGAACAGCACCAAACTTCATCACCAGTACAAACAGGGTCCCAGCCCATAATACAAAGCATCAAACACCCGCTAGCTTTGCCTGATTTCTACTGAAAAGAAACAAAAACACAACTCACCCACTCTCCTCCAGCCGCTTGCTACTAATGCAGAAGCCCTGACGAGTCGATTACCGAATGCAGGGTTAGGGTACACACTATTAAGCATTAGTTAAGCATTAAGTACTGAATTAATCATTTATAACACATGAATAGTCATTAGTATGTAGTTTATAAACTACTATCTCATCATTGATAAGCACTAACTGTATTTATAAACTACATAGTAATGAGTATTCATGCGTTATAAATGAAGAATTCAGTATTTATTAATGCTTATAAAGTGTTACCCATCAGTAACAAGAATAAAAAGTGTTCTGGTGTCTGGTATATATAAATTACATACTAATACATGGTATTTATAAATTACATACTAATACATGGTATTTATAAATTATCTTCTAATACATACCAATTAATGTCAATGTAGAACAAATTCTTTATAAATGATTGATAAACTTATCATCAGTAGTGTGCAGTTGTAATATAGAGTTCATTCATTCAGACAAAAACATTTGTGGTAGTATTACTGGTCTAGAAATAGCTTTTGTTTCTGTGTTGACCTCGTTACCTCTGCGTGACGGACTCACACTGCGCTTCTCTGAAACGAGCTTTAGAGGAAACAATCGGTCTCAACGGGGCAGAACGAGCCTCGTTTATTGGGCAAATATTTACAGCGACTGTTCCCGATGCTCAACAAGGAGATTAACGTTCCTCCATCAAGCCCAACGACCGCTCATCGCGACCCGGGATCCGCCGGGGTCGCGTTTCATTCCTCGCCCCGCGTGACCCCCTCGATTGTCGTAACAGTGACGACCAAAGAGGATTACTAAGCGCTCGGGACAATGTGTGAAAAGCAGCTGTGATCACAGGAGGACATCTGTGATGTCAACAAACAACCGTTTTATTCCGTCACTGGGCTCCGGCTTCACTTCCTGTGATTCTGCCCCTGAGCTCTTAACCAGAATCCTTCAGCTGTTTCAAGTATAAAAGATGGGGTTTTTTGGGTTTTTTTTCTTTAATGGAAACAGGCAATAGCATACACACTGTATACACTGACAATACACTGACCAAAACAGACAAACAGAAAACAAAGGAAGGAACAAACCTGACGACATAATAAAGCAAGACCAAAACAGGACAGAAAGATGTAAAAATACTAAAATTAAATGAACAGTAACTACCTAATATACATTTACTCAAACGTAAGTGCATTTCCACCTTGTCTTGATTTGTTGCAATAGTTTTTTCCAAAAGAAATAAAAACATTTTTGAACTTGGTTAATTTAGAAATAAAGTGCGTCGCCAATTTCTTTTGGAAAAAGATGGTTTTTTTTGTTCGTTTTGTTTTTTTAGTTTCTCCAGGAGCTGATAGAGAAAAGATGTTGTCTTGTCTGACAGGAAAATTCAAATTTATTCAGAAACACATACTTCGTTTCAGTGGTTTGGACGTTAGAGTCAGTGACACTGGCTCTGGTAGTGATGACACTATGCCCCCCCCCCCATGCACAAATACGCACGCACGCACGCACGCACGCACGCACACACACACACACACACACACACACACACACACACACACACACACACACACACCACCACCCTCCCCTCTAAAAACACTAATCCCGTCCCACTAAGACTGAAGCCGAATTGCTTTGAGCTCAGATGACCTCGGCAACCATCAAACATCAAAACCACGGGGTCTTCTTTCTGCAGCAGACAAACCAAAACTCAACGTGTACAGCTGCAGTAATTAGTCAATCAATGGGTCAATATATCGACTCAACATTAGTAAGTAGCAGTCTAACCATTATAATCTAATAATGTAATGTAAAAATTATAGTTTTAGTCAATTTTTTAAGCAGAAAAGTTAAAAATCTTGTGAGAATCTGAAGCGACCGTGAGGACCGTTGATGATGTCACGTCTACGGACATCTTTCACTATTTTCTGACATTTTATCAGATAAAACAGCCAGATCAATGAAGAATGACATGGACCTCCCTCTTTTCTTTTAAAATCAGTCCTCGTGACTTTTTGAATAATGCATTTCACCTGTAAATCTAAATATTAAACGCTTAAATTTAAAAATTGAACACTGAAAACTTGATTAGTCAAAAATGAATGACCTCCCACCTGCAGTGTCTCTATGATCCACTAGGGGGCTCATGGCTCACAATTTGTGAATCACTGGATTAGCTAATAGGAAAGGAAAAGGAAACTGAAGAGTCTCTAATTCTATTATTTATTAATTAATTAGCTTTAATTAATAGATTTTTATACTGTTTTTGTGAATCCATTTTCAAATCTTCACTTGTTCTTCTTCACAATTGTTCATTCATAAATTTAATCTATATTAGTCATGGTTCAAAAACATTTTCAAGCTGTCAGTTTTAAATATATTTGAGTAGACTTCAGACTTTCAATTTCTTCATACTAATCTTCAACAATTCAAGTAATTTCCAACCATTTCATACAGCCTCCTTCTTCTTCTTGTTTTAGTTTTACTCTTAAGATATTGTTTCATCTTTTCGACATTGATTCAACAATTTCTTCACTTAATTCAGCATAGTTTCAACAATTTATTCAGCTCATTCAGCTTTCAGCTTTCACCCGTACTTCCTTCAGGAAATGCATTCTCTAGTTATAATTGACATTATACCGGTATATACGTATATTATGATAATTATGATTATATCTATACACCACTCCATCCTAACAGTAAATGTGTTTTTTTGTTTCAGCCCTGAGATGAGTCCGCTGAAGCCTGTGCCTCAGATTAGAATAGACATGGACCCAGACGATGAAGATTCGTTCTACTGGAGGAGCAGAGGATCTGAAACGTCTCTGTAGAGCAGCACTGAACCAACGTCGGGCCAAAACCTGCAGCGCCCTCAACACAACACAACACAACACAAAACACAACACAACTCTATCTCTCTTCTACTGACTTTAAATTCTTCTTTTTAACTCAAGAATCTCCTCCGTGATTTTAAATGTGGAAGAAAAAAGGGAACAGGCTAATAATAATGATAATAATAATGATAATAATAATGATAATAAAAAAAATCATAGTTTATCAGATACAGAGAATAAATCTTTCTTTCTATTAATGAAGAGCACCTCTTTCCTCACTCTCTTCTTCTATTTCTCTTCCTCTCACAGTGAACAGTCTTTGTGTCTGACTCGAACACACTTTATCGTAACTCCTTACTCACTATTCTTCTTATTCCTCTATGCAACTCGTTCCACAAGTAAAAGACGCTGCAGCTCTCTGACCACGCATGGAGTGCCCTCCCTGCTCTGCTCTTTTTATATAAACATATATATATAAATAAATAAATAAATATCATCTGTCTGAATTTTTATATCAATTGAAAATTACTCTAATAACATTTTCCTGTAGCAGGAAAATTATGTTTTTATAGCTCTACCTCTTGTTTTAGATTCAATGCTTATGATGATGATGATGAACAAATGCAACATGTTGATTTTTGACGCAGCATGGATGGGGGATGGGGGAGGGGGGGGTCGATGTTTTCTCTCCGTGCGCTCGCGGGGACGAAAACGATTTAAGAGATTCACTGTATTATAGCTCGTGAAGGAAAAAAATGTGTGCGAAATAGATATTTTAAAGTAAATTAACAGTTAATTAACAATGCATATTTGTAATGTGCAGATGAGATGAATATTTTTATCATCACTTTTTGATGCAGTTTTGATTGTTTCACTTTCTTTCTTTCTAATTTTCTGAATCTTTCTTTCACGTGTTCACTTTTGTTACTTGTTTAAATTAAATCAAACGTGTCTATCTTTTTTTTTCTTTTCTTTTCTTTTTTTAATGATTATGTTTGTGTGTGTGTGTTTGTTGGTAACCTTTTTTTTTCTCATGTTATTTTTTTTTCTTTCTTTCGGGTTAGAAAACCAGTTCAGCGAAACATAATCATCCGATCTTCCTCAGCCAAACTTAAACTCTAATTAGGAGTTCATATCATATAATTGCTTGTGCTTTACCTAAGTGGCTTATAAGAGATTGATCCAGACTGGAAATGTTTTTTTCTTTTTGTGGTAACAATATGAGAAGGGATTTAATTTACAAGAAGGGAATCAAATCCATGTAAGCTCCCCTGCAGCGGGACATTTGGATTCATTTCCTTTTGTCTCAGCTGCTGTTGGAATTATCTGATGTGAAAATGGAAACACGTTTCTTTCTGTTTTGTGTATTTAAAAAAAAAAGACAGATTTGGATTTATTTTAATTTTAATTTTATTCTTTTCTCAAAAGCTATCAGGAGAAAATATTCACATGTTCGTACTGCTCACTGTGATTATTCCTCCTGGCAAAGCAAAAGCTCTTTGCAGTGTCAGACATGGGGGGATACAGATTGATTATTACAGATATTTATAGCAGGACACAAACACATAATTACATTTTAGGTCATTTAGAAACAGGAAGCGGTGATGAATTGATTTGTCAACTAAGTTAAAAACAAACTATAATATATACAATATATTGATGAATCAATTTCTCAAAAGTTCAGTTATGCTGTGATTGTTCCGCACAAAATCTAACACAGAGAATGAGCCATGTGAGCATCTTTGTCCTGGATTTACTTACTTATTTCAACGTTAACTAATCAAATCGTAACTCATATACATTCCTGCTGTTTATTTATTTCTCTTTTTAAAGGCTGGATAAAGCTTGAGTGCTCTTATTTTGAAAGGACAATGTGATTGGCGAGCACATTTTTCACTTCTGAATCAAAATATATAACTGTTATAAAATCTTTTGTGTGTGAAAACTAGTTCATATCTTCATATCTTAGGGTTGTGAAATTGCGAAACAAACTATAATAACATTAACATTAGGTATCCTCCGATGTCTTGAGTGTTGTCGTTGCACCAATAAGGGACTTTATTCGTGGCCAGTATGACCAGGGGGGATGAACCAGTGACCAGTCGACATGCTGTAAAACCCTTATCATGTGACAGATTTGATTTTTGAATTATTTTTTATTTTATCTTATCTAAAACATCGTTCCACCACAGAGCACATACAGTACAGAAACAAAACAAGCTCCTTCCTCAGCTTGTTAACTTCTTATTATTGGCCAGTAACTCCCTCGTTTCACCCTCCACCTCCACCGCTGAAGCACTTCCTCACTTTGATTTATTTTATTTTATTATTTTTTAATCTAAGAAGCTCACAGGTTCGATTTCAAACTCAAAACTGTGCGACCCCAGCGAGTGTACATATAAAGTCGCATTTATATGTGTAGGCTTTAAAACCAAAACTGTCGCTCTGACTGAACCATCACAGCTCAGTGTGTTGGATTAGTTTCTGTCCGTTTGTCCCAGGTCCATCAGCCCCAGAAAACTCTGTACGTCAGTGGTTTTATTTTCATTCACTTTAATTTTTTTTTTTTTTTTTTTTTTTAGCCGTCAACAGAAGCCGAACGTAGAAACATGTGTGACCGAACGTGTGGCTTGTGTCATGTGGGGAGTTGTTAGTGTAAAAGTGTGTCATTACTGTGTGTGAGCATGTCAGACAAAAACTCTGCAACAGGAAATCAAAAAAACAACAAAACAACAACAACAACCTGTTAATAATGTTAATTATAGCGTATACGCAATACTGATACTTCTTTTTTTGTTTGTTTTTTTGTTTCTTTTTGGTTTTGATTAATAACTTTTTGTGACTTTTTAGAGCAGGTGAAATTGTTTATTTTAGAATTTATATTTTTCAAATGAAATGTATATTGAAAATAAACAGAAATATCAGACAGTGGCGTGTGTGCTGTTTTTTTGTTGTTGTTACTTTACACAACGCTCCTCAGTCTGCATGTGTAGAAACATTTAATAAATACACTACTCACAAAACGTTAGGGATATTTGACAAGAATATGATATCCCTATAAAAAAGTTCCTGCTACAGTGATATTCTACCATGAAAGCCTTTTAAGTAGAAGGATGCAGTGGTCATTTCTTTATCTCAAACAAAAGCTAACAACAGTGGTGGCTATAGCACAACAAACATCTCAATGTCACAATAACTTGATCAGTTTGATCAAAGTGTTGTCTTGGTCTCATGATGTCAACATTTGAACATGGTGGAGAGAAGATTTTTGTGGATAAACACCTTTAGAAAACAGCATGTTATTCAATAAAGGACTGAAACACTGAACAATTGGACATGTGCATTCAAAAGTTTAAATAAAGGTTAAATAAAGTTCACCTGTAAAAGTTATAGTGCATTTTAGGTGCATTCTGAAATTTAATCTAAAAGCCAAACTTCCCTAACTTTTTGTGAGTAGTGTATAAAAATGTCCAAGAATGAGCTGTTTTGTTTTAGCTCAATTCCTATTAATACAGTATAGACGTGAAAGAGACATGAGTCTCTTTTCCTGACTAAAAGGCTACAATAAATAAAATATTAAATGTATTCAATATATCAACAACATGGTTAATATTTACAAGGAATAATGTAGATTGTTTCTAGTCTCTATCACCACTCAAAGCGCTTTATACTGTTGTAAATTTTACATTTTTGTAAATGACACACTGATGGCAAGTGTGGGTTCAGTGTCTTGCCCAACGACACTTTGTCTTGCTGAATGGAGAAGCCAGGAATCGAACCTCTGACCTTCTGGTTGGTGGATTACCTGTTGTAAACTGTATTATTGTATTGTTATCTGGGTATAAATATTTGATAAATGCTTTATTAGAATCAGGATTTGAATTGTTGTGATTGATATAATCCCCCATATTCAAAATCTTAATGGTAATAAACAAATATACAGCTGATAATGTTTTTACATCTCTCACTGTGAACATTGCTATTGGTATTTAATCTATTTATAGAAGTTTAACGTACTGTATGTGTGTGATTAGTATGTCGTATATCAGTGACTCACACTGAAGCTGCTGACACACATTAATAAACATGAGCACACACACACACACAGTAACAATAACAGTGAGGTCTGTGTGGTTCTGCTGCTCTGAGTCAGCAGCTCCCTCTAGTGTCGCAGCAGCAGCATCACGTCCACTCGATTCAGGCTGCACAAATACTACTAATACTACTTACACCTGTATTGCTACTAATAGTACTATCACAACTACTACAACAACTACCTGTATTAATACTACCACCACCAGATATACTAGCAGGTTATCACTTGGACTTATACTAATACTTTTACTTCCACCACCTGTATTTGTAGTGCCCCACCTTTACTAGTACTAATACTCCAACTATCTATACTACTGCCGTCACTAGTACAACTGGGACCACCACTGCTATAACTTTCTGTAGTACTGTTACTACCAAAGGTTCTGACACAAACTGAAAATACACACTTGCATACTAGGCTACTACTACTACTACTACTACCACATCATCTCCCACACTCTAGTATTTAAAGAGAGATAAAGATTAGTAATCATATGTTAGAATAAATCTATATGTATATAAATATAATAATATATTAGA
Organism: Trachurus trachurus; assembly: GCF_905171665.1. Classification (NCBI taxonomy): domain Eukaryota; kingdom Metazoa; phylum Chordata; class Actinopteri; order Carangiformes; family Carangidae; genus Trachurus; species Trachurus trachurus. Next base: position 8,887,413 of record NC_139895.1, on the reverse strand, counting down.
ATAAATCCAGTTAAATAACTCATAAATTAACTTACTGTATATATTATAATGACTAGATAACTTGATAGATAATTTATGAATAAGGGGTGGGAGTAAATAAGTTTTACTTCTTCCCACTCCTTTTCGGATATGAAACAAACAAATAAACAAACAAAACAAAACAAAACAAAAAATATTAAATTACCTTTATTTTTCAATTATTTTCTTTTATTTTTTCATTATATATATATATATTTCTTTTTTTGTTCATATGTTGTTTTTGCAAAGCTTTTATATGTTATGTCTGTCCATTTCTGTATTATGTTTTATTTCTTTTAACATGTCCGAAATAAACTTAAACTAACTAACTAAGTAACTAATTTATAGCAGTACTGCTACTATTGTATTTCTGCTCCTAGCACAACTACTAAGATCGTTTTACCATCACATCTAAAAAATAAAAAAAAGTCAAGTATAATTGATTATTGCTGGAGATAAATTATTGTGTATTTTTCTTTAAAACAACACTCTAAATATCTGTCAAACAGAAGTAAGGGAAACATTTTTCCAGTAAATTACTAATTCATGACATGAAAACACAATGAAACGACACCAGAGGGCGAACAAGAGCCGTGGACGACAGATACAGTGGCTGCGTTCCAAAAGCAGGTTGAGTCGCCCTCGTTCACTTGCCCTCAGCACTCATCATAAGGGCTGTTCCATTTCTCTAAACAGCTGAAGTGAACTTGGTGAGATCGACCCTTGAGGGCTGAGTGATCAAGTCAACATCGATGGTCACTCCAGAGCTGTATATCACCCACAATGCATTGCAGTGGTGCACGAAAAATACGTCCATGCGGTGGCGATAATGAACCTCAAGCGCCAGTTGTGTGTTTACCACCAAAGAAGAAAATAAATGAAAGGGGTCAGTAAATATTCAATTCAATAAACTAGTTTAGCAGTGACATGTCAGAACAAACAATTTACAAGTGGTAGGCTAGTAGAGATATATAATAGGCAAACTTATTTGTCACAAAAAAAAACATGTCTAAAGAGCCTTTTTAATCTGACGTTTCATATTCACATAATAGTTGCTGTGCCTGTGTTGATGTAGTTTAATAAGGCATTTTAATCAGGATTGGTCTGATGATGAAGCAGAGCCCATCATCAGTGACAGACAGAGAGAAAGAGTAGTAATATTGATATTATAGAGTATTGAATTTTCACTGTAAACCGGCCAACCCCCCCCCCCCCCCCCACCCCCCTTAAGAGGCAGTACAGCGCTACACCTACGACATGTGGTCGACCAGTGATTGTCCCAGCTGTTAGTGAACGAGGGCAGGTGCGTTCCGTTTACCTCTTCTACTCCTCCCCCGCCCACTTTCCCTCCACTCTCCAAGTGGCCTCCGTGTGACGTAATAGCAAGGGCTGAGGGCAAATGAGCGAGGGAAACTCAACCTGTTTTTGGAACGCAGCCAGTGAGTGTGTGTGTGTGTGTGTGTGTGTGTGTGTGTGTGTGTGTGTGTGTGTGTGTGTGTGTGTCTGTCTGTGTGTGTGTGTGTGAGGTATTACCCATGTTACTCATATTGTGGGGACCTCAGTTTGTTCACGGTCACATTACAGAGACTTCTCTTCCTTGTTCACCAAAAAATGAAATTCAGTCATTAGTGACTCACCCTCATGCTGATGAATACTCTGGAGTAGTTTTTTATTCCTCAAAGTGCATCTGGAGACCCGGGAGGCCGGTTCGTAGTCCAACTAAAACTTTATATGAGAGTCAATATGGCCTGACACAAAACCGTCCGTAAAACTACACAAAAACCATTTAATATTCCTCCACACTGCTCGTCCACTGCAATCCAAGTGTCCTGAAGGGAGATAGTCCAGAGTTTACTGGAAACAACGTAATTTAGGACATTTTTACAGCCTAAACAGTCCTGTAGGCCTATTGAATTTGCCTGGGGCGAGCTCTCACATTCACGCGATGCAGTGGATGAGCAGTATGGAGGAATATTACAAGGTTTTTGTGTAGTTTTATGGACGTTTTTGTGTCGGGCCCTATTGACTCTCATATAAAGTTTTCGTTGGACTACGAACCGGCCTCCCGGGTCTCTTTGAGGAATAAAAAACTACTCTGGAGTATTCATCAGCATGAGGGTGAGTCACTAACAGATTCAGTACAATTCAACTCCTGCGCTTGTGATTGGCCTGAGTGGAGTGTGTTTTATTAATGGATGTATTTTCTCAGAGGGAACGGCACGCGCTGTTGGAGAACTATCAGCCACTGATGAATGGAAAAAAAAGCAATGAAAGTCAAAGATAATAATAGACAACAGCAGCAAATAACAGAGGGAAGAGGAGACGATAGAAGACAAAGGTACGTACGTGTTCCTGGTGACAGGATAAATATAAACTCCACAGATATGAACGGTATCATTAAGCTGCTGTGTCTCAGCGTGAATAATGACTGAGCTGCAGCTGTGATCCAAACCGGCCCGACGCCGCTGTGTGTTCGCCCACTGACGTCACACAGCTGCGTCCAAGTCCAAGTCCAACGACGACAGACAAGAACAAGAACATTGATTTGTCTGTTTGTCATTAACCAATCATTACTTTCATGAAGGGTATGAAAAATGTACCATAATGGCTGCCAAAGATCTTTCTTTCAGTCCGTGTTTTATTTTGGATTTGCGATTTATTATACCGATAAAATATAAATATGTGATTTTTTGATTGATTAAGTCAGTGAAACTGTTCAGATTCCTAAAAATCAAGACCGAATGCTTGATTTTTGCTTTCAGTATTGATTTGTCTGTTTGTCATTAACCAATCATTACTTTCAGAGTACAGCATGCATAAAGAAATAAGGAATAAAATATAAAGGATTTACTATATATATATATAAAAACAAACAAAAGATATGTACTGTTACTGTATGTATGAAAAATATTGAAGTATTTCCATGGATAAAGGAAATGTGTTATTTTGGATTTACAATATATTATACCAATATAATATAGATGTGTGATTTTCTGATTGATGGACACTGTTGAGATTCCTAAAATCAAGACTGAATGGTTGAATGTGTTTCTGTGTCCGAAACAATGTGCCTTTATTTCTTTAAATGCCATCTCTATATGTTAACTCGGTTGAAGAAGAAGCTGATCCAGAAAGCGAAGCTCACAATTTACAGATTGATCTTAGATCGAGTCCTCATCTATGTTCATGAGCTCTGGGTGGTGGAGAAAAATTGTAAAGAGACTGCAGATTCAAGGAGCCTGTTGAGGTGGTTGAGACAACTAATAAGGAAGTTGTTTCCTTTGTTCATTATAATTTATTTAGAAATCATTATTTATGTAGGGATTATATTTCATGAACCTGCTGCCACTGCAACCCAACCATGGATAAGTGGAAGGTTTAAAGCCTCACAAGTGCAGCTGACTCGATATCACCTTACACCAACTACAATCTATTTTTTACATGAATGAGTTTTGTAAAAAACAAAACAAAAAAAAGACAAGTTTGTACTGATGTGGAGATGAGTAGTCACTTTAATTTGACTTCAAGCACTTAATTTCTTTGTAACATTTTGAAACAGATGGACAGATGGTTTGTTTACGTCAAAATAAATCACAAACACTAGCCTACACATTTTTGAAAACATATACTTACATTATAGAGGCGACAACAATTACTGTTGTGAAGTAAAACATGAAAACCAGAGAAACATTTCTCCTTTTTGAGTTGCGCTAATTTAGATAATTACATTAAAAACTGACAATTATCTCAAACTCATCTTGTGACTCTTTAATTGGACCCCACACACACACCTCTGTTGGTAACCACTGGGTAAATCCTGTTAAGTGTAGCTAAATTAAAAAGTTAAATTCATCTCCATCTGTAGCTTCAAGAATAAAATGTTGTTTACACAATGATTCGTTAGGATCAGGATGAACAACTTAATAACTATTATTATCATTATAAATCACAGAGGACTTAACATCAAGTGCTTTGTTGGTAAAGACACAGTGTGTTGAGCACTCAGGGCCACCGTACAAGTGGCTCTGTATAATACTCAAGTACCATAAACAGGCTACTACAACACAGCGGACAGAAGCAAACCACTTAGAGCTGAAAAGTTTCATGATTGCAAATACTGTATGCACACGCATTTTTATACTAATGCCACTTACTGTAGGCCAAGTGTGCGGCCTCAAACACTTAACAAAATGGGTTTCAATTAACATTCACAAACAGAGGCTGCATGCCAACGTGCATAGCATTGCAGTAGTTGAGTAATAGGAGCCAGCAAACAGTCATATAACCTCAGCTCATGACAAATATGTAACAAGTGTAACAGAATAAATCGCCTGCATTATGACAAAGACTCTGCAGCCTCCTCAGAGACACGCAAACAGAAAGACGGAGATGAAGCGGAAACAAGTTTTTGATTCAGAGACGAGGAGAACCTTGGCCGTCTGTCACAGGAGTGAGTCAGAGACATATTTCTGCCATATTTTAGCAGAAAACACGAGTAGTAGAAACATACTGAGAGCACAGATGGACAGTGGAGCCTGGGAGAGCTTTCCACCACGGAAACAGCCAAATAAGAGAAAGACGAGTTTATTCAGCTTCCACAGAACTGTTGATTCAACAAAATAACATTTATCACAGTTTCACATGTAGTCAGGACCTGATGCAGAGTCAAAACAGAAAAAACTTTTTTTTTTTTACTGAGTCAGTGAATCCACAGCCTGATTTATCCCTCTGGAAATCTTAGCATTAGCACCAGCCTGTAACAGACGTTATTAAGCATCAAAATGTATTACGTCACTCACCAACACCAATGGTAATCCTTGTCTTATCCGTGTCTTTTCTACTTTTACTAGTACAGTAGTTAGCATGCTAACCAGCTAGCCACTGTCTTGACACTTCCTGATAGCGACTCATTGCCATAAAGGACATAGCGCTGCTCAGAAGATACGTTATAACCACAGAGGCTGTCAAAGTTACAATGCGACGCTAATGCGTTAATGCAGATTCCTTTTAAAGCGACTTATTTTTTGGATGCATGGTTAGCGCCAGTTCGGTTTTATTGGCCTTGGAGCTGCAGTCACAACAAGTTAACTGTCTTTTCTGTAGCTACCACTCATCATGACTGACGTTTGGAACCTTAAAGGGACAACAAGGAGTTTTGGAAAGCGAAGTGTTTTCGCACTACATTTCCCATGAGCTTCCGTGTGCATGGTGAAATTCTTGGACCGGTGCAAGACGGACGAAAGCGAAAACATTTGCCAAGAATGTTTTCATTAATCAAGAACTTAAGTTGGAGGTTCAAAGACAATCAGATACCGTCGTAGTTCCGACCATAAACGGCGATTCGGTGGCGTTATTCCCATGACCCGCCGGGCAGCGTCCGCGAAACCGAAAGTAGGAAATGCTGGCGAGCCGACCACTAAATAATAATAACAAAATAACGATAAAGACAAAACAATATATTTATCGAAAATGGACCCATTAACAAGTGGTAACGTAGATTCATCCACATGACAGTAATATGAGACTCTTTTATAACCAAATACAAACTCCTCGTTGTCCCTTTAAATGTCACTCAACAACTTTAGTCTATTTCAGGTGTGATTTTTTTTTTGTTAAAACAGACTCTTTATTGATGATCAGATCATCCTTCAGTTGGTTTACATGAACTGATATTTCATTTCATCAGAGTAGAATAAAAGTGTCAGGAAACCACATGTGGTGCCGCTTTCCAGATTCAATTTACTACTATGAAACATAATGAAGAAATATATTAGGATGTGTAATTACAGTATATATCAAACCTCCCTGCAGTATATACAGCAATTACAATTAGCCTAACAGTTACCAGCTGCAGAATTAAAGTGAGTACATTAATGCACCAATGATAGAGTGTTTTTTTGTTGTTGTTTTGTTTAAATATTAAAGGCTGGATGTTGTGTTAAATTTAAGGTGGAGCTTGCTACAAACCAGCAGCTGCCAAATTGACTTTGGATCAACAAACAGCTTGGTGTGACCTTAAAGGGATAGTAGTATTTTTTTTAAAGTGGGGTTGTATGATCTACAAATAGCCCCTAAGTACTTTAATTGCAGTAGAAGACTCTCTGCACTCCTCCCGTTAGCAACGCCAGCCCATAATAGCCCTGCCCAGAGATTTACAACATACAGTGTTGTGAATGGACCCAAAGAAACGGCCTATTTTCACGGCCTAAAAGAGGTTTTACCTGAAAAAAACAAAACACAGTTCTATTGTTCGCTATAATATAATTTTTTCCAGCCCTTCAAAGTGCAGGAAAAACACAGTTTTTATTTGGAGCTAACCAACTGCTGATCGGCGGGCTCTAACCCTGGGCGGAGGGATACGTGAGTTGGTTAGGTCCAAATAAAAACTGCGTTTTTCCTGCACTTTGAAGGGCTGAGTTTTATATTATAGCGAACAATGGAACTGTGTATTTTTTTTCAGGTAAAACCTCTTTTAGGCCACGAAAATAGGCCGTTTCTTTGGGTCTGTTCACAACACTGTATGTTGTAAATCTCTGGGCAGGGCTATTATGGGCTGGCGTTGCTAACGGGAGGAGTGCAGAGAGTCTTCTACTGCAATTAAAGTACTTAGGGGCTATTTGTAGATCATACAACCCCACTTTTTAAAAAAATGCTACTATCCCTTTAAGCTGGTCGTGATCACTAGGCTGATGAAACGTTTCCTCGGCCTCGACCACCACCGCTAACTGTTAAATTGAGCTGATCCAGGTCGGAGCAGCTCTGCCCCTGAGAAACGTTGTGTAACTTCACACCTAATGCCCTCAGGTAAACACACAGGCAGGCGTCACATCCCTGCTGATACAGACTCAGTGTGTGTGTGTGTGTGTGTGTGTGTGTGATGTGTGTGTGATGTGGGACAGATGGAGCGAGGGAGGCTGAGCAGTCTGTCTGCTCACCTGTGAACAGACCTCTCTCTGCTGCCCATCCTCCTCCGTGAATCCACCGCTTTCTGTCGGCATCACATTTCTCTTACTCTAACTCTGTCGTCATGATGAGGTTGTTGGTTATTTTTTTTTGTTTTTGTTTGGATGCACAGATATTCACCTCGTCCAGTGAACCCAGATGAGGCTCCGAGGACGAGGGAGAAAAGAAAGAGAGAGGGACCATCCATCCACACGACGTTGTACTGTATCATCACCACTTCCTCTGCCTGTGATACGGCTCAGAGTCAGCTTGTTATTCTTTAGGTCAGGGGTTCTCAACTACTAGTCTCACTCTGGGACCAACATTTTCCCATGGTCATTAAGTCGCGACCCACTTTTATAGAATTCAAACCAAGATTTTTTTTTTAAAAACTCATTTTGCTCTTATTTGAGCAAAGTGCATTTCAGAGCACATGAATGAAACTGAGGAGGACCATGACAACTGCATGTACGGAAGTGAATAAAAAAATGTCAAACTGCACAAAATGGAGACCAACAAAACAATATATTTGACTTCTAATGCATCTCTGCATTCAGAGCATATTCACAAAAGTGAATAAATATCAAATTGCACAAGACCCACAAAACAAAACAAGATTCACTGCATTTAGGCCACATTAATAAGAAACTGATATCTTTGCATTCAGAGCAAATAATAAGAAACTGAGGAGGACCATTACAACTGCATGTGTTCCCGTGACGCGTGTCTTTCATAAGTTATTTTTCAAAATAAAAGACATGTCCAACATCAGATGTGCATTAAATATTATTTACTTTTTTTGACCAGCTGTCCGCGACCCATCCAGAACGGGTCCGCGACCCACTTTTGGGTCCCGACCCACCAGTTGAGAACCACTGCTCTAAGTCATTGTCAAAACAATAAAACAAACCAAGTAATGTCTCCTCTCTCCTTTACTGTATGTGATAACATCATCTTCATCCTCCTCCTCCTCCTCTACTCTGTTTACTACACTTCACTGTTTTACAATGAAGAAGAGGCAGAGAAGTCAAAGGGATAATAGACCAGATGGATTCAGCTACACAATCGTTAAGAATGAAACCCAATGAGACAATAACATGAAGCCAAAGGGTCAGTAGGCTATGTATGTGTTACCTATATACAGTATGTTTACTGGTCCAGAATATTTACTGATTCCTTGTCCTTAAAGGGATACGCCAAAATTTTTAAATTTTTTTTTACGTGTCTTGCCTCACTCCTGAGTCCATGACAAGCAGATAGACACCATCCTTTCGACTGTGCGTGCAGTAACAAGGGAGATAGAGCCGTATCGCCCGTAATTAGCTTAGCTCAAACGCTGGAAGTGTATGGGTAGTGTTAGCCTGCCTCCACCTAAAGTCATCAGAGACGCTCTTCAGCAACTCTAAACGGACCGATCTTCGTCTCAGAGCTGACAAAACTCTCCGGTAAGGCATCTTGAGCGGTCAAATGCCGCTAACGGGACGAGATCGGTCAAAACGGAGGGTTCAAACAAAGACGGTTTATTTTGGTTCAAGCTAGCTACATCGAGGGTAGGTTAGCTTCCTGTTTCAAAGTAAAAGCACAAATTCTATCGTCATGGTTTTCTGTATGTAAAGGGCAACGGGTGTTTTATTTTGTGAAAGTAACCGGAAGTGCGTTGGTCACAACGGCTAGCTTGAGTAGCGCCGAATTCGTCCGAACAAAATTGTAAACAGCTGGTATTTAGACAAATTAACGACACACTGCTGATCTAAACTGCTACTTTCTCGCCTAAAAATGTTTGAAATGTCGATAAAGTGATGTATTTACAGAGTTTAGAACTAAAATGAAATCAGCTTCTGACTGCTGATTTCGGCTCGGGTAGCAGGCAGGCTAACACTACCCATACACTTCCAGCGTTTGAGCTAAGCTAATTACGGGCGATACGGCTCTATCTCCCTTGTTACTGCACGCGCAGTCGATAGGATGGTGTCTATCTGCTGGTCATGGACTCGGGAGTGAGGCAAGACACGAAAAAAAAAAGTTGGCGTATCCCTTTAAAAATCCTCATACTTGGAGTTGACTGTTCAAATCCCCCTCACAGCGCTGGATTGCATTTATTCTGGTCTTTATTGTCACTCACGGTGTTTGACAGTTGGTCTGGATTGGACTGACAGGTCGCATGCTGATGGCTCGTGGCCCAGAGTCAGAGATGTGAAGTGAATAAAGCTGTGAGAGTTAAAAGAGACGAGACTGACACCACGACTGCAGCAGGAGAAGTGATATTAGCACCATCAGCACCAGCCGTCATGTCATGGAAACAAATAAATAAACCAGGGGATCAAAATTATTGAAATTAATCTGGAAGGGAAGATGAATATCTGGAGTTAATACATTTTTTTAAATCATTTTTTAGGTAAAGTTGTTTTGCCTTTATTCTGGCCTTTACAAAAATGCAAATTATATTACATAAAATATTTCCTTGTATCAAGTGTGATAAGTCACCTACAACGGGATATTTTATTATCCCATGTATATATATGAAGATTTAACTTTATGAAATACTAATACATATTTAGATTAAAATATGTTGCAACCATCAATGTTAATGAAATACAATTTCAAATTTAGTTTGCAAGTTTATGAAAACAACAAACATATACAAATTCTATGTTTATATGTTTTTTCTATATATAACTTCTCTTATACATGTCAGACTTTTGGACTCTGTTTTACATAAATACATACATTTGTATGGGCAAGATGTGTATGCCAAGATTTCATATCTAATATTTTACATATACTCATCGTTTACATTTGAAATATATGTTATATCTCATATAGTATAACTTTAACACATGAACATAATGGTATGTTACAGTTTTTCATATGGGTTTTCAGAACACGTTTCACTCTGAAGACATCAAACCTTCACTTTCTCTTTGTTTTTCAGATTGTGAATCCACAGTTCAAGGAGAACGGAGCAGTTTACACAGTGTGTCGTGTTTGTCTCATTAGTTCTTCAGTATCCAGTGGATTAATTAGTTTTTCCCACCTGGTTCCTGGATCTGTCAGTTACACATATGAATGTGTTTCTCTCACCATCCTAAACACTCCACGTGTTTCTATGTAAATATTTGCAGCACTGTGACAAATGTCAAACGTAACATCTCAACAGTAATGGCTGATGCACTGGAAATCTGGAACATTTGATCCTATTTATTTACAAATAACCCTGCACAGGATTTAAGTGATCTCCAAAAATAAGCATCATTAGGAAAAAATCATTGTATATATATTTTAAATACAGACCTGGATCTAGAAACATGTTAAATCTCAGCGCAGTGAATTTCGCGGCCTTGGCCGAGGTATCTGCTCTTTAACCGATGATGTCTGACTCACACATTTTGTTCCAGTCACATTGGATCTGAACGAGAGTGAGTGCGACATGATTTATAAATATCCTCAGCTCCGACACACACGACACCACGTGTATCAACCTATACCCTAAGTTACAATGATGGTGTAAGATTTTAATGTCTCGTCTACACGGAGCTCGATGTCCAGACCTGTGGTTTGTACTATTACTGAAATGGTTTCATCACATCACATCTCTACAGACAGCTGCTGCTCCAGCTCAGAGAACACACCACATTACTGCACTTTTCAGATAAAGACTGATATTAAAGTATTACTTTGTGTGTCCACGCTGTACAAAAAAACATCCGTTACACAACCTGCAGACTGCTTAGAGGGCCTCTTCGTCTGGAGCTCTGAATACAATATCTGCAACAAAACTTAGTGCTATTTAGTTCTGCTTTTGTCTTTTATTTTTTCAATCCCTTAGTTTCATTATAAACTCTGAACTGTGAATACTTTACATATTTTAACAAACAACAAAAGACAGACAGAGTTCTGGAGATATTGCATTCACAAGGCCTTTGACCTCCAACCCCTAAAATATGATGAGTTCATCCTTGTGTCTTGAGTTAGAGTATACATTTTGACCAGTCTGATGATGTCTGGAGAAGCAGTGATGCACTACACCTCCAGTCCAGCAGGTGGCAGCAAGAAGATGACAAAGGCTATGCCACAACAATGTCTGCTGGATTTCATCTGCATAAATGCTGAGCTAAGCCTGCACCTTGTCATTGGTCCATCTGTCATTCGCCTTCTTCTGGGACTCTATAATGATGAGATGGGAGAACTGTCTCACAGCTGCAGCTTCAGGCTTTTCAACATGGTGGGTGACACGACACCTCTCAAAGCTGCTGAACCTCAGGAAAGTACAAACCCTCTAGAATAGCATGGGCTATTATAGGGGTAAGGCAAACAGTGTGTCTCAAAGGGCTTTACATAGCATCATAACAACATCCTCTGCCCTTAGGCAGGAAAACCCTTTTAACAGGGAAACATTGGAGAAACCTCAGGGTGAGCAACAGAGGAGGGATCCCTCACCCAGGACGGGCAGACGTGCAATAGATGTTGTATATAGACAGAGAGTTGAGCTACGCTGGTTTATTTATAGTAAATAAATAAAGTTGAGGTATGCAGTAGAGGTATGATCTAAGTTCATTTAATACTAATTAGTGTTTCTAGTAGGAAAGGAAGATTCAAATTTACCATTACACTAGTCTGTTAACAAAGCCACACTGAGATCGAGCAGACTCTGTACTGTTGTACCTACGAAAACCTGATTGAAACATTTCAAAGCTATTATTCTGTAAAAAAAAAAAAAAAATCACTTAACCGATCTGCTACCACCTTCTCCAAGATTTTAGAAAGAAAGGGAAGGTTGGAAATTGCCCTATAATTAGCCAGAATCTCCAGATCAAACGTGGGCTTTTTAAGGAGAGATTTGATTGCAGCTACTTTCAAGGATTGTGGTACAGAGAGGGGTTAATCATATCTAATAGAAAAGTGCTAACTTTAGGTAACATATCTTTAGTAATTTAGTGGGAATGAGGTCTAGGAGACAAGTAGCTGACCTGGAGGAGGTTATTATTGATATTAATTGCTGAGGCTCGAGTGGTTTGAAGCAGCGAACTGGTCCTGTAACTGAGTCAAAATTCACTGCGTCAGCGTTAAAAGAAAGCAGTCATTTCTTGACTTTCTCTCTTATGAATAAAGTTTTATTATTAAAAAAGTCCATGAAATCATGACTTGTTAAGCTTATAGCTGATTCAACAGAGCACTGGCTGTGTGTCAGCCTGGCTCGATTAAAGCTGAGTAATAGACTTCCCCAGCAGCACGAAGTTCCTTCTTGTATAGAGGCTATCCTGCCACAGTAATCCTGTTTGGTCGAGCGCTATTTCCTCTCAGTCTGCGTGTCTGTTTGAGTCTGAGAATTGTACCATGGAGCTGTGTTACAGCATCTTCCTTTTTAAAGGAGCAATAGAGTCTATGGGTTTTACATATTGATTTTTCCTGTAGTTGAAATGCACACGGTTCCTCAATAGGTTCCTGGGGGAAGTTCCTTTGGTTAAAATGAGGCTTTAGTGACCATTTGTGCCAAATTTAAAGGGATAGTTCAACATTTTGGCAAATTGGCCCATTGCCATAATCTCTATAGTCTTAGCAGTAGGTTCGTTACCTTTATTTGTCGGTGCAAGCTACTTTTAGAACGGAGGAGCAGAGCCGTGAGCTGCTCAGAGCTACGCTACGGAGGCTCATGGGATTTCTTGGTTTCCCTCATCAAAGTCATTACATACACAATCCAACAACTCCAAAACGCTCTGGTGGACAAGTTGTGACCTATGAGATAATAACAGAAGTTGTTTTAGAGGTAAATTCATGCAAAACCGCTGATGCGTGTTGCCTTCAGGGACAGTTTTTCATCAAGCAGTCTCTGCATTTACCTCTAAAACAACTCTGTCTGGTAACGTTCTGTTATTATCTCATAGCGTGGTGAATGTGCAGGTCACAACTTGTCCACCAGAGCGTTTTGGAGTTGTTGGATTGTGTATGTAATGACTTTGATGAGGGAAACCAAGAAATCCTATAGCCTCCATAGCGTAGCTCTGAGCAACTTGTGGCTCTGCTCTGCCATTCTAAAAATAGCTTGCACCGACAATTAAAGGTAACAAACCTACTGCTATGACTATAGCGATTATGGCAATGGGCCAATTTGCCAAAATGTTGAACTATCCCTTTAAGGAAGTTCTTCAGTTCTTTCAAGGTGTTAGGGTCAGATATTGCATCCAAAAGGACGACACTACTTTATGAAGAAGTTCCATCAAGGGTGGTACTGAGATGTCATGTCCACAAGAATGGGATGGATGATTGGACTGACAACCACAGAGTCTGACACGGAAAAGAGGGTTTCATATGTATTAAAGCCTCAGTGTTTCATGATCGACTGTAAATCTGAATCTTCTTCAGTTTCACGCCCACCCAGATCGCTTCTTGAAATCAACGACCAAACCAAACATGTCACGACCGATTGACCAAACAAACCTCAACGACCTGTTCAGACTCCCCGAGTCCCGAGGACCAAGCGGAGCAAGCTTCGCCCTGACAGAGTGTGTGAAATATTTAAAGTGCTGCAGATGTGCTTCAGTGTAGCGTTATGACCCCGTCACACACGGCGAGGAGATCTGAACCTCAACACTCTCCTGGGAGCAAGGAGAAAGAAAAAAAAGGTTGTTTATAGATGAGGAGTTAGCAGCTTTATGGCACTGAGCTCAACCTCTTAAGAAAACCAAGGGTGAAATCCACTTTAACACAACAATCGTTTCTCTCTCTCTCTCTCTCTCTCTCTGAAACGCCTTTGACCTGACACAAGTCAATACCCCTCTCTCTCAAGTGTTGGACGACACTTTAGACTGCCTTTAGAAGAAAAAAGAAAAAGCCCAAAAAACAACCGCGTCTTCTCGCTTATAAAATGAACTGCTGGCTCTTTCAATTCCACTGGGATAAAGCTTTCATTTCTGTGCACCACTTACTCGCAAAGAAATCCATTTCATCACAATTTTGTCTCGAAATGCTGTTTCTCTCTGATGCATTCTAACGCGTTATTGACAATATTATCTAATCTAGACTTAAAATCTTGTGGTGAAGGGAGGGAAGCTTCAGTCCATGTTATGTGTTGTTCAGAGGGACTTATTGAGATTCCTGCTGCTCTCACACACCTTGAAGGTGATAAACATCTGACATTAAATCCTTTTTTAGAAGCAATTAGGGTAACACTTTACTTGATGCCTATCTCTATAACACATTATAATATAACCATATTATAATGAGGTATAATGCAGTTATAGCACTGTATAACTATAGTTATAAACACTCATAAATGATCATAATGCTTTATAACAATAATCATAACACACTATAAAGCATTTTATCTTGACTTATAAGGTCAAGTATTATAATACGTTATAATTGTTAGTAACTGGCTGACAATGCCCAAATTTATAATGCATTATAAATATAGTTATAACGTGTATAACTATCATTATAAACACTCATAAATCACATAAGACTTTATAACAATAAGCATAACACATTATAGTGCATTATAACTCTATTATAATACTAAGACCTTATAAGTCATTATAAAATGCTCTATGATGTCGTATGCTTATTGTTATAAAGCCTTATGATTTATAATGCCGAATGACTATTTGAACATGAACAAACCTGTACATTTGATTAGCATTATTAATGTTAGAAAAAAGAAACATCTATAATAAATGAAACATCGCTGACAGCCCTGCTCTTAATCATTCAGCAGTAACATCAGGGGTGACAGTGTGTTTGTCCCTGTGTGAAATATTAGGAGCAATTTGATTGGTCCTCTGCAGCCTGTTGATCAGGATGTCGGCCACGAAGCTGAACTGTCACTTGAGCTGCTCTCTCTCCATCAGCGCCACGTCACGTCTGATTTATTCAGCAGGCACTAAGTGAGCACTGGTTTTAACTACAGGTCTCTGAATGAGGAATCCTTTCTTTACTCTCCTTTTAATGCAATTTTCGGCAGCTGGGGAATTTAACAAATCTGATTTTAAGTGTAGTTGAGGTGTTTATTGTCTCTTTATTGAGGGCTGGCATCTTTTGTTGCTTCCCTTGAGTCTTTGCTTCCTCATTCATTCATGCAGGAAGCCAAAGGAGCCCACACACTGCTGCTGATTACCTGCATTTTTCATCAGGGTGAGTGGGTTTGTGTTTTCTCTGTTTTTATGCACATTTACGCAATAAAAAGGTTCAAATATTGTTGAACAGTCTTTGCAAAAAGTTGGAGAGTTGATAAAATCCAAATTGAAAAAGTGTTTGTTTGAAGCGTCTGATTGGAGCTTCTTCATCTCGTTGTGACCTTTGCTTCCTTCCTGTCGTGGTTTAACGCTGCCGACTAAATTAGCGCTACCTGCTAATTTCGATGCCCCGATGTTCAAAAATAAACGGTCGAGCAGTGCAGTGGTAATGTCCAAAATATCTCCGACTGTTTATTTTTGTAAAGAAATCATCACAACAAGGAAAAAGTGTTTGTTTCTGTGGCGGGGAGAGCAGGCGCTCTGCGATCTGATAGTAATGTCTTTCCATTATATATATTATATTTTTTAGATTTTAAATATTAGATATTTGATTGTTTTTTGAGTGTTTGTTGTGGTTGAAAGAATTGCCCCCATGGGTTAGCGTTGTGGCTATCCCTAGCACTGTCTAGCCATGGTGTAACTCTGGTTTGCCTGCATCAATTTTAGTCGCGTTTTTCGCTCCCCCCAACACTGGGTGACCATCAAGACAACGATTTACACTGCAAAAACTCAGACTCTTACCAAGAACATTTGTCTTGTTTCCAGTCAAAACAAATCTCATTATACTTAAAATAAGACTCATCACATTAAAAGTAGCTTGTTTTTAGACACTTTTTACTTCTTTCATGCATATATGCACTTGAAATAATAGTGGAGCAAGTTTTTCTTCCTTATTACAAGCACAAAAAACTTCACTGGCAGATTTTTCTACTTATTTCAAGCGAAAATTTGTTTGAAACAAGTGAAAAGTATCTTAAAACAATATCATTTTTAGGTGATGAGTCTTATTTTAAGTGGAAAGAGGTTTGTATAGAGTAGAAATTAGACATTTTGACAAGAAATAGGACAAATATTCTTGGAAAGACTTTGGGTTTTTGCAGTGTACTGTAGGTGTCAAAAATGGACGGAATTCTCCTTTAAACCGACTCCATGCGTGTCTATGTACCAACGACACCGCTGTGAACCTACACCTGTACAGCTACACCTCCCTGCACAGTTTAAAACCAACCCAACACTAATCAATCCAAAAAAAGAAACACTACCTTTGACATGACAAACTGATACCGACACCATCAGAAATGTGCAGTAAATTAATTCTTGTAGACTAAGACAAATTACACCTCCAAACCTACACACACTCTCCTTTTTCCCCTCCCTCCCTTTCTTTGATAAGTCAAAACTGTGACACTGAGGTAATTGAAAGTTTGAAGATTAACAGCGGGCCGGTGTGTAAGAGTCCACCAGCTCTAAATGAAAACACGTACTGGTTCACATTAGCTGATCCAGTATCTCCCACCTCCAGTCGTGGCTGCGACAAACAAAGCCGGTCCGGGCCAGCGAGGAAACAGATTAAACAACTGTTTTTAATTAAACTGAAACAACTTGAAACGACTCGCACCTCGCAGCCCTGAGACTCGTTACGAAGCTGCAGAGGAAAAGAGAACCAAGAGGCCGACTGCAGGACTCTTCCGTGTTCATCATCTATCAACATCAGAGCTGCTTTCAAGTCGAACGCTGAAGAACATACATGTATGGTGCTGCTGAACAATACGAAGACAATGCATACACTCTTTCGTCTTTTGCTTTTGTTCCCACTTTTTATGTATTTCTTTTAGCCAATAGGACACAGAGGCGATTCAACATCATAACGCTTTCACTCGTGCCTATTCCAGCAGCATGCATTGTGCAGTAGATTTGCCTTTGTGTGGGAAATGCTCCATGATGAACACATCTGCTGGTTCGCACCAACTCATCGGCTTTATGTTCCAACTGCACAGGGCAGGCAGCTGTGGTTTGATTGTAAAGAGCAACACGAGTACTGCAAGTCCTGCTGCAGCTCTACAGTATATAGCTCCTATAGAAAGGTTTGTTCTGACACCACCACTCTTTTCACACACACACAGCATCGCCTCCTTTCACGCCAATCGAGAGGCTTAACAAACACGTTCCGGCTGCGATGGGGAGCTGTGATAGCGGCAGGAAATGAAAGCCATCAGAGCTGACAGCAATCTGCCCCTCGGCCCGGCCGCCACTCTGACTGACTGAGTGAGAGGCCAGAAAATGTAATGTGCTGTTTAACTGAGCATGAGGTATCAATGGTACACTTCCTTTTCCATCATCTAAGTCCATATTTAATTTATACTCTTACCTGGAACGCTGCAGTTTCAGCGTGATGATAAAATAGAAATACGCACCAAGTCTGGCTCTACTTGTAAGCTGAACAACCGACTTTGGATGGGTACCATTTTTTTATTGGGATTTTAACAGCACTGTCATTTTGTATTGTATTTTTGTGCAGTACAAAATAATTGCAGGGGAGGTTGGATTGACATGTTGAACTCCAACCACCACAACATCCCAGTACCACAGCTTTTACTGATACTGCTCATCTATCTGGTAGCAGTGTTGGGTATAGTTACTTTGGAAAGTAGTTAATTAAGTTACAACGTTACCATCAATTAAAAGTAATCAGTTACGTTACTGCGTTACCTATGAATAAAAGTAACGCGTTAGAGTACTCTTGCGTTACCAAAAATTAAAAGCCTTTTGCAGCGCGCCTCGCACATGCTGCAACTTAACTGACAGACACACAGCCTCTTTTAAATGCACCGAGTCCTGATGAATAACATCTGTCATCCAACCAAATTAGCTCTACAGGATAACAATAACAGGAAAGACAGTCAGAAATATGCCACATAGGGTTTTGTTTTTTTTGTTTTTTTTTATCGCCGTGCCGTGAATCCCTCCGCGGCTTCACTGCTCGATCTGTCTGTCAGTTTGAACGGAGGACTCACGTGTGGAGAGGAGGGAGGCTGGCGAGACGTGAACTTCCTGCCTTGTGTGTAATAAAAGTTAAAAATGCGGTTAAATGTACTGGTATCACACTGCTGCTACGGCAGCTATGGAGTAGAGATCCGGGCTGGACCGGGGGAGAACTGAGCTGCCACTCGCCGAGAAGGAGCTGCTGAAAGCAGCAAGCACTGAGAGCCGGCCCGGGCTGCTTGTTGCTGCTGGAGAAGCAGGTCCGTACGTGGAGCTGATCCATGTAAATGGACCCTTAAATCGGAAGTGGATTTTTTTGCGGTCGACAGAAGCTTATCACCACCGCAGTGTGTTTTTTACCGTTATGTTCTTGTCCTTTTCACTGGCGAATTGAAACGCACGCGCACACACACACACAGGCAACGTAGGTCAGCAGGGCACAGACGCATCACAGCACTGCGCCTCGGCTGACACATCCGCAGGTTGCACAGTAGTCTAGCCGTAATGTCTGACAAAAAGCAGGCTGCAGTCGGGATTTTCCTTTCCTTATCCGGCGAAAAGTAACGGATTACTTTAAAAAAAAAAAACTAAGTTACTGATTGCTCAACTCACGAAACTAACGCGTTACGTTACACGTTACATGAAAAAGTAATTAAAGTACTTGTTGTAGCAGTAGCTCCTAGTGGCTCTGTTGATGTTTGTGCACATGCGCGAGATTTGCTGCGAGATGTTGATTTGTCGTTGTAAACCATTGGATGTATGATGTCAACACGGAAGAACATCTTGCAGCAAATCTCGCGCAGCCACTGGGAGCTACTGCTACAACAAGGATAAAAACAGAGATCAAATTAATTTTTTCCAAAGAACTTTTTCATTTGGCGGCTTCAGGACACTTGGGTCAGTACAGACGAGCAGTATGGAGGTATCTGGATGTTTCATAGTGTGTGTTTTGGACGATTCAAAAGTGAACTCTATCCACCGCCATTATATGAAAACCCGTTGCCAGCCGGACCCCCCCTGGAACTCCTAAAGCGTTTTGATGACTGAAGTTCTCCAGACCCTTCCTTGGCATGACGGTGAGTAGATGATTGGTGAATTATCGATTTTGGGTGAAGTATCCCTTTAAGTACCAGGCAGGAGCAGAAGCAATAATGCCAGGGAGAATCAAAAGCACCAGGTTTGGGTTTCCATCTCTACCTCCTTACATGGTCAAAATCACAAGGATAGTTAAGCTTTCTGCAGATGCATTTTTTAAAATATATATATTCACCACATTTATTCTACAGTATAAACCACATTTGTTGGGTAACAGTTTGAGTTAAGAGTGTGACACCAGGAACACACTGCCTTGTGTTGTGTTGCATGTGCATGGAGGTCGTGACCTTCCACTGCTGCGTCTCGCTCCATAGAGTTTGCTTGAATGTTGGGTTTATTTTTCATTATAAATTAACATCTGTTTTTTTTTTTTTGACAGAAAACATCTCTGAAGCATCACAGTTTTAAATGCAGCTGATACAATGGTATATAGTATATCATTTATGTCTAATATATACTCTATGGTGTTCAGATTCAGCCTAGACATTGAAATTATAGGAGAAGGTACAATGGTAACAACTTGTTACCATGGGAACTGAAATAGAGAACAAGATGTTCTGCAGCGGCCACATCACACATCACACAGCCATGTCTTTTCTCATTTTAAGATTTCAATGACTATGAAAATATTCAACAAAAGTTGGCAAATCCTTTCCCATTTTCAGAGCTTCCCATCTGTGTTCAACAATCCTTCTAACCTGCTTTTTATAATACATCACCCCACATATGGGATGCTCTGGCCTCGATGGTGCTTTATACGTGTGGTTCAGTCCGTACCGAGCCCAGTTTTCACACAACCCTCACACGTCACTGTTTGAACGCTGTGAATCTGTATTTTTGGATATCACACTCACACATCACTGCAGCAGCTGCTGAAACAGTTGGTCCAGTCTTGTGCTGGTGGCTCCAAACAGGCCGTAGAATATTTTATCTTTTATGCCAAAAAAAACATCTTAACTCTTGATGTTTACTATGTTTGTGCAGAAATGCCAAAAATAAAAGTTTACTTTGCTAAATTTATGTAAGAGGTTGAAACTGTGTGGAAACACTGGCTCTAGATGAGATGGTGGATGGCTTGATAAGGGAATCATAAACTCTACAGGCGAAGCTGGAGAAGAATGAAGGTGATAAAAGTGAGGTGAACCCGAGGTGAAACACGGCTTCGCACTAAAACCTGGATTATGAAGATAACGGCTCCTCTGCCACTCATCTCCCAGCATGTCAGCTTCTCGTTTCCTTTGAGTTTTGTTGTTGACGCAAGAAGGCCGACATCCTAATCCCCGTCATAAATATCAAAATAAAAGCTCATGTAAATCTTTTTTTCTTTTGTTGTTTTGTGGGGGTTTTCTTCGTTCAAAGGCATCAGGCAAAGTTAGGTTTTACATAAATACACTGCATTAACACTTCACTGCTATTTGAGTGGCAATGAGAAATATAATAGGAGGCTTTTCACACATGTTGAAACCACCTCCACACTTATGCTCTGTATAATGGATCATTAACATCATTCAAGATGCACCTCCCGTATAATGTAAGTGCTTGAGAGAAACCTTGATATTTCTTTGCAGGTTTTCAGTCATCCGAGTGAATTCCAACAAACACCAAAGAGACAAAGCAAAAAAAAAAAAAAGGTTTTAACACCTACTGTGAGAAAGCCCTACAGGTGAAGCAGCACCAAGCAGCAGACCAGACCGTGTGAAGCAGCATGGACAGAACAACTCTGTCTCATAACGTTCTGTTATTATCTCATAGCGCGGTGAATGTGCTATGAAATAATAACAGAACGTTATGAGACAGTGTTATGAGTCAGTCTGGTGGGATGTACGGTAGAGTGGTTGCTAGGGACTCACTGACATACACGTGAGAAGGGGGCGTGGTGTTGGGGGATTCTCAAAATTGGTAGCAGCTGCTCCCGAGGAGGAAGTCGGGATTTTGGGCCGGAAGGAGGAAGAAGGCAGAGGCCCACGAGGGAGACGCCACAGGAAAAAGGCAACTCAACGACACGGAGAAGACTGAAGCGACATCCACCACACCACCACTTGTTTTTCTTTTTGACCCACACTTAAAGCAGTACTAAAGAACTTTCAGTTTTGGTTGAGTTTGGCGGCGCCTGTGGACCAAAGCGGTAGTGTTTTGCCTGAAGGAAGACTCCATTTCCCATGAACACTAGCGTGAAGCCCTGTAAATATCCTGCATTAAAATTAACAGAAGACATCAAAACTAAGTTTCTGTTTCCAGTGGATCATTTCAAAGTGAAAACACAAACATAATCCATTGCTAAAAAGTGCCGTTTTGCCTGTTCTCTCCTTGTTGTGACTCGCAAAAGTGAAAGTAAAGTGAGAGCCGGGTTCCTACCATGCTCCTCAAAAGCTGCTTAGTACCAGAGAAAGAGATACAGACCCCCTCAGGCCATGACAGAGGTGTCATTCAACTTGTTGTAAGTCGATGTATCATCACAAAAGTTATGAAAATATTATATGAAGGTTGAAAAGTTACTTAGTGCTGGTTTAATGAACTTAAACAACTAAGCAAAGAGCGGGCTGTCCAAGAAACCAAAGTCAAGGAGATGGCCGGAGCCGACCCACGGACAGGGCGCGCAGCTAACCTGGGTGAGTTTCCCACAATACACGACCCCCCTCCAGATAGGAAACGTCTGCACTCACCCAGGGAAATAACTTCACTTACAAGTCGATGCATCACGCAGGGACTGGTAGGTTCATGTTAGGTGCTATGGGCTAACCTTTGGGAGGGGGTTTTGATTAGGTAGAGCCGAGGCGAGCCTAGCACCGTAACAGACAGAGTTGTTTTTGAGGTAAATGCAGAGACTGCTTGCCGGAAAACTGCCCCCAACGGGAACGTGCATCAGCGGTTTTGCATGAATTTACCTCAAAAACAACTCTGTCTGGTAACGTTCTGTTATTATCTCATAGCGTGGTGAATGTGCAGGTCACAACTTGTCCACCAGAGCGTTTTGGAGTTGTTGGATTGTGTGTTTGATGAGGGAAACCAAGAAATCCCATTAGCCTCCATTGTGTAACTCTGAGCAGCACCGACAATTAAAGGTATAACAAACCTGCTGCTATGACTATAGGGATTATGGCAATGGGCCAATTTGCCAACATGTTGAACTATCCCTTTGAAGGAAGACAAATAAGATCTCTCTAACCAGGTGCCTTGATTCATAGTCCATAATCCGCCGCCTCAACCAGCAATACTTATCTCTTGCCCTCAAACACTTACAATCAATAACACAGATGAAAACTAATTACCTGAAGAGGCTGCACATGCATGACAAGCAGGGCGACAACCCACAGCTCGTTTTCTCTCATGTATATCACAAGTAGAGAACATGAGCTTCTGCCACACTGCATTTATTCAGTTCATTAAGTTTCATCTGTTTTGTCGATCACATCTGTTTAGTCTCAGAGTGCTGGTCCGACGGGCTTCTCAGCGACAAGCCTTTTTCACCGTGCACATTTTAACTTGTCATTAAAGGGAAATTACTGGTGATCTATTCAAGTGTTGCAGCGCGGCAAGGCAACGCAACCGAAGCAGCCATATGGAGCTCAGCCATCAACCTTCTCATTAAAGCAGATATCAGCTTCACGGCCGTTTCGGCTAATGCTGCGTTCAAGGCAGGCTTTTGAAACCGTAAGGTACAGCTTCAAGTCACAACTACGACTTGGTAGCGTTCCAGGTAACCCGTAGCTCGTGTTTTTACCATCCTGTTGTCTGTGAAAGTTCCCTATAACGGCCACTCGTAACTTCCGACCCGTGAACTCGTACCAGATCGAACTGGTATGACTTCACAGGAAGGAAAAACACAAAGTACGAGTTTCTTTGAACGCACCATGAGTTAGCAGCCCCCGCCCTTGTCAGGCATCAATTGGTCCTCGTGCTACGTCACCACATTCACGCGCATCCCTTGGCTGCACACACAGCCCTTCATGCCGTTCTCTCTCCTCATTGGATAACACTTGTATCCCACAAGGAAAATTTTCTCCTCGGGTTACAGCAGAGCAGAGTGACGGAGAGACTCGTGTTTAGGCTGAAATACTTCATGTAAGTGATTGCTGACGGAAAATAGGACTATTTAGGACTTATATTAACAAAAACATTCCACTGATATCTGCTTTAAGTGCTCTTGTGATTTTACTACCAGGAGAAAACCTATATGGTTGTCAATATTATATACAATTTTAGCATGTGTTATCGGTTGTGATGCTGTAATCTTTTGTGAGTTTATTGATTTTAAAGAGGAAGAAGATTTTTTTTACCTTAATTAACCATCTTCAGAGTAATAATGATGGTTAAATGACTTGTTACAGGGAGAATGGAGGCTCTCTAGCTTCCATGTAGCGTCTCTTGGCTGAAAACCAACCTTGCAAGAGCGTAAAATGGGACCAAAACAGTGCAAAGTGACCAGACTTCCATAGTTCTCCTTTAAAGAGGAACTATGCAGGACTTTTATCTCAGCTATACTACAATTTTACCTTAATTAAACACCTTCAGAGTAATTTTGATGGTTTAATAAATTACTTTTAAAGCAATACTTACCGATCTGGCATTTCACTCAGCACAGCACAAACATTTGAAAATCAACAGCTCCACCTCCCTCACAAGTCCCACCCACCTCTCCCTCCTGCGCAGCTCCACGAGCCCCCTCCCTCCCTGCTGCATGCGTTGGCATGGCAACGGTAAACAGAACAGGAACGCGAGTGAAACGGGAACAACACAAACAAACACAACACCGGAGTTTTAAACCATATAAACGGACTCAGTGATGATGACTGATGAGTTTTATAATAAACTGTTGTTAGCCTACTGCTACTGGAGACGCAGGGGAAGTGATTGTTACAGATTACAGTTCTCAACGAGCCGGGCTGGCGGCCGGACCAGCGCCACCTGATGCGCTGGTTCAGGCCGAAAATAAATCCAGACCGAGCCGAGTCGAGCCGCGCCGGTCCGGAGTTCAACCGGGTCCGGACCGCTGAGAACTCACAGAGCTAAGGGAGCTAACAGTAGCCTAGCCGTTAGCACTGGATGCTTTTGACTTCCTGTGTTTACGTATCACTCGGGGCTGATCACTATCAACGTTACAATATCAGACATGAAACTCGCGACCAGCTGCGGCTGCAGTTATTGGTCTTTTAAAAAACTATTTATTTCCAAAAACCTTTTTTCTAGTGTGTTGTGACTCTAGTCTCCTCTGCTCTCTGTGTCCTGCTACTGCTCTGTCAATAAGCGTTCTTCCTGGTCGGGAGGGGGGAGAGGAGGAGAGCGGTGCACAAAGTGATTACATATTAAGTAGGTTCGGTCGCTCGTCAAATCTTATTAATCGGACCGAATAATATTATTGGTCAGACTTTTCTCAGAATTATATGAGAATGAAAAAATGATGAGTTTTTAACCCTGTTGGGTTTCTCTTACATTTTAATGTATCATCAGATTATTAATAGCATTTTAATTTAGACAAAGAAATGTGCAAAAGTTCCAGAAAGGTAAGTATTGCTTTAACTTGTTATGGAGAAAATAGAGGCTCTCTGCCTTCCACCTATAGCGTCTCTTGGCTGAAAACCAACTTTGCAAGATCAGAGCCTCCAACCCGGTGTCCCAGCTGTCTTATGTTTATGGCAGATAAGAATATGCAAACATAACATTGTATATGATATACAGTATAACGTTAGGTACTACCGCTCTATTGATTGCTTTCTTGTCTGCTTCATTGTAAACAAATGCACATGGCCAGGAGGAGGGTTATAGCAACACAGCGGAAAAGCGACCGGACTTGCATAGTTCCCCTTTTTAAAGGAAGCTGGAAATCACAGGACATGTCTGTTCTGATGATACAGGTCAGCAGTGTAAACGTCAAGCATGTGGGAGGGCAGTCGGTCATTATCTGACAGTGAATTCTCAGCTATTATGATGTCAGGAGGATCCGCTTTCTTTCTTCTGTTTCTCCAGTCAACACTCAACTCTGTAATCTTCCTTTCTGAAACTGAATGACCCAAAACATTTCTCTCGAGATAATTTACACAATCTGAGGTCACGGTCTGCGCCTGTGAATATAAATTCAGAGACAAACACATCCAGGGAAAGTCAGCTGTCTCTTGGCACTTCACTCCTCCAGCAACGACACGTTGGTTGTCCCACATGTCTAGACTAAAATGAATCAAAAGGTGGCCGTGACTTTGCCACCAAGACTTCATGAAAGTGCTTCTTAGAAGTCGCATCTTTAAAATGTTTACATTTCTACGGACTGTTCACAGCTTCTTCTTTTATTGTTGTTATTTTTTTCGCCTGTTCTTTTGTAACCAGATTTATTCAAGACTGACAGTTTCATTATTCCCAAAATAAAGTTGGTGTTTGTCGACAGAAATAAAAAAGACAGGCTTGTTTCTCTCTTATTATTTTGAGCACATGTGGGGGTCTAATCCGAGCTGCGCCCTGAAGAAGACATTGATGAATAACCCTCCTGCGGGGATCAGAGGTGAGAGAAGCAATAAGGCAAAAGGAGGAAGAGAGGGAGGGGGGATCTTTCCTATGGAACAACCTTTACTTAATAATTGGCCTCCTTGGTTTTTATATTGATATTTGCATTTCAAAGCTTCTCAGCAGCTTGTGACTCCTGCTAGATAAACCGAGATCACCTGGATTGCAGCTGTGCAGCCATTAAACAGAAGCGTTGCTGCTGCTGCTGCTGCTTTGTTCCTTCGCTCTTCTGGTTGAGAAATGAGCCTGTGTTGTTGTTGTTGTTGTTATTTTTGTGTCAAAGACAGCAAAGACAGTAGCTGTGCATTTAATCTGTACTGTAGTAGCATATTTTACTTTGTTTACACTGAATCAAAAATGGCATTGGAGTTATTTCGAGCTTCCTCCTTTCTTGTAGCCTATAGATTCTCCAGATCTGAGAGAAGTGTAATACAGACCTCATTGTGCTGCGCTACATTAGGCCTACTGTTTCTGCAAATAAAAGCCTGGTTCATGGTGTAGTATTTGTAAAAGCTACAACTCCTCGCTACATATTGAAAGCACTGACGTAATACACTATAATCTGAACTGTGTTTCCACTGGAAACAGGAGTGAAATGCATGATGAGCAGGTTCTGTGGTTATTATGGTACTTCTCAGAAACAAATAAGTGAAATAACAACGGCATTAGCAGGTGACTGTTATGTTGATTTAGTAAATTCAATCAGGAAAATTATATTTTCTGTCCAAACCTGTTGAAGTTAGGCTAACGTTTACTAAACTACTTCTAAGATTATCTTTCCCTTGAAAGGACCATTGCCATTTAACCTAAAAAGATCTCAACCTCCATGAATTGCAGATTCTATAGCACTATTGCCACAGTGCGTTTGCACGTGTGTAGCAAAAAATGAAGCGTGGTGTCAGATTTTGTATTAACAATTATACGACCATGAATTAAAAAGCAAAAAACAGATGATTTCCAATTCAAAAACACATGGTTTTTTGTGACGTCTGCTCCATTAATGTCTTTAAATATGGTCCCCATATTAAACAATACAGAAAATAAGGCAGATTTTTCTTCTTTTTCTTCTCTTTCTCATATTTTAGGCCTAAACCTTTTGGCAAATTTATTATTAAGATCGACTTAATTTTCTCCTGGTGTTTTAAAGTCTCGAAAATGTTTATGTGGAAATGCAGGAAATGGGAAAAAAGTGTCAAATCTCAGGTGATTGTGTATTTTGTCTCTTTAAGCCTGAAGCCCTGAGGACGACTTAAGGAGCGTTCATCCACAAAACTAGTTCCTAGTAAGTTTGGTGCTATTTCATATTTTTGTTGCAGTCAACAAACTGACCAAAGCAAACAATGAATTGATCTTCATGTCAAATGTTGTTATTGTAGCCGCAGCTCAATATATCTTATTCCCCTGAGTCTTACAGCTCCATTGTTGTGGTTTTAATAGTTTTTGAGCGTCACAGTGTTGCACTGGGTGACATTTCTTCATTACCATGAAAACAGCCACTGTCACTGTACTTTCTTCTCCCTTAATCCCACAGCTCCACATGTGAATCATTCTGCTGCCAAAAATAATCCATCAACAAATTCACTAGTAAAACGGCCTTGAGGGTAACATGCACGGATAAAGCAGCGACTGCATCAAATAGAAAAATATAATGTATTTGTTCATTGTTTAATACAGATAGCGATAACAATAGACTGGAAATAGGATAGGTAATTAAAAATAATAATAATGATTGGTATCTTTATTAATAATGATTAACTGCATCCCTAAATACAAGCAACATATAATTGCTGGACCTCTGTAACTATGTGAACTATAGTTTTGTTGATAAAAGACAACTATCGATCTGTCTGTCTAGTCCAGACAAACTTTTCAGCTCGACCCTCCAGTCAGGATCCAAGCTTTAATCCTGCCGTGGCCTTTTGGTGACCTCACGGACTTGTTACTCTAACATTATGAAAATTATAATATTCTTAGGTTACTGATTGGCATGAACTTCTACAGTAGTAGACAGAAATGTTATATATATAAATCTAGTAGGCTACTGTATGTCACCTATAAGTTAGATATGATCACATCTATACAGCCTCTGGATATAACAAGATGTACATAATATTGGACATATGATGTATTTTTGTTAAACTATACATTTAATCAGACATACAATTATTTAAAACCAACTCACATAACATGACAATTGTATGTGTTTATGTATAAGGTGCTTTTCTTTTTTGAATTTGGTCAAAACACTCAAACCAGAAGTTTGAGTTTGTACACTTGAAGGCCAACAACTGAAGGCCATGAAGCATTTAATAAAACAACAGCACAACATATTTCTTATTTTTTCGTGTTGCTATTTCATGTCTTAGTGCACTGAGGACAGTTTCCCATGTCAAATATTTTTCCTCTCTTCAATTCTCTTTGTTTTGATTAATGATGCATGTCCGAATGAGCAGGAGGGAGAAAAAACCTAAACGTTACAAAAACAAAGACTCAAAGAGCAGGAAGAAATGATCTTATGTTCTACATAATAATAGGAATAGTTCACCAAAAAATGGATGAATGGTTCGTAGTCCAACAAAAACTTTTTATGAGAGTCAATAGCTTCCAACACAAAAACGTCCATAAAACTACACAAAACCCCTCTAATATTCCTCCTTCCTGCTCGTCCGCTGCAATCCAAGTGTCCTGAAGGGATATAGTCCAGAGTTTACTCGAAATAACGTCATTTAGGACATTTTTACAGCCGAGAGAGTCCACCTGGGCGCACTCCGCGTAGTCAAGTACGACTGAGTATGTGGGGGCCTTTAGGCTGTAAAAATGTCCTAAATGACATTGTTTCGAGTGAGCTTTGGACTATCTCCCTTCAGGACACTTGGATTGCAGTGGACGAGCAGTATCGAGGAATATTAAATAGTTTTTGTGTAGTTTTATGGACATTTTTGTGTCAGGCGCTATTACTCTAATATAAAGTTTCCGTTGGACTACGAACTGGCCTCCCGGGTCTCCAGATGCACTTCGAGGAACAAAAAACTACTCCGGAGTATTCATCAGCATGAGGGTGAGTCACTAATGACTGAATTTCATTTTTTGGTGAACTATTCCTTTAAACAGGAATACATGTGCTCAACATGTGCTGAGGCTAAAAGTCCTCGCTGCAGGCAGCCCTTTACTGCATGTCATTCCCCCTCTCTCTGCCTCCCCGTTTCTTGTCTCTCTCAACTGTACTAGCTGAAAGAGCCAAAAACATATACTTTAAAATAAATAAATAAATAATACATATGATATGATATAATTAATTGAAGAATTTGTTTTTTTGCCTTTAGCTCTGAGTCAATAGCAAAAGTTGATTTAAAAAAAAGCACATTCCTCTAACGTTAGCAGCATCCTGCCAAACACTGAGGGGTTGTTGAGTCGATCTCCTGGAGTGACACCGTGGGCAGAGCAGTGGAGTCACTGTGATTATCACCGTCTGCTCCTTCACTGAGACACAAACACCCTGCTGAGTGACTGGGGAAAGAGTCTGAAAGTTGCTTCAAACCACCCACCCACCCAGGAAAACACCATGCAGCCTCCACACTTTACTTTGATTGGTCCTTTGAGAACAAATACCAAACTACTGAGGTACAAAAACCTCCGACTTACTTCCAACAACAACATCCATAAAATAAAAGGCAAAAATTAATCTCAGAGGTAACAAGAATTCAGAAACGGTGGAGAAGTAGGAATAAATTGATGTTTCTTACTAACTTTTAATATTTCTATCATATCACAGTTGTTTCCTTTAACATATTGTGAAAACTTTTCGAGGATGACACATTTTCAATTATTAGCCTACAAGTTTAGCCTCAGTATTTTCATTCAATATCATTTATGTTGCCTGAAGAGATTGAGAGTGGATGTGTAAAAAGCACAACAGCTTGAATAAATAAATACATTTCCAATATGAAAGAAAAATTGGCCTGTTGTGAAGATTTGAAACGCCACTTTGTGAATCCACAACAATAAAAAGGAAACTTAAGAGAAAAACCAATTGAAACAACTATTTATTCCTGGGTTTTTATATAGAATAACTATGTATGTAGCTCAGCATGACAGACATTTATGACTGTGGCTAATAACAAACAAACACAAAGAGCGCAAAGCCGATCCAGCGAGCAGATCTGTGGCAATAAAGTGAAATAAAAATCAACCTACTTCTCAGTCCGAACATATATAGCTTGAGGTATCAGCTGCTGACTGTGATCGTGACGTACAGTATACGAGGAGAGCGGGGTAAGATGAGCTACTTCCTGCTAGAGGCGTCTTCAAAGCAAAGAGGGCATAGTCATGTAACACACACACACACCATAACAGGAGGTCATACACAACTGAACTTCCTCAGATTAGAGATTTGAGACACGGTGTCCTACTAGTTAAACAAAAATACTGTTCTCAAATCTTAAGTATTTAAAGTGTTTGTGAGTGACTGTAAAGAAGCCACAGTCACAGTTTGCAGTAAAGTCCTTGTAACTGCCATGAGGAGAAACATGAAATTACTCTGCATGTCATATTTTCAGTCCGGATGATCGGACATTACATTTCCACTCATTTTTTTTTTACTGCATTTTTAACTTTTATCACACACACAATGTAGGAAGTTCACGTCTCTCCTGTCTCACTCCTCTCCACACAAATGGAGCAGTAAAGCCTCTGAGAGGGATTTACGGTGCTGGAAATTTATCCAACTCTGTTTTAAGTTAATTCCCCGTTTTAGTGACAGCGAGGCACAATACCAAAATGTGACAGTCGATTTTGGTTGATTTAGTCCCGTAGGTCTGAAGACACCTTCAGTTTTCAATTTAGTTCTAAATTTTGTAGCACCAAATCGTATTACATGATATCCCAAGGCGCTTTACAGAAGCAAACAGAAGAAGATAAAGGTCAAGACTGTATTATGGAGAGAAACGTGACTGTTCCCACAAAGAGCAAGGTTAAACTCCAACTCCCATTTAACAGGAAGAAACCACCAGCAGATGCTCAGGGTGCGTAATGAGAAACTTTATACTCAACAAGTCGAGGCTTTACAGGGTTAAAACCTACGAACACTTTGTTATACTGTCAGTTTATTCTGGTCCTGCTCTGATTTGATAAAATCCTTTGACTCTGTGCTGAAGTGACGGCAGAGAAGACCTGAAAACGAGACTAATTCACGTGGCTGAAACACGTCGACACTCGGGAGAGGAGGAAGATTTATGGACGACTGAACAATGATCTGACAGGACTGCGCGGGAGGGAGCGAGGCGTGGAGACGTGTGTCAGGATCTAAATACATGGCTGGGAATCTTTGGAAGTCTCACTATTTCATCCCGAACTCGATTTTTGATTCGCTGAACATTTTGATTATATAGAAAGACTCTTAGCTATTCTTAGGCACGTAGCTACTCCATTACTACATAGTGTGTGAACCAAAAAATGGAAAAATGCCCGTGCACAGCGACAGTAGAGATGCCGGTAGTGTGGGTAAGTGATAAGCTACCCTTCAGCCATGATGAATATTATCATGTATTATTATAAAAAAAAAATAATAAAGTTGTTGAATGCACTTGAATATATGTGATTAATCCATTTATATGGTATAATATTTAAAAAAATAACTACTCAGACATTGATATTTGATTGTTAATTCTTTCCTCCGTGTTCCATTATTTATGTAAATTGACTGAGTACCGTTTCCTTTAAAAACCTCTGACTTCCTGGGCTCAGTATGAGCCTGAAGAAGCCACAAGCGAAACGCGTTGCTCTGAAATAAATTTAGAAAAGATCCTCACAATCCAGTTCAGTGTGCGGTAGTTTGTGGTTCTCTTAGACAGTGTTTGTCACAAATCATAGTGCACGGAAACACAACATGTGTATGGCCCTTCAGCTACACGGTTACAGCTCCACTCAGACTCAACTCGATGCAGTTTTTGTCATTTTCCATTACAACTGAGTACTTCATAGTACCTCCTCAACGTGAATGGGGTCATCATACTGTAGCACGTCTCTGCCCCGCTGATCTCAAAACAACATGCACCGATAATTAAAGGGATACTTCACCCAAAATCGATAATTCACCAATCATCTACTCACCGTCATGCCAAGGAAGGGTTTGGAGAACTTTCGGAGTCATCAAAACGGATTTTCATATAATGGCGGTGGATAGAGTTCACTTTTGATTCGTCCAAAAAAAAAAGTTTACGTCATACATCCAACGGTTTACCACGACGAACGAACATCTTGCGCATGTGCACAAACATCAACAGAGCCACTGGGAGCTACTGCTACAACAAGGATAAAAACAGAGATCACATAATTTTTTCCCGAACAACTTTTTCATGTGGCGGCTTCAGGACACTTGGGTCAGTACAGACGAGCAGTATAGAGGTATCTGGATGTTTCATAGTGTGTGTTTTGGACGATTCAAAAGTGAACTCTATCCGCCACCATTATATGAAAACCCGTTGCCAGCCGGACCCCCCCTGGAACTCCTAAAGCGTTTTGATGACTCTGAATGTTCTCCAAACCCTTCCTTGGCATGACGGTACGTCTTCTGGATGTGTTCACTCAAGAATAATTTTTTTTCTAAACAGACATGGTCATGAAACAAGACAGGTGAGAAGGGGTCATGTTATGATTCCTAGAAGAAGAACTAATGCCATGAAAAAAACAGTCATATTTAGAACCATTTCTGGGTGGGATAAATTGCCATTAATTACAACTCAAGCAACAAGTTAAGAACGTTTTAAAAAACAGCTAAAAAGGTTATTCTTGGGTAAAGGCCTGAAAACTCGTACAACTTATACAGTATGTGTGGGTGTGAGTGTGTGAGCATGTGTAGTTGGGAAATTAGTGTTGAAACTGTACTCATGTATGTATTCATGTAAAATATTATTGTTATTTGGATTTATATGCATGTTTTAACACGGACCCCAGGAAGAGTAGCTGTTGCAGGAGTTACAGCTAATGGGGATCCAAATATACAAATAAACGTTGAGTAGAAAATTGGTGAATTATCAATTTTGGGTGAAGTATCCCTTTAACTGACTATAGGGATTTTATGGTAGTAGGCGAATTTACCAAAATGTTGAACTATCCCCTCGCTTGAAAGCAGTACAAATCAGTGGGCGCTGTTGCTGGTGTGTATTTAAAAATAGCGTGTTTGATTGTTGTTGTACTGGCTCAGCTCAGCTTGGAACCCCACTAGAGGCGATACCAAAAAAAGTACCAGGTACCAGGTAGCAAAAAAACAAAAAACGAGTAGAGTCGAGTCGACCTGCGTAGTGCCAGCGGAAAAGGGCCAATAAAAAATATCTTCATCCTACTGAGGCAGTTGTTTTGTGCTGTGAAGTGTTTGAAGTGGAACCACAAGAGCTCTCCTCCTGAGGATGTGGTGGTGAACTGACGCTTTCACTTCAGTTTATAAATATGTTAACTATGTTGTTGGTGAAACTGAGCATTAGGCCTCTTCAAAAGGTTATGTTTTTGCAGAAAGGACACAACTGAAAGTTAATCTAATGAGAATACAAATCAACCTTGACCTGATTGTTGTGTGTTCAGACTGAACGAGGAGCTGAGTTTCTTTCCTTTTTTTTCTGTCTGTCTGTGGACACAAATTTGATGCTGGATAGTTTTTGCAGAGGCTGTTTGAGGGGCAGATTCAGAGATGTATATTTAAATCAGTTTCCTTCTGCTGCTTTTCCTCAGATGCTCTCGTTCCTGCTTCTCTTTGTACATTCATTAAATGAAATCATCCATGGTTGATGTTTTTTCACAACTGATCTGCCAGATATATTTTGTTAAGTGAGAATTGTTCTCCCGGTTGGTGTCGTTAGATTTTAACTTCTCTCTTAGTTTCTGGTGCATTTGTAAACAGCGTGTTTTAGAGTTTAACTTGTTATCATCATAGAAAATGACAAAATACTTTCCAGAGTTGACATAAATCTGTGATCAGTGTTGAATCTTGTTGGTTTTGCCACAAGATATCAGTGAGGAAGAGTTGTTAACTTATGACAGAAGCATCAACATCTAATGAAGCCGACATACCAAACGCTGCACTTCTTCTAAAGGCCACCAAATCATTAACTCAGTGTGTTTCCATGCACGGCTAAATCCAGCTCTGCTCATAGCTCGATCTGAGCGTCTCGTTGCAGTTCTGTCCTTGTCCCAGTTTACATGCAACGGGGAAAATATATACAGTACAAATACAAAGGCTTCCCTTTTTTCACTGTATGAAATGCCCAGACGCAGCTTCTATGCTACATGTACACTTTGTGCCGTCTCTACTGTTGTAAAACATGTGAATATCATGCATTGTCCAGTTTCAGTCTGATCAATGCGAATACATGCAGAAGAACCGGTTTCCAAACGCATTATCTGGGTGTTTTACTCAGATTTGGACAAGTCTGGTATTAGCTGGACTATTGCGTTTTCAGTACATGCACTTCAGTTGTCCAGTTATAGTCAGATTATATTCAGTTATTTCAACTGTCATGTAAACGTACTGAGTGATTCGAGGCTTTACGATGAGATGAGAATAGGACATGTTGTGTGTCTGTAACTACTGTAGAGTGTGTGGACTGAACCAGTTAGCTCGTACACACAGCCCCGTCCTAAAGTAAACACTATCCCGACGAGGATGGGATTCGAACCCACGCGTGCAGAGCACAATGGATTAGCAGTCCATCGCCTTAACCACTCGGCCACCTCGTCTCCCTCTGCGCTCACATAAAGGAGAAATTTGATGTGTGTGGTGAATCTGGAGCTAAATTTAGACATTAAATCTGGAAAATGGACAGTGAAATTCTCGGTTATAAGAATTGTTGCACATTCATTTCCTGTTAATCAGCTAATCAACTCATCATTCAAGTAGGAGATAGTACCACACTGGCAAATCTCAGGAGTCAAGCTGTGTACGTGTGGTGTGCAAGAGACCCGGACTGGATTTTGTCTGAAGTGAAGTTAAAGCGCTGACTCACAGCTTTAATATGAAACAGTTTGAAAACCATGATGATAATGATTATGTGTTAAACTTAATGGAGCTCCGACTCCGCGGGGGAGCGCTGCATCTGTGATTTACCAGCTTAAAACAAGGACAAAAACATTTCACATTCAGCAGCAGCAGACTGAGCTCCTTCACTGTCTTAAAGTTCAACAGTTCAAGTTACACGTTGTTTTTCTTTTTATTTGGTGTTCACTTTTTATTTCTAAAGACAGGATTTGTTTGTCTTTTTCCTTTCATTTCCCTATTTCCCATATTAGCATATATATTATTCTAGTCTTTTATGTGTTCCAGAGCATGACTGTGGATATAAGGTGCACATTACGGTGCACAGAGGGTTCACAGCAAACTTACTTGACTTTCCTGAGAAGGTTTAAGTTTGGCTTACAGTACATTTCCAATTTGGATTTCAGGGCTGATGTCTAATCTCCATATACATTAATACAACGTACGTTTGTTAAATAGCTGTTTTAGAAAAACCCTGGGGATTAAAAGATTTAATTATGTCCGTTTATCTCAGGAAAATACACGATAGGCTACATAACACTGTACAATGCATAATACAAAGAGGGTGATAACATTGAATATATGAATATATGTGATGCTGGTAACATACATATTTAATTGCATTTTAATTATCAAATAATACGGTATATTGGCCAATTGGGATTTCCTCCCTGCAGTCACAAATCTGTCTTGTTGTTTTTCCCATCATTGCTTGGCTATTTGTTATTCAATGCAAATCATCTACAGGCAGCAATAAATCTGATTCCTATGGTTAAACACAGTCCCAAGGTTGTTTCCATTGCGCCTGGAGTAGTACTGTTTCCTTTCGATCAAACTTTATTCAAACTTTAAGATAATACGCCTGGAGAGCCGGGCTTCAAAGCGTCGCTTTAGTCGTGGCAGCTTCAAAAAGTAAGATATTCATTTATATGTAGCAACCTTTTAGACACAGAGGTAATTAAAGACATAAAAGACACAAGGTAGGAAACACAAGTGAAGAAGTTCAACACAGAGAACAAACGTCAAAGGAGGAAAAACAAAGAAAGATAATTTGTTATTCTTAAGAAAATTTGAAAGACAAACTATAAAAACTATACAACAAAGACCTTCCTTTTATAGTTCAGAGGAGACTTGTCCATGAAAACTGCATAAAGCCAGCTGACCGGTGTAAACCCCCCTCTAGGTGGCCCCGTCAACACATCAGAAGTCTCAAATCCCTGTTTGCTTGTCTGTCCCTGTGTATTTCTGTCTTCTGTCTTCTCCAATCCACAAAGGGCCACAAAAGAGCCGAGTCTGACATTTAGAAAACAACAAAGACAGGTGAACCCATGTACAGAACACATGTTGTGGTATTCAGTAAGAAGCGCCAGTACACAGCTGTCCAATAATCACAAATACCAAAACTCCGCGACTGAGAGGTCTGCTGATGGCGATAAATCTCGTTATGTCACATTAGTTTTGTCTGCTCCGTACGTGAGCTAAAGAAATAACTGTTGACATTGACATTGGTCCTTAACGTGCACAAAAATGTGAAGCTCTATAATTCCACAAGTGGGAACAAATCTGCTGCTGAAGATCATGTGATATGATTGAAAGCTCCATGTGGTGAGATTACTTGGTCGAAGAAAAGGCGCTTTGTTGCTCTCCCTCTGTGGTTTTATGTTTGTGTTTGGTTTACACAACGAAAAGCTAAAAGATTAAGTCAACAAAACCGACATTTTCAGGCAGAGACGGAGCCGACACCTTCAACTAATCCAAGAACTGTTCAGAAAGGATGAGGAAGTGAGTGGGAGTGGGCTGCTGTGTTGAGACTCTTTATCCATGCACTATGTTTTATTTTGTTTCATTTTTTTTTTTTTTTTCGAGCACTTGTCTCCAAGGTCAAGACTGAACCTTCGGGCTTAATTGTCAATTTGCAATTTTATTTGGATAAATCAAAATCGTGAAGCACATATTTGCCTGCAGTGGCTTTACAGTCTGTTCAGCCTTTGATAAACTCTCCCTGTTGCAGGTTTGACCTCTTTGTGAAAGCACCGTGTGGAATCGCTTTGCAAGTCTACTGTAATTAATTCTTTTAAATTTCCCTTATTGTAGATGCAGACGCTGACAAGCCCTGAGACTTTTTTTTAATTATATTTAAGCGCTGTAATTCACTGAAGAAGGTCATTCAAAACATTGTTTGAAGTGTCTATCAAAAAGAGTCTCAACACTCTTAAAGCACTGATTTTGATATTCAAAGTTCAATTATTATATCTAATACAAACAAGATGAAAAGGGCTCGATTGACTGCTATTTGTGCAATTTCAAAAAGACCAAAAATGGCGCCCCACCAGGTGGTGTTCACTGATTCTTACAACAAAACAAGAAAAACAAAGAGTCTGGGACATTACACCTGGATCCAGCTGTGTAGATTTGATCTGACAACAACATGAAAGTCATCTGCGGTGGAGGCTCTTTATTTTGTTGTTGTGTGTTGCTACTATTTTAGTTGATCACAAGCCGAACAATTGTAGTAGAAAGTAGTAGCAGAAAAATTAAAAAGAGACTTCTGGCAAATATTAAAGGGACAACGAGGACTTTCAGAAAGCAACGTTTTTTCACACTACATTGCCCATGAGCCTCCGCGTGCACAGTGAAATTCTTGGACTGGCGCAAGACGGACGAAACATTTGCCAAGAATGTTTTCATTAATCAACAATGAAAGTCGGAGGTTCGAAGACGATCAGATACCGTCGTAGTTCCGACCATAAACGATGCCAACTAGCGATCTGGTGCTGTTATTCCCATGACCCGCCGGGCAGCGTCCGGGAAACCGAAACTAGGAAATGCTGGGCGAGTTGACCACTAAATAATAATATCAAGATAACTATAAAGACAAAACGACATATTTATCGAAAATGGATCCATTAACAAGTGTGTAACGTAGATTCATCTACATTAATATGAGACTTTGGGCCCTAGTTTCTTAGACCGAGCGAAGTCTAAGCTCAGCGCAGCTTCGCCACGCCAACGGGGCTGGACCAGGTCCATTTCGCAAGATTCGTGGGCCGCGCAGTCAGACTTAGACCAGCGTAAACCCTCCCCTCGTCCCTCCCACCGGCGCAAACGGCGAAGAGGGAGGAGAGAGGGCGGGAGGGAGACAGGAGGAGGAGAGAAAGGCGTGGAGTGGGTTTGACACAGCCGAGTCAGATCTTCACCAATCAAATGAGCTCCTCTCCTCACCTTTAACTGCGCGGAGGGCGATGCGCGCTGCAAGTTTGTCATTTTATACTTGGACATGGACGGAGGAGACAGCGACGCCAGAGGCCGAACCTCTCCCAGGAGGAAACAGCTGTTTCCCCGGAGGTCCGAGCTCAGAGTGACCAATAATGAGTTTACTAATAATAATACAAATATCCGTATCAGGTTTGATCTGATACACTGAGAACCCCTGCCCAATGAAAGAAACAACAACTAATAAACTAATAAAGAAACTCACATTTATTCAAACCCTGTAAGCAAGATGAGAGGTATAATACAACATAAACAAACACCATGCGTAACGGATGAAATCAGCGCTCTCTCTCTCTCTCTCTCTCTCTCTCTCTCTCTGTCCTCCTCTCTCTCTCTGTCCGTCTCTTTTTTTCTCTCTTTTTTTCTGTGATAGAGATGCTGAGTATAGGCTATATACTGACTATCTGATACCGAGGCTGTGGTGGTGGACTAAGAGAGATGAAGATTTGTGTTTTGTTTTTCATTACGGCTGCCTGATGCGCTAATGAATTAATAAGTAAATAAATAAATAAATAAATAAATAAAGCGATCATCACAAGGGCAGAGTGGTATCTCAACACGGCAGCGACATGCAGTCATCCACCCTCAGTCCTGCTTTTGGGACATCCACAGCTGCTTTTCAGTGCCAGTTCGTCCCTGCTGTGTTAATTCAGGTGGAGTTTCCATTACGCGTGCCACAGCCTTTGATCTCTGCTTTGATCTGACGTCAGATGTGACGGGACAATCTATATAGATATAAATTCACGTGTTGATTCCGTTAGTTGCATTAAATAGTGGTTATTGTGGATATTTATTGCATTGAAATGTGTCTGGAACTGTGGAGATCTGCCTGTGAGGTCTTGGTGACGTGTGTGCACTGCAGGTCAGTCAGCCAAACTTCCACTGCACCTGCTGCGCTTCGCCCTGCGCTGAGAATAGACCTGGTTGGAGGTGGCGAGCTTTCAGCGCAACCTCGGCGAGACATTTTCGCACAAAACTTCCACTGCACCAAGCTGAATCTGTGACGCCTCCCCCTGCTGCGCGGCCACGCCTATCTCAGCGCAGCGCGATCTACAAATCTCCCAATCTGACTTTGCGCTCGGCTGCGCTGGTCGAAACTTGCATTAGACCGGCTGCGTTACCTTGCGCCACCTGCGCTGCGCCAGCAAACTAGGGCCCTTTGTTATAACCAAAAGCAAACTCCTCGGGGTCTCTTTACCACTTTTTTTGTTGCTTGGCGACATCTAGTGGTTGTAGTGATTATGGCAGATGCAAAGAGAAAAGTGCAGCGACATAGTATAAAGACCGGATGGATGTGTCAACAAAACAGGAAACAGGAATGACACAGGTGAGCTGTGTTCGATTCCAGTGTAAAGTAGAGCAACTTACTGTATGTTGTTTCTCTAAACTGTTATTATTGTATTAACATAACAACAAAGATTGTCTAGTATGGAGGAAGCACTTAAATGAACCCAAATCCCAATCTCTTCCAAAGCCATACCAGACTGTGGATGTTTATTATAGATCAAATTTAGTATACGCCGCTCTTGGTATAGTCTGTGTTCCAGAGACACCCCTACGGATAATGACACAGTCAACCAAGGCAGATTAACCACTAATCATTAGTTGCAGCCCTGCATTGATCACTGGAAGGATGCTGCATGTGAATGTAGCCGATGTCAATCTGGCTCTCTGCGTTGTGTTTTGGTATGGACTGCAAACCGTTGTGCCAAGAGGTCAATGGCCGCTTGGCAGTGAGGTTTGCGTGTCCTTTATGTGCAACATTTGACCTCTATACTAAAATCTATTGAGAGGATTCAGGTGTAAGGCAGAGCCAACAGGATTTGACTCAACATTAACATTCAAAACACAGATAATTAGTAAAAACAGCAGCAAACTGAGCAGAACACAAGCAGTGAAAGGTCAGTGAAGAACTGTCAAGGTAATTAAAGAAGCAGAGAAAAAAAATCAACAAACTGTTAGAAGCTATGTGTCTTTTTTTCGTTCACTCTGAGGAGCTGTCTATTTACCGTCTCCATTAAACAACACTAAAGGAGCAAGAAAACCACCAACCTGCCTGCCTGCATCCTCTTTTCTTCACATTTTGTATTCAGATCCATGAAGAAAGTTGGAAAACTCAACCTTCCTCAGCTGTGCCTGTAGGCGTAGTATCACATCCTTTACTTCAAACAACACAAAACAAAACATCCCCTGAATGTAAATGCATTATGTTCTCAACAAAGAACTGCTGGTAACAATTAAATACCAGAGCTGACAGAAATCACTGTTTTTGACTTTCAGCTTCTTAATTGCAGAGCATAAATCCCGCTTCTGGCGCAACAGTTTCATAAGTAGACACTTGACTCAACTCCTTAGGGGGCGAGCTGCTCTGAGAGCTTGTCTAAGAAGCTGTTCACTTGTTCCGCTCCCTTTGTGAAATTACACAAACCTAAAAGTAGCAGGACCCAGACCTCCATCTGCACTTCGGCCTCAATTGCCCTCTTACACTTTTGTTCTAGATGTCACCAAAGCAAAGCAAAGTAAAGTGAACTTCTTCAAACAAAGTCTAGAGTTAATACTGTTACACAACTGTTATGCTTTCCTAATAGTTTTACTGTAGAAAGTGTTAAATGTTGTATTACATTCTCTTTCTGTCAGCATAACAATATTGTCGCGGTAAATCAAATTTTTTTGGCAGGAGAACCGCTGCAACTCAGCTGTTCACATTCATATTCTCAGATTCAATTAGCCTACAAACACAAAGTTCTCGGTGGGTTTTGAAGCTGTTGTCTCTTCTGAAAAGTTATTAAGCAAAAAGAAAGTCAATAACAACCTTGTACGTGGACTTCGGGCCATGTTTTGCTAAAGTCATTCTGATGAAATTATAGGTTTATACGAAGATGCACATTTTTTCCCCCCTCAAATCAATTCTGTTGCAGAGGTAACAAACTAGATGGTTCACATCACAAGTTCAATTTCAACAAATCATTTACGGAAAAGAGATGCCAATGTTAAACGCTGTTGCTCTGGAGCACTGAAAACTTATTTTTTTGCTGTCAAATTATTGTTACTTGCAACATCTGTGTTTTCATGGATAAGGCATAAAGAGAACCAATGATTCCTTCAAACAAAACATTTACAACAGCAGATGTGTTTTTTTTTTTTTTCCAATCTGGCCCCACCGTCAGCAGGAAAATATCATTGTCTGTGTGTTTTACAAAACTGAGACAAATCATTGGGGAACAAACTGTTATGGTGTGAAAACACTATGATTAGGGTTTGGTCAGGTTCAGGCACAAAACACATTTGGTTATGTTTCGGGAAAACCTCCTAGTAAAAATGGTAAAAATGACTTCTTCTGTTGCAAGGTCAGGGGCTTTCACGGCTACAATAACATTACTTTTAAATGATGAATCCTCCTCCTGACATAGGAGGATGGAGTGAGGAGACAAGGATAGAAGGTACGTTTCTGTAAGTGAGTTCATTGAGCACTGCTGTGTACAAGTTCTCCTACATTAACCACATTTATGGTTGGTAAGATGGTTAAGTAGTTGAGTGGTTACAGTGCTGGCCTGTCAAACCATTGAGCTTTACACATATAGGTTCAAATCCCATAAAGTTCACTTTAATTTGCCATGTTTAGATGTCCACGTGCCAACTGGTTCAATCAGGACAACACAACATACACTACTCACAAAAAGTTAAGGATATTTGACTATAAAAAGTTCATGCTACAGTGATATTCTATCATGAAAGCCTTTTAAGTAGAAGGATGCAGTGGTCATTTCTTTATCTCAAACAAAAGCTAACAACAGTGGTGGCTATAGCACAACAAAAATCTCAATGTCTCAATAACTTGATCAGTTTGATCAAAGTATTGTCTTGGTCTCATGATGTATGTCAAAATGTGAAGAGAGAGAAGAGGACTGTATACAAATTGTCATTGAACCAGAATATTCAGTGGTTCAATGACAACTGAAGCATTCAAAAGTTTAGAGAAGTCTAAATGAAGTTCACCTGTAAAGGTTATAGTGTATTTTAGGTGCATTCTGAAATTTCATCCAAAAGCCAAACATCCCTAACTTTTTGTGAGTAGCCTAGTTTATGTTCTCTTTTGAAAGCTGCTTGAGGAACCTGAAAGTAAAGGTTGGAAATGGAAGGGCCCATTTCTATTGATCTAATTCTCCAGGTTTTAGGAGTAAGAACCAAATCCTGGTCCTGTACGTTGCTGCATCAATGTGATCAACGTGGTAGGATACTAGTTTCTACTACTGTAGCATCACATTTCTGATTGATCACATGACCACACTGGTACAGGATGAGGTGGCCGAGTGGTTAAGGCGATGGATTGCTAATCCATTGTGCTCTGCACGCGTGGGTTCGAATCCCATCCTCGTCGTAACGTCTTCCATTATGACAACTCACTGTCCATTAAGATCGATGTCCATCACTATTGTTCTCTACCTCGTCAACATCAAGTATCATGGATTATCTGCAGATCGATGGATGTACTCTACACACGTTGGTTCAATTCCCATTGAGTTTATTTCAGTGTGCCATGAATTTATGTCAATATGCCAATGTCATTATAACAACTCTCTCTGGAACGGGGTCATTTATGAATGTTCTCCTCAGTGATTGACAATGAAACTTATTGAGAAAGAACCTGGTAAAATCAATGTCTTCCAGTTCTTCACAGGGAACTGAACGTACTGTATTTCCGCTTGATGAGCGTTGTTGTGAATCATTCATTCTGGCGTTTGTGAACGGCGCTCTCTCTCAGTATAACTTCATTTAAGAGTGTGTCAGATTTCCAAAGAGCCTTCCAAGTGAAACCCCAGCTAAAACACACCGTAAACAGGCCTTCATGTAACGGAAACCCTAACCCTAACCCTAACCCTACTAGCCACCACAGTGTTGCACCGCTAATGTAAACCCTGCTTGGATAAGGATTCAAAATTGGATACGAAGATGAAAGCTGACATACAGTTTCCGTGTTAAAACTGATAAAATAATTGCTGTCTGTGGTTTATATGGGCTGTGGCAATATTTTTTTTTGCTTTTTTTCTAACCCTAACCCTAACCCTAGCTCGCAGCGACGTATTGAAAAAATAAAAGAACTATGAACTAGTTCAATTTTTGGAGGCGTGAACTGAACTTTCAACTAGTTCATGTAGGAATTGAACTTTCCCAACACTGTCCAACACTCTCCAGTGAACTTTAGCTTCTGTTTGTGAAGATGAGGTATTGTGTGGAAGGCAGTGAATCTCTCTACAACAGCCCAGTGGACAAAACAAGTGTTTTAACTCAGATACTTGTGAGACAATGAAATCAAGGCAGACCAGATTGAGTTTCAGTCCGGCTGCCTCCTTCAGGCCAAGTGCGTGGACAGCCCATGTGTCTTTATTAAAGACTTTCTCCCCTAAATTGCTCACAGACCAATAAATGGTACCTGAGAAATCAAACCGTCCTCCTCCATCAAAAACGACTGTGTCTGTTTCTTCTTGAAGTCTTTGTTCCCCACCAGTAAGATTGCACTGTTTCTTTTCCAGATCCCTTTTCAGTTTTTAACCTGATGCTGCCTGAAATGAGTAGCCTACATTTGCTTCCAGCATTGCGGCTGGAAAGTTTTAAAAAATGAGCACTAACTCCACACTGCTACCAAACGAGTCTATTACCGCGCTCGGCTCTACTCTGCCTCACACGTCTCTGTCGGTGAAAGTCAGTCATTTCGGGTGCAGCTGAGGTAAAATGAGAGTCTGGATCATCAAACCCTCTCATCCGTTGCTCAAACTGCCACCCTGGTCTGATTTTCAAAAGCTTTGACCTCTCTCGCTCCGGCATTTCTTCTAACACAGAATGAAATTAAGAAAAGCCGTAAAAACCTCACAGAGCAGTGGAGGTTCATTTAAGAACCTGGAGCTATGTGGGGTGAATAAAAAGTGAAATCCACTGAACCTACTGTATGAATCACCCATCATCCATTATCCTCTAACGCAAGCTGAGCTAATAAAAAACTAACATGTAGTTCAGTTCTTGCCTGAAAGACTGAGTTTCATAATGCAGCGTTCTTTTAGAGCAAACTTTCTCATGATTAAAGGTGTTCAGAAAAGAAAATTGAATTTGATTCCACTATGGGTCTTAAAATTAGTGTAATAACTCATCTATCAATTGATGTAGCCCAAACTTTGTGCAAAATAACTATTTTTGAGTAAATCCATGGTGAAAGTGGGGTAGTTTTCTTTTTGCATTGGATAACGT
The DNA here is from genome assembly GCF_905171665.1 of Trachurus trachurus. Taxonomy (NCBI): domain Eukaryota; kingdom Metazoa; phylum Chordata; class Actinopteri; order Carangiformes; family Carangidae; genus Trachurus; species Trachurus trachurus. Next base: position 8,843,340 of record NC_139895.1, on the reverse strand, counting down.
TGCTCACGATTCATCAGCCACTGCTATTGGATCTGTCATCCGTCAATCAAACGTCTGAGAAAAACGAGGAGACTCGTCCACCACCACCGACACAAACTCTCCTCCGTCCCTACTCCACTCTCCTCCTCCAGGTCCCTGCGCTCCATCACTTAGCCTAGCAAGCTAAGTTAGCAAGCTATCCATGAGTTTCAAATGTAGTCCTGCACCTGCCACGTTGGGGACCAGTTGTGTTTCTGATTGGCGTAGAACTAATTAATTCCTTTGAAACACCTGTGGGTCCCCAACATGGCAGGTGTAGGAATACATTTGAAACTCATGGATAACGTAGCAGGCCTACTAGCTAACAGTTAGCTACATTAGCTAAACACACTCGCACACACACCGAGCTCAGTCCCGCCCCAAACATTGAATATCCCGCCCGCTTCATAACGACCAATCAAATTTGTTTTCCTTACTCTGGTAAACTCTTGGAAACAGGACAAACGGCCATTTCTGAACACCTTTAAAGCTTTTACTTGCATTAGCCTAGATTAGCCTATTTACTAACCGTAATCAAAGTTTTACTCATCTGATGCTGTCTGCTAGACACTCCACCACAGTCAGATGGATTACTATGAAATACAAATAGGCTAATCTTTTAACTGATAATATCATGTTTTTTTCCACTCTGGTGACTAATTCTCATGGACACTGTATCTCAGGAAAGCTTTGACAGAGCTCAAGGATGAACTAATTAGATTTTTGGGGGGTCAGACGTCAAATGTCAAGGATTTGGTGACTTCACAAAACAAAAAACAAAACAAATTTGGCCCTGTAAAAACAGATCATGAAGGTCTTGGGACCAAAACGTTTTCTTAATGAATCTATGTGTAAACCGTGTGCAGGAGTATTTTCTGTTTCACTTTGTCAGCATTGGTTTTCTCCTATGCACCTGTCCATTTTAAAAAGGTCAAGGTCACTGTGGCACAAATGGCCACAGTGAGGTGATTATGGTTTTTTAAATACAATAGAGTCATGACAGAGGACAGGAACTGAGGAACCCCTTTATTGGGACAGCAGACAGCGAGTACAAGATGACTCATAAGCTGTTAATCATAAGCTCTCTTTGAACTTCTCTGTGCTTCAGCGCACTGTGCTGTTGTCTAATGTTTGACAAACACTGCAGCAGCTTCTAAAGCTCTGAGCTGAACCACATTCAGCAGCAATACTGCTCAACAACTTTCAATAATAATTTTTGCCTTTGAGGCATCAATTCAAATTTAATTGATCATGGTCATCCAAACAGCCAATGACAAAATTCGTCTATCAGTAAAGCTGTATGACTACAAATTAAAAATCTCATGGACGCTGCATACCAAGTAAATTCAACATGCTTTCTCAATTGCTTTAGGCTATATCTTTACATTAATGAAGGTTAAATTATGTAGGCAAGAACAATGACACATACATATATTGGCTAAATTTAATTGCTCACTTTCATTTCCTATTTAATAAATCAACTCAACTGGCATTTGGGGGTTTTGTGTAAACACAGACTATCACGTGGTTCAGAGGGGATTTATTTGCACATTTCAGACTGTAGTGGCTATTTGTCCTCAGTGTCAATGATTAAAAAAAAACTCAAAAATATCAAAACTATAATAAACAAAATCAAATCAAACGGCCACTGAGACAAACAGAGTAACAGAGTCCATTGTCCAGGCAAAAAATGAAGTTTCTTAGTTTTATTCTCCATTGGCCAGGTGCGCTCCAGCTACCCAGTACCTTCAAAATAAAAGCATGGTTCAAATACCCAAATTAGCTCAATCAATATCATAAGCAAACTAAAGGTGTATTCCCCAAAACGAAACCACAAAAAAAATAACTAACTAATAATCAGTGATTAAATAATAAGTCACAAATAGCTCCGACACAGACAGAGGTGAGGAACAATCCTCAGCAGCGCGTGTTGACGTTTATTCTGATTGTTTACACTAGATAGTAACTGCAGCAGCAGCAGCAGCGGTGCACCACAGTCACATCCATCTGTGACCTGCTGCACTCTCACCATCACGTCAGACTTTTTAAAAGCCGTAGCTACACAGTCTTGACATTTCATAGATGGCAGCTGGAAGAGATCAGAGGGGATATCACTCAACCATTAGCCTGTACATCTCTCTCTCATCCCACCCCTCTCCCCCCCTCACTCCCGACGTCACGCGTCAAATACGGACGGACCAGGCTGCGAGTCGCTCACTCGCGCTCTGAGCGGCTGAGCGCATGAAGCGCTGCACAGCGACGCACATGAACCCGGACTGATACTGTTGTTCACAGTATCACAAACATAGGCTACACACACCTGACTTTTTATTTTTACTCTCCCCAATGCTGGTCTATGTTTTTTCTCTCTCTCTCTCTCTCTCTCTTTGATCTACGTATGCCTTATCCAGAGGAAAGTGGACCGTTTTTACTTTTCTTTTCCTCACAGCAGCACACAGTTCGTCCTCAGCTTGATTTGAAACAAAAGGTAAGAGAAGTTGTTTTACTGGCGTTATTTAATGAGAAAAAAAACTATTTGTGCATGTATGAGAATGTCAGGGATCTCAGGTGTGTCTACGGGTCATTTCTTTTGTTGAAAATAATTTAGAAGAACAAATGTCATCCTTTGATGGAGATCTGAAGTTGGAGACGTGTAGACTTGGTTACGGTGAAGGGTCGTCTGGTGCTTGTTCAGTAGCAGCTGCCGGGGCTCGCAGCTCGCAGCTCTCAGGTCAGTCACAGTGTTTTAGGGTTTCAGAGGGATGAGGGCGCCTTGTCATCCTCTCCATGCTGCCGGGTCTCTCCGCTTTGGTGCACCGACATCCATGTGCACACATGGAGCATCTGTGTCCAGGAGCGGACAGTCATGAGTGCTTTTTTCTTTCTTTCTTTTTTTTTTGCACCACCAGCCTCCTCTTCCTGAAGGCTGCCTCCACTTCAAACTCGCGCACCACGACGCGTAAAGTTGCCAGATATATTTAAAGAAAAACCTGTCGTGCTTTTTGAAGTGGCTGCAAACTGTGCACCGTTGGCACACAATGAGATGTGCATCTTTTTTTTTTTTTTTTTGCTTCGGTTCACACGGGGGAGGCTGCAGCCGGTTTCAATTCGTGTTTGCGTGCGTCTCCCTCGGTGTAGCTGAGGAGGAATCAGGGGCGTAGCTACAGCTGCTGGATGGAGGCTGGATGTGACTGAAAGGAGCCTGGAGGGGGGGCAGGAAATTAATACTGAGACACTCACCTTCTCCAGTGGCCACAGGTCAACTCTTGAGTGAGGTTTTGTTGTGCACGGCAAAGCAAAGAGCAGCACAGCATCTCCAATATGTAATGCAGGATGTTGATAAGGGCATAATGTCCCACTGAGCTCTGTGCACCAGATTTGTGTACTTATTGTTTTATGTCCATGATCTCATTGCTTGTTTGAAAAAAAGAAAACGAAAAAAGGCTGATTAGGTGGAAGTAAAGTGAGAAAATTGGTTTAAACATGAAAATCTTTTGGATTTCTCTGCTTTCTTTCTTTCTTCCTTTTTTGTTATTTTGACGCTGATTTGCACTTTATTTTCCTGGTATTCTTGGTATTTTAAACACTGTTGGCCGGATTACCTCGACAATTCCTGTAAAAATAACTAAACAAAGCTGATGAAATTGATGATTATGATTAATATCTGGTAAATATCAGCATATGCATTTAGCTTTTAGCACACCAGAGCTGCATGCTGCCATAGCGCAAAAGCCAAGTGCTCTTATATGGTTCTCTTTACGATTCTTATTTTTTCATTCCTGAGAAAAATTTCTAGAAGTTTAAATGTTTGAATGATTTACGAAGCAGAAAATGTTCAAATGTGAATATCTGCTGGTGAGAGATGATATGTGCTGTGAGGTTTCTTAGAGGGGATGTTTAAGAGATTTCATGGTATGTATGAACAGTGATGGACAGTGTTTGCCTCCAGCCCTGTTGTCGGTGCTGTAACCTGCCAAACATCAGAGAGACCGTGCGACTGTGCGATGACGTGAGACGTGTGTGGCTGACACAGGGAGATCCTCTGCTGTTGTGTTGTTTTGATTGTTGGTATTACTCAACCCGAGTCAGACGGGAAGTCCCTCAGGGCTGCAGTGACGAACTCGGTCAGATGACTAATAATGAAAGGGGGTGTGCTGGTTGGTTAATGAGGTTAAACAACAAGGTTTAAATCGTTGGGTTGATTAGTTTCAGTTCCTGTACGGTTTGTGGATTCATTAAAAGGAATAATTGGCTTTGATCACGATTTATTATACCTTGTCTTTATTATTATAACACATTTTCTCACATTAAATGTTATGGGAAACAGTGGCTCAGAGCCCAGGATGAATTTCAACAGTAAAATAGACCGCAAAAATGAAATGACCCCCACTTCAAAGAACATTTTATGTTTTCTGTTGAAGCAAAAGTGTCTCATATTTCAAATTAAAATGGATAAAGAGAAATGCCTTTTCATTTTCAAAATATAGCTGCATTTTTTGACTGATAAATAGAACTAATAAGAAATCATCCAAACTGCATTTTCATTTTCTTCTTTAGGTTGCACATTTTATGACATCATTAAAAAGAAAAACCAAACAGGGAATTGCTTTTTTGTTTTCAGGCTCGCCTCGCAAAAAGTTTATCATAATTCAAAATAAATTGGCAATCCCAAGCGGTACAGGAGAGTGACGTCACTATAGCCGACAGCAACAGTGGTAAAGCAGCCAAAAGCTGTTGCAGCACTGTTTATGTATATTACTTTGTCACTTTTTCATATTTTTCATCCTCTGTGGACCAATTAGCTGTTTAATTTTCAGATGGCTTGGTAACCTCTAATAGTGGTGGCTGGCTAACATTTTGACATGGCTCTGTAATGTGACATATGTTGAATCTTTTCATTCATTAGGAGAAACTGAGACAAATCTCACCACAGATCAGATCTGAATCAATGATTTTCTGGATCAATATGTAATTTTCCAGTAGATTACATTGCCACAATAATGTGATCTCCAACATGTGGTGCTCAGTCACGATGCTCCTCCACCATTCCCCCTCCAGACTTGTGCTACAAATGATTCCTACACTGATAAAAAACCATACTATAATGAGTTATAATGCAGTTATAGCACTGTATAACTATAGTTATAAACACTCATAAATGACCATAATGCTTTATAACAATAATCATATCACACTATAAAGCATTTTATCATGATTTATAAGGTCAGGTATTATAATACGTTATAATTGTTAGTAACTCGCTGACAACGCCCACATCGATAATGCATTATAGATGATTTATGAGTGTTTATAATGATAGTTATACACGTTTATAAGCCAATTATATTACATTATAATTATATTTATAATGCATTATCGATAAGCATTATGATCATTTGAGTTATTATAACTATAGTTATACAGTGATATAACTGCATTATAACTCATTATAAGTATGGTTATAATGCATTATAGAGATAGGCGTCAAGTAAAGTGTTACCAAAAATACAGTATAATTTAATCTGGACACTTGATCATACATTATGATGCACTAGGGGTAAAAGTGCTGAAGTTCTGATGCTTTAATTCTAAGCATGAATGATTCAGGCAGGAGGAATTTCTGCATGTCTCCTTCGAAATTTGAATCCTCATAGAGAGGGGAAAAAAGAAAAAAAAGCACCACATCATATTTCATTCTCTGCTGGACACAAATGATTGCCATTAAGAACCACACAGAGTGAAGGTAACTGAACAAAATGGGCCGACACCTGAAAGCAGGGTCTGACATTGTGAAAGAGCTGGAGGTGCCACACTGCAATAATTCCTCCATGGTCAAACAGCTGTAATAAAAAAAAACACCAGCTGTGGGTGAGAAAGGGACGTCCATCAGCTCCACTCTTCGCCATTCACCGAATGTGGTGAATAAAAAATGGATGAGGAGAAAGCAGCTATTTCTAGTTGTTAGCCAGTTATATGACTGATACGATCAATGCACAGATTCCGCCATAATTACTATGCATTCATGCACACGTCCTGCATTAACACAGAAATAGTGCAGTGCATCGCCTCAGGACGCTCGTCACCACCAATCTGGCTCTCCACACCCAGTCTCTCTAAAACTGTAAATTGATGAGTATGTGTGAAACTTTCCATTTGCTAATCATAAAAATGCAGCACAAGCATCTGCAGATAAACTGAAAGTGGCATATTTTAATTATTGAAAGACTTTCTAAAGGCCGTTCAACCAAATAACTTTAAGTAAAAAAAAGAAAAAAGAAAAGAAGTAAGACATCATTCATCATGAAGCACGTTTCCCTCGTAGCAATCCCAAATCAGATGGATCAACAAAGATTAAGGCAAATAACTGGAGTGCAATTCCTCAACTTCACAGTCATTGCAGCCTTAAACTACACTCACTGCCTTGTAAAGACTTTGAAAGACTTTAATAAAAACAGTCAGATAAGTGTATTGTGTCACGTTAGCATAAATAACCCAACATGTTTTGAAAGGTCATGGTGACACTGATCTGTGACCTTTAAAATCTGAGCAGCTCCCATACGCTGAAGTTTCCAAAAGATGTAAAGAAATGTAGGCATTTTCCTTACATCACAGTCACATTCTTCCGGAGTGACCTTTGACTAATCAGGTCCAACACTGAAGAAATTCCCTCAAGGCGTCACCGAGATGCTGCCTTCATGATCATGGCACAGACTGTCAGATGGACAGATGGACATACATCCATATACATATATATGAGCTGCTCGAGAACGTAATGTATTCAACCGCGGCTGTGGCATAGAAACTTCCTGCAGGGGAACATGTGGTCCTATACCATATCCTTGGGGGTTGCACAAATCACATTGTGACCATCCACTGGTCTTCAGTTTTCTTTCCCAGATGACTCATGCATGACCTTTGTCTGGTATTTTTTTGCCCATCTTTGCAGGAAACAGAAAGTGTCAGCATAAAATTGCTTTCTGAACATTAGGCTAATTTAGATCCTTAGTGCAGAGAAGTCAGAAAGCTTTTTGCAAATGCAAATGCAAATGCAAAAAAAACAGGATTGTAAAGCAGCTTTTTGTCAGGGTCCTTGCTTTTGTAGATTTCGCTCCAAGGCCATATAGATTCTATATTATGTCTAGTGGAGTTTCAAATCTTTGAAAGTCTAATTAGCTGGATTTAATTTCACCTCAGTCCTTCTGAAACAGCTTCAATTACTAAAAAATATACTCTCCACCATCAGAACACACCTACGTTGTGATAAATGTCATTCCAACTGCGTCTGGGTTGGGTGAAGATTAAAGAGCTTTCCGAGTCCATTCTTCCTCAGTTCCTTCAATTAGCCCGCTGTGCCCTTTATATGCTCAGTCATGTTTTATTCATATTTATTTTTTATTCAATGATTCACACAGAGAAAAGCATCAGAAAGCCTACAGAGCAATTTTAACCATCTGTGGTCTATCACTGCTGGTGAGCACTGCTGAAACCAAACTGCCTATTTCTTGAGGGATTTCCATTGGCACAGGAAGGACTGTTCAATTATCAACAAGGAAATATTCTACAGCGCAGACCTCAACAAATCCCAGAACACCATGCAGCTTGATGGCAAATTATTGATTTTTCAGACATAATGAGCAGGATTCATAATCACAAAATAGACACTTCATGTGATGCGGATCTGTACTTTACCAAATGATGCGTAGATACTGTAGAGTCACAGCTGTTTATTTGTTGTCGACTAGAGGAGAAGAATCTACTTCAAAAACCCCTTGCCAGCCAAAAAAACAGCTGTTAGTGGCTGAGCTGGAATTAACTATGGCCCATTGTGTTGTTCACTTGTCTAATTTCTCTGGGATGTGTCAGTTTCCCCATAATGGATTGCAGAGAATACTTTGACTTTGTAATTGTTACACAGCCTTTTCAGAATCATGGATAAAACTAAACGTTCACTTTTTAAATCTGAGTCACGATGACGAAAGAAATTGTAGAAACAAGTAGAGTTTGTAAACTTTGAGTGCTGGACAGTGCATACCAAACACTCCAGGGATAAGCAGAAAAACCCAATTAAAACGAGCTTTTGACAAAACTTTGCCATCACTCATTTAATGAATTCTGGTCTATGGAAGCAGGGACATGAATATTTATATAAAAGCAAATGACTACTGGAATTAGTTTGACAGGATCAATAGTTTAACTTGGGGCTACAAAAGATCAATGTGTGAATTTGAATCCTGATGCCAGTGCATCACCATTTCAAAAGTTCAAGGTGACAAAGTGACACAGCAGTACAGTGTATTGGTATTTGACTTTAAAAGTAGCAAACATTTGACATCAAAATGTCATCTTCTGTAGTAGTTCATTTTAGGGTTTCAACCAAATTTGAAACTATTTGTTTAACTATCAGAAATCCCCTTGTTCTCACTTCTTACACTGCAAAAACTCAAAACCTTACCAAGAATAGTTGTCTTATTCCTAGTCAAAATGTCACTTCTAGTCAAAACAAATGAAATTATACTCAAAATAAGACTCGTTACATAAAAATGAGCTTGTATTTCGACACTTTTAACTTCTTTCAAGCATATTTTCACTTGAAATAAGTAGAAAGATCTAAAAGTAGAGCAAGTTTTTCTTTCTTATTACAAGGACAAATAACTTGCTTTCACTGGCAGATTTTTCTACTTATTTCAAGTGAAAATTAGTTTGAAACAAATGAAAATGTTCTAAAAACAAGTTATTTTAAGTGAGACGAGATTAGTTTTGACTAGTAATTTTTTTTTTGCAGTGTAGCTGTAAGGGCTGCTTGCTTTTTTGGCCTATGATCAATAAGAATAAAATTGACAGGGTATCTCTGGACAAAACAAACAACTAGAAGTTTCACATTGAGCTCAGAGGCAATGTCAAAGGTCTCAGCCGTTTGTTGGATCAATTCATGGAACATTATTTCTTAATTTTAATTTCTCAATTTCTTTATTCTTATTTCAGATGTTCATTCATATGAAACGAGACTCAGCCATAACAGTTACTTCTTACCGTCCTCTCAAACATCAAGTCAGCAGTTTACAGTAATATCCCCTTTAGAGGCCCCCAGCTTTGAGTGAATTAGGTTTGTCACTGAGGTCCATGTCTTCTTACTCTATATTCAAAAAGGATCTGAAGGAAGTTTTACTGTCCTCATAAACTCTCCAAGCATTTATCTTAATCCTCTCTATCAGCTTTTCTCTGCTTCAATTTGCATGAAATATCCCAATTTCTGCTGTTCCTTATTTTTGTTTTGTTTTTTAGTTTTTAAGTTTTGTCTTAAGTTAGAGTTTTTCATTTTTAATTGTATTTATTTATTTATTTATTTTTGTGTGTGTTTCTTTGTTTAGGTCATGTACTGAGCAACCTGCATGTCATTTGTTTGTTTTTTGGCTAACTAGCCCACAAGGGCTTTGTTCCCTCCTTGCACAAGTGCTCAATGCAATTTTGTGCTAAATAATAAACTAGACTAAACTAATTATAATATGAAAGTAATTGTGGGTTTCAGCTCTATCCTCTGTAAACATTAAGTTTTGGTTGCAAACCAAAAGAGTCAAGGAACATACAGTAGATTTCTGTCTAAACTGGCCATTTTCTATTGATGGTCATTAATGAACCAGGAGATCTGACTGTGCTGCTCTCTCGCCTGCACTTTTTTTCTAAAGGGAAAAGATGGCGATAATGATTTAAAAAAAAAAGCCTAATTCTGCTATTGCTTTTGTTCTCCATCCACAATCACGTGTGCACAGAATACAGCAAAGAAAGCTCCTGCTCTGAGTCTGAGGGAAGGTGATCAAAGTCTTTTGAGAAAATCTGGAAAAGCATTAGGAGAAGGAAGATGAGGGCAGATGAAAGTAAAGTTGGCACATGAACAGCACTTTGTGGTGAGATACAGCCAGAAACTGTGAAACACCACGATCATCACAGACTGATGTTACAGCAGAAAGACTGGTTCATTCTCTGGCTTCCTCTGAACTTCATCATTATACGTAGTACAAAGCTTGCACTGTTCTTCATGTATCACTGAAGAGAGTTCAATGTAATGTCACTTGTTAAAAACCATTATTAGGCCCAGTTCTGTTTCTTTTTCCTCTAGTATGAGAGTGCTACTGTAGTCTCATTGATCTGAGTGTGTGCTCCTCATCTTATCACATTAATTATGCTTATGCCATAGTCCGAGATCTCCCTGGATCACTTCATTTTAGACATTAAATTGTTCTCATGCATCAAGTAAAGTACTTACAGTGAAAGTAGTACATGAGGGGAAGCGGCTGTGTCTGATTTCCATCGAGTGGGAACGGCTTACAATCATTAATTCTACTTTTTCCTCATTTCTAATGCATATTACCATCTAACCCAGTAGTGGTACTCAGGAGACACAATGAGTTTTGAAAAATTGACGGATGGGCTGGGCAAGTATCAGATGGATGGAGAGAGTTGGTGTGAAGTAATATCAATCACATTTAAAAATCATGGCCTTAAAGTAGAAGGAATCTTATATTTAAAAAAAAATTACAGTCAGTTTCAGTGGGAGCAGTGTTGTTGGTCACCCTTTTTTGCCAGTGCATTCGTGGTCTTTGTGGAAAAACTGCCCCCGACGGGAACGCGCATCAGCAATTTTGCATGAATTTACCTCAACAACTCTGTCTGGTAACGTTCTGTCATTATCTCATAGTGTGGTGAATGTGCAGGTCACAACTTGTCCACCAGAGCGTTGTGGAGTTGTTGGATTGTGAATTTGATGAGTTTGATGAGGGAAAGAAGGACACGATTCAAGAAATCCCATTAGCCTCCGTAGCGTAGCTCTGAGCAGCTCGCGGCTCTGCTCCGCCGTTCTAAAAATAGCTTGCACCGACAATTAAAGGTAATGAACCTACTGCTAATGGATTATGCGTTCGTGGTCTTTGCTATAACCTTCTGCTGTTGCAGGCCTTTTCTAAGTGGTCAGGACGTTGGTATGAAACTCCACTCAAGTATTTTTTTCTTTGTTCGTTCTTATAGGGATTAAATGTCTTAAATACTTCTCTTCTTTCCTGTTTCAGTTTTAAAATGAACGAAGAACTGGAAACCAACTTGACTCAACCCTACGACAACTGGACTTTCTACAACTCCTCCTTGGGGTCCTTCATTCCCCGGAACAACATCACCTATGTTGGATTTTACCTGCATCAGCCGTCCACAGCAGCCATCTTCATCGTGTCCTACCTGCTCATCTTCCTCGTCTGCATGGTGGGCAACGGAGTGGTGTGCTTCATCGTACTGAGGAGCAAAAACATGCGGACCGTCACTAACTTGTTCATTCTGAACCTCGCTGTGAGTGACCTGCTGGTTGGGATTTTCTGCATGCCCACCACACTCCTTGACAACATAATTACAGGTGAGCAGGCCAGTGATTACAAAGCCTTCATTATGTTGTTTGATTCCAATTGCAACTCGTGTCAAAACAAGGAAGTTTTGGCCAAGCTGGCTGGGTGGTCGCACGGAAAATGATGTCAAGTCAGTTGGACAGTTCAACACTTTGGTCTGAACTGAAATGTCTCAACAGCGACTGGAGCAGATGCTATTACATTTGTTTGAGATATCTCTGATAAAAACGTGTCTATTCAATTAACAATTCAAGAACAAAAAGTCATTCGTGAGTAGAACCGCTGCTCCTTTGCGAAGGAGCCAGTTGAGGTGGTTTGGGCATCTGGAAAAGATGCCTCCAGGACGCCTCAAATGAAAGGTCACTGGGGCCTGATTTTTGGCAAGGAGGTGTATTCTTTGGTAAACTCTGGATGTCCCGAATTTCAGAATGAAAGTCCAATTTTTGGACCCATAATGAATTTTTACCACACCCATGACCCTTCGCTGGACAAAAATGTCCAATGGGTTTTTTTAATGTAAAAATAAAGTAAAAACTAACAGATATCACCATGAAACTTCCCAAGTTTATTACTCACATTAAGACAAATGTTTTTTGTATGACAAGTTTTGTCAAATTTTATGTTTAAATATGTAAATGAGGCAATATCTAATGAAATATATAATTTCCATAACTGAAATCTTAACAATGGATAAAGCAAAATCCAAAATTCTTGTTTTATTTTGTTGACATATTATAGTCAGAAGTTTTCACTGAGGGGATTTTGGATATCTCTTTTTTTTATCACTAAAATACTGTCACCAGCCAAAAACCCCATAGAGCCCCATAGAAATTTTGTGTTTTTGCAGCAAAAACAACTGGCCAGGAAGGGGTTAAAAAAAATCTCCCAACTGGCCTGTGAACGCCTCAGGATCCCCAGGCCAATGTATCCCGGGAAAGGGAAGTCTGGGTCTAGCTTGTTGGTGGATCTGCTGCCCCGTGACCCTATCCCGGGTAAGCAGTTTAGGGTTTATGGATTCAGTGAATTTCCATGAAATGCCATCTATTCCCACCAACAATGGATTTTCCATTTGTTAAATACTCAACATGACAAGTCAACAAGATATAATACTCAAAATTGAGAAAGGAGAGATTGCCCTGCACAGCAGAGATTAGATCCTCACATCGGTGCCGGTGGTGTCAGGAAAGGAGTCCATGGAGAAAGGAAGGAGTTCCACCAATTGGTCACTTAAATATTGATTTATCGTTTTAAAAGGGATAGTGTACCCAAAATTCAAATTTCACTCATTTTCTACTCAACCTCATGTCGACTAAGGGTTGGGAGAAGTTTCAGAGTCCTCCGTGCCTTTTTGGAGTTTACAGCGGGGCTCGGCGCAGCACTGCACTGCCATATGACGGTGGCGAATGGGGCTCACTTTTCTTCGTCTAAAAAGACACACCAAAAAACATCCAAATACCTCCATAGTGCTCGTCTGTAATGTCCCTCTTGTATTGAAGCCCCGACATGAGAAATTGTTCCGAAAAAAATGAAATAAGTCTATATTTTAAGCTTGTTTGTAGCGGAAGCTCCCAGTGTCTAAGTTCACTGCTCTTCCTGTGTCAGTGCAAATCCTCATGGGGGTCCTGGACCCCTCCATATTTCTGATCCCTCCTGTAGCCTGGCCGGGTCTGGCTCCAAGTTTGAGCAAATTGTCTCATATCTACTGTATTTTCTGCAAGTTCTCGTGAATGTAACAATCCACTCATAGCCCACGATCGCTCGTTTAAACAGTTTCTAAGCTGCTTCGTCGGTCAATCAGGCATTGCCCATTGGGCGAAACACATTGCTTAAAGTGACCACATTGTGAGCGGTGGAACTCCTTCCTTTCTCCAAGATATAAAACCCAGCAGCCGCGGTTGTATTTTGTGTTTAATGCTTACATACTGTAACTGGCCAACAAGACAAATACATTACCTGTATGTTGGTGTGCTTTGGGGGCGTAGCTTAGCCCAGAGGATGGTCCTATTTCAAGTTTACTCTAAGTACTGCATTTGAATGTACTACTTAAACAATCTTAGAATATTGTACATTAATGAAATAACCATCACATAAGACAGTCATATTTTTGAGGCAGGTTGCATCAATTTTTAGTTTTTATTTGACAAGTTAAGTCAAAATGTTCATTGTTAATAGCAACATGCTGATGATGTTGTTTTCAGACCATTTCTCCTCGGTCTTTATGCAAAGTCACACTGAGCAGCTGCTGGCTATAACTGTGGCATTTGTTGTGCAGACTTGCCTCCACCTCAGACATTCCCCGCTGTTATTTTAATATGGTAACAATGTCAGTTGGTATATCATGAACATTAAAGCACATTAACGCTGAAGCGCAGCTGAGACTAAAAACAGCTGGCGGTGATGGATTAATGTGATGGTCAGGCTTAGACTGCTGAGAGCTGAGCCAAGTTTTACAATGTAAATGACCTAAAATGACCACTATGGCTTATTTATTCCTTTATTTTTCCTCAGTCGTGTCCTGCAAATGAATGTGCTGTGGGTCTGTTATGTATTTATTTGTTCCTGATCTTGGGAGATCGGGAATTACAATGGATTTATTTCATATGCTAACTTTATGATTTGTAAATTACACAATGCCAGTAACCAGATGTCCCTAAATGGCCACTCTGTAGAAGACAGACCCTTTTACATTGTTCTATAGTGTCCGCCTCAGACATTGCTGTACATTTTACCCCACTTCTGATAAAGAACTATGTGGCAAAGTTTTCAAACCATTTTTCTTTCGGTCAATAATATGTTGTTTGCTGTGTAATGAAGCATTAGATTAGAGCTTCACAGGGATGCTATCCTTGATAATCCTTTGATTAACCCTGATCCTTAATCCCTAACCACTGATACGATTTCATTTGCTTTTGGGTTGCCTCTGTTTTTCAGTTTGGCCTTGTATTAGTATCGGTAACACTTAAAGTGTGTGAACCAATGGTCAAAAACACAGATGACTTAGAGGCTGTAATTGTGATTTACTGTATCATGGAGGCGATAGTCTTCTCTGCATGCATAAATAAGACCAGGGCTTTTTTTTTTCCATATTGTGCTGATTTAACTTGACAGTTGGCTCGAGATGACATAAATCTCACATGAGCGACTCTCAAGGCGAATGATGGCTGAGAGTTCAGTTCTTCATGCAGTGGCTGCAAACAGTAGCTGCATGTGCTTTTTCTAAAGGAAAAGGCTTGATCTCTTCTGCTTTAAAACAAAAACAATAAGCCACAGCTCCTCTCAACTGACTGAAACCAAGGCCATTGAATATTTAAAAGATGATCAAGCTGAATAAATATTTATTAAACACTTCTCAGGCTTTTTAAAATAACCTTGATTAGGACATAACATCTTACAAACATGTTTCTGTAATTAAGAACAAGAATTGTTATTGCATAACAAATATTCATGTGTCTGTGGAAACGTATTGTTATTCTGATGTGTAAAATACAAACAAAAGTGTACAATTCAGCTGTGTTATAGAGGAGGTGATAGTACTCATGTATTGTAGTAACAACTATATAGTGCTAATGTAATAATGTAGAAATAACAACCAAGTACTTCTGCAATAATTAGTACTGTATAACTACCAAATACTCAGTGGTGTAGTTATGACTAGTACTGATGAAATAATATGAATTGAATGAATTTATATTTATTCAAGTGTAATGCACCAATTAAGGTGCATTACAACAAACAAATCATCAGAGTACAAACAAAACAAAAAACATATGAAATTCACATTAATAATTCACTTTGTCTTAGCGTCCAGGCACTTTTTTTTTTTAATGAAAGTAGCTATAGTAAAGACTTATTTTCTGAAAAACCATTCCAAAAAGTAATTAATAGCTACTATAATACTCTTGTAATGATGTAATAACTACCAAGTATGTACTGTACTATAATAATTACTACTAATCACTACTTATTAGTGAGCACTCAAAGTAGTGCTGTAATAGTAAGTAATAGTAATGACTGAATAGGATAACTGAATACTAGGCTTGGGCGGTATCCAAATTTTGATACCTTCAAACTTCCTCCACATTTTACTGCGGTATACGGTATTACCGCGACTAATTAAAAATGATGATGTAAGCCTCAGGTGGCATTACCAAACTGTTGGCTTGTGTCTTCACTGTTCAGAAACTGAATACTAGGGCTGCCCTCAAATATTCGACCAAGCACTGGCCAACCAAAAAAAACGTAAAACCGTAAAAGTAGGCTAAAACATATTAAACTAACTGAAAATTCAACCACACATAAGTGCTACTGAACATACAGTATAATCAATTTTAGGCATTAAATGACTTTTATTTAATATTTAATCCTTATCTCCTATATAAGTGCATTGCATTTTTTCATGACGGTATTGAAACTGATACCGTTGCTATTTTTAAACACCTGCAGTATACGGTATTACGGTAATACCGCCCAAGCCTACTGAATACTGTGAATACTGAACACTCGTGGGTTTGGGCGGTCAACATGTTGACGGTGTTGTGTCTGGTGTGATCCCATCAGGATGGTTTTTAGTCATTGTATAAACCAGGCACAGGTCAGAGCCCGACATGGAGTTTGGGGAAATCCAGCTGGCAGAGGGCTTTGTATGATTAAATCCCCGCTGCAATGACATAACTCTGAATTAAATCCTCAAAAAATAATGGACAGCTTGCAACTACCAGCTGCAAATAAGAATGAACGCTCCCCTGTTCCTTCACAATTCATTTCAGCCACTTTGTCATTTGGTTTTTTTTCAGACAGCAGCATTTATCTACTGAATCAAATGTGGCCTGTGCAAATGCTGCCAAAATCAACTGATGGTCACGACTCAATTCAAAATACAGCAGGTGCCAGAGCTCATTGATGCTGAAACCGTCCACAGACATCAGAGAAACATCGATCTGAAGGAGCCTAAAACTTTTCCTGAGGCAGTCAGTACTTTAACAGGAGGAAATTTTAAATCATATTTGCGTCCGGTTGCTGATATGATTATAGTTGGGTGGAAGCTGCATGCTGATAGCCTGCATTGTGCTGAGAATTGCTACTTCCGAGATTGTGAAATGATCGAATTAGAAACTTTGCCTTGAAGCCAACATTACCACCACGGCGAATAAGCAGTATCGAAATGTTTGTGTTGTCACAAAGAGGAAAAAAAGATGCAATGATGACAGTATAATTTAGGAAGCAATCAAAAAACATCCGATGGAAAATGGAAAAATGGAAGAAGAAAAAAACCTAAACCTTGTCTGGATGGAAGCGCTCCCAGCTTTCATGATGGATACCTCATGATTGATGCACTTATTGTAAGTTGCTTTGGACAAAACATATGCAAAATGAATGTGATGTCATGTAATGTGGTGCACAGCAAGACAAGAATAGCACCACAGGACATCTTAAGTCCCTCCCCACTCCGAGATGTATCCATCCACGTGTTACTTTATGAGGATGTTTGACCAGAGCTGGCTGTGCAGAACGCTGTATGTGTTGAGGGTCTGTAAGGTTGTTATGCAACTTGCGCAAATACAGTGTGGGAATATATCCCCTCCACCCACACACTGGGAATAAAGACATCTTGTGCAAGAGAATTTGCATATTCAGTTTTTATGTGGATGAGCTTTTAACAGTTCTGAACTTGCCACCCATTTATTTTCTTCTTTTGGTAAAAAAAAAAGAAAATACAATTAAAAAGAGTATTTTTATATACGAATGTATCTTAAAGAGTACTAAAAGGAATATTGACCAAATGGTTGTGTTTGTTGCGTTTTCTAGTGGATTGGCAGAAATTACAGGAGGGGGAGGGAGAGAGTTCACTGTTATTACAGTTTTTCTTAGGGCTAACCATCTGACGGAAGTGAGAAGAAAAAGACCTTCCCGCAAGGAGGAGATGAAGGAGCCAAGGATCATAGATAAAGAAGCATTCTTTGATTGCGATGGCAGATCCTCCTAGAGGCACAACATTCAGTATAGGACCTGTCAAATCTGAGAGGTTGGAAAAGAAAAAAAAAACAGGTCAAGTCGAGTCAGTCTGCAGTTTTCAGCAAGGCACATGAAAGACTTTTTGGTGTCACGGAGATGAAAACTGAAACCACTGAGCTGTAACGCAAAAAGCACTGTGTCAATCACAAAGTGGGTTGGGGGTCTTAGCCTCTCTCTATCCACATCCCCATGGCTTTGTGACGACGGCCCCATGCTGTGCAGTGTTCTCCAGTGGCGGGGGGAGATAAGGGACACTCAGGGAGCCAATGACGTTTGAGTGGCTGATGAATCCACACCAATGGGACAGCGATGCAGAGTGGTCAAGCCAGAATACAGGACACCGGTCAGAGCGGCCGGTGTTTATTCGTGGTAGATTGTTGAGACTTCGGTGTCTTAAGGTTTGAAATATCCTCCTGATGTGACTTTGTCTGTGTTGAACTCTGCCACTGCCTGTCAGGGAAAGCGTCCATCTCCTGCACCATTAGTATATTTACAGTGCAGTGTGGTTGGGGGGGTTGGGCTTTTGTTGTCTGCATCACTGGTTATTGGCTCCTTGCAAATGTGTGAATCACATGAATGGAGCTAAAAGCATCAGTGTTACCCAAGTGTATTCAAAAATCTATCAAACTGCTTTTACACCCGATATCATGAATAATGGTATTGAATATAGGACTGTTTATTTTTGCAGGGCTGCCACTTTCTAATTGATGAATCTATTGTAGTCAAGTCTAAGTAGTCTTTACACCTCTTTGTTCAGTGATCATTTTAAGTACTCCCATAGATATTACAATTCTGACTCTGCTTCAGGTGCCATGTAGACCATTATGCAAACTGAAGATGATCAATGACCAAACCCAACAACTCATGTCATGGCACAACAGCTACATTGTGATAATGAAGGAAAAAGGGGGAATTTAAAGGGATAGTTAAACATTTTGGCAAATTGGCCCACTGCCATAATCCCTATAGTCATAGCAGTAGGTTTGTTACCTTTAATTGTCGGTGCAAGCTATTTTTAGAACGGCGGAGCAGAGCCGTGAGCTGCTCAGAGCTACGCTACGTAGGCTCATGGGATTTCTTGGTTTCCCTCATCAAACTCATCAAATACACAACCCAACAACTCCAAAACGCTCTGGTGGACAAGTTGTGACCTGCACATTCACCACGCTATGAGATAATAACAGAACGTTACCAGACAGAGTTGTTTTAGAGGTAAATAGAGAGACTGCTTGATGAAAAACTGCCCCCTAAAGGGAACGCGCATCAAACTCATCAAATGAACAATCCAACAACTCCAAAACGCTCTGGTGGTAAATTTATGCAAAACCGCTGATATGCGTTGCCTTCAGGGACAGTTTTTCATCAAGCAGTCTCTGCATTTTCCTCTAAAACAACTCTGTCTGGTAACGTTGTGTTATTATCTCATAGTGTGGTGAATGTGCAGGTCACAACTTGTCCACCAGAGCGTTTTGGAGTTGTTGGATTGTGTATTTGATGAGTTTGATGAGGGAAACCAAGAAATCCCATTAGCCTCGGTAGCGTATCTCTGAGCAGCTCACGGCTCTGCCCCGCCGTTCTAAAAATAGCTTGCCTTGCAAACGACAAATAAAGGTAACAAACCTACTTCTAAGGGAATATGGCAATGGGCCAATTTGCCAAAATGTTGAACTATCCCTTTAAGTCTTTTTGCCAATTTGCCGACATTGATGGTCTCCACTATTTTATATGCTTGCTGTTGCTGTCTGCTGGTAGATTCTACCACTCATCTACTGCTAAGTGGATAAGTTCTTTTCAACTTGCAGGACTTCAAAAGGTTTCCTATATGATGGGATTTGAATCGAGACTCGTTACTGGCCAATTTATCTTTTTCCTTGTGTTTCCGGCTGAGAGCTTTGAGCTGCTGAGCTGTTGTGCAGCTGAACAACCTGAGACCTTTGCCTTAAACGTAGTGATCTGATGGTGGGTACAGCGCTCCCCTCTAGAAAGACTCAGTATTCTTCTGATTTCATCATCCCTTTTTACAATTCATGCCCACAACACCAGAGGCAGCAGAGCAGCCAACCTCTTCCTTATGGGCTTCATTTCCTCACCTGTGCACTGCTTCACTGCATTCCCATATAGAGCTCTACCTTTGGTGTCGTCTGTCTGTTCACACAATGTTTTCCCAGAAAGACTTTGGCTTTTTGATGAAAGTGTCAGACTTAGTTTTGGCTTTGTTTTGGGGGTAATTAAGGGTTAGTGCCATGAATTTTGACTTTGCCTGTACAATTTACAACTTGTTGCCACAGTTGTGGAAGTCAAATATTGCTAAGTGATCTACTAATGGCTACTTTACTACTTCAGTAGACCGAGGTCGCTCTAAACAGCGCTACAATATGTCTCTGAAAATGATCTGAGAACTTGATAATTTCCTTAGAGACAACTTAATATCTGAGAAGGAGTTTGTATAAATCTGTCTGTTCACTTCAGCACCATGGACAGCACCAGGCTTATCAATACACAGAGGATGGAGGCTAACAACAATTGTTGCTGTGCTATCCAATGGATGCATTAGACTAAAAGTCAGATTAGCAGTTAGGTTTATAATTCAATATAAATGAAATAACAGAATCAAATATGACTAAAAAGGCAAACATTCTTCAATATATCACAGGGTACGCTGAAGCAACCCCATCCCATCATTTAAAGCCTCGCTTTTTCAAATACATAGTTTTACATAGTTACCAGGAACAGGGAGAAAAAACATTCATATACTTGATATTATTTACTAATATTACAGTATAATGTCAATAAAACAGAGTATAATGAGTTTTATTATGATTGTAAAAACCAAGGAGGGTAAGAACTCACACTTTTCACTTTTTTTCCTAGCTGGTCAAATACTTGGTGTTGTGAATAAAGCTAGATATCTGGGCCACATAATCAGAAAAGACCTACTATGTGATGAATATGACGTTCAACATCAGTGCTGCAGACTCTATGCACAAGCCAATATGCTTCAATAAGTGTACAGAGGATGTAAAGATAGCTTTGTTTAGATCAGGGGTCTTCAGCGTTTCTCAGGCCAAGGACCCCCACACTACTGGAGAGATGGAGGAGCTAAATATATTACATTTTGCATTTCTTTCATCTACTTTTTATAATGGACTCGAGTCTGTAATAAAGACATCTAATGGCCACATTATGACTTCCTCTCCATTATCTCTCGTCCTGCTTCTATTCCCACCAGATCCGGCTTTTACATGGGTGGTCCACTGGTCCATTAATTTACAATCACATGCTCATGAAGCTGTGGGACTCAAAACTTTAGCAGCAGAGGCCGGGATATTCACAAGATGGGTTCAGGCTTCGAAAATAATAGGTCACACTTTTCCCATAATGCAACTCTATAGCTTTTTTGCTGGTACAAAACATGTGTTTAGTTATCAATCAGGCCTATAGTTCTAGGAACCGACCAACGCTGCACTAATTGGTGCATCTCTGACCTGAACTTCAAAAAGCCTTTCATCCCCAAGTCAACCTTTACCATAAAAGTGTGTGACAATTAGTCACAAGTGGAGGTTACAGAGGCCAGTGGGTGTACTGATGGCAGCCTGCAGTCTGTGCTTATTTGAGTCAACCACTACAAAACACCTACGCTGTCAGCAGCAGAAGGAATTGTTCCCTCCTAAGACATTCAGATGTGACATTATGGCAAATCCGCTGAGCTCACCCAGTACACTAATGTATTTGTGAGTGTGACTCATTCTGAATCCATGCACATGCTCTACACTACAGATATTAATCTGTGGCATATAGTAAGGTCATCATGCTGTTTGTCTACTCCAGACTCAATGATAAATCTGCTGAATGCATCTTTTCCTGTCCACAGGGTGGCCTTTTGGGAGCTTGGTCTGCAAAATGAGCGGCATGGTTCAAGGGATCTCTGTGTCAGCATCCGTCTTCACTCTGGTCGCTATTGCTGTTGACAGGTAGGATGCAGAACTGTTGTTAACCATTATTACTTCATACAATTAACAGTACACTTCCATTTCCATGCATCATACTTGAACTACAACTCATGAAGAGCCCAATAAGTGCAAAAGAAAACACTCGATCTACAGACTCAAAGGTTAAGGTTAATGTCTCTTTCTGACTTTTTATTCAATATCTAACAGACCAGCAAATGATTTGGATGTCAAAAAATAATTAAACATTTAACAATTGACTTTTTCTGTGATGTATTATGCGTATACTCTCATTTGGCAGTTTATTAGGAACATCTACAGTAGCTCAAACTAATAGTCCAACACAATAGTACTACAATGAATCCTTCTTCATTAACTCATTGAGTGCCAGCCCTTTTATAAAATGGTCAGTGACTTGTGTCAGTGTTTTGGGGCATTTTGAGTAATATTTCAAGACCCACAGAATATTTTGTACTATGACTCTGAACACCAAATAGCTCAAAGGAAAGAGGAGACTCTCTATGTAATTAGGGAAAAAAAACATTTGTTTGTAACTTGTTCCATTCTTGATGTATCTTAAGTTGAATAGAGCCTGGTTGCACCAAGAAAAACAGTGATTTATCCGTTTTAATTTTGGCTTCAAAAACATGTAAGACATCTGAAAATTTCATTTCACGTGTTTTTTCATTGTACAATAATAATTACAAAAAACTAAAATACAAAAAGTATCATAATAATAATCTTGAGTTATTATTGAAACTTGCGAAGAAAATCAAACATTGTTTTCTTTTAAACAAACAAGCTGAATTGCCTCATAGCTGTTAATTGGCATGACAACTGAAACCCTGGCTTAATTTCTTCCTAAACCGCTGGACAAGGCCACAGAGACTCCCAATGGGGACGTGGTTGGCTGCTCCCAACGCTATAGAGCCCAACAAACAGGCACATGCAGCAGAGTTAGAGGACGTTGTGGGGGATTAGCGGATGGCAACAAGTCTCGGAGCTGTAAATGTGACAGAGCTGGTATTTTGACATGGCCCGGTTCTCACTGCAGGGTTGTCTGTGCCTCTGGAAAGGACAGATGGAAGTTTGAAATGCTTTGACATCCTAAAGTCAGAGTCACCTCACATACAGTATCTATTAGCGACGTGATTAGAATCTGTTTTGAAAGGATAAAGAGATAAAGAGCTCTTTGTGTACCCCTCCAGCTAGTGTATTCATACTCAGATCGCTTTGCAGTCTAATTCCCGTATTTATCCCAATGTGACTGCAGCTATCACACCATTATAAACCATCGCCTCCAAACACATTACGATGTGATGGCAGCAGAGAGACTTCATACCTATTCTCATTTTTATTTTCCAAACATCCCCAGCTAGTCATTCAGAATGATTGATGATCATTTGGGTATGGAAGCGTCTGCTCGCCTCTAATTATTACAAAGATTATTTTGTAAGCAAGCATCTCTTGTCTCACTTGTGCTTCCTGCTTGTTACTTATCACTCATACTTAATCAGTAGTAATAAGATTGAGACGTTGTGTACCGTTGCAGTGTATATTTACAAAGTCTGTCAAAGTTAATGCGACAATAATGTGTTAACCTTTGAGAAAATGTGATTAATTTGCAATTCATTGTGTTTAACTATAGACACTCATGACATTAATCATTATTAAATAATATGATCGGTTGACAGCCCTAGTATTTACACTTGTAGCAAACTGCTGCTTCATGTTTCAACATCAGTTCACAGGATAACTTCATTGTCTGAAGATGCTTTTGACTGGTTACTGGAAGGACAATAAGTTCAGTCCCACAATCCGCTGTTAAAGGGATAGTTCAACATTTTGGTAAATTGGCCCATTGCCATAATCCCTATAGTCATAGCAGTAGGTTTGTTACCTTTAATTGGCGGTGCAAGCTATTTTAAGAACGGCGGAGCAGAGCCGCGAGCTGTTCAGAGCTACGCTACGGAGGCTAATGGGATTTTTTGGTTTCCCTCATCAAACTCATCAAATACACAATCCAACAACTCCAAAACGCTCTGGTGGACAAGTTGTGACCTGCACATTCACCACGCTATGAGATAATAACAGAACGTTACCAGACAGAGTCGTTTTAGAGGTAAATGCAGAGACTGCTTGATGAAAAACTGTCCCTGAAGGCAACGCGCATCAGCGGTTTTGCATGAATTTACCACCTGAGCGTTTTGGAGTTGTTGGATTGTGTATTTGATGAGTTTGATGAGGGAAACCAAGAAATCCCATTAGCCTTCGTAGCGTAGCTCTGAGCAGCTCGCGGCTCTGCTCCGCCGTTCTAAAAATAGCTTGCACCGACAATTAAAGGTAACAAACCTACTGCTATGACTATAGCGATTATGGCAATGGGCAAATTTGCTAAAATGTTGAACCATCCCTTTAAATGTTTATTATATACATACATATACATACTGTACATATATATCTACACATGTACAAAATATGTCTCCTCATTTCACAGTTTTTATTCACTTATTCAATGCCTGAAAGTGATAACTGACTCACAGATGGATAGACATCAGTGTCATGAAGGAAGCTCCCATAAGTCTTTTTCACAGTCCAGTGGTCATAAATATGAATTGTCTGTAGAGCATGACGCGCACACACATTCTCCAGTGTTTTCTAGTGAAGCTTTTGTTTGTGTCGCAATGAAATCTGTGTGGAATTGTGTGCATGTAAGTGTGAAAGCGTAAACACAAAGATATCTCGCACAATAGCTGGAGAAAATAGACCCCCAAGAAGTATGGTCGGGTTTTTTAAGGTCTCGGCAGTGGGTGGGTTGATTATGGCTCTCCGATTTGGACATTGATCTGCAGGACAGATTGCACCACAGAGCACGAAGAAAGGGAAATTATACCCAACAGTGATGTGAGTGTTGTGTTCAGAACATTAGTCAATCACACAGTGAGACACACCGCAGTAGCACATAATTTGTTCTTCTCAAGCCAAGACAAAATTCAATTTGGCATTTGTTGTTCTGTTTTGTTTTGTTTCAGAAATACTGATTCGCACTTCTACTTCCAGCAAATTCGTCTCTTGCATCTATGATTTGAGGTTTTGGATTTTAGCCTGGATTTTTTCCCTCATAACTTACATTAACTCTAAATACCGGCAACAAGGATGTTATGTTTTCACCTGTGTCTGGTTGTTTGTCTGTCAGCAAGATTATGCAGAAAGTGCTAAACTGCCTTCAGGGCCCTAAGCTAAATTTAATTTTGGGGCCACATACTCCTGCCAGTAATACTTATTATTGATTATTTACACACCTACTATGAATTTAATTCATTTTTCTAATCTGTCATTATGAATCACCATCTTAACCTGGCATGTTTTTTTTACCCATCGATGGTTTTTAATCTGAAATGGCAACAAATTCTGCTAAATGTGCAGCCTGGGGTTGATTTACATTTAATATTCAAAGTGTGGGATACTGAATGTCACCTAGGCCTATTAAAAGTCACAAAATAAACCAATAGACCGAATCGCCTTGTTGTTTACATTCTACTTCCGGGTAGAAAACCAGCACGTAATTTGAATGAGAACAGTAGTAACGAACGAGAATTTAGCTATATATATCATATTTTTCATGCCCTATCACCGTTTAGACGAATCTGAAATGATTGAAGAAACATTACTATTTCTGTGTGTGTGTTTTGTGTTGCTATGTGTGGGATTTATTCAGTTTGGGGGAATCAAGGTGTCTAGAAAGCATCAGTGGCTCAGCTAACGGCGGTAGCTAAGCTAACACCAGGACGTCAGCTGTTAAAAACCTCTCGTTGTCGGACACGACATGAAACTACTCCAGTTAGCTCAGTCATGTTGTAACTCAGATATCCGCTGGAGAAAATATTTTTTCATGGACCGTTTATTGAGTCATTATTAAAGTTAAACAGGTAGCTAACGGTTAGCCCCGCTAATCTCTGATAACCATGACTAATTACAATGTGCACACGTAAATAGTAATGTTTGTCCAATCATTGGTTTTATAGACTTTACAAACATCAGATTAGTCTAAACGGCGATATAGTGACATGAAAAAGTATATATATATAGCGAAACTCTCGTCCGTCACTATTGTTCGAATGCTGGTTTTCTACCCGGAAGTAGTTGTAAACAACAAGGCGATTCGTCCTATAGACAATGCACTAACTGTAAACTCATCATCTGATTTATTTTTTTATTTTTTTAAAATAAACTGCAACAACAATGTGAAGTCAGCAATTAAAGATTTTTGCAATTGCAGAATTTCTCTAAAGTTAGATCACTTATACCTTGGATTCGGCTCTGACTGCCTTAGATCAAACCTGGTAGAGGGATGGGACATGGGCCGGGGGTGAACCTATTAAAATTTGGTGCAGATATCTAAAGCCATGCATTCAGCAAACTATTGTTTTTCCCACTTTCCCCATTACTATGTGAAAGGACACTCTGTCATTGCTCAAGAAATATCATACAACATATTTACAGCACAAACCTCTATAGGATTGTTTGGCCTTGGTGGAGGTATACTGTACATGCCACTGAATGCCATTCAGGTTACATAATGTTGTGCTGTTTAAAGTGAATGTTCTTTACTGTCACTCAAATTCCAGAAGAAAAGCTTCTTTTTTCTTCTTTTAAATAATCTGGTTGAATGTCTACATACATCTGCCTCATTCAGTCTCTTTTAATCCTTTTACAGATTCAGATGCATCGTCTACCCCTTCAAGCAGAAGCTGACCATATCCACAGCCACCTTGATAATAGTCATTATCTGGGTTCTGGCCATATCCATCATGTGTCCCTCTGGGGTGATGCTACAAGTGACCAAGGAGCAAACCATTCGGGTGTTTCTGGGCTACGACAACAAGACGAGCCCCTTCTATTGGTGCCGAGAGAACTGGCCGAACCAGGAGATGAGGAAGATCTACACCACCGTTCTGTTCGCCAATATCTACCTTGCCCCGCTCTCCCTCATCGTGATCATGTACGCTCGGATTGGCATTACGCTTTTCAAGACGGCGGTCCCGACGGGAGGGAAGCCGGGCCACGACAACCGCCACACTGTGTCCAAGAAAAAGCAAAGGGTGATTAAAATGCTCCTAATAGTTGCTTTGCTTTTCATCCTCTCCTGGCTGCCTCTGTGGACCCTCATGATGTTGAGCGACTATGCCAGCCTGACTGAGCAACAGTACAGAATCATCAACATTTACATTTACCCCTTTGCCCACTGGCTAGCTTTCTTCAACAGCAGCGTCAACCCCATAATCTACGGTTTCTTTAACGAGAACTTCCGCAGCGGATTTCGAGCTGTGTTCAAGTTCAGCCTGTGCGCGGCGGACGGACAGCGGAGGAAACCGTACTCGCACAGGCTGCAGGGAAACTCTGTGCTGCCGGCCAACAATGTACAAACCACTCTGGAGCCTATTTCCCTCAACAGTCTGGATAAGAGCACTTCCAGGCGACACAACCACGTCGCTCAGCAGGACTTGGTCATGGAGGACCTGGAAAAGGCGTCTTGCAGTAGCGGCGGAGTGACTGCTGTGTCTATTTGAGGAGACGCATAGAAACATTCTTCAAGGTGATAAGCAAAAGGTGTTCCCATTTCAAGAAAATTGCCGCCGCGGCTCAATGAGTACAAGTAAACTGCCATCTGGATTGGTTTTTAGATGCTGGTGTTTATATGTAATTTATCCAAGGCAATTTTAATACTGTCAAGAAAAACACACCAAGAAAAAAAAACTGCAAAATGAGCTGGAAAATAACATACACTTAAAGCTTTTATCAACGAAACAAGATACTTCAGTGTTTACTCTTCAATTGCATACATGTCTAAACTGAAAATCTACTGTATAGATCACCAATCTGAAAAGAGAAGACTCAATTTGGTTGTTAATCTTTATTTATCAGCTTCAAGGCACACAGTGTACGTTCCGCATATTGTGCCATGTTTAAAGATGGAAGCAGGTTTTCTACACAGGGAAAAGAAAACTTAAAGCTCTTATAAATCAATCAGGATTGGTTGATACTGCATTGGTAAAATTGCATGTAAAAAATGTATAAATATGCATCAGTAATACAGTACGGTGACGTTTGCAGAGCAGATTTCAACAGTAACGTAACTCTTTACAACAAATTTGATGTCAGATGCTGCCTCCGCATGAACAAAAAAACCCTCTGTGGCCTGCAAAATTACATCAGTCCACCTAATCGGCTAATGACGAGCCGAAGCAACTGATCAAGTCCTTTAACTTGGTGAAAGACCATTATCGAAGCAGCCTGTCACACTGATTATGAAGCAGTGGTCCACCTACCTCTGAATGCAACTGAGCCTGATCATTAGACGGGATTTTGGTCATTTTTTAGTCGTTTTTTTATTTATTTTTTTTGGTAGGTGGCCTGTACTAAGTCCCAGATGCAACTCACACTTGTATTGACTTCCCAACTCATTAGTAATTTGAATAGCTGAGAAAATAATGAAAATGTGGAAAGTAATGCTAAAGGTTTGGCACCAAAATAAATGAAGTGATCCAGTATGAATCATTTAAAAGCAGCAGATGTCTTTCCATTGACATTGACTCTACTTATGGTAATGCCAAATTATGATATTATGATGAAGGTAATGACATGTTGGTATGAAAATGCTATACAGCCTTGAATTACTGTATGCAGCTGTAAAACAGTGCAATCTGAGGGAAGATTAGTTTGTCTCAGTTAAAATATTCACCTTAGCCATTAAAATCGAAGTTATTTAATAATAGAATAGACAATGTACAGTAAACTTTATTATATGATTTGCACACGAATGGGAAAGGCCAACTGATGCAGGCATCAACCCACATCAACAGTGTTTAGATTTTAGATTTTGGATTTTATTTTTAAGTCCAGTTTGTGAGAGAATAGAGAGGAAAGATATGATTATGATTGTATGTGAACCATCTACTTACAGATAACATGCTTTTACTCTGAAATCTGCACTGTAAACAAGTACATGAAAGTGTAACGATGCTGGATTCAACATCATTTATTCATGAATATCTCATGAGCCTGTAATGAATGTGCCATGTGAATCTCAGACAACGTGTTTTGCTGTAATTTTGTTTTTCTCTCTCTATAAACAGTCTTGCGCAGTTAAGATGTACAGTCAATGGGAAAAACTACAGTACGAGCCTGCACCGGCCCCCAAGACCTGCACTGTCTGCTGTAAATACGTGTTATTGAGTCAAATGCTTAGATTACAAGTGATCCTGTGAATCTGTTTGTCTGTGTGAAATACTGTCGCTATTAGGAAAAAGTCTTGCAGGGTAGTGTACTAAAAAAACGTTTGGTTCAGAGGTGTTTTACATAATTTAAGTCTCTACTATTGATGGTGTCAAATTTTTTTAAAAGGGGCCCAAAATTTGTATTTCAACGATGTAAGAACTAAAATATATATATATATCTATATATCATCAGCTAATGTCTTAAACCATGCATAATATAACAGCTGTATGTGATATGGAGAATCCTCTGGCAGCCATGTTGGAGGTCCTTACCTCTGCTACCTGTATGTAGTATATGTACCATGACAATGTACTGGTGATCCTGTGTTCATAAGGACATTTATATTCAGGGTCTGATGGATTTCATGCTGAGGAAACTCTCTACTGCATCAGAGAGGACAGGTTTAATGTTTTTAAAGAGCAGCAGAAGCTTGTTGTTGCGCTTACTTATTGCAAACACCAACACTATGCATGAATGAACAGAACTCAGCATCTCATCAATTCAAGGAAACTGACTGATGTGATCAAATGTGCAGCACAAGGCCTTTAGACAATGCTGACAATGTGCCTTACAATTTGGCATTTAAGTTTAAAAGTGGAGTTCTAGAAACTACGATGCATTAAAATCAATTATTCCTTGCATGGACCTTTACCTTTTTAGTCTGCTTTGGGCACATGTTGAAGGCTCCGTCGCAAAATTTGGCAAGAATGAAGTGAACTGTTAGTGTTTCACTGGCTGGTTTTAGCCGGTTCCCGCTGAGAGCAGGTCTGCACTGCCAGCACTAATGATTTTGACACTTGTCACAAACAGGCGCCTTTGTTTCTTGACAAGCTGTCTGCAGAGACTCTCAATCACCCAGGTCTATGGATATCTATGCAGACTAGTATATCAAGAGTGATTGGACTTTGTTTTTGCATCATTTATCCAAAATGGCGACATCTCTTTTGCTGACCCTAACCTTGCTGATACCACGTTCTGTCATATGAGAGAGTCACAACATGTCAAGAGTCACATAAATTAGATTATGAGCCATTAGACCAATGTACTGTAAGTCTGGATACTTAGATTCAAAGATACTGTACATATAAGTGAATTTTAAAACGCAGGGATCACAAAATGTACTGCTGTCTCTAGCGGAGCCTCCAAGATGGCACCAGATGTACAGATGGGAGACAACTTCAAGGAAAAACCTTTATCTGAAGTGTCTTAGTATGGTGATGGGTTGTCAGTCGCTGCTATAGCACAGCTTCTGTTCAATTGATTCTTCTGGATAAATGAAGGAACACCATGCCCCCAAGAGATTATCTACATTTGGTGGTTTGGACTCCAAAATCTACCACATCATTTTCATAGTCAACTCATTCCCTGACTCTGCGTGCAATATAGATGGGGGTATTCTCGTCCTGTCTCCACTTAATGACCAGGTTTCTCCTTTGATTTGTCACCCGTCTGTATCTGCAAAGAGTTTTCTCACACCCTCTATGCTGAACTCACACCTTCTTCGCTCTACAGGCTCATAACTCATTCTGCCATGCAATGTTAATGCATCCAGCAGCGAGCCCTCCATCTCTCTGGTGAATAGGGTTCATGCCCCCCTTTTGGGTATATGGCTGGCTGTGTGTTATGTTAACACATTGAGCAGAAAGGCCCCATTGCAACTCTGATTTGACCCCTTTTTGTGGAGCCAGTTAACATGTCCTCAGCGTGAACCGGCTAGCTGCTGCTAGCTTGGACTCAGAGCTATAATCTATTATACATTCAGACAGAATTTATTATACTGTGATTTTCTGGTTGACCGATCATCTGGAGACCTTGTTTATATATCCAGTTATAATTGGATGCAATTCCTACAGGCTACAGAACATACTGAGTGCATCTGTGAGTGTTATATACAGTATAGGCTACAAAGCATTGGGAGCAATGTGTCATGGTTTTGATGGGATAGCTGAATCAATATTCAATTTGAATTATTTTGATTCCTTCAAATACTGTTTGATTTGGCTTTCTAAAAATCTGAACTTAAAGCCGGAGTGCGATACGTTATAGATGAATGTCTGTTGCATTCAAGCTCTGACAAAATATACACATGGTATACTGGACGGTATACACCTTAATGTCCAGTTTGTGTTCTGTGTTTGGAGCTCTGCACCGCAAGTTTAAGTTTGAAAGTTCTGGGTATTTTTCAAACTCAGACTCTTGGCTCCAAAGTGGGAAACAACAATCATCTACTGTAATCTAACTTTATTTTGAAGTCTTATTTAGGAATGAGCTCTTTACTTTTGGTACCAATTCCAAACGAACAACTTTTTCTATAACTTATCTCGGTAAATGTAAACAAAACCTTGTTATATTTTGATGGCATAATGCAAAATTGCTCAATGCAGTCCTTTTTGGAACAAGAAATACACTGGTATATAATCTCCAGTTACCTGATTTGCATCTCATTAGATAAAGTGACTAAACACACCTAGGAATTAAACCAACCATCTGATGGCAAGTATCAATATTTTACACTAAGAGGTATTGAGGATCAATACCCAGCTCCATTTTGCAAGTTCAGCTTGTGATTCAGCATAGGAGTGGCAAAAATAGAAAATGTTGTCACAATGTTCAGTTGTTTGATGTTCTTTTGAGTTGAAGCAGCCATTCAAAGTATTTTCCTCCTGCCTAAGAAGCCAGGGTTTCCCATGATCCTTCACTTTTGACGGCATTTGCTTGCTACAATACAAACATTTGGTACAAACAAGTTGTTAAGTGTGACACTCAAACATTGAATGTAATGAATTTGTACTCTATGGTGCCTGTGGTTTAAAAAAAATCTGTTCTGTTTCAGTTTGTAAAAAACAAACAAAAAAAAGAAGTGTGAATGAAATCGTGTGAATTTTTTGTTGTTTTTTTTTGTCTGTTTTTTTTTAAAATTGAGACTCTCGGTACCTTTGTATAGTCTGCATGTGAGTAGCTTGTGTACTAGCACGCGTGATCTTTGTGTCGGCACCTACACGTTCTTAAATGATGTTTAATAACAGTTCTAAAGATTTATTTGTCGGGACACAAATTCTGAAGGTTTTTATAGGAAGTTATGACGTTGACAGTGTCCTATTAAATTGTGAAGGGCTACTCATCACATGATCTATTACCTCTGTGATTGTCTGCACAAACTATGACCGCAAGGTTTATAGTGGAGGTTCTGGCTTAGGTTTGCTGTAGATAAAGAGGATTGAAGATCTAATTACTAGAAGATTTGAAATGATAAAACTTCTGTGCCTCTGGGAAAAAGCTACTTCCCTTAATTAAATAAAATCAAACAGAATGCGTAATGCAAAGTTGGCTTAGTGAATAATAATTATGTACATGGACTTCAGTATTATATTTGCCGAGTAGAGGCAATGCACAATTACTACTGTACAAAATCAAGTACTGACTAGTACGTTAATGCTAAATACACGGGTATCTTTTATAGCTAATCAGAGATTTAGACTGAAAGCAGCTCCGTGTTAAACAAAAAAATCCTGTGAGCTGCATCGGCGGTGGCATGACGTTATAGTTAGCAGCACCACAACAACACGATTTACTGTAGGTCATCCAGTTGGGGTGACACATGAACACATTAAAAGGCAATCAGTCATTCAAAACCCACACTGTTAGCAGTGGACAGACGGTATTCAAACACAAGCTAATCTACCAGAAACGTGCACTTGCATGAATTGACTGGCCAACAGAATTGAGATTTCTTACTCTTTCTTACCAAACATCATAACTTCAATTAGCTAAAGAGCTTATGAGATAAAAAAAAACAAACACTGGAGGTAACTGCGACTTTGCAATGAAATGTAGACCATAGGCCATGATCCAGTATAAGCAGTGCTTATTAATGAGGTGTTCTGATTCATTGACATGGTGCACAGTGGAGGCGTTATGTTTATGTATCAGGGCAGCTCAGTGGATTTCCGCTCTCATACCGTGGCCAGTGACCAAAGAAAAAAAAAGTAGGCAGTTTTCAGTTCACTTTTATTTTGTTCTTTTTAATTATACAAGTGTTTAGTAGTTGGCTTAATGTCGGCCTCACCATTGAGAGTTAGCTTGTCGTGTAGTGTGAGCATCGTTTTGGAGGAGCATCTGCAATTTTAAATTCCTTGTACACCGATTTAAACTCAACCAGTATCATGATATTACACAATTTACATATCATATCACATTAAACTGGAATATTAATGGAATAAATCCACTAGCGGACCATGTAACCAGTTTAATAAAAGACGGTATTAATCAAGAATAATTTAATTTCAATTCATATGGTTGATTCGCCTAAGAACCCTCAGACTTAAGGACTAAATCCGCTCTGGAAATGAAGCACTTGATAAACTATAGGATCTATTTTGAGGATGACCGCCTCTATAAAAAACTTATAATTGCCTCTACTTCATGGACATTTCTTATGGTTTTACAGAAACCACTAGATTTACCTTAATGTGTGTTGTAAATTACTGTAGTTTTGCTAAGAGATGTGGGATAAACACGTTGTCCCACTGTGATAATAAGGAAGGTGAGAATTATGAGCACTATCTATAAGTGCTCAATTCATCCTGGCCTGGTGCTCTTCCTGTTTGAGAGTAATTTCTTTCAAGATGTGTGAACTGGTGAGCGCTGTTCCATCATATGAGTCACTTCTATTGCAGTTGTATTGTTTTGTTTGTTTCAAAAAAACACAGGGTTGTCATTAACTTCGTTTTCATTCATCTCCACGGGAGGAAGTCCAACAATGAGGCTGCATGTGAAGACATTCATGATATATATAGTCTACGTATTTGTGTTTTGCCATTTTATGCTGCACCGCTGTCCAGCTGTGTGGTGGGAATTAAATGTACTGAAGCTATCCCACAGCACAACGTGAAAACTGAGGGACGGTTGCTGTCAAACTGCCAAACAGAAAAGGACTTTCCACAGAGCCATGACCAGAACAATATCTGTTTTGTTTTATGACTAACTAACTATACAGCTTGTATTGCAAATGTGCATTTTCTGACAAAATGTTTCGATGCTTTGACTTCTTTTCTGCTGTATTGGTCGACCTTGCAGAAAAAAAAACTTCATGCTTGCCTTCTGTCTTTCTGCTCTTTCCACCTTCAGTGACCAGAAAAAAAAGACTGTTTTGTACAACCTTGAACCACTTTGGGCTCTTAGGAAACCTTAGGAAACCTTGAACGCATTGTGGCAAAGAAAACTAGGTTCCTGCAGCAACCTTGTGTTCAAAATGTTAAGCTTTATATGTCATGCAGAGACATGTCTTAGTATTATTTCATATGAGTGCTCCTTGAAGCGATTCTTTGGCGGCTGTGTATTGTAAAAAGAATCTCCACTTTTAGTGCAAGCAGTATTTAAACTAAAGTTGAAATGACAAATGCTCTTTGCTGTTTGTTTTGTTGCAACAAAGTCATTTTTTATTGCCTTATCATGCGTACATTGATATTTTTCAGCTTATATTTCATCACGCAAAATGTCTTAAGGGGAAGTGAAAGTCATTCCTTTATCCAATTCCTTTAGGGATATATAACATCCAAATCCGTCAGAAGACAAGGGTTATGAAAGAATCTTTGTCAAGGCCAAACTGAAATAGAAAGTCGACCCTATGGAGGCTATACAGTACAAATCATCACTCTGATTGCCTCGCAACCTTGACAACTCGTAATCAAAAGTGTTAAAGGGATAGTTCAACATTTGGCAAATTGTCCCATTGCCATAATCCGTATAGTCATAGCAGTAGGTTCGTTACCTTTAATCGTCGGTGCAAGCTATTTTTAGAACGGCGGAGCAGAGCCGCGAGCTGCTCAGAGCTACGCTACGGAGGCTCATGGGATTTCTTGGTTTCCCTCATCAAACTCATCAAATACACAATCCAACAACTCCAAAACACTCTGGTGGACAAGTTGTGACCTGCACATTCACCACGCTATGAGATAATAACAGAACGTTACCAGACAGAGTTGTTTTAGAGGTAAATTCATGCAAAACCGCTGATGTGCGTTCCCGTCGGAGGCAGTTTTTCATCAAGCAGTCTCTGCATTTACCTCTAAAACAACAAAGATCTTCCATTTGGAGCTTTAATTGCCTTGGAAAAGAAGGACACATTTCTCTGGCAGATTTTAAGACGCCACTTCAAAGCCTCTGAGCTCGGCTATTATCAAGAAATGAATGAAGCTGGACTCTGGCATTAACATTTTGAACCCCAGGTAGTAAAGGGCCTAAACAGGGCTGCCTCTCACTCTGCCTCCTTCAACGTCTGCTCACACATTTTTCTAAAATAAATCCCTTCTCAAATTATCCAGGAATAGTTGCAGGGATGGAGGCTCCATTTTTCTGGTCACTGGGTGTTTACCTCTTTATAAACGACCCTCTTTTTTTTTTGTTGTGTATTGAATTGATTCAATGGAGAAAAAAACAAAGTTGTGGTTGTGTTGATGCTTTTTAAAATTGTCAAGCTCATTTCTGTCTTGCCTTTGTATCAAGAGATATTTCAATGTGCCCAAACTGTGAGAGGGTGCATTCATGTTCTTGTGAAGAACAAAATGTCCAAATGTTCTTTGATGAAGATATTGGTCTTAACTCATTAACAATAAAGTACTAAAATCTCTCTCTGGCCCAGCGATTGATTCAGTGAGGAGAAAAGGAGAACGACTCAAAGAAAAGTATGCAACACGCTGCATTTCAGAGTCATTAACCCAATTCTTTTGCCAATAAGCGTTTGGCGCCTGCTGAAATATCTGTGATGAATCTTTGATCACCGTGAAACTCTTTTGAATGCCACTGACATGAGACATTCAGGGACACAGAGACTTGCTGTCCACATTATAAGCGCCTTTGTGAAGGTCACGTAGCCTACTTTCAGATTTACTAAGGTTCAATTTGAATTGAATTCCCACCCTGCAAATAATTTAACTCTGTGTCCTTGTAGTTTTTGAGTTGACAGTGATAATCTAATTCAAAGGCTTTTTATTTTAAAGTATTTGCAGCACAAATACTCTGTAAAAAAAAAAATATTGCATATAGCTTCAACGGAAACAGTTAATTCCACACTTCTTACTTGTGAGACTTATTTTTCTGTAGATGGGAGTAACATTATGTACTGACGTGCTCAACAGGATTATGAACAGGACATGTGAGACATTGACTGGCGTTAACAAAACAAAAATAGAAAAGTGGTTTAGGTTTGAACTGTGCAACGACGAGCACATCCAGATGGATTTTATGCAGAAGACCAGGAAGGAAGGGATTGTTGGTAAAGCAGCTCCCCGAGGGATGAGGCTTGAATGAAAGGGGGCTTCAGTAGAGTCGAGTACGGCATCTGCTGCAGAGTAGAAATATATAAATAAATACAAATCAATATAATCTTTTTTTCCTTTTTTTTTTTTCCTTTGTAAATCTGTAGAGCACTTCAGACTTCCCATGGATTTCTGGAAGAGTCCCGAGAGCCTTCTTTTTCACTGACGGCTAAGTTTTAGTATAAGATCATTAAAGTCCCACTAAAAAGGACTTTATAAACCTGATTATGACAGTATTCAAGACTTGATTTTTTTTTTAAATCATAGAGGAAAAGGGCTAGTGTGTGGAGGGATCTGATTTAAAACCCGGCTCCCTGGCTGCCAAGGTGCAGCCGGAGATAAGGAGGTGTCAATATGCCAATATTAATCTCTCTCACATGCAGGTTTGGAAGTTTTGAAAGTGCTGCTGTCACATATTCATTATATCTGACGTTTATGCATTAAAATCATTGTGAAAGTTAGCTTAAAGGAATAGTTCACCAAAAAATGAAATTCAGTCATTAGTTATGACTCAGCCTCTTGCTGATGAATACTCCGGAGTAGTTTTTTATGCATGTTTTGTGCATCTGGAGACCCGGGAGGCCGGTTCGTAGTCCAATGAAAACTTTATATGAGAGTCAATAGGGTCTGACACAAAAACGTCCATAAAACTACACAAAAACCTTGTGATCTTCCTCCACACTGCTCGTCCACTGCAATCCAAGAGTCCTGAAGGGATATAGTCCAGAGTTTACTGGAAACAACGTCATTTAGGACATTTTTACAGCCTAAAGAGTCCTGTATTGACTTTGACTGGTGCGTTCACGCAATACATGCGGACGTGGCCGGACTTGCTTCAATTACGTCATTTCGGGTAAACTCTGGACTATATCCCTTCAGGACACTTGGATTGCAGTGGACGAGCAGTGTGGAGGAATATTAAATGGTTTTTGTGTAGTTTTATGGACGTTTTTGTGTCGGACGCTATTGACTCTCATATAAAGATTTCGTTGGACTATACGAACTGGCCTCCCGGGTCTCCAGATGCACTTTGAGGAATAAAAAAATACTCTGGAGTATTCATCAGCATGAGGGTAAGTCAGTAATGATTGAATTTCATTTTTTTGGTGAGCTATTCCTTTAACGTGATGACGCAAAAGAGAGATTTCTTTTTGACAATAACAGCAAAGACAAAGCATCTGTATAACATCCAATATAGTGATTCCCCCCCCCCCCCCCCACCACCATTCACTAAAAGATGTATCATACACATCACACACGTCAACAATAAGGTCTTTAAAACCTTTAAAACCAGCCTTGAGAGACACTCAGCCTTAGTACGTTTAGGATTTGTGAATCTGAGTTAAATCTACTGTTTGCAGACAGACAGTAGCTTATATAAAAACACGCAGCTCATGCCACAGGATTATTATAAAGAGACACGGTGGCGTTCGCTGCGCCCACATGAGCTGGTAATCAGCTGGTTTCAGCAGCCGCACACGTGACCACGCAACATGGTGATGAAAAAAAAACAGGGCAGCCGACTCCTATTCAGCTGCTGCAGCGCAAACCGAAAACAAGCCGCCCACTGCTTTTTAAAACGGGTTATAGGGTTACATATCCAAGTTCATGTGCTATTATTTAAGCTCATTAGACGCTTTGCTTAATCAGGATCCATTTCTTGTGCAGCAGCAGCAAATGATGCACAGGAGAAAAACGGTGCTGAAATTATTAGTTTCTAGATGGTAATTAACTTAATTAATTGTGTTTATTCTTTTTTTTGTCGTTAGCTGCTACATCCGGCTACATTTTGCCCGCTAACATGCTGATGTGTAGTAGTAGGGTTATGTTTACCATGTCTTAGATTAGCATATTACGTAACAGGCAAACATTGACGTTTGCATCAGCCCCAGCTGTTCTTTAGTTGTTTTACTTTCAAGAGTGTTGTGGTTGTGTTGATGCTTTTTAAAATTGTCAAGCTCATTTCTGTCTTGCCTTTGTATCAAGAGATATTTCAATGTGCCCAAACTGTGAGAGGATGCATTCATGTTCTTGTGAAGAACAAAATGTCCAAATGTTCTTTGATGAAGATATTGGTCTTAACTCATTAACAATAAAGTACTAAAATCTCTCTCTCTGGCCCAGCGACTGATTCAATGAGGAGAAAAGAGAAACGATTCAAAGAAAAGTATGCAACACGCTGCATTTCAGAGTCATTAACCCAATTCTTTAGTTGTTTTACTTTCAAGAGGAATTATAAAACTACGGACCGGTCACTGCTGCTCATGAATAAATTCCTAAAAAATACTGTAAAAATGAACTAGAAATAATAAATATTTTCACTTTAAATGGAAATAATCTTTTGTCACACAGCCTCCTGTTGCCATGCCTGCACATACAGTACAGTGACACTCTTGGGTCTTGATTGCCGGCCCATCAGAGCTTTGTCACCCTGCCTGATGTCCATCTGGGTATAGAAGCTGTGGTGAATAGAGCCATTACAGAGTGTCCTAATTACCATAATTCACATGCTCTCTGAAACACGTTGAGGACAACTTGGTCAGATGGAACAAATTGCCCCTGTCCCTCTCAGGATGTTGCTGTATATACCATGAAAGGGAATATAATGACCCCACGATAACAACACATTTTGCACATGTTCTTCTCAAAGCAAGCGTTGAGATTGCTTCTCTACAGCTTATACAGCGACATGCTTGGAGAGTGTGTACATAAAAGGGGGTTTGTACACTAAAAGAGTAAAGCTCATAAACATCCAAGTGCATGTTCATGGACGCCAGCAGGTGAAAATCTATATTGCACACACGCACGCGGCTGCATGTTGAAGATCTCCTCCTGAGAAACTGTGATGGGTATTTCTCAGTATCACTTTAAAGGGATAGTTCGACATTTTAGGCAAATTGGCCCATCGCCATAATCCCTATAGTCATAGCAGTAGGTTCGTTACCTTTATTTGTCGGTGCAAGCTATTTTTAGAACGACAGAGCAGAGCCGTGAGCTGCTCAGAGCTACGCTACGGAGGCTCATGGGATTTCTTGGTTTCCCTCATCAAACTCATCAAATACACAATCCAACAACTCCAAAACGCTCTGGTGGACAAGTTGTGACCTGCACATTCACCACGCTATGAGATAATAACAGAACGTTATGAGACAGAGTTGTTTTAGAGGTAAATGCAGAGACTGCTTGCTGAAAAACTGCCCCTGAAGGCAACGCAAATAAGCGATTTTGCATGAATTTCCCTCTAAAACAACTCTGTCTGGTAACGTTCTGTTATTATCTCATAGCGTGGTGAATGTGCAGGTCACAACTTGTCCACCAGAGCGTTTTGGAGTTGTTGGATTGTGTATTTGATGAGTTTGATGAGGGAAACCAAGAAATCCCAGGAGCCTCCGTAGTGTAGCTCTGAGCAGCTCACGGCTCTGCTCCGCCGTTCTAAAAATAGCTTGCACCGACAATTAAAGGTAACGAACCTACTGCTATGACTATAGGGATTATGGCAATGGGCCAATTTGCCAAAATGTTGAACTATCCCTTTAAATACTGAAAATATTCATTGGGAAATTAAGTGTTGATGAAAGGCAGCCCTTGTCGCCGTGTGCACTGATGAAGAGGCGCCGAGCCACAATGGAAAGCTTTTGGGTCTCTCCTCCCCGATGGGATGTGGGGTTGTGTGTCTGGGCCACGGGAGCTGTGTTGAATGGAGCCATTACACTCTAATTACCAGGACAGTCTGACTGAAACAACATTATTCTGCCTTGGTGGACTTAAAATCCCCGGACACAGAGAATACAGCGGTGTGTGTGTGTGGCCTTTGCCCACCTGGTGCCTCAGTTACAAAGACAGCTGCCGTTTGTTAGGAGCAGGAGAATGGAATCAATCTGGATTTGTTTTTCTGTGGCGACTTCACGTGTCAGGTTCTCTCTTGCACAGGTTTTCTCTCCCGCTTTGGTCTTATGTTAGTGCAAAGTGGGCAATTGTTGATGGTAAATGAACACAGAGGACACGTTTTGGCCTTCGTGACCCTGGACAAGAAAAGAAAATACTACGGAGGATAAAAACGGACAGATCCTTGACATCAGATGTTCAGTTAAGTTAAGAGTGTACGTACGGGAACACTCACAACAACATTTTCGCAGAATTACTCACCGCCTTTTATGAAAAACATGGTATTTCTTCACAAAGGAGCTTCTGAGGATTCGTCTTCTTTGATTATGTTCAGCAGAAATGTTCAGTTACACCACTAGATTTTGATATAGAAGTACAACAATCATGGTTTTTGTTATAAATACATGTTATTGAATCATGAGGAAGCAGACAGAAACACGGGGCCGGATTTACTAAAGGTTTGCGTGTATTAAAACGTGTGCAAACATGATTGCACGCGCAAACACATGTGGAACCTGATCTACTAACCGGACGCACCGAGGATTGCGTCCCTCACACGGGCAGAATAGCACGTGCGATCCATTTAGCGTGTTTGCCTTGATGAATATGTAGATATGGGCGTTTCAGCCAGAACGTGCAGAATACTGGGAGGAGTAGATGCAAATCGATTTATTTAGCGTGTGCAATGTGATTTACCAAACCAGGAAGAGATTGCGGTGGCTGTTTTTGCGTCTTTATTCACCACGTACGAAAACGGGAGCGTGCCTATGTTTCCACAGCCCTATGTTCCCACAGCCCTATGTTCCCACGGCCCTATGTTCCCACAGTTCTAAGGTTTTCCTCAAAATTAGGCCCTATGTTCCCACTGGACTCTCTCTACCTATCTGGACTCTATCTATCTGGCCTGTCTAGCCTCTACCGGGTCTTTTTACTAAACTTAACCAACTCTTTTCTTCATTGCCTAAACCCAACCAATGGTGGGACCAAAGGGCTGTGGGAACATAGGGCCTAATTTTCAGTGACAACAAAAGTTAGAAATGTGGGAACATAGGGCTGTGGGAACATAGGGCTGTGGGAACATAGGAATGACCCCACGAAAACCATGTACTAACTGATACAACTTCGCCAAAACGTATGCGTTTATTGATTTGATACCTGTCAGAGCCTCATGATCTTACATCTCTGCATTTCCTCACGTCTGGGTAATTTTGT
This sequence comes from Trachurus trachurus, assembly GCF_905171665.1. Taxonomy (NCBI): domain Eukaryota; kingdom Metazoa; phylum Chordata; class Actinopteri; order Carangiformes; family Carangidae; genus Trachurus; species Trachurus trachurus. The sequence goes on along the minus strand of NC_139895.1, from coordinate 8,802,288 downwards.
AACAGTTTTTCAGCCGTGTTAAAAGTCTTTTACGCGCCGTTACGCACGGGGTACGTCTGTCCTGCAGTGCGCTCCTCTCCTCTCCTCTCCTCTCCTCTCCAGTACCTGGCTGCTCAGCTCCGTCTCTCAGTCCCGGTCCCGGACTGAGACACGTCACCGCTGCCTTTGCCCGTCTTTGATCCCTCTGCTCAGTGGTCAGAGCGTTTAGATCCATGTGTCCCACCTGAGCTCTCTATTAATCCACTCGATCATGGGCGGCACACACATATTATAGGTGTGTGATTGTCCCTGCAGCTGCTGCCTGTTCGTCACTATATGACGAGTTGGGCCCTGTAGCGATTTGTGTTTATTTATCTAAACAGAGCGCGAGACAGATGAACACACGTGCTGTCACTGTATGCATCGGATCAAATGTCATTCTGTCCCTTCGTCCGTCCAGCTCTCTGTCCACTCTCTCCATGGCGGAAACGATTACGACGCGCAAAACCCTCATTTACATATTGCGGTTTGCACGTGTTTTCATTTAGCGGGTTACTCTTAGTAGATCACCTGTTTTGCGTGCACTAACCAAACACGCAATATTATAGCGGGAGCAAACAATATAGCGCCCGCTATCTGGGATCTTAGTAAATCCGGCCCACAGTGCGTAACCATATAACATACACACACACACACACACCTGGGCTGCATGTGCATGAGAGAAGCAACACAATGTGAATAAGTGATAATAACAGATTCATTTCCCCCTCCTCAACGCTTCTGCGTCAGCGACCTTAAACTCACCACAGAGCAAAATGATTTCACCGGGCCAGTGTCAAATTGGTAGATTTAAGAAAAAAAAAAGAAAAAGAAAAAAGAAAAAACTACTGTGATACGATGATATGATATTGAAGGAGAAAAGCTCATTTCCACAGGACTGAGTCACAGTTTAACCTCTGGCTGTGTTACTAACAGAGAAGAGGAGCAGCTGAGTATGATAGAAGTGTCAGTCAGGGACAAATCAGATGGAAAAACAGGGGAAGGAAAGCAGATATCTGTTCATCCTGAGGAGAACAAGGATTGTCTAGGGGAAAAAGTGGAAAACAAGCATGTTTTCGTTCATTTAAATACGCAGATGACATGGCGCTGGTTGCTCTACTGCAGGAGGGTGATATCGAAAGAGAGAATCTGTATTTCAATCATGTACTGAGCTTTCAAAAATGGTGTTCAGCCATGCAGCTCCTTGGAAATTAATGTTCTTAGGACCAAGGAGCTGGTCCTACAGAATAACAAAGATATTAGGAGGCCAGTAAATATACTGTAGATCGACGAATGGTTGAAATGGTCGATGATTTTAAATATTTGGGCACATACATTGACAGTAGTCTTACCTTTCAAATCAATACGGATCATGTTTTTAAAAAATGTTCACAACGCCTCCACTTTCTACGCTATGTCTTGAGTGTTTGTGATGTGTGAGTGGGTGTATTACACATGTGTATGGATGTTTAGATAATTCTTACCTTTCTATTGTTCTTATTCACCTGCCGAGGGACTACGGATGGAAAGTAGCTAGTAAGCTAAATCCGGTACAAGGCACCTCTTCTCATTTCGAGACTAATGTTATCTTGTACATTGTCCCTAATACAAATAAACGTATTAAGACGAGAAGTTGAGTCTCAGTTACTTTATGGTAATTAGCTATGATGCAGTTCGGCGGCAACCAGTCAGAATAGAGGTGTCCTTCGCCTCCTTTAAATGACCAGCACGATCAAACTTTGACGTCAGTCACGTGAAGAGCGACCGAAGCAGCTAAAAATATTTTGCCTCTTTGGAAGCTTTTGGTGCCCACTTTGAGGAGGCGCTATGTTATGTACACTCAGTTGTGATTGGCGAAAAAAGTCGAGTCGAGCTGTAACAGTGCAGTGGAAAAGAGCCATTCATAACTAAAACTACATAATAAGTTTAATAATAATAATATTACCTCTGTGATGTTAGGTTGCTCACCTGTTGGAGCGTGCACCATGTGCTGAAGCCGAAGTCCTTTGCTGCAGGTAATCATCTCCCTCTCTCTCCTCTGACTTCCATGTCCATCTCTGCTGCCACTGTAACATGAAGTGGAAAATGACATAAAATATTATCATCATCAGTGTGGCACAAGAGGAGAAGTCTGTGTGTGGTTTCTGTGGACCAGATCTTGTACTGTAGGTCCCTGCAGCCACACCGGCAGCTGATTTTCTTGATCCTATTCTCATTAGTGCGTCTTGGCCTGAATAGCCTACAGAGCAACACTGGTGGGTTAACACAACTGATTCATTATACAGAGCAGCAGAGCAGCAGAGCATCTAACAGCCAGTTCCTGAGGGTGACCACTGAGAGTCCGTGCTTTCAAACACAAACCGATCACTGAGGAGATTTTTCTCTTTGTTGGCCCAACATCCCCCCATCCATCCATCCATCTCTCTCTCTCTCTTTCTTTGATGCGTAACCACAGAAGGCGACCAGACCGCAGCCACCGCGTTAATCTGTCACAAAAACAGCTGAGGCGACTCTGATACTCAGGGCCGGCCCTAGGATTTTGGTGGCCCTAAACAAGATTTTTGTTTGTGGCCCCACTCTAAGCGCAAATCACTGGTTAAAACTGAATACAGACATGTTTATGCCCTCTGAGGTTTGAGGCAATTTTCTCGACTTTTACATATTTTCTTAAATTGATCTTTTTAAGATACTTGCAGATGTAACAATACTCAAGTGTTTTATGTCTAAATATTAGAACCTAGTCCTAGAACACTGTATAAAGAAATAATTTAGGCCAAATGCTGGAAATTTGAGGTCTGCTTTTTGAAAAATTTCAAATCCCTTGTGAAAACACTCCTTCAGTCATGAGAATGAACTGTTTTGGTGCTTGAAATAGGATATGAAAACAAGTCTAAAATGAAATTTTGTAAGATTGCTTTTTGAGCACAAATGTTGTCATTCTGCCAGTCTATTTTCACCAAATGTCTCAAATGTGACATAAAAGAAGCTGAATATTGACTTCACATATAAAGCTCATAGTGTGCACGTGCAGACCTCAGGATGTTTAAATGACTTGAATGAACCCCGGTACCTTTCTGATCATGTGGCCCCCCACCTAACGGCTGTGGCCCTAAACAACCGCATAGAGTGTTTATGCCAGCGGCCGGCCCTGCTGATACTGCACAACGCCACCGCAGAACACAACCATCGACTGCATTATTAACCACACTTCATCAGAGGCTACCATCGTACTGCTGCTGCTCCCCCAGTCAAACCACAGTGCCGAGGCTGCACCTGCCCCGGGGGGCAGATGAGAGGGGCGGGTGAGTGTCGGGACAGATGCAGAGGCAGCAGCTCCATGTGCAGAGACTGAACTGCACTCCTGCAACAACAAACACAACAATTAGAAAAAAAAATTCCTCTCATGATTACTCTCCTTCAGAAATATGAACCCACGCATGTGTCACATATGACCCAGCTCATATTACAGTACTATACAGGGAAATACAAAAGATATATATTCTATTTTAAATGGCTTTTTTAAAATTGTAAATCGTTTAGTCATTGATTTAACCTTTTAAATATGTTCTCTTTTGCGGTGCAAATGGTATACATCTACAAAGATGAATATTCTCCCATCTAGTATTTACAGTAATATTAATTATTGACTCTCAAATGACAGTGGAAGTTTACCCACCAATACTTGAATGATATGGTTCTTTTATGTGGTTAAAACAGAAAATAATGAATACTTCTTTTATACGTTTTGTTTATAAATTTGCATTTGTAAAATCATTTGTTGGCTCCAGGCTTCTGACATGTATAACACGCCGACTTCACACGCTTCAGACATGTTGAATAAGCTTAATCACACTTCTCTCTACTGTCATCATTAATAGCAGTGTGTGTGTGTGTGTGTGTGTGTGTGTGTGTGTGTGTGTGTGTGTTGCGTTGCAAGGTGCTATCATGTGACTCACTCAGGCTCTGACAGGAGGATAACTTGACAATAATGAACAGGAAATCTACTTCATATTTCATTCATTCGTTTTTAAATTGCAGACCATATTCAATCAGCAGTTAAATGACAGGAAACACCGTTTTGTTCAACAATCTCTGATTTCTGAAACCTTTTCAGCTAAAATGAATCATAAAATTTGATTCTGAACAACTCTGTAACTGTCTGTAAATTGTTAATAATAATAACTTTTGTGCAAATGAGAAAGAGTCTCAGCCGGCAGACACTCTACTCCTGAGTGAATAATTTTTGTTATGAACTAAATCAGCAGGATAAAAGTTGATAAAAGAGAACTAATCACTGGATCTTAGCCTGCGCTTCATCCCACAAGCTACGACTTCAGGCTATATATGAGGAGATAAATTCTGCTCCAGCTTTAGTTTCGCCTGTGCAAATCATCTTTTCCTCCGTGTAATGACGCACTTACCTTAGGCTAAGATTAGAAGCTGTGGGGCGCACAAATGACTTTACTGAGGGATTATATGCTGTAGACAATTAACCACAGTGACATATGAATTCAGGGGTTGATATCAGTTGTCAAACTCCCAGCAGGTACATACTAGACCCCCCCCCCTCAAGACCCCAGCGTGTCTCTGATATCAGACATGACGGAGGAACGAGATCGATTAGATAAACAGGAGTTGCACATACAGTATTTGATCTGAAAATGAAAATCCAGTCATTAGTGACTCACCCTCATGCTGATGAATACTCCAGACTAGTTTTTTATTCTCAAAGTGCATCTAGAGACCCTGGAGGCCGGTTTGTAGTCCAACGAAAACTTTATATGAGTGTCACAAAGTGTTGGTATTCTCTGAGGGCCTGACACAAAAACGTCCATAAAACTATTTAATATTCCTCCATACTGCTCATCCACTACAATCCAAGTGTCCTGAAGGGATATAGTCCAGAGTTTACCTGAAACAATGTCATTTAGTCAAGTCCGGTCACGTTCCTTGTGAATCGCCCCAAGGCAAATTCAATACAGGACTGTTTAGGCTGTAAAAATGTCCTAAATGACATCGTTTCCAGTAAACTCTGGACTATATCCCTTCAGGACACTTGGATTGCAGTGGACGAGCAGTATGGAGGAATATTAAATGGTTTTTGTGTAGTTTTATGGACGTTTTTGTGTCGGGCGCTATATATTGACTCTCATATCAAGTTTTCGTTGGACTACGAACCGGCCTCCCGGGTCTCCAGATGCACTTTGAGGAACAAAGAACTACTCCGGAGTATTCATCAGCATGAGGGTGAGTCACTAATGACTGAATTTCATTTTTTTTGTGAACTATTCCTTTAATATCAAACTGCAACACAGAGGGCCAGTGGTGTTTTGACTGCATCTTATCACCTGTCACGCCAATTATATTATGTAAAATTTCACAGGTTTAAAAAAAAAACGTTGTTAATTAGTATGAAAAGAGTCTAATTCAGCCGGGTACTGCTCACACACACACACACACATACAGGCAGTGCAAAAAAGAAAGAAAGAGAGAAAAGAGGAGGCTTGGTGTCAAAACAAAACACACAAACTCTGGAACAGCTTTAAACTTCTTGGCTTCATTTCAGCATTTTCTGTGGGTGGAGGAGTGAGTGAGCAGCATGTTGCGCGTCTGCTCCATCTGGCTCAGACTGCTGCTGCTGCTTCTCCCACTTCCAGATGATGAGTCAATATCAAGTTGTTTGAAGTCGGACCAGAGATGAGTTTTTCTGCTGCGTAATAAACCCTAGTCTCTCTTTGGGTCTTATTCTCTGCAGTGAAGCCATAAAAAAAAGATTTGGTTCATCCCACAATGTTCCCCCAAAACAAAAACATGGTGTACAAAGCGACGACCACCCACCTGGTGAAAGGGATAAGGAGGGCACAGTCCACTGAAAACGCTGATACTAACCAGAATTGCACAAAGAAATAAAAAGACAAAGAAAATATAGCAGATAAGAACCAAGATAAAAGAATCAATGAACAAGATAACACTGGATTTAAAAGTGCAATGACTACTTATCTAGATGGATAAGTAGTCATCAAATAATCAGTAATAATAATATGGGCTTCCTGTTTTTTTTTTCTAATCTAATCTAACATTTTACTCGACATTCGTGTTTTTGTTGTTCAGTAAAATAATTGAAGAATTAAAACTTGATAAAGTTCTACTCACAAATAAATCTGTTGAAATGTCATGTTTTTTTAATTGTATTATTTTGCATGGACGTCTGCTTATTACAAAACAAAATATTTTCCATTTATGTTTGGGTATGATACAGTTTGTTTAAATTACCCCAAATTTCCAGTTAATTCCCATAAATTCCCAATATGGAAAGTTTTCAATTTGGAATATTTTCAAAATTCCCCATCTTAACTTGCCATGGAAAGTTTCTTGAAATTTAGTGGAAATTTTCCACCCCTTTCCAACCCTACAAGCGGTCAACCCGAGCGGGGCGGTGGTCATCTTTTAAAATGCGTTGAGCTTTCCTCTGTGTGTGTTTGTTGTAGAGGGAATCTACCAATCAGTCTGCCTAACCTCTTCACAGTCGGTGCAGACAGCTCCTATTTCTAAAAGTCAGGTCACAGGTCAAAGACAGGGGGTAAAAAACAAGTGCAAGCACAGGTGCAGAGGGTAAACAATTGCTCTGTTTTGTTATTTTTGTTTGATCTGGAGGTCTCCGTTGTCCTGTCTTTGGTTTTACTTGATTCAGTTCAGATTCCTTTGGGCAGCACTGGTTTTATGGTTTAGTTTGGGCCAGGACCTCCACATTAAACTTTTTATTGTGTTGTTTCCTGTTTACAGTACTTTGGCTTTTTTTCTTAACAAATAAGTTAAGGGTACATTGTGTAGGAATTACTCTCATCTAGCGTTGCGCTTGTATATCGCAAGCAACTCAATCATATTTTTCATGCTGCATTCACGTGAAATTGGGCAGACGGCAGACGGACGACAGCCGCTGCACGTAACGGCATAAACAAGCCTCTATGTAAACAAGTGGTCCGTCAGCACGAGGCAAAACAATACACGTGACAATATGTTGTCATGGTGATGTCGTATTGTTTACCTGACCCATGTTTTACCGGCTTTCTCTCCACCTCTGTGACTAAAATGAAGTCTGGTTTGTTACCGACGGCCGTCTGCCCGACTGCAGGTGAATGCAAAACAGACTTTTGAACCAAATAATCTATTTTTGTGAATAGATAACAGAAGAAGTTACACAATGTCCCTTTGATAAAGTTTGCATTGTAATTTGATTAACAGCGGTCTCCAGTGTCCTCCTATGTGTTGCAGCCCTAATGAGCCGTATATTGATTGAAAAGGGGCTCTATAGCAGTGCCACCTACAGTGCACAGCTAATCTAATCATTAGCAGCTGAGGATGAACCCGTCTCTCTCCTTACAGTGAAGTGATCAGTACTCTCTCCACAAAGCAGCAGATCCACCAGATGTTGGAAACACTCGTTCAACATGATTGCATCACAGAATTGCTCCACTGATTTTTTCTCTCATCAACATCATCATCAGCACATTTCTATCTGCGGAGCCGCTGCTCATTGGATTCAATTAAAAACCTCTATACACTGTTTCCCAGATGATGTTTAATTTTTTGTTTTCTTGTCTGTACACAACATCTATTGCATCCTCTGTTGCTCACCCTGAGGTTTCTCCTGTTTTTTTCCCCTGTTTAAGGTTTTTCTTGTCGTTTAAAGTTTTTCCTCAGTCGATGTGAAGGTCAGAGGATGTTGTAATGTAAAGCAATTGAGAGACAAACTGTAAAAATTCTCACAGTGGGAGGTTATTGCATGTATAACTCAATCTTCTCTGTCACATGTTTTCCGGGCGAAGAACTTCCCTCTCAAATCCCCCCCCTTTGAATTCACCAGGAGAGGAAAAAAAACGCCAATTCTACGTCACTTTATTAAGTTTTAATGTTTTTTCATGCGAGAAAGTAACTGTTTAGATCCCCAATGTGCGGTTGGTTTATCCAAATGACGGCTGTTTAGAAGTTTGTTACAATGTTTTTCATAGAAGTGAAGCTCCACCTGTGTGAGCAGCGACCGCGACATCACAGAAGCAGCAGCCGGTCTGCAGAGCTGCTCGGCCGGCCAACCTACGTTGTCATCCAGGGGGAAAAAACGATCGCTAATTTACTTACTCGCAGGCTTTTAGAGGTTTACCGCCGGCTGGTTAAATTATTTTTAAGAGATAAATGTTGGTCTCATTGATGAAATCTAACAATTGTGTGCCAGTCGCAGTTTGTTTGAATGAAAAGTGAAGCTTCATGTGTGTATTGGACAGAGGAGTGGCGCTGCCTCGGGGCTCTGTACGTACAGAAATCACCACATTAACATCAATAAATACATGTTTTACAATCAATGTCACGGTAAACGGCAAAGATACTTCACTACTCTAAACCGTTTTTGGTTACGGTTAGAGGCGCAGCATTGTGGGATACAGTAGGCTACACAATGTAGACTGGTCAGATACATACTTGAGCTATTTTCCAGATCAGATTTTAACACTCATTTACTTTTGGAATATGTTTTAAATGCAACAGACCACAGGGAAAATATCTTATAATGGGCAAAGCTGTGTAATTTTGTCTTTTCCCAGAGTTCACTGCTTCATTACGGAGTGAGTTTACATCTGCAGACATGTCATCAGCACTGGGATAATAACTTCTGCTCTTGCTTTTCCAGTCCGCAGCGACCAGACAATCATTAAATGAGATAACCGTGTAGAAAGAAAAAAAGCTGTGAAATTTAATTGGCTCCATTGTGACCAGATGTTCTCCTGACTAATAATATACAGTTGATGTAGGACAGTAGAGCAGGTGCAGGTTTTTTTTATCTCACCTCCAAAGTCTTTCTCCCTTTGACGGAGCATAAATCTTTGTTTTCCATCTGCATCCATTCTTGACAGCAGTCTGTCTTCACCTAGTCTGAACGTCTCATCGTGAATATGATGAATTAATAACGATTTGCTGTCTTGATGGATCCCACTCTGAGGACTCCAAATTCTTCTGATAGGGGCCTGGGAAGAGAAGTAATGAAATAAAAAAACATTTTTGCAAATGCTGAACCACTTATGGATTCTGTAACATCTCTATACTGTCGAGTTTTATGCCAAATAATGAAAAATTGAGAGACATGGCGGCGGCATCCTGACAAATGACATCCGGAGGCCCAAGGACAGAGAGTGACCTGATAAAACTGCTGCTATATTTGTCTCATTTTAATATATTTCAGGAAACCACAGAAACAGATGCCGTTTCTGGAATCCATACATCATAAGTGAGAAGACCTTTGTCAACAGAGCGAATGTAAATACATAAACACAGATAAGCAGGAAATTGCACACCTGCCCTTCCTGTCTGCCTGTGATTGATATTGTGCAAACTTTGCTACTGCTGCTGCTGTTGGGGAGGATACTCACTTTCTGTCTAGTTTATTTCCCTTTACACCAACTTTCAGATTGAGAGAGAAGATGTGCAGGTGGCAAAACAAGCAGCAACCGTCTGGGTACAATATTAAAAAACATCTGAATTCCCAATACCTCTGCTCTCATTTGCATATTTCATTTAAGTTTGAAACAGACCCATTAAGGCGAGATGTAAAGCTGCGTTCTCTCCCAAGCTGCTGCTCTTCTCCTGATTGATTTTATAACCACATTTTGTTATCTGACAAAAATCATTACACACATAAGTTAAAGACGAAGACTGAACCGTGTGAAACTTTGCTGTATAATTTGATATGCTAATCTCCAGGTCGAGTCAAATACACCCACAACTAAATACTAATATAAACAAGAAAAAACCTCATTTGACTTTTCAGGTGATTGCTATTGCTGCAGAAGTTTCTGCTCAGGTCACAACACTGTTGTAAAACACAGTCTCTAATCAAGCTTCCACCTGCAAATACATTACTAATTAATTTCTCAGTGCTGAGAAGACAATTATTTGGTTTTCACAAACTGACTAATGAGGGAAGACCCATAAGTTCCTATGAATGGAATAACGAGCACTCAAGCTAACAAGCTGCACTCAAACATATTCCCAAAGTGAGACTGAGAGGATTTGAGTCATTTTTAAAGTCATTTTCTGAAGTGTCTCAAGGTGCATTACACATTTGTCAGAAATAGGGCTCAATTAAATTAGATTAAATCTGAATTCACTAATCCTGATGTAGCAGGCAAGGACACTTTAAAATTGATTAAGACCAGAGTGAGGTGAATCCACCTGTACCGTCTTACAGTGTGCTCCTCTCTTAGGAGATAAGCACTTTTTCAATGTGCAGTTTAATTATGAAAAAAATCAATTGATTTCGAGAACATTTTTACCCATTTTGTAATCTGTACGAGTAGGGCTGGGCGATATGGCAAAAAACGTTATCACGATATGTTTTTCCATATTGATTGATTCTCGATATCGTCTCGATATGTATTTTTTGCTGACGCTGCCAGTTCAAGCAGCATCCTGACTGAATCCTGAAGAAACCAGAGAATGTGTTCAGTTTGGGAGGATGACATGAGTTCACTTTAATGTTCATTAAGGGTGGAACAGTTCAATAATCCACAGTTTAATTTGATTTACATTGTTGTTGTTGTTTTCTGTTGTCTTTTTTCTACCATACATCAGCTCTAAAATGTGTCAATCACGAGGCTTTAGTCTTTCTAGTTATTTGAACAGGTTGTAGACAAATATTTAGCTATTTAGCTACTCTGACAACAGGCTTTATGCCGAGCCCCACTACTTCTTGAAATTAACAGGCTCTGATGAATCCAAGTGTGTCTGACTCTGACCTCAGTAGTCACAACAATGGTCAGACACACCTGGATTCATCAGTTTGTCCAAAAATGTAAGACAGGAAGGAAAGGAGCCTGTTTGAGCTCAGGAGGTAGTGGAGCTGTGCATAAAGCCCTCAGTATTTATTTATTGATCTGACTCGGTAACCAGGAGCGCAGTTCACGTCAACTCAGGTGATCTGCAGGTTGTTGTTTCACTTCACCGCTCCGACACGACGCTCCGTGTGTGTGTGTGTGTGTGTGTGTGTGTGTGTGTGTGTGTGTGTGTGTGTGTGTGTGTGTGTGTGCGGCGCTGACAGAGAGAGAGAGAGAGAGGAAGGGAGAGAGACTGTCGGCGCCTACTGTGAGTGGCGTTGACTCCGCGCGCACTTTCCGCGGACTTTTGCGGTTTCATAGGCGAGTGTACAGTGTCACATTTGAAACAGATCGAGTCCGCGCGGTCATAGAAATTGAGCTTTGCGCGGAAGGGACCGGCGGACGCCCGCTTTGGGTCCACGTCTGCCTCGAGTGCGCGCGGATGTCCGCGGAGTCAAATACGCCAGAGTATGTGGGGGCCTGAGCCTCGCGCATGTTCTTCACACTGTACATGAGCAAACATGAGACATGTTACCGCAGAATAAACGTCACAAGCAGCTCCGTGTTTCCTCCACTTTGTGGCCGTGGTAGGCTGTCATCAGGTCGCTCTGACTCCACACTGCCAGGCTTCTTTTCATGATGACCGGGACAGACGAATTGACGCTCCACACGTTCACAATCGCTTCAGTTGTCATCGGCTCCACCTCCACACGTTTCCTCCCTCTTTTACAACTTTCACTTTATCACAGCTTGGGATCAATAAAGTATATCTATCTATCCATCTTATCCTTCCTCCCTTTAGCTGCAGCAGCTCAAACAAACTCTGCATGCTCAGGACAGGAGGCGGAGTATCAGACGGTGTGGCCGGCTGCTGTCGCGCATTTACTTTCATGTGATATCGAGGAATAGGGCCATAGCTTATTATCGAAATCGATCAAAGATTTATCGCGATCCCGTATCGAGATCGTTATATCGCCCAGCCCTATGTACGAGTATTTTTCACACTCTCCAACATCATAAGAACATGAACTACAATGAAATTAAAACATTAACCTCCAAGGATAAAGTTAAAGCAGATATCAGCTTCGCGGCCGTTTCGGCTAATGCTGCGTTCAAGGCAGGCTTTTGAAACCGTAAGTTACAGCTTCAAGTCACAACTACGACTTGGTAGCGTTCCAGGTAACCCGTAGCTCGTGTTTTTACCATCCTGTTGTCTGTGAAAGTTCCCTATAACGGCCACTCGTAACTTCCGACCCGTGAACTCGTACCAGATCGAACTGGTATGACTTCACAGGAAGGAAAAACACAAAGTACGAGTTTCTTTGAACACACCATGAGTTAGCAGCCCCCGCCCTTGTCAGGCATCAATTGGTCCTCGTGCTACGTCACCACATTCACGCGCATCCCTTGGCTGCACACACAGCCCTTCATGCCGTTCTCTCTCCTCATTGGATAACACTTGTATCCCACAAGGAAAATTTTCTCCTCGGGTTACAGCAGAGCAGAGTGACGGAGAGACTCGTGTTTAGGCTGAAATACTTCATGTAAGTGATTGCTGACGGAAAATAGGACTATTTAGGACTTATATTAACAAAAACATTCCACTGATATCTGCTTTAATACAGTTTATTTAATGAGCAGGATTGTTAGTTAAAGGTACCATCCCAGGCTGCTCATTTTTGGCAAAATGTTGGCAAAATGATAAAAATCTGAGTATATCTGGTAAATATTAGACAGTAATCGATGACATAAGTGGTTTGACATATCAATGATGAAATTTAGTCATAGTTAGATGATAGACTGTCTGGGCTACGATGAAGGATGTCTCGGTCTTTATTTCTCCATAACAACAGACTAACTCTACATTATCCAGCTTATTACGGTTTATGAGTGAAATTATTAATTTCAGACGTACAGTAATGTTGATCAAAATATGACTTTTATCGATTCATAAATTGCATCTTTTAGCGAATCTGCAAGTCCAGTCAATTCTCCGGTGTTTTGCTAAGCCTCCTCTGGTCGTGTGCATTTGTTTTCAATGAAGCCTTTGATAATTAATCAGTGGATCGATGGATTATCATATACTAGGGGTGTCACGATTTCGATTTTTTATCGAAATCGATCGAAATTACGTCACGATCTCGAGCATCGAAGTCAAAGAGAGGATCGACGATGTACAAACTGTACAAAATTTGATGAATAAAATCAATGATCGTAGACTAGACTAGTCTGAAAATAGCAAAGGCCTCTGTGCTGTAAGAAAAAGAAAAAAAATCGAGAATCGAATCGAATCGTGACCCTAAAATCGAAAATCAAATCGAATCGAGGATTTGGAGAATCGTGACACCCCTATCATATACATGTGTGTGTATTTGTGTAGAAATAAACAAGAGATTACAGTGTACGTGTGACAGGTTTGTGTCGCGGAGACGAGAGCTGTGACACCGGATCCGATGCTCTGATCGTTTGGTTTGGTTTCCAGCAGCGGTGTGGAAGGAGCCTCCACTCTCCCACAAGTCATTTATCTATAGAGAGCCGAAGCGGAAGCAGGAAGTAACGTCGCCATGGGAAAAAGTCAGAAAAAGTCTCCATGTAAGTGAACGGGGGTCAAAGTTTTATTTCGTGATCCGATTGAATTGTGCCATGAGAAAAGAATATGACCTCTACCTGTTTAAAACATCACATTCATGCCGAGAAATCAGCAGTTTGTTGTAAAACTATTGTAAAATAAAATTCTGAAGAATCGATCTGTAACCAGAAAGACTCCAGGTGGCGTAGGTGACGTCACACACCACATGGCGCCCTTTCCCGTACCAGATTTGTAGTTCGTAGAGCGGTTTTCACACAAAATACATTCTTCCGTTGCTATTTTACGATAAACTGCTGATTTCTTGGCATGAAACGTGATGTTTTAAACAGGTAGAGGTCATATTTTTTTCTCATGGCACAATTCAATCGGATCATGAAATAAAACTTTTGACTCCCGTTCACTTATATGGAGACTTTTTCTGAGTTGAGGTCCCATGGCGACGTTACTTCCTGCTTCCGCTTAGGCTCTCTATGATATCACAATTAGTCACCAGCTGTTTAATGTTTAATGACGGTAAAAATGAAGCATAATATCCTGCATAGTTATTCTTCTGTGATTCCTGATTGGACAGAGGGGGTGGGTGCTTATTAGTTGTGCAATTAGAAATAAAATCGTAAGTCCAGCCACCTGGGATGGTAACTCTAATGTAATGTATACCAGAGGCTCTCATAAGGTGGAGTGCAGTGCAGCCTGCAGCTCTAGAAACCTTATTTTCTCTGTGACTGGAAAAGTTTTTTTCCTCAGGAATTGTTGAAAACCTGCTGCCCTTGAGCTGAACACCTTCTACCTCAACAGTGACGAAGAAGTCCTAGTTTCCACTTGAATCTTTTTGGGGCAATCTTGAATTTTTATAACATCACCTTAACAAAAGAAAGTCACAGTGCATATTTTAACAGGACTCATCTTTTGAGGGGGTTGTCTCTGGGCTTGCTGCACTGCTGGGAAAAAAGAAAAAAGATAGCTCTGTAAAAAAAAAAAAAACCGTCATTTCAGGACAAGTTTCCTCAAAGCTTATCTCAACAATATGGTCACTGGTTTCTCTAAAATATAAAAGTCATAGTTGATATTTTTTTAAAAATCCCAGGAGGTTGTTTTTAAATAGAAGAGTAGCTGGAATCCCAAAAGACTCCTCCAATCATCTTGATGGTAATATTCCCTCCACGTGGTGATGAAATACATTTTTCTCTCTCAGGTGTGCACCTCTTGTTCCCAAAAATCTTTTCTTTTCTTTTTTTTTTTTTTTTGCACCATCTTGCAGCAGAACAAATATTTTTATTCCTGCAATCAGATTTTCTCAACGACCCTGTGTGGGTTTTTCAAATCACTTAATTATCTCCAGGAGAAACTGATGGTTAGCACTGTGACCTGGCTGCATGCATGCAGATTCATCAGGCGCACAAACTGGAGCAACACAAAACTACGTATAATTATCCGTGACAGGAAAACTGAATTACAGTGTTGCAAATCAGACTTTTACTACTGTATTTTATAATGTGTTTATAATTGCTTTTATACTGCTTTCTTATTGTGTTTTATAGCCTACCTCTACTCTTTTGATTCTTTAATTTCTATTCATTCATATGTGATAATGTGCTATACACATGAAAGCCTTTCAGAGGTAATCACCCAAGGACACAGCTATCAGGAAAACAATAACAAAACTCTGTGTGTCCTATTTTTATTTTATTCAATATTGCTCTGTACAGCATTTTGAAAGTACAATTGAAATTGTAAAAGTGTAGCTAGTCTGTGCTAAATTAAAGGAGACACAGAAACACATTGTGATAAATTCAGGTGCACTGGAGATGGAAATTTAAAAGCTATGCTTCGTCTGTTCACCTATGGTCTGTAGGCTATCTGTTGTGTGGTTACACTCATAGGCGGCGCTAGGACAGTAGGAATGGGGAAGCTACGGGACAAAAAAAAAGAGAAAGTTTTTACCCATAGGCACTAGGCAGATATATAAATTTTGATTATATTCATCAAAATGAGATGCAGTAGAATGATTTCTTTCATTCTCTACTTGTTTTTTTTTGTTTTTGTTTTTTGCTGGTGTAGTAGCCCATAATCAATTAATCAATGTTCTTAGCATACGCCACGGGGCGTTTGTGTCATATTTCTCAACTATTTCTTCAGGGTTAAATCCTTTTAACGTAGTTATTGCTCTCGATGTACAGAAGCGACACAGTTGACAGTATCTGCTGTGCCATAGTTGTCCTCATCCAGTTGCGCACCCGCTGCATCGCTGAGAATGTGCGCTCACACAGGTGTCAGGTGACAGGATTTCAATTTTGGACGGGCCACAGTAATTTTGGATGGGCCACTACTTAGGAAAAAATAACACTAACATACATAGAGTTGGAAATTATTCCTGAATGACTCGTTCGTGTCTATATTGAAAGCACACATAATTTCTGCTGAGACGAGCTTTGACAGCGCGGTGCGCCGCTCTCTCTCCCGTTAAAAGTTAATCTAGCTCACCCAGTGGATCTCTCTCTCTCTCTCTCTCTCTCTCTCTCTCTCTCTCTCTCTCTCTCTCTCTCTCTCTCTCTCTCTCTCTCTCTCTCTCTCTCTCTCTCTCTCTCTCTCTCTCTCTCTCTCTCTCTCTCTCTCTCTCTCTCTCTCTCTCTCTCTCCTGTTACTTATGTGTTTAACCAAATGCACGAAAAGCCAAATCAAATCAGAAATGCGTAGCCCACATCTTTTTAACTCACAGACATTTATTTTCATAAAGTAATAAAATATCTGGACATTTTGCCATCGTTAACATAGAGACAAAAGGCTGCAGGAATGGAAGAAGAATTCGGCAAATCATCTTATCACGCAAAAAGTCACAACAAACAGGTTTTGCACAATGGTTTGCACAGATAAGTCTTAAAATATGTGCAACACCTTCTCATCACAATCCACACCATCTACACAGTTACGTATCAGCTGTTATTAAAACCCAACTCATCAGGACGCGATGACCACCACTCACATTAAACAAACCGTTAACTATTAATCCACACTCAAACCGAAGCAACAATAGTGTTAACTGTACTCAACAAGCTGTTATTACAAGGTTTACAACAGATATGACAGACAACCTGGGCTGTGTGTGTGCGTGTATAAGAGAGGGAGGGAAGAGAAAGTACGTAACCTGCTAGCTGTTAGCTACCGTAGCTCAGGCGTCGGTCCGTCAGGTAAAAGCTGCCGTTTATTCCTCAAATGAAGCTCATGCAGTTATTCAGCCTCTCCGGTACAGTTATCCATCACTGCTGTTGAATTAGCCGCTAGACTGCTGGAAGCTAAAACTGAGGGGGCGTCTGTGTGTTTACAATTCACGAAAGCAACGTGAACGTACGTGCCGCTCACACTCAGTAGAGTGAGGCAGTGAGGCAGCGTTACGTAGCCTCAGCCTCCCTCGGCGTACAGAGGCAAAGCACCACACTCGC
Organism: Trachurus trachurus; assembly: GCF_905171665.1. Classification (NCBI taxonomy): domain Eukaryota; kingdom Metazoa; phylum Chordata; class Actinopteri; order Carangiformes; family Carangidae; genus Trachurus; species Trachurus trachurus. The sequence goes on along the minus strand of NC_139895.1, from coordinate 8,785,384 downwards.
TGCCTCTCCTCTGAAATACGAGACGGCCAGTGGTTTCTACGGCCGCTGCCTGACACATGCTGACACATTTAAACCTACGTAATGACGCAGGTAACCAGTCAAATACGACCGAAAATTCTAAATCTAAATCTAAATTTTCCATTTTATTATTTGTGATGATTTTTATTTTATTTTCTGTGACAATCTAGGGGAAGCTAAGCTTCCCCTAGCCTATTGATAGCGCCGCCTATGGTTACACTCTTTAAATATAATTTACTTACGCTGCCTTCCACACAACTCAGAACTCAGAAATTCTCGGGTAAAAAAAACTCCCATTTCCAACTTCAAAGCGGTCGAGATGCATCAGGCCAAAATAACCAAAATCATGGCGGACTGGGACAAACTTTGCATTCAAAGTGCCTCATGTAGCCTAGCTAAAAAAAATCATTACAACCGACACTTCCGGGTCCACAGCAGCTACTATTAGCTTGGCTCATACACACCTCTACAGAGAACAGGCTAGCATGAAATTATGACTGTCACACTTAAACTTCGTATGTTAATAAATTAGGCCTACGGTAATTAGTTACAAAGCTTTGAAATACTCACAGAGAATAATCAGATATGCAGCACAGGTGTGTGTGTTTTTCCGGTTTAATCCACTGTCGTGCCGTGTGCAGTAGTGACGGCTGCGCAGACTGAAGGAGTGTTTTGTAGTTCACCCTCGTACGCCGGCCTCTTGTGGGCGGAGTCAGCTCGACTGGCACAAACCAAACGCAGTTTGTGCTCAAATCTGAATTATATTGACAAAATGATTCACACACATCTACATAAACATATTAGTCCAGTAATTTTAAGACAAAAAAAGGGGTCAACGTTGAACAAATTGCAACAGAAGCGAACTCAACTGATTTTGTATCCTCAACATGTCCTGAATAAGGGGGAAAAAAGTCCATAAGAATCCCATTAGGGGAAAGTTTAGAAAAAGACCCAAATATAGCCCATTCATACGCCTTTTAATTATTTTTCTCACGTGAATAGGGTAAAATTTTTAACCTATTTTTTAACCCTTCCATCTCCATGAAAATTACTGAATTGATAACTTACATTAAGACAAACAAAAAATGTATTACAAGTTTTTTTGAAATTCCTTGTTAACATGAGCAAATTTGCATACATTTACATAAATTTCACCGTTTTGACGGCACATGTATATATAAAGGTGCTGTGGTGGTACCAACATGAAAATTGGAATTCGAGTTGACTCCATCGGTCAGCCGACAAGAAATCACTTTAAATTTCATGATGACTGCAATTTTTCAAGAATCCAACGCTGCGGGAAGCGCTCGTTTTACGTGGTAGCCTAAGCGCCCTAACTCATTAAAGCTACAGTTGGTAAGCTGACGAAAGTGAAAGTAAACTCCGTGACTTGGTCCAAAATTTCAAGACAACACACAAGTCACTTTATGAACCTCTGGAGTCAACTCACTCCAATTTTCAAGCTGGTACCCCCACAGCACCTTTATGTGCCGTCAAAACGGTGGAATTTATGCAAATTTACTCATGTTAACAAAGAATTTCAAAAAACTTGTTAGGCTATACATTTTTTGTTTGTCTTAATGTAAGTAATCAACTCAGTAATTTTCATGGAGATATCTAAAGGTCAAAAATTTTACCCTATTCATGTGAGAAAAATAATTAGGCTAATAGGCGTATAAGGGCTACATTTGGGTCTTTTTCTAAACTTTCCCCTAATGGGATTTTTGGGGGCTTTTTTCCCCTCACTCAGGACATGTTGAGGATACAAAATCAGTTGAGTTTGCTTCTGTTGCAATTTGTTGTTCAACCTTTTTTCATAAAATGACTGGACTATCCTAGCATATGCAGCCTTACCACACAGAAACATAGCCTATATAGGCTACATTAAAGCAGATATCAGCTTCACGGCCGTTTCGGCTAATGCTGCGTTCAAGGCAGGCTTTTGAAACCGTAAGTTACAGCTTCAAGTCACAACTACGACTTGGTAGCGTTCCAGGTAACCCGTAGCTCGTGTTTTTATCATCCTGTTGTCTGTGAAAGTTCCCTATAACGGCCACTCGTAACTTCCGACCCGTGAACTCGTACCAGATCGAACTGGTATGACTTCACAGGAAGGAAAAACACAAAGTACGAGTTTCTTTGAACGCACCATGAGTTAGCAGCCCCCGCCCTTGTCAGGCATCAATTGGTCCTCGTGCTACGTCACCACATTCACGCGCATCCCTTGGCTGCACACACAGCCCTTCATGCCGTTCTCTCTCCTCATTGGATAACACTTGTATCCCACAAGGAAAATTTTCTCCTCGGGTTACAGCAGAGCAGAGTGACGGAGAGACTCGTGTTTAGGCTGAAATACTTCATGTAAGTGATTGCTGACGGAAAATAGGACTATTTAGGACTTATATTAACAAAAACATTCCACTGATATCTGCTTTAAGTATCATGCACATTACTATACCCAGACACAAATAGGCTACATTTTCTGCATTAACAGGAAGTTTTTCAAACTAATCAAAATCATAATAGTAAATAGCTCTCATAGGGTTTTCTATACAAAGCACCTTACATCCCCATAGGCCTACGGCTAAAACAAACTGACATAGAGATATTGGGAGTGTTAGGTCTATTTCTAAAATGCCCATGAAAACAAACAATATCCTAACAATGCAATAGAGACACAGTGTACTTGTCTCATGTCTCAGTCTTTTCCCCCTTTGTGCTGCTCACACTGTGCACTCCCGTTGCTCTTTCCTATATTACTATATTTAGCCACCTGTTGTCTGTTACCTGTCCATCCAGCTGCCTGTAAACCAGGTTATTTTATCATTCCATTTAAAGTAACCTGGCTGATCCAGTCGGCTTGTTTGTCTGTGCCCCTATCACTTGCTATGACACCATATTCTCTTTTATTTTTTATTTTTTTACTTTCTTTTTTTCCTCTCTTTTCTGCTAAACTAAACTCCACTGAGCCAAAAGATTACTTATTTCCTGTTTTCCCAAAACAACCTCTGATGAGTAAGACGAACGCAATGTTAATCCTAGCTATAGGGGCCCGACCTTCAAAATTTGCATTTGCATCATTTGGTATTTAAAAAAAAAAAAAGACATCATGGCTATCAAATTGAAATCAGTCATTTTATAAGATTCGATACGTCTGTGTTGTGTGCGTCTATTACTTTTTTGCATAATTTCATCATTATTCATAGAGTTTCTCTGACCTAAATCACTTGTATCATGTCCTGTCTCCTTCAGTCAATCAGATCGGATTAATGCACTGCAGAAAAGACAATGAACAACACATGTTCACTCATGAACAACCCCCCCCCCCCTCCAAAAAAAAGATGTGCTTGGCAAAAATGGAGCGCAGCACAGGATTATCACAACTTCTGCAAAAAAAAACTCTGACGTGGTTGCAGCAAAACCCATTTAAAGCATTAGCAGTAAGTAGAGCTTCATAACATCGTCTGATAACTCAGATTATGGAGGGGCTCTGTGCTGCGGGGGACAGCGAGGGGAGCAGTGAGGCTGAATTAATGGGCTGCATGAATAAGCACCAGCTCTAGTGGTGTGGAGTCGGAGCAGCCATGCACACCGACCGAACGCACAGCGCAGCTGATACTCGACCGTAGACACTGGGTCCATCAGAGTTTACACCCACTCAGTCACTATACTCAGTCACTTTGATGAGAGATATGGTTCAGTTGCTTGGTCAAAACAACAACAACATTAATGGAGAGTGAAACATGACAGAACTGCTGGTTGTTTCTTCCTAAGTGTGATTTATGTTGATTTGCAGGTCAGAAGAAGCTCAGTGAAGCAGTGAGGTTAATGGAAAGCTGGTTACCAAAGTGTCATTGAATAGCGCTGTAATGTCTATAATTCATGCACTTACAGTACAGTAGCACTTCAGAGTAATTTAAACGCTGTAGAAGCAATGACTATTTGCAACAACCTCTGTGTTTTAAAATCTATTTTCTGCTCAAACAAATTGTTTCAACCGGGACAGGTGGACATTAAAAAAAATAACATGTTTTTAACCCGGAGACCCTCACTCGCTGCTACTGCTGAGCCACTGAATGTCAACAGGAATGTGCACAAATTACCTGCAAGATATGATATGATATGATATGATAGAAAATCAAGAAGAAAGGGCAAAAACAACACGTTTCAAGTTGTAAAACATCACATCAAAGACTGCAGGACTCAGTAGGAGCAACTGCATATTAAACATTAACTTGTTTTCATTGCTCTGGTTTTGATTTTGCTTCACTTTCCACGTGGTTATTATGGACTCAGCTGCTGTGCAGAGAGCAGCACACAGTGAGTGATGGGTGCAGCAGAGAGGAGATGCGGTGGATTCACACGGCACACAGCAGCGTGGGAATGTGTGGAACGAACAGTCGTATTGTTGTCCGTTTCTTCCTGAAACAGATAATCCAATGACTGTGCCCAGTGCAGCGTGCGAAGCTGCAGCGAGCGGCCCCAGTGTGTGGAGGTGTGAAAGTAGAGGCAGGGCTTGAACAACGCCGCCGAGCAGGGACATCAGAGCGCCGAACAAGCTCACATGCTCACATGCTGCGGGGGTTATAACCCCTCCGTACTCCCTCCACAGTGGGAGACCACCGCTCACCATCGCTGCAGCATCAGAGTCAAATTAAAGGGATAGTTCACCCAAAATTGAAATTGAAAACTCATTATCTACTCACCCTCATGTCGACTAAGGGCTGGGAGAAGTTTCAGAGTCCTCCGTGGCTTCTCTGAGTTACAGGGGGTCTCGGCGTAGCAGTGCATGTCCATATGACGGTTGCAAATGGATACCAACTGTCTTCGTAACAAAAAGACACACCAAAAAACATCCAAATACCTCCATGCTGCTCGTATGTAATGTCCGTCTTGTATTGAAGCCCCGAAATGCGAAACTGTTCCGAAAAAAATTAAATAAGTCTATATTTCAAGCTTGTTTGTAGCAGAAGCTCCTCTTCCTGGTCCGTCCAATTAGGACGAACTTGGATGTTTTTTGGTGTGTCTTTTTGTTACGAAGACAGTTGGTATCCATTTGCAACCGTCATATGGACATGCACTGCTACGCCGAGACCCCCTGTAACTCAGAGAAGGCACGGAGGACTCTGAAACTTCTCCCAGCCCTTCGTCCACATGAGGGTGAGTAGATAATGAGTGCAATTTCAATTTTGGGTGAACTATCCCTTTAACTACCTCCCCCCTCCCCCCCCTTCTCCTGAGCTCCACAACAGACAGTCTGTACATTATTTATATTTTAGAGTAGAGCAGTTTGTGCTGTGATCATGAAAATCCACCTGGGACATCATCAGGTTTGATTTTTATTCTCACAGGCTGAATCGTAAAAAAAACGGTTACAGTACCCCCCTTTGAGTGAAAATGGATTTATTCACTATATAGTTGAAGTTGATGGATGGTTATTGGATGGGTTAAAATGAGCCATGGGATAATTTGTGCAACAGGTTATTTTATGCCCCATATAGTTACACTTTGTTGCTAGGCGACTTTTAGTGGATGGAATAACTATGACAGGAGCAAAAGGAAAAAGTGTGGTGAGACAAAAAGTTCATAAGTTTTGGTGCCATTTCTCCATTATAATCATATATTTAGCAAAACTGCAAGAAGATAATTTAAGACACTGCTACAGCTTTTGCTCAGAGGACTAATTTCAATTCATTTTAATTTAATCAGGCACTTTCATTTAGATTAAAATACTCTTCCTGAGGGAGACCCGAGAACAAGATGCAGCCACGAGGGATAATTAACAACAAAGACAAAGACAGAACTACTAGATACAGGAAACATAGCCTTTTTACAATGGTCATAAAATACATCAAATTAATAAAGCTTTAAAGGGATAGTTCAACATTTTGGCAAATTGGCCCATTGCCATAATCCCTATAGTTTTAGGAGTAGATTCGTTACCTTCAATTGTCGGTGCAAGATATTTTTAGAACGGCGGAGCAGAGCCGTGAGCTGCTCAGAGCTACGCTACGGAGGCTAATGGGATTTCTTGGTTTCCTTCATCAGACTTATCAAATACACAATCCAACAACGCTCTGGTGGACAAGTTGTGAGCTGCACATTCACCACGCTATGAGATAATAACAGAACGTTACCAGACAAAGTTGTTTTAGAGGTCAATTCAGCTTGCACTGACAATTAAAGGTAACAAACCTACTCCTTAAACTATAGGGATTATGGCAATGGGCCAGTTTGCCAAAATGTTGAACTATCCCTTTAGGGGTGACACAATCCTCAATCCCTCTCTGTGTGAATTTTGCATGTTCTCTCTTCCCTCAGTCCAGAGCGATAGATATAACCGAGTGGCGACACTCCCATAGGAGTCCGTTGTAAAAAATGGCGGGCCGACTTCCGGGTCATGGAGCCCTCAATAGTTCCAAACATTCCTCCCGCGGCGCTGGACCACGTCTGTTTCTATGGCTGCACAGCAAGAAACTACTGAGCTACGTTAATGAAATACCGACCAATTTTAAGTTATAAAGTGGTAATAATCTTTCCCAAGTACAGTAACCATGTTGACTTAACAAAATAAAAATTATTAGACTGATCGGTTCATTGAAAAACATTTATTTATTTACGTAACTGTGGTGATTTCAGTCCGTAGCCCAGAAGCAGCCCTGCTCACTTTTCATTCAAACAAACTAATGCCACTGCCACAGTTGTTAAATTTCATCAATGAGACCAACATTAATCTCTTTAAAATAATTTAACCAGCCAGCAGTAAACCTCTAAAAAAAGCATGCGGATACGTTACTTGGCTCGTTTCCTCCGACGGGAGGAGGACGGTCGTACCGCCGGCAGATCAGCTCAGCAGAGCGGCTGCTGCTGCTGTGACAGCCGCTGCCCCTGGTCCCCGGTCGGGGCTCACACAGACTGCACTTCTCCCAGAACAAACATCGGTGTAAGTTCCTAACACACGTTATGAACTGACCACAGACTCCGGATTAAACGGTGACTTTCTTGCATGAAAAAAATATTAAAACTGTGACGTGTTGACAGCGCTAAAGCCAGGTTTTGGCAGCTTTACTGCTATGGCTTGGTTGCCGCGAAATGGCGATATCGATGCTAATTTCTGTTAGCCCGTCTATGAGGTTTTGCATTATACGTTAGCATTAAGCTAACGGGCTTTATGTTTAGTTGTGATACTGGCTGTGTGTGTTTTGAACGTTGTTTCAAACTGTGTGGGTTTGATTGAACATCTTTGATGCTTAAATGTATATATTCCCGCTTAATATATTGCTTTAGTCCTCTTCTTATGCCATTTTTACTGTAGGGCAGGCTAATCTTCACTTTAGAGTGACAAATAAAACCTTGAAGCAAGAAGATTTTGCCTTTTGTTTGAAAACTGACATTGATGTACATACAGTAATTCAGTAACAGTTGTAAATACACCTTTGTACGGTTTATTTTTTAATATTTACCGTCCAAAAGCAAGCTCAGTGCTGTCTGTCCCATAGCAGAACATGACAGCGGCAGCCTCGTTTGGAACTATTGGGAGCTACATGAACCACGTGACCGCGCTGGCGGCGACATCAAAGGCTGTCGCCACTCTGTTATATCTATCGCTCTGCCTCAGTCCGAACACACGCACACAGTGGATGGATGAATGGATAAAGTTTTGAAATTTACAAGAGAGAAACACAGGAGTCGACTTTGAGGGCAGGTTGCAGTTAATTCCAATTAAAATGGTGAAACCAGCTCTGCCCAATGTTCGTGCAAACACGAGGGGTGTCGAGGGTTAAGTAGTCAATGTGGGACTTGCCAGTTTGATCTGGACCACGCTCTTCTCTCCAACGGTCTCCGTCCTGACCCAGAGGTCAAATCTGAAATGCCGCCATGTCTGAAAAACAAACCTTATGCTATATAGAAACTTCATGCTTCATGCTCTATTCATATAATGCACTATAACCTCTCATATACAAGTTCATCAGCTGCCTTGCAGTGGTTTTACTTAATAAGATTAAATCTCAAAAAGTCTTCCTTGCATGCATTGAGATTCAGAACACTAATGCGTTTACTTTTTCCTGATATTAAATCTAGATTGACTGCATGCTTTAAAAAAAAAAAAAATCACATCCAGGTGCAACACATCACTGCTCTCTCAGCTGACATGCACAACTAATTATAACAGTTCAGAGTGAATTATTGCAGCAGCAGCAGGGAGGAAAAAAAATCTGAGCTTTGATGGAAACTGCCACTTGCTGAGTAGAAAGGAGCTGTCAGTCTGTTCCCGCAGCAGACAAAGCTCAAAACGCTCATCAGTCAAACAAACAAACCACAGATGCTTTAAATGCCAGGAACGGTCATTGTTGTTGTTCCTCCCACAGTTCGTCCGTTTGCATGTCTTCAAAGCGGCGCCATCTCAACGCTGGCAAGCTCGCCGCTCATTCAGACCAGTCACACACAAAAACAGGGAGGCTGGCTGTCATGCAACGGCTTCACGCTGGGCCGATCCCACCACTTGGCTTCCTGCCACATGGGATGGACCTCCTCCACTCTCTATAGTCTCTCTGCTAGAAAAACACTCATTTGCTCCCTGCCAGGACGCAAACATGTAGAGTCACTCACAACTGCAACAACAATGAAGTCACCTGTGAGTACATACAAATAGACCTTCCAGGTGTTGTGCTGTTTCCTGATTCTGGATCAGTGATGTGTTGCCCAGGCAGCACCTGTGAAAAGGCCTCTTCTTCTTCCCGGCTGCAACAAATGCCGACCAACCACACACACACACCTCTTTACCATGATGTCCATCTTCTGCAGGCAGCAACAAAAAACATCCACACATTTAACATTTAAAGCAATTTAAAGCCTCAAAAAACATGTTCTAAAGCATTCACTACTTCCTACTAGGGGTGTACAGCTAGTGCACTATTTGTATTCGAGTTCAGATTCGGGCTTTTAAAAGAAAACTTTGGATTCATTATTCATATTCGAGAAGAAACGGGACAAGGGCGCACTAGAGACTTCCGCTGAGCTAGCCGGCTAACTTCCGCTTTAGCTCTCGGCTTATTAGAAAGGGAATAAAATAATTTAATCGTGCAGCTTTTCTAGACTTTCCAAACGTAATTGGACTGAATGGATCAAATTCTGATAGTGGAACCAGTTATTTCGCCGGGTTGTGACACCTGTTTTATAGCCGCTTCTTATCCCGTTAAGGTGCATTAGCGCTACCTACTGTGTTAGAGTGTGAACCAGAGCCACCTGGTTATGTGCTGTTGCTCCTCTGTGCCATAACATAAGGGACTGAGCCTGGCAGTGGCAGTGTCTCCTGATTGGCTCAAAACATGCACCAACATGTTCTTTTATTCTGTTTTCTTTTAATCTCTTGTAGTTGGCTCAAAATCATGCTCCAAACACGCATCCAAATGTTTGTTTTTCTTTCCCGAATAATGAGGAGAAACTTCGGATAGAAAAACTATTCTGGATCAAAGCATTATTTGTGCACTTCCGAATAACGTATTTGGGAACATCCCTTCTTCCTACACAAACTATTTCCGAGGGTTTTTCTGCTCAGTTTGTGTGGAAGCTGAAAATCCTCCCCTGAATGTTTCTATGCATGAGTAAAAGTGAGAGACACTGTTACATGTGAGCTGTGTTGTACTTTACATCAATCCTGTCAGGTTGAACGGGGAACTGGACCCAAAATGCCGACTCACATGAACGCAAAAACTCACACATGAAGCTGAAGCTGAACACAACAGGCATGAAACAACCAGGGACAATGGGACGACAAGGACGATGGTAAAACACAGAGGAGGAGACAGAATACAGGAGGAGAAACAAGGCACAGGTGGGGAAATCAACACAGGTGAGAGAAGGACTTCAAGTAGACCAGAGATGAACCATGACAAATCATTTAGTAAATAGAGGTGGTACATCAATCATATTTATGTAACTACAGTAGATTAGTTTATTTGCATATTCACTAGGAGTAAAAAAAAAAAAAAAAAAAGCCAGAAAAAGAGGCTCGTATAGATGCCTCCCCTATTTAAACTACAAAGTTGTCTTCACTGTCAGGGTAAGTGATAATAAAGACAGAAGAAGACCATTTAACATTACAGTTAAAACATAAATCTGCTAAATGATGTTTATACCGGAGCTTCTTTGTTGCACAGATGCACAGTTGACATCCGTTGTCTGAGCTTTTCTCGCACGTGTTGACATCTGTTTTAACTCCATTGTTCATGTAGAATGAGTCAGCATCAGTGGACGGCGGCTGCCTCAGTGCTTAAACAATGTCAAAGATGCAAACACATAAACATCGAGTGGGCGGTGGACGTATGGGAGATGATGATGACCACTGAGACCCACAGTGGGCTGCAGCCTATACTCCACACTGCTCTCTCCCTCTCTCTCTCTCTCTCTCGGTGCACATGTGTAATGATGTAGAAAAATAATACTTTACAGTAGAATTGGTTATTTGTAAACATGCAATAAATTCTCTAAATTAAGTGACAAAATGTGTCGTTTGCCCTTTAAAATAACAGATTTCCTGCTCTGACACTGGCTATCGGCAAAACAATTTCATTTATCTGCAGCTGTAAATCACTGTTTTACCATGTGACCTGGTTATACAGTAGTTCAATTTTAATAAGTTAAGTTTAGTTAAGGTCTCGAGGACGATCTGCAAGGACGGTCCTTTTCCACAGTGATGGAGAAGTAGAAAAGACATTTTTGCTGGACTATTCATCAACAATCCTTAAGGGTTATTTAAATTCCTTGGTAGTTCACGTTTTACAAAATGCATCTGCCCTTTATTGCATTATCTTGGATTGATGGAAATGATTCCCATCAGGCCGATTGCAGCTGCAGCAGCCTCCATCAATCACATGGTCAACTCGATCCACCAGGTTTGATGCACATTGGTTCATTATCAAACACAAACACTCTCTCCTTGGTGGAGGAAAAAAACACTTTAACACTTTAAAAAGGCTGGCTTTGGGACAATTGGGGCGTCCAATAACCCCTGACTTTGTCCTGGATGGACGCTGAAGCATCCTTGGAAAACCCTATGAACTTGAACTGCTCCCAATATGGAGGTCAGTGCAACAGTGTTGTGTGAATGGCCTCGTTTACCAGTTGGGAGCACAATGTTTTCTGTGGTTTTGGACCTCAGAGCAGACATGTGCAGAGTAAAAGAACCACTGTTGGGTGAAAAAAAAAACCTAAAACAATCAGAGTTTTCCAAAATGAAGTCAAAATATTTCAGGCAGTGATAATAACATGAACGATGTGAACATAAATGTGATATTTTTGTCTCCAGGCAACAGTGGCCTGATTCTCTGCTTCTCTAATGGTTGCTCGAACTGATGGGAGAATAAAGCAGAAAATATAAATCCATTTTTAAAGTAGGCCTACATTACGGAATTATTTTGTCACCACCAGAGGACATGAAGAAAATGTATTTTAAATAAACAAGGTTTTATTTTCTTTCAAACAAGAGTTGGGATTCACTCTGAAAGCACTAAGAGACATGGAGGTTTTATGGCAAGAATGAAACTGAGGTTTTTTCATGTCCCGTGCATCAAGTCATTAATGTGATCCAAACCAGTATCAGGGTCAAAACCAGAATACTGATGCACATTTCAAACATAACAAAGGGAACCAATGGCTTTTCAGTCAAGGGGGGCAAAAGGTTTGAGGAGCTCTGGTTTTAAAAGTGCTTCTCTATTTTGAGTCTCATTTATTTATTTATTTTTAAATTGCATGTTTTTATGTTGTTGTTTTTTTCCATTTCCAATTCTATGTTTTGTTATTATTTTAGACGAGACACTACAGGCATAACACAGTTTTTTCATGCACTGATCAATTTTGAGATTTTGGGCTATTTTTCATGTATTCTTTCAGAAAAGTCAAAAGAAATGGTAGAAAATCCACATTAAGGTGGTTATTTAACTTCATTTTGTCTCTTCCGTCACTTGCTTTCTCCTAAATTCACCAAAAGTCAACATGCTACTGTGACATACTGTGCTGTGCTGTGCCTGTCCTTGTCTTGTCTTCCTGTGTTCTCCTTGATTACCTGATGTGTCTCACCTGTGTTGATTATTCTACCACCTGTTGTCTGACCCATGTCATGTCGGGTATCATTGTAAAGCTCTCTCTCTCCTGAACAATTATGTAGGCTCCAAAAATTGCCATTCCCTCCTTATGCGCAACCAATCATAAAAGTACGATTTACATTAACAATCTATGGAATTGTGCAGTAGCAGTAGTTTGCAGTAGGTAGTTAAGCACCTACATTACAATGAGCTTTATACTACCAGGAATCAAAGACTGTCCAATGACAGCTGAATAGTTTAAAGTCGAGCAATGATGTTACATGACTGAGGCAGGAATCAAACCCATGAACCTCTTGATCAGTAAACCTTTACTCTTCCACTAGGCCAAACAGAGCCGAGAATCACACGAGTTCTATACTGACATAAATCAAAGCTGTTGGAACGCTAGCTGAAAGTCTTGTGAACATTTTACAAGTTGAATGGAGTGTGTAGCTTAAAATAAGTTCAAGTAGTAAAATTTGAAAGAGGCTAAAGTTTTAAAGACTATTGTCGTTCATTGCAATGTGAAATGTGCTGCAAACTGTGGGCCATTTTCTCAAAATGAGTTTTTGCTCAGACTCTGAGCCTAAAATCTCCACTTCAGCAGCACCTACAGACACCAAGCCTTCCAGTTATATTCCTGTCTGTATCCTGAAGGTTGTTACAGAGGGGTTTGTTAATAAATCATTCAGCAGACATGTCATCAGTCTGACAAACAGCAGGAGTCAGACATGAAAAGTGTCATGGCGTTAACATGTTGTGATGTCAGGACGTCAGAGGCAGAGAAACACTGGTGTCAAATCTTGCCCCCACTCCCTCCTCCCCACTGTTAGCGGCCTGGCGTCACGTTCCTGATGTGTTGCCGAGAGCAACCACCCAAGTGCACAGTGGTCTGTGTGGTGTGTGTCGGCTCGGTGGATATAAGCCCTCATCAGTCACGCTCAGTGGCTGCCTATAGCTGCTGGCTCGGCGTCCGACGCCTGAGCTCTGGGCGCTCCTCCTGTGGGACTGATTTGGCATCGCTGCTGCTTTCTCAGTCATAAAATAAAAAACTCTGCTCCTCACCAAGGAGGAGAAGGGAGAAGAGGAAGTACAGCAGTTCTAATAGTCAGCCCTCAGTCATACTAATCGACTTTCCTGTGGGTTTAATCAAATGATCTGCCCTCTCCCATCTCTTGCTGTCATCCTCTGTTCCATCACTCCTTTATATCGTCGTCCTCTCCTGGTTTTGTCACGCAGCACAGAGCTCCCCATGCAGCAGAAACACCAACACTTTCAGACTTTCTGCTGCTGTGTTTGCATCCGCTCCGTCTCTCTCTCTCTGTCTCGGTCTCATCCCGCTCCTCAGGAGAGCTCAGAGGCTTTACGCCAGCTCATGTCTCTCTCCAGTCATGGTATTTGCTTTCCGAGTGTTGCCTTGCCTCCTCAGTGTCTGGAAAACAGTCGATGAGCTGGATGTGTGGATTATTAAACTGTGGCATCTGGACCAAGTGTATAGTTTTGCATTTTCCTTTTTTTTTTTTCCACCTATAGAAATCAATTTCTCAGCTCATCCCATTGGGTTGAGCTTAAAGAAAATCTGCAGCCAGGCAGCAACAAAACAAACCGGTAAAATGTATATAGACTGGGGGAGGTACAATGAATATCCCTGTTTAGAGTCGACCACACTAATCCAGTGCTGAATTACTGCTGTATTAGCTGTATATCCTTTATACGCCTGTTGAGGGATATTAATACCAGTGAGATACTCGCTGCGGCTCCTGGGCAAATACGGATGCGAGTCGTTGCCGTGCAGACAATTTATTAAATACTAAAGCCTGGGAGCGGGGGAGCGTGTTTCAGTTGTTTGGGCTTTTTTTGTGTGTATATGAAGAACATTCAATTGCTAAACAAGATTAGGCATCAGTGACATGAAGCCGACAGACATCCTGCACTCATTAACCCTCCAAGTTACAATATCTCTAATTAGATTCAGGCCAGTGAGAGAGAAGCACTGAGTTGTTTAAAGAATGTAATTAGACTTATCTGCAGTCAAATTAAGCTAATTCCAGATATCTCCATCTCCACAAAAATTCCAAACGACTTCATCTTCAGCATGGTTTTAACTGGTCATAATTTGAACTAATTCGGCATATTTGAAGATATTTTCCGTGTATTAGTGTACATCTCATTAGTTATTACTGTCAAATCTAGAAAATATCTTGAATTTGAGTCACTGTTAATGCAGGTAACTCTGGATGGAGACACGGTCAGGTATGTTTTCACTTAGTGACAAAGAGGCTTGAGACAAACTGTTTCTTTTTGGTCATTTTGCACTTGTCTATGTTATTGTTTTGAGTGTTTTGTCTTCATTTCTGTGGATATTTTGTGGGTTTTCCTTGAGTTGACCTTTTTATTGTGTTATTGTCGCCTCTTTGTGCTGATTGCTCTTCTTTTTGCATTGGCTTTTTCAACTTCTTCGGCCTCCTAACCCTCTTTGGCTCCTCCTGTGGGACTGATTAATTCATCCGTCCATGTCAGGAGACCTGATTAAACAGAATGAAAATGACTGTAACATTATTTGATAAGAATGATTTCCTACAGTTTGAATAGCTACAGATATGTTGAATTAAAAATCTTTGCATATGAAGATGTCTAAAATGTAATTACAGATGTAATGAGAAAGATTAGAGACCTATTAAATATTCAAAGGACTTTCCATCGCGTCAACTTTTCTTTGAAGTCTCTCTGCAAAGTTTAAGCTTTTTTATTCCCATTCAGCCACAAAAGGCAGTAAAATGCCTGGATGAGCAGGTTCCTCGTGAACTCAGTAGTGAAACCTCTCAGGGTTTCTGACTCAGTGAGTCTGGACGGCACTTTGGGGAAAGGCCAGGGGCGTTACGTCTCGGAAAACCTCCTCCTCTTGACACATAAGGCTCATGACTCGGATCATTTCAACATGAGGGCGAAATTTCAACCTTTTAAAGTTTTAATTCAACTCCTGAAGTAGGCTACTGTAAGGTTTAATATAGAAATTATGTTTATCATTTACATTTAACTCAACATTTGGCATTTAAGTTGTGGAAAGATTACAGTTTATTGTTGGTAAAGTTAAGTGACTTGAAAGGAACTATTTCCCATTTTTGCTATTGCTTAATGGCTAATGTTAGCATTAGCAGCTGGTTTACAAACCAGTCATAAAGAGGAACTATGCAGGATTGATTTTTTAGCTAAACTATGCTACATTTTTACCTTAATTAAACAGCTTTGGAGTAATTGCTATGGTTTAATAAATGAAGTGTAACTTGTCATGAGGGAGAATGAAGACTCTCTCGTCTACCTAGCGCTTCTTTGCTAAAAACAACTTTGCAAGATCACCACCGCCTCCCCGGTGTCCCAGCTCTCGATCTGCCCCTAACAATGTTTGTTAAAATATCTGACTCTTTCTTGTTTATGACAGGTGGGACTATAGGAACGTGTTAACATCGTATGTAGCTACCACCCGATTGATTGATTTCTCGCCAGTGCTGTTGAAAACAAATGCACATGCAGGAGGAGGGTTAGCAAACAGCGGAAAAGCGACCAGACTTGCATAGTTCCACTTTAAAGTTGCAAGTTCACCATCAAATATGATATATTTATCTATTATTTATCAATATTTTTCAGTCAAACAACTTGTCTGCAGCTGCGGAAAACAACAGCAACGTTAACTCTTGTCTGTCATGTTTTAGCCTATCTGTGGTTAGCATGCTAACTAGCTCCTGCCCATCTCATTATATATATAAATAACAAGATCTAATTGTAAAACATGAATTTAAGGGGACAGGTTTGATAGTAGGTTTTTCATTAATACAATTTAATAATGGTTTATCTACTGTGTTTCCCTGTGTGTGTAGTGTAGTAGGCTATTAGGGAAAATCTTAAGACGTATGACCATATTTAAACTCACCCTATCGTCTAATCTCTAGGCTACTCTATATTCAAGAAATTCACATATAATTTTCTGGATATTCGAACATGTCCATCATTGTACATATTGTAGGTAGGATAGCATTATTCTTATACATAAATGTTGCACTCATCTGTGATAATAGGCCTACTATTGCTGCTTTTCTGGTTAGATGCTAACCACATTTCAATGGTAAATGGCAATAAAGTTCGATATAAACTAATCTAATTTATTTTTTACTATAAGCACTGCAGCATGTGGGATTGCACCATGCTACGTCCAGAGTAGGCTACCTTCAAATTTCATTTTCATGGTATTTCCCTTAATTGGAACTAAAAGGTCACTTTAGACAGTTAACCAGATAATTAAAATCTTTTAACCAATAAAGCTGCCACCAATAACACATAAAGGTGCGTCTGTGAGCTGCAGGGGATGGAAACCTTGCACCAGAATCTAAATGTTAATAAGCCCTATACTATATAGTTATAGTTATAATAGTTGACTGTAAATCAATAAGCGTGTTCGCTCAGAGATGAGGTTATTTCAGAAAATGTAAACCTCATTTAGAAGTCAAGACAGGGAGGACGGGTGGTGATCTTAATTAAATACCTTCATAATTCACATACTCCCCACGATACATCTTTAATTCATTTTGACATTTAACTTGCTGCCCTGCTGTCACTCTGGCTTCATTTAGAAACCATGCACCATGTTTTCACTCCGTGTGTTTTGTCCTCGAATGAAACAGCATCACTTCTCAAGTGTTTATAGTTCAAGCAACTTCTTCAATCAGTAACATGTGGTGTTGCACTGTGTGTTTGATTGTATGGCTCTCTATGTATTTTTTACTTTTTCTTATTTTCCATTTGCTCATTTATTTTTCCTGTTTTTTCTCTCTGTTGACCTTAATGGATGAGATCCTTGCTGGGTGGAGTTGTTGAAGTTTGTGTTATATGTCAACGTACACTCTGTATAGCTTAATCAAAATGTCAATATACATATGTTTTAAAAGTAAGTGGTGCAGAGAGCACTGCTGTGGGCAGTGTTTTATCAGGGACAGAGAAAAACAAGTTTTAGACTCTAAAATGTGTTTTTCTCTATCTATCTATCTATCTATCTATCTATCTATCTATCTATCTATCTATCTATCTATCTATCTATCTATCTATCTATCTATCTATGCCACCCAGTGCACTTATATTTAAAAAATCCATCTATCTACCTATCTGTTCATCCTTCCTTCCTTGATTTCTTCTTTCCATCCATCTATCCATCCATCCATCCATCCATCCATCCATCCATCCATCCATCCATCCATCCATCCATCCATCCATCCATCCATCCATTCATCCATCAATGGAGTGGTCAGAGTTAGTTAATCATGTCTTTTATTGCTATGTGCTCCCCATTACAACAAACAGTATCAGTAGTGTACACTTCGATCTACACAAATACATAGAAGAGCGAATAGAGCAGAGAGTGACTGACAGTCGTGACAATCGTAGTTCAGTCGTGATGCATGGATAGCACAGGGGCATTGATACAGTACATGGAGAGTCCTATGCAGTAATATCTGTCTGAGGCTCAGGGATTGTCAACGTAACATCTACAACTATCCTATGTATCATTACAAGCTCTCTATAACATTAGCAGCAAATGTTTTATAGGCAGCAAGTAAAGGCTGTGAAAAGAACTGGGGAGGAAACTGTAAAATGGTTAGACAATACTGACAACTACAAACAGCATTTTTTAAAAAAACAAAAAACAATGAAACAAACAAAAAAATAAAAACTTTACTTGTTTACTGGTGCTACGCTATTTATGTTTTATTGGTTAAAATAAAGCATCTGTCTGGTCAGTATGTCGCTGCGACATGACAGCTCTGTTAACTTCTACAAAACAGCTGTGAAAAGACAGCTCTCTGACAAAAGGTAAAACATCTCAAAATTGAGCATGTATATTTACATCTAATTGTTTGCAAAAAACAATGTCATTTCTAATCTATTATGTTTTTTTTTCTTTTACTTAAAGTAGAAATCCAGTTAAAATTTTTGAAAAATCAAACAAACAAACAAACAAAAACTCAGAAGGTGATCAGTTTTCAATGGTTTATCAGCTGCAGCTTATTGGTGAGCTGGCACTGCACATGCTGTAAAAAAACAAAGCAGAGCCCTTTAACTTTCAATAAATATTCATGTACTCAATGCTATATACATGTTCTATACATTGGCACACAGGAGTGAGTGTGAATAGTTGCGAGCTATTTCTTTGCTGAAAACACAAAACTGTGTTTTTTTGCTATTGCAGTCAGATGCATGGTGGTTGTGAGGAAATCCTTTTTTTTCCTTATTCTTAATAAATAGCTTTCTCTCTCTCCTGAACCTCTTTCTCCGCCATTAAAAAAAAGAAGCCATTTAGAAAATACTTTGGAAAAAAAACAAAAACAAACTAGCATGTTCCACATACAGTAAAACTCTTGAAAATCCATCTTCCTGTGTTAAAAAATGAGGCTTTGTTCCTGTAAAAAAACACAAACTGTAGCAACAACAGAACGGCGCTCGGACTGAAGGGTGGAGGAAGATTAAAGCTCCATTAAGCACATTTTTGATATTTAAAATGAACCCTGTGTGTATTGTGAACTTGTGCTGAACCCGCTGAGGGTTTGACATCCCGCTCTGCAGCTTGACAAAATGGGAATAAGCAAGAAGCTAAGTCAACAAAAAACATTCATCTGCTGGATATGAGGGTCCATGTTAGCCATTAGCACCTCTTAGCTTAGCTTAACGCGAATGTCTGAGTCTGTCTGTTTCCTAGTGGTCAAAAATTGCTTAATGCAGCTTTAGATGTTTGAAATTGGACAGTTTCTGTCACTGTAGAAAATGCAACACTAAACTGCAAATTTCAGGATGAGCGTTTGTGTTTGTCATGGTCACACGATGTAAAAACAAACAAAAAAGCGAAGTAGCCGAACAAGAGTGCCCTAATGTACGACGAACATTTTGAAAAAAAAAAAAAAAACGCATTCCCTTCTCTCACTTGACAATCTCAGCCTTTCCGAGAGCGAGAGCGTTAACGAGGAGGGAGCGGTACAAAGGAGTTAGCATCATGCTAACTCTTTAAAGGCTGGGGTTAAAGTAGGCTATCAAGATGCTTCTTAAATGAACAGTTTGGAGATATACTCATTCACTTCCTTGCCACAGAGTCATATTCTTATATTGTTATGCTAAATATAATTATTGATACATTGTGAATAAAAGAAAACAAAACAAGGCTAGTAGTTCTGTACGTAGGCTAGCTGTTTCCCTCTATTTTCAGTCTTTATGCTAGGCTAAGGTACGCTAACTGTATAAGCTAACTGAGAGTGGTTTTCAATATTCTCCTCTGACCCTTGACAAAAGAAGTTAATAAGGATATTTCTCAAACTGTCAAACTATTCCTTTAAAATAAAAATTTTACTTTACTTTGCAGAAAAATTGCGGAATAACGCGGCGTTCATCAGTTAGCGCCGCTGTTAATAACACTGTTACTGAGAAGGTAAACATTCAGAGGGATCTCCGATACTCTAATCGATTAAAATGGGATGTTTGCAAGTTTTTTTTTCTTCTTTTTTTTAAAAACAATAATACTGATATTTTCATGTACAGTATTTACAGGAACCTTTATAAATACCCATTTCCATAGAAACCGTAGAGTTTATATAGCCACTCAACAGACATTGCTGGATATAAAAAGAAAAGAAAAAACATCAACTATACAACTAAAACCATTTTTCTAGCGGTCTTCACTCATACATCTCCGGTCACTTATGCACTCAAAGTCCGGTGTTTGATTTAGTTAATGCAGTGACCCTATTGTAACTATACTGACTCTATAGTGACCTATAATGTCCTATAGTGAGCCTTTATATACGGAAATCTTTTCTTTTTTTTTGGCAAGAAAATGGCATTTTATAACATTCAAGTAAAAGGGGATTTTCAGCTGTTTCCGATGATCTGTTTATGATCTTTTCAACTTTTTAGCAACAACATGAAGACATGATATGCACTGATTTATTATTATTAATATTATTATTATTATTATTATTATTAAGTGCAACTTGTTCTGCACTCATTCCTGTACCGGTTTATCTCTGCACTGGGTGAGTTCTTATTCTTGTGCCATGTCCGCACAGTTATTCCCAAATGAAATCATCTATAATGACGGCACCTCTTTCTCTCACCATCTGCTGAGCGCTTCAGCCGCCGTGCTGCAACGCTACACACACACACACACCTACACACACACATACACACACACACCAGGTGCCTGATTGGTGAAGATGACTACACCAGAGAAAAGACTAGTCAGAGAGTAAAATGCCGACACCTGTTCCCTCAGTGATGGCATCAATGAAAGATTTGAGACTCGGTTAAAAAGTCAAGAGACTGATTAGAATTAAGCAACAAATGTCTCTAATATCCACTGAGATGCAGCATATTATTATTATTAGAGTTAGTGTGGTAAAAAAAATAAAATAAAAAAGGGCATATTTTGAATATCAAACTGTCCTTTGGCTGTTTGATGTCCCTGAAAATAATTCACTAGAAACTTAATACCAAAAGCTGTGACTGAGATTATTGAATCATTTTCTCGTCTGAAAAATAAAGTATGAAAGCGAAGTGACTCGGCGGTTTCACCTCAAACACTGTGGGAGCTCAATGTCAGCGTGATACTTAAGTGTCGGGGGGAGGGGTTGGTTAGGGGTTGGGGGGGTTGAACCGACAAAGTGAACCAGCACTTTTCTCTCTCTCTCTCTCTCTCTGTTTCTCTCTCGGTGGTGTTTTGGCATGAGAAGATTCAAGATGAAGCTGGATTATCTACTGTACATGAAGAGTCCTGAAGGGAGAAGTAGGGGGAGTGGGAGGGAGAGGGAGGGGGAGGGAGGGGGCGTTGCTTTCATCTCTCCACTTCAGAATACGCTGTTGGCCGCCGGCTGTCTGTCGAGCTGCTCGACCTTTGACCCTCGGCGCTCAGGCCCGTGTGCCGCGGGACCCGTCTCGGTGCCGAGTTGATCTTCGACTGGGTTTTCTTCGGCGGAGCGGCGCGGGTGTTGGCGGCCGTGTTTCTGGCGGCCGTGTTTTTGGCGCCGCCGCCGCCCGTCGCCGCAGGTTTCCCGGCCGAGCCGTGTTGTTTCCCGCCGCGCGTGGCGTTCGCCGCCATCAGCGTCTCCAGGAGCTGGGAGGCCGACCCGAAGCGGACGTGGTCAGTCGCCTCCGCCTCGGCGGCCTCGGAGAACAAGGACATAGCGCCGTTGCGCCGGGTGCAGGACTCGCAGCACAGCTTGTTGTAGCCGGGAATCGAACAGTAGCGAGCCAGGACCTCCATTTGGCAGAAGATGGATTTGTCCCCATTGCACGGTTCATCTGAAAGTTGAAGAGTTTAGAGAGTGAGCTCAGAGTTTCAGCTATGAAACAAAAATAAAACTTTTTACACGTTTCAGCCACTCAACTCAACTCAACTTTATTTATAAAGCCCTTTAAAACAACCACAGCTGAAACAAAGTGCTGTACATAATGCAACATATGGAAATAAAACAATGAGCAGAAAAATAAATATAAAATAATAATTGTTTATTGCTTTTAAAACAGTTTAAAAGCAATACAACAATTTACAATTTAAATAAAACAATTAAAATAAAAACCAATAAAAACAATATATAAAACACTAAAACAGAGGTAGAGTCTCATGCTGAGTTGAAAGCCAAGGAATAAAAATGGGTTTTACGTAAGACGAGTTTTAAAAATGGTGAAGTTTGATTGGTCGAGAGCTGTGGCCCAGTTTTATACTTGTTTCTAATTCTAAATGTAGTTTTGAGCCTCCGTCTGTCTGTTTCATGTTAGCGTTAGCTTTGCATTCAAGCCAGAAAAATAATCATTTGTGTCTCCCAAAGATCAACACATGGTGATGATTGAAAAACAAAAAAACATCTGAAAACATTTACAGCTGTTCTGCAGCTGTTCCCAGAGCCATCAAAGTCTCCAGCAGCCGTCAGTCTGGATAAAGAAATGTGTTCAATGCACAATAGATTGAGTGGTGACTCTATAATCTTAATCCAAACAAAGATGGTCTACGATGGTGAAAAAAAAATCTTTTTGACTCAAATGATAAGAGGCTGAGGCCTGGTTTGAATACATAGTTTGATCACAGTGGGAAATTTGTCCAGTGTGAATCTATCTGTGTTTTTATCAGTGCAGCTCACAAATAAAAGGAAACAGAGCAGCTATTCACAACAGAGCAGAGACCTGAACTCATCTGCAGGCAGTGTTGGGACAGAAGGAGAAGGTCTTAAAAAACATTGACAAAAGCTTTAAATAATATTTATTACAGTAAAGACAGAAATAGATTATTTTTCCCTCAAGGATCATCTCAGTCCAACTTCAAACACATTCATCATTACAATGTGACGACCGTGAATGACCTTCTCCACCTTACAGTATATAAAGTCCAGATTGTGAACAAGGCCCAGAACATCCTGTCTACCAGCCAGACCATTTATGCTTTTATCTAATAATTTGTCCGCGAATGTGTGAATTGTTGCTGCCCGCTGAGGATAATAAAGATAATTTAACCTTGACTTCCACACCTTTTGCTTTCTGTCCAGTGGTGTAGCATGATTCATTACATCAGTGCACATTTGAAACCTTAAGACAGGTTTAGCTTTTGCACTTTGCTCTGGCAATTTGAATATATTATAAAGCGTTATAACAATATAATAATGAATTAATCCTGAGGTCTCTGGTTTTTAAAAAAAATGTTTTTGGTGAAACAGATGAAATTAAGTTTGTGGGGTTTAAGCAATTTCACATTTTTACTCTACAACATCAAATATGCCAGTAATGTTTTTTTTTTTAGCTTTTATTTTTCTTGAACTATCAATATGGTTTACTATGACGATGGACCTTGGTGAACAGAACGTATCACAATATGATCGTCCTGCTTTTCTCTCTGAACTGACTTTAAAGGGATAGTTCAACATTTTGGCAAATTGGCCCATTGCCATAATCGCTATAGTCATAGCAGTAGGTTCATTACCTTTAATTGTAGGTGTAAGCTATTTTCAGTACGGCGGAGCGCAGCAGCTGGCTGCTCAGAGCTACGCTATGGAGGCTAATGGAATTTCTTGGTTTCCCTCATTAAACTCATCAAATTCAACATCCCAAAACTCCACAGCGCTTTTGTAGACAAGTTGTGACCTGCACAACCACCACGCTATGAGATAATGACGGAACGATACGAAACGGAGCCGTTTTCGAGGTAAATACAGGGTAAATACGGAGACTGCTTGCTGAAAAACTGTCCCTGAACGCAACGCGCATCCGCGGTTTTGTATGAATTTACCTCGAAAACGGCTCCGTTTCGTATCGTTCCGTCATTATCTCATAGCGTGGTGAATGTGCAGCTCACAACTTGTCTACAAAAGCGCTGCGGAGTTTTGGGATTTTGTATTTGATGAGTTTGATGAGGGAAACCAAGAAATTCCCTTAGCCTCCATAGCGTAGCTCTGAGCAGCCTGCTGCTGCGCTCCGCTGTACTAAAAATAGCTTGCACCGACAATTAAAGGTAACGAACCTACTGCTATGACTATAGCAATTATGGCAATGGGCCAATTTGCCAAAATGTTGAACTATCCCTTTAATCACCGGGCTCATTCACGGTGACATATTGATCGAGTCTTTAAACCGTCTTCGGGGCCGTTGTGCTGCAGCTGCATGGACTATAGTATAGATCAATATTAGATCAACAGAACGTGCACTGATGTTCGTCTCAGGTGCGTTTCATCGCTCACTTTCCCACACTTTAAAACCTCTGGTCTGGAGAAGCTGGTATTGAACATCATGACAAACTATTAGACTATTACATTGAAATGAACGCTCACCGTGACAGGGTCCGGGTCTGCAGGGCCTCACACTCTCGGGTTTCTCTCCACTGCATTGATCTCCAATCCGACAGGTGACCAGGCGCCTCTCCACGCCCTCGCCACAGCTCACAGAGCACTGAGGACGAGAGAAACACAACAGCAAAGTCACTCAGCAGCCAATCAGACAGTTCTTCTGCAGAGCTGAGGTGAGACAAGTGCAGACAGAAGATCTGCAGGGACCAGAGTCAAAACAAAGTCTGCAGGATAAAACCTTCGGCCGTCTGGACAGAACATCTGAACTGGGCTTAAGCTCGTCCATGAGGAGGCAAAACTTTTGTTCTTTTTGCTTGTCCTGAAGAACCCGGATTAGTAGGCTAGTACATTTTTATGAAGTCCTTGTAAAACGCAGAGCAGCTCAAGAACTATATGTTGTTGTTGTTGTTTTTTTTTTTTCCATTTCTGCATCCGGCAGCTTCACAGAGAGGCCTGTGGAGACCAGGATTTGTTCCATATTGGAAGAGATTCATCCCTGTTATTGCTGAGCAGAGCAACAATGACGGCTGCTGGTCTTTCAAAGAGGGGAAGCTCATTTTCAGACTACATCTTTAAATTTATCCATTTATTTATACGTAAATTCTCACGAAACAATATTAAACTTGAAAAATGGAAATGTGAGAATCAGGTTAAACTGAAAGGAAAAGTTTCAGTTGTGATTTATATAGAACGAATCGCCTTGTTGTTTACAACTACTTCCGGGTAGAAAACCAGCATGAGAACAATAGTGATGGACGAGAGTTTCGCTATTTATATCTCATTTTTCATGTTACTATATCGCCGTTTAGACTAATCTGATGTTTGTAAAGTTTATAAAACCAATGATTGAACAAACATTACTATTTATGTGTGCACGTTTTTGTAATTAGTCATGGTTAGCGTAGATTAGCAGGGCTAACAGTTAGCTACCTGTTTTACTATAATAACTCAGTGACTCAATAAACAGTCCATGAAAAAATATTTTCTCCAGCGGATATCTGAGTTACAACATGACTGAGCTAACTGGAGTAGTTTCATGTCATGTCCGACAGCAGGAGGGTTTTAACAACTGATGTCCTGATGTTAGCTTAGCTACCGCCGTTAGCTTAGCTACCGTTAGCTGTCCCTGTCAAATGAGCCACTGATGCTTTCTAGACACTGTGATTCCACCAAACTGAATAAATACCACACATAGCAACACAAAACACACACACAGAAATAGTAATCTTTCTTCAATTATTTCAGATTTGTCTAAATGGTGATAGGGCGTGAAAAATATGATATATATATAGCTAAACTCTGGTTCGTTACTGTTTTCAGTCAAATTACGTGCTGGTTTTCTACCTGAAAGTAGTTGTAAACAACAAGGCGATTCGGTCTATACAGTGTATGATATGTGCAATGGAGAATCATCATGCAGAAGCCCAGTGTCCAGGCCTCACCCACTGCTCCATTCACTCGCTGACAGAGTCGCAGCATTTATTCAATGATCATCTACAGTAGTTGCGCTGCAGTAAAAAAAACAGACCCGCGATAAGTAGCTGACTATGAAGGAACTCTTCTGAGAGTTGAATGTGTTTAGTAAATGCAACAGTCCATATTTGACCATCTATTTTTTTTATTTTATTTTATTTTAAAAGGAAGCTCTTGCAGTCTTAGATCAATCGCCTCTGCTGCTGAGATTTGCCAAATTTAATGTGACGTTTAGTAATCTCCTTAAAAACAAATGTGAAGACCAGACGCCTCTTGGCTCTCGATGGGAAACTCCTCCTCAAAATCTGAACTAATTCCAGCGAGTGGTTTCTGAGATGTCCTGTGAACTATTAGACAAACTAATTACACATTAAAAGACTTGACACCCAGGATGAAAACGGTCTCCATGGTGGATGTGTGTGCTTCCAATTAAGTGGCTGCTGCACCATTAAACAGCGACTGAAGTTCAGACGCTCTCTTGAAGTGAGATCTGAGGCTACTTCCAAATATTTCAACCCACGTTTAAATAAGCCGACAATCTGAAATCACACTCACCAGCCTGTTACTGTATGTCAATTTTTTCTACTTTTAACTTCTCCTGTGCACAAAATTGTGCTCAATAATGCAACAACACCTCAAGCTTTGAGGAGAGGTCGTTTTAACGGCCTCCTATGCCAGCGGGCTTTTCAAGTGGGATCCTTTGATAGCAGGTAGAAACACTTTGGCCGTCGGACGTGACTTTGTTTCAAGCACAAACACACACACTGTGGTCCAAATTAGAAACAGGAAAAAAAAAGGATTAAATGAAACCTTGAGTGGGGCGAAAACGAATCCAAAGCAGCAAACAAACTATTAATCTGGCTGGTGGAGGATCTCCTCCCTGACGAGACCCTGGCTGCATGTTTTTTTTAGACTCTTCTCAGATCCCCCGCTGAGACAATTAGGTCTGAAATCTGTTTATCCCTGAATGAGACAACACTCAGAGCTGGAGTCCAAATGTTCTGGGTGAGAACTTCAAAACAAACTGCTTGTAAAAAGAGTAATTATGGCTTTGGTATTTAACAAACAAATCCTAAATGGTAAAACGCTGAATAAACTCTGACTTTCTGTGTCTGGACCGGGATAAATAAACAAAACTGAAAGCCTAGAGGAAGAAAGAAACATGTAGTTTTAGTAATACTACAACTCCACAACTGTTACTATTGTGACAAATGTCTATATTTTTTTCCAAAATATGAAAAAACAATCAGCACTTAGATTTTTACACAGCGAGTCTTCACTAAAAAAAACATAGTAAAATGGAGGTTGATGGTGGTTATTATATGAAACCGCAGTGATATTTACCACACTGCTGTTGTTTCCTCTTTCCTCTTTCGCTTAGCATTGAATTTAAGGTCACTAAAATATATTATGATATTCCCAAAACCAACAATAACACTGTGTGTGTGTACTTGTACAGCTATACATGTGAGGACCAGATTGAGTTTTAAACCATTAGAGTGAGGACATTTTGGCAAAGTGAGGACATTTTGAGGGTTTGAGGGTTAAGACTTTATAATAACTGGGTTATTATAAGGTTTAAGTTGGGTTAAGAGTAGACATGTCACGATTATATATTTTCTTGGTACCATTATTGTCACAAAAATAATCACGGTATTACGATCATCACGATTATTATGCATCAATAAATTTCACAACACTATGAATGTGCAAAATTAAATATAGTCACAATATAATTACATCACTATAGGACCAGTTATTAATCCCCCGGGCGAAGTGTTTGAAATATTTAAGTCATAATTTGTCATCTATACCAAATGTTTAAGTTTATTTTTAATAATTTCCGTGCTAACATTTAAATTCCTACCAATTCACTGTTACTTTAGATAATTGGACCAGTATCTGTGCATGTACTTTTACTTTGGCGCACATCTGCCGATATGGTATCGACATAAGCTTTTTCGGAAAATGTGGCGGTATTTAGGGGTCTTTACGATCAATTAATTGTGGCGTTTAATACCGCGATTAATTGTGAAAACAAGTAATTGTGACATCCCTAGTTAAGAGTAATTGTTGAGGTTAAGCATTTGTTTTGGATGGTTCAGGTTAGGGTAAGGGGCTAAAGGGAATACATTATGTCAGTGAGTGTCTTCACAAAGATAGCCATACATGTTAAACAGAATCGTATTGTGGTGAATCCGCTGCGGTGTTGGGTCTGCTCTCAGCTATTGATCACAGACGCCTCACACACTCGAGTTCAGAAACCACAGCTGCGTGTTATACTGTGAATCTGTGAAGCAGCCGACATTAAAAATCCACAGAAGAAGAGACTTTAACCCCCCAGAGACGTGATCAGCTGAACAAACAGCCGTCTCACAGCTCTTTGATCAGAGAGTTGAAAGGAGATGTCAAGAAAGACAGATCATGTGGATACTGAACCTCTGACCAGGCGCCGGTCCTCCACTGAGCGGGACACGGGACTCTGTTGCACGGCCTGCGGCTCTCTGGCTTCTCGCCGCTGCAGTATTTGCTGTGGACCGAGCGGTTGGTGCCGTCGTGGAGCATCTGGAAGCAGCGGACGGTCCGGATCTGAAAGCCCAGGCTGCTGCAGGTTTTGGTGCAGTACTCCCAGTCCTCCGAGACCCATCTGGACAAAGAGACACGAACAAGAAAAAAAAACACTCAAGTCAAATTTCAATTTCAGTGATCAGAGGAAGTACGAGTAAAATATAGTCAGAAAGAATTCACACCACTTCAACTTTCTGCTCCTTATTGTGTTGGAGATTTCACTTTAAAGGGACAACGAGGAGTTTCTCCATCGGCAGAACGAAAAATTCCGCGACAATAAAAAAGTATCATATTAATGTGGATGAATCTCCGCTACCCACACTTGTTAATGGGCCCATTTTTAATAAATATATCGTTTTGTCTCTATTGTTATTTTGTTATTATTAGTGGTGGCGGAAATGCTGGGCGAGCCGACCAGCGTTTCTTTACTTTCGATTTCGTGGCGAGTCATGAGAATAACGCCGACGAATCACCGTTTATGGTCGGGACTACGACGGTATCTCATCGTCTTCGAACCTCTGACTTTAATTCTTGGTGAATGAAAACATGAGTCTGTCTTGCGCCGGTCAAAGAATTTCACGGTGCGCGCGGAGGCTCATAAATGTAGTGTGAAAGTGCTTCGCTTTTCCAAAACTCCTTGTTTGTCCCTTTAAGTCAAATTTCAATTTCAGTGATCAGAGAAGTACGAGTAAAATATAGTCAGAAAGAATTCACACCCCTTCAACTTTCTGCTCCTTATCGTGTTGGAGATCTCATTTTAAAGTGGATCTGATTGTTTCGTTTGTGGTCAAATCTCCTCGAGTTCAGAAATCACAGCTGTGTCTTGCACTTTAAATCTTCAGCTACAGCAGCTGACTGTAAAAATCCACAGAATAGGAGATATTAACCTCCAGAGATGTGGCCCAGTGGCCTCGACCTATAACAACTATAGGTGTAAACCCAACCTTCCTCCTTCGTGCCTTTGTCAGTAGGTGTTCTGAACAGGAGCTTAAAATATCTATCCATCCATCGGCTGTTTGCTGCCTCTCATCCTCCGTCTCTCTTTGACTCTCCTGACTCTTGTTTGTCGATGAGATCTTGTATTCACATGGCCAAAAGCTATACTATTTTGCGAGGTCAGCACCCAACTGACCTTTGACCACCAAAGTCGAAAAGATTCATCCAAACTGTAGGTGCAGAGTTTCACGGGATTTCCCAGAGATCTTGTGTCCAAAAAAAAAAGAAAGGCCAAAGTCATGTTTTTAAAGGTCACTGCGACTTTGACCTTAAAGAGGAACTAAGCAGGATTTCTCCCGTGGCTATGCTACATTTGTTCTCTCTCTGGAGTAATTGTGATAGTTAACTACAAGACTTGTGACTTGTTAGGAGTGACAACGGAGGCTCTCTGTCTTCATCTGGCGTCTCACGGCTGAAAACCAACCTTGCAACATCAGTGTAGTTACTCAGTCGCCACCGCCCCGGTGTCCCAGCTCTCGTCTCTGCACACCGCAACACAAACGCACTCCATAACCCGTAATCTTTTGTTCATGACGGTTAAGACTACACAAACACACACGTCGTAACATCGTATATGTTATGTAATGTTTTTCCACTACTCAAGTTATTGATTTTTCGCCGGCTTCGTTGTCAACAAATGCACATGGGCCAGAGGAGCGTAACCGAAACAGCGGAAAAGCGAGCTGACTTGCATAGTTCCCCTTTACATAAGACACTATGAGTCTAATCAGTTTGTTTGCGAATCCGGGTAAATGTTCTAACATATTGGAACGTGACATCTCTGAGGGAATTATAACTTTTTACCACCAAAATCCGATCAGTTGTCTGCTGAGACCTGAGACACTGTGTCCACTGGACAGAGAAAGAGTTTCCAGACCTTTGAATGACTTCCTGGCTCGTTTGCCCTTTTTGAAACACAAACAGCCTTTTACCGTCAACATGATAAGTGGCTTGATATCTATGGAAACTGAGAAGTCATGCTGAGTTCACAACGCTCACAAAAGTGCTTTGGCTTTTACGTGCTGTGGCTCTTTTAATATGCAGCTTCTATTTGTGACTCTATAATGTGTGAATATACATATGTGATGAGCCGGTGCATATTCTCATTTGCCCAGGTCATAGTATTTCAAAGGAGGTTAAATCGAAAGCAACTGGACTTAGTTATTTGTATTATATTCAAATAACTAAGTCCAGTTGCTTTCGATTTAACCTCCTTTGAAATACATATGTGATGATTTTAGCAAATTTCTGACAATTACAGTACTTGCCATCGGTATGCACTCGTTGACCTTTCCTTTACTCGTTTTGTCCTGAGTGTGATGGTTGTTGAAAACCCAGCAGAGAGAGACACACTTCTCGCTTTCCTTTCCTTTCCTTTTCTTTCTTTTTTTTTTTTTTACAAAACTAAGAAAAGAATTCAAGAGGAGGCGTGCGTGACCCTGAACACACCGTTCTCCGACTTGAATAGGGAATTAGTTTTCACCGACATGGCCATGTCACCGGGACGGCGTACTGTATTACCGACTACAGACCCTCACACTTGAGCTAATCGGCCCGAGGGGATTCGAGGTGTGTGTTTTTGCATGTGTGAGACTGTATTAATATTTAACAGAAGATAATGAGAAGGGCTGTAGGTGATGGGAAAATTCTTTGAATACGTAATTAGAAGCTGTATTATATAACCCATGGGGATTTTGTCGACATGCAGCGAGATCGTCCGCTCTTGCAGTGCGATTGGTGGAGGTGAGGAAACAATCTTGTAGGAGAAGAGAGTTCACGTCTCAGTGGAGTCCACACAGACGGTAAATCATGTTGGTTTTTATCTTTAAAGGGATAGTTCAACATTTTGGCAAATTGGCCCATTGCCATAATCCCTATAGTCATAGCAGTAGGTTTGTTACCTTTAATTGTTGGTGCAAGCTGTTTTTAGAACGGTGGAGCAGAGCCGCGAGCTGCTCAGAGCTACGCTACGAAGGCTCATGGGATTTCTTGGTTTCCCTCATCAAACTCATCAAATACACAATCCAACAACTCCACAACGCTCTGGTGGACAAGTTGTGTCCTGCACATTCACCACGCTATGAGATAATAACACAACGTTACCAGACAGAGTTGTTTTAGAGGTAAATTCATGCAAAACCGCTGATGCACGTTCCCATCGGGGGACAGTTTTTCATCAAGCAGTCTCTGTATTTACCTCTAAAACAACTTTAATGTGTTGGCGTGATGTTGGGAGGAGACATTTCAACCACCGTGGCAGCTTAGATCAGAGGTTTACATAAGTTTACATAAGACTTGTTTTTCATTCATTTTAATCGTCAGTAAAAAACTCTTTTTTTATATATTTTACAGTGATTAAAACACCTCCTCCCACACAGGTTACAGTTCATCAGCTTTGTTTCTTCCTCAATGCCATTATATATCGAATGCAACACTATATATTCATTACTCTCACAATTTTTTCTTGAAACTGTTGTCAAGGTCTTTTCGGGGACTCTCTCTCTCGTTTGTTCATGTTTACAGTGATTTTCTAACCATGACTTTTGTCTGACAGAATCGCAAAACACAAAAGTTTCTTCTCACAAAAGCAAACAAGAGCAACATGAGCACAGACCATGAACTTACAAAGAGAAAGAGAAACAAGTTTCAAAGTTTTTCCAGTGTATTTTACTTTTTTTTGTCTCTCATTTTCCATTTGAGAAATCAAAACTTCTCAGATTCTCAAGGACTTGTGGAGACCCAACAACATATTATGAAGTGTATAACTATAAAACTTTCTTGTCCAACCCAAACTTGGGAAAATATTAATAACTTTATTGCTCCACAACTGATGATCTGTACTGTACCAACTCTCTCTCTCTTATCTCTCTCAGCCACACGGTCCCAAACTTCCTCTCTGACATTTTCTTATCAACTCGGCCTAAGTGTTCTTTAGTTCGGCTGAAATCTCGCTGCTCTTTCTCTGAACGAACGGAAAGGAAGTGAAGTTAAGAAACAAGTTGGAGAGGCAAATAATGAAAAAAAAAAAAAAGAAAGATCTGGCCAAGTTTTGAGGGAATTTGTTTCTGTCTCAACTCAGAGACCAAACTACAGAGAGTCCAAGGCACAGCAGCAGAATAATACACACTAATTTCCAGAAAATTCATAAACGTGTCGAAACATTTCATTCAAACCAAGGGAAGTGGCACCAAAAGAAAAAAAAACGGTGTCACTATCTGGAGACCGAACTTGGTGGCAGGCAGGATAAAACGACATAAATGTTTTAGGAGCTTCAAAATGAAATGATAATGTTTCAAACTCTTCTCCTGGATCATCGTATCAAAGTGGAACAACAGGAATAATTCAAAGGAAAGACAGGAGAGACAGATGGTGAACCGACTGACGTGGGAAACAGTTCAGTTCAGTTCAGTCCTGAATGTTTGATCGTTATCATTAAAAAGCTCTCAGGCCTCCGAGTCGTTATAAACTCTCATGATTGTCACGTGGACCGTGAGTTGGAAGAAGTAGAAGTTGGGAAACCACCACTAAAGATCAGGATCTGGAACAACAAGCTCATCTACAGATGGAAATTAGCGGCTCCGCTAAATCTGGTGCAGCCATCTTTTTATTGTTTCAATAACTAATGTCACTGCACACTGTCCTTTTTAAATAAATAAATGAAATGAAATCTTCAACATCCACATCACGAGACAAAACACAAACCACACCAACCTCTGCATCTCTGCTCACTTCCCTTTACGTCTGTTTATCTCCTCTTAAAGCTACAGTATGTATTTATTACGCTTTCAGCTTCGCCTTCAGACAGATATTTCACCTCTGAGACCAGGTCTTATCTCGGAAAAGAAGCTACAATAGACACTAAAAAAAACGCCACAGAGGACAGAGCATGTGCTGAATTATGAGATAAGTCTGTCTCTCTCCTGGGACGACAGGACGGTGGTGGACGGACCGGTCCTCGTTATCTCCAGAACCAGTGGAGCAAATGTCCAAAACAGACATTATGGTGTAAAATGGTTGAACTGGGGTTCATAAAGAGACAGCTGTGATCCTAGAGTGGAAATAGAGCAATTAAAGCAGCTTTTAATTCTAGAGAAGTAGTTTTGAATAGAGTACGATCATTAGTAAATCACTTTTGTGTTTTAACTTGTTATTACAGCTTCATTTCTCCTTATTTTATTCATGTCCTACTCTGCTTGGTAAGATTCTGCTAATCCAAAAGAAATGTTTGGGAATGGATTGTTTTGCAAAAAAAAATCCCAAATCTTCTGTTCCTCTTTTTTAGAAGATTTCATTTGTTATCAATTTTTAATGTGAACATATACCAAACCTGTGTGTTTATGTATAAGTTTTTATCTTATTTTGTATGTAAATTGATATTTTTTCCCCTCTTTTTTAAAATAAATTTCTGTATTGTCAACTTTTTCTGACTTTTAAGCCCATTGTTGTTTTTACATTTTTACATATAGGAGGTATTTCCATAAGCCTTTTTTGCCTTCCCCCTCTCCTGCACAATGTTTAACTTCATGATTCTTCTTGTTTTTTTTTGTAGGCTACATAATTCGCAAATAAACTAAACTAATTTGAAAGAGGTATTATTTCATGAAATCTGTTTACAAAACCCTGAAATACTTTGATGCTCTGATGAGCAGAAGTTGGAGTCATTGTTTAATTTCAGTGTGTTTGAAGCTGCTACTGTAATTTTATTTCTCAAGCCTGGAAAAGAAGACAGGAAAATGTGTTTAATTAATTTTTGATGATTTCTCTTGAACCTTGGCATTGTTTTCCTTTTCTTTTTTTTTCAGATAATGGTTTTGAACCACTGTTTGTTTTCTTATTTCTTTGATGTGCTGATGATGATGAGCCCAAATCCTAAAAAATGTCACTGGTTGGGGTGAAATGCATCGTGGGACTCCTAGATAAGATAAGACTGAAGATGCCTCACAAAGATGAGACAAATGTCCATCAGGTAGATGTAAATATATTCAAACTGGAGGAGAGAAAATGTCTAAATGTCTGGTGATGCTAGAAAAGAGTCAGAGGATCAGTGGGACTGAAATCCTGTTAGCATCCCCCAAAGGCAAAAATCTTTCATTTATTCCAATGGATTTCCGTGAGCTCCACATCTCCAGCCCATCAGCACTTCAGAATAAAAAAAAACATTTCCTGAACAGCAGCGAGAGCGTGTGACAGCTGGCAGGTAAACATTAGCTGACGTTGCATCATCTGAGTATTGAAGTTGGGCCGTAATCTAAAAAGCCGCCTCGCGCAGCTTTGAGATTTGGACGGATGATTTTGGCCGCGGTCCTTTGAGGGCAGCTGCTGTTCAAACTTCTCTCTCTCGCTCTCTTTCTCTCTCATCTCCGACACTAATCAGCTTATATGCGTTCTTCTCCTCTTTCAGACACACTTCTTTCACCTGCAGGCGTTTTCTGTCACAACCCCGACAGTTTACTGTACTTCTGCAGCTAAACGCAGCCGAGGCGAATCCGCACTCGCGCCATCTTGTCTCTCGGGTTTAGACCCCGTTCCACCGAGCCCCACACTGAAACGACGTACTGATGAACAGCAGCAGACCTGAGCGGGAGATAACATCGTCTCTGTCAGAGCCTTTCTACAGATTTATCGACTTCTCGACTCTCTGCGTCTAAAGGATTAAGTCCATCCTGGAGCCGAATGAAGCCGTAAAAACACAAACATGAAGAGACAACAAAGACTTTCAGATGGACGCAGTGGGAGGAAGGAGCTGCTGTAACCTGCAGGAAAGACATGAAGCTCTGACCTGCTGCAAAAACACCAATAACATCATTATTATTAATAATATTCTTGTTAGCCTTCTAACCTCAAAGAGGTACAACAAATTTGACTGAGCCGCCCATGCACCATGATGAACTTTTAGCTAATTTGCAGGAATTCACCTGCTTCTCTCTGTTGAGCACAAAGAGGTTTAAGTCTGTTAATTGTCGCTCGTGGCTTTAATTATTCTAATTATTTGTTGTCTGACACTGTGGCTCAGTTTCCATGAAACTTGGGAATAATGACAGAAAATAAATGAGATGAAACTTTGGCTTTTTGTTGAATTTTTTCCTTCTAAAGGAGGAAGATCCGTCAAAAAAACCATGACCCCCATCAACCAAAATGTCTCTGCAAAGGGCGGGGCTTAGCTACAGTAATAAGATAAGATAAGACTTTGTATTGATCCCACCTATAGGAAATCAACTTGTTACAGCTTTTCTTACAGAAGTAAGAAAAGCAAACGTAAAAAGATTAAAGTTGAGCTGCTTGTGCAAAGGCTGAAACATTTTTGACTAAGAAGACGGAATTTGGGAATAACTGTATAGAGTTTGTTGATTCAAAGCTACAAATGTTGAAAATCCACTCCAACAATTTGTGTTTTTGATCACTAATTTAGTGTACACTGTGAAAACGCTGCAGTACTGTCATGTTGAGAGTCGATCTCTGGGTTCAACTTGATGCAGATTCTCTCTGGCTCCTGTCTGGTTTCCCTCTGGATGAGCGCTGACGTTAACGCCGACTTCTAACAAGTGCGAAGAAACTCTCTCCAGTGAGACGAGTAATTTTCTGGGCTTTTCTCGGTCAGTCGTCTTTACTGACTGTTATAACAGCGGCTCTATGAGAAAATAACAGGCCGGTATGTGAATGACCTGTTATTATACTCATACATAGTAGTCCAGGCAATCTAGTTTCATTGTGGTAGGAGTAAAGGGGAAAAAAACAAGCCTATTTGGGTGTATTTTGGGCATATTCCATTAGTGTCTTGCTTATTTGCATATTCAAATTCATTTTAAAAGAAACTTGTAATACAAAAAAAAATACTTTTCATGTATACTTTCATTGTGTAAAGTTTCATTGTGGTAGGAGTAAAGGAAAAAAAACAAGCCTATTTGGGTGTATTTTTGGCATATTCCATTAGTATATTGCTCATTTGCATATTCAAATTTATTTTCAAAGAAACTTGTAATACAAAAAATGTTACATTTCATGAATACTTTCATTGTGTAAAGTTTCATTGTGATAGCAGTAAAGGAAAAAAAAAAATAGCCCCATTGGGGTGTATGGCTGTCCGGCCTTATTGGCACCATAGACTTAAGTAAATCAATCTTGGATTGATGAGAATTAAACATATTTCCCCAACTAGGATTTCTTAGGACTTTCAGTATGTTGTTCTGGACACCTCAAAGAAATGATGTATGGTGAAAAACATTCTGTTACAATTAGCCTGTCGGAAAACGCTATTTTGCCTGGACTATAGGTGGAAGTTACAACATCCCGACCTCTGCTGCTTTAATCGCTGCTTATCTGAACGGCGAACATCGACCCTGCTGATTGGCCGGCGGCAGCCACACGTCAGGCTCTTTGTTGGAACAATGAATTAAAAGTTGGAGCCGCTGATTTAGCGCTTAGTCTGACTCAGAGCTGTGAAAGCCACAGAGGATTTAACGCTCCCTTTATCATTTTAACGCCGAGACGTTGACGTAAAATCTGTGTTTTCCCTCCGACCCGGAGTGTGTCATTAGACGTGAATGTGCTCTTGTGTTCTTGCTTCTTGCTTCGGTGCCCCGAGGTCAAAAAGCTGCACGTGGTCGTGGAGTTTATTTATGCATCTGTAGGTTTTTCTTCTTGTGTCTCCGGACATAAAACGCACAAGGCCGACTTCATGTCTGCATGTTCGCTGACGGTCACGGTCATGAGCTGATAATACAATCGACCCATCTGTGTCCATTTTGTTGTTCTATAAATAGATTAGCCTCAGTCCGTAGTGCTGTGCGGTCTGGACAGGAAGTGATTTGCGTGGCTCCTGTTAATCGATACTCATCTGTCTGTGCATTTATTTCTTTGTCTGCAACAACAACAACAACAACAACATGTGTCGGCGTCAAATCTTCCAGGATTGTTTGAAATTCGTTACAGTTACATAAAATCTTCATGATTTATGACAGTTTATAAGAAGCAGGCGACAAAACAACTTGGTTATAGGTTTTTTTTTTAAAGAATTTGTGATAATTTATCAAAGAAAAAACGTTAGATATAAGAAAAGTCCTTTAAAGCATCAGGATTGGTGATATGAAGATATTACACCACTGTTGGCGAGACTCCCTGCCTTGAATCTACATGATGTATTTAATTAGCTGCTTATTGTTTCCAGGGTTTTATCACTTCATCTATTTTACTCCGTGTATAGAGCGAATAAATCCGCGCAAAGGATTGTTGGCAAGAAGTCATTTTGCCTCGATGCATCATGAATAATGAGACAAAATAACAAACGGAGGAGAAAAGACGGCTTAGTGACGATTTTAACTTCCACTCCCACTCTCGACCACAGACAGAAATAGAAACTGAACTGATCCTGAGAAAAGTTGCATCAACCATCAACACTCAAATGTCTTCAGTTCCAGTTCAGGTGTGTTCAACAACTCACTGAGGCTGCGTGCAGTCCTGCAGGTTGCACATCCGGCGGATGGGCTTCGGCTTCTTGCTGGCGTCACAGTATCCTCGGTGGACCATCTTGGTGTCTCCTTTCTTTCGACAGCCGTACTTGGTGTA
Organism: Trachurus trachurus; assembly: GCF_905171665.1. Classification (NCBI taxonomy): domain Eukaryota; kingdom Metazoa; phylum Chordata; class Actinopteri; order Carangiformes; family Carangidae; genus Trachurus; species Trachurus trachurus. The sequence continues at coordinate 8,747,826 of NC_139895.1, read as the reverse complement.
CTGAAACCCTGCGGGAGAGAGGCGGGAGAGGTTTTTAACCATGCAGTAATTTACATTATGCATTAACCAAAAAAACAAAAAACAGAAACAAAACAGCAACACGTTCCCTTTAAAGGTAAATTTAAGTAAAAATGTCCAGTGATTTTCCAGTCTGTGATCAATAAAGTTTATGCTATGTTATTCTATGTTATGTTATGTTATGTTATGTGAATCAATTTTGACTATGAGAAATTTGTATTGGAAAAATAATTCTTCAGTCATTTTGTTGTTGTTTTTATATAGAAATTCTGAATTTAAAGTATAAAGTGCAGAATTTCTTAATTTCAACTTCGTTTCCAAACAAATTCTGATCTGATTAGTTTATAAATACAATTCAATTCAATTCAAACAACTTTATTAATCCCACAAGGGGCAATTACTTTTGAGCAGCAGGTTGTCGTGCCTGTTGCTCACCCTGAGGTTTCTCAGATTTTTCCCTGTTAAAAGGGTTTTCCATGGAGTTTTTCCTCAGTCGATGTGAGGGTCTGTTTGTAAAAACGGGCTATACTAATAAAATTGCCTTTGATTGTTCATCATACCTAACATTTTTTCATCATCTTTTCTGTCATGACAGTGTTGAATAGTTTCCAGAGATGTAATTGTGTAATATGATTATGTCAGATTGAATTGACCTTTTATGTCATCACTTCATCATTTCGTCCCATTACATAAATGTATTCAATTGTGTCATAATTACTGTATGAGCCTGTGACATCTGGTCAGAAACGTGTGTTTAATGCGTTACGACCCTTGACCGGCAGTTTATAAATCAGTTCACGTTTTAATAAAAAGTGAATGTTGTTTCTGACAAATCGGCAGAAAAAATTCCCCCAAGGTCGAGATGTTTCTGGGCTGAAACGAACAGATGTACGAACACGACTCCTCCCGCCCCGGCCCTGTGCGGCTGTCGGAGGTGACGAAGTGTAAAACAAACAGCCCTGTCAATCCTCTTTCATTTTGATGCTGCAAGAAGCTGAAGCGGCCGATTAAACACTAATTTCACAGCAGACACGGGTACATCACCTAAAATAACCCACTAATGCAGCTCATTATGTTTTATTATCAACTTAAAGGACAATTCCGGGCAAAATCAACTTTGGGGCTGTATTTTCCTAACATTTTAGGTCTAAAAGAAGGAATCTGAAGATTTTCAGCCTACTGTAAGCAGCGGAATTTGCATCCGCTCCCATTCAACGCTATCGTGGCGATGCAGGGACAGACACAACTACTGCAAAACAGGAGCAATTAAACTGACGATCTTCAGATTCCTTCTTTTAGAACTAAAATGTTAGGAAAATACAGCCCCGAGTTGAATTTGCCCGGAATTGTCCTTTAATATGAGGCTAATTGTGTTTTTTACACAGGTCGGATGTTGGTAACCCTTAATTAGGACAAGTGACCACATTCAGTAACTTATTTTGGACAAATAAAATATCCAAGAGTTATCCAACTTTAAACTAAGTATTCAAGTTAAGACTATGTTTTATATGTGTTAATTTTTAAATTTTATATATATATACAGTATATGCTTTCAAATATTGTTTTTTTATATATACACCTTCTGGAAAAATGATACTGTCTGGTAACTTCACTGACGTTGATTTGCAGCAAAAAGAGAATTAATAAATTGAGTAAATTTGAAAAAGTAAACTAAAAACACAAAATAAATCCTCCATTATTTTCCAGTAAGTGTCCAGGTTTGAAAGTATTTAAAAGAGTGGCCTAGAAAGGGTTAATGCCCCTATATCTGCTTGAGGCTATTTCCCTTTTATCAGTGCTACAAACGATAATTATCAAATGTCTTTAAAATTCAACAGAACCCTCCTCAGGCTGAGCGGGCGGGATAAAACAACAACCGACCGAAACACAAAGATCTGTGACCGTCCGTGGGACTGAAGCCTGGACGTCAGATAATTGCGTTTGAAGAAGTAGAGATCTATTCTTTTCTTTTTCCAATCTGATGGTAATTTGTCCTTTTACCTCCGGCACACGGCTTGGAGCACGGCGACCAGCTCTTCAGCGCCCACTCGTACGTGTCCTCCTGGATGACGTTGTTGTTGTTCACGGGCACCGAGTCTTCGTGGATGATGTACTTGTACATTAAAGTGGAGCGCGTCTCATTGTCCTTGGGAATAATCTGCAAAACCAGCGGAAGACAAAACGGAGAAAAGAAAAGAAAAGAAAAACCCACTGAGTCATATTTACATTACATTATTGCAAATTTGTGCAAATCAATGCATCAGGTTTGATTTCAAGAGGGAATAAAAAGTCGGTGGTGTGAGAACAAGCTGTTACTGGACGGAAGCCAAGTTCAGCTCCTCCTCCTCCAGATGTTTCTGGACTTTTTTCCTCTGGGAAACATCTGGAATATTTCTCAGGTACTGTACAGTATAACCTACAGTACAGCTGTGCAGAGCTGAGTGGATTAGAGGAGTTGAGTTGTTCCCAGCAGCAGCATCAGACAGGAGTTGGTGTTGGTATTAGGTTTGGAGGGATTAACACAGATACAGATTAGACAGATAGAGATTATACTTGGATTACATAACTGCTGCTGTCGGATGACAAAAAACTGAATATTCTACGTTATTATTGATTCTTTAAAGTTATTTTGACGGGATTTTATCTAATATTAAATCAACATATCATCTCCTGGTGTATGTGATTTTACATAATCATAAAACTAACAGTGGTAATCTGCGAGTTTAAAGTCTGAGCAATGAAAATACTCTGAGTTGACGTCATGTCCTTTAGCAACCAAATCTGAATATCTGATTTTATTTTATTTTTAGTTAATTTAGTTTTTATTTAATGGAAAAAAAAAGAATAAAAGAATCAAAAGGAGCAAAAATGAAAGCGAAACTAAAGTGAAGTCCTTAATTTCCACACTTTGTGACACAGTGACAGGAAGCGCAGAAAGTGTGTGAATTTAAAAAAAGTTTTAAATCCTGCCACTGTGAGATTTAGGACAGAGAAGTGTTCACCAAAGCTTTAACTTTAGAATAAAGTTCTTAAGAAATCTGAATCTGAATCTGAAATCTTAAGAATAAAATAAGAAGTGGCTTCATTTGTGGAGCTGGAACTGGATCTGATGAAGTCGTCTACAGTATTGTTCATTTGCGGTTGTTGTTTGTTCCACAACTAAAACCATCAAACTTCATCTTATTGTATGAATCAGATGATTATACGGATTCAGGTTTTTCTTTATGAACATAACTGTGCTGCAGCTTCGGTGGTTTCGTAACATAATCTAAAAGCTGATCCAGACATTAACATGTGAATTATTTTTATTTTTCTCTTTTTTTATTTTAGAAATATTTATATCTTGGATCCATTCCAAATTACATTTTTCGTTGCTTTTCCATGACTATACAGGAGCTTTGTAACAGTAATTCTGATTCTGGTTCTGAACTCAGGACCGGATATCTAGTATTTAGACATGTTCTTGTTTGTCTGAAGCTTTTTCTAACTTCACTGCTGCTGCTCAGTGATCAGCGACTGGAGTAGAAGCAGCAGCTCGTCCAGCTGAGCAGAAACGTGTAAAAACTAATGATCAACCACTGATCCTTCATTAGCTCTGTCTTCATTAGCACCTCGAAAGCGTAACAACAAAAACAAACTGATGCTCGGTAGAGGTGGAGAAAGATTTCATATGAAGTTCGCTGATAAATTCCTTGTGACATTTTTCTGAAAGATGGAATAAAATTCTTTTAATTACAGCTGAAGCCTGATGTGCAGAATTAATGATCCAAACAGCCTTTCCACACAGCTCAGCTTTGTGTTATTATCCTCCACTTGTGTCCACTTGTCTGAATAATTTGCACAAAACTGATATTTTCCATCTTTTTTGTTGTTGTCCTGAAATGAGACCGCACTTCATGTTTTTGAAATTACAAGGAAACTAAATTCCTCCTCCTCCATTTTTTTCTGAAATTGCTTTTCAGAGAAAGTTGCGTTCGTGGGGAAACTGTGAATTAACTTGTGTCAGAGCCGCTGCTCTCTTCAGCGTCGTGTCCCTGTAATTATTTCCCTGTCAGATTATGCAGACTCACTCAGCCCACGCGTGAATGGCACTTAACTCACAGGAGCCGTGGTCCCTGCAGGAGAAACACACAACGGCGTTTAATGAGCTCAAGCAAAAGGTGAAATTGTTGTTTTTGTGGAAACTTAGTTTGTCTCACACAGAAGTATCAAATGACAGAAATGAGAGCACGACACCGAAAGAAATGAGTTATCGTATTAACATTGCCTGAATCATTTCATCAGTTCTTTAGTAAGATGATGAAAGAAGGACGGATTAATTTCTATTCAGCACCACATTGGCAGATGATGTATACTAAAAAGCCACAGGGTAATGTTTTTACTATTTGAATCAAATCTCATTTTACTTCTTTTCTACTTGCGTTAGTAATTTCCGCTCTTTCTGGACCTGAGGCCACTTTTTCTTTTTGTAAAGTGGGTGGTTTGGTTTGTGCAGGAAGCGACAGGAGCTGTGACTTAAAGCTGCTTTAATAACCCTGCTTCTGAAAAAAAAAAAGAAAAGAAATATAAAATCTGGGTCTCTCGGGCATTATCTCTGTTTCACTCTGTGAATTCAGCTGCTCTCGTTCCTAGCGCGACGTTCCTGAAAGACGGCAGAGACACACATACAACAAAAGGTACCGGCAGCAGCAGATCCCTCGATTCATTGCGTGCCACTGCCAGTGATGAAAATAATACGGCAGCGAAACGACACCGACTCTGACGGAGAGAGAGAGCCAGAGGATTTAGGACTTAAAAAATCTAAGTGCTGCTTGTTGGGTGCAGGGGCCTTAAAATAAAAAAAAGTTTGAGTGAACAAAATGTCGAGGAGCAGCGACGTGAGGAGAGGACCGGATGTGTGGTGGTTTTTATTTCATGCAGTTAGATCTATCTATCTATCTATCTATCTATCTATCTATCTATCTATCTATCTATCTATCTATCTATCTATCTATCTATCTATCTATCTTTGCTGCACATTGCATTAGAGCTAACTACAAAAAAACAATAACAAAAACCAATCACATGACTGTTCATAGTTAATCACAATTTCATTTGTTCAAAATGTGCTGTATCTCACAAAGATATCTTTTGTTAAATTATGGATAAATATGTTTGTATTTTTTTAGTTTATTAGTTTAATAAGGGACAGTGTGCAATTACATTAATCATTTAAAGGAAAAAAAATGAAAAGATGGTTGCACCAGATTTAGCTCCCAGCTAATTTCCATCTGTCGTCCCTACAGTATTTACATTAAAGCAGATATCAGTGGAATGTTTTTGTTAATATAAGTCCTAAATAGTCCTATTTTCCGTCAGCAATCACTTACATGAAGTATTTCAGCCTAAACACGAGTCTCTCCGTCACTCTGCTCTGCTGTAACCCGAGGAGAAAATTTTCCTTGTGGGATACAAGTGTTATCCAATGAGGAGAGAGAACGGCATGAAGGGCTGTGTGTGCAGCCAAGGGGTGCGCGTGAATGTGGTGACGTAGCACGAGGACCAATTGATGCCTGACAAGGGCGGGGGCTGCTAACTCATGGTGCGTTCAAAGAAACTCGTACTTTGTGTTTTTCCTTCCTGTGAAGTCATACCAGTTCGATCTGGTACGAGTTCACGGGTCGGAAGTTACGAGTGGCCGTTATAGGGAACTTTCACAGACAACAGGATGGTAAAAACACGAGCTACGGGTTACCTGGAACGCTACCAAGTCGTAGTTGTGACTTGAAGCTGTAACTTACGGTTTCAAAAGCCTGCCTTGAACGCAGCATTAGCCGAAACGGCCGTGAAGCTGATATCTGCTTTAACATGTTGTGTTACTGTAACTCTGACAGTCTTCCACTGCAGCTTAATCTGAATATAATACAGATATCAAAATATACAAATGTATTTTTATGGCTTTTTAACACATTTTAAAAACTCTCTGCTCTTGTTTTTCATTGGATGGGTCATTATTTGTCAGTTTTCTGCTTGTTTTATCTATCATAAATCAATTTTTTTTTCTGTATCTGTACAGCACATTGTGACTTTGTCAAGAAAGCTCCCATATAAATAAAGTTTATGATCAGGGTATTATTATTATTTTATGGACATTATAGACGTTTTCTGCGGCATGGTGTGAAAACAGTCGTGTGGTTCTCTGCAGCCTCCACAGCTAATATAATGTCACCACTTCACCGTTATTTTGAGTGTGCGTTATGAATATAAATATGCGAGAAAACACGTCTAACCAGGTTTTTAAAATTCCTCCGGTGTGTCCCTGCTTAATTAAGCTAATTTAAATGTATTTTATCCTAATCAGTGATAATAAGGAGATAAATGAGTGGCAGCTCCACGTGGAGGGGAGAGGAGCTTATATACATATATAAAGAGATAAATTAGTTCTCATCACTGTCAGAGCGACTTCCTGCTTTAATGTGGTTGTTTTTGGTTTGTGTGGATCCCTTATCATCGTCTCCAACAACGCTGGTGTTTCATTGGACGACGTCTGAGTCATGATGCTCCACAGTTTATTTCTTTTGTCCACCTGTCAGCGCTCAGACGTCGGATCTCCAGTCAGTCGCCGTGACTCACGTCTGGTTCTTTACGTTGCCTCAGCAACAGAGAACAACTTCAATGTCAAAATACCTGCAAATGGTTTTATTTTGTCCTTTTTAACTGGATCAAACACGATACAGTCATATAATCAGTGTTAATTCAAGAATTTATATTATTTATTCATATCTGACTGGTTTGTCTGAGTTGCTCCTCACACCAGATTTAACTCGAACATGAACATTATTTGGCTTCTTAAAATGTCAGGTTCCAAGATGATTTATTGCCACTCATTAGCCAAGCAGTTTGTTTTTTGTTAGCTGTTATGTGTGGCAAAAAAAAAAACACACAAAAAAGTTTATTTCACTTTCCTTTGTGGGAATTCACCATGTTTTCTATTTATACAGTAGTAGTATGGTAATGCACTTTAGACTCCTGCTGTCTTTCTTAGGGCCCCGGGGGAAACGCACCGAGGCACTGACCTCTACAGGTCTTTTCTTATTATTATTATTCACCTTCTGTACCCAGTTTCCATTTGGAACTGAAATTATATATTATTATATAATATATCAAAATATATCAAAATGCGTGGTTCAATCGGGATCAGTATGCTACTACTTTTCGCTACAGAATTTCCGCGTATGTGCGCGCTCTCCTCTCATTTTTACACACACCAATGCTCATGGGTTTGATTCTCATGTTACGTAACAGAGATCTCAAAATTTCTGGGAGTCAATTTTCTAGTTCATTAATTTAATTTTTTACCTTTATCATTTATCTCCCTTTTTTTCATATTTATCTTCAATCCAGTTCTTTGTGATGATCTCTTTCCCTGTTGCTCTGATAGGAGCACACTGAATTTCATTGTTAAACCACAGTGACAAATACATTTCCTTGTTGTAATGTATTGTTGTAGAAAACTGATGGATGGATATCAGTTTTCCTGAGCCACACAATGCGTATGAATGAATGCGTATGAATGATCGTGGTGGTGGTCGGAGGCGCTTTGGGTATCGGGTATCAATAAAAAAGCGTTATAATCATGTAATCCATTATTATTATTCGAACAATCTCCAAAAAACACTAAAATTACAGGGATTCATCACCATTTCAACATATTTTTAAACCATAAATATATATATTATTATTACATTGTACCATCTCTGTACTCAGAAAGCCTGGACGTACATTTATCTCCTGCTCCGTGTCAACAGGCCAAAGATTTCTAACAAATGAATCTTTTGAAATCAAAGATCCTTATAATTTCCTGCCTCCTCTCCCTGCACTGCCTCCTTTAATGATCTTTTGTGCGGTCTGTGCTGCCTATCATCAAGGCTGCAGACCGTGGGTGTGCTTTTTTTTTCATTTCAGACCTGTCATTAAAACGCTCAAGGACCAGAGGTGATGTCATTGATGAAGACACAAGATCAAGTCTTTGTAGAACTGGAGAACTTTTAATTCCAGGTTTGATTTGTGCTGTTTGCACTAAGAGAGAGCCTGAGGAAGTGACTGCATTACCCAGAATCCTCACTCCACATCCACTGTTAGTTTTGGGCTATTACTCAATATTTCAGTGCTGGTTTAGAAACGCTGCAGGTTTCAAATCCACCTTTTCACTATAGGCTGGGACGATATGCTTTTCTCCCGATTTGATTCTTCTACGATTTTTTGGATGGCAATTCGATTTAAATTGCGATTCTACGATATTGCCGATTCTCTCGATTTTTAGTCTGCATTTTTAACATTTATCTGCACACAAATACTGTAGGAGCCTATAAATTAACATACTCCATTATAAAGTGAACTTAAACCCTTTTCAAAACCTGTACTCTCTCTATTTATTCTCTCTATTTTCCGCGAATGGAAATTAGCTTTCCAGCTAAATCCGACATATTTACAGCAATTAATTGTTTTTTTTGTATGTTCATGAATATGTGAGGTCCCATTCCAAATAAACCATTAAATAAATAAATACATTTAAAAAAGGCTAACAAATGCACATTGCACAATATTTTAAAACATTAAAAAAATTCAAAAAAAAGAAATAAAAAAAGAAATCGATAAAAAAAAAAACGTCAAAAAGATATCGCGATATTTATGTGAATCGATTTTTTCTCTGTTCACTTCTCTCTGTTTCTCTGTTACCATTTTGCCCTGAAAAAAACAAACATCTGAAGACTTTGACCAGTTGAACTTATACGGTTGGTTAATTAAAGAGTTTCATTAATTATTATCAATGAGATAGCGATGGGCAGTTAATTAGAAACAGCAGGGGGTTGGGAGGATGGAGCTGACCTGCTGCTTTTTGTACAGCGCTCATTGTCACACAAATTAATCTTATGCATTAACTCAACAGGAAGCTTTGATAGAGGAGGAGAGGGGTGGGGGGTGGGGGTGGGGGGGTTGTTGTTATTACCAGAACCACCACGGGGTCGTGCAGAGGTCCGTCCGTGTGCAGCGTCTCCACGTCCTCCTCGATGATGTAGTGCCACTCCACGCCCAGGTCGATGAAGCTCCGGGTCTTCACCTCCTCCCCTTTGCCGTTGAGGATGTAATGCCCCGTCGCCTGGTTCTTGATTGCTGGAATCAGTCGTTAGTGATGAGCCTCTCACATACTTGAAATGTCTTTTCTCCATCACTTAGGAAATGATTGAATTATTCAACAAGGAAGAAAAAAAAAAAAAAAGGTTCCCTCAGAGGGGCCTGAAGGTTTACAATTCAGTCTCTCGTTTACACCAAACAAGTTACTACAAGCGAGAGACTGAAGTGAAAATTTATGGTCGTCAATGTCTCATTTGATGCATCACATCTGATACATTTACTGTAAAAATGACAATTAACAGATGCTGAAACGAGCCTGGTATCTCTGCTACAGATCAGTTCCTCTGGTGCTCATATTATTCAGATTGGCAGCTGTGGCTGTAAGCGATGTATGACTCATTAGTTCTTCATTCATTCAATAACTCATTGGCATTGCTACTACGTATGTGCTTTTCCTTTTAAGTGATGAGGGTCGACTCCTGTATTCAAGACAGGAGAATATTCTAACCTTGTCTTTATTTCATAGGTATGAAGAGCTTTATCTGTTTTAATTTAACTCTCACTGACTGACTGAGTGATAAAGTTGCACTATTGGTCGATTTCTCTACAGGTCGCTGCTCTTTCGAATTAATTTTAAAGTTGTTTAATCAACTTTTTGATTCCCAATCAGAAACTTTTTCAAAAAAATGACAGGATAATATTCTAACCTTGTCTTTATTTCATGGGTACTGTATCTTTTGTAAATGTTTTGAAGAAGAACCAGCTTTATCTGTCTTAATTTAACTGTCGCTGACTGACTGAGTGATAAAGTTGCACTATTGGTCGATTGGCCAAGTGTTGACATTTCTCTACAGGTCGCTGCTCTTTTGAATTAATTTTAAAGTTGCTCTAAAAGTTTAATCAACGTTTTGATTCCCAATTAGCAACTTTTCCAACACAAGCACCTCATCTAGCGACTTTCCAGACAAACTTGAGGTGCCACCGTTGAGCTGTGAGTGAAACAGCTTTTTGTGATGATAATTCACAATGAATTACAGGTGAAATAACAGCACAGCCGTTGTATTAAACTGGTGTGTTTGGTGATTTTATTGGACGACACTGCAGCTATAAAATCAGCTGGAAACAGCTCGAAAAAGTAGCAGTACTGAAATAAATTTGAAATAATGTCAATTTCTTGCTTTTTACTGATTAATTATGAATACGAATTGTAATTTTGTGGCTTATTTCTCTCTAGTTTTTGTTGTTTTTCTTTTTTCTTGTGTCTTCATAACGTGGATGTGTTTCTCGGTGTCAGGACTTTGATCTGAGATTGTTCTCAATGTTCCTTTAATTAGTCTTTACACCTCCCCACCATGGACCTTCCTGTCACCGAGACCCTGGTGAACTAAACACTAATTAGCATTGTAATAATCTTTTAATGGTACAAAATCTCATCACTTACATTAATTACAACAGTGTTTTAATCCTCTCTCATATCCTCAGCGACTTGTTCCATTTTAGCAGCTTTAACATTATTTCCCAACATCTGGTGTGAAGGGCGTTCACGTTGTAAACTGTCCTTTTTTTTAAAGTGTGAAACAATATGGCTGTGCATTTGTTTTGGAAATAAAACTGCATTTTTTTTTTTTTTTTACAAACTGAAACAGAGCACCAGAGAAAAACATCTGACCAGGTTCAGCTCTTACATACTGTACAAACCCACATGAGGCTTTGAGTTCGTGATGAAGACGCTTCCGATGAGATACAGACGCACTGATAGAAATACAGAACTAAAAACAGCAGGAGACTAAGTGAAAACTGAAACAAGAGCGAGTGTGAAAATGTTTCTCACAGCGATCCATCAGCACGTGTCATTTCACATGGAATGACAGCGACAGGAGGGATGGATGCTGTTGCTAAGACGACAGCAGGGGGAAAACGGCGATGCTCAAAATGACAAGTTTAAGATGTTCGACTGAAGCTGAACCAGCGGGGATGAAACTTTGCGTTTGAGTCTCGTCAGTGGAGAGTTTCTTTGTCAAATTGTTCGTCGAATAATTAGTCAGCGAGTCTCACGTCCTCAAATTTGTGAGTATAAAGTCAATTGTGAGTCACTGGCTTGTCACACCCTAGACGATTTTCAGATCTAAACCGAGTCATGAGGACTGTTTCAATGTGGTGCCCAAGATTTCCAAAGGATGCTTAGGCTATTGTTTGTGTAATTTAGTCAGGCATAATCTCATTGTTGACTTTGGTTGTGTAGCCGGTGGAGATCAACTGTGCGGAGATCAGAGTGTAATGAACTGAGGCTCCATGAGGGGGAATCGAGCTGCTCTCCACCACTGAACAATAACACCAGTGAAGTGGAGAGTGTGTGCACTTGTGTCATCATCTTTCCCCCACATTTACTCTGAGTGTTTTAAGGTCACAACGTCAACAGGTTTTTAACAACATCATCCAGACTGTGTGATTTAAACCTGACTTGAGTTACTGTCTGTACATCCAATGGTGCTTCTTGTCTTGTCGTCTTACAGGCGACATTGGAAAGTCAAATCGCCTTGTTGTAAATTACAACTACTTCCGGGGAGAAAACCAGCATGTAATTTGAATGAGAACAGTAGTAATGAACGAGAGTTTAGCTATATATATCATATATATATATTTTATATCACTGTTTAGACAAATCAGAAATGATTGAAGAAACATTACTATTTCTCTGTGTGTGTGTTTTGTGTTGCTATGTGTTGTATTTATTCAGTTTGGGGGAATCACGGTGTCTAGAAAGCATCAGTGGCTCAGCTGACAGGGACAGCTAACGGTAGTAGCTAAGCTAACAGCAGCTAAGCTAATGGCGGTAGCTAAGCTAACATTAGGATGTCAGCTCTTAAAACCGTCCCGTTGTCGGACACGACATGAAACTATTCCAGTTAGCTCAGTCATGTTGTAAGTTGAAAATGTTGAAAATATTTTTTCATGGACCGTTTATTGAGTCACTGAGTTATTAAAGTTAAACAGCTAGCTAACGGTTAGCCCGGCTAATCTATGATAACCATGACAAATTACAAAACATGCACACATAGCCTAGATAGTAATGTTTGTCCAATCGTTGGTTTTATAGACTTTACAAACATCAGATTAGTCTAAACGGCGATATAGTGACATGAAAAATGAGATATAGAGAAACTCTCTTCCGTCACTATTGTTCTCATGCTGGTTTTCTACCCGGAAGTAGTTGTAAACAACAAGGCGATTCGTTCTATAGCTGCTCGACTTCGTGTATTTGTATTTAAAGCAGAAGTAAGCGATCCGGTCGTTTTGGCTAATGCTGCGTTCCAGGCAGGCTTTTGAAACCGTAAATTACAGCTTCAAGTCACAACTTACGACTTTGTAGCGTTCCAGGCAACCCACTCGTGTTTTTCCGACCTGTTTTACCTGTGAAAGTCACTATAACGGCCACTCGTAACTTCCGACCGGTGAACTCGTACCAGATCGAACTGGTACGACTACACAGGTCGGAAAAACACGAGTTACGGGTTGCCTTGAACGCACCATAACAGTCCTCGTCCCTACGTCACCACATTCACGGCGTCCCTTGGCTGCACACACAGCCCTGCATGCCGTTCTCTCTCCTCATTGGATAAAACTTGTAGGATACGAGAAAGGTTTTCTCCTCGGCTCAGAGCAGAGCAGAGTGAGTGACAGACTCGTGTTTCTGTCCAAACACTCTATGTAAGTGATTGCTGTCGGAAGATATAACTATTTAAGACTTATATTAACACAAAAATATCGCTTACTTCTGCTTTAAGTGGCAACACCCAGTTGGTGACGCTTACACACCTAGTCCGGTCTGACTGAGGCTGTCAAATGCGTCTTAACATCCTCGAGTCTAGTGTGTCTCCAGCCACAGGGACAGAGAATGTAAACAGCAGCTGTTGTTTTAGCAAATGCTTCAGAATGACATGTTTGTCCTCAGTCTTTATACTTAATTCAACCCAAACAATCGACTTTGCCATCAGAGCCCCCCAGCTTTGGAACGACCTGGCCGAGGAGATAAGGCATGCCATGCCGACTCAGTGTTGGCTTTTAACTCACTTCTAACCCTTTTATCTCAGTTTTACTCAGATTGCTCTTTGTCTTACTCTCTTTACTTTTTTATCCCATCTTTTCTTATCTTATTGTATCTAATTTTATTTGTTTTTATCATGTATAACCCCCTTTTTATTTATTTTTAACTGCATCCTGCACTCTAATTTATTGTTGGGTTCTTGTATTGCCTGTGTTGCTGTATCGCTTGGGCGGTCCACCTCCTATGGTTTTATGGCATGTGACTTGTCTCTTCTATATTGTTTTGTGAAGCACTTTGTAAACTTGTGTTTTTAAAGTTGCTATATAAATAAAGTTATTATTATTATTATTATTTCCGCTTTTGTTCATTTTGTAACAGTGATTTGTAACAGTGAGCAGACAAATGACCTCGTCCTTCAGAGAAAATAACTCCTATTTTGGTCAATATTAAAATCACAATTATGTCTGTGACTTTGTTTTTGATATTCTATTTTACTCGCTTACTATATTTTACTGTTTAACTACAGGCTGCACGATCTATGAACCAGCAACAACAGGTCAGATGAGTTAAATAACCCACTTACAATCAGGGCTCTTTCAGAGTAAAATCTCAATAGTCTAGGTATAACTGCACGATGGAAAATGATTATTTTTTCCCCCCAGATTATGTTTTACTGGTTTTGAGATCTTTTCTACGGCTTGTTCTGCAGGTAACTAACCAATTACATATTTTGTTATATAAGATAATTTTTTTGGAGGTCATATAAAAGAGGATTTCAATTTTTGCTGTAAAATATGCACATATTTTTTTATGATTATTCAGTTTGAGGGCCATCCACACAGATATTTTACACATGCAGTGATTAGTTATTGAAAATCTTTGAGTATAAAGACTATGCAGGGTCTTTCAAGGTTGAAATCTGCATCAATCATCCTGTTTTTCATGTTATCTGCTGGTGATGAGTACTGTAGGTGTAAAACAACTTGAACAAACAGGATATGAATGTGAACATAACATTTTAACGACCGAACATGAAAGGTTGGTATTTTTTCTTTCCTTATTGAATAGTTCCCTCTCATCACATATGAAGTTAAAATCAGTACATGCCAGTCCAGCACTGGAATTACTTGCCTGAATGCCTGTGATTGAGTCTCTCTGATTGGAGCCCGAGCTGGAATAAATGGGGACTAAGGGGGGGAAAAACAGGGGGTCCAGTGACGTCATCGTTTCCAATCTACAGTAATCAGCGGGGGTGTCAACACCTTGTGACGAGGCTTTGAAACATACAGTACCACACTGACTACCATAAATTTGATTTCTGCACGTATGAATGGAGGGTGATTGTCTGACGCAGCAACAGAGCAGATGGAGGAGCTCGGCGACATCAGATAATGATGAAGAAGATGAGGCAATAAGAAGACTTCACATCTCTGAGGCCCCCCAGCGTTGGACGGCCTTGTTATCACAGCTATGAGTGTGAAGCAGAAAGTGACTGCTTCTGTTTTTTTTACTGACGCTTCAGTTTCCATAATCAATTTTTTACAACAGTCAAAAACCCTCTGAGGCAAACCGCTGATCCAGGGCCGTAAAAATAAAACTGACTTTAAATGTGCTGTGTATTTGATTTTGGATGATGATGATGATTTATCTTTATGCAGTGTTGGAACACATATACAGCTTTTTTTTTTACTTTTTTTTCCCCACAAGGATCATTGGCTGGAGAAGGGACTTATATAATATTTTTTATTTCTTGATTTTTGTTTTGTGTTTATTATTGTACATTTTATTCCTTTTATCGATGTCTAACGCTGCAATACTGTACATTTTCCCATCATGTGACGAATAAAGGATTTTTTTATCGTATTGTATCACATTGTAACTTATCTTAAATTATCGTACCATATCATATAGTATCTTATCTTAAATTATCATATCATATAGTATCTTATCTCAAATTATCATATCATATACAGTAGTATCTTATCTTAAATTTTCGTATCATATAGTATCGTTCATAGCGTATTGTATTTGATCATATCCTATCAAATTCTTAAATTATCGTATTGTATTGAATCATATTGTATAATATCTTAAATTACCATATTGTATTGTATCCTATCGTATCGTACCTTAAATTACTGTATTGTATCATATTGTACAATATTGTATCTTATCTTAAATTACCGTATTGTATCATATCCTATGTTATCCTAATTATTGTATTGTACTGTATTGTATTTTATCATATTGTATCCTATCTTAAAGTATCATATTGTATATCGTATCTTATCTTAAATTATTGTATCGTTTCGCATCATATCATATTTTATCTTAATTTATTGTATCGTGTCGTATCATGAAGCTGCCTCAATTAATTAATTAAGACCGTTTTACACAGATTCTCAGCTAAAAATGAGCTGGAGTTTTCAACCAAAACCACAAAGCATCAAAATAAGTTTGTTATAAATCTACAGTTTTCTTCACAGAAACCATATGGGCAGAGCAATAATTCACTTTTTTTTTTTTTATCTGGCAGGAAACCAACATACCGGTAATCCTCTTCCTGGAAACGCTATGTTCTCCCGTCTGGAAACTTGGGGATATTAGTTTTTTTTTTTTTTTTCCATTAAAGTTTTAGAGGCGTTGACTGAAACCTACAGTAAAACTGAGATGAAGCAACACGGAGCTACGACTGCATCACTTTGTGGCTCTGCAGACTTGATGTATTAGCAGGTTTATTCTGGTCCAGACAATCCTGAGAGAGCGTCTCCGAGGTTGATGTGAGCTTTGTACGTTTTTACTGTAGACGTCGGTTACTGAAGTTTTCGGATGACGAAATCTGGTGTCTTGAGATGAATATTAACGTTTTGTGTGTGTGTGTGTATTTTGGTATTATTCCTTTTGGATGAGAGAATCACAGTTTTATAGGATTATAGGACAGTTATTTATTTTTACCACCCGTCTGTTTCAAAGACTTTTCTTGTGTTCAACGTGTTGGAGCGTCTCTAATTCTCTTCTCACTTTCAGTATCACATTAACAACTTGAGTGTTAAGCGCTGCTTGAGAGGCGCTCGGCCTCGGGCTGAGGAGATCAGCGCTGACCTGTCTGACCTCACAGATGCTGAACGAGTTGGGTTTTTTCCTCGGGCTACCAGCGAAACAAAAACCAAAAATGATTAGCTGCCTCTTTCATTCCTTCAATCATCGGTCTGATAATAATCCCGTGGAGATCCTGTGACCCTGCTGCTGATTCACAGACACTAAATAAATAACTTTTTGTCTCTTTTTGCTGATGTTCAGTTTTTTTAAATTATTATTTCTTTTCTGAGTTGCTCGCTGATGCACTCACTCATCATCAGGCCTGTTGAAAATAAACTGTGACTGATCCTGTGAAGGTCTGACAAGTTGAATTTGCTCATTTAAAGATGAATGAATTGCTATTTATACATTGGTGGGACCAACTGACTGTTACAAATCAACAAAAGTGATTTTAGATCTGAGCTCAGTTTTCTTGTCATTCTAATGTTTAATTTTATCCCCTGTGTTTTTCTTACTGGTCTTTAATTTCCTTTATAGCTATTATTCTAATTTCCTCTGTTAAGCACTTTGTACATTTGTTTGATAAGTGCTCTATAAATAAAGGTTATTATTAATATTATAATTTAAAGCCACAAAGATTGGATTGATCAGCTGATCGACAAAAAACAGGAATATGACACAAGAGCATGGTCTTTCTTTGATTCCCATGTGATAGCAGCTTCTTTTATTCTGTAACCATGAGGATGAGGATTGTGTAATGTTGAGGATGTTGTTACTAACTCACAGGCTGAGTTCTTCAGAGCCGCCTACGTACGTAGTGTAAGTACATACGGAGCTGCCCCATGATGCACTGCGGCTCGTCAAAATAAGATGCAGCAAATTTTAGTCTACATAAAAAGTTTAAAAAGTGACCTATAAACAGTGTATAAATGAAAACTGTAACAGCTTTCAGTTTGCTTTCAAATAGTCGTTCATGGGAAATGCATTCTGGGATATTGGCCATGTAATTTAGTATGAACATCAGCTTGGTAACGGCGGCTAATTGGTTCATTTAGTGGACAGTCTTTTCCTTGTGCCTAAACCTAATCAAGTCAAGTCAAGTCAATCAGTCTGGAGTTAATTACTATTTTTATGGACTTTTATAGACAGTTGAGGTGACGTGCTGCCAAAATCCAACACAACGAAGCAGCATTTAACTCTGAGAGCCGCTCTCCGAGGTCGCTCTCAACATTTTTCAAATCTCAAAATATAAAATATCAGATAAATCTGTCTGTCACTTCAGCACCACGGACAGCGCCACAGTTTTATCACTACACACTAAAGTCAAATTATCAGCATCTTTATCAAATAAACTCATTCATTCATAAACTACTGACGATATAATAGAATATAAAAATGAAATGACGGGTGAAACCTGCAGTAAACAGCTGCAACAGTAGAAAGTTTTTGACAACTAAGGTCCGGTACACCTGCCGCCTTCAGGAGGAACTCCTGAGATTTTAATCGATCAGAGGATGTTGAAAGAGCGAGGTTGTTGAGGTTGGAGGACTCGGTCAATAACATCATTACTGAGCATTTGCACAAACAGCTGCTTTGATCTCCGCTGTTCAATCTGTCTCTGTTCAAAACGCTGTGGTCATGGACGAGTGGCGTTCCAAGAAAACCGTATGATAAAAATAAACAAATTAAATAAATAAAAAAAAATCTTTCGATCAGCGGGGGGTGACAGCAAATTAATACAGAAATCTCTCTTTAATAGACTGATGAATAATGAATGAAGAAAATGAAGAGTCATTTTCCCAGCCTGTGGAAGTGACAGGGAATAAATTATGTAAAGTCTGTAATCTATGATTTTACACCCCGCGCTCCGGTTAAGTCATCCCGGGAGAGACGAGCTATTTTCAGGCTTTCCCCCCCCCCCCCCCGACTCCACACGTGACATGTGTGTGTTTGTGATACAAAGTCGCACTTACCAAGAATTTGAGGGGAGGCCTCATGTTCTTGGATGATCACATGTCTAGCTCCGGGAGGAATGAGAAACATCTTAAGGTAACCTTTATCAAGAGTTTGCAGCGGCAGAAGCAGAAGAGGAGGGAGAGAGGGAGGGAGGGAGGGAGGGAAAGATAAGACAGAGTGAGTTAAGCAGATACAGGAATCATCTTGTCTGTTTGCAGAGGTGGACATCACACATGTGTCAGAAGTTCGGAGTTCACTTTGCTCTACGGAGAAGTCGGAGGAGGAGAAAGGAAGAGTCTGCAGGTCCAGCTTCTATTGAAACAGCTTCATTCACATCCGTCTGCTGGGTTTTGTTGGAGAACTGCAACTGTTGCTATCGACTGTGTGCAGACAGGATGTGAATGAATGAGAGCAGCCGTGTTTCAATAAGGCAGTCTGGGGTTTTTCTTTTCTTTTTTTTTTTTTACTAGAGAGCAGCAAAGTCGTCTTCTGCCAGTGATGTCCACCGCTCTGCAAACCTACTGTGACTCACCCAGCACATTTCTAGAGTCTTCTGTTTCATTTAAAAACACATTTCGAGCTCCTTTGGGCAAAGCGAAGGCTCCTCGGGTTTTCCCTTCAAAAATGAAAATGAATGTTAGTTATTCACAGTTTCTCTCTCTGCTCCCCTCCGCCTCACACTTCACTGTTTCTCTGCAAAAAAACCCAACAAAAAAACGAAACACACACACATACAATTAAAGCACATCACCTACAGTGGAGGCATCTGTAATTAGCATAGCAGGGACCTGAGGAGCTACAACACTGAGGAGGGGAATTTTTTCTTTCTTTTTCTGCCCTCACTGTGGCACTTGCCAATCACCGGGACTGAGCTGTGGTGAGGTGTAATTACTCTCCGTCAGATTTGACAGGCAGGTCCAACACGTCTGGGGCCTCCTGATGAAGCTCCACTGCAGAGCTGATTAGAAATTCAACTGGCACGCTGAGTTCGCACAAGGTTTTCGCCCCGTGGCAGAACATTAAACGACAAAAATTTGCAACCTAACTATTTTAAATGTGAAGAAGATGATGCCTTCTCTGTTTAAAAAAAACAGGTGCATGATAGAAATTATAACATATCGGCTTTTATCCACAAGTTTCCGAACGTCATCTATGGTCAAAACCAGAAGCCGGTTTTGCATTTCCGGTGGAATTGTACATTCACGTTTCCATGGTTTTCAGTCGTTGTCATAGTTGCGGTAAATGCATGGATCTATTAACGCTGGCTTTTAATACGGATGACAATTTGTGTGATATCCATTGTTAAAAGCTGGCGGGATTGATCCATACGTTTTACAGATTTTCATTGAAAAAAAAAATCCATGCATTTACCGCGAGTACCGAAACCATAGAAACGTAAACATAAAATTCCACCGGAAGAGCAAAACCAGCTTACGTTTTTGACGTTCGGAAAAAGGTGGATAGACTGATAAGAAAACACCGGCCATCCAAAAAACAGATGTTTAAAAAGACCCCTGTGGATGAGGCTGAACGGAGCATCTGCATCAGCTTCTCCATCAGCATCAGCATCAGCATCAGCATCAGCATCTGCATCTGCATCTGCATCTGCATCAGCATCAGCATCAGCATCAGCATCAGATTCTCCATCAGCATCTGCATCAGCATCAGCATCTGGATCTGCATCTGCATCAGCATCAGCATCAGCTTCTCCATCAGCATCAGCATCTGCTTCTCCATCAGCGTGCCAGTTTAGGGTTCAATCAATCAATCAATCAATCAATCAATCAGCTGCTAGTCGGCCGACATCGTCCTCGGCTGCAGGTCCACCTACACTTCACACAATCTAGACGAGGACTGGGTCGTTAGTTTGTTAGGCCGCTGAAGCAGAGACGTTGAATTTACATTCAATGACACACAGGAGGAGGCAAAAAAATAAAAAATAAAGTTAAATAATAATGTGGCACACAGAGTTTCAGAGACTCGATGGTTGTAATGAGCCTGCGACGGCTTCTTCTGCATCAGAGTCAGACCTAAATAGACACTTAATTAATTAGTGACACAGCAGCTTATATCGCTCATGTCTCTACGATGTTAGTCATCCATCTGCACTAGAAGCTGCACAGAAAACACTAGAAGGAGGAGAAGAAAAGGAAGGAGAAGAGGAGGAGTCTGCGATGGAGTCAGTGACACTGGATACTTGCATATTGTGCTTTCCAACAAAGGAGTTTCTTTTTGGGCTCTCTTGCTTAACTGTTTCCCTGTTAAAAGAGGCGAGGTGGTTAAATGAGAGTGAGATGTTAGGAAAAATAAATAAATAAACAGAGTTTCACCACAGTGCATTCTCCCATCCTGCTGCGGATGGATGGATTGATGAGGCCATCATGTCGAGGCCTCTCAGATAAGCCCGTTTCCATTTTTTCTCGGGGGGGCTCTTTATTGACTTTATGATGTCGTGGCTTCACATTCAATAAAAGTGTGGCCATGAATTTTTTATGAGAGAAGAAGGTACGGATGTGAGAAGGCAATACAGAGTCATTAGTGAAGTTAAATGTAGGTTTTCATGCTGTTGGAAAAAAACCTAAAACAAAACAAAAAAAAACGTGAGGAGAAGTTTTTTAACATAAGAAAATTAACTCAATCAAGTCGACACTGTAGCAAGCAAATCACAGCTGGACCAGGCTCTGTTTGCTTTAATTTAATATGTGTGTGTGTGTGTGTGTGTGTGTGTGTGTGTGTGTGTGTGTGTGTGTGTGTGTGTGTGTGTGTGTGTGTGTGTGTGTGTGTGTGTGTGCCCAGCGTGGCTGCAGAGAGGAGATAACCTGAGAGAAGCGGCTCCAATAAAAAGGAGCAGAACTTGAACTTAGAAAACTGATATAAAGGAGAAATGAACAAACTATATGAAGAGATAAAGAAACAGAAATGGGGCCTAATTATTTCTCTGCTAATTAGTAAAAAGGTCCTTAAGCCGACTGTTCGGAGTAACGACTGCCAGCACTCCTCCATGTCACCGTGACAACCCCTCCCCTCCCTCCTGTTATTACCTGTGGGATGTGAATAGAAATGACTCGGATCTGCAGGAGGCGGCTGCAAGTCTCACAACAGACTCTCCTATGACCTCATGCACGTCACTATGACATCACAACAGAGCTGCTTTCAGTTTGCATTTGACACTCATTGATCACACATTGATGCTGTTATATTCCTTGCATATTTACTACATTGTGTTAACCTTAGAGATTTACTACATTATGTTAAATTAGACTCGGTTTGTAAAAGTTTTTGTTGCCTGGAGCATTTATTTATTGTGGGAAAAAAGAAAAGCCACCTGTTTTGTGCAGGTGCTGTGACAAAAACATATTCATTTGTGTCTTGAATGTTTTCTCTTCTATGTAAAAACTCGCAGCGTGTCGTGCTGCTTCTGGTCGAGCCAGACTGATGAGTCGAGCCGGTGGGGCAGCGATTCTCACTAGATAAAGTGTCCAGACAGACACAGTCGACATCGTTTCATAAGTTGTGTCTCAGTTCTGCACTTAAGTTTGTAGCTGGGAACGACGTCACATCTGAGTCAACCATGTTCAAGTTATGAGTTGGTAACAAGTTGGAAGGACAAACTTTTTGTCAGCTATTGTTGTTGTTAGCATCGTTAGCTCATACGAGCCAACTTTTTGTCTTTTGTGGTGTTTCACCATGTCAGATTAAACGATCACAGTGGCATAAACTCTTGCTGTGTCTTGGTCGGGAGACTAGCAACACTACATTGCTCACATGAAGCCGTCAGGGCATATGAATCTGTGTAGTCTGATCCTGCCTTAAAGGGATAGTTCAACATTTTGGCAAATTGGCCCATTGCCATAATCCCTACAGTCATAGCAGTAGGTTTGTTACCTTTAATTGTCGGTGCAAGCTGTTTTTAGAACGGCGGAGCAGAGCCGCGAGCTGCTCAGAGCTACACTACGGAGGCTCATGGGATTTCTTGGTTTCCCTCATCAAACTCATCAAATACACAATCCAACAACTCCAAAACGCTCTGGTGGACAAGTTGTGACCTGCACATTCACCACGCTATGAGATAATAACAGAACGTTACCAGACAGAGTTGTTGATGTTGCTGATGCGCGTTCCCGTCAGAGACAGTTTTTCATCAAGCAGTCTCTGCATTTGCCTCTAAAACAACTCTGTCTGGTAACGTTCTGTTATTATCTCATAGCGTGGTGAATGTGCAGGTCATAACTTGTCCACCAGAGCGTTTTGGAGTTTGTGAGAGATTGTGTATTTGATAAGTTTAATGAAAAACTGCTTGCACCGACAATTAAAAGTAACAAACCTACTACTACTAAAACTATAAGGATTATGGCAATGGTCCACTTTGCCAAAATATTGAACTATCCCTTTAAGTGATAGTTTGCGCATGAAGTTCAAAGTTCAAAGTGTTTATTGTCATATGCACAGTGGAAAGGTGAGTTTCCCTGACAATGAAATTCTTACTTTGCTGTCCTCGTCATAGAAGCCAGCAATTAATAAAAAGAGCAATTACAAAACAACAATAGTACAATGAAAGCAATGTAACAACATGTCTATGTAGAAGTTGCACAAAGTGGCTGATAAACAGTGTAACATGATGTTTTTATTCATCCCAGCAACGCACGTTAACTGCAAACACTACGGTGGCCCTGGGTGTTCAATATACTACAACTTAGGAAAACACAAACATGCTGCAAACTCCGAAAACTTCCGAAAAATGATTTGCATAATGTTTTCTAAAGTTGAGGTGTATTGATCTCTCAGGGCCACCGTACTATTCAGCCGTATCCACTTCATACTACTGTGCGTCATAGTTCAGTATTTCTGGACTGCACACTTTATCATTCATTGAAAAACCAATGCCAATAAAAGCTGCTGTTATTGTTATTCACCATGAGGTTGTCATGTGTGGTTTTGAAGGACGCGTTGAACGGATTACGATGAGATCTAGTTCATATATTCATGTTGTATTCATTGCAATCATTTGTCTGATCTCTTCATCTTTTATCAGATATAGAAATGAGATCTGTTTAAAACTTTTATTGGCGACCACAGATCTGTAAACCTCATCACGCTGCCATTAGCATTAGCTTAGCTTTTCGAGTCTGCAAATGTAATGATCTCTTTCTCTTTCACTCACGTCCTGTTTGAGTTTTTCTTGTTTTTTCTGTGACAACAAAAAAAAACCCTGAAGCTCTGAACTGCAGTGATGAGACCTCCACTGAAATAAGACCTGACAGGAAGCTCTGAAAGAAATCTAGTGGCAGCGACGCACGACTTCAACATTTCTTTCTTGTCTCTCCAAGGTCAAGAAGTCGCCTCCGTTCAAAACCTTCTTAGAAGAATTAATATTGCTTTGTGAAACCACGCAGATACAGTCTAAAGGGCCCTAACAAAGAGAAAATGGTACTGAAGCGAGAAATCAAAGGCAGATTTCAGCTTTCATCGAAGTGGCCGCTGCTCAGACACAAACAGCTTTGTCCTCACAGCCGCAGAGCTCATACACGGTGCTACTGTAATATTCACTATTAGTTTTCTATTGAACCAAATCACACACACAGGTGTTTGCTGCAGAATGAATACTAACGTAATCATCCATCTTTTCTCAGTTTTTCTGACTCAGGTTTTTGACTCCGTCTGGATGAATGAGCTCCTGGAGCTTTATTGTAGTGTTGCGTTTCCCCTTTGGCTCAATGAATGAACCATGCAGCTGCAGCCCTTTTTTCCGGATAATGTAGGTGCTCACTCCTTCCTGTTTGAGTCCGTCTGCACCTCAGCACAGTGTCGGACAAAATACCGCAACTTGGCCACTTCCTTTTCACATTAAATGGAGTTTTAAAACTGAATCTGAATCTGTGCCCCGCAAAGAGGTGGAACTGTATTATTTCGTCCACTTCAGCGTTAACTACTGTGAGTCACAGCTAATCTTCCTCTCTAGAAATCAAGACTTCGATAGTTGGGTTGGCTTTTGGATGATAAAAGGAAGCGGAGGAGTGGGAGTGGTAATCATAGGTTGGATCTGTTCTGCTAATCGAGATCTTTTTTTAAGCACTGGCCACTTTGTTGTTTTTTTTATAAATCAGAGCTTAAAGGATTGCATGCTCTCATTACAGCTGCAGAGGCGGACAAAAGTTCCACTCTAATTTTCATTTCTGCAAACCAGGACCTCTGACCATAAGCCCGAATTTTACCTAAGATATTATTTAGTTCCTGCACTGATTGTGGTCACATGCAAAGAAAGTATAGTTCCAGTTCCTGTGAAGGTAAAGTGAGGAACGGAGGAGGAAGACGTCACATGCAGAGACGATACGACCTGCAGGTAGAGAGACATGTGACCGAAGATGCTCACTGCTAGCTTACCCATTAGCTGCAGGAGGCTAATGTCATTTAAATGTTATCAAATAAAGTTAATGTTGGTTCAATAAAGTTGTTTTATGACTTTTTACACCTTGTGCTCTCTTTGTTCTCTGACTTTTCTCCTCTTTTGTCTTTTGTTTCCCGCTCTAACTTTCTTACAGTTAGCGTAAACAAGCTAGCTAAAAGGCTAATGACTGACTCGTCACGTCTGTCACATGACCCTTCAGTCTGCAGGTCGTAGTCGTCTCTCCAAGCATTTAACCACCATCTTAAATCACCAACTGAAGCACAGCAATGAGCCATGATGCTTTATCCTGCTGTTCCCATGCGCTGCTGCTGCAAAAACACATTAATGCACCAATTGTGTATCAATCCGCAGCTGAAAATAGTCCCTTACAAAACGTCCTTTGCTCCTGTTGGAGTCACATTTGCTGAAAACCAAGTTACACAGCTGTAGATTGTTTAGTTATTAAATACAAACATATGGTTAAGCATGTTCTTCTGTTTTCAGTGAAGTCTTACCAGCTTTCTTTGGCGTCCTGGTGAAGGTTCCTTTGACTGTGCGGCAGTGAGAGTTGTCTCCACCACAAACCCCACACTTGTCTTCGACTTTGTTCGAGCCAATTTCTCTATCGCAGCCAACTTTCTGGAGGCCAAAACAACAGAAAAGAAAAGAAAAGAGAAGGAAAGAAAAACAGAAAGAAACTTTGTGACATGGACAACTGAGGTTATATCTGTGGTTCAGTCTGTTTGTTTTGTTTTGTTTGTGTCTGTCTGGGCGTGTGTTGGCGTGTGTTGGCTGTGTTGTTGGCTGTGTTTCTTCTTTTATCAGCTTTTAATAAAAGTTATGACTGTGACTCCCAGACTCAGTTTTAATATGAAACAGTATCTAAACTTTTAAAATGGACTTCTTTGCTTTTCTTTACAGTCATAACTCTTTTCAAAATAAGATCAGATCAGGCTTATGACCCCATTTTGACATCACAAATTTCTGGCGACCCCGTCAATCAATTTTTTAAATTTTATTTTTCATATTTTTATATGCTGCATTTTATTTGAACTCGATTTATGTCATAATTTTAAAAAGAATAATAATTAGTTGAAAAAATATTTGTATTTTAAAAAAATATTTTTTATCAATTACGAGACATTTCAGGTGACCCCATTTGAATTCCAGGCGACAGCACATGGGGTCCTGACCCCAAGGTTGAAAAACACTGATCTAGATTACTAAAAAAATTCACCTTCACCAAAAATTCTTCACACAAAGCCACAAAATTGCAGCTTTGGTTTTGATTTACATCTACTCATCATGATAAAGGCTTTTTATCTTGTGCATGTGGACACAGCAGCCATGCCATGATGTTTCTGAGCATCCATTTCTGTTTTTGTGCACATTAAAAGCCAAGAAGCTTCTACTTTATTGTATCCCTTAGATATCAACTCCAAGACGTGTTTTTGGTGTTAAAGATGTTAAGTTAAGCACACCAGAATAAAACGCTGTGTAGTTTTAAAACACTTCAGTGCTTCAAGACGCTGTGGCTGCACTGAGATGAAAACGAGGCTGTAACGGGGACGACGTGTTTCTTACTCACGCTGCCTATATACACTGACACTCTCGTTTTATTTCTGTCACGCTGGCAGTAATGAATCAAAGCCTTTTATATAAGGCTCGTCCTTTATGAGACCTGCTCCTAAAACAGCAGCGGGCGGCGAGCTCTCTGCATCTGATCGCAGCGTGTTCAAAAGCTGAGCCTAATGCTGATCGAGCAGTTTACCAACATCACACTGTGTCATTCATTAGAGGCCTTCAAAGCCTCTAACTCAAAGCCCGTGGCGGCTGCTGCTGCTGCTGCTCTGCTGTGCTCTGTTACCTACAGTAATGCAGCTTTTTAACACCGTATGTTAACAAACTAATCCTTACCACACATTCTCCGCGCACACAGATGCTGTAGGCGTCTTTGTAGGAGCATCGCGTCCCATCATGCACCAGCTGCTTCATGTACGCCACGTCTCCCGTTTCCCTTGACTGGCAATACAGGTGGCACCTCTTGTTGGCTGCAAAGAAAAATGGAATAAGAGGACTTTTATATGTTATTATTTATTGTTGTGCAACTGATCCTTCCAATATTAGATTACTGTGATCATGTTGTGTACATTTCTTCCTCTAAACATGTTCCAGCTCCTCTTAACAAAGTTTACAATAGAATTTGCAGATTTATACTTGATTGTCCTTATCGTACTCACCATTGTTCAATGTCTCTTCACTTCTCTTCTCTACATACCAGACGACAGATACACTGGTTCCAATTTATATTTAAATGCATTTACCTTAATTACCCGCCTTATCTAAAACAGTATTTTGTGCAACCTACATCTATCAAACCAGGCAATCTACTGTACTCATCCCTACTTTTCAGTCCCTCACAACAGTTAATTACAATTAATACAGTAGGTAGAAAAGCATTTATGTTCAAATGACTGGAACCATTTACCTGTGGGTATTAGATTACCTCAATTACTAAGCTGAGTCCTATCCTCCTATCTTGAAACATCTTGCTCATGCTTTAATTGACTCTGTCACCATCCAAGATGTGGCCGTCTCCTCTCCTGCATGTCACCTACCATTCCTCTCACTAACTTTTATGTCGTTCTCTCACTGTGTGTCAAAAATAAAGCCTCAAAAAGAACAAAAAATTCAAAGATAATCAACAAAATGTGCCTGCTGGGGTTTACCATATGGAGACAATAACTCAGAAAAGGAATCTCCAAGTAGAAACATAACACAGCACCACACTTATCATGCAGCTAAGCTTTTCTAACTTGAGTGAAAATGTTTTTTTTTTTTTTTTGCATGTGTAATGATTTCTTTTTTATTTACCATGCCTCATAAAACTTTCCTCAAAGTCTGTTTTCCACTTTATATGAAAAACAGATAAATGCACTCAACCTGCACTGGTTTATGTGTTTGGTTCTAATCACAACATTTGCAGTCATACTGTAAACTCTCCCATCCCCAAACAGCAACCAATAATAATAAAAAGAAACAACATCAATAAAGACTCAGGACTGAGACTGAGAGGAGTTTGTCTCTATGTGTGACCAATGTCATACTCATATTGATCTCAGTTCAGTGATTCATAATAAAATTACATTTTCTTTCCTTTGGCCTCGAGCTCTCCACATCCCATTATCATAATTTGTGCCTTCAGGTATTGAAAGTTTGAGTTTGCACTAATAAAAACATGTAAAACCTACAGTTCATTGTCAAACTGTATCACAGTGTGTTAGAAAAACTCTCTCTGGGAGGTTTCTTACTTATCTTTTTGGCGAGTTTTTCTACACGACTGAGTCTTAAACACTGAACACTTTAGCTCACAGCGTGTGGCCGACAGCTTCACGGCTCAAGAGTCAGACTGATAAAGAACAGATTGAAACAGTTTTGCATCTGCACGGCATGACGGACGGTTGGAGGTCGAACGGTTGTTACAGTAAAAGCTGCACCGTGATGATGAGAGGCTGAAAAAAGTCAAAACAAACTAACCAGAAAACCAGAGAATCGGGCAGAAGAGAAGACAAAGTAAAAAACTGTGAAAATCCCTGTACTTCACAGTATAAACAACAACTTTATGGAACAAACCATCTGTTAGCAGTTTCTTCTGTCTTACCGTCGGGATGCTCGTACGGCAGCCAGTGGTGTTTGGCGCTTTGGAACTCAAAGTGAGAGTTGCGGAGCTGGCACTGCTGGGCTCGGAAATCTTCGAAGTGCTTGGGGCAGTCGTCGGTGTTACACAGCTGATACTCGTAGTTCACTCCCGGGCAGTCCTGGCCGCCGTTCGAGGGGCTGCGGGGGGAGAGAGAGAAGGAGTTGGGGGAGGAGGGGGGGGTGAAATGAGAGGATCAGACAGTGGGAATTCCTTTGAAAGTGAGAACAGGACAACAACAAAACATGATGCTGCGACGCTCGGAGGCTCATGGGAATGAAAGATGATGCAGCCGCTTCAAAGCCTTGGAAGTGCCTTTAAAGTGCTTTCAATCCATTTGGAGACATGGACTTTCAAGGCTTTGAAATGAAATGCAGCTACAGTATTAATAAATATCCTCTTACAATTTGTATTTGGACCTTCCTGGTTATTTGATGTGTCATGAATAATGCTTGACCACCACAGGTTCGGAAGGCCGTATTTAAACCTGACACACTGAGGCCCAAACTGGATCTCTACTTCGGTAAACATTAAAGGTTTGAAACAAAAACTGTTAAAAAAAAAAAAAAAATCATATTATTATTAAAGGGATACTTCACCCCAAATCGATAATTCACCAATCATCTACTCACCGTCATGCCAAGGAAGGGTTTGGAGAACTTTCTGGGTCATCAAAACGCCTTTGGAGTTCCGGGGGGGGGGGGGGGGGGGGGGGGGTCCGGCTGGCAACGGGTTTTCATATAATGGCGGCGGATAGAGTTCACTTTTGAATCGTCCAAAACACACAATATGAAACATCCAGATACCTCCATACTGCTCGTCTGTACTGACCCAAGTGTCCTGAAGCCGCCACATGAAAAAGTTGTTCGGAAAAAATGTATTTGATCTCTGTTTTTAGCCTTGTTGCAGCAGTCGCTCCCATTGGCTGCACAAGATTTGCTGTGAGATGTTCATCCGTGTTTACATCAAACATCCAATGGTTTACAACGACGAACGAACATCTGGCAGCAAGTCTCACGCATGCGCACAAACATCAACAGAGCCAGTATTCTAAAATTGAATGGCCCTATTTTTAAAGCCCTCACTCGACCATCCTACTGTATATTAACTCTTTAGTATCTTTCAATGCAAGTCTATATCATATACGGGTTAGGACTAGGACCGGCTCACACTGCAGGTTCCCTCTGTTCACACTGAATTTGGAAAGTCCAGTTTTTCTTACTGTGCACCTGCAACCTGGGAAACTCTGCAAAACCATCTGAAACTTACCTCACTTTTATCATTAGGACAATTTAAATCCATAATTGAACCTTATTTTACGTCCAACTGCTCCTTTTCCATGTGGCAGCTTCAGGACACTTGGGTCAGTACAGACGAGCAGTATGGAGGTATCTGGATGTTTCATAATGTGTGTTTTGGACGATTCAAAAGTGAACTCTATCTGCCGCCATTATATGAAAACCCGTTGCCAGCCGGACCCCCCCTGGAACTCCTAAAGCGTTTTGATGACTCTGGAAGTTCTCCAAACCCTTCCTTGGCATGACGGTTAGAAGAAAATTGGTGAATTACTGTATAGATTTTGGGTGAAGTATCCCTTTAATGGTCCATACAATTTTGGTCACTTACGCCGGGTTGTTGCACTGACGCGTCCGGAAACGAACTCCGGTTCCACAGGAGCGAGAGCAGGAGCCGTATTTGCTCCAGGAGCCCCAGGACCCGTCCTGTTTGACCTGGTTGGGGTTTTTCCACATGCAGTGACCTTTGTAGCACCACTGCAGAGGAACGACCAGAGAGAGAAGTGAGACAAACACAGAAACCTCCTCTCTCTACAGACTCAGACACATGATGATAACATGAGGAAAAAATGCAACAACACGTTAGTTAGATTAGTTTCTGGTTTGGGCAAAAAGCACGAAAGGGAAATTTTAAAGTTACATAATACGTTAAAATTTCAGACAATAGTGTGTTTTTCCAACAGTTTGGGGAAGACCCTTTTCCAGGTCTGCAAAGAAATGTTTTTTTTTATTTTATTTTATTTTATTTTATTTTGCCAGTGTGGTGTGGAAAACTTGACCGGCCCCTGCTGAGCCTGCCGACCTCGATCAACACCAACGCCGGCGCTGGACCTCACCGAGGCTCATGGGAGAGAAAAAGATTCCTGCAGCCAGGTTCAACAAATCTACCGTAGTTAAAAGCCTCGACAGGAAAGTTTTACAGCAGCAGATTATGAGAATGACGCAATTATTCATTGCACTTGGCTGTAATATCGATGCTGACACAACATATTTATCACCAGAGATGATGTGGACGAGAAAGACATTCGATTTTATTTATTTTTAAAGCTCTCACTGGTCTTTTACCATCCTATATTAACTCTCTAATATCTTTTAAAGGGATAGTTCAACATTTTGGCAAATTGGCCCATTGTCATAATCCCTATAGTCGGTGCAAGCTATTTTTTGAACGGCGGAGCAGAGCCGTGAGCTGCTCAGAGCTATGCTACGTTGGAGGCTAATGGGATTTCTTGGTTTCCCTCATCAAACTCATCAAATACACAATCCAACAACTCCAAAACGCTCTGGTGGACAAGTTGTGACCTGCACATTCACCACGCTATGAGATAATAACAGACCGTTACCAGACAGAGTTGTTTTAGAGGTAAATTCATGCAAAACCGCTGATGCGCGTTCCCGTCAGGGGCAGTTTTTCAGCAAGCAGCCTCTGAATTTACCTCAACTTGTCCACCAGAGCGTTTTGGAGTCGTTGGATTGTGTATTTGATGAGTTTGATGAGGGAAACCAAGAAATCCCATGAGGCTCCGTATTTATCTTTGAATGCTGTATTGATTGGGTATTTCTGATGTGTTCATTGTATGTTTAAAATGTTTTGTGTTTTGTCTCGGAGTCGGCTATATTGTAAATGAGGTTTGCTTCCTCAATATATCTCAGAGTTTAAAAAAAGATTACAATAACTATTCAGGCTTAAAAACAGGAATTGTAAAGAAGAATTTAAAAAAGGACAATAAATCAATCAATTAAAACCAACATCAAACACCAAACACTACTACTGTACATCGCTGGATTCCCACTTCATTTTTCGTTTCCATTTTCCAGCAGCTTTTGCTTTTCCTATTGGCTAATTAATTAGCTTAGTAATTTAGCTTCTCACGCTGGTTTACCAGTGACACCAAGCTAAACATTTGCAATTGGCAACAAGCTCTCTGATTGGTCGAAGAGATAACTCACTTTCCCAGGAGCGCACTCGGTCCCGTCCAGAGGCGGCCCCTTCTTGGTTTTGCAGAAGTACGGGTTGTCGGGGTGACTGCACCACAGCTGTTTACACGGGTCGAACGTGCGAAACTGAAACAAAAAGAGAAGACGGAGATGATTTACAGTTGGTTGCGTTACATCGCTGACTTCAAAGATAAATTCCAGCTGTGACAGTGAAAATAAAACCTACACACTGTATGTTTACCGTATCACTCACACACTACGTTTGCAAATGAGGCTCAGTAAAGAGGATTATGATGCTTTGAATCAGTTTTACACACAGAAATCAAACAAATAAGCCTCTGTATCAGCTCTTTAAACTAAGCCGATGGAGGAGGTTTTCATTCATGTTAACCTCGGCTCTGCAGCGGGTGGTCGGAGGTTTGTTTCCAGGATTAGAGATGAACATGGGACTCATTTGAGACAACCTTAAAAATGTGTCCTTTTAGCTGCAAACGACCCCAGACCTTCCTTCGCCTGGAGGGTTTGTGAACATCAATTAACTCTGAGAGCTCGTCTCAAGCAGGTCTAGCTCTCTCTCCTCCTCTGGTTGACATTGTTCTCTCTGTCGTGAGCTGCAGTTGTTTTTCTTTCTTGGTAGAACCGTGTGGAGAGATCAAATGACTCCAGAAATATATACCATGTTATATTTGATCTACACAATTAACTAACACTTCTCTTTTCTGTAGTTTCAGATCTTAAATGTGGACTTAGTGTTGCTGAAGTGGCTGAAAATGAGAACAAGCTCCTCATCACCTCCCTTTGTTTTATGGCTGCACTTATTTTCCACTCTGGGTAATTATAATCCTCTCTCTGAAAAAACTGCAAGGTTTTGAAGGCGTTGAAGGATTTTTTAATTCCATATCTCATGCACACAGTTGTTGCTGAGTGTTTCTGTGCTTTATTTGAAGTGTTGATGCATCTCAGCGTTGTTTCTCCTCTTTTCTCTTTCAGATCAGCTCTTCTCTGGGTTTGGTGTCAGCCAGTCAGAAATTAAGAGGCTCTGAGCCTCTCTCCTCTGATTGGCTGACTGTTTTCTGAGAGATTCAATGAAAAAATAGAGCAAATTTCAGACTAAAACACTCAGAGAAACCAAATCCTGCAAGTGTTGGATTGTGGTTGGTCCAGGTGGTGAGGGGGCCGGGCTTTGGGTGACATCACAAAGTGACAGGAAGTCCTGACGGCTGGTTTTAAGGCTCAGTTTCTGAATGCAGGCTGTGTGCATTTCTCTGTGGATTGAGGCTTTGATACTTTCACAGTATTAATATAGAACCTAGAGCTGCTTTATAATCACACTACACATGAACATCGACCTTTAAACTGTATGGAGCTTTAATAGCTTTATCCTGTATGTGGCCTTTAGGGCAGGATTATCAACCAGGCAATGTAGCTGCAACAACCCAAGGTTAAATATGTAGTTATAGTTTGTGTGAATGTAAATGTAATTATAACTTTGTCAGCCAACATGTGCATCTAAAGCAGCCTGTCAATTCTATTGAAAAGGGCCCTGAAGGTTGACGCTGGGTTCATAAAACATGACAGCATGTTTTACTCTGGGAATAATGTATATGATGTCTTGTACTGCAGGTTCATTCATCTATTCTTTATATATCGTACGGAACAAGTAAATTAAACAGATGGGAAAGGTGAAAACTGTGGCTCACCAACACATTGACTTTGCAAAATGTAAAGTCGGAGGCACTGCAGCAAATTGACAACCTAATATCCCTCAGTGCAAACCCTGAATCTCAGACTCTCAACGTGACTTGTCTCTAATTACATGTGTTTTGCAGGATGTATTTGAAACATTAAGTGCTTTCAAGTCAAATCCATCATTGCCAGGTTGATGGGAACCCAGTATTAGATGAAGACAGACCTCTAATCATCAGTATAATTAGTGCTGTTCATCACTTCTACAAAAAGGCCTTGGTTCTCTCCACTTCCTATTAAACCTCTGGAGAATCTCTTTCTACTTAAACAGTAAAAACCCTTTAATGACGCCATGAAAAATAGACTGAAGGAGTTTCAGAGATCACCTTGACTCAGAAAAACTTTCTTTGTCCAACTCATCTGTGGATGAGATTTGAAAGATTTATAATTCTCAAACTCGACCTGCTGGGATTAGTTGAATATTTAATAGTTCAATTTAATATTTGAACCGCCACGTCTCCTCGTCCAGTCTCTCTTGGTTTTGCAGACGTACACAAGACAATTAACTGGATTTAATGACTTTCTCTACACAAACAAAAAAACTCTTTCAGCTCAGCGCTCAGACAAAAACTCCTAGAGGATCAGGCTTCGGCTCTCTTCTCTCTGGTGGTCGGCCGCCGAGACCGTGACCTCAATTGTCCAAAATGTATTGATGCAACAGGGGGATGTCGTCCTCCACAGTGAAAGCAAAACATAAATTAATTAGAAAATGATTGTGGTAATAATTTAACACCCTGAGTGGACTCAATGTGGAGTGTTTGTGTGTGTGTGCTGCAGACCAGTAATCACTGTTTGCAGGTCAGTGCTTTAATCTCAGCTTGCAGTGCTGGAGTGGCCATCGACTGTGAGGGGACTTGACTCGATGGGCAGCTCCACAGATTGGGAAAACAAATGAAATAAAAGAGAGATCAGAGTCAGCAGGGAGGGAGGGAGATGTAGAAGTCTGTTTGGTTGTGTTGCGCCCCCACACGCTTTACTGTATGCATTTGTATCCTCATCGCTGATGAAACACTGAGGCAGCGGCACACTGAGCCTACTCCACTTTATATGAAAATCAAAGATAAAAACAAAACAAAACATAAAAGTCTGTCTGATAAGTTGTGCATCAAACAACCTCAATTTGGGTTTACGTTCAGCCCTGCAGAAACATAATTCCACCTTTTACCCCGACGGTGGCGAACAGGTCAAATGAACGTGAATAAATGTTACTGTGGTTCTGTTTGGATGTAGATTATCAGTAATTTATAATAATAATATGGGAATAATAATATGGGAATGAATTGAATAGGTTTATTTATCTGGTTTTCAAGCTGTTAGTCAGGTTTTGAAGATGACAGGAAGCTAATCTGTGTTAATTCAGAGGGTAATGTTGTTGTTCCTCTTTGTTTTCTGCTCTGGTTGGCCGGCTAATTAAAAAAGTGGTCGGTGGTCTGTCTGTGTGGTGAGTTCAGATCTACAGGATTTCATCCACAGAGATTCAATTACGTCTGGTGGTGGAGTTGCATTCACTGCTGCACTTTTTTTTAAACCTTTCCCTCTGAATGAAGCTGCAGTTTCAGAGCTCATTGGTTATTTTTGAGTTGTGGCTTTTCACAAACTACTTTACAGGTTTCCTCCCACTGATTGACGGGTGCCCTTGTAATGACCGTGTAATGTTGATGATGCTGATGATCAGCGCTTGTCTGCCTTCAGACCGAAGTGCAGATCTCTGGTGCGTTATGAGTGATCAGCGCTGTCAAAAGCTTCAGCTGCTCCTGCAATATTTAGAAATCTCTGAAGGAAACTTTGAAAACAGCTGCATAGGGTTCAATATTAGATCAATCTGAGGTCCATAAAACCCTAGACAGCAGCACTCTGTCAGCTTCATGTGTAACACTTTGAGTTTCGGTCCGGTTCTTCCTGCAATTTTGCCGGCAGTGAAAAATCAAAATGAGCTGTGTCATTGCCTGTAATCTCAGCACAGCAGGCAGCAGCAGATCACCGCTGTGATACGTTCATGTCTCATTGGCTCTTAGTGTCAGTGAAGGAGGTTTAAAAAAAAAAAAAAGGCAGAGGGATGTTTGATGTTAGAGAATGAACTGAATTTTTCTCATTACATTATCTGACTATGGATCTATTGTATAATAATAATAATAATGATAATTAAAAAAAAAAACTTTAATCTCAAATCAATACACTGATAATAATTAGAATAGACAATGAAACTGAACCTGAGTTCAAGTCAATATTTCATTAAATATATTTTTGTCTAGCTTTTAGGTATGGCGTCAGTGAAACTTGACGATTAATTGATTAGTTTTTGAATGTCACACAATCAGACACACAACAGGGAACTTAATATCAGTGTGATAAAGGTGAAGCTGCTGCTAATTGATTTTGTCATTAGTAATCAACATGCTTTTTATTATTTATTTATTTTTTATTAAAGTAAATAAACTGGCAGAAAATACATCAAAAAGCAGCACAGTTAACTATTAACAGTATAAAAATGACAAATATTCAGTTTATTATCAGATTCTAAAAGAAAAAGCAGGAAATCTTTACATTAGAGAAACTGTAAATGTGCACAGTGTAAATGTTTGGTATTTTTGTTTGAAAAAATGACAAATGTGATTGATCAACCATCAAAAACATGAACTACTTGAATAACTAATTGCAGCTCTAATGACAAGCCTGTTTGCAACAACATATTGTTTCCTGCCAGACTGGAGATTGAACGACAATTTGCTACAGTTAATTCACTCTGGAGGAAAACATGATTGCAACTAAATTATGTTTTCTATTAACGTAAGGAGGAGATTATGCCGATACTTAACATGTCAGTGAACTCAGTCCTGTTTGGTGCAAACACTGTATACAGCCCCTGATCGATTCGCACATCGATCAATGTTCATTCGGACGAGTTTGATCAATTCTCCGATGGACGTCCCTTCAGACTTGGGCCGGGTCGCTCTCCGAGGCGGGACTTGGTCACACGGCGGCGCTTCGGGGTAAACAGCTGTTGTGTTTTACGACCTTCAGAGAGCTGAGGGTGAACTGATCACGTTTACGTGTTGGTGAACTCCAACACTTCACAGTGGTCTAACGTCTTGTCGTGGTCGTCAATGAGGCAGCTGAGATGTTGAGTGAGTGGTTATCATTACGGGTGGGAGAAAAAATCGATTCACATAAATATTGCGATATCTTTTTTGACGATTTTTAAATCGATTTCTTTTTTCAAAAATCGATTTTTTTGGGGGGAATTTTTTTTAATATTGTGCAATGTGCATTTGTTAGCCTTTTTTACATACAGAGCGTCCAGGTTTTGAAAAGGGTTTAAGTTCACTTTATAATGAAGTATGTTAATTTATAGGTTCCTACAGTATTTGTGTGCAGATAAATGTTAAAAATGCAGACTAAAAATTGAGAAAATCTGCAATATCATAGAGTCGCAATTTAAATCGAATCGCCATCCAAAAAATCATAGAAGAATCGAATCGGGAGAAAAGCATATCGTCCCAGCCCTAGTTATCATGGTGGTCGTCTCACTATGGGTGTGTTGTGTTCAGACCAGGGGCTCATTTCCTTTGTTCTGATTCGCAGGGCTAAAACGATGCAACCGTTGCATTTTTTCTTTTGGCCTGTTTGTACTCCCATGGTAACAGTCCTAGCAACTTTTTCATCAAAACCATTAATATTTCAAAAATAATACATCCACAGAACGTCATGGATCT
Organism: Trachurus trachurus; assembly: GCF_905171665.1. Classification (NCBI taxonomy): domain Eukaryota; kingdom Metazoa; phylum Chordata; class Actinopteri; order Carangiformes; family Carangidae; genus Trachurus; species Trachurus trachurus. Next base: position 8,710,880 of record NC_139895.1, on the reverse strand, counting down.
ATTGGTCCTTGTCCCTACGTCACCACATTCACGCGCATCCCTTGGCTGCACACACAGCCCTTCATGCCGTTCTCTCTCCTCATTGGATAAAACTTGTAGGATACGAGAAAAGTTTTCTCCTCGGCTCAGAGCAGAGTGACTGAGAGACCCGTGTTTCGGTCCAAACACTCTATAGAAGTGATTGCTGTCGGAAGATAGAACTATTTAAGACTTATATTAACACAAAAATATCGCTTACTTCTGCTTTAACGTTTCCGGTTTGTCGTGTTCGCCTGCAGGTGAGTTAGTGTGAAATGATTCAGATGCTGTCAACACCGGAGCTGCTGCTCGTTGAATATGGTTAGCATTAGCTTAGCTTTAGCTACTAGCCGCTCCCTATAGGTGTAGCTGGTAACCAGTAGCCTACAATTGAAGGTTGGAGCGAGAGCGGTGCGAGTGCAACACCTACTGTCTGGGAGGAATTAAACTTGTAGCCAACACCTTTAACAAATGCCATGCACGAACCAACTGTTCTCTCATTGGTCAAAAATCTGACCTGGAAGGGGTAGGAGGAGGAGCAAGGGTTACCTGGGAAAAAACAAAAACCATGGAATAGAGGTCTCAACGGGCCTGAAAACAAAGACCTGACCCGGTACAAACCGCAGTTGAAGCCTGAATGCAGACCAAAAAAAGAAAAGGTTGTTGCTGTGTTCAAATATGAACAAAATGAACCGATCTTTGGGGTCAAACCCTCCCTCCAAACGAGCCAGGTCTGAATAGGCAAGTCAGGGTAACTGTATTTGTATAACCCATTTTTTTTACTGATAGTTTCTCTCAAAGGGCTTCGCATCATTACAAGATCTTCTGCCCTTAGACCGTCACATCAACTGAGGAAAAACTCCCAAGAAAACCCTTAAAGCAGAAGTAAGTGATATATTTGTGTTAATATAAGTCTTAAATAGTTATATCTTCCGACAGCAATCACTTCTATAGAGTGTTTGGACCGAAACACGGGTCTGTCAGTCACTCTGCTCTGCTCTGAGCCGAGGAGAAAACATTTATCGTATCCTACAGTTTTTATCCAATGAGGAGAGAGAACGGCATGCAGGGCTGTGTGAGCAGCCAAGGGACGCGCGTGAATGTGGTGACGTAGGGACGAGGACTGTTATGGTGCGTTCAAGGAAACTCGTAACTCGTGTTTTTCTGACCTGTGAAGTCGTACCAGTTCGATCTGGTGCGAGTTCACGGGTCGGAAGTTACGAGTGGCCGTTATAGTGACTTTCACAGGTAAAACAGGTCGGAAAAACACGAGTGGGTTGCCTGGAACGCTACAAAGTCGTAAGTCGTGACCTGAAGCTGTAATTTACGGTTTCAAAAGCCTGCCTGGAACGCAGCATTAGCCAAAACCACCGGATCGCTTACTTCTGCTTTAATATACCCTAAATGACAAAATGTGAAGGACAGTTACAGGTCTGCATCCAAGCCTAGACCGTCCCACTGTGGCGGCTTCTTCAAATGACGCTCCATTTCCTGAGCAATGAAGGATCAAAGTACTGATTCTCTGTCGCTCGAACATCCCAAGATTCATTGCGTGCCGGGGATGAAACTATTGAGGTCTAAGGGCTGTTTTGATCATTTGATTTTTTATTTATTATTATTAAGTCTCAGATGATTATGGGTTGGTTATGCTTGACTCTCTTTTAGAAGGGATGTTTGGAGATGTACAGTAGGTGGGCGGCACTGTTCCCTCTAAGGTGTTTTACTGCGCAATTGCGCACTGCTCCCCACCTCTTTGCGCAGAAGACAAAAAAGTTGCGCACTCGAATATCCCCAACAGGCTACAATTTATTTTTGCAATGAGCAGCACCAGACCTTCATGCAAAGAACAAGGAGCTCACCATAGCACCACTGGAACAAAACTACTTTTTCCCCCGACGCATCTCTATTGACATCAGACAATAAATAAAAAGACAGTTTGTCTGTGTTACCGCGACACAGGGAGCTGATCAGAGCAGTGTTATGAACGTTAACGGGTCGATCGCGGTAATTTCAACACTGTACATTAGCGCATTTATCCATATCCCTATATCCCTCAGTCTAGCGCGCCTGTATTTGTGTGTGTGTGTGTGTGTGTGTGTGCACGCGCGCCTGGCCTGCATGCGAGAGAGAGAGCGAGAGGAGGGGCTGACTGACAGAAGAGGTGAGAGCCGGTGAAGCGCTGTTAAAAAAAAACTTTTGTTTTCTGTGCAAGACTATGGTAAACACTTAATCGCCCGGGCGTTTAATTGAACCGGCGTTTATTATGCCAAATGAGGTCGGACCCCGGCGGCTATTAGAGCACAGGCGCGTATTTGCACGCGGGCGATTATTTGGTCATCTACGGTATATTTATCTTACAACACGAGCCCTTTGATCTAGAAATGCGAGTGTCAGAAGAGCGACAGGCACAAACAGAGCACCTTTCATACTCCTTTTCTAGAAAAAAAGGAGGGATTTTGGTGAAACCCAGCCATGTTTAGCTTGAGTTTTCTCAGGAACGGATCGAGGCACATAGAAACACATGGTTTGTGGCCATTTGAAGCAGAAAGTTTCACCTTTCAAATAAGCCACAGTATGTGTTGGCTATGTGGCAATAATACAGAATACACTGTGGCTCTACAAAAAACGTCTAAATTGCCGGTACACTTGACTACTTTGGAAAGGAGCGTGACACTCAATGAGTTAATCATTATATTATACATATACATACATATACATATAGCTACATTGTGTGTGTGTGTGTGTGTGTGTGTGTGTGTGTGTGTGTGTGTGTGTGTGTGTGTATAATATAATGATTAGTTGATGATGATGATTAGTAATGAGTGTGGCGCTCCTATATATCATCCTATATATATATATATATATATATATATATATATATATATATATATATATATATATATATATATATATATATATATATATATATATACATGCTTGAGCTTTCGCTCACAGTCGCTCAAGCAGGTGCTCAGGGGAGTTGAATTTCTGCTCAGGAGTTTTGAAAATTAGAGGGAACATTGGTGGGCGGTGTGTTTTATTGCTCCTACTGTTGACGATTGTTGTGAAAGTAAAGCCGTTGTTTCATGTTTTCCCACCTTCCAGGTTGTGAATTGTTTTTCTGTCTGCTCACAACATCTATTGCACGTCTGCCTGTCCTGTCCTGTGGATGAAGGATCCCTCCTCTGTCTGCTGGTTTGTTTTGTTTCTTCCTCACTCGATGTGAGGGCCTGAGGTCAGAGGATGTTGTTATGTGAAGCCGTTTGAGATAAACTGTGTGGCCATACAGATAAACCTGCCTTGTCTTGTCTTGTCTTGTCTTGTCTTTCTTGTCACACTTGGTCTTTCAGCATCAAAGCTACAAAAGGTTTAAAGTCTGAAGCTCCATGTGACTTTATTTTCACGTTGCAACATCTGGAATCAGCCACATGGTTTTGCTGATGGTTAAAGTTTTGTGTTTCAGCTCAGTTCTTCAGAAACAGTCCAGCTGTTTGAACCAGACGTTCAGACGTTCAGAGACTTTTCTCCCGTTTTTTCCCCGTTCAGAACAACTCAATATTGTTTCTTTGTACCACAATTGTTCTGAAGCCTTAAACATGTTTTTAATATTGTAACTGTGACACTGAAGGTCGTCTGACTTTAACAAAGTGTTTATATAATCTGCATGAAGCACAATCAGAATATGAAAAGTTTAGTTATTTATTCTTTACCTTTGATTTTTAACTGTTGCTTTGTGTTGTACGCGGTCGGAGCAGACAACCTTTTTCCAATATTTTCATTGAAGCTGCATGAAGCTGCATGTTCTTTTGTGGCCTTCTTACGGTTGTATTGTTCCAGTTTTATGTGGTTTGTCCTTTTTTTGTTTGTTTTATTGTTGTGGACTGTTTTTTGTGTTTTTTTTGTATTGTTGAGAACATGTTTGTACGATGAGTTCATGTTTGTCTATATGTTTGGACCCCCACGAAAACGAGATGATTCATCTCGAGGGGTTTATCCAAATAAAGAAATTTCAACTTTTTTTTTTTTTTTTTTTACATTTTATAGTTTACATTCCAACTCCAGTTCATTTAAACTGGATTCACAGTGTTTAAATTACTGGAACTTAAAGTATTGTACATAAAAAGCTTTGACTTCACCTGTTTTCCCGAACACTGATTCATGTCTGACGCCACAGCTTGATTTTTCATTTCAAATGGATTAAATCTTACTTTTTCTGTCTCTCTCTCTCTCTCTCTCTCTCTCTCTGTGCCTTTTCATTCAGGGTGTGCAGTGTGTGTGTGTGTGTGTGTGTGTGTGTGTGTGCACAGGAACTGAACTCAATATATTTGCTGATTACACAATATGTAATCACCCCCACTGACCCGTGTTGATTACATACTGTGACATGTATTGATTATTGCGGCCTTGTGTAAAGGATCTTAATATCTCTCATCATGAGCTGCTGAAGAGAAAGTCAACAAAGTTTTTAAATGACAGGTGTAAAGGCCCTGACAGGTTTGACATGTTAGGAAAAATAAAATAAAATAAAGGAAAGAAAAGAAAAGAAAAGAAAAGAAAAGAAAAGAAAAGAAAAGAAAAGAAAAGAAACCAACATACAAAAATAGATGAAAAATTGCAAGGTGGCGGTGCTACAAAAAAAGAGCAAAAAGACGACAAAGCCTCAGGTGCCTGCTGCCTCAGTCGTCATTCATCGGCCTTCAGTCATTGAAATTCAAAATACTTCCACAGAAACATCAACCTCGGTTCAAAATGAAGAGCTTAGTCATCGTTCAGTCCTCACACTATCTTTGCAAAATTCAAAATGGCAAATGATAAAATGACACTGAAAGAGCAACTTCTTTTTCTATCTGGTTTCATCTCGCTTTCATAAAAACATACAGACTTGAACTACAGGCGGGTGTCGATGCGGTGATGTGAGTGGAGAGAGGAGAAGAAAGAAACAGAATATTTAACAATAAAAGTTTCATTTCTAAAAACTCTCAGTTTGACGATTCAGCTCTTTGACAGCGAACAAAGTTTCTTCACGGTATATAAGTTTTATTTTTTCGGGGACAGGTTTGTCACTGCGTGGCAGCTTGTACTCACTGAAGTGCAGATCTTGTAGCCGACTCCAAAGTCGAAGCGACACTGCTCGTCCATCGAGTAGTTGATGCCGGGGAGTTCAGGCAGCTGTGGCCAGTCGTGTTTGAAGGGGTCGTCCAGGAGACAGTCGTAGGTGCTGTCGGATTAAAAACACTAGTGTCACACACAGCTGATATCGACCTCGAGTTCAGAGCAACATGTTGTTATATAAAAGGAATAGTTCAACATTTTGGCAAATTGGCCCATTGCCATAATCTCTATAGTTTTAGCAGTAGGTTCATTACCTTCAATTGTCGGTGCAAGATATTTTTAGAACGGTGGAGCAGAGCCGTGAGCTGCTCAGAGCTACGCTACGGAGGCTCATGGGATTTCTTGGTTTCCCTCATCAAACTCATCAAATACACGATCCAACAACTCGAAAACGCTCTGGTGGACAAGTTGTGACCTGCACATTCACCACGCTATGAGATAATAACAGAACGTTACCAGACAGAGTTGTTTTAGAGGTAAATGCAGAGACAGCTTGATGAAAAACTGCCCCCAACGGGAACAGTGCATCAGCGGTTTTGCATGAATTTGCTTCTAAAACAACTCTGTCTGGTAACGTTCTGTTATTATCTCATAGCGTGGTGAATGTGCAGGTCACAACTTGTCCACCAGAGCGTTTTGGAGTTGTTGGATTGTGTATTTGATGAGGGAAACCAAGAAATCCCTCCGTAGCGTAGCTCTGAGCAGCTTGTGGCTCTGCTCCGCCGTTATAAAAACATCTTGCACCGACAATTACAGGTAATTAACCTACTGCTATGACTATAGGGATTATGGCAATGGGCCCCTTTGCCAAAAAGTTGAACTATCCCTTTAAATAGTCCAATATTAATATTCATCCCTCATTCTTTCAGATGTATTTGATCAACAAGCCTCCTGTTTCTCCACAGTTCCTCCATGTTTGTCTACTGTGTGAGTTTTTTTAGTAACTAATCAGCTCCTGTTGGTTCTTTAGTTTAGTAAACCTGGGCTCTGCAGACTCATGTACGCCTTGATGAAAAAAGCTGCAACAACATGAATCTTTTTTTCTCCACATTAAATAAAGGTTTATCTGAAGTAAGCAGAGTGAATAAATAACATAACATTTCTCCTGTGGTTGAGACAAAATGACATTTGGTTTGTTCAGCCGTGATCTAATTAAAGTCCAATATACGTATACAATATTTTGCAATTTTTCTAAACAACATCAATGAAACTAATATTTCCTAAACATTAAAAAAAAAAAAAACTCCATTTGTCCAGAGGGTATTCATTTCCTCCATCAGTGTTGCACATGTTGATTGTTTAGAAAGTGTGGAGTTCAGCAGCAACACTTTGCAGTCTGGACGTCTGCTGTTGTTGTGCTCACGGAGTTATTGCCGTCGTGGAAACGCTGACATTACATTTACTCCATGTGAGTCATCACAGTTCAGCTAAATTCCACCGATCCCATTACTGAGTACGAGCTTTTTACACTTGAGTCGACTTTTAAACTTTATCTCTGTTCTTTATTTCCTCTCTGGGTGGGTGTTTTGTTTTCTTCAAACTTTGTCCAATTGATTCAGATTTAACTTTCCTGCCAGGGTTGCCAGGTCTGCGGTTTTCCATACGTAGGTTGGGCTTGGCCAGACCTACTGCATACAGATGATATGAATAATGTTTATGAATAAAGGTTTGTATTTTGAATGACAGATTTAAAAACCTAAATCCTGTTAAAATGACTCCACATACAGTACGTCACCTGCGTGCCCCACAGACACACAAACAACATCATCCGCCCCGAGTTCCCACCACCTGCCTGAAATAAGGTAAGTAAGTAAATAATTGGTCTACTTACATATATATTTACTGTAAGTATATGAATAAAATATTGTGAATATCTGGAGATGGGGTAAGTTATTCAATATCATATTTAAAGTCCTGATAATATACTGTAAATTAGTCTTTTTAGGACCTACAGGTGTTTATGGTGTTATTTTATGGATATTATAGTACATTTTGCAATAATAGCAATGCTGTTGGAGTCTAAAAGCAACATATGGATGTTTATGGGCATAAATGAGTTCTGGTTTTGCCTCACAGACCTGGCAACCCTGCTTCTTGCCATTGCATACTTCCCTGTTCCTCTCATTTCGGTTGTGATTTTTCTCCTCCTGCCTGAGCTTTCAAGTGGAATCACGCACTTTGATTTACAACCTTGTACAACCTCATCAGCAAACATTATAACGAATCCCCCCCCCCAAAAAACCCCCCTAAAAAGTCATGTTTTGAAAATAGAAACCAGATTAAATTCATCTGGATTCAAAATTTTTTAATTCCAGCAAATTTAGTGTTGTCATGCGGCTCCTGATTACTCATGCACCTCTTTGATTCCTGTGAATATTTTTAACTAATTGCCTGAGAAAAAAAGCTCACGGAGGGAAATTTGCAGCAGCTTGTTTTAGTCATATTTCAGATTTAGCTGAGCTGCAATGAAGAGCTGATCACAGTTGACGAGAGCAGTACATGTCTCATCATTCTGAACGCACGCTTTTCATACAATATATAGATTTCTCTCTGCAACAGATCCACTTACAACGGCCGGGAGCTGTGAAGAACGTCATACAGTATACGGGGCTTTGATTGCACGTTGTTTGTCCGTCATCTCCTTTTGTGCTCTGTCAATACAGTAGTTCGGCGGTGGTTCACGCTCTGCTGAACGTTCCCAATCACTAATCGATTCTTTCACAGCTGAGTGAAAAAGCCGATGTCTGTGAACCCGACACACACACGAGCTGCCGATGATGCGTGAGCTGTTTGCAGATGACGTGATGCTGTTTTGCATCTGAATCTGAATACTGGGGGAAGTGTGTGTATGTCCACGGCGACACAGTGTGAACTCCCACTGCCTCTGCTGTTTAAAAAGTTAAATTATTCACCTTATAGTTCTTTTTAAAGAAAAGTGTTTTCCCTTCACATGCGGTGCAGAGAGTTTCCAGACTGATGAGATCTGCAGGGCTCATTTTAAATTATAATGAATGAAATATAATGGCAGCTCTCCACAGGAGCTCGTCTTATCAGTCCAGAATATTTATTTATCTATTTATTTGTTGGCAGCGAACCTGAAGGAGAGATGCACCACAGAGGCTTCAGTGAAACTTGGTAGAAAGTTTGACGGTGGGCCAACAAAACCTGTTGTACTGTAAGCCAACACTGTGTTTTTTATAAGCATTTGACGTTTTGGCTCCTGACTCATGGCACAGTTTAGGAAAAATCTCCCAATAGGCAAGAAAAGAAAAACACATTTTCAACACAAAAAGTCTTGTTTACTTTTTTTCAGGATTGGTCCAACTTATTTGGAAAAAAAAAGTTGCTTTCTGCAGAAAACCTGCTGTGACTCTTGAAATCTTATAAAGGTTCATCTTTTCCTCTTCTCTGGTGTTTTATATGAAGTGATGACCCACAAGAAGATATATGCAAATTGTTCTATGTTTAGTTTTCCATCTTCTCTCTCAGCTTCTCTCTGGGGATCTACTAAGAACAGGTTGGTGTCGGCCAATCAGAAATTAGGAGGAGGCTCTGAGTCTCTCTTCTGATTGGCTGACTGTTTTCTAAGTGATTTAATTAAAATAGAGCAGATTTCATAATAAAACACTCAGAGAAACCAAATCCAGCAAAGTGTTGGATGGTGGGTCTAGGATGTGGGCGGGGCTTTGGGCGACTGCTTTGTTATGACATCACAAAGTGACAGGAAGTCCTGACGGCTGGTTTTAAGGCTCAGTTTCTGAATACAGGCTGTGTGCATTTCTCTGTGGACTGAGGCTTTGATACTTTCACAGTATTAATATAGAACCTAGAGCTGCTTTATAATCACACTACACATGGACATCTACCTTTATACTGTATGGAGCTTTAACACAAACATCTACCTTTATACCGTATGGAGCTTTAACACAAACATCTACCTTTATACCGTATGGAGCTTTAACACAAACATCTACCTTTATACCGTATGGAGCTTTAACACAAACATCTACCTTTATACCGTATGGAGCTTTAACACAAACATCTACCTTTATACCGTATGGAGCTTTAACACAAACATCTACCTTTATACTGTATGGAGCTTTAATACAAACATCTACCTTTATACTGTATGGAGCTTTAACACAAACATCTGCCTTTATACTGTATGAAGCTTTAACACAAACATCTACCTTTACACTGTATGGAGCTTTAAATTGTAAAAACCCATACTGTAACTTGACACAATGCTAAAATCTATAAAATGACAGTGGCAGTGGCATTTCCATTTCACTTCTACATAAACACAGAGGCGTGAACTCACTGGATGTATCTCTTCAGTTCCTGTCCGCTGCACATGGACCAGTGGTATCGATGGAAAGCCGCCTGCACCAGTGGAGCCATCACGCTCCCCATCGTCGTCTCGTCCCCGCAGCGGTTCCCCTGGCCGTCGTGCTCCATCCCCAGCCTGCTCCCACAGGGGCGAGAGACGGGCAGATTATTTATTTCACACAGATGCAGGATGTCAAGGTGCAACAAAATCCCTCACCAATGATTCATAGTATATACACAGTATCAACATGTTTTTTGTTTTGCGTGAAAAGTGAAAAATAATAACAGGTTTGGACAGAAAGAGAGAGATTCCTGGTTATTTTTCAATCTACTGAGATGTTTAATATTCAGTTTCACTCACAGCTGGGCTTCAAATGTCATTATCATGATCTTCCTTTTTCTTCCAATCTGTCATGATGATGATGGTTTAAAACTTAATCTGTTTTCTTTTATTTGCTCTTGCTTTTAACTATGTTTTTTGTGTTTGTTTTTATTCTGTTTTATGCTTCTCTTTAAAAAAAAAAAGTTTTGTCTTTATGTAAAGCACATTGACTTGCCTTGGTATGACATGCGCTATATAAATAAAGATGCCTTGCCTTGCTTTGAAAAATATGTCATGACATTGACCGTATGTGATGCCTTCCCATGATGAGAAATCATTTTCTGTCTATTTTCCCCCCACTGGAGTTTGTTAGTGTGATGGTTTGTCTAGATTTATTAGGAAACACATCACTTCTACTGTATATGGGCGTCTTCACCAATTTAACAACAGAGAGGAAGGAAAAACCCACATCTCCCACATGTTTTTGTTAACTGGAAATACGCCCATTGTGTTTTGAAGCAGGTTTTCTTAAATTGCAGCGTGCTGAGCCCTCTGAGCCACCGTAGAGGACAGAGAGTTACCAGCGTCTCCCTGTGCAAATATTAAATAACAAGCCCCGACAAAAGACTGGCAAACGAGAAATGATTAGCTTTCTGTTCAGCCGGGGGCCATCACGCTGAATCAAAAACTCATGAATAACAAAAACCGAGTTCTCTGTGTGCGATATGCAGTTTTTTTTTTCCCACCCCTGCAAAACTTAATTTAAACATTGAAACGAAAGGAAGCTGATGTGGTGTGTGAGAGAAAGAAATCGCCTTCACTTCCTGTTACTCCCGAAAGCACCTTGTTCACACTGAGACCGGTCTGACAGTCGTGATGGCGCAGTAACGATCGCAAAAAGGCCTGAAACAGCCGGTGATTTCAATCTATTCTCAGACTTTAGAGGAAGTTGAGTGAAATGCCTTCAATTCTCTTCTCTTTTGTGGCTTTTAGCTGAGAGTACAGATGAGTGGTCGTCTCGTCGAGCTGGAGACTTGAAAATTAATGGTAAACGTCTAAAAAGCCCCTCAGAAAGCATTGTGACTTTGGAAAGAAAAATACACAACTGTGACCAAAGGATTTAGTCAAAAGTTGCTTTTTCTGGAGCTTTTCAACCATCAAACATGACACGTATCAGTGGGTGGAGGTTTTGTTTGTGCTCTACTGGTAACAACAGGTCGGTGTCAGCCAATCAGAAGAGAAGAGGCTCTGAGTCTCTCTCCTGATTGGCTGACTGTTTTCGAAGTGATTTAATTAAAATAGAGCAGAAGTCAAAATAAAACACTCTGAGAAATCAAATCCTGCAAAGTGTTGGATGGTGGGTCTCTAGTGTGTGGGCGGGGCTTTGTTGATTGGTGACTGCTCTGTTGTGACATCACAAAGTGACAGGAAGTCCTGACTGCTGGTTTTAAGGCTCAGTTTCTGAATACAGGCCGTGTGCATTTCTCTGTGGACTGAGGCTTTGATACTTTCACAGTTTTAATATAGAACCTAGAGCTGCTTTATAATCACACTACACATGAACATCTACCTTTATACTGTATGGAGCTTTAACACAAACATCTACCTTTATACTGTATGGAGCTTTAACACAAACATCTACCTTTATACTGTATGGAGCTTTAACACAAACATCTACCGTCATACCATATGGAGCCTGTTAGGTAGCATGATTAATATCAATATGTTGGATGAATCTGGAAGTGAAGCCTAGATAAATACTGAAAGTTTTTTTTATTAAGTGCATGTGAGGGGAACTTAGAAACTGACTGATGTGAGTGACTGTTATTAATCTCAGACAACATGTACATGTAGCCTCAAACTGCGTCAGACTGTTGCTTTATGGGCCGGACAGATGGTGTTTTGCCTTTTTCTCTTTCTGCTGCATGTGTCTCCGCTGGGCTTCACCAATCATTATGCATCATTTGTCGTCACGTCTCCCTCCCATCATGCACTCTGCTCTGTCACACACACATCGCTCTAATGTCATTAAAAAAAAAAAACCTGCAACAACAGCATTGGAGCTGCTTGTAGTTGTGGAGAAGAAAAACAAAAACATGTGTATAGATTCAAACACTTTTTCTGTAATTGAGAAAACATGTTTTGTTGATTTTCAGCCGATATCATGTATCGTGTTGTTGGTTCCTCTCTGACCCGAGCCGACCTCTGACAACAGGCTGTAACGTCCTCGCTCGTGATTTGCCGACATTACAGTGATGATCAATAAACACCAGTGTGAGTTAGTGAGGTGTCGTCGATATCGTATGTTCCAATGTTTTGCTGCTGTTTGTGAACTCGTCTCTGCTCCGGACGTTTAGTTTCTTTCTGCAAACATTAGTCAGAATAAAATAAAATTTAAAAAGAAGAAGATTTGATTTTGTTTTTTAATTCTTTCTGAAGATGTTGAGTTGAGTTAATGAGCTGTTCGTATACAACAAAAACAACATAATACGCCTCCTAGAGAGCGTCCGTCTGGACAAGTTCATTAAGTCTGTGAATGGTGCGCTTAGTTTTTAAAATTATTTATCAATTACCATCATTAAAAAAGACCATGCAGTTTTGAGAGTGAATATTTTATGTTCATGAAAACATTAAACTTTTATTTCTGCACTCCATTTATATGATGTATAGGAGTTACAGTTTTTCACAGCTGCTAAAAAATTCTCAAAACTCTCGACACAAACATCCAGTCGTCCACTATATTCACCAAAAACTCTGACTCTTCAACAATCAATCACCTCAACGCAGCTTCTCTTTGTCAGTGACTAAAGGCAATATATACTATATGTTCAAATAAATAGTATTACAGGAAATACTGGAAGTATTGAAAGTTTGGATTTAGCTCTTACAAACAGGAAAACTTCAGATCAACAAAAGGCAAACAAAAGGATATACTATTCTGCAGTAAACACAAGCTCTATTACCGATGCTCAAATATCTGAAATTTCTTATCTTCCACGTCTCGCCTGCATCACATTTTATTTTGGTCCACAGTTTCTTTTAACCCTAAATTACTTTTGTTGGTTTTGTTTTGTTGTTTCTATAAAGCTGTGACATCTTTGAGTGAAAATATGTTGTGCAACTCCGGTGAATACCTGTTTATGGTTTTAGCAGTAAATCAAATAGTAATTGATTCATAAATTAGTTCAAACCACTGACTTCGTATTTTAGTATTTTAGCAAACCAGAAAAAACATATTAAGCGAGGCAATGGACGACAGGAAGCACTAACTTCTTATTAGCCGGCAGACGTCAAATGGAAAAAAACATTTATCAGGAGTTGGAGTTAATATTAAAGTGTGTAAGGTTTGTTAAACTGCTGAGAATCATCAGCTACAGTTCACCTGCTCTGGGCTTTTAATTAAAAACTGAAATGAACCTCAGCGCCAGTTCAGGGTCGAGTCTGATTGTGAGGAACCAGCGAAAGTTCAACTGATGAATTATAGTGAATTATTCTTAATCGTCAGCTTCCCCGCCAGCGTTTCCTTAGAAATAAGTTTGTATTTATTATCTAATTGAATCCCTCTTTGTTTCTATGGCAGCGCAGCTCTGTACTGCGACTTGTCACTGACTCATGTTCTGTTGCATCTCTTCACTCTCACATAAAACGACGGCGACCTTATATGGAAACTTTCTGATTAAGCTAATGACTGAACCTCGTGGACTCGTACTTAATCAGGAGGGACGGAGATGAAGCCGGACTCCACCCGGCTGTCAGCTTCTTCTTTATTGCTTTGTCTCTAGTGTGTTTCTTTGGCGTCGACACGTCTATCCTCTGTTCTCGTCTTCTCTGCTGATTAAATCGATGTCCCCTCAGATTTCCTGAACTTCTGGTGGCTCCAGCTTTTCCACCCAAGCAGCATAATAATGACATATCATAATTATTCTGCTTGCGATGTGTGTTTTCTAATGGATTGTGTTGCTAGAAAACCTACTTCTCTGTTATGAAACTACACAGCTGAAGTTTTCACTGTGGACTCGTGATTAATGTGACATTCAGGAACAAAAGGGGCGACTTGTGTTGATTAAAGTCTCATCTTGACTCATTCTCCCCTGTCAAGATTAAAGCGGAGGAAGTAATGATCTGACGCTACTTTGTGCCATCTTTGAAAAGCCATGTTACATAAAAACATCTGAGCTGGTTGATTAAAAACAAGGTGGTCTGAGGTCTCTTATCTGTGGTTATTGATCCCTGATTGCATCAGAGTGAGGGTCAAACGAGGAGGCTCCATCACCGCTCCTGACCCCATGGATGCTGCTTTGAGAGTTGATCATTTGCAGTGTTATTGCCGAGGCTTTACAGATGTACAATACAGATGTTTGGGGTGAATTTTTTACGGGAAGATAAAAGAACTAACTTCAGAGAGTATGTCATGATTTCTGACTGGCATTGCACATTGCAGTTAAAGTTCAACATTTTGGCAAATTGGCCCATTGTCATAATACCTATAGTTTTAGCAGTAGGTTTGTTACCTTTAATTGTCGGTGCAAGCTATTTTTTAGAACAGCGGAGCAGAGCCGCGAGCTGCTCAGAGCTATGCTACGGAGGCTAATGGCATTTCTTGGTTTACCTCATCAAACTCATCAAATACACAATCCAACAACTCCAAAACGCTCTGGTGGACAAGTTGTGACCTACACATTCACCACGCTATGAGATAATAACGGAACGTTGCGAGACAGAGTTGTTTTAGAGGTAAATGCAGAGACTGCTTGATGAAAAACTGTCCCTGAAGGCAACGCGCATCAGCGGTTTTGCATGAATTTACCTCTAAAACAAGTCTTGTAACGGTGTTGGATTGTGTATTTGATGAGTTTGATGAGGGAAACCAAGAAATCCCATGAGCCTCCGTAGCGTAGCTCTGAGCAGCTCACGGCTCTGCTCCGCCGTTCTAAAAACAGCTTGCACAGACAAATAAAGGTAACAAGCCTATACTGCTATGACTATAGGGATTATGCGCTGGGCCAATTTGCCAAAATGTTGAACTATCCCTTTCATGACGGCTGTATTTTTTTTAAGGACCTTGAGTTCTTTAATTTTTTATTCTGAGTTAATCGACCTATTTTTTTATTTAGGTTTTATAGAATTGAATGTTTTGTATTATTACCTGGTTTGGAAACCAACAAAAACAGACTTAGGAGCTTTGTTAAAGAGGAGTGGAATCCAGCAGAGATTGTTCATTTCAAACCTGTACGGCTTTTATATATTTATCTACTGTAGTAAATGTTTGTAGATTATTTATTTGTGATGTTTATAATAAAGGCTTCAAACCAGTTTCCCTGCAGGGACAATAACGATACCTTTGAAAAGATGTTATTATAGAATATTAGATTATATTTTCACATGTCTTAAAGTGAAATGATCTTTAATAATATTCACTTAGCTACCAGCTGGCATCTGATCCACTCATTAAGTGTTTGACTTGGAGCACAGAGCCGACTCTTCTCTCATGGACGTCAGTCACTGCGTCTGGTGTTATCTGTGAGCAAAAAGCCTTTTGTTGATCAGGTATGCCGTCTAGAGAAGCGCTGCTTTATGGAACAGGTGATACAAAAGAAGGAAGGAATGGAAGGCCGGACGGGTGGTGGGAAGCCTGCTCATGTAGAAAATATGTAATTTCGGTAACACTTTAGATTAGGGAACACATATTCACCATTAACTAGGTGCTTATTAATATGCATATAAGTAGCTTACTAGCTCCTTATTAGTAATTATTAAGCACGTATTAACACCTTATTCTACATAGCCTTATTCTACCCCTATTACAGCATGAATTAAGATTTTTCCTGATATTAACTCCTAATTATGGCTTATTCATTGTAAATTAATGCATTGTTGTTTCTGAATAATGATGTGAATAACCAGTGGGTTTTTGGGCCCTTGTACAAGAACAGTAATTCTTCCTTTATCACTCTGAATTAGTATAGCATTAATGCAGTAATTTACAATGAATAAGCAATAATTAGGAGTTAATATCAGGAAAAATCTTAATTCATGGTGTAATAGAGGTAGAATAAGGCTATTTAGAATAAGGTGTTAATACGTGCTTAATAATTACTAATAAGGAGCTAGTAAGCTACTTATATGCATATTAATAAGCACCTAGTTAATGGTGAATATGTGTTCCCTAATCTAAAGTGTTACCGTAATTTCACATGTGTCGTCATGAAAACGCCAGACGAGGGGAGTTTCTTTCTCCTGTCGAACGTCTTTGTATCCCTGCAGGATCTGCAGTGCCTCGCTGGCAGGACGATACGATAAGCCTGTGTTGTGCCTCTTGGAGCCGTTTATCGTCTCATCTGAGGAAACACTTAAGACTTGAAAACGTCCTCTTTATTCCCTCCACTTCACTGTTCTTCAGAGCAGAGGCTTAAAGCGTCTGTCTCAGGATTTTGGTTATCGCTCTTTTTCCTCTACAATGGTTTAATCTTGAAATTAAATTCAAAGGATTCCCCAGCTCTTTCTCTTTCTCTGTGTGTGTCTGTGTGTGTGTGTGTTTTATATGTTTCTTCTATCGATCCCTGAAGATGAAATCCTCACATCGTTCGCTGGTCCGACTTCTGCAGAGTAACAAGCGTGAGGTTGAAGGCCTGGGCGTCTCTGGCCTCAACTGATTGACTTTCCTGCTGAACGACGCTTTCACTTTCCCTCCATCAGTGTTGTAATTTTGAGCTCCTGTCTGTTTAAAAGGATACTTCACCCAAAATTCAAATTGCACTCATTATCTACTCACCCTCATGTCGACTAAGGGCCGGGAGAAGTTTCAGAGTCCTCCGTGGCTTCTCTGAGTTACAGGGGGTCTCGGCGTAGCAGTGCATGTCCATATAACGGTTGCAAATGGATACCAACTGTCTTCGTAACAAAAAGACACACCAAAAAACATCCAAATACCTCCATGCTGCTCATATGTAATGTCCATCTTGTATTGAAGCCCCAAAATGCAAAATTGTTCCGAAAAAAAATTAAATAAGTCTATATTTCAAGCTTAACGGAAGCTCCTCTTCCTGGTCCGTCCAAATCTCGAGCGATAATTTTTTTCAGAAAAATTTCGCATTTCGGGGGCTTCAATACAAGACGAGCAGCATGGAGGTATTTGGATGTTTTTTGGTGTGTCTTTTTGTTACGAAGACAGTTGGTATCCATTTGCAACTGTTATATGGACATGCACTGCTACGCCGAGACCCCCTGTAACTCAGAGAAGCCACGGAGGACTCTGAAACCTCTCCCGGCCCTTAGTTGACATGAGGGTGAGTAGATAATGAGTGCAATTGGAATTTTCGGTGAACTATCCCTTTAACTCCATCCCACCGGTTCAACCCGATTGTTTTAAAGTCTGACCCCTGCACCTGTAGCATCACCTGACCTCCTCCTGGTCGTCCTCGCTCACCTCGTTAGCTCCCCGGGTGCAGAGTGTAAACACACCAGCGTGTTTCCACTCTCGGTGCCAGATTGTCTTGTTGCCATGAGCCTCAGCTTTCCACTGCTCTGATCTCCGCCTGCCTGCCTGCCCCGTTTCGGTCCTGATGGTGTTTGTGTTTTTTGGATTTTGCCTCGGCCTGGCTCTTTGTACTCTGTTTGTACTCTTTTTTTGCAGTTGCTGTTGAAAAGTTGCCTGATTAGAAAAAAAATAAAAATAAAAGTCATGTTTGTTTGTGGTTCTGGGGAATTTTGATTATTTCTGTTGCCTTGCTGCCGTTTCCACCGAGCTTATTTCAAAAGTTTGGTTTGAAGCACTTGAATCAGCTACAGCGTCATCCTGGGAGAAATAATTGCTTCTTTTCTTTTTTGAAAACGTTAAATAGCTTGCAAGGAGCAAGAAAGTGGAAAATCAGCCTGATGTGACCTGTTTATTGTTGTGTAGCTACTGCAGCTCATCTGACGCCGTCCTCAAAACTTTCTTTGTTTCTTCCTTTCAGAGGGTTTTCAAGGGCACCGCACTCAGTAGACATCCTTACGTTTAACAGTGGATATTAAACATCATCATTGTGTGTTTTTTTAAGCTTTTTTAGGTGCACAACTCATTTTAGAGTCAGAATTTCAGCTTTTGCAGCCGTTGTCCAGTTCACAGATGGAAGTGAGGATTGGTCATCTGCTGCTGAATGACTGTCAGACAGATGGATGGGGGTTCAGTTGAGCGACTTGGCTTCGGTATCATCGGGCATCCTGACCACATCCTTTCGGGACAGTTTGTGTTGATGCCTTCAGAGAAGATGCTACTACAGTATATACTGTTTATGCCCCCCTATAGGGAAAACTAACTGCTACTCTAACGCCTACTTCCCTTCAGCTATCAGATTGCTGAATAGCAATTAGAAAATGTTTGTTGCCGTTTTATTTTTCTCCTCTTTTATTTGTGTTTTATTTGCTGCTGTTTTTATTTGTTGTATTTAATTTGTGAAGAACTTTGTGATCTTTATCTGAGAAAAGTGCTGTATAAATAAAGATTACTTACTTGTACATAATGTAATGTTGTAATACGTACACACAGGTGGTGCTTTAACTTTGTTATGTGTTACCTATGTGTGTTGTTATGATGCCTTTTGCAGGATAAATGAAGGTTGGTAACACTTTATAATAAGTACACACTATTAAGCATTAGTTAAGCATTAATTACTGAATTAATCATTTGAATGTAGTTTATAAACACAGTTAAAAATGTTGTACTCATCACTGATCAGCACTAACTGTATTAAACTACATACTAATGTGTATTCATGCGTTATAAATGAAGAATTCAGTATTTATTAATGCTTAACTAATACTTAATAGTGTGTAATTATTATAAAGTATTACCATAAAGTTTTCTGACTGACTGACTGGATGAAATTGTCGTTGGCTGACGTCAGGCTCCTACACAGTCGAGTCAAACAGAACATTTGAAAATGCCATGGACTTAAAATAAGAAGGTCACGCAGGTCGGTGGAGCTCCCTGATGTTTCCTCCTCCTCCTCCTCCTCCTCCTCCTCCTCCAATCGCGGCCGGTACGAAGAGACAAGACTGCACAAATGGCTTCTTCTGCCTTGTTAGCATCATTGCTAAACAAAACCTGCCTTAGAGCTTTTATATTAATATCTTATGACAGTTGTCAATAGGCAGGACTTTCTGTTTTTACATGAGTCATGAGGCTTTGGCTTCACATCACAGAGGTTTTTACTGTTACAGCTTAAGAGTTTGTTATTTCCCTGCACACACCCTAAATGAACTTGTACCATCCGGGGCCAAAATATAGTACAACACGTCCTGCATGAATACTAATGAAGTGAATTTAGATGCAGCCTGTCGATGAGTTTCAGCCATCTATGTCTTCTTTTTTTTTTTTCCTTCCTGTTTCATTGTTGTGAGCGTCACGAGTTCAACCTGTGTACGTTTTGATGGTCACACATTAAATAAAGCCTTTGTGTTTCCACTTGATGATGACAGTTGCCTAGTGACACAACCCTGCCTGATTCGGTCTGACGCTTCCGTTCATCGTGTTGTCAAGCATTTTCTCAGTCAGTGAATAAACATAAATGCTCATTTGTGATATTTCCAGCGACTCGCTCATCGCAGGGTTCAGTAGCTTCGCCTGCTGCGTCTCCGGCGAGGGAGTTTTGGCGCCATTTTTTTAAATTTTTTTCTCCTGAACTTCACTTCAGAGGTGAAACATGTTGCAGGCAGAGTGGACCGGTGTGGACCGGTGTGAGCTGGCCGACACCAACACATTACAGAACGGTGGCTGAGTCCTCGTCTTTTTATTTGGACGTGTGTGTTCGATAAACAAACCGTGAGATTCGATAAAGGTGAAGAACGTGTTTGTTGTCAAAGCGCTCGAGGCCGAACGGCTCAAAGGTCTCACAAGGTGTCGCTTAGTATGGAGAAGAAACGCTGCAGGGAGACGGTCGCCGTGGTAGTTAAGGAGAAGGAGAAGAACGGGTTCCCTTCAACCGCAACACAACGACACGACAGGAAGAAGGAGGAGGAGGAAGAGAAGGAGGAGGAGAACAAGAAGGAGGAGGAGAAGAAGGAGAAGGAGAAAGAGGAGATGAAGGAGGAGGAGGAGGAGAAGGAGGAAGAGAAGGAGAAGGAGAAAGAGGAGATGAAGAAGGAGGAGGAGGAGAAGGAGGAAGAGAAGGAGAAGGGGAAAGAGGAGATGAAGAAGGAGGAGGAGAAGAAGGAGGAAGAGGAGATGAAGAAGGAGGAGGAGGAGGAGAAGAAGGAGAAGAAGATGATGATGATGAAGAAGAAGAAGGAGGAGGAGGAGGAGGAGGAAGAGAAGGAGAAGGGGAAAGAGGAGATGAAGAAGGAGGAGGAGGAGAAGGAGGAAGAGGAGATGAAGAAGGAGGAGGAGGAGGAGAAGAAGGAGAAGAAGAAGGAGGAGATGAAGAAGGAGGAGGAGAAGAAGGAGGAGGAGAAGGAGAAGAAGAAGAAGATGATGATGATGAAGAAGAAGAAGGAGGAGAAGGAGGAGGAGGAGAAGGAGAACGAGAAAAGGGAGGAGGAGAAGGAAGAGGAGAAGGAGAACGAGAAAAAGGAGGAGAAGGAGCAGATGAAGAAGGGGGAAGAGGAGGAGAAGGAGGAGGAGACGAAGGAGGAGGAGGAAGATAAGGAGAAAAAGAAGTAGGAGGAGGAGAACAACAAGAAGGAGGAGGAGGAAAAGAAAAAGAAGAAGAAAACGAAGGAGGAGGATAAGAAGAAGTAGGAGAAAGAGAAAGAGAACAAGAAGAAGGAGGATGAGGATGAGGAGAACAAGAAGAAGGAGAAGGAGGAGGAGGAGGAAAAGGAGGACCACAACAACAAGAAGAGGAGCAACAACAAGTAGAAGTAGAAGAAGAAGAGGAACCTACACATGTCCGGTCTCGTGAGCCACCACGAACGCCGAGGAGAATCCGTCTTCGTGGTTCAGCGTGCAGCTGCGGACCGGGTGGCACATCCCCGTCACCGGAGCGTAACCTGACGGACACAAGGAGACAGGACGGTTAAAAAAACTAAACACCAAAGTGTTTAAAGGTATAGTATGTAGGAATTCCCCCCATCTAGCGGTGCGGTTGCATATCTGAACGTATTGTTGATGTTGCATTCAGGTGAAATCGGGCAGACGTCAGACAGACAACGGACGCTGCATGTAACAGGATAAACAAGCGTCTATGTAAACAAGTGGTCCGCCAGCACGAGGCAAAACAATACAGGCCTGACAATATGTTGTCATGGTGATGTCGTATTGTTTACCTGACCCACGTTTTACCGTCTTTCTCTCGTCGAGTAAAATGACATCCGGTCGGTTTGCAGACAGCCGTCTGCCTGACTGCACCTGAATGCAACACCAGTGCCTCCGTCCTTCCTCACACTACACAGTGGTGACAGTTTTAACAGGCCGAGCCCACAGCTCCGCTGAGTTTCTATGGTTACCTACGGTCACGCTGCCACTCAACGTAAAAAATGGCGATGCAACATGGCCGCCTCGGTTCGGTGCGTCGCCCACTTATTTGTAACGACTTGTAACAAGGTACGAGAAAGCTTTCATTTGTATGCGGTTGTGATTCGACTTCAGTGAAATACGTATTTATGAAAGCAATATTTGATTTTTGCTAATAAAAAGCCAAATAAGTTATATACTGGGGCTTTAAAGATTTTACACTTTTACAATCAAGACGTTTGGCTCCTTTTTGTTCAAACATGAATGAATGACTGAATAAAACATTGAAACAAAGTACATAAAGTATCATATGGAAACTAGAGCAGACAGATTACTGTACCAATCTGAAACACAGCGTACCCGAGGGATCCATCAGAAAGAGAAACTGCTCAGTAGTGGATCAATTCAAATGCAAAGAAGCCGACGAGATAAAATCAAAACTCTATGAAAGAAATTACCATACTATTACCATATTAGACAAAGCCTACTGTTCAACCACGGTTTAATACAGTTTTCTTAATCTGAAAAAAAGTGGACAGAGTAACCTTCACCACTGAATCCAATCACCGTCGTCAGAAACCTCGGGACATAATTGACAGACGGTGGCACATCTACTGTATAGTGCAAAACCATTAAACCGTCTGAAATCACTGCAGCAAACCCTCCGAGCCCTCAGGACGTGATCAGACACAACCTTCTACTTTTCAATCTAACTGGACTTCGCCCTTCACTCGAGAGGTGGAGGAGGGGAGAGAGGTGGCTCGATTCCCAGCTCCTCCAGTTCACGCGTCAAACCGCCCTTGGATAAGATAATGAACTAGGCCATATATAGAAACCAGTGTTGTATGAATGAGAGTGTGGATAGGTAGCAGTGTATTGTATTGTAGTGGAAAGCCTTTTGAATGGTTGTTAAGTCCATTCATCTTCATAACAATACAACATTGATGTGGAATAAATTCACACTGGGAGGAAGTGTCCTTGTTAACTGCATCACAACATCTGCAGCCATGGAGCTAAACATGGCTCCACAACCAAACTGCAAATAACTGAAAGACACACTGCAAAAACTCCAAATCTTTCCAAGAATATTTGTCGTATTTCTTGTCAAAATGTCTAATTTCTAGTCAAAACTAACCTCTTTCCACTTAAAATAAGATTCATTACCAAAAAATTAACTTGTTTTCAGATAATTTTCACTTGTTTCAAACAAATTTTCAATTGAAATAAGTAGAAAAATCTGCCAGTCAAAGCTAATTGTTTGTGCTTGTAATAATAAACCTGCTCCACTATCAGATTTTTCTAATTATTTCAAGTGAAAATCTGCTTGATAGAAAAGCGTGTCTAAAAACAAGCTACTTTTTAATGTGATGAGTCTTATTCTAAGTAGAATTAGATTTGTTTTGACTAGAAATAAGACAAATATTCTTGGTAAGATTTTGAGTTTTTGCGGTGCAGCTACTGGAAAGAAAGATGAAACTTCCTCTGAACAAGTTTTAAAACATGGAAACTGAGAATAAAAATCATCCCAGAAGCTGTGACCTCTTTACCACCTCACCTGCTTTCAGTCGTATCATAAGACAGCCTTTATATGTATATAATAAGACCACAGGGAGTCAAGCACAATGGAGCTTTGAACGGACTATCTGTGAGTTTCTCTGCGGCTAATCTTGGCGTCTTGCTGGGTGGAGGTGGTAATGGTCACTTCATCATAGCTGCAGCCATTGTTAACATTGTTATGAAGAAATAGATTGTAATATATACTGTATATATAGACTCTGCACTGTGCTACGTTCTCAGTGCAGATTAAAGGTGAGTCATGATGAGCCATGACTCATGGAGACTGGTGAAGCGGCTGGGGGCTCGCTGGTTAGCATGCTAACTTCAGTATAAGATTTGAGTGGTGAGTACAGGGATGAAGTTTGTTGATGTGACTTGTTTCTTTATTCTACAATTGTGCTTAATGCTAATGCCAACGGCCAGTCAAATCAGCCAAGTTGCATATTTCAAGCTAATCACTTGCTAATAAGGTAACGTGACTTGACATTAGCATGTTTGCTTGATGTTTGCCTTTGGGTATTAAACATTGAAATCTGGTTTACCATGTAAAAATACACAGCAGAGGTAAATGTACACCCAAATGTAATCCAATGTACATTTAAAAAACTAAATACTAAGTACTACTAAGTATTAATCTGGTTTGATGCTTAAATGACATTCTAGCCTGTATAACATTTATATTGGAATGAAATGATGTTATGTTTCAGTTGCTGAGGATACAGGTTACAGGATAAAAATAAAGATAAAGATAAATATATGCAAATACAAACTAATACGATAATGAAATATAAGAAAAATCTTTAAATATGTATGGTAAATATAGATTATGTAAATGTAATGTAAATGACAGATGCTCATTATTAAGATTTCCTTGAACAACAACAAAAAAAAACACAATATGTGGATTCGCAAATTAGTTGGAACTGAACAATTGCTAATATTTGTACAGCTGCTACATTGCAATTGAAGTGAAAAGAGATCAAAGTTTTGAAAAATTACACTCAAGCGCTTTAAATTCCAAAAAATCAATGTTGCGAGTTAGTTGAGATAATTAACAGATGTTGTTATCAGGGCCGGTTTTAGCTATGGGCAATATGGGCGACCGCCCAGGGCGCAATCTTTGTGGGGGCGCACGAGCGCTCTCCAAAAAAAAAAAAAAAAAAAAAAGACAAAACAAAACTCGCCGTCAAGTTAGTGGAGTGGTCGCTGGGGCGCCCCTATGTCACGTCAACTTGCTGCTGAGAGTCATAGGTCTACTACATATACTGGGTCTAGGGGGGGGGTCAACTTGCGACTGCTGAGGTCTCACGTCGGATGCTCCGCCGGCCCAGAGGGCTCTCATGCGGGGAAAGAAAGGAGGGTTAAGCGCTAAACTCCTTGCCCTGAAGTTGGCTTCATTTTGGTAATGTTGCTATCGGGATGCCCAGCGATATTCCTCTTCTTCCTCTTCAATGTCCGGTCACTGGTAAACAACATGAATGAACTGCGACAGGATCATGTGTTAAAAGGATCCTGGACTGTCATGATGTTTCTAATGAGCTGGTTTAACAGCAACGTCACGCTGTTTCCAAAACCACACCGACTTCAGCAGAGAAGTGAGTTTAAGCACATTTTTAGTTTAGCCTACAGATGGAACAGTGGTTCCTGTCATTACTTTATATTCAAAATATCATCATGTTGCTGGCCCTACACTCACAAACAAAAACTATTTTAAATTGTGTATTTTTTTTAGAGGTTCAGAGGCTGTAGTCAAGCTGCTCAGTTTTAATATAGCCTAAGCCTATAATGTTATGTGATTGGCTATTTTAAAAAATCATTTAAATATGGCTGGATGATCAATAACAAATTAAACTGTGGTTTGACAAATTCAAACACATTTATTGATGATTTAATTTAAAGGAACCACGGTAGCCTATAAGATCATGTGTAAGATCAAATTCAGTGTTAAAGGCACTCAGGCAGGTGATTTTGAAATAGGCTATGCTAAAAGTAATCCAGAAAGTACTTACTTTACTTGAGTAATCGAAATGCATTACAGATTACAGATTTTGGGACATGTAATCAGTAATCTGTAGGGGAATACATTTTAAAAGAAACCCCCCCCAACACTGATTATAATATATTCTTGTGTTTGTTCGTTGGTGGGTTTTTTTGTTTTTTTTTTGGGGGGGGGCACCAAGGGATGGTTTCGCCCAGGGCGTAAAACTAGCCAGGACCGCCTCTGGTTGTTATCAACTATTTCGTATCGATGAAATATTCCTTCATGCCTGTAGATCGTCAAAAACTCTGACGCCGTTTGGGAAAGTTTCAAATATAACGTTTTAAATCTTCAACCTCCTGAGGCAGTGGAGGACGCTCTAACTAGGACAAATCTGTGTATAATGAATATGTGTGAGTTCACTCTGTGTGTTTTATGTGTCACACACACACACACACACACACACACACACACACACACACACACACACACACACACACACACACACATCACGATTGTGAAGATACATGACGTGTCGCTGGAACAGGAAACAGATAATATGAAGACGACAGGACCAGGAGGCGCCACAGGGTACTGGGGAATGGAAAAGGAAGGAAGGGAGGAAGGAAGTGCTGTTCATTTTTCGTCAGCATTATAATTATTAATCATTATTAAAACTTATATTTTCACTTGCGGCTTCTGCACTTTGTTTGCAAGATGTTGCATCAGTGGCTGAGTGAGGCCACGTTGTTGACATTAGTAAGTGACAGCAGCAGGGAAGCTGCAGATGTCTCCCTCGACTGTGCCAAAATTAGAATAAACATGCGTTTCCTGGTTCAGTCCTCCCTCTGCGTTGCTGCTGCTGCTGCTGCTGCTTTGTCGCTCTATTGACAGTAACACACACCCACTGAGGCTGCAACTTAATGGAGTCACATTCATCTTGTTTCACATTATACAGATCCAAACCACACACACACACACACACACACACACACACACACACATGCATTTATATTTTAGAGGAGATGAGCCACATGCTAACAGACATGGACAGACAGCAGGCAGTATGGATTCTGGCACAGCATGGCTAATATACATTTGGCCCAATGCCACAGATACAGTAATGCTCTGTCCGGACTTAAAAATAAACTCATTGATCCTTATGGACATCAATCTGCAAATTTATGAACAAACGTTGCATGAATTTCCTATCTCCAGGCTGTTTTTGACTGATTCAAATGTGCTGCTGAAACAAATCTGGAAAATCTGAATTAACCTGGGATTGATTTGTTCGGACACCATTTATGCATTTGTTTGCAGAGAATAATATGAAGTAGTGTATCAGTTTCTTGTCATTTTTTTCTGCGTTGTCAAATTCAGCCATCAAAATCAGCAAAAAGACGAAATCCGACACGACAGCAGCCCAACACCAGCAACGCTAACAGGACAGAAGTCAGTATCAACCACGAGTCACTGCATTAAATAAAACAACAGAAACAACGGCTCAACCAAATGCTGCTGCGAGTACAACAGGAAAGAAGACTCTGCACAGGGTCATTGATACGTCCAAAAGGATCATCAGCTGCCCCCTTTGTCCCTCCCGCTGCCTCTGCAGTGCAGCGCCGGATCCAGTCTGAAGGACTCTTCCCATCCAGCTGATCACCTGTTCAACCTCCTGCCCACAGATCAATGAGAGGCTGCACCGCCAGACTGACAAACACTTTCTTTCCCTGGGCAATACACACTGACACTTAACTAGCAATATTCCTCTGCCACAATCTCTTTCTCACAAGTTGTTGCTGAGTGTTAATATGGTGACAATAAAAGCTTTATTCAATTCTATTATGTAAGATAAGTAAAGTAAAGTATTAAGGCCAAGACGACCATCCATGGATCATACAATAGAAGGTCTGTCAGCTCTAAATAGAAAGTTAATCCTCCCTGATAAATATTTAAAATCCAGTAACTTGGATCTTCCAGGAACATTTAAAGGGATAGTTAAACATTTTAGCAAATTAAGCCTGTGAAGATTCTCATTTGTCCAGGTCATAGTTATCTCAAGGAAATTTAAATCAAATGCAACTGGTTAAAGTTGTTTTAGAGGTAAATTCATGCAAAACCGCTGATGCACGTTCCTGTTGGGGCCAGTTTTTCAGCAAGCAGTCTCTGCATTTCCCTCTAAAACAACTCTGTCTGGTAACGTTCTGTTATTATCTCATAGCGTGGTGAATGTGCAGGTCACAACTTGTCCACCAGAGCGTTTTGGAGTTGTTGGATTGTGCATTTGATGAGTTTGATGAGGGAAACCAAGAAATCCCATTAGCCTCCGTAGCGTAGCTCTGAGCAGCTCACGGCTCTGCTCCGCCGTTCTAAAAATAGCTTGCACCGACAATGAAACTACTCCTAAAACTATAGGGACTACAACGCACATCACAGCATTTTTACACCAAAATTGGCTGCTGCTGTTTATAAGTGTTTTTTCAAAAATGCACATAAATCCACTTTTGACGCTCATCTCAGCATCAGTCGATGAGTTTTCTTTCCAATATGTCACATTGATGTTCCAAGCAAGCTGGAAAACAGGATTAGTAAACTGTTGGAGGCAGCATGAAGGCCAGTGACTCTTATTTTCTCCATGCTTCATGATGTTGTGCTGGAGAAGGACTGAAATCAGCGTGTCCTCCTGTTTCCATCAGGGCCGATCGTCTCATGATTACTCCACAGTCATCTCACTGTCAACAGGTTGGCCGCCGCTGCCGCCGCCGCCGCCAGACGTGTGACAGAATATTTGGTCGCGTAATTTGACATTTCTCTGCAAAAAATGCTCCTTAATCACGGCCCTCAGATCAGACCTTCAACTTTTCAATCCCACACAGATTCTCTAACACTGTTTCTCATCTCTGATACATGATGATTGAACCACGGGAGTTTCGTGTCAGTCTGAGCCCCGGGAGTCCTCCGGCTGCCACTCACCTCAAACTGTCTGGGCAGAAAACGAATGTGACATGACTTCTAGAGCCTGAAATAACTGTGTGACAGCTATTATACATGTAGAAGCTCATTTTTCTTTGAGGGTTTTTTTGAGCGTGTCTACACTTGTGTGAACAATGTGCCCTGTTTTCAAGCAATTCAGTGTATTTTTAGAAAAAAAAGAAAAAAAGAAGGGAGACATTTCTCACCTCACAGTACGAAACGCCTCTGCAGAGAGCTGATGTTAAGTCTCCACAGATGGAAGTTCCTCAAAACTTAAAGACATCTCTCAGAGCGCAAAGCAGTTTTCGCATGATTACACGTTTCTGATAAAAACACGAAGCTATGGAGGGACATGTCAAAGATATTGATTGGTAGCCAATCGTGTTGCATGTAGTATGTTAAACACCGCCACCGCTGACACTCTTTAAAGCAAGACCCTTGCTATATGTAGATAAAAGATAAAAGAGTAATTATAAGGCTACGAAAACCAAAAACTTTTATTTCATAGCGATTATACACTTATACAAATACTATTAATGGGTAGTATATTCAGATTTTGCCAATAAACCTTGCCAATTATTTCACACTGGATCTTTAAGTATGTATAACTGCATTTAAATCATTTGAAAATCAGCCAAAAACTGAGGAACGTCTGGTTATTTTAGTAGAACATGCACCAGAGGCTTAATGCTCTGAGGGAGCGAGCGGACCGACGCAAGATGGCGCCCGTGTGGCGATGCCGTGTCATTGGGTAGCAGCGTTGGGTGAGCCATCTGGACAGGACTAGCTCATTACAGCTCAGAGGTTGTGAGGTTGTTAATTGGATGCAAAGAACCGCCCCCGAGTGCAGGATGAGTCATCAAACGCATTAAAATTGTTTTAGGGAAGATCAAATACTCAGATAATAACTTAATGACATGAATTTGGCAAATATCAACAGATAAATGAACAATTAACATGTGGAAACATGATTAAAGCCGGAAAACACATCTTTCATTTCAAGGACGGCGTTTTCTGACCTGTCTACGCATGAGCTGCCATTGCAGCTCATGCGTAGACAGGTCAGAAAACGCATTTTAGGTGTTTTTTCTATCTTGGCAAAGGACCAAAGATGTGTTTAGTGAAGGGTTTTAATGTTAATTAACTACAGGATTAGGAGATACAGCATCACAACCTTGAGTAAGGATCTAACACCATGGAACAGGTCTGTGCTGTTTATCCCTGTGTTGTTTGATGGATTAGCTTCACAGAGGCAGCGTTTCTATTCCACCTTCACCATCAACCGTTTCTATCAACCTCTGATTGTCCGTTCACCGTCCGCCAGGTGAAATCTGCTCGCTTGCTTTGTTTTCTTAAGCCTCCCCTGTGAAAATGATCCCATTTCAAAACAAGTCACACTGGAGCGGCGCGGCCTTAATGACATATTGCTTATCAGCTCGGGGGAGGAGAGGGGGGGCAATGAAGTGATTGTGAGATGTTTTCCCCCAGACAACACTGAAGCAATTCAGCCTCTCAATGGTCCTGGGAGTCCTACAGTACAGGAAGCCATGGAGACAATCATGTCCTAATGTCTTTGATGGCATCAAAGAAAACCGATCCTGCTCCGCGTGGGAATTGTCATATTTCACTCAAAACAGCAACAACAACAACAACGAAAAAAGGCAGCGGCTGTTGATTCACTTCTGCAAATAGATTTTTTTGTTTGTTTTAGCTTGAAATTGATTAAACAGAAGCAAGTCTCTCTCTCTCTCTCTCTCTCTCTCTATATATATATATATATATATATATATATATAAAAGAAAAAAGGAAGTCTGCCAGACAGTGAATGTGCCAAGAAGGATTCAATTAGGTCATTCAATTTGTCTCTCTGCTTTTGGGAAATAACAACTGGAGGAAAACCAGCTTCAAAGCATTTGTTTTAAAATGAAAGTGAAACCAAAACTCTAATGGTGCAAAAACAGCAGAGAAAACTGTTCCTGTTTTGGTTTTCAAATGTAGCAACCAGGCTGAAAAATATTGAGGACACCTGATATAAAGTATAGATATATACAGTTACGGATCTGTTTTTTTCATATGGCTCATATTTTTTCAACCTGACAGGTGAAAACCGTTTCCATTCACACCATCATGTGTTAACACGGCATGAAAATGAAGATAAAGAATGAAATTGTGTGCTGCGTTCCTTTATTTCAGTCTCTATTAAGAAGCGTAAAGCACCACACACTGACAGCCAGGCAGCCCAGGTGTGAAAAACAAGCCCACACCGTATTGTCACTGACTCCAGAACGGGACAGGACAGGACGGCGTCGCCTGACTGGTTTTAATCTTGTGGGTAAAATGTTTTGATGCGGCTTCAAGCTCGGTTCAATTACCGAGGGACCGGGCGGCGCGGCGGCATCTTCTGTCCTTTCATAAAGAGAAGAAGTCACGCAATGATCTTCTCGCCCGTTACTGACGCTTCAATTCTCCCGACGCCTGTGTGAAATCGAGGCGTTGCCCGCTGCACATCAAAACACAAACACTGACCTTTTTCCATCTGTGCCTGATCCACTGGGAAGAGAATATAACTCACATGTCCTTTTAGTATTTTAACCCGATAAAGTCTTTTATATAGGCGATGTGGGGAGGATAAGGAAGATAAAACGCTTTGTATGCACAGTAAGTAGGCTACAGGGCCGTGTTGTGTTCATGTACAGTGTGCAGGCATGCACTGACTGCTGATTAGTCATGCAGGGAATGTGTTTTCTTAGCAGAAGGCGGTGACTTCACTAACTATGAACTTAATATACTGTCAATCTCACTGCATTCTGACTCCTGAACGCTGCTTTATAACAACCCGAGTGAAGAAAAACTGGAAAAACTGCAGCTTCAGACATCAAACGTTGCTTTTTGCTTTAAATTCAGAAAAAACAGCCTCATTAATGTTCAACACATGTGCTGCAGGAAATCACAACTCAACAGAAACGTTACCGGGGGACTAATAAGCGATGAAGGTGGACAGACTTGTTGTGTCTGCCTTAATGCTGATAACAAGTGGGGGGGTGAAGTGGCACAAAGGGCCCAAGGTAAAAGGTCTCATGGGGTGACTTGTTTCTAAACCTTCTTTGGTTTTGCACAAGCTGTCCCCACACATGCCCCACCTCTTTAACCATGTACAGTTTACGTAGGTAGGAGGTTAGGGGCGAAGGTGGGTGTACTAACATATTCACTAAAATATGCGTTTTCCTTCTTGTCCATTCTTGAAAAAAACAGTCCGTTTAAAACATGCTAACCAGCATTTACAAGCTAGAGCGTTTGAGATGTTTTGCCTCCAGCTAAGCCCCACCCCCGAAATATGTCACACTGTTTACAAGCTGTGAAGCGTTCTATACTTACTTTGGTAACTATGGGGCAAAAGAACGACTTAAACGACCATAAACTGTGTTCATGTTCACTTCTCCCATTGGAGTCAATGGACTCAAGACCGGCTGCTGCTGCTGGTCTCCTAAAGGGGGCGGAGTCACGGTCTGCTGGCCTCCTAAATGGGGCGGAGTCATGGTCTGCTGGTCTCCTAAAGGGGGCGGAATCACGGTCTGCTGGTCTCCTAAAGGGGGCGGAGTCACAGTCTGTTGGTCTCCTAAAGGGGGCGGAGTCACGGTCTGCTGCCCTCCTAAAGGGGGCGGAGTCACGGTCTGCTGGCCTCCTAAAGGGGGCGGAGTCACGGTCTGCTGGTCTCCTAAAGGGGGCAGAGTCACAGTCTGCTGGCCTCCTAAAGGGGGAAGAGTCACCGTCTGCTGGACTCCTAAAGGGGGCGGAGTCACGGTCTGCTGGTCTCCTAAAGAGGGCGGAGTCATAGTCTGCTGGCATCCTAAATGGGGCGGAGTCATAGTCTGTTGGTCTCCTAAAGGGGGCGGAGTCATGGACTGCTGGCATCCTAAATGGGGCGGAGTCATGGTCTGCTGGCCTCCTAAAGGGGGCGGAGTCACAGTCTGCAGGCCTCCTAAAGGGGGCGGAGTCATGGAGAAACCTATGTGACACAGATACAGGAAACTGACTTGTTTCTAAACCATCTTCCCCCGTCCCCACACCTCTTTAACCATGTACAGTTTACGTAGGTAGGAGGTTAGGGGCGGAGTCAGAAACCTGCTGGTGAGGTCACAGCCATCTTTAGTTACATTGAGCCTCAACGTGTCACTGTGCTGTACGTTCTGGCCTCTTATTGACGGCGATACAAAAGCACAGGATGAACATGAATAATTAAATTTCCCCCGACAACATGAGCGCAGTGAAAGAATCCGGACACAGAGACGGTCTCATTCCTCCTGCTGGGAGACATCACCGCTCCGTTCATGTACCGCCTCAGCTCACATTTCCATGACAACCACACATCACAGAAGTCAACTGCACTTCACACTTGAGGTCAACTCAGAAATCAAAATGTATAATTCAACAGCCCGTTGGAGCCGCTCGAGGCGGGTGTGAGGCCCCTGGTCCTGATGTTACTGTATGTTGCTGTATGTTCACACCTGAGCAACCCGGAGTAAAGTAACTTCACATATTACATAGATTATTATGGTCTGTGGTCTTAAATAAAATGGAAAGAAAAATACATATTTGCTAAATATTAGATTTTTCTGTTTATGCCACCCAATTAAAAATGATTGCTGCCTCCCAGCTCACTGGCAGCCTGTTTATTCACCCAAATCTTAATGACCTGTCATCTCATGTATGAACTCATGGCTGTGTAGCCTACAGTACATCACACTGTATTTGTTACCGGATTCGCAAACAACATCTGGTGTGTGGGCAAAGATAAGTCACTCAAAAGATTGAAAGGTGACTGATGATGATAAATAATGAGCTGGTTGAATATTAAATGAATTCAGGCGAAGGTTTCATGGTGAAGATCCATCCATCTCTTGACAGGAGGACAATAAAGTAAGTGACTTATGACCAAATGTTTCATTATTCTGTATGGTTTCCATGGCAATGGTTCCATAGTCTCCACACTTCCTGTATAGATTATACTGGATGTACACCATGTCCCAATTCAGAGGACACATTTTAAAGGAATACTTCACCCCAAATCGATAATTCATCAATCATCTACTCACCGTCATGCCAAGGAAGGGTTTGGAGAACTTTCAGAGTCATCAAAACGCTTTCGGAGTTCCAGGGGGGGTCCGGCTGGCAATGGGTTTTCATATAATGGCGGTGGATAGAGTTCACTTTTGAATCGTCCAAAACACACACTATGAAACATCCAAATACCTCCATACTGCTCGTCCTACTGACCCAAGTGTCCTGAAGCCACAGTGGCTCAGTGGCTCTCGCAACATGCGCGAGATTTGCAGCGAGATATTCTTCCATGTTTACATCATACATCTAATGGTTTACAACGATGAATGAACATCTCACAGTAAATCTTGCGCACAAAAATCACAGAGCCACAGTACTGCAACAACAAGGCTAAAAACAGAGATCACATTAATTTTTTCCCAACAACTTTTTCATAGTGTGTGTTTTGGACGATTCAAAAGTGAACTCTATCCGCCGCCATTATATGAAAACCCGTTGCCAGTCGGACCCCCGCTGGAACTCCAAAAGCATTTTGATGACTCTGAAAGTTCTCCAAACCCTTCCTTGGCATGACGGTGAGTAGAAAATCGGTGTATTATCAATTTTGGGTGAAGTATCCCTTTAAGGCCGATTAAATCACAGTGGCTTTTTGGGTTGAATTATTAGCTGAGGAGCCATTGGAAGTGTAAAAAAAGCATCCACATCCAGCGATGAGTCACATCAAACCACCACACCGATACAACTGTAACCAGCAAATTGGAAATTTGACTATTGTTGTCGTGGCAGCGGCACAGAGGGGTTTACTGGGGCTGATTGCAGCACTTTAACGCTGTGAAACTCGCTGCTTTTTGTTCCTCGAGTCCAAACAAATCTGATTCTGATCCTTGTAACTTCGGCTAACAGCACAAACAAACTCATCTACACCGTAGCAGTTTTTACCTCGGAGATACGAGACACCGCTTCTGAACAAAGGACGACGTGCGACTGATAAACATGTTTTATTGCTGGGATCATTAAACGAAGGCATTCAGCGGGACGCACAAAGACGCAGCAGCTCTCTGTATTTTCAAATTATCAGCCCCCAACATGAATGCATTCAATAAATCTGAGTGTATCGGACGAGTCTGTAATCACCTCAGGTAGGACAAAACGTGCCTGGCACATTTCTGCGTGCTGCCACTTATTAATTCCTTCCACTTTGTCTCCACAGAATAGGAAAGTATGAGCAGATTCGGGCCAAAGCACGATCCATGACTGCAGAGTGGAAAGTAAACGCAGCTGTTGTTCAAGGAGCCAAACAAAAGAAAAAGGCATAAAGCAAGTGGAGGCTTTAATAGTGTCGACTTCGGGCCAGTTAGTTGCTCTCATTGCTTTCAGTTTGGCTGCGGCGGCGGAGAGAGTCGGAGCAGGGCAGGCCAGTCAATATCTGGCAGACGGTGCAAATTGCCTTCAAATTCCAGTGTGCCCAGGTCTGCACCCACAAGAATAGAAATTAGGGGGAAAAGGGAGCCAAATATGAAGCAGGAAAGGGCTTCGGGGCGCCGGGATCACTCCTGCTATTTGCACTTGATAGTGGCGATAAAAGACAAACTGACTGTCCGCTGCTTGATGTTTCTCTGGAATCAGACAACGGCAACAGCTCGATGTTTTTACCTCGAGCAACTGAGGCACAAAGAGTCGTTATGGCCGCATTTAAAATGCATTCAAAGGGAATCTGCACAGAATTCACAAATGAAACCCGTGTGTGTCTGTGTGAACCGCTTCTTAAATGAGAATCCATTTGCGTAATAGTTCAACTTTTAACACCCGACCTTCAGACAATCAAAGCACTTTAAAATACAGTGGAACAATCTACCTACATCACTAAAATCAATATCCACACTGGCTTTGTTAAAAAAAAAAAACTGAAAAAATCATTCTTTAGTTAGGATTTGTAACACTTCTTGAACTGCCAGTATTTACCTTTAATTTTCTTATGTAAATTGTTTGTTTTTTCTTTCATTAATTCAATATCTTTCATTTTTCTATGTTAATTTGTCTTTTTTTCTTTTCTATTTTTTATGTTATGAATTTCTGTATTATCTTCTTACTTTGAAGACCACTGCTGTTGTTGTTTTTTGGCTTCCACCTCTCCTGCACAATGTTTAATTTCACTATTTTCATTGTTTATGCAGGTTATATATATAAATAAAAAATAAATAAATAAAATAAAATAAAATTTGTAACGTGTGGGTGTGCGTGTGTATGTGTAAAAAAGTGT
The DNA here is from genome assembly GCF_905171665.1 of Trachurus trachurus. Lineage (NCBI taxonomy): Eukaryota > Metazoa > Chordata > Actinopteri > Carangiformes > Carangidae > Trachurus > Trachurus trachurus. The sequence continues at coordinate 8,675,842 of NC_139895.1, read as the reverse complement.
AAAAGAAACAAAACCCAAAGACTTAAATTTTGCAAAAACAGAGGCCGATCTGGCTGCTGTGTGTGACGGATTGGGTTGCGTGTCCCTCCTGAGAGTGGGTGTGTGGGGGTATGTGTGGAGGTGGTGGGGGGGCGGGGGGCTTACCCTGCATCCCCGTGGGGCCGAAGCCTTGGCGGGTGAGGAAAATTGCGTGGTCGTGGTGCTCGGCGTGATCGGGGTCGCCTTTCTGCTGCACGAAGGCCCAGCGGCACACGTTCTCCAGGCTCCGTGACGGGTTTCCCCTCTCAATGAGGCTGATGGACTGACAGGGGGAGAGAAAGAGAGAGAGAGAGAGATGCTTACTAAAGGACCTTGGCTGTAAATGAACACATTACTGTAGCATTCTGTCAGTCTGGGGCCTTACACTGCAAAAACTCAAAATCTTTCCAGGAATATTTGTCTTATTTCTTGTCGAAATGTCTCAATTTTTGTCAAAACTACTACTCTTTCCACTTAAAATAAGACTCATCACCTAAAAATGAACTTGTTTTTAGACAGTTTTCACTTGTTTCAATCTAATTTTCAATTGAAATAAGTAGAAAAATCTGCCAGTAAAAGCAAGTTTTTTGTGCTTGTAATAAGAAAGAAAAACTTGCTCAACTATCTGATTATTTCAAGTGACAATATGCTTGAAAAAAGTAAAAAAAAGTGTCTAAAAACAAGCTACTTTTTCAATGTGAGCAGTATAATTAAACTTGTTTTGACTAGAAATGACATTTTGACTAGAGATAAGACAAAATGTTCTTCGTAAGATCTTGAGTTTTTACAGTGTACACACCAATGTGTTATGAGTAGCGTTGGTGTGAACAGGGATTTAACATTAAAGCTGATGTGGAGGGGATAATAAAGCAGAGCAGCCGTGACTGAACTTCTTCTGTTTCTTCTTCTACATCATCTACAAAGCAAACACATGCTGAAGCTGATCTAGGTGCACCGAGGACTGCGTCTCTTAAACGGGCAAAATAGCACTTGCAATCCATTCAGTGCTTTTGCCTTGATGATAAATACTGTATGGGTATTTCTGCCAGAACGTGCAAAATATTGGCAGGAGTAGATGTGATTTACCAAACCTGAAAATGATTGCAGTGGCAGTTTTTCTGTCTTTATTTAGTGCGTTTGAAAGGTACAGTAAGTCTTATCTGGCACAGCTTTGTGGTTATTGATATAATACCTGCCAGGACAAAAGCTCTTACTGTACATCTCTGCATTATTGCCTAAATTTTGACTACCGGTAGTATTGATACAGAAGTTTGAATTAGGTAACTAAGATGAAAGAGCAGGTTCCTAGGTAAAATATGAGTCATTTCATTGATGTTTATTTCAAACCACCATGCTGGTACAGCTGGTCAAACAGTGGCTGACAGGGGTGGGGATGGTTGTAACACCTTTTATCTATGTTGTTTTATTAAGTGTCATTAAGGGCGCACTCACACTAGGCAACCGTACTGTGCTCAAGCACGTTTGCCCCAACTTGTCACCAACTTTCTTGGAATAAGCTGCTTCTGACCTCCTGCTGAAGGTTTCCATTCACATGTTCACCTTTCATCGGTATTATCAGAAGATGTTCTTTATAAGACAGCTTTCCAATGTTAGGATCCACACCACTGACACTGTTCTTCATTTGCCCATCAGTGATGAATTCTTTTTGTTCATACTGAACCATGGGAAGATGTTTTAGTGTTGGAACATGCACAATAAACTTACATAGATGCATGTTTTTTTTGGTTTGGTCTCAGTTTTAATCTTACTGTTATAACTGACCCCAGGTTGTGTTACAACCTACAACCTGGTGGTGGGGTAGGTTGTAACAGTGGCACTCCTTGCATTTTACATCAAATAGTGAAGTATGTGATATAGTTTGAGAAGTTTAAGGTACTGCTATTTGTAGAGAACAAATGAGGGGACTTAGTGTTAAAATTTGAGAGCCCTAACATGAACACTCTGCAAGTTATGGGACAAAAACACCCACAATTTTACCAGTAGCACGCAATTTAGCGCCCCTTATCTGGGATCTTAGTAGCTATGTGTATTGTTACCTGCATTGTGAGCAACACTGCAATTTTTACAGTGCGTGCGTGTACAAGTAGTCTGTGTGAGTGAAAGAGAGAGTGGGAGCGGCTGACCCTCTGCAATCTGCATATTTTTCTCGTATCCTATTTAGCGCCTCTGCTTCATTATTAATAACAGTGGATGTGTCAGTATCGTGCGCTGCGAGGCTGAAATAAGCAGCCCTCCCTCTGAAGCAATTATAAGAACGTTTCTGCAGCAAGAGAGCAAAAAGCATCGCTGCTAAACAAAACTGTGACATGACTGCGTCGAATGCTGTTTGTAATTGGTATTATTCAGATTCTTCACACAGCAGAGAGAGAAGAATATTAACAGTGGAGTTGAAGAGCATTTAAAAACAAATTGAAAAAAAAATGAGGCTGGGGATTGAAAATAGACAATTTATTGCTCTGGTAGAAGTGTTGTTTCTGTCTCTGTGCCCCTGGATGATTCTGCAAAAAAACAAAAGCTACTTTCTTTCTGCCACAGTCGGGGCTGATTCTTCACCTCTGGGGTTGGAGAGTTTGTTTCCTCACAGCAAACACAGCAAATTGGTAGGAAAAGACTCTCAGAGTGGCAGAAAAAGGGGCAAAGGAGGGGATGGGGCAGCAACACGTCCAGCATATTACCCATAAATATTGTTTATTTTCTTTAACTTTGTCAAAGTTTTTTCTATTTGGGAGATTTGAGCTGATTAAGTCCGAGAAATATTCTTCTTCTGAACGTTAAATGGGCAAAGATACGAAATGTTAATTAAGTACAATTAAAAGCTCCTAGTCTAGACAGTCTTATCTTTTTTCCCCCTCCTAATTTGTAATAAAATAATCAATGAATTAATCAGACTGAGACCTGTAAGTTATTCTCCTCTTTACTTAAGGCTTAAAAGCTGCTATTAATTCTTCATCTAAAGTATTTGTGAAAGTTTTTTTTTTATATAAAACCTGACAACAGTTGTAAAAGTTGGATTAATTATGGCAGAAATGTCACATATTTGCTGATTTTCTCTGTTTCTCTGGGGTTTTAAGGAGAATCAGGCAACCTGAACACATTAGCAGCCGTTAGCTATGTCGCTAGCAGACCTGTGACTAAGAAGAAAAGAGCAGTCGGCTTCTTTAATCATTGTTTTTTTTTTTTTTACCGTTTCTCCTACACACACTGTTTCATGTTGTTTTTTCTGACTGTTGTTTGTAATTGGAGACGTTAAATTCATTTTTCTCTGGCTAGTTCGGTGCTAACCATTAGCTAGTCGCTACTAGCTCTGCAGGGCTAATCTGTTGAGCACTGTCTTTTGTTTGCTTGTGTTTAGTTTACTGTATTCTCCTTTTACTGTAGCCTAGTTTGAGACCGGGTTTAATAAAGTTGACCTTTGTTTATTGGATTGCATTTGTTCTGGTTTCTAACCTCCATCATCATTTTGTTGTGTTTTATCCAACACTATGCACTTTTACAGCTGCTTTTGCTAAAGATTTTCAAGGCCAATTTTCTGTCTTTAACCCTGTCACCCCTTTCCGCCTGTTTCAACTGAGCAGCTGCAGAAAGGAGCAAACTTCTGTTTCTGCAAAAATAGTGACGCCATTTAAAAACATACAATAATGTATAAATGAATCTGATATGACAGTAATAATGTGTAACTTGCAGCTCTTTCGTTAGGAGCGCTGTGGCTCTGGGCTTGCTTCGGTGTGATGGGATCAAACATTGTGGAGTACTAGTAATTTTTTTTTACATCACACTTTTCTCCCTCTCAGAAAGAAATTGCCCTCTGAGCTTCCTGTCATTTTCTGCAATTTTCTGCATTTCACCAACAAGGCAGATCAACACAAATGGAGGAAGTGTGCAACGCTCACCTTGGCGTAACCCAGCATGATCATCCTCACCAGAACCACGTTGATGTGGACGCCCAGCGACTCGTCGTGGTAAATCTCGTTGACCTGAGGGGCAGAAAGAGGACGGGGTTACAGAATACAGCCGGTCTGTCGTTCCTTCTGTCACTGTCTCGTTGAACAGAGGCTTAAAGTCATAGTTCAACATTTTGGCAAATTGGCCCATTGCCATAATCCCTATAGTCATAGCAGTAGGTTCGTTACCTTCAATTGTTGGTGCAGGCGATTTTTAGAATGGCAGAGCAGAGCAGAGTAAATGCAGAGACTGCCCCCGACGGGAACGGTTTTGCATGAATTTACCTCTAAAACAACTCTGTCTGGTAACGTTCTGTTATTATCTCATAGCGTGGTGAATGTGCAGGTCACAACTTGTCCACCAGAGCGTTTTGGAGTTGTTGGATTGTGTATTTGATGAGTTTGATGAGGGAAACCAAGGAATCCCATTAGCCTCCGTAGCGTAGCTCTGAGCAGCTCACGGCTCTGCTCCGCCGTTCTAAAAATAGCTTGCACCGACAATTAAAGGTAATGAACCTACTGCTATGACTGCAGGGATTATTGGGCCAATTTGCCAAAATGTTGAACTATCCCTTTAAAGATTAGTTCCTTTAACAGGAAAGAAATGTGGAGTGTAAAAAACCCAAACTGCCGATAGTGAAAAACTCCGATGATTCCTCCGATCACTTGAGAAAAGAAACCAGAGCATCAATCTCTGTATTGATGATTGTATGGGAGTTGTGTATCACGTTCTTATTTGAATATACAGCGATCAGATGAGGCAGAAACTGCAGAATTCTCAGTTTCTTTGAATGCAATTCATCAAAAACAACTCGCACTTTTCACGACAGTTCATGAATCATCATCATTCAACACTGAGTCATCTTGAGCACAAGCCTCTACAACAGTTAAAAACATCACACGCTGAAATAATATCAATATACAAATCAATAATACAAGCTTGTAGAGAACAGAAAAGTGACTAATAACTACATTTTGCAGCAGATAGCCTATGTGGTCTCTTGTGAAGTTTTGATAAACTTTATCTTTCAATTCACACATTTTCTAAATGAGAAGGTTTTTTATTTTTCATCCTGTTTTATTTTTTAGATTCTGTTCTGGTTCATGTTCTACATCTGTGCCTATATCTTTGTATATATATAAGGGCGAACATTATCTAATTGTACGTCAATAAAGCTGATTCTGATTCAATGATTATACTGTAATTACTGTAACTGAGTGAAGCAATTACCCAGTAGAGAATAGACCAAATTATATGATCAGACCTAGAAGATTAACTCAATTATAGTCAGATGAGAAATGAATCAACAAAACAGGAGAACATGGTGACTTGCCACGTGTTGACATGATGAAGTTTAAGTTGCAGCAAAGCAACTGAGAGAAACTGTAAACTAAATACTTTATTCTTCAGGTTTGTTGTTCAAAAGAAATGTTGTTTGTGAGAGTTTCACAAAGCATTTGCGTCACAGCTACGTCTCTTTTCTATGTTGCTGCTGCTGCTGCTTTCTCCTCAGAAACGAAGGGGAAAGAGAGAGAAAACGAACCAAAGGCCTCTTTACAAATCACTGTGTGATTGACTGTAACTACAGACAAAGTGAAGCCACTGCTTTTTGTTATTCTGACACTGAATGACAGGAAGAAAAGCCAGTCTCACAACACCAGACCACAACAATGTTACAGTCTAAAAATGTAATTTCTGATTTTTAAATTGCACTTAAGTGACTGAGAGAAACTGTAAACTAAATAGGCTACTTGAACCATGGTCACAGCTGAGGAGGAGGAAGAAGAAGAAGAAGAAGAAGAAGAAGAAGAAGAAGAAGAAGAAGAAGAAGAAGAAGAAGAAGAAGAAGAAGAAGAAGAAGAAGAAGAAGAAGAAGACAGAGGAGCCGTCAAGGTTAAATGACGTGGATGATCTGAGTTGTTCAGAACGGCCTCCGCCATTTTGAAATCTCCAGATAAATCCAGTGCCTCGGGATGTTTAGTCTGTATCCTAGCAACGAATTCATGGAGAAATTCACATGGAACTTCATCCTCCTCCTCCTCCTGTAACCTCCTTTTCCTCCTCCTGTAACCTCCTGCTCCTCTTCTCCTCTTCCTCCTGTAACCTCCTCCTCCTCTTCTCCTCCTGCTCCTCCTCCTCCTCCCTAAATCACAGCTTCACCTCAGTGTGTACAAATCACAGTGTTTATGACAAATGCAAACAAATCATGGATACAACTCGGCCAACAAGGCTGCATTTCCTTAATGGATTTGGATCGATATTTTTTCTTTCTTTCATATAATACGTGGAAAAGCCTTTGAGATAAAACTGTGGCCTAACAATGATGATGAGACACTGTGGAGAAACAGAAGCTACAGGGAGAGAGAGAGAGAAGCTCTGTGGGTGAAGCAGCATCCGATTCTCTATGTTTTCAAAAAGGCTTTAAACCTGAAGGAAAAAAGAAAAGTGAGCTCCTTTCTCGAGCTGCTGCGTCTCTCTCTTGTCAGAGCCGCTCTCTGCGTTGTGAATCAACGTCTGTGACTGAGAGTGGAGCTGAAGTGAAACTACTTGTCGAGTCTCGGAGTTTTAAACACTGCAGCTCCTCAAACAGTGGCCGAGACTTTGATTTGCATCAGCTGCATGAAGTAACACGCCTTAATTTCTAGTTCCCTCTGATTAATTTGCACAATCAAGGACGCCGGTATTTAAATATGAAGCCTCGTTTTGATCTGCTCCTGTTTTTCTACGTTAAAAAACAACTACATACTGTATGAATACAAATTAAAAGCCCTCCTGTTTTTCAGTGGATATAAACCCTTTTTGTTTACACTATTTTTATTGCTGTTTTTTTAAGGCGAGACAATACAGGCAAAAACACTGTTTTTTCATGCACTGATCAATTTTGAGATTTCCAAAATCCACTCTGTAAAAACTTCTGACTAATATGTCAACAAAATAAAACAAGGATTTTGAAAGTGCCTCATTTACATATTTAAACATAACAATTGACAAAACTTAATAATACAAAACATATTTGTCTTAATTTAGCCTAAGTGATACACTTGGGAAGTTTCATGGTGAGATCTCTTATTTAAAATGTTTACCCTATTCGCTGCCTTCAGGTTTAACCTGTAGTGTCTCCCCTTAAGCAGTGTGCTAATGCAATATAATAAAAAACCCTCCATTAATTTTTATGTGGACAGCATGTGGTGCTATCACATTTTCCAGATTATTGCTTCTCTATTGAATATGTTTTTTTTTGGCCTGACTGGCCGAGTGGCGCTGTCCACGGTGCTGAAGAGGTGATTTCATTCTGTTCAGTGTTGAATGACTTTTTTGTGGCTCAACAGGAAGCAGATACCTGGGACATATTATTATGGATTTGCTGTTTAATCGGCTTAAACGAATGCTGACGTGCTGCCAAACACACACATGTGCTCATATCAGCGGAGCAAAAGTGAGTGTGAAGTGTTTAGTTTTAAACTTCCATAAAAGTCACAAATCGTCTTTTTATATCTTATTTTTTTGTACAAATTCTTGTGTCGATTAGTGAGATTTTGAGTCGCCACAACACATCACCTGCCCTCCCTCCCTCCATCCCCTCTCTTTATACTAAACTAGGCCTCCCAGACATAGCTACATAATCAATAAACAATCATTGAAATTGGTATCCATCCCATCTAACACTTGGAAAGGAAGCGTATAAGCTTATAGAACAAATCGCCTTGTTGTTTACAACTACTTCCGGGTAGAAAACCAGCATGAGAACAATAGTGAGTAACGAGAGTTTTGCTATATCTAATTTTTCATGTCACTATATCGCCGTTTAGACTAATCTGATGTTTGGCAAGTTTATAAAACCAATGATTGGACAAACATTAGCCTACTATTTGTGTGCACATTTTTGTAATTAGTAATGGTTATCATAGATTAGCCGGGCTAACGGTTAGCTACCTGTTTAACTTTAATAACTCAGTGACTCAATAAACGCTCCATGAAAAAATATTTTCTCCAGCGGATATCTGAGTCACAACATGACTGAGGTAACTGGAGTAGTTTCATGTCGTGTCCCACAACGGGAGGGTTTTAACAGCTGACGTCCTGGTGTTAGCTACCCCCGTTAGCTTAGCCACCGCCATTAGTTAGCTGCTACCGTTAGCTGTCCCTGTCAGCTGAGCCACTGATGCTTTCTAGACACCGTGATTCCCCTAAACTGAATAAATACCACACACAGCAACACAAAAACACAGACACAGAAATAGTAATGTTTTTTCAATGATTTCAGATTTGTTTAGGGGGCCAAAATATGATATATATAGCTAAACTCTCGTTTGTTATTACTGTTCTCATTCAAATTACGTGCTGGTTTTCTACCCGGAAGTAGTTGTAAACAACAAGACGATTCGGTCTACTGTATATACAAAATCAAAGTGATTTGGCCCCTGTCGCCAACAGACAAGCACACAACATTATATTATATCATATTATATTAGGCTATATTATATTATGACAACTGGAGCCAAGGCCAACACGAGTGTTATTGATAGCTGACCTTTAAAGGGCTTTAGTGTAATGCCTGTGGTCGCCCGTCGCTCCGCCTGCAGCGCTGCTGTTTTGCCGCTGACTGATTGACCGTGCACTGAGCACCAATCGAATCAGTGAGCAGATCAACATCTTGGACGGACCTCTGCCATGTATATAATATATGACAAAGGCTCATTAGCAACCAGGAGCGTTTGGACCGAGGCGACAGGCGGCGGCGTCACAGTGGGTCTCATTTTCTTTGGGCCACTGATTCCTCACTGAGTTTATTTGCCTCATTGCACGATATGTCAGCGTTCACCACACAGAGAGGAGGAAATATTCCAGCAGCATTATTATCACATGCTAAATTGTCCTCACTGCACTCTTTTTTTTTGCCTTTATTCATATACATAAATATGCAGTATATAGCTCTGGAAAAAATTAAGAGACCACTTCAAAATGATCAGTTCCTCTGGTTTTACTATTCATAGGTACAGTATGTGTTTGAAAATGAACACTTTTGTTTCATTCTATAACCTACTGACAAAAATTTCTCCCAAATTGGAAATAAAAATAGTGTAATTTAGAGCATTTATTTGCAGAAAATGGCAACGGGTCAAAATAACAAAAACATTCTGGTGTTTTCAGACCAAGAACAAGTTCATATTCATTTTGGAATATTCCCAATTTTTAATCACAGCAGTGTTTTTTATTTATTTATAATCTTTCTTCCTCATTAAATATGATTTGGTTCAGGTGATCAGCTAAGTAGAGTGAGGTGTGCTTGTGTTGGATTTCACTAGACACTGAAATAGATGGCTGCCATACAGTACATGTAGAGATAAGGCTGATTTATTAAGAACATTTTGGACTTGGTCTCTTAATTTTTTCCAGAGCTTGTATATATATATATATATACGAACGTATATATTTGGCTGCAGCAGAGCTGGAGGAGCAGAGAGTGAGAGAGAAACTCCAACCTCCTGGAGGCAGCGGTCTGACTGCACATGACCCGAGCTGCACATGATGGATGTCTCAGTTGGGAGAAAAATGAAAAAACGTAACAACATAAAAACAAAAACACAGATAAATGCTGCTCATCCTGAACTTGCATCCACTGGTGGAGCAGCTGAGCTCTGCTGCACCATCAGCCTCCCCCCTTCAGGGCCGAGCTAAGATTACTCCATATATATTATCCATCTCCCACGCGCTGAGCTGCCAGACCTCTGAGGTCTGAACCACACTCTTGACATCACAGCAACTTCTTCACAGACTCCTCCATAACGTTCACAGTAGGACTTCCTCTTCACTGTATCCACACACACACACATACACACACCAATCCATCCTGCTTGTGTTCAACAGCCCATAATACATCACTGGGGAACTGACGGAGTTACCGATCGATGCCGCTAACTTGATTGTTTTCCCCGCTGTCTGTCTGTCTGTCTGTCTCCAAATGGACTTTTCCTGTGTGTAATCACTTTCAAGACCGTAGTAAACTGTTGAGCTTAAAGGGATAGTTCAACATGTTGGCAAATTGGCTCATTGCCATAATCCCTATAGTCATAGCAGTAAATTCATTAGCGTATAGTAGCGTAGCTCTGAGCAGCTTGTGGCTCTGCTTCACCGTTCTAAAAATAGCTTGCACTGACAATTAAAGGTAATGAACCTACTGCTATGACTATAGGGATTATAGCAATGGGCCAATTTGCCAAAATGTTGAACTATCCCTTTAAAACTTAAAAGTGTAAAGAGTTGATACTAATCTGAGCTGAAAAACATGGTTCATAAGATCATGAGCGGAATATAAATGCTAAGTTTGTCACTTCCTGTCCAAAGTCACATTGAAACGAGAAGCTGCAGACAAAGAAAACAACTGTCAGTCAGTTTCTGATCTGTCCAAACTTGACAGTTTTGAACGTGGCAGAAACTCGACGAGACGAACTTCAGCTGGGTTTAAGGGGATGAAAGGCGAAGAGACAGAGAGAGAGAGAGAAACATGGACATTCGGAGTGTGTGAGGTCCTGAATTTAAAGACATTGTGAACAGTAAAAGTAAAAGTCAACGCCGCCTGGTGCAACACATTCAGACATCCTCTGAATCTCTGTCCCACCAAGGACACAATGGGACCTAATTTATAAGGTATAAAAATGATAAGAAAAACAATATTTGTCCTCCACAACTGCAACGCCTTCAGATGGGAGGAAATCTGACAATGCAACACGTCCTCCAAGGTAACATCCACTTTCTCTTTGTTGAAGCCAAAGCACTACAAAGTCTACAGTAGGAAAGGAAATATCTCATGGGGCCACGTTACATTTGCTGAATAGAAAGAATTTCATTAGAAATTCAACTCTCATAATGCACACAGTCCACGTCTAGTGAAGTGATAATACTGTAACATCATATAATAACAACTTACTGCACTTTAACTGTACACACTGTATGATTTACAAGAAGTTACACTACAGGCTTTTATCAGTTTTCTACGGAAGCGTATTGCATTCAAAATACTGTTGTTTTTCTGAGGAATTTATTTTTTTGGTTTGTTTTTCGGGGTAATTAGTTCAGTTTTTCTGATGAATTTAGTTTTTTGTTTGTTTTTTTGAATAATCTTTTCTGTTTTTCTGACTAATTATTTTCTGTTTTTCGTGGTAATTTTTTTCTGACTTAGCTATTGAGATTTCAAAATAAAGGTGCTAAATCTGACTGCTCTGATGTTTTCTGAGTGACACTCTCTGAGGTGGAGTTCTGTAATAACAGGTAGTTTCAATATAAATCTGAATTTACTGGGAACACAGTGAAAATAAGGAAAATGAGTGGGGTTTTCCTTTGAAAATCTACAATGCCGGCGATAACTCGACTGTATTTTTTGAAATCTCGTTAAGTCGTTAAGTTAAACAGAAATAATTACCCCGAAAAACAAACCAAAAAATAAAATACTCAAGTGAATGCAATACGCTTCTGTAGTTTTCCTTCACTTCTCGAGGTAAATCTTTCCAGATGTGTTGCTCCAGTTGTGTGTTAACACTTCAGAGTGGCCTTATTCATTTATTTATCAACATTTTCTGAGCAGAGACTCACCACCACAGTTCCCGACGGGCTGCACTTTTTGCACCCCGCCCCCCGTCTCTGTCTCTCTTCATTAAAATGATGCCTCCCCCTCCCAAAATATTTTTTTCTAAAGTTAGCTTGTAATGTCTGTGAGTGTAATTTTTGCAAGTCAAGTTGTTTTTGTTCAGAAAAAGTTAAAGAGAAACGCTGCTTTAGAGACACTCGCCGTGCCCTGTTTCTACAAAACGCTGCAGACAGAGAGAAGTGTTTTTATTTTCCCAGTTCGGCCACGATCGACCTGCTCATAAACCTTCACCTCCGCCTCGTCCAGCACCTTTGGGTTGAACTGGAAGAAGAACGGACCTTGAGCCGGATCTTATCACTCAATATTTTAGTGCTGGACCTCAGTAATCCTGCTGAAGCTGAATGGGAGCAGAGAGAGGACCATGCAGCAGCAGATTTAACGCCCCACAGGCTTTGAAATGAGATTTTGTAGAAGATTACATGTGTGTGACATGTTCACAGGTGTGTGTCCTGCATATATATATATATACTATATACAGGAGATATAGTATTTATTACAAAGCTCTGGTGGCTCAGTGCTGTGTTTACCTGCAGGTGTTATTTTCAGGTCAACAGCAGTTTCTCCTCCATGATGATAGAAGAGGCAACTTTAAAAGACCTCTATAAAGTGAAAACGGCTTCAGCTGCTGTAAACAATTGTATACGATAGTATATATAGGTGGAGAATGAAATGCATTTGGTGTTATACTGTCCTTTCTATAACTGTATAAGACAAAACTGTTTAGTAAGGTAGATCCAAATAATGAATTTCTGTGGTTGGACGATGCTGAGAAGCTAAAACATCTTTTTCAGTTGAAAATATTTTCTTTATTTCTTGAAAAGGCCTGGGCAACGAGACGAAGAGCGATATACAGATGAGAACTGAAAGTATAATCTTAAATTGTTTATTTATGTGTCGCACTTGTGTGGCGGGTAATACCAACAGGAAGGACTGTCTAGTTTTTGATTTGGGAGTAAATGTGTATTGTAATCCCATAATATGGGATGGGCCACAATGGTGGTAGGACACGAAAATACATATTCATTCATTATACTGTATTTACAAAAATGGAGGCAGAGTAGAAAAATCCTAAAACACCTGCAGCAACACTGCACCATTCAGTTTAGCAATAATTCCTATACGAATGCAAAATATTTTCTAAATCCTGCAACAAATATTCATATGATTCTTATAAAATACCTGTTTTTACCATTATAAAGTGCAGATGTTTTATGGTTTCTGGATGTTCATTGATTGATTCAGTGATTAAATGACTTAGCCTGTCGGTATAAACACATCATATATGTCTGTTAACATAAGTGGCTCATTAGCTCTGGTCTATTTCTGTCTCAAACACACCATCTGCGAAATACAACTGCTAACAACAAATTTACAGTAAATATAATATCTTATAATATACAACATTGTAAGACATTATTTTCCTTTTATTATTTAAATTTCAGACTTGTGGAAACCCTGAATGATACAATCCAATACAACCTCCCTGTAGTTCACGCTCTCTTTGTGACGCTCATAATGTTTCGTTTACTGTTTTATTTGACTGAATTAAAGATGACAGAAATATTACAAAGCACCTTCAATGTAGATGTAAAATCCAGCCTCTCTAATCGCAAAAATGCAGATAATAAAGCGTTTACCCAGCAGCCAGGACACATTTACATGCAACTGTTGCTGCAGTACCTCAATGTCACCAACAGAGGTCCATAAGAGTCATGCATCAGGTTCAATCCCATGAGCAGCACTTCATTCATTCATTCATTAAGTTTGCAACCTCTGCCTCCAGCTTCTCCATGATGGTATGACTGGGTTCTTCTATTTCCTATTTATTTTTTCTATTCATGTATTTTCCTCTATCTCTTCAGACTGCATAGCTGCCTGTGGCCCGGTGGAGTTTGGGTTAATTGCAGTTTGTCATGTTTTTTTGTCTGATGATCATCCTGACTGTTCGCCGCCTGTGAAACGTTGGCAGCTGTTCTGTGGTGAGAGAGCGGGTCGTAACTTCTCACCGCAGCTCTTTATGGACTCTGAGGAGACGACGTGTAATAGCTCCTGTCCGACACTTCCATGACAGATGTGCAAGCAAAATACCAGGCCGTTATTGATCTCTGATGGGCCGAGAGGGGAAAAAAGCCAATATGACCACAGGAAGCAATTTCATCCCTGCGTGTCTCTTCTTTTTCTTTTAATGCTGGCTGCGCACACCACTAAACTCTGAAACACATCCACCACACAACACATAGGGAATAAATAAACATCCTGAAGTAAATAATGATGAAGCCTTTCAAGGTTCAGTATAATAATCTGCTGCCTCGCATTCAGCAGCAACCAGGAATAAAACAGTGAAACACAACTAAACAAATGAGAGCAACATGCAGTATTGTGAAATGTTTGATAATGAGCGTTTGATCTCAAATCTACGGTACGGTACGGTGGCCCAGAGGTGCAAAATACAACAGCAAATCAGAAAACACAACAGCAAAAGAGAAAACACAACACAAAAAGAGAAAACACAACAGCAGAAGAGAAAATACAACGGCAAAAGAGAAAATACAACACAAAAAGAGAAAACACAACGGCAAAAGAGAAAACACAACGACAAAAAGAGAAAACACAACAGCAGAAGAGAAAAGACAGCACAAAAAGAGAAAACACAAAAAGAGAAAACACAACATAAAAAGAGAAAATACAACGGCAAAAGAGAAAAGACAGCACAAAAAGAGAAAACACAACAGCAAAAGAGAAAATACAACGGCAAAAGAGAAAAGACAACAGCAAAAGAGAAAATACAACATAAAAAGAGAAAACACAACGGCAAAAGAGAAAACACAACGGCAGAAGAGAAAATACAACACAAAAAGAGAAAATACAACACAAAAAGAGAAAACACGACGGCAAAAGAGAAAACACAACATAAAAAGAGAAAACACAACATAAAAAGAGAAAATACAACATAAAAAGAGAAAACACAACAGCAAAAGAGAAAATACAACATAAAAAGAGAAAACACAACACAAAAAGAGAAGACACAACGACAAAAGAGAAAACAATGGCAAAAATTGTTAATTTGTCGTTGTGTTTTCTCTTTTGTTGTTGTGTTTTCTGATTTGCACCTCCGGGCCACCGTAGAATGAACACCCTGAAGTAAATAATGTTGTGATGAAGCCTTTCAAGGTTGAAGGATCGAGGTTCAGTATAATAATCTGCCGCCTCGCATTCAGCACCAGACGCCGGGTCAAAAATGAAACACGAAAAAAAAAAAAAACAGAACAAAATATTGTGAAATGTTTGATAACGAGCGTTTGATCTCACATCAGCATCAACTCTGTATAATCTGTGAGCTCGGCAGAAACAAAGCGTGAGTTTTATAGCTAAATGGGATTTGCAGAGCACAGTTGAATGCAAAAGTACGAGGCGTCCACGCATGTGATGTGTGTGTGTGTGTGTGTGTGTGTTCAGGGTTCCTACACATTTGAAATGTCCAAATTCCAGACTTTTTCCAGACCCTAATTTCCAGACTTTTCTGTAAAAAATTTCAAATAATTTGTGATATTTAAGTAAATAGACGTGCATAATATAAAAAAAGCATGCAATTTATCTTGTTTTCATTATTCGGAATGGGTATGCCATTATGCAACCAAATAATTTCCAGAAGATTGTAGCTAAGTACAATAGCACATACAAAATAGTTAACCCAAATAACTTCAGATAAGACCAAACCAAGATAAGATAAATAAAATAAATATATTTCCATACAATAATTTCCATTTTCCATACTTTTCCAGACCTGGAAATGTATAAAATCAAATTCCATACTTTCCATACTTGCGTAGGAACCCTGTGTGTTAGAGGGAAATGCAGAGACACACAATACAGCAACTAATCAGAACAAACAGAGGAGGAAGAAGCAGAAGAAGGGAGAAGTCGCTGTGATTTTATTTTTATGGAGACGAATTGTGATGAGGACGGAGATGAGAGGGAGGAACCGCTGAGCTGCTCTCACTGATGGAGCCTCGTTAATGACGGAGGATGTGACAGTCAAATAAGGGACTTGATTCTTCTCTCATCTACTGTAGCAGCGTCTGTGTGTGTGTGTGGTTGTCTTCAGGCGTTGCCCTGAAAATGTAATTGTTGTTTATCTCATCACTGACAGTACCGTTACTGCTGATGAGGCCACACACACACACACACACACACACACACACACACACACACACACACACACACACACACACACACACACACACACACACACACACACACACACACACAGTAGGAGGAGTAGTAACATCTGTCAGTTGTAAATTTGTAATTCGTCCAATCAGGGATGAGTTAGAAATCGTGACACAGATGGCGAGGTGTGTACTGTATAGACTTAAAGGGGAAAAAATATGAAAATATCACTTTTTGAGGCTCTTTAATATGTATTTGGCTGTTTTGTTGCCTTCCGGCCCCCAAACGGTGAGAATTGACAAAAAATCTGTATTTTTTTTTTTTTTTTAACTCATGAACACATATGTTCAAATATCCAAACCAATAATGTTAAAAACTCATTGACCCTCCTGTTGTCCTCCCGGGGTAAGGAAGGAAGGATGAAGGGAAAGATGGGAGGAAAGAAGGAAGGGAAGGAAGGAAGGAAGGAGGGAAGGAAGGAAGGAAGGAAGGAAGGAAGGAAGGAAGGAAGGAAGGAAGGAAGGAAGGAAGGAAGGAAGGAAGGGAAAAGAAGGAATGGAAAGGGAAGGAAAGAAAGAAAGAGGGAGGGAACAGATTTGGTCAATTGGGTCAAAAAGGAAGGAGGAAGAATGAAGGGAACGAAGGAGTGAATGGAGGAAAAGGGAAGGGACAAAGGAAGGAAGGAAGGAAAGAAAGATGGAGGGAGGGAACAGATTAGGTCAGGGAAGGAAGCAGAAAAATGGACAAAGGAAAAGATGGGAGGAAGGAATGAAGGATTGTGGAAAGAAGAAAGGGAAAAGGAAGGAAAGAAAGATGGAGGGAGGGAGGGAACAGATCAGGTCAAGTGGGTCAAAAAGGAAGGAAGAAGTAAGGATGAAGGGAACAAAGGAAGTAAGGGAGGAAGGAAAGCTGGAGGGAGGCAAAAAGAATTGTGGAAAGAAGGATGGGAGAAAGGAAGGAAAGAAAGATGGAGGGAACAGATTGGTTCAAGGAAGGAAGGAAGGAAGGGGAAAAGGATTGTGGAAAGAAGGAAGAGAGAAAGGAAGGAAAGACCCAGAAGGACAGTATCAAGTTTTGGTCATAATCCTTACGGTACAGTATGTCTTAATGTCACATGTGTTGGGCGGGTCTCTGAAAATTAGTAATTAGTAGTTACAGTAGTTACAGTTACTGGTTACATCTCTCAACAAGGAATTACTTTACAAATTCCTGCTTTATTATTTATTCATGTGGCTCAGTGTTGTATGTTGATCAGTGACAGAGTGTGAAGACGAATTTCCCTATGGGACAATAAAGGCATTCTATAAAATTTAAGTAATTTTCAACACTTTTTCTTCTTCAGTTCTCTTATTGACCCTCCTGTTGTCCTTCCGGTTCCCTTCCTCCATCCTTCCCTCTTTCCTTCTTTCCACAATCCTTTTCCCCTTCATTACTTCCTTCCTTAAACCAATCTGTTCCCTCCATCTTTCTTTCCTTCCTTTCTCCCTTCCTTCTTTCCACAATCCTTCCTTCCTTCCTCCCTCCCCTTCGTCCATCCTTCTGCTTCCTCCATTGACCTAATCTGTTCCCTACCTCCATCTTTCTTTATTTCCTTCCTTCCTTCCTTCATTCCCTTCGTCCTTACTTCTTCCTTCCTTTTTGACCCAATTGACCTGATCTGTTCCCTCCCTCCATCTTTCTTTATTTCCTTCCTTCCTTCATTCCCTTCGTCCTTACTTCTTCCTTCCTTTTTGACCCAATTGACCTGATCTGTTCCCTCCCTCCATCTTTCTTTCCACAATCCTTCCTTCCTCCCATCTTTCCCTTCATCCATCCTTCTGCTTCCTTCCTTGACCTAATCTGTTCCCTCCATCTTTCTTTCCTTCCTTCCTTTGTCCCTTCCCTTTTCCTTCCTTCACTCCTTTGTTCCCTTCTTCCTTCCTTTTTGACCCAATTGACCTGATCTGTTCCCTCCCTCCCTCCCTCTTTCTTTCCTTTTCCATTCCTTCTTTTTCCCTACCTTCCTTCCTTCTCTTCCTTCTTTCCTCCCATCTTTCCCTTCGTCTGAGGAGGATTATAACATTTCTCTCTCTGTCTCTCTGTGTTTGAGACTGAAGCACAGACACTTTCTGTTTGTGTTGCAGCTATTATAACACCTGCACCATTAAACAACACGTGACTAATAGTTTATAATAACCCTGTTCTTAGTGTTTGTTTGTTTTTATTCTGTTTTATGCTTCTCTTTTTTTTATGTTTTGTCTTTATGTAAAGCACATTGAGTTGCCTTGGTATGAAATGCGCTGTATAAATAAAGATGCCTTTCCTTGCCTATATTGAATGTGTAAAAACGCACAAACATCCTCCGCTTCCCTGAACAGATGATGTGTCCTGATGATGAGGAGAAATCAAAGAGAAGGAAATGATAGAAAGGATGGATAGAGGGGGGAGAAAGACATGGAACATGGAAAAGAGGAGAGGAAGAGGAGGAGGAGAAGAGGAGCAAAAAGGGGCGCGCAGCCAGGAGAGTGAGTGTGAGGAAAAGGAAGTGAGAAGAAAAACTCAAAAATGAAAATGCAAACGCATGAAGACAGTTCAGGAGGAAGGAAAGTGGAAAGAGGAGAGAGAGAAAGAGAGAGAGAGAGAGGGGGAAAGATGTTAAGAGAGAGCTGAAAGGAAGAAGTGAAGGGAAGAAGAGAGGAAGGGAGATGACATGAGATAAAAGCAGAGGGGGAAAAGGGGGTAATGGAAAAGGGATGGGAGAAGAAGAGGAAGAAGAGGAAGAAAGGAGGGGAGAGGACAGGAGATGAGATGAGAGGAAAAAAGCGGTAATGGAGGGGCGGAGGTCAGGAAAAGAGGATGGAAGCAGAGAAGAGAGAAAAAGAGAAGAGAGAGGAGGAGGAAAGAAGGAGAGATGGAGTGGAGGGAGTCCAGTTGAAGCCAGGAGGGACCTCTACTGGAAAACACCATCAACAACCTCATCATGACGGAGAGAGAGAGAGAGAAAGAGAAAGAGAGACGCTGTGATGGATTTAATTTTAATGGATGTTGTCAATGACGCGTTTCTTGGGGCAAAGATCTGAAGTGTCAGATATTGATTGAAGGAAGTGGGCGTGGCCTATTTTAATCAATATCTGCCATCTTAGTAAGTCAAGTTTCTCATTTTGCACACGACGGAGAGGGGGAAATCGATGTCATGACGACAAACGACGTACAAATGAAGTCTCACTCATGGATTATTATCAGTATCAACAGCAAATAATAAAAATATAGTACAAAAATGTATATATATATATATATTTTTTTTTTTGGGGGGGGAGAAATGAGTTCCCAATAGAAAAGACGATACAACTCCATAATAACAACCCACTACTAAGCAGTGTTACATCCTGAATTCATCATTTATGAAGCGTTCTTCTGTCATTAATACTAGTTAGATGTTTAATTCTAACTTTATTAATAAGCTTATCTATAATAAAACATCTACTAACAAACTCACTAATCAAATGTAGTTCATGTCTAAACCATTGTTTGGATAACTGCAGCATAAATGTTCATCTAAATAGTTTATAGATCATTTCCTGACACTTTATACATGTCTTAAACCTAAATAACTGGTTTGTAGTTGATATGATTTTTTTTTTGTTTTATAAAAAGCAAAATCCATTATTTATTAAGAATAAAAAACACAACCATTAAACGCAGTATGGATGATCTAATTAATCCAGAGTTAAACACTGACAACCATGTTTATGAATTAAGTATCATGTGCTTTATAACTGTTAAATGTAATCATGCTTGACTAATGCTCAACAGTGCGTTTTTATTCTATAAAGTGAAATATTAAGAATTTATTCAGTTTTCACTTCTGTTCAGTCAGTTCGTGCGGGAAAACACACACACACCAGTGAGGTGAGGCTCTGATTGGCTGCGGCCGACACACACATTAGTGAAATCCTGTGAGCGGCTTTCAGCTCCGTCCACTCAGCAGCAGATGCAGCCGGTCTGAGCGGAGGCGTTAGGCGGTGACAGCCAGGAAGAGTCCAGCTCTGTGACCGACCGACCACTGCTCTCTAATCGAGGAGGGCGTTTAAAATTCAGATGATTCATTTTCAGCTTTTGACTGAGCTGCCAAATCACAAAACAAACACAGACAAGACACACACAATACGGCTTCATTGTGTTCAATACAAACAACTAGTGTAGTGCGAGGTGGTGGTGGACGAGTATAAAGGCAACAGAAGGTTAATGTGTTTTCACATACAGTATAGACACAGAACTGAGTGCAGCAGTGTAAGCAGCATTATGTAATCAACGCTTCTAAACATATGCTTTTGAAGGGATTATCCCTTTTGCTGCACTTTGGTTGAAAAAGGATTTACAAGATGTTTTCTGGGACAATGCATTCAAGTAGGAAAAAAGTTGCATCCTGCAAATCGGCAGATAGCAGCTGAACCTGTGACACACTCAACATCACATCACTAAGATAAAAATCTACGGACGCGCAAATCTCCCACTGATGCACGGAAGAGTCGTTCAATACAAAAAAACAAACAATCTCCCTTTAACCTGTGGTCGACTGTCTTTCTCCACAGTCTCTCCACAGACAAACAGTGTGGAGGAAAACATCTTCTTCCTCATCTTAACAGACAAATAAAATGTTTTCACGGTCAGTTTCCTCCGCTGCTCGTGAAATTTAAAGGGATAGTTCAACATTTTGGCAAATTCGGCCATCACCATAATCCCTATAGTCATAGCAGTAGGTTCATTACATTTAATGTTCGGTGCATATTGTTTTGAGATCAGCGGGGCAGAGACGTGAGCTGCTCAGTGAACACAATGGAGGTGAACGGTAGCTACAGGTCCCCTGTCCCTCATCAAACTCATCAAATACACAATCCAACAACTCCAAAACTCTCTGGTGGACAAGTTGTGACCTGCACATTCACCACGCTATGAGATAATAACAGAACGTTACCAGACAGAGTTGTTTTAGAGGTAAATGCAGCCGGAACTACATTCCTCACACGGCTGCTGGGCGGAGGGATATCAAAAGTGCAAGTAGAGTATTTGCTTCAGGTGTCGTAATGTTACACAATTATACATGATTATTTATATTCAGAAAACTTTGCCAACTAACTGACTAAATATGAGCTGCAAAAACCCGCAGCAGAAATCTCAGCGTGAGAGTTGTTATTGTTTATCTTTTTATTCTCATTTTATTGTATTTTTAATCTGCCTGTTCTTTTATTGCTCTTTCTAATTTCTTTTTTATGTATTTATTCCTTTTATCTTTTTTTATGTTTATTTTTAATTCTCATTATGTTTTTCTTAACCATTTTGTGCTCTATGTGTTGTATGTAAATCACTGTGCAGCACTTAAGCACTTAAGAAGTTGTGAACACTTTAAAAAAAAAAGAAAAAAAAGTTGAATTCATTTTGTTTATTGTAACATCAGCATCACAATATTGTAAATGTTTGTCTTTAGCTGTGTCTGTCACTTTAATGTGTCCCTAGAAACACTTCTGTTGTTATGAATTTTAGTTTTTTTGTCTGCATCTGTGTCTTTGTGTTTTCTCTGGGCCACCGTATAGAGTCACAGCCTAAATCGATTTTTATTAAATGACCGCTCTGAGGAGCAGCGATGCCACAACACAGACGTACAGAGATGATCCGACACGCTGCAGCTTTAATGGAGCGGCCCGTTGTGTTTGTGTTTGTAAATGGAGGCGGTCGTCTCTACACACAGAGGGCACCGCCGTTGCCGTCAGCAGCCAGGCGTGGGCTCCTGCAGATGTGCGCCGACTTAATAACAGCTGTGTGTCGACTACAGGTATCAGAGCAGACCGGAGAGGAGGAATCCAAATGTATTCAGATCACATCCAGGTACAAGCAGCGTGTGATCGTTGTGGTTGATAAGAGGGGGAGAAGAGTGTGGCCTCTGACCGCACTGCAAAAACTGTAAGACTCTTATCAAGAACATTTGTCTTATTTCTAGTCGAAACAAATCTAATTCTACTTAAAATAAGACTCGTCACATTAAAAATAGCTTGTTTTTAGACATTTTTTACTTCTTTCAAGCATATTTTCACGTGAAATAAGTAGAAAGATCTGATAGTGGAGCAAGTTTTTCTTTCTTATTACAAACACAAAAAACTTTTTCTACTCATTTCAAGTGAAAATTAGTTTGAAATAAGCGAAAATTATCTAAAAACAAGATCATTTTTAGGTGATGAGTCTTATTTTAAGTGGAAAGAGGTTCGTATTGAATAGAAATGAGACATTTTGACAAGAAATAAGACAAATATTCTTGGAAAGATTTGGGGTTTTTGCAGTGCGTGTGACACAGAAGAGCTCACTAATCAAGTTTAGCTGTTGCAAACTTTACTGCTGCTTCTTTTAAAAAAAACGGACACAAAGCATTCACTCCTCAGAATAATACCTGTCTGTTTTCAGCTCTTCAATGTTCCCCTTCCTTCACCAATTAGTCCCTGACCTTGTCTCCTTATTGCCGAGTGCAGGACAGGAAGCAATTACTGTTTAAAACTGTCAAAAGCTGCGACGATACACATCATCATGCTCTCTATTTATATCAAATGTAGAGGTTTGCAGAGGCCTGACAGAAGATTTAGGACAAGAAATCAGTCTAATATATATTCAGGATCCACACAGTTTATTCATGTGGGTAATTATTCATTTAAATAGGTAGTTACTTCAGGTTCCTCATTGACAATCAGGACATTAACTGCATTCGATTTTTTCTGCACTATCACTGTAACCTAATGATGTGCATGACTGAAGCTCTTCGTGCTGTTTTGTTCTGCACTTTGGGAGCTATACATGAACATTTATCTTAGAAGGGGAAATATTATGGAAATATAACTTTTTGAAGGCTCTTTAACATATATCTGGGTGTTTGTCTTGCCTTCTGGCTCCCAAAATGTGAGAGTTGACAAAAAAAAATCTGTAATTTTCAGGCTCCCTGGGTTGAAATCCATTTAGTTTTACAAGCTCAGTTGTCTGACATGATGTAATTAGTGATCGAATTTGCATAACACCACCCCTACCTGTGAGTACTGGTAGAAGTGGGCGGGGCAAGCAGTGGTTCATTTGCATTTAAAGGGACAGGCACTGAAACCAGTCGTTCTGAACAGGGCTGTTTTGAGAGGATGAAAAGAGCTGTGATGTTTGATCCTTGGGGGATTTTGACTGAAACATGTCACAGACATGTCTTTAAGACACCTGGGAACTATTTTTAATTTGTGGAAAAGGGGCAGAATATGTCTCCTTTAAAGGAAAAAGCTGAAATTCACTGCTGTGACTGACCAATCAGCTTTATCGGACCACTGAACAGCTGTGGTTGTGTAAACATTAAGATTTGGACTTACGATGTTCATGAGCGTCAGGAGGTAGTTCTGCACGTGCTCTTTGCCGTGGAATCGAACCACCGAGTCGTCGACCCCCAGCAGGATTTCGATGTTGTAGTCGTCCTCCCCGGCGTCTCTGCGGCGACGGCGGCGCGCGGTGTCGTTGACCTGCCGGGCGATGGAGTCCAGAGCCCCGGGCACGTCCAGCTCTGGTTCTGCACGGGGACAGCGACAGAGCGACAGAGCGACAGGTGAGTGCAAAGTGCAACTTCTGCAAAGTCTCTAATTATCTAATCTTGTCACGGTAAACAAAAGGCGACGTCGCAGACACCTGAGAACAGAATGGGTTTGTCAACAACAGCTGCTGCAACAAGGGGCTTTTATGTTGAAAGGCTGACGGAATAAATTTACATCTTGATCCATGATTACATAAAAGAATTAGAGTTAATTACAAGAATATAGGACAGAAACACATCGGCGGCTTTAATCCACATTAGTAAACAAGCGAGGAGGCAGAGCTGTTATTACATGTCACAAATGATAATAAAGACGTTCATGAGTCACACAGGTGAGTTTGCAGCATTTCTCTCGTGTAATTTAAATATTTATAAGGTTTAGTTTGTGTCGTTTGAACGAGTCAAACCACATCATGATGATCTGCTTAAGGTTGGATGAGATTTCCTATTTAATTCACAGATTAATCGAAGGTGAAAATAAGACAAATTGTCTATTTCCCACTTTTTTTTCAATGAAGTTGAACACTTGACACTTTATACATGAATAACATGAATATGAATGAACTTAATCAAACATCAATGAAAGGTTGTTTTCTTTTAATACCCAGTCAGATAACCACTCATACAGTTGTTCACATCACTGTCTTTCATTCTTCACAGTGCATCTGTGTCCCTGAAGCCAGTCTATGATGAGGTGTGGGTTTCCATTAACACCTATTATACCGTACCGTACCCCCCCCCCCCCCACACACACACACACACACACACACACACACACACACGGCTTGATCTTAAAAGGATAGTTCACCCAAAATTCAAATTTCACTAATTATCTACTCACCCTCATGTCGACTAAGGGCTGGGAGAAGTTTCAGAGTCCTCCGTGGCTTCTCTGAGTTACAGGGGGTCTCGGCGTAGCAGTGCATGTCCATATAACGGTTGCAAATGGATACCACTTTTCTTCATAACAAAAAGACACACCAAATCTCGCGCGATTTGTCAGTAATCGCATTGATGCCGGCGCAAATCGCGCAAGATTTGGACGGACCAGGAAGAGGAGCTTCCGCTACAAAACAAGCTTGAAATATAGACTTATTTAATTTTTTTCGGAACAATTTCGCATTTTGGGGCTTCAATACAAGACGGACATTACATACGAGCAGCATGGAGGTATTTGGATGTTTTTTGGTGTGTCTTTTTGTTACGAAGAAAAGTGGTATCCATTTGCAACCGTTATACTGACATGCACTGCTACGCCGAGACCCCCTGTAACTCAGAGAAGCCACGGAGGACTCTGAAACTTCTCCCAGCCCTTAGTCAACATGAGGGTGAGTAGATAATGAGTGAAATTTCAATTTTGGGTGAACTATCCCTTTAATGAAGCCTTGGAGCTGCTGCTGTCGTCTTTGTGAGGTGAACACTCGCTGAAGACTCTTGAGCCTGTTGAAAGCTGCTGAAAGCTCCACATTAAGGCTCCTGAAACCTCCTCAACACTCGGAGCAAAAAGCAGCCCATAATACACGACTACACTACACTATCTGTTGGTCCATTCAAACCAACGGCTCCATTTCCCTCTCTGACAAAAAGCCAATGCGATTCCCAGCCAGTAAGACAAACAAACAATCTACAGTTATTTCAAGGTTTTTTTTTTTGTTCTTTTTAACAATTCATAGATTATCCTCTGTGGTTATATAACAGACGAATCAGATTTGACTTCAAAAGCGGCACTCGATATGAGAATGGAAGTGAATTATTATCAGTCAGTATTTGGTCCCCTGTGCGCTCACTGATACTGAAACAGACCATGAAATTGCTAATACAGTAACACCCCCGCTCCCCTTTTTTTCCTGATGGAGTGCTTAATGCCCCCCCTAATACTGCTTAGCTATACACTGTGAAGGCCAAGGCCGTCTCCGTCGAGCCTCTCGGGGAGCGGCGCCGATATGAAATCCTTCATCTGGTCGGTCGCCTCGGTAATCCTGACGAAGGCAAACGACTCCGACTCCGAGAGCTGATCGAGTGGCCGCAGATATCCCTTACTCTTAACGCTTTGCTGCTTTACAGTACCGAGCACTACAGATTAAATTTTCCACTATAATGGCTGGGAAAAAATAAAATGAGAGAGAGTGAGACGAGAGAGAGAAAAATATCCTCAGGGTATCAGAAGCTAGCCCGGTTGGTCTTAAAAGCAACCAGCAGGAGAGTTGCAGGTTCAAACCCCAGGAGGAAAAAAAAACAACAACCTTGGTTTAGGATGTGAATGAATAATCAGAGTTTCTTTGATGGAGGCTCCTGGTTAACAGTGAGTTCACGCTTTGTTTTGGTCTCAGCAACAATGAAAAGTTATTCTATTCGTCTTTTATTTTTACTATTATTATCAGTTTTGCCTCTGTTAAAGCTCCATATGGTATAAAGGTAGATGTTTGTGTTAAAGCTCCATATGGTATAAAGGTAGATGTTTGTGTTAAAGCTCCATACGGTATAAAGGTAGATGTTTGTATTAAAGCTCCATACGGTATAAAGGTAGATGTTTGTGTTAAAGCTCCATACGGTATAAAGGTAGATGTTTGTGTTAAAGCTCCATATGGTATAAAGGTAGATGTTTGTGTTAAAGCTCCATACGGTATAAAGGTAGATGTTTGTATTAAAGCTCCATACGGTATAAAGGTAGATGTTTGTGTTAAAGCTCCATACGGTATAAAGGTAGATGTCCATGTGTAGTGTGATTATAAAGCAGCTCTAGGTCCACAGAGAAATGCACACAACCTGTATTCAGAAACTGAGCCTTAAAGCAGATATCAGCTTCACGGCCGTTTCGGCTAATGCTGCGTTCAAGGCAGGCTTTTGAAACCGTAAGTTACAGCTTCAAGTCACAACTACGACTTGGTAGCGTTCCAGGTAACCCGTAGCTCGTGTTTTTACCATCCTGTTGTCTGTGAAAGTTCCCTATAACGGCCACTCGTAACTTCCGACCCGTGAACTCGTACCAGATCGAACTGGTATGACTTCACAGGAAGGAAAAACACAAAGTACGAGTTTCTTTGAACGCACCATGAGTTAGCAGCCCCCGCCCTTGTCAGGCATCAATTGGTCCTCGTGCTACGTCACCACATTCACGCGCATCCCTTGGCTGCACACACAGCCCTTCATGCCGTTCTCTCTCCTCATTGGATAACACTTGTATCCCACAAGGAAAATTTTCTCCTCGGGTTACAGCAGAGCAGAGTGACGGAGAGACTCGTGTTTAGGCTGAAATACTTCATGTAAGTGATTGCTGACGGAAAATAGGACTATTTAGGACTTATATTAACAAAAACATTCCACTGATATCTGCTTTAAAACCAGCCGTCAGGACTTCCTGTCACTTTGTGATGTCACAACAGAGCAGTCACACCAAGCCCCGCCCACCTGGCCTTACCGTCCAACACTTAACACTTGCAGGATTTAGTTTCTCTAAGTGTATTATTCAGAAGTCTGCTCTATCGTAATTGGATCAATCAGACAATCAGATAAACAATCAGCCAGCCAATCAAATGAGAGAGGCTCAGAGCCTCCTCTTTTCTGATTGGTTGACACTGACCTGTTGTTACTACATGGTTTTTGGTTCTTAAAACCACAAATATATCCCCTTAATGATCAACACTTGAGATAAAACACAAGGAGAAGAGGAAAACACGGAGCAAAGAAAGTGATCTACATTTTTCCCCTCAGCAGAAAAAATTCTAATTTTAAGTTATAAAATGCAAACGGTGTCGATGTGATAATCCTGTACGTTAAAACAATGACATGAACTTTCAAATCTCATTAAACGCCAACAAAAACCTCTCTGTCAGTCATCAGAGAGCCATGGGCAAATACACTGAAGTGATTATCTGAGCAGCTACATAAACTGAAGTGCCATTTCACGAGGTTGACACATATGTCAATTGTTTTTTCACCTACAGGCGACAAGCTAATTAAAGATATTTTTAAAGCTCTGTACAAATATTGGCAACCTATAAAAATGAGCATGTTTTTTTTTCAGATTTAAGATACAGTATAAGATATTGCACACCCCCTGGTTGCCTATGTGTAGCCTATATGTGTGTGGCTCTATTTATCTGTGTCCAGCACAGCACATCTAACCCCCGCTGGAGGGGACGGGAGGGAGGTCAGGTCATCTTCCATTTGGTAATGTCCATAAACCTCCGACCTGTTGTCTGCCAACAAGACACAGCGCCGGCCTTCAACTTGAGAAAAAAATCGAGTTCACGTAGGTTCAACGCTTGCCCATTTACAAACAAACCAGGGGTCGGTAAACAAAGGTCACATGGACTCAAAAGCAGCTTGTGTTATAAAGACGTTTTGGTGAGCTGTCATCCTGCCGTGTCAGAGGCTTTTGGCAGCAGGAGGCCGAGTCAAAACAAACCTCGTTCCCAGCGCCTTTAGCTAAACCTGGCGGAGCTTTTTATATTGGATTTAACCTACTTTGCTCTTCAAACCCCCGTATCAAATATCTTCATAAGGAAACTATTCAAGCTGATGTAGTGAAATTAACCCACAGGGCAGGACTGGTAGAAGAAGAAACAGACACAGTTTTGATGTTTACCTGTGATCCCACTGAGAGGTAAAGAGACGTAAGGCGAAAAAAAAAAAAAAAAAAAAAAAAAACTCCTTCTCCTTCCCTCAATAAATAAATGATTAAAGAAGAGAGAAAAAAAAAATCACAGCTTTTCTATTTCGTCAACACAAGGGGTGTGCAGATACAGATACTGAGTTGGCAAATACTTGGAAATCTCAAGCCATAAATAAAAGCGCATGCAGGCCATTTTTCATTTTTCCAGGGATGCTTCGGGCCGCAGACAGGGCCTGTGATTGAGTGGAGAGGGAGCTAAAATAAATAGTAAGAAATGGCTGCCACCTCAGCCCATGGCCCGGCTCCTACAGTGTTGGGATTGTGGAGTGCATTCCTGCTCTCTGCCGCTCCCGTCATGACACAGGCATTCTTGTGCAGCGGCCCGGCCTTCCCCCTCCTCTCCTCTCCCCCCCACTCCCCCTCCTCCTGAGTAAACAGGCTTTCTGAGGTCCCTATACTTCAAACGCACAGGACTTCCCCTCAGCAGCGAGCGCTCCTTAAGATCGCTAGTGTGCTTCAGTCAGAGGCGCACTCCTTCCAACCCCATCGCCCCCCCACCCACAGCCCAGTCCCATGGGAACGCCGCCGTGCAGCAGCAGCAGCAGCAACAGTCCAGGAGGAGAGTAGAGGGAGGGATGGAGGGAGGGATGGAGAGAGGCGCTGGGCCAGCTCCTGCCCACACGTGGCATTAGTGCAGCAAGGTGGCAGCGAAGCCAGCCAGAGAGCGGCCGCAGGCTAAAAATGGCACAGAGGTAGGCGACAGGCAACTCGCCATCAGCCTGGAGTGGAAATCTACTGTGTCTGCTGCTGCTGCTGCTGCTGTGACGGCATTAATATCCACACGCCACCGTTCATACGTAGACGCTCGCACATTCCAGCGAGCCCATTAATAAAGAACTTAGGGCCACGCAGCATAACCCTGCTAGGATGACGTATATACTATACTGTCCAGAGATGGACAGAGGACTCGACCCCAGTACTTGAGTAAGAGTACAAATACTACTGGTCAAAATATACTCCGTTACTCGAGTAAGAGTAAAAAAGTACTTGCTTTTAAAAGGTACTTAAAGCAGAAGTAAGTGATATATTTGTGTTAATATAAGTCTTAAATAGTTATATCTTCCGACAGCAATCACTTACATAGAGTGTTTGGACTGAAACACGGGTCTCTCAGTCCCTCTGCTCTGCTCTGAGCAGAGGAGAAAACATTTATCGTATCCTACAGTTTTTATCCAATGAGGAGAGAGAACGGCATGCAGGGCTGTGTGTGCAGCCAAGGAACGCCGTGAATGTGGCGACGTAGGGACGAGGACTGTTATGGTTTATCAAGGAAACTCGTAACTCGTGTTTTTCCGACCTGTGAAGTCATACCAGTTCAATCTGGTACGAGTTCACGGGTCGGAAGTTACGAGTGGCCGTTATAGTGACTTTCACCGGTAAAACAGGTCGGAAAAACACGAGTGGGTTGCCTGGAACGCTACAAAGTCGTAAGTTGTGACTTGAAGCTGTAATTTACAGTTTCAAAAGCCTGCCTGGAACGCAGCATTAGCAAAACGACCGGATCACTCACTTCTGCTTTAAGTAAAAATAAGAGTAAGAGTAAATTTCTTATTTTTCACATCAATGAATTACTATAATTTTTTCTAAATGAATTTAAGGACCTTTTAACTCTTGTTTCTGAGAATTAACTCTTTGAAAGCAGCTGCACTGATGTGCTGCTTTTAGGGGTTATGGTTTTCTTCTCTGACAAACACAGCTTGTGTTCAATAGTATTTTAGAAAAAAAAGGGCAGACCTGAAAGTAACGAGTACGTAAGAGTAATAAGTACCAAAGAAATCTAATACTCAACTAAAGTACAAATCCTCTGGATATGTACTTAAGTACAGTACTCAAGTAAATGTATTCCGTTACTGTCCACCACTGATACTGTCTATATAT
The DNA here is from genome assembly GCF_905171665.1 of Trachurus trachurus. Lineage (NCBI taxonomy): Eukaryota > Metazoa > Chordata > Actinopteri > Carangiformes > Carangidae > Trachurus > Trachurus trachurus. Next base: position 8,645,914 of record NC_139895.1, on the reverse strand, counting down.
ATATATATATATATATATTGCGAAAAACCTCCTTGAAATCTGCAATTGTTTGTTTATATGCGAATACAGAAAAATGTAGGACAAAGCCTCGTGTTTATGGTCGTAAAATGTTAAAGCGTGCAGTGACAGAAAAAGAACACGGAGAAATGCCAAACAAGTACTGTATCCAGGGTATTACAGCGACAATAAGCAGCATTTTTTCCATTTTCTTTTTTTTTTTTTTTCTTGTGCATTAAAATATGGGCTGTAATCCTTTTATCTGTTTCTGCTGTGGAGGGGGACTGCAGGACGGATTGGCCCATATACTGTACCTTGTGTGTGAAACGATGCGGAAATGCACATTAAGATTGAGGACAGGAATTTGCATAAAAATCACAATGTGAAATGAGAAGGAAAACTATTAAAGGCTGAAAACAAAGTGTGAAAAATAGATCAAGGGAGGCTTTTATAAGGGGGGGTTTTCAAAGTTCAAACTATAAGTCCAGACATTGAATTAAGTCTGAAATGACAGTTCAAACAGCTGAACCTTTGCTTTATCCTCGGATTTAAGACCATCATCTCTTTTATGAACTTTATATGTTCAGACACTCAAACTGCTGCTATATTCTTGAGATCAATATCCTGTTAAGCAAACCTAAAGAAAAGACATAATGATGCGATTTTCGATGCGTCATCCTGAGCTTGGCTGTTCAGAGGAGATTATCTGACAGGAAGTCAGGGGATCAAACAGGACACAAGACACCTCGTCAGAAGATTTAACCTGCAGGATGATGATGGTGATAATGGAGTATATCGGGTAAAAGAACAAACGGCATCGTCGTTGTTTGAGCTGATGATGAATCCTGGTTTTCAAATGCTGCACTTGCTGTAAATGAGTGGTTCCCATTGCACAGCCACAGGGCAGGGACATTCAGAGGAAATTATACCATACCACAAAATGCTGAATAATAATTATTTGTGCTTTAAATACTTTGAACTCTGTGCAGTCTGTCCTTGCTGTATCTCCTCTCATCACTGCCTCTCACGCCCACAAAAAAAAAAAAAAAAAATACTGGTTTCGAAACTAAAGTCACCAATCTGTCACCTCCAACTGTACGTACTGTTCTGCTGCTGCAAACCAAGTGAAAGATGATTGATTGAGAGCACCTAACGATTCTTTCAGTTGCAATTGTCAATATAGAAAAAAAAGCTTTGTGGTCCTTTGTTGTAAATAACAAACCTCCAAGCCATTAATCACGCCCAGTATCATAACACCCAGAGTGGGAGCTGTGCTGCTTCAAGTCACTGAGCTGATGATAATATCACAGGGTCCATTAACAGCTGCAGAAAGAAGAATACAGCACAATGTCATGTAAAAGACAAAGAGCATGACGTTTCAAACGAGTGGGGGAGTCGCACAGGAGAGAGTTGGTGACGCAGGTGCAGCGTGAAGTGAAAGTGAAGGGGAGGGAGTTTGTGCTCTAAAAACACAATGAGAAGTTAGTCACCGTACAGTAGCTCGACCTGCAGACGTGACTGGATTTATCGACACCAGCTGAAGCAACAACGGCTGTCACGCAAAATTCATGAAGGCAATTAATTAAGGCAATTAATTAAACCCTTCAACACTTCAGTCAACCCATGAACCAGCTTCCCTTCGTTAATATCGACCCTGTCGTGTGCAGGCAGCAGCTGACTATATAACTTGGTCTTGGCCCTCACACTGGATGCTCCACTTGTTTTAATCATTGCAACAATGTGTGTCTTACAGCTGTTTGCGGAGGCGAACAAGATGCTGATCATGGATTTCCTTTTCCATTTTGGTCACTGAGCACATAAGCCACAGGCTGTTTCCTTTTTTTTTTTTTAATATGAAAACACCAAACACCAAACACCCTGATGCATGTCTTCTATTAAGTCTAGACCAAGAAAGCAGCGCACGCATGTGTGTGACCAACGGCATTAATGCAAAAAATATGACATCTCGTTTTACAGTAGCCGTGAATGATGTTTGTTGTTCTGTTGCTGCACCGTTTCCCTCTGTTTGGAGCTAAATATGGGTTTGACAGAGGAATGGGTCAGTGAGCAACGACCTGAAATCAGGTGCCCTACTTCAACGGTGCAAATCGCCAAACAGAAAACAGAGTCTTTGTCCTCACCGGCTTTATCATTTTGGCAGTGAGGTGGTCTCGGTGCCGAGGTGTTCTGAAGCTGCTGCTGATTTAGTGCTGGCAATTTACTTGTCATGTAAGGGAATTTTTGACTCCCCAGGGCACATAAAACACAGTGTAATTACACTGGATTTTATGGCCCGGGCAATATTGTTTTAGCCTTTTTCTTCCCTCGGCCTCAATAGGGTTGAAAATGAGCGGTGACAGCAGCAACAACAGCAGCCTAATTACCAGCAGTGCACCACAACAGGAGGAGAAAGAAAAAAAGAAAAAAAGAAAAAAGATGCTGGCTGAAGCATTTTGCATTGGTGGAAGACGCCACGCAGGTTTGTGGTTGTGAGCTGAAGGGGCGGTGCAAGTTTAAAAGGTGTGTGTGTGTGTCTATGTGCATTCTCCGTGGCCCACCCGACGCTTCTGAATCACTGTTAACAGGCTCATGGGGAGTTTTTAGGCACAAAATTGAAGCCAACACTCTCCTGCTCCCACTGGGTCTTATATTAAAGCATTACTAATGATTTCAAAGTCTTGGCTGCTTCGCCTAAGAAAACAAACTGAGGAGTTTTTTTTTTACTGCAAAAGCAGAAAACAGCTGTAGGCTACACAATATAAAAAACAAAAACAAAAAATATTTGCAGGAAAAAGGTTGTTGTGGATGCACCCTGTCACAAAGAACTGTTTGACAGAAATGCAACTTAAAACCAATTATTGTAACATGTATAAAGGTTGATATAACGAAAATGTGTCTGGAAACCAAATACACAAGTGCCAACATTGTCCACCAAAAGCACAACACAAACAAGCCACAAAAGTAGTTATCTGGTTTTAAACTGCTGTGTGATGCAGTCTGAAAAAGGTCCCGTCCAAGAGAGGATTGTTTAGGGAGCACTAATGACTTCATGCTAACACTTAACAACCCATGGAGAATTATCACCTGACTCTGCAGTTCCTCTGAGCTTTTTTTTTTTTACTTCCTCTCATCTCAGCTCATTATTTCGGTTTTACAGCTCACAACTTGTACTTTTTTTTTTCTTCATTCACTTTTACTGCTTCCATCAACGTTTTCCAGCTTGCAGACGGCAGGTGTTTTCAGTGAAAAGGCCTGAATAAACTGAGTGCCCGCGAGCTGCCAAGCAGGCAAACAGAGTTAGCGACTACCTGGTAAACACGGCGCAGCGTTTAGCGGCTAAAGAAGCAGACGTTTCACTCAAGGGCTGGTGCAAACTAAAACAGAGACGGAAGAAGAGTGAATGTTAATAGACGTACGTTTGTCAGGTGACGTGACTCCAAATATATGTTAAACATGTATGCTAAACGTTGCTATTTCTCTGCTGGATGTAGCCGTTTGCTAACAAGCTCAGTAAGCTAGCTTGCAGATGCTCAACACCTGCAAACCATGTTATTTGTCGCCAATTGTTTTTAGTTTTAAGGAGTTTCAATTTCTATTTCAAAAATATGAACAATTATATTTAAATTCACAGGGAAGGATAAACCACAGGGTCAGCAGTCGTTAGCCATTTATGTAGCTTGACTGGCAGGAAGGCTGGGTTAGCATTAGTAGGTGTGTTGGTGCCACATTGACACAATTAAGCAAAGATGATGAATTTGATTTGTGGTTTTGGACAATTTTCAAATTTTCTCTCAACCTGCAACCCATTAAAGGGATAGTTCAACATTTTGGCAAATTGGCCCATTGCCATAATCGCTATAGTCATAGCAGTAGGTTAATTACCTTTATTTGTCGGTGTAAGCTATTTTTAGAACGGCGGAGCGGAGCAGCAGGCTGCTCAGAGCTACACTATGGAGGCTAAGGAATTTCTTGGTTTCCCTCATCAAACTCATCAAATACAAAATCCCCAAACTCCAAAACGCTTTCGTGGACAAGTTGTGACCTGCACAATCACCACGCTATGAGATAATAACAGAACATTACGAAACGGAGCCGTTTTCGAGGTAAATACAGGGTAAATACAGAGTCTGCTTGTCCCTGAACGCAACGCGCATCAGCGGTTTTGCACGAATTTCCCTCTAAAACAACTCTGTCTCATAACGTTCTGTTATTATCTCATAGCGTGGTGATTGTGCAGGTCACAACTTGTCCACGAAAGCATTTTGGAGTTGTTGGATTGTGTATTTGATGAGGGAAACCAAGAAATTCCCTTAGCCTCCATAGCATAGCCCTGAGCAGCCTGCCGCTCTGCTCCGTCGTTCTAAAAACAGCTTACACCGACAATTAAAGGTAACGTACCTACTGATTATAGGGATTATGGCAATGGGCCAATTTGCCAAAATGTCGAACTATCCCTTTAACACCCACCAATTCCCACATTAGAGCCAGAAAAGGTTTATAGCTATGCAAATGCACCTTGCAAGAAGACATTGCAAGGGTGATAGAGAGTCTGTTACTGGGGTTCTTGAGAATTTGTGTTAGACAAGTTTCCCACAAGGGACAATAAGGTTTATCCAGATCCTTAAGTCAAAGCTGCTCGGGATATGGAGGGAGACACGCCAATTCAACCAACCACACCAAACACAGATTGGCCACGTTTTCCTATTTCCTATAGTACAGTAGTCTAAGTTCTGCATCATACTGATCTTTGTAGCTATCTGATACTCCAACCTTCAAACATAAACATGTACAAAACTTTAGTGCAAACAGAATCTTATTAACATAAAACTTCTTTCCCTCATTAAGTTTCAATTTACCACCTGCCGGAGTTGTTAAACTTCAAAGTCAAAGTCTGTGGTTGCCATAGAAGTCAAAGTCACCTCCCAGAACTGTTCTCTTATCCTGCTGGAACAAAATCCCCACAGCCACGTTGTTCAGGGAAGGAAAATAAGCCACATTTTAGCATGAATGTCTCCACAGGAGTTTATGATAAGCAGGTGGAACCAATGACATGACAAGGTAAAAGGCAAAAAGCCTCTGACTGCATTAGAATATATACTCAAGCATAAAAGCAATTGTGTTTGTGCCTTTTGGACGCTGAGAGCTGGAAAATAATTTCATGGTTGCTACTGGCCAGAGCGGATGGCCGGCCTACCTCAAATTGGAGGGATTTTTGATCTCCTAGGGAGAAACGCATGATAAAATAACACAGTAAATGGGGGCACACTTCTGACACCTCTTTTTATGTGTATAATTTTTAATTTAAAAAGCACTGTTTTTGCTGTGACCCTCTGGTGAACATGGAAGCAGCTCTGTTGCTCGGTCAGCTGATTAATAGTAGTTGTGCATTTAATGCTGCAAAGGTCCTTTATATAACACTTGCTGAGAAATTATGTAGAAAACCTTTCATTTTCATTGGCTTGGCATTTTATGTTTCCCTCACAGGCACGAGGACTCTGCTCTCTGAAAAGGGCAATGATTACGAGTCTTCGGTTTAAACGGTCTCTCAATAGTTACTCCTGCGGAGGCGCGCGGCACGTTTCCTCATCAAGACCGCACCAGCAACACCTCAGCGATGTTAGCGCCCTTGATCAATACATCACATTAAACTGCGTATAGATTAACTGCTGCATGTTCAAACCAATTACCAGGCAATAACGAGTGATAAATGTGACAATATTGAAAATCTGTCTCCGAGTGCTTAATCTGATTAAAATCTCATCAGGATGCTGACGGAACAGCTGGTCACTCGCTTTCTCTTTCATTCAACATCTTTTCACCGAGCAGTCGGTTCAAGTTAAAGGAATTTTTGTTTGACATGTTAATCTTTAAATGTTTATGTACAGACGAAGTGTCAAAGTGCATTCATTTGAAGTATCACAACAACTGTGATCCAGATGCCAGACTATAATAGCATTGAGGCAGATAAGTTGTTTTCTATCTTAAGTATGGATAAATCATATATCTTCATAACTAACTTCCTGTTACTCAGCAGTTCTTTTCATGGGAACCATGTTAATTCTTAAACTGCTTGCAAATCATCCTAAAAGAACTTGATATCATTTGCTTTTTTTAATTAATAGCTAATACAAACACATTTTTCTATCCTATATCCTGTCATGTCACTTTAATGGTCATGATTTAGAAACCTGGAGGTCTTGACCTTTTCCTAAAGTCTTTACACTATAATTGAAGAACCACAATGACAGACTTGAGACCCATGACTTGTCCCTAAAGACTTTAAAACAAGTCACAACAAAGAAAAAGTCCTTTGGACACATAACAAGCTTTTGTTAAACCTAACTATAACAGTTTTAAACATTTAAAACCACTTCTTTTTCTGTTTGAAGAAATTAGTGTTGTGTTTGTTGTGACTTGTCTCGTCTAATTCAGAAACGCTGCTCAAGCTGGAATCAGAATTAAAACTGTTGCTCAAGACGCTGCGTGGAAATACTTCATGTCTTTTGTTGGTTGCGTACAAACAATCAAAGTTTCTCCTTATGTGTAGGCTAAGTGTTAAATAAATAGTGACTATAGTGAGGTATTTGATTGGCACATTTTGTACTTGGACAGAACAACCTCTGACATTAAAACGTTACACTGACACATATTTTGAGCATTTCTCTGTTACAAACTGATCTAGATCTGTTGTTGTGTTGTAGCTGTTGAGTAAGAGAATATCAAACTTGTGTGTGGAGTGTGTTTGTGTGTGCGTTAAAGAGGGAGAGAGAGGGAGAGAGAGAGGGAGCGAGCCCTGAAGCAGACAACGGTCGGCCTTGTTGGGGTCGGTCAGTTACAACATGCAGCAAAACTTAGGCCTCATTCATGGGAGGGTGCGAACTGCCTTTTTGGAAGAAATGCTCACTGTATTTCCTTTCAGGGAGTTCAATATATTTTGGTGACCTGCATCCGTTTTTTTCTCTCTCTCTTTCTCTCAAAGAACAAACAACCCAATGTCATCGTTGAAAGGTCAAGTGACAAACTGTTTCCACTCTCTCCCTGCCCAACACAACTAATTAAATAGTGAAACGTAAGAACCTGAAATACTGAGATACTGTGAATGGAGCCTATTTTTACCTCCAAGGATGTTTTTGGTCCTGTTTGTTCCCTCAGTTTGGCAGGAAAACTAAAAAAAAACTACAAATTGCAATAAAATTTTTTAGAGAGTGTTGAGTTTTGAGTGTTACTGTTAGGTCACAGACCACAAGACTGGCCACGGTGCAGTGTTACAACCCTTTTCTACGTATCTACTGCCAATTATAAATAGGCTACATGTATTTAGCAAAAGGTTAAACCTCAACAGAGAAAAACCACAAAAGCAAAGTTGTAAAAAGTTGGTCAGAAAAAATACATGACAGCTGTACGAACTCAAAACGAACCCCAGAAACAACCCCAGAAACAACCAAGAAAGCAGCATTGCAGACATTTGCAACAAAACGTAATCAAAAAACAAAAGGCCGGGCTATTTCTTTGATGTGCATGTTGTAATTTCCAGACAAGAGGGCAGAGTTGTTACTGTGGCTCCCAGATCCTTACACAACGCAAAGACATCTGAGTCAGGCGATGAAAGCTTTAGTGTTGCAAGACTTGGGAAACACACAACATTTTTTTTTTTTTTTTTTTTTTTTTAATTTTGTCACATAAACAGGCTCAAACTCTGTCTACTTTACAGAGAAATACCGCTCCAGAAAAAGAAACAGAGTGGATGTAGTATCACAACAAGCAACAAGAATGTGAAGTATTTGGCTCTCCCCTAGCAGGCAGACTGGATGGAAAGAAGGAAGAGATGCTCATGAGCCCCTTCCAGCTGCCATGTGACTTTTGGAAAGCGACTGGATGATTCACAGCGAGTCAGAGGAGAGAACACAACTGAGCTTTTTTTTTTTTTTTTTTTTCGATTCAAAATATTGCTCAATGCTCCCAAGGTCTTTTCCATCCTGCTTCCAGATCCTTGGCTTGAGCCGGAGCTCGGCTAATTATCACCAGGTTTCAAATGGAAAGAACTCATCAGATGTGTTCAGGGTTCATACTTCTGAAGACGTAAGGCAATGTGGAAAATATCTCCCCAATCTGCTGGTTCATCGTGCAAACAGGGAGAAGGGTAGAAATATCGGATGGAGCACGATCAGCTCCTTTAAGGAGTTATTTACTCTGTTAATGACACTGAAGAGTGATGAAGTGTGATTTAATCAACCTGCAAGACTGCACACGGTGACGGAAACACAGCGTCAGCGTCTCTGTTGTCCAGAGATGTTTGTGGTTAACTAGAAGCATGCATTAGCTTAGCTGATGGTGGTGCAGCTAATTAGCTAATTAGCTGAAAGACTATAAGGTAATGAATAAACAATGACCTCAACAGTTTTCCCTTTCTAAGTAAAACTCCTACCAAACTGCTGTCCCTGACAACAACAATGTCCCTAATGCCACAGCTTTAGCTTTGTTGGCAAGGCAGCTATCTAGTTTGTTAGCATAGTCAGTAACGTAGCAGATCAGACTACCCATTTCTCCGACCATACATTTCTTTATTTTTGCGTCCATTAGTCCGACCTCCCGTTTCTCCGACTTATGTAGCCCTAACACTTAACCTTACCCTAAACCTAACCTTAACACTGTAGAATGGGTAGTCGGAGAAATGAGCCGTCGGACTTTTGGGCAGTCGGACTGATGTGTGCTCCCCCCTGCAGCCTGACTCAATAGAAAATGTCTCCATCTTTTACTTCCCATGATTATTGTACACACTTGTTAGCCACAGAGTTACATTTGTGGCATGGCAGCTGAGTGCTGATGAAAGAGCATTTCGGCTCATCCTGAATAGCCTATGATTCATTATTAGCAAGCATACCCAACTGCAGGACTCATAGTTTGGTATGAACCCTAAAACTATGTTGTATTTGCAGAAGTTGCAAGATTTTTAAAACATTATTTTAGAAAGATATCTAGTTAAAATACTTCTATTAATAATGCCCCTGTTTTTTATCTTCACATTCTCCTTGTAGCTATACATTACTGTTTTGTATTGTGCTGATGGACTCTATTTATTCTATTGTCCATTGATCTATGTATTTCCTTGTGCTGAATCATCTAGTATAATGTCAGTGTATTTGCTTGTGCTGTATGATCTATTGGCACACATGATCCTTGGAGGGTTATTTAAACTGCCTCCACTTCTCACACCGTAACATAACCTGACGAAGGTCCAAGGGACCGAAACATTGTGCTTTCATTAAAACTACAAAGCAAGTTAAGACAGTGTGCACCTTCCTTTGATTTACACTACAGTAGATGTGTTGGAAATTTATCTGAACTTTTATATCAGAGGTTCTGCCCTGATGTATATAAAAGCCAATGTTTACTTCCATATATCAGTAGCATCGGCTCCAAAGATCCAGTATTGGCCGGACTCTCGTTTGTTGTTGCGTTCAGCCTGTTTCTTACCGCTGCATTGATGTTGAATGTTGAGAAGTTGCAGGAAACTTCAAAGCTCATGTGGTCATTGGAATTCTTTCAGGCATCTGAAACACAAACACACACACACTAACCCCTGAGAGCGGAGGACACCGAGTGCTAAATCGCTCCAATTACTTCTGTTTACAGCACAAGAGAAGAACCATCCTGACTAACGGCACCAACCAAACACCCCATAACCTTCACCTGAAGCTTAATTGCTTTCCCTATCGCTGTCTACGCCGCTCACATCCACTTACTGTAATTTAGAACATACACTCATCATGTACCGACAATAGCAATCAGATGGATGTGGGGTTTTTTTTTCCAGGAATTCCTCATTAAGCTCCATCATGTCTCAAAGTGCAGAGTGAAGTGTTTTTATGTTTATCGGAGCAGGTAGCTGTGCATGGAATTACAACAGCATAGCCGAGTGTGAAATCAGCTCTTAAGCATCTTAAGTATTCATTTGCCGTAATCACGAGACGTTGGAAAAACAAGCTATTCATTTAAAAACCGCTCAGTGAAGCAGCTACAATTACTTCACTGGCTGTTTTTTTTTTTTTTTTGCACCCTTGTGCAGAATCGAAACAAGATAAACCAGGATAGATGGAGTGATGAACATGTGATGTAAACGATCCAGCAGACCAGGAGCAGAATGATGCAACTGCTGCTCAGGGTCATGATCAAAGGCTGCGTCCACACTGCTACGGTTACGGTGTTTTACAGACACAAAGGCTTTGGAAATCTTTGGAAATGATGGCTTTCGACGTCCATGGTCGCTCCCCTCATTGGGTCTTATCTGTATCACCCACAAGTGGCTAAAGCAACGTGAATAATACATTACAAGTGTTGCTGACCTTGTCGTCATTCGCTGCAGCGTTTGTTAAGTTAAATTCTGCATTTTAATGCTCAAAATATTCCTCGTTTGTTGTATTTCATGAGACTAATCAACTGCACAGAGGACATTTTGCTTCCTACACTAGCCAGCCTTGTGTAGGTAATGGCTCAGGTGTTAGTTAGGATGATTTTGAAATAAAAACGTACTGCTGTGGACATAGTTGGAGTGTTGCACAGCTCATCCTGGTCCATTGATAAAAAAATGGGTTGCACGGATGATCTGAAAATTACTTCTTGGCTCATGATATGTTTTTTAATTCTTTAAACGGTAATTACAATAAATCCCTCATGGCATGGAAGTGGCGTTAGGCTCCTTGTGATACAATGAGCCATCTCACCAATTACAGAGCAGTTAGCAGCACCACAGAGGCAGCTAGGGGAGGCGTGCCTTGCTCAAAGGCAATTAAAACACCAGAGAACCTTTAAAGAAAGAGAGAAGCGACATTGTGCCACTTGGTGTCGGGAATGAAACTGCTGACGCTCACAAGTTCCCTCGACCGCTTGGCTGGCGTTACCGTGCAGCCGCGCTCTATCTTGTGACCTGTCACAACACTTATTATCACAGAGTACCATCTCTTATAACCGCCAGCCAGTGACAAAATGTTCCAATTCTCTCCGTCTCAAGCTGTTGGCACGACAAGAGGACGGACGGCGCCTCAGCCTCTCCGTCGGCTTCACCTGGAAACAGATGGTCAAAGAAGAGCCTTCATCTTTCACCGACGAGTCGACGCAGACCTATGGAGGCTTTCTGTGGAGCCTTTTCTCCGCTAGAAATCAAAGGAATCCCGAGGCCGGTGAAGGTGAAAGGACTTTGCTGATCCTCTCACAGCAAGTCTACAGTATTTGCATTCGAAGTGAAGGGGAGAAAGAAAGAAAGAAAGAAAGAAAGAAAGAAAGAAAGAAAGAAAGAAAGAAAGAAAGAAAGACGGAAAAAAGAAAAGGACCAGACGGCGTTATGTTCAAACACCACACAAAGGCATTAAGAAGGAGCCGCCACCTCGCACCAACCTTTTCATGGTGCCGAGGTTTGCTGAGCACACACACACACACACACACGCGCTCCTTGCTTTGCTGCTTTGCATTGCAAACATTCACCGAGCGGCTGAAGTCATTCGCTTCATGCCCTCTGCCCAGACTAACCACAATTCAACAGGAACGTAACTACAATATATGAAGTAATTACCTGACCCAACCTCAACATCAATTTCCTAACAGCTGCAAAACGGCCAGTGAAAAATGTTCTGCATGCTGCATCCAACCTGCCTCCAGACTGGGCTGCAATGTGTCGCTTTAATGGGACACTAAGATGTTTTTTCTTTCTCCTCCTAATCAGCTCTAAACAGCACAGAGAGTCGTCTCCGCTTCAGCAGCTTTTGTGAGTTGTCTGCTATAATAACGATTAGCTTAATAACTACAAAGGTGAGCCGCCTGGCAGCAGTGAAAACGTCTCAGTCCAGCTGCCGTTCGCACTCAGTCTGCAGTTTCTCCTGCTAGATCTCATCTTAAGGCAAATTCTAGGAGGATTAAATAATACAGACTTTTTTTTTTTCTTTTTTGGCTTTTTTTTGTTTTTTTGTCTCTTCCTCCCTTGAATGTTTCTCATTCCTGCCAGCTCACCAAATTCCTCCACCCTGAGCCAGCCCCCACTCTGCTTAACACATCTGTGTGACAAATATAAATCACAATTTTCCCTTAGGATCGCTTTCTCTTTCTTTCTTTTTTTCTTTCGGCTTATTTTTCCCCAAAGCTCCAGCGGCTCGTGAAGGTCATCGATACAGCCCTTGGACACGAGGCCTTTTCACTAGTTTCTCACTCTATTTTCACCACCATGTGAAAATAAAACCTAATATCCAAGTGCTGCACGGGGTGAATCCCTCACCTCGCCCGGGCACGAGGCCAGATAACAGCAGATCAGATCCCTGACGTTTGCTCTCAGTGCAACTCTAATTTACCCCAGGAACACACACTCCCATCTGTCATCATGAGCCTGTGATAACACGGCTAATAATGGTTGTAGCTTTAATAATTGGCCTTTTGGCATCTGTAAAATGAGGAAAAATAAATATATTGCAGTTATTTTTACAATCATTTAAAGGCACGAAATAAACAATGAAGTGTAGAGGGTTTCTCTTTTTATACTGTTGCTTTTTGCTGCTGCACAAATGTAAATTTCCCCACTGCGGGACAAATAAAGGAATCTTATATTATCTTATCTAACTGTGAAACGTCTCTTTCCATTAAAGATTTAATAAATGCACCACTGCCACATTCGTTATTGCCTTCTGTTTGCACATCTACAGTATATTTAGACTCCACGGCCCATCTTCTTCCTCCCAGATGCAACTTGTCAACAAATCGTTTCATGTTCGTTGTCGTGGTGGATCGTGGCGGTGTTAGAGCCAGTTCTGATTTGGCTCGTTTTGCTCGTCTCACCATCTGCCCTGGCAGAGAAAAACCTGAAAGTGCATTCACAGAGCAGATTTCAATGTGCGCCGCTCTTATCATGGGATAAATAGAAACTCTCACTCAAAATAAAACATTTTCAGCTCGAGTGAACACGCTCTTATATAAGCTGCTGGTGAGCGAAACACGTTATTTTCCCCTTCACTGCTGATTTTCCATTGATTCTGTGATCAACAGTCTGTTTTCTGTTGCATACTAATACAAAGTTAGTTGCCATCCACAGAACTATTTTGTATTAAAAGAGACTCCGAGGAGTTTGCTTTTGGTTATAAAAGAGTCTCATATTAATGTAGATAAATCTACGTTACCACTTGTTAATGGGTCCATTTTCAATAAATATATCGTTTTGTCTTTATAGTTATTTTGATATAATTATTTAGTGGTCGACTCGCCCATGCAGCATTTCCTAGTTTCGGATCCCCGGACGCTGCCCGGCGGGTCATGGGAATAACGCCACTGGATCGCTAGTTGCATCGTTTATGGTCGGAACTACGACAGTATCTGATCGTCTTCCAACCTCGGACTCTAATTTTTATTGTATGTATTGTTTCATTTTTTACATTTTGTATTCTTTGTACTCTTCTATACTTTGTCCATTGTTACTGCAGGAACTCAAAAAACTAAAAAAAAAATGCATGCTCTGGAAAAGACAGTGTGCAAACATATAATATTGTACCATTCCACCTCAAGAATGACAATAGGATCCTAATAATAGCAGCAGGCTTCTCCCCAGCTGGATGAGCACTTACACCTGAGCTTCCCTCCCTCACAGAAACTGATTGATCTGTTAACAATGACTTTTTCAAACACACTCAGGTGTATGTGTGTGTGTGTGTGTGTGTGGAAATGACTGAAGGTTCCCAGGAGACACATAGCTTCATACCTGGAGACCTGAATGCAAGAGTAATTTTTCCTCTCTGTCTTTACCTTGGTGTACGGAATCCAAACCTATTCATGTGTGTGTGCACTTTCAGAGAAGACTTCAAACCCATCGGTGAGGAGCAGTGACGACAACAACCGGCATCAATCACCGGCACAGTCGGTCCCGTTCACTTTGTCATTCCAGGCACGTTTTCCATTTCTTTGTACCGGAGTCATTTTCACTTTCACTTTGCTCTCGATGCACATCCCTCCTCTTTTATTTGTGCTGCAGCGTTCACACTGAGGGCTGAGGTGTTCACAGGATGAGAGGTTGTTGACCTCTGTCATGAGGAGCAAAGAGCCAAACAAACCCTCCAAAACCAAGGACCGCTGGGTAATTACTCAGACAAGACGAAGGGATGATGTCATCTCATTTTCTGATTGATGAATAAAAACACCAATTTAATTTAATTAAGGCGAGAAAACGACCTCAACACAACGAGGTCCAACATGATCACGGTTGTTGGCCTTGTTGTTATGGAGCCTAAGATTTTCAGTTCGGATCAAACTGTTTTAATTTTACTTACAAAATGTCTTGGCTGCAACATTAATCAATCAATAATCTAATCTCTGATGCTGTACTTAATTTGGTTTCATATGGTGTCATAAACAATAGGCTATTGACCTCACTATGATCTCTACAATGTTTCTTAAGATTTGTTTTATCTGTGGTTCCATGGTAACAAGTGCAAACAGGAACTCCTGATACCGGTCTGGCAAATTCTGCTGTAAATTCACCAAATGTCAAAGAAACAAAAAAAAACTGATGATCATCCAAACAGAAACGTGTCTCAAGTCAAACATATTTGCCATTTGGTTGCATTTGGCTTTTCTTGGTTCCTTTGGAGCAGTTCTCACCTGGGAACAATATAGAAACTGAATTTTATCGACTTTTTTATTGACTTATTCTTGAGTAAAGTAGCAGCATCACTCTTTCCAGTCTTAGGTACAACAAGAAAACCAAAACTATACAACAAATGTGTTCCTATGTTGCGCGGCGACTGCCTTTATAAAGCCAAAGGTTCACTGGGTTCAAAGCCAATTAAGGTACAAAGTTCACCCTTGAACTTGGAAACTGAAGTTGAGAAAACAATTCGACCCCGAGTCCGGTTTAGTCGCCGTTCTGGAGCTTTCAGTCCGATTTCCATCTGGCTGTTTCTTCTAAGGTCAAGACTGAACTTTAAACCTTTAGGTGTTTTCTGGATATTTTCACAGCACATTGGACGAACTACAGTCTAGATGTGAAGAGGATAAAGAAAGGCCAGCGCCTTCTGACGGGCTGTGATGTCAACTGCTTTAAAAAAAAAAATCACAAAATGTCAAAGTGAGTGGGTTTGATGGAGAATTTCTTCACTTTGAAACAATCACAACATTTTTTGAGGCCTTTTCAGATAAAAATCTGTTCCATGAATCACAGTGTTGATCCAGCGGAGCTCTGTAAAGAAACACTGTTCTGGATGATTATTAGCACCTTTCCATGTGTAATCCCCCGGCTTTTGTTTGCTTTCTTTGGCATCTCATATCACAGAAATTTGTTTTATAGGAAAACAGAAAATGCTCACGGCTGTTTGACTTGCAGGAGTGTCAGCAGAATCCCACTCCCGCTAAGTGAATTGTTAAAACTGAGAAATTAAGTGAAGGGGTTGAAAGTTATTTATTCAGATCTTTGTTCCATAAACACCCGGATAATCTTTTGTTATAGGTGAGGCCACAGCCGGCACAATTCCCACAGTCACAATGACCTTAACAAAAGGAGAGGCTATGTGGAATCGAGACCTGCACTGAGTCCAGAACCTCTTCCCCATCCAACACCACTGGGATGAAGTAGGACATTGATGGACCTTTGCATTAAAACAATGCATTACACCTGTTGAGACAGTGACAGGTCTGTACATCAGCTGTTCAGCTGCAGTAGAGGAAACGCCGCACTGCGACCAGCGCTCTTTTTTTTTTTAAAGCTCCGGTAGCGACCGGCTAAAATACGGAAGAATACTGTAAACTGGCGCCGATCCGGTGTACTGTATTTATCAAAGCTTGGTCGCCGTGCTGAGGCACCGGGTCGCTTTTCACGTGCTCATGGCTGAGCTCTTTTAAGAACTTAAAACTTTATCTATTTTCTTTTATTTTACTTTTATTTGCTCTTGCTTTTAACTCGGTTTTTAGTGTTTTGTTTGTTTTTATTCTGTTTTGTATGAAATGCGCTATATAAATAAAGATGCCTTGCCTTGCCTTGCCTTTGAGCTGTGTTCATGAAGTTATAGGTTACTGTTCGGACACCAGTGATCGCTGTCGATGGCTTTTTGACTCGTGACTCACTGGTCGGCGGCGTTTTAGCGATGGTACAGGCTGAGGCCAGAATACAGTTAGGTAACAGGTAACAGGTAACAGTGTTGTTGTCTCTTTTCACCTCCTCTCTCCCTTGTGTGATCAGTGCGCTGCGCACACATTTAAACAGAGATCCTGCTACTTTATGTCGGCTCTGCTTATTTACATTTCACAGAAAAACAGCCATTGAAAAGGATCGACTGACTGCAATTAATTTAATTTAATGGATTAAATTCTTACCGGTTTCTCGTCTCATCAAGACATGTGAAACTGCACTAAAGAGTCTCTCACTGTCCACGCTTGTAAGGGTGCGCATAGAAACTTGTTTGGCTTTTATTTTGAAGAAAAAAGAAATTAAATGGATCGGCCTTGAAATTAATTATGATCGGCCGATTCTAATCCACTATAAAAGCCCTAGATCGGGCCGATCCGATCCGACTGTACCATGTTTGAAACATTAAATAAAGTTCAGTAAATGCTGAAGCTGTCTGTCTCGTTACATTTTTCCTCATTGAAAAACTATACAAATGGCATTTAGATGATGTTCTGCATAAAAAAATGAAGTGAAATAATAAAAAATTGGTGATAATAGTCAACCGCTTATACAGTAGTGTAGTGCTCACATTGACTCTGGACCCACGTGATCACTGTAAGCGGTTTCCACTGTACTGGCATCATCATGCTGCAGTCGTTGATATCCGTGCGGTTCACAGCAAACAGGAGACTTTGACCTTGACCTTTGTCTTTAGAGCCGTGCCCTCGCTGCAGGAAAAACCCACGAAACATAAAAGTAACCCTGTTAAATCTGCACCGAGCGCTGGCTGAAGGACAAACTCTGGTAACAAATGACTCGTTGCTGATGAGCCATGAACCCACGAGCTCCGCAGCCGACTTGAAGTAGTAACGTTCGGCAAATTGATGCCGTCAAACAATGATTGGTACGCTGCTGATGGATCGGTAGAAAGGGAGAGAGGGCCTCGACAACAACAAAAACAACAGCTCCTTTCTTTCAGTCGTCTTATATGACTCATACCCAGTGTCTCCTCAACTGACATCCCTACTCTTGACCTTGGTTGCTATGGTTACAACAATAAAGGTGCGGACAGTACCGAGAATGCCGTACCTACCTGACATACACTTCAGCTGTGTTCGAAATCGCCCCCTATCACGGATGTCATGCACTATATAGGCTAGTGTGTTCGCCATTTTGTAGTGTTGTTCGAATTCTCCGTGATTAATTTCATCCACTGTGTAGTGGACGACAAAACACCCACAATGCACCGCAAAATTGAGTGAACAAGCGATGTACACTACTTTCTACTCCCACAATATCCCACAATGCAATGCGGTCGTGTTTTGCCAGAGAAGAAGAGCAAGCTAATTAGCATGTTAGCTACGATTTCTTTAGGTTATTTACCAATAAACTCCTCAGACATATTTGCCTTCGCTCTGTTTGCCTTCGCTCTGTTTGCCTCGCCCGAGGAGCAGGAGTTGGGCAGCAGCATCCGAAACAATAACAGGCAGCATTAAATCAATCTAATAAAGAAACTGTAGAAGAATATGTAGTAAATACGAGCTTACGAGCTAAGCTAATAGCCACAGTTCACACGCAAGCAGTTAAGGCTCACGGTCGGGACACACAACAGTAGTTGACCAAACCAAACTTCCGATATTTCCGATCATAGCGGAAATAATGAAAGTAATGGCAAACAAACACTGCATATCTCCAAAATCAGGCAGGTTTCCAGGATGCCAAGTAGCCTACTCATTTTAATGTAACAATTGCCGATGAGAACCGGTGTCAAACAGGAAAAAAGGAAGAAAAAAAAAACAATTGATCACGGACTTCATGATCGATTACCATGGCAACGAACGAAGCTTCGAAGCTTCGATTTTTTTGGGTCAGCCCTAATAATAACCTGCTGCACCAGTGAACCTATGGGCTCGTCTTTTACATGAGGACAGTCTTGTTAGATAAGATTTAGATCCAGAAAGCTCTACATCCTGAAAAAATAGGTTTTGATTCTGGTTTGTATTTTTTCTTATATATAAACTTAAAGCAGAAGTAAGCGATCCGGTCGTTTTGTCTAACTTCCTGTCAGCCGATGGAGTTAGCAGTCCCCGCCCTCGTCCCTACATCACCACATTCACGTGCATCCCTTGGCTGCACACACAGAGAGGACCGCCCCTTCATGCCGTTCTCTCTCCTCATTGGATAAAGGTTGTAGGATACAAGGAAAGTTTTCTCCTCGGCTTACAGCAGAGCAGAGTGACTGACAGACCCGTGTTTCAGACCAAACACTCTAGATCAGGGGTTTTCAAAGTGTGGGATAGTGAGCCTCCCCTAAGAGAACTCAAAAGCATACCGCCCCCCCTTCACCCCCCCTAATTATTATTGCTACTATTACTGTTATTATTGTTGCTTTGTATGTTCCACACAGGCTTAAAAAAGGTTTTAAACAATAAATGTTATACACATCTTTATTTTTATAAACATCTTAAACATGTTTGTATGTTCTTAAACATATTTTTAAAACATTTTAATCATCTTTATCTGTGTATGTGCTTAAATATCTTTTTTAAACACATTTTAACATCTGTATGTTTTCAACATCTTTTTTAAACACATTTTAACATCTGTATGTTTTCAACATCTTTTTTTAACACATTTTAACATCTGTATGTTTTCAACATCTTTTTTAAACACATTTTAACATCTGTATGTTTTCAACATCTTTTTTAAACACATTTTAGCATCTGTGTGTTTTCAACATCTTTTTTAAACACATTTTAGCATCTGTATGTTTTCAACATCTTTTTCAAACACATTTTAACATCTGTAGCCTATGTTTTTCACATTTGTTTTCACATTTTAACAGTAGCCTGTTTTTTTAAATATATTTTTGAATACATTAATTTTAAGGCCTCTTTTTGCAATTCCTCAAATCAAATAAACAGATCAACGTCAGTGATTTTTATCATCACTGCGCGCATGTACAGCGCTGCTTTTCATATCGGTCTCAACATCATGCGTAAATCTTTTCCATGACGGCAATAAACCAATCATGCCACCTTATTTTGCTCACCTCTATTTTAGTGGGAACAATGAGTCTGTGTCTTTGATGCGCACAGGCGGTTGATGCGGGGATGCACTGTGGAAAGGAATAAACGCAGATCATCCTCTACCCGCAGCCGTGACCGGTACTTGCTTTTAATCATTGTCAATGCGGAAAACCCACACTCACACAAGTAGGTAGACGTGAAGGGGATGAACACCTTTACAGCCTTTTTGGTGAGGTGGGGGAACTCGGTCTCCACAGACAGCCAGAAGTGTGCAAGTGACACCTCACTCATCCTTTGTTTCAAGTCCATATTAGAGTTCAGCTCGACAAGGGCCTCCTCCTCTCACAGATTTCTCACCCACTGATTTGCCACGGTCTCCTCCCCAAAATAGTCTCCAAACTGCTCACGTAACCCCTTCAAATGTGCAATGACCACTTGTTGCACACAGTCCAGTTGCAGTCCTGTCTTCTCCACAACATCCTCCAAGGTTGGGAACATTTCCACCGAGCCCCGTTCAACACGAGCACACCACAGATCCAACTTTTTCCTGAATGCAGAGACTTGATCGTGCGCCAAAAAGACGTTGCACTCTTTGCCTTGCAGAGAGGTGTTCAGTGTGTTTATCCGGTCAAAAATATCAGACAGATAGGCCAGCATTGCAACCCACTTTGCGTCCTCCATATGCTTCACCAGTGGGGAGTTGATTTCGGCCAGGAACATGAGGACTTCCTCGCGCAGATCACACAAGCGGGTGAGGACCTTGCCCCGCGACAGCCACCGGACCTCGGAGTGCAGGAGCAGCTGATGGAAGTGAGCGCCCATCTCATTGCAGAGGATGGAGAAGAGACGGGCGTTCATGGCGCGTGATTTAATTAGGTTGACAATTTTTACTGCCTCATCCAGGACCGCGCGCAGCTCTTTGGGCATCCTCTTGGTGGCCAAAGCCTGGCGATGGATGATACAGTGTGACCAAACAGCGGCGGGCGCAACCTCTTGCACCTGTTTCACCAGACCGCTGTGGCGGCCTGTCATTGCCCTGGCACCGTCAGTGCATATACCACAACAGCGGCTCCAGTCAATATGATTTTCCTGAATGAAGTCATTCAAAGCCTTGAAGATTTCTGCGGCTGTAGTGCGAGCCGGCAGAGGGTGGCAAAATAGAAATTCCTCCTGGACACCGAGCTCTTTAATAAAGCGTACATACACCATTAGCTGTGCACAGTTAGCAACATCAGTGGACTCGTCCAGCTGAATGGAGAAGAAAGGGCTCTCACGGATAGCGTCCAGCACCTGTTCTTTGACATCAGCTGCCATGTCAGAGATGCGGCGCTGGATGGTGTTGTCAGAAATCGGGACGGCATCCAGCTTGGCAGCAGCAGCTTCGCCCAATAGTACCGAACACATATCTTTGGCAGCAGGGAGGAGCAACGTCTCACCAATGTTGTGGGGCTTCCCCGCCTTCGCAATACGTAACGCTACGCGATATGATGCTTCGGTTGCCCTGGTGTTCACGGTGCCAAACGCCTCGATGACTTTCTTCTGTGATCGCAATTCCTTAAGTTTCAGGTCAAAAAACTCCCTCGGCTTGGTCATTAAACTGTGGTGCTTGGTTTCAATGTGACGCCGGAGTTTACATGGTCGCATACTGTCGTTAGCTAGCACCTCTTTACAGATAACGCACTGTGGCAGCTGAGCATCGTCAGGACCAATATATGAAAAACCAAACTTTAAATAATCAGGGTCATACTTCCTCCGTTTTCTGCTCGCCCCAGACTCTGTGCCCTCTCTCACTTTCACTTGAGATATTAAAAATCGATCCATTTTGCCACTCTCCAGATGTTTACAGTTTTTTTTTTCTTCTTTTTTTTTCTCTCGCCGCGCCTCCCCTGAAACCCTCTGGCGCCCCCCAGGGGAGGCGCGCCTCACACTTTGAAAACCGCTGCTCTAGATAAGTGATTGCCGTCGGAAGATATAACTATTTAAGACTTATATTAACACAAAAATTCCGCTTACTTCTGCTTTAAGGAAAATAAATGTGAAGTCAGTCACATCTTTGAGCAGCAACAGATATCTGAACATCTACAGGAGGTTTCCTTTTCAGCTGTGGGACGTTGTTACTGTATCATGCTGGTAAACAGTAATGA
The DNA here is from genome assembly GCF_905171665.1 of Trachurus trachurus. NCBI lineage: Eukaryota > Metazoa > Chordata > Actinopteri > Carangiformes > Carangidae > Trachurus > Trachurus trachurus. Next base: position 8,624,618 of record NC_139895.1, on the reverse strand, counting down.
TGCTGAGTTGTGTGTTATGCCAACACATTTGGGCCGTGCTGGTTCACCTTCTCTACTGATCTGTGTTGCCACGCACACTGTTGCAACAGTTTGGGGGGGAGGCCCTTTCCTGTTCCAGCGTGATAATGGCCGGGCTGTGCTTTTTCACACAGTGCTGTTGTGTGTGTCCAAACACGGCCTTATCGGCAAACATCAGAATTGCACCTCACTGACGTTCAAGTGGCTGAGTGGGAGCGAAGGCGGAAAGTCTGAAGCCAGAAGAGCGGAGGCTGTTGTAGCCTATAGCAGCAGAGAAGCCATGAGATGTCCAACACTTCAAGTTTGGAGATTTATCCTAAACCTGGTGGTGGATAATATCTGTGACAAAATATTCCACTTTTTCACTATCTAGTTTGTTTGCCCGCTCCCTTCAGGAGAGGAAGACTTGACATCACTCTGAACAGCTGTGGTGAAGTGGCAGCGACTCTGGCTGAGAGACTATAAGGCTGCATTCACTGACTTCAGCTCAGCATGAAATAAACACAGCCCTTTCATTCATCTAAGAGGAGCTGCTAACACCGGGTCATCCAGCAAAACAAGTCCACACTCAACTTTTACTGCAGCAGCACGACACTGCAAAAATAACACCCAGAAGCACATTTATGGTTGATTTTTTTTATTTTTTTTGACGTTCATCTCGTGATCAGCGCGACGAGACGACGGGGTAAAATAGCTGCCTGCCGCTGTGAGTTATTAAATCTAGTCTGTGAGGAATACAAACTGTTGTGCAGCCGTTTGACAGCTGATTATTGACAGCTTATTATGTAAATACACTAGACACTGTTAGCTTCATAACCCGCCCCCCCCCCCTCTGTGCCGTCTAATGCAGAGCTGTTTAATACCATCGGATGTCTGTCAAAGTCTATATCGGAGGACGACTGGGACTAAGAGGCTTAAAGACACTGAAGATATGCAGACATTGAGTGGCAGGAATTGCAATCTCACAACATGCACAACCACCTTACTGCATCATGAGTTAGAAAACATGGGAATATGGTTAAAAAATACCTCCTATTTCCCACTGACTTTAACAGATTATATCATCCGAGAAACCCCAAAATGTTAAGTCAAATAAAGAAAAAACTACTGTCTCTCTCGACTGTGTAAAACTTTCTTGCTGCCAGGGAACGGGTTCGTCAGCATCTTTGTTTTCACACACGACAGCTGCTCGCAACCCGACTCTCAGGTTGCGACAGGAAGTAAGAGGTGCTGAAACAAACACGGCACCTTGAGCGAGCGCACACACAGCTGAGATCAGGAGGACTGTGAGCAGCAGCAGCAGCAGCAGCAGCAGCAGCAGAAACGCTCTTTAAGCCTCCCCTCTCCCTTCTATGTTCCTGTGGATGTTGACTCATCCAACGCAGTCTGAGGGAAAACGACTCAAACTATTCACCAATGTTAAAATATCATAAACACAGACAGTGCTCCCTTGTCTACTGTACGATCAATACTAAAGGTCACGGCTACAGAACCGTCAATTCAACTGATTCAGACGTGAAGGTCACGGAAAAACACTCATTACTGAACTTGCACATGATCGTCATTTTGCCCATCCCATTGTATATCAACAAAGCTTAATAAGATATTAGACCTCTCAACATGAGTTATTACTATTCATCAGCTCCACAATTTACTACAGAATATGATAAATGTCCTTTTTCAAACAGGATTTTGTCATTCGTCCCTTAAGAAACTGAACATTGCGATCCTTAGGATGATTTATTTCAGGCCTGCTGTGTGTGTGATAAATAAAAAATGGACATCAAAGGTGCCATATAGTTTACACCTCCAGAAGAGAGGATGCTCTGACTCTCTCCTCTGACTGTCTACTGTATGATCAATATTAAAGGTTACGTCTATAGAAGTGGCTCAGAGCCTTTAATGATCCTGCAGTGTTGCTCTGACTGGGCTGAGAGCGGTGACTCTCTGTTGTGATGACACAAAGTTACACAACTGACAGCTTGTTTAATAAGCTGTAAAAAGATATATTAGTCGTTTCAAGAACCAAAAAAACATCTCAGTGTAGTTTTCTATCTCCTCTCTCAGCTTCTCTCTAAAGCTCTAGTAACAACAGGTCGGTATCAGCCAATCAGAAGAGAGGAGGAGGCTCTGAGTCTCTCATCTGATTGGCTGTCTATTTAATGAGTGATCCAAAAAAAAAATAGAGCAGATTTCTGAATAAAACACTCGGAGAAACCAAATCCTGCAACTTTTAGGTGTTGGACGTTAGGTTCAGGTGGGCGGGGCTTTGGGTGACTGCTTTGTTGTGACATCACAAAGTGACAGGAAGTCGTGACGGCTGGTTTTAAGGCTCAGTTTCTGAATACAGGCTGTGTGCATTTCTCTGTGGACTGAGGCTTTGATACTTTCACAGTATTAATATAGAACCTAGAGCTGCTTTATAATCACACTACACATGGACATCTACCTTTATACTGTATGGAGCTTTAATACAAACATCTACCTTTATACTGTATGGAGCTTTAACACAAACATCTACCTTTATACTGTATGGAGCTTTAATACAAACATCTACCTTTATACTGTATGGAGCTTTAACACAAACATCTACCTTTATACTAAATGGTATCTTTAATATTGTACCATAGCAGTGAACTTCATGACTGCACCAACACCTGATATAGTACTGTAGCTGCTGAGGACAAGTGATTGGCTATTTTGCCCCCACTGAGCAGCAGGACAAGGCATCACAGCTCTGCCTGTTAGGCGAGTGGAGGAATTACTCACCCTCCACCATCACCCAGAGTGAGGCTGGAGGGAGAGAAAAAAAAAAACAAACAACAACAAAAAAATCAATCTCACAATCTTCCAGTCTCGCAACAGGTTGGGCTCCAAAGTACGAAATCCAATCAACGGCAAAATCAAAAAGAATCCAACTGTGATGATGCTGAGCTGTACAGTGAAAATGATCTCTACCTTGCACCGGCCAAGATCGATGTTGTCATGTTATTTTAGTTGTTTGCTGCACTGCTTAGTGTACAATCTCACTTCTATTGGTCAAGTTTCTTTCAGGACACTCTTGAAATTTGTAAAATCTCCTCCGACTTCCCATTAAAGGAGAATTCCGGTCATTTTCTAAGTAACGCTCTACAGCTCTAGGTCCACGAGTGCGACCATAGGGAAAAGACCCGAGAAAAATATGTGCAGCCCGGACCTAGCTCTCCTCCTGCTACAAGCTGCGCTACACTGCAGTTAAACAGCAAAGTAATGGGGGTAGAACTTTAAAATCGTGACTTTGGCCTCTATATAATGCTCAAAATATCACTACACATGGTGTGCAACATCCAGCAGTGCCTTACCACACAACACTGAGTGTGCATAAACTCTGTTAATATGAGAGAGCAGTGTTAACGTGTGTTTTTATCATGTAGCTCTGTTCATGTTAGCTCCCTTGGTAGACCTTACTAGTCGACTTTTGAGCGCAACGGTGCAGAAAGTGGAAGAAGGAGAATATGTCTGGATCCGATGTTGAAGAGATGGAGGAACATTTTTAATTTGATGGTCGTGTGTGTTTATTCGAACGAGAATATACAGATGAGGAGCAGTCTTCATTGATATTGAAACACTCCACAGCTCAACAGTCGACTAGTAAGTCCTACCAAAAGGAGCTAGCATGAACAGAGCTACGTGACAAAAACACACATGTTAACACTGCTCTCTCATATTAACAGAGTTTATGCACAGTCAGTGTTGTGTGGTAAGGCACTGCTGGATGTTGCAAAGCATGTGTAGTGATATTTTGAGCATTATATAGAGGCCAAAGTCATAGTTTTAAAGTTCTTCCCCCATTAGTTAGCTGTTTAACTGCAATGTAGCGCAGCTAGCAGGAGGAGAGCTAGGTTCTGGCTGCACATATTTTTCTCGGGTCTTTTCCTATGGTCGCACTCATGGACCGAGCGTTCACTTAGCAAAAAAAATATACTTGAAGTTCATTTTATTAAGTAGCCTATGCTTGAGTATAAGTATAAGTATAGCAAAACTATGGACCAGGAATACTAGAAAGTATACTAATTTATTACTTCTTCGGACTAAATTGGAACATTTTAAGTTTATAAAAGTATACTTATTGGTCATTTTAAGTTTACAAAAGTACACTTCCAAGCATACTGCCTCAGTTTTAGTATAAAATGAATAGGCCCTATTGTAGTACACTTTAATAAACTACTTTTTGCTAAGGGTTACTTAGGAAATTACCGGAATACTCCTTTAAATAACAGTTGCAGCATACGTCTGTCTCTGTTAATGGTAAGATAACGTAAGCAGCACATTACAAATGAGCTAACTGTGTAGCAGCTGCAAACACAAAGCGGAGGTGTTGACTAGAGAGGATGTTGACGTTCCCCTGGCGATGCGATGCGATGCGATGCGATGCGAGGTGCTGTAAGTTGCTGTTTCTCCTGTTTCTCTTTAACCGTCACCCTCAGTAGGCTACACGAAAAAGGGCGATTACAACAACAGCACAGAACGACACACACCGAGCAGTCGTGTTGTGTGACGGACGGTTGATTTCAAAGCCGACGACAGAAGAGCAGATGGATCAGTGGGGGAGTCCAGCTTCCTCTGAGCTCAGTGAAGAGATATAATGAAAGGAAATGAGAGGACAAAACATACATAGTGTAATGTTGTGTGTGTCTTTGTATGTTGTCATGTTTCTTCCTGTCCCTTCTCGGGGGCTGAAGAAGAGACCATATGTTCACATTTCAGCACAGACTAAACGGCTCGTCTGCCACCCGTCGCTATGTCGAGGATGCAGCTCCTCTCTTATTCTGATTGTGGCCGATAAAGAAAATGTTTTCACTCGCGTGCAGACTCACAGGAGCTGACGCCGAACGAACGGCCTCCTTTAATGACTGCAATCAGCACAGCTTCACGCTAAATCTAAATGTTTTCCCTTCCTCCATTAATAATTCACATACAGGAGCATTACACATTACACATTAAACACCACACACTTCCTGAAGCCCCCGGTGGGATGATCACAAACGGTCGACACCGAGGCCCCTAACGAGCGTGATATTTAAAAGGCTTTTAACTGAGGCGAGTCGAGTGGCCACGTGAAATATTTATCAAGCAAATAAATATGCATGGAACCGCACAGTGATCAATATTACTTCGTGGAACCCCAGGAAGAGTTATTGTTAAAAGACAGATAAGTTTGAAATTAGTAAAATGTTAAATAGGTTTGAATATTTAATCATTACGACTGAATTTTACATCTATATTTTACGTATTATCTAGTGTATTAGCTCTGTTTTTATGTCCAACGTAATTGTATATATTTTTTTATAACTCAATGAATCATGTCCAATCCTCCTGCAATCAGTAAATCTACTTATTTTGTTATCTATACTGTAGATCCTCTGTTTTATGGACTTTTTATGTCAATTGTCGGTGTATTTACAGTGAGTATTCATGTACTCAGTGTCCATTAATATGCACTGTCCTGTCTAAATAAACAAAATTTATTTTAAAAAGTGTGTAAATTACAGCCATGACATCTGCAAACTCTTAAAAGCCACATATTAAACAAGCTAATGTTAAAATCAAACAATATTGGATGGGAATGGTGCCAGTGTTGCATCATAGAAGTGTCATTAAGACTTGACCTGAAGGTAAGAGAAGTGTTGAAATCTAAGTGTGCAAAAATTAACCAAACTACAGCAGGAAGTTTCCTCAAAGTGGATGAGGAGAAACATCCAGAGTCGACTCTGCTGCTGAAGCCTGAAGTTGTCTGACATGTACAGGAAGTGTTGAGGGTAATGAGCATGTTATGAGAGCTGGTATCAGCAGGAGTTTGGTCAAATGGTCTCAGGAGCCCAGAGGGGAAACATGTGTCAATCAGTCTGTTGATTAGTCAGTCACTATAGCTGAACCAAAGAGTCTCAGTGCTGCGTTTTAACAGTCATGAAATTAAAGGATGTGGCTGAAATGAAAGTGAAGTGAGTCAGAAACCTCAGCCTCTCTGAGCTCTGAGTCAGGTCATTAACTCTGAAACATGTCCGACTTTATTTTTACTTTCATAGTGACTAAGACTTCCTGAGATGTCCACCACGAACACACTGAGTCTGTCCATGGGTTCTGGAGGAAGTATCGGCTGGTTTCTTACAAAGAGGCAGGGCTAATAAAACAGTCCTAAAGGTGTAGCCCGCAGAAAACTCAGTGGCTCTGTGAGAACTGTAACTGCACAACACTGTCAACATTTGTTTTATCTAATAAGATGAAGTTCTGTCAGTCTGTTCATCTCACTGTTATTTAGCTTTCATCTTGCAAAACTGGGATTGTCAAGCAGTATCCTCAAACTGAAATCTTAAAGGGATAGTTCAACATTTTGGCAAATTGGCCCATTGCCATAATCCCTATAGTTTTAGCAGTAGGTTTGTTACCTTTAATTGTCGGTGCAAGATATTTTTTAGAACGGCGGAGCAGAGCCGCGAGCTGCTCAGAGCTACGCTACAGAGGGGATTTCTTGGTTTCCCTCATCAAACTCATCAAATACACAATCCAACAACTCCAAAACGCTCTGGTGGACAAATTTTGAAATCCCATTTGCCTCCGTAGCGTAGCTCCGAGCAGCTAACCCTTAAAATAGCTTGCATCGACACTTAAAGGTAACGAACCTACTGCTATGACTATAGGGATTATGGCAATGGGCCAATTTGCCAAAATGTTGAACTAACCTTTTAAAACATAATAAAAGATCAACACATGGCATCTTATCTGTGTATCAATACAATACTGTCTGGTCTCCTTCTTCAAACGCCTCCACGAGTTTTTCTCCACGATGTTTATTAATCCTTTATCAATATTTACAACTGCAGGTGGTTTCAGGGGTTAATAATTATCATAATGAAGTGGGGAAAATGTCCATGATGGAATAAGTATGAAATTCCAATAATATTCTGATTTGTAATAATGTCTGCGATTAATCCACATGATTGAGTTTATATAAATTATTTTCTGATGGTTGATCATTGGCCTCGAGGAGCAGATGTCTTCTTCATACATGCGGGCACTGACAGCTGCTGCTTAAGGTGACTGGAGACATTTAATGGCCAAAAACGATCTCCTCCTCCTCCTCCTCCTCCTCCTCCTCCTCCCTCTTCTCTATTCATGTATTCAGATGCTCATTCTACGTATTAAAATAAAACTAACATGAGATTCCAACTACTGCCAGAAAAACAAAAACAAAAACAAAAAGTGTCTTTTGGATGCTGGAAGCTGCCAGGAAAATAAATATTCATGCATTCATTTTCAAAACTAGTGGGAAAAAACATAGAAGCAGAAATGTAGTTTTGTAATTACACACTGAGCAGCTGATTGCCTCTTTCTATACGTTGACTTTCTTATAGTTTCCATAACATTAATCAGGCTCGGTAATGTGTTTTCTCCCACTCGCTGTGGTGAGTGTAGAATAGATAATACAAACTTGGTACTAAGTGTGCATTCATTACGGCAGCAGACATATGCACACGCCGCCTGCCTCCTATGGTGCGTTCACAATCAGCCGGTATTCGAGCTCTGTTTACACCTGAGCCGGACGCAGATGGAGCGCCGCGACGCGACGCAGCCGAGCACATTAAACCGCCGACCCTCGGAGGAAGGTGACTTAGTACTGCAGTAAAAACATTTTCTTTTACACTCTTTGACCTGTGAAATGCAGCTAAGTACATTCATACAGATATAAATGCATGAATCCATACTATATATTAGCAGTGAGCAGGGACAGCTTTTAGAATATAATAATAATAGTAGTAGTAAGCGATAAGAGAGGTAGCTGCTGCGGTCATTTTTTGAATGAATGACCCTCATTGCTTGTGTTTCATTGGCAGTAAATGGAGCTGCAGCTGTAGAGGACGGTGCAACTGCCTCTTCACATTAAAAGCCCAGGCAATTTTAATTAGGAGCACCACTCTAGCATCAGTCCAATCCCCAATATTTCAAATGTACCCTGAGGATTCACATTACGTAGATATCTGCAGAGAGCATTGGTCGATGCATTAAGAGCTCATCTGGCTCGAGCGACCACCCCATGATATGTTTTTTATTTCCTGTGAGAGATAAGAAATAAAGACTTGATTGTTGTTGTTGCTGTTGTGCTGATTGGGCCTAAATCAGCTACTGAAAAGGACACGAGGAGAGTTTGTGATGGCATTCAGGTGAGCCGATGATTGATTCATCGATCACAGAGGCCCTGGATACAACACAACAACACTGTGAGATCAGACCGAAGCAGAGAACGAATCCCCCGGGAAGCTGCCTGTAGCGCTGAGTAAACACTAAAACACTGAACACTATAAACACACAGCGTGGGGTTTCTGCGGCCCTACGGTCCTACCTTGCAGCTGGTAGTCCACAGAGATGTCGGACGGTGCCTGCACCAGAGCCGATCTGCGGTAAACCACGTGCACCCTGCCCTGGTCCTCCAGCTCCTGGGTGCCTCGCTCCAGCGGCTCGATGAAGTACTCGTCCGAGTCGGTGCGGATCATCCCGGCCTGCAACACAAAACACAAGGTTAGTTAGTTAGTTAGTTAGGTTAATCCACCTGCAGAGGATTAACATTCAAACTCTGCGGGAAAACTCTTGATTCATATCTTGGTCACAAATCAAGTGAATTATATCATTAAAGGCATAGTTAAACATTTTTGGCAAATTGGCCCATTGCCATAATCCCTATAGTCATAGCAGTAGGTTTGTTACTTTTAATTGTTGGTGCAAGCAGACAGAATTGTTTTAGAGGCAAATTCATGCCTTCAGGGGCAGTTTTTCAGGAAGCTGTCTCTGAATTTACCTCTAAAACAACTCTGTCTGGTAACGTTCTGTTATTATCTCATAGCGTGGTGAATGTGCAGGTCACAACTTGTCCACCAGAGTGTTTTGGAGTTGTTGGATTGTGTATTTGATGAGGGAAACCAAGAAATCCAATTAGCCTCCGTAGCGTAGTACTGAGCAGCTCACGGCTCTGCTCCGCCGTTGTAAAAATAGCTTGCAACCACAATTAAAGGTCACGAACCTACTGCTATGACTATAGGGATAATGGCAATGGGCCAGTTTGCCAAAATGTTGAACTATCCCTTTAAGCTGGATGCGAAATTTATGCAGCAATGAAAGACTAATGAGACGTGACACGACTTCTGTTGAATTTAACCAGCACATAAACAAGTGAGTTCCCGGTAACAAAGAGATGCAGAAAAGAAAATACATGACAATATAAAAACGCAGATGTACTGTAATATTAAGTCGTCAATTCTTTATCTGTAATTGAGTCTTCTTCACACATGTTCTTATTCCTTTCCCGCAACTTTTGTTTGCAATTACCAGCTGGTCGTCCAGCGGCTGCACGCTGCGCTCTGAAAGCTGTGCATCATTAGTGAAACATTGGTACAAAATTGCCTTGTGATGGCTCCCTGCCGCTCTCAGATTTACTGCAATATGAGGCCAGTCATGCTCCCCATGCATTAGTATGAGGAGTGGGGGAGTGGGGGGGGGATACAAAGGTCCACTCTGTCCATGTGACACAATAATGTACAAACAAAGCAAACGTTACATCTTATCAAGACGCGTGACGGCGAGAAAAAAACACGACACGCCGTTGATGGAATTCCACTTTGCCCCGTTTTTTTCCACCTGCAGGAGTTTGAATCGCTCTGCATGTTTTCTCGTCGTGTGCATTAGCTTAACTTCGCCCCTCCGTTTGTGTAATTATCATCTGGTCAACCCCCTCCGACAGCTACAGGTGGCGCGACCACATCGCTCCGTGTCATTAGTGACACATTGGTAGAAAATTGCCATGTGATGGTTTCCTGCCGCCCACAGATTTCCAGCAATATGAGGCCGGTCATGCTCACAGTTTATTAAGGTGGATTTACAGATTCACACGGTCCAGCTCACACAATATTGTGCAGATAGAGAGAAAAAAAAAGAGAGAAAAAACTGAATGCACACAGCTTATGTCACATTAGTGTTGATGATGGGTGAATCTGCATCAAAATACAACAACATATGGCTGATGGCATCTATAGACGTTTAACTGTGATTACTGTGCACGTGCTCGTTTCTCTTTCCCATCTTCTGTTAATGCATTGATGAGAGATTTAAATTTAAAACACAGGGTCAAGAAGTCAATGTCAGTTTTTTTGTTTACTGTATCATCCAGGATGTACACAGTCTCATACTAAGGCCTGGAAACTGTATGGTGGTAATGAAGTAAAATCAAGTATTAATATAGGACCAATTATTAATCCTTCAGAGGAAATGTTTTTTTTTTTTTTTTTTTTTAAATGCCGCACTAACAATTTAATTCCTACTAATTCAGTGTTATGTTAAAGGAATAGTTCAACATTTTGGCAAATTGGCCCATTGCCATAATCCCTATAGTCATAGCAGTAGGTTCGTTTCCTTTAATTGTCGGTGCAAGCTATTTTTAAAACGGCGGAGCAGAGCCGCGAGCTGCTCAGAGCTACGCTAAGGAGGCTCATGGGATTTCTTGGTTTCCCTCATCAAACTCATCAAATACACAATCCAACAACTCCAAAACGCTCTGGTGGACAAGTTGTGACCTGCACATTCACCACGCTATGTGCAGATAGAAAAAAAAACTGAATGCACACAGCTCATGAATGCAAATCGTCAGTCACATTAGTGTTGATGATGGGTGAATCTGCATCAAAATACAACAACATATGGCTGATGACATCTACAGACGTTTAACTGTGATTACTGTGCACGTGCTGCACATTATCCTTTACATTACAAATGTGCCCCTCTTGATATGTTAAATCTTGTCGAATGTTTTGTTTCATCAAGGTCACGCAAATGTGTCTAATCTGTCCATCTGTGCCACTTTGCGAAACACCATCATCCAGCAGCTTCCAGAGAGAGAGAGAGACGGTGGGAGGAAGAGGAGGAGGAAGGATGATGATTTAAAGGGATGATGATTTAAAGGGATAGTTCACCCAAAATTCAAATTTCACTCATTATCTACTCACCCTCATGTCGACTAAGGGCTGGGAGAAGTTTTAGAGTCCTCCGTAGCTTCTCTGAGTTACAGGGGGTCTCGACGTAGCAGTGCATGTCCATATAACGGTTGCAAATGGATACCAACTGTCTTCATAACAAAAATACACACCAAAAAACATCCACATACCTCCATGCTGCTCGTATGTAATGTCCATCTTGTATTGAAGCCCCGAAATGCGAAATTGTTCCAAAAAAAAAAGAAAAAGTCTATATTTCAAGCTTGTTTTGTAGCGGAAGCTCCTCTTCACAGTTCGTCAAATTTGGACGAACCGGGAAGAGGAGCTTCGAGAAGCTTCCGCTACAAAACAAGCTTGAAATATAGACTTATTTAATTTTTTTGGGGACAATTTCGCATTTCGGGGCTTCAATACAAGACGGACATTACATACGAGCAGCATGGAGGTATTTGAATGTTTTTTGTGTGTCTTTTTGTTACGAAGACAGTTGGTATCCATTTGCAACCGTTATATGGACATGCACTGCTACGCCGAGACCCCCTGTAACTCAGAGAAGCCACGGAGGACTCTGAAACTTCTCCCAGCCCTTAGTCGACACGAGGGTGAGTAGATAACGAGTGAAATATCAATTTTGGGTGAACTATCCCTTTAATACTCAGCACATCAGAGAGTTTGCAAAGTGGCACTGCCTCTCACTCTCACACGTCTCTGCACCTCGCTCACGCCGCTCTGGACGCTTCGCCAACACTCTGCTCCACTGTTGCTGCACATATGGCGCTTAGCGACCGACACGCACGCTGCTGCTGAACTCATTTCCAACTCCCACAGTCCCCCATCAACATCCAACCCTCCTCCTCTCTCTCTCCCCATATTTACATGCGCTGCTGCTGGCCAGACTCCAATCTCAGCTCTTTTTTTCAAGTCCATATGTAACTTTGATAACGTCCGACTGAGCGACCTGCTGCTGCTAATGATCACATTAAAGGGATAGTTCACCCAAAATTCAAATTTCACTCATTATCTACTCACCCTCATGTCGACTAAGAGCTGTGAGAATTTTCAGAGTCCTCCGTGCCTTCTCTGAGTTACGGGGGGGGGGTCCGCGCAGCAGTATTTGTCCATATAATGGTTGTGAATGGACACCAACTTTCTTCGTCCAAAAAGACACACCAAAAAACATCCAAATACCTCCATGCTGCTCGTATGTAATGTCCGTCTTGTACTGAAGCCCCGAAATGCAAAATTGTCCTGAAAAAAAGTAAATAAGTCTCTATTTCAAGCTTGTTTTGTAGTGGAAGCTTCTCGAAGCTCCTCTTCCCAGTTCGTCAAATTTGGACAAACTGGGAAGAGGACAGACTCTGGTTTGTCCAAATATGACGAACCGGGAAGACGAGCTTCGAGAAGCTTCCGCTACAAACAAGCTTGAAATATAGACTTATTTACTTTTTTTCAGGACAATTTTGCATTTTGGGGCTTCAATACAAGACGGACATTACATACGAGCAGCATGGAGGTATTTAAATGTTGCTACGAAGACAGTTGGTATCCATTTGCAACCGTTAACTCTGAAACTTCTCCCAGCCCTTAGTCGACATGAGGGTGAGTAGATAATGAGTGAATTTTGAATTTTGGGTGAACTGTCCCCTTAACAGAATATTCATGTGCCGAGATGCGAACAGGCTGCCAACGTCGCTGCTGCTGCTCAGCATTCACATGACCTCTTACTGTACTTCCCTCAGTGGGGGTATAACCAAAAAAAAAAAACATGATCCCCTACTGAATAATGTGCGCGGCAGCTTGCCACTTTCTGACATCAGGATGCAGCAGGAGTCTCGTGCGATGCGGAGGAACGGGACCTAGATTTCCTCTGGCAGCACAAACCAGGTTTACTTCCTGCCAGGTTTCGGATGCAGACGCAGAAACCTGAATTATTTAAGCTGCCACATGTCGCTTCGCTTGGCATCGTCTCTCCTGATGGAGCCACAACACGATCTTAATAATGTGCGACGATGAATAGATTGGAAACGTATCTGCCTCCACCTGGCTGCGTGGGACTGGGAGCCTCGGTTCCACCTGTCTGGGCTGTGTTGTGTTTATCCACGTTCATCTAACAAACATGTTTTAATTTCTTATCCAATTTGGCATCGTTTTCTCTTTCCCATCTTCTGTTAATGCGTTGATGAGAGATTTAAATTTAAAACACAGCCGGGGTCAAGAGGTCAATGCCAGTTTTCTTGTTTTTCTTTACTGTATCATCCAGGATGTACACAGTCTCATACTCAGGCCTGGACTATGAATGAATACACTATGAATGTGTAAAATCAAATATAGTCAAATTATAATTGCATTACTAATTATATAAACAAATATTTCAATTATCTATTAATATAGGACCAATTATTAATCCTTCAGATGAAATGTTCTTTTTTAATTGTTTTCTTTTTCTTAGAAATGCTGAGCTAACAATTTAATTCCTACCAGTTCAGTGTTGTGTTAAAGGGATAGTTCAACATTTTGGCAAATTGGCCCATTGCCATAATCTCTATAGTCATAGCAGTAGGTTCGTTACCTTTAATTGTCGGTGCAAGCTATTTTTAGAACGGCGGAGCAGAGCCGTGAGCTGCTCAGAGCTACACTACGGAGGCTCATGGGATTTCTTGGTTTCCCTCATCAAACTCATCAAATACACAATCCAACAACAACTCCAAAACGCTCTGGTGGACAAGTTGTGACCTGCACATTCACCACGCTATGAGATAATAACAGAACGTTACGAGACAGAGTTGTTTTAGAGGCAAATTCATGCAAAACCGCTGATGCGTGCTGCCTTCAAGGACAGTTTTTGAGCAAGCAGTCTCTGTATTTACCTGTATTTACCTTACGTTTTGTTATTATCTCACATCACGCATGATCTAGTCCCGTATGAAAGTCAAAAACAGCAAAGCAAGTGTGAGCGGAAAACAAATGTCGACAGTTTCTATTTCACATATCATAATGTTATTTATGGATCATCCACACACACTGTGGGTCTTTCAGCTCAGGAAAGATTAAACAGGGAATCAAAATCTCTCATCTGCAGTTGAATTAAAAACCCCGGCACATCTCCAGGTAGATATCACAGACAACCATCTGACCTCTGCGCTGCACACACTGACATTTTCCAACAGAAGGAAGCAGAAGAAAGGTTTTTTTGTGTTTTTTTTCCATGACCAGTTGAATGTTGCTTATATGATGCACTACTGCAGCCGCAGCGAATCCTCCAATGAACTCGTCAGCGGAGTCACGGTGGAGAGGACACAGATACAGAGTGAGAGGAGAATCTGACACCTGGAGATGGAGGAGGTGAAGAAGAGGAACACAGAGCAGAGAGAGAGAGATAGAGTGGCATTTGACACATCCTCCTTATCAAACAGAGCAGCGACACCTGCACAGTGATGTGGACACGGCCCAGTGGCTCCATCAAACTAATTTGCCATTTTTCAAAAAGAAAAAAAAAAGATAGAAGACCATATAGTATCTGGGACTTTCTAACAGACAATATGAACCAGAGTTTACACTGAAAATGTTGCTGCCTTGCCTTGTTAACTTACATACTGTTATGTATATCTTCTCCTCCCCCGGCTTATTGTTTGCATTTATCTACAGCTGCAGGCTTCGCTCGCAGAAGCAGATTACAAATATTCTGTATATTCAGCAGAGTTGTTTCGACTCGAATTGCAGTTTGCACAGCGGCCGACCAATTACCAATATCTGGTATGAAGAGTCGAGTTCAGCTGATTATCCATCCGGCCCGTATTCTTCCAGCCGTGTCCACCCCCTGTCATTCAGCTTTTTTCTTTTTTTTTTAAATTTACTCTGAGCTCATCGCCCCCATTGACTCCACTCTTCAGCAAATTGACCTTAAGACTGACACGTTGAGACAGCAGCTGGGCTCGGACTCGTACAGGACTTTTCATTTAAACTGGAACGATTTCAACAAAATCTGTCTTTCCGTGAGTGTAGACGAAGAGTTGTTAATGAGCTCAGATGCTCTGAGATCTGAAACGTCAAAGGGTCATTTATTTTCAAGCATCTTTCTCCCAGGATAGACAAAAATCAAAATCAAACTCATCAGGTCTCACATTTGACACTTGTACTGTGTTTATTTTGAAGAGTCGAACCATGAGGAGATAAATTAGTGGTTTTAAGAACCAAAAATCCATCCCAGTGTAGTTTTCCATTTCCTCTCTCAGCTTTTCAGATGAAATATACCCGTAATACTGTTTCCGGTTATGTTTAAATGAATCAAAGTTAAAGTGAGAAAGTTTTGCAATGTAATATTTATAATTCAACTTCAAACAAATTGCAGTGAACTTAAAAAGAAACTTTAAAGACTCAATTTACACTTTTGAAGCATCGATCCATAAGAAGATACTGTATATTAAACCATCTCAGTGTAGTTTTCAATCTCCTCTCTCAGCTTTTCTCTGGAGCTCTAGTAACAACAGGTTGGTGTCAGCCAATCAGAAGAGAGGAGGCTCTGAGCCTCTCTTCTGATTGGCTGACTGTTTAATGAGTGATCCAATAAAAATAGAGCAGATTTCAGAATAAAACACTCAAAAGAATCAAATCTTGCAAAGTGTTGGATGATGGTTCCAGGTGGTGAGGGGGCGGGGCTTTGGGTGACTGCTTTGTTGTGACATCACAAAGTGACAGGAAGTCCTGACGGCTGGTTTTAAGGCTCAGTTTCTGAATACAGGCTGTGTGCATTTCTCTGTGGACTGAGGCTTTGATACTTTCACAGTATTAATATAGAACCTAGAGCTGCTTTATAATCACACTACACATGGACATCTACCTTTATACCGTATGGAGCTTTAACACAAACATCTACGTTTATACCGTATGGAGCTTTAACACAAACATCTACCTTTATACTGTATGGAGCTTTAACACAAACATCTACCTTTATACTGTATGGAGCTTTAACACAAACATCTACCTTTATACTGTATGGAGCTTTAATACAAACATCTACCTTTATACCGTATGGAGCTTTAATACAAACATCTACCTTTATACCGTATGGAGCTTTAACACAAACATCTACCTTTATACTGTATGGAGCTTTAACACAAACATCTACCTTTATACTGTATGGAGCTTTAACACAAACATCTACCTTTATACTGTATGGAGCTTTAACACAAACATCTACCTTTATACCGTATGGAGCTTTAACACAAACATCTACCTTTATACTGTATGGAGCTTTGATACAAACGCCTACCTTTTATTCCATATGGGACCTTTAAGGGTCAGGCCTATTAAAGCTCCTCTGTGAATGACGGTGGATTCTGATCCTGCCCAGATAAAGACACACAGGGATAATTGGGTAAAGGTTTGTGTTTCTGCCCAGGGTCGTTTAATTCGGACCATTTCACGAAAGCAGTGCAGCAGCTGAGACTTCAACCTTCTTGTTAAGATGTGACAAGACGCCGACAAAGCTACGAGTCCACGACAGGTCCAGCTTTAAAAAAAAAAAAGCAACATCGTCACTGCACCCAATGACGCACAACTACAGACTTATTTTTATCGAAGACCTATCTGTCAGTAGGACGACGATTAACACCGGCTGCACTCTCCATGAATTCTTAAAGGCAAGTTTTCAACTATGAAAAGTAGGCCAGCACAGCACATTACAGCTCTGATCAATGCAGTCAGTATTGGATTTTTCCAAAGTGTTTTTTTTGTCGGAGCTTTACTGTGACACAAAACTCACAGATGAGCAGAAAAGAGAGAAGCTGCAGTAGATATTGACTTTTCTCTATGTAAACCAGTACAAAAGAAACTAAAGTGTGAACATCTGACAAAAAAACACACTGGCTGTGTCTTAATAAAGCAAAGAAAAAAGCAAAGTGTCTCACTATCTGTATAAACCAGACAAAGCACGGAGCTCTCAGCAGTCTGAATGAATGGAGACAAGAGCGACTGGAAACAGCAGCCGTCCTTAATGGAAATCTCCATCTACTTACTCCTCTGACTAACACTCTCAAACACACCGAGGGGAAGCTCACAGACTAATTTCACTTTGTTACCGTTTTTTTTTCTGCCTCCAGGGCCATAAAAATCACAGCGTGTTGAATGAGGCCGACACAATGCTGAGGCAGAAGGTATAAAAGACAGTAGCAGTAACGCAGCTATCTCTTCTTGCAGGGAGGAAGACACAATCATGCTGCTGCCTAAAGCAATTCCTGTTTAGCTTGTTAGCCTGCTAGGTACATTATAATGATCAAATACTTGTTTTCTCAATCACTCAATTAATCATTTTGTTCAAAAATGTCAGAAAATAGTAAAAAGAAAATCTTTTTGAGGTGTCATCCCTTCATCCGTGATGTGTCGGACAAGTTTGCAGCATATTTCACTACAAAGGTTGTGGAGATATTTGATTCTGGACCAAAGAGGTGCAGGGACAGGAAAGTGGAGCAGCTAAAAACTAAAAACAGAAGAAACCTGACACTGTCTTGTCAGGGGACATTTCAAAAGTGTTTCTTCAGGATGTTGCTGAGATATGATGTCCTCCTAGATGTGGCCCAAAACTGTTTCTGGAGGTCACCACGCCTGCGATCACTGACTTTTGAGCTTCAAAATCGAATCAGTTTATATTTTAGTCCGACTGAATGTAAAGAAGTTCAATTAAGACATAACTAGGACATCATGTGCAGCAGAATGGAACAAAAATAGACATTCAGATGGAGGAAGTCTGGACATAACCCGTTATTTTCCTGGTCTCCATCTGATTCTACAGAGACAAGATACTCAACTCTCTCTCCAACATCTGAAAAGAATAAAGCTAATGAACACATGAAGCCAGATATCTGAAAGAAACAGATTTCTTTAAATGTGTTTTTTGCCTTTTAGGTCACTAAAAACTCCGGCCAAATCTGAGATTTAGGAAAATGTAGGTTTCGTGTTTGCGTTTATAAACATGGGAAAACAGAATTTTAGCTTCCTGAACTTCACCATATGCGACAGAAATGCATTGACATCAGGTGCGCCACCTTTGTTTACTGTGAGATCTTACATCCACTTCGAGGCAAAAGGAAGGAACAGGATTGTGATTGGCTTCAATGGCTCGATGCTACCCGTTACAGGTTATGATATAGTGTATTTATCCAGATTCACTTTCGGGTGTAGATGATATTATTATTGAAAACGAAGGGTAAAAAATGGCCTCAGACTGACCGTTATAGCCAGTGTAGTTACACACTCTACTGTCCTCTTACTGTACAGTGTGTTGTGTTTTGTTTAGTGTGGAGATATTACCTGACATTTCTAGCTCAGCTGTCCTCGTCTGACCAATCGAGAGCTCAGGGAGGAAGAATACCAAACACACAGAATTTCATTAGAGCCTCTTCCCTGTCTGCAGCTCGTCTCCAGTGTCACCGTGACCTTCCCTCTGTGATACAGTTATTATTGAACAGTGGGATCAGCCTTCGGCCACTGTGGCCTTTAACTGAACCGACATGTACTTCTACTCTGAGCTGCTGGGGAAACGGTTTCTAAAGAATGTATTTTATTCATTTATATATCTATTGGTTATATAATCAATCAGAAATGCTATGTTAGCAATGCAATGTCACATCCAATGGATCTGCACTTGAGAATCATGAAGGAATATTGAATTGCTCGGCGCTGTTAAAAGCTTTTACACACTAACATCAACGTCCCTGTGATCACCGAGGTTACACACCGAAGAACATGAATGAAAACATAAATAAAGAAGAGAAGAAACAGTCTGGTCACACACCTCCCTGTAGTGAAAACTAATCTGAGCGGCGGCTGCCGGGTGAATAATTGAGGGAGACGGTTGAGTGACTATTTGACCTGGAGTAACGTACTTTAATTACGTGTCAACAACAGAGCGCTGAGGCTTCAGTCGTTAGCAGCACATCAAGTCAACAGAGAGAAACCAAGATAAGATTTTAGACATTTAAAAGTCAAGTTGTGTTACTTTCTAACTCTGGAGACCCGGGTTCAGTTTTGGATCTTTGATAACACCAAACTAACTGATGGAAATTCTCTTTTACGATGAGTTTAAAGAAAGTCAAAGTCCACAAATCCCCTGACAGTAATTCCCTGAGCTCGTATCATGACTCAGGACATTTTAAAGGGGGCATATTATGGAAATATCACTTTTTGAAGGCTCTTTAACATATATGTGGGTGTTTGTCTTGCTTTCCGACCCCAAAATGCGAGAATTGACAAAAGAAATCTGAAATGTGCAGGCTCCCTAGGTTGAAATCCATGTGGTTTTATGAGCTCCTCCCTCAGTTGTTTTCCAGTGATGTAACTAGCTTTTGAATTTGCATAACCCGGCGAGCAGTGGCTCATTTGCATTTAAAAGGACAGTCTCTGAAACCAGCCGTTCTGAACAGGGCTGTTTTGAGAGGATAAAAAGAGCTGTGATGTTTGATCCTTGAGGTATTTTGACTGAAGCATCACAGACATGTCTTTAAAGGGATAGTTCAACATTTTGGCAAATTGGCCCATTGTCATAATCCCTATAGTCATAGCAGTAGGTTTGTTACCTTTAATTGTCGGTGCAAGCTATTTTTAGAACGGCAGAGCCGTGAGCTGCTCAGAGCTACGCTACGGAGGCCAATGGGATTTCTTGGTTTCCCTCATCAAACTCATCAAATACACAATCCAACAACTCTAAAACGCTCTGGTGGACAAGTTGTGACCTGCACATTCACCACGCTATGAGATAATAACAGAACGTTACCAGACAGAGTTGTTTTAGAGGTAAATGCAGAGACTGCTTGCAGAAAAACTGTTCCAGACAGGAACGGGCATCAGCGGTTTTGCATGAATTTGTCTTTAGGTCTGTAACAAACCTACTCCTAAGACTAGAGGAATTATGGCAATGGGCCAATTTGCCAAAATGTTGAACTATCCCTTTAAGACACCTGGGAACTATTTTAATTTGTGGAAAAGTGTCATAATATGTCTCCTTTAATGCATTTTGATGACTCAGTTTCAGGGGAACTATACAAGTCCGGTCTCTTTTCCTCTGTTCTGCTAACCCTCCTCTCAGCCATGTGCATTTGTTTTTAACGAAGCTTGCGAGAAAGTAATCCACGGAGCGATACATGAAGTCATTTATCATACAATGTTACGTCTTGTATATTTATGTGTTCTTATCTGTCATAAACAAGAGACTGCAGGTTACTGGGCTCTCTGTGTGATGAGAGCTGGGACACCGGGTCGGAGGCTCTGATCTTACACGGTTGGTTTTCAGCCAAGAGACGCTAGGTGGAAGGCAGAGAGCCTCCATTCTCCCTGGAACTAGTTACAAGTCATTGATTTAACCGGCACTAGGACTCTGGAGCTGGTTAATGAAGGTAAAAATGTAGCAGAATTAAGCTGAAAATCCTGCATAGTTCCTCTTTAAGTCAAGGTCAAAGTTATTGTCAATTTCTGTGATGTAAAACACATACAGAGGATTGAAATTGTGTTGTACACATGTTGTACTTCTTATCCAAAGCCGTGTGCTCGCCTGGTTTCACTTTGTAAATCTCACTCATTGAGAATTCGGCCTGAGCCTCGTTTCCACTCCCACGATTAACTGAATGAATGGATAAAAACACTCCCTCAGTCAGTTTACATACAAAACACCTTCTGTGCTACAGGTTATCAGACACTGCCACTGCCAATTAAAACAAGTAAAGTGGAAGGAAATAGTTCACTATAACAAGTACATTGAAGAATCACTGAATTATTTCCCTGTATGAGATGTAAAACTGGTTTTGCTGTGTAAAACGTATAACGAAAAGGAATAAAACTCTGTGAGGTTGATTTTATTTTATTTTATGTTAAATTAAATGTGTATTGCAATATTTTGTATTTTCACATCACTGTAACGTTGAGTGCGTACGCCTCATTGAAGCATCTGGTCCCAGATCAGCTGAATCGAGTGGCTGAGCTCTGGACAAGAAGAAATAAAACACGACGAGTTATAAATCATTTTCAATAAGGATATTAAATGCAATAAGTAAATCATCTTGCACGCTACTCATTGGAGTTTGCTCTGTTACGGTTTCATTTGCAGCGATGTGAAGGCCAAGTCTTGACCCGAGTCGAGGTCTCGTGCTGCTTCACGCTGCCCTGCGGCTCCTCTGCTGTTTAATCAATGACGCTTCATCATCGAAACTCTTTGAATCAGACTACGAGGCGCTTCCACCTCCGCGCTGGGAATAATTGTGTCGGTCAAGTGCTGATTGACCTCCGATCACGCCTCTGGCACACAGTACGGTGGCCTGTGATGGACATTTGGACTCATTTGTACTGTACATCAGAGGGCTGGAGGATTGCTGCTCTAATAAAAAAGGTGCAATAAGAGTCGGCATTGTGCTTTTTTAAAGACCATTACTTTGTTAGACAGATTGTTGCTTCAAATGTCAACTTGTTAATCAATTAGGGATCAATAAATCAATTAACTGACAAGTAGGGATGTAACGATGCATCGTGAGTCGATTAAAAATCGATACTTTGCGTGACGACTCGCATCGGTGAAAATAAAAAGAAATCGCGATGCGTGAGAACAAAGTCTCTGGTGAGAAGTAGCTTACATTATCCCAAAAGTCACTGGTTGATTCATTTGTTCGACACCAGACGCCGCCGCCACGCACACATAGCCTACCAATTCACTCTCTTTTCTCTCTCTATCTCTCTTGTCCCTCGGTGCTACCCAACCTTTCATACACGGTTCAGTCATATTGATTTTGATTTAATTTTGACAAGCCTAGGCACCAAATGTTTATTTTGTTTGTTTTTTTCTCAGACCAATCGAGCAATGAAATTGGTTCATTTTCTTTTTTAATTGAACGACTATTTGTAAATAAGACCAGTTTTACTTGTGATAAAAGGTGATAAATGATGATGTGCAGTGTATCTGTAATGAAAGGTGAACTTTTCAGACCATCTTTCTCTTATGAATAAAAGATCATTTTATTAGGTCATAATTTGTCTGTAGCTCATTTTTGATCTAAAAAGAATCGTGAGAAAATCGTATCGTGAACAAAAAATCGTGAATCGAATCGAATCGTGAGTTGAGTGAATCGTTACATCCCTACTGACAAGTAATTCATTTAAAAAAAAGTTTAATATTTGCTGGATCCAGTTTTTTCCTTTTTCCTTGAGTCAAAGACGATTTTCACACCATTTCGATTGATCATATTGGTTTTAATTATTAAATGATGAAAATAATCAATACCCGGAGCTTTAATCTGATAAAAAATTAAAAACCCTCCAAACAGGGAAAAAGTAACCAGTGAATCTCAAGTGTGGGTTTTTATTTGCAGGTTTGCTGTTGCAAAGTTCGACCTTTCATTGCACTGATTTAAACTGCTCTGCAATAATAATGTATGTTGCATTGCATTATGGGTATCACCCCAGCCTTGGTTTACACCCCATCTAAAAAGGGTCACAATACAGACCTGGTGGATCGCCACATTTAACACAAAAACGCACAAAATCCAACTACTACAAACCAAACACCAATGGGGCAACACCTGCAACGCCGACTCACACAACTACTGTAACTGATCGACTGGAGAATAAAAACAATCCCATGAGTCATGTGGAGCAACAAACGAGTAAAAAATCTGCCTGACTGCACCTTTAATTTTCAAACAGAGCGGACAAACAATAGAAGATACTCATCGTCACCTCATCGCACTCAATGACTAATCATTTAATTGAATCTGCTGAACATCGCCGAGGTCGATCTGAGGTCAGCTGATGTTTTTACTGATGTGTTCACACATCCCGTCACATCTGTCTCAACTAGAAGGAATCTGTTTCACAAACAAAGAGCATCGGGAAAAATACATCTCCAGCTGCTGAGTGTGTGAGATAAAACACCTTGTGGATGATTATCTGGCATTAGTCCCATTGTCAGTGTGAAGAACTGACTGGGAACAAAAAAAAAACACAATTACGCAAGATTGAGACTCTGAAAAAACGTCCTCAACAACCCGGGCCCAGTTGTTCAAAGGTAATCTGATCGGATTTTGGATAATGGATTGGATCAAATCTCGAAAATGGGTTGTTCAAAACCAAAAACGGATTGTGAGATCGGATCAGATCACGTAATCCAACGTTTTCATCTGGATCAAACCCTCAGTTTGTGCTGTTCAAAACTTTTTAGTAGGATCAGGGAAACTTTGATCCAAAAAAACAGGATTATTCTGATCCCATGGAGTCAAGTGGATTCAGGAATAAAATGTGATTTAAATTAAATTCAAAACAATATCTATATCTATACATATTGATATATATTTTCCACCTAATGTTTAAACCTCAACAGTGATTAAATAAAGTTAACTTTTGAATATTCTACAACTGAAAAACTTTTCCCCAAACTGAATTTAATGAAATTTGAAGTTTGAATTTGAAACACATGGGGAAATATTCACAATTTCACTAATGTACTGTATATCTGCTTTTTATTTTTATTTTAACAGCCCAACCAGATGGAATCTGGCTGTTTAAAAGAAACAATACATACGTACACTCTGTTTTCAAATAAACACACTGTGAGTGAGCCCATGCTGCTGTTCTACCTGTTGTTTACAGACCAATCAGCCTTCAGCGTGATGCACAGTCCCATCTAGAGCGCTCATTATCCGGATTTGGTCATCTTGGAAAGTTTGGATCTGGATCAGACTGATCCAATCCTACTTTGCTTTGAACAACTGCAAATTAAGACGGATTACGTGATCCTGGATAGCACAAAAAGGGATTTCAAACCTGGATAATTTTACACCTTTTCAACAACTGGGCCCGAGATTGACATTTACTCGTCATCCAGGGATATCAAGTATCAGAGCAGGAGACAATAGCAGGTGTCTGATAGAGGCTCAGCCAGTTGGTGCCTAAACACAACTCTTAAAAAAAAAAAAAAAGAGTCTGTGTGTGTGTGTGTGTGTGTGTGTGTGTGTGTTGGGGGGGGGGATCAAGAGTCCTGTGTTCCATCAGTTTAATATCCCCAACATCGGCCGCGGCCAAGCAGACAGCGCTCGTCTGCCAAGAAAAACATATGGGATTCAGCTGAAGGGCTCCAGTTTTTCAAAAACAGTCTCTTTCAGTCTAAACTTCTTAAGGAGGTCGGTATGAACGTGCTTTCGTTTAAAAAAAAAAAAAAAAAAAAAGCTGAGGTACTGCGACGTTGAAAAAAGGTCTGGATTCAGCCAGGACACTGCCACCTTTCACCCTCGGTGTTGTTCAAAGGTGTGTTTGCTTTCAAAAATGTGAGCAAACCTTCGTCATCATTACCTGCCATTTTCATCCCCATCCTTTAAGGTGAAGAAAAAAAAAAACATCAGTTCATTTCTTGTGATTTTGCCGGGAGCGGAGGGAGTGAACGTCTTCAGTCGTTTAGAGACTATTTTTGAAAAGGGGCTTCACAGTAAATGAAACGAAATGTGCAAAACAAAATACTTCATTTCCCTCTCTTTTATATCCTCGCTGGTTCTCGTTTCTCCTGCACGTCTGAGTTACGAGTTCATAAAGCTGAATTTACAGCTTTCAAAACGAGAATCAAACATTAACAGGTCAAAAACAAACACTTGACGGATAATGAATTGAAACGACGGGGCAGCGAGAGGTGAAACGGGCTGAAACAATAATATAAAAGGATTTATTTTCGGGTCGGTCTTTTTGTGCCGCTTCAACCGGGGACAGAGCAAACATTTACAGACGACCTCTGAGGAGGTTGGCGAGGCAGAGGGAGGTGGCGTCCGCACTTTGACTTAAAAATAAGAAAAAAAAAAGCCGGTGAATGGCTCTCAATGTCCCGACGTGAAACGACAACAGAAAATGTGGGCTCTTCTAGTTTATATAGGTCATGATTAAAAATGTTTCAACACATAAATATCAATAAAAGCAGCAGCAGCAGCAGTGAACCTGAGGAGAAGGAGCTCGGAAGAAATAGCTTGGCTTTGCATATCTTGGTGTAGCCCCCCACTCCCCCCCTCCTGTACCTCAAACCATATACCAAACAGCTCTGGGGTCAGGCCTCTGCAACAAGCCTTGGCTGAGTCAACAAGGAACATTAAGAACTATTAGTGAATAAAACTCTTGTGCCCGACTCTACAGTACAGTTCGCTGCAAAGAGGAACTGGCCGACTTTTTCTTTTCCTAATCAAAAAGGATATTTTCTTTGCTTTTTTTTTTTTTTTTTTTTGCTCCCTCCCTCTCTCTCCTTCTCTCTCTCTCTCTTTCTCTCTGCAGCTCCAGATCTGTCGAGGAGCCGTGCGCGTCCAGAATGCTCTTTTAAGTCTCCGAGGCCAAAAGTTTAGGCCACTGAATTTTGTCTCTCCTCATGAATCTCAGCGTTGTGTGAGCGTTTCCTCGGGCGAGGCGAGGCGAGGCAGAGACTGGACTGGACTGAGAGAGATTTTCGGTTGAAACGTTCTTCGCCCCCCCTCCCCGAAAAAACTCTGAAAGAATCCTCCGACTGATGCATTACCCATCAGGCCTGGAGTGTGTTTACACTTGAGAGTCTCACACACGGCACAGACACAGCAGTGCTTCACCCTCTTGGCTGGCAGAGCCGATTATGCAACATGACACACATTAAGAGAGCGCCAAGTTTTACAGAGCAAGCCAGGGCGGCGAGGGTTAATACCAACAGTCAGATCTCAGGTCAGCTCTCTGTCTGTCTGTCAGAGGATCGGTCGGTCGGTCGGTGCTTCTGCCGAGGCCTGCAGTAAAACAAAACAAAAAACCAAGGAGGTTTTTGTTCCAGCTTCATGGAAACAAACGCATGAGGCTCAGGCTGCATTTCACGGCTGCTTTGAGGCATTTCCAGGCGGCTTAAGAGTTTTGTTTGTCGCGACAAAACCAAAAGCTGATACTTGTACGCAGACGTCGGTCGACAGTCGACGACGTGCTTCGTGCTCCGTGCCGCAGCAACCAGGAGGAGCCGGGTTTGATTTTCCCCCCGTCTCACATGCGACACAGATCTCATGTTCCGTAATCAACGGGGATTGGAAAAACCTGCATGCAGCTCCGAGCCACAGGGACATGTGGCACCCAATCAAACAGATCTCTGTCTGAACGCTCGAATCACAATCTGTCAGCACGGCAATGACAATAAGGAGGAATGTCATTTTCCATTTCTTTTTTTTTTTGTCCTTGTGAAAATACTTTGTTTTTTTTAACTATTAGAAAGAAACCGGCGGCTGCTGTTTTATTTATTTTTTTGCTGTGTGTTAGTTATAGATTTATTCCACTGTGGTGGTTTCCTACGGCGCTGTGCAAAGGTTTCATCATGCAATCATAGTGTACTGTACCATCAGGGAGGAATCTGATCCAATCGGTCTGTGTGGCACGACAAAGACAGTGAAGACGCATCTTCAGAGACGAGAAGAACAAAGGGGTTCTGCTGCAGGAGGGCTGGACCCCCGCCGAGCCCTGATCTCTACATCATGGAGACAGGAGATACTGAGACTGACTCCACAGCAGCACTATGGGAAGTCTTCACAGGTGCTCGGAACAACCTACAAACTTATTGTAAAACTGGGTGTACGGTTCACTGAGGAAACTGGTGCTGTTTTAAATGCATCATTGCCAATCATTTAATTAAT
This sequence comes from Trachurus trachurus, assembly GCF_905171665.1. Classification (NCBI taxonomy): domain Eukaryota; kingdom Metazoa; phylum Chordata; class Actinopteri; order Carangiformes; family Carangidae; genus Trachurus; species Trachurus trachurus. Next base: position 8,597,950 of record NC_139895.1, on the reverse strand, counting down.
AATAAAACCCCATTGATGTTTGTATTAAAGCTCCATACAGTATAAAGGTAGATGTTTGTGTTAAAGCTCCATACGGTATAAAGGTAGATGTTTGTGTTAAAGCTCCATACGGTATAAAGGTAGATGTTTGTGTTAAAGCTCCATACGGTATAAAGGTAGATGTTTGTGTTAAAGCTCCATACGGTATAAAGGTAGATGTTTGTGTTAAAGCTCCATACGGTGTAAAGGTAGATGTTTGTGTTAAAGCTCCATACGGTGTAAAGGTAGATGTTTGTGTTAAAGCTCCATACAGCATAAAGGTAGATGTTTGTATTAAAGCTCCATACGGTATAAAGGTAGATGTTTGTGTTAAAGCTCCATACGGTATACAGTAAGATGTTTGTGTTAAAGCTCCATACGGTATAAAGGTAGATGTTTGTATTAAAGCTCCATACAGCATAAAGGTAGATGTTTGTATTAAAGCTCCATACGGTATAAAGGTAGATGTTTGTGTTAAAGCTCCATACGGTATAAAGGTAGATGTTTGTGTTAAAGCTCCATACGGTATAAAGGTAGATGTTTGTATTAAAGCTCCATACGGTGTAAAGGTAGATGTTTGTGTTAAAGCTCCATACGGTGTAAAGGTAGATGTTTGTGTTAAAGCTCCATACAGTATAAAGGTAGATGTTTGTGTTAAAGCTCCATACAGTATAAAGGTAGATGTTTGTATTAAAGCTCCATACAGTATAAAGGTAGATGTTTGTGTTAAAGCTCCATACAGTATAACGGTAGATGTCCATGTGTAGTGTGATTATAAAGCAGCTCTAGGTTCTATATTAATACTGTGAAAGTATCAAAGCCTCAGTCCACAGAGAAATGCACACAGCCTGTATTCAGAAACTGAGCCTTAAAACCAGCCGTCAGGACTTCCTGTCACTTTGTGATGTCACAACAAAGCAGTCGCCCAAAGCCCCGCCCCCTCACCACCTGGACCCACCATCCAACCAACACTTTGCAGGATTTGATTCTTTTAAGTGTTTTATTCTGGAAATCTGCTCTATTTTTATTGGATCAGTCATTAAACAGTCAGCCAATCAGAAGAGAAGCTCAGAGCCTCCTCTCTTCTGATTGGCTGACACCGACCTGCTGCTACTAGAGCTCCAGAGAGAAGCTGAGAACTACACTGAGATGGTTTAATATACAGTATCTTCTTATGGATCTACACTTCAAAAGTGTAAATGGAGTCTTTCAAGTATTTTTTTCTTTTTTTTTAAGTTTACTGCAATTTGTTTGAAGTTGAATTATAAATATTACATTGCAAAACTTTCTCACTTTAACTTTGATTCATTTAAACATTACCGAAAACAGTATTACACAACCTTATAAAATGGGTATATTTCATCTGTATGGTAGAGTTAATGTTTAAATATTAAAAAATAAGACGGGAAAGTCAATTTTTGGCTCATTAACTCTGTTATATAACAACCTTCACACTGATGGAAATTGCCCTGAGCAATTCTTATCATTGATTTACAGCTCTGCCTATAATGGTCTAATACAACATAGGTGTAAACACTGTGCAGTATAACAAAATCTCAGCCAATTTACAAAGCTCTCTCATCCTCAAGCTGGGATTGTGAACATGTTAATGCGGAGCAGCGGGATGTTTTCAGCAACACAGTGTCTTACAATAAACAACGGCAAACAACACACATGTGGCCCGAGCCTCACGCAGCTCAGACGGTATCTGTGAGGTAAACAAAGCCTTTGTGTGGCTGAGTATAAACAGAGTATAATAGTGTGAAAGCATTACATAACAAGTCTAAAGGGTTTACAGCCACAGCAGCTCTGCGAGGCCTGAACACTGACTCATCACGGCTCCCAGTGGAAACGCTATCGAGCTGATGTTTAGCAGGTGGACGCAGCTCGCTCGGCCATCTGACTGTAGTTGAGATAGTTTAGTCTCAACCAGAGTGGAGAGAGCGTGACTAAACAGAAAAAGCGAAAAACAAGAGGAAAAGCTCCTCTTTGACAGGATTTATTCCTCCTCATACCATGCGTCCACAATTACAGACCAAATTATCAACTGTTTTTTAAGAAAACCCTCTGGTCCTCCTGTGACCTGTTGTCTTTGAATCTCTGCTGCCGTGAGAGTTTACAACAATGACAAATAAACTTCCTTATGTTATATTGTCCTTATTCATATTGCATGCAGAGAAATGACATTGTGTTTAAAAGCTGTGTTTCCAACATTTCATCACCTTTTTCTGCCTTTCATTCTGCACTCAGAGTGTGAAATTCAGCTTTCGTGTGAAAACAGAAAACACACAAGTTTTCACATTTCACTGAGCCGTTGCTGAGTCGCCTTTTAACATTTTCCCTAAAGTGGTGTCATTAAAAGTCTTTTTTTGTTTGTAACTAGGGATGTCACGATCACTTGTTTTCACAATTAATCATGGTATTAAACGCCATGATTAAATAATCATAACGATTCCTAAATACCGTTACTTTCCAAAAAAGATGATGTTGGAACCATATCGGCAGATGTGCGCCAAAATAAAGGTCAATGCTCAGATACTGGTCCGTTTAACTAACATAACATTGAATTGGTGGGAATTTAAATGTTAGCGTGTCATTTGTAATAAAAAAAAACACTAAACTAAACAAAAAACGATTAAAATAAACATAAACATTTGGTATAGATCACAATTTATGACTTGTATATTTCAAAAACTTCCCCTGGGGGATTAATAATTGGTCATATAGTAATAGATTCTTGAGATATTTTGTGTAAACAACGTGTAATTCAATTATAATTTGACTATATTTGATTTTACACATTCATAGAGTTGTGAAATTAATTAATGCATAATAATCGTGATAATCGTAGTACCTTGATTATTTCTCTGACAATAATCGTACCAAAAAATGTTAGAATCGTGACACCCCTATTTGTAACGTCCTGTGTGTCTTTGTGTCTGAGGACCGAGAGGAAAATCAATTCAAAGTTAAAATGTTTTTCAAGCCTGAAGCTCCGTCCTCCTCCTCCTCCTCCTCCTCCTCCTCCTCCTCCTCCTCCTCCTCCTCCTCCTCCTCCTCCTCCTCCTCCTCCTCCTCCTCCTCCTCCTCCTCCTCCTCATCATCATCATCATCATCATCTGCTGTGTCATGTCGAACAGCGAGAGGGAGTTACTCGTCTCAGATAAGTTTTGAAAGCGGCTCGTTAATTTCCTCAGCGGTCTTCCCAGCTTCGCTCTGTCTCTCAGGGCAACAACCCCACAGACAGTAACACATCTGCAGTGTGCGAACCATCAACTCAGTGACAAGGGAAGCCTGCGAGCCATGAGTTTACATGAGGAGAGTCATGCAGGAGGAGGAGGAGGAGGAGGATGATGATACAGCGCATACACACACTCCTGGCATGGCGAGGTCAGCTGCATTCCTTCACTGTTTGCTCTAATCCTTATTTGTAAAGAGTCGTGTGCTGGAGGCTTCGTCCACGTGAACAGCATAAAAAAAGACTGACACGACCGACCGTCCTCAGCTGAGCATCGTCCCTCCTTCTCTGTTTACGACGACCTTACTGTACTTGTAAAAAAAAACCTGAAACCTCTTCCAAACCAGACCAGGTGTGTTTCAGGGATCGAACACTGTCATTAGCTCCTGTAAACGGAAGCAAACGCCGTCACGGAGCCCATATTTCAAGAAAAAGAAACAAATAAACCTGTGAAAAATGACACTCTGAAAACACGGTCCACGTTTTAAACACGTGGGACTCGAACCTGCGTCTGTGTGTCGAGGTTTTTTGATCATCAGATTAATTAATGTCTTTATAAAAGACTCACTGAGATTAGAGACTTCAACACCGTGTCATCTGTCGTGGCCATGCAAATATCACAGATAATTCAAGGCAAACCAGTTAAAGTTTGTTTTCTTATCATCAACATTGCACCAGAGCTTTCTTTTCTTTCTCTTTTAAAGGGATAGTTCAACATTTTGGCAAATTGGGCCATTGCCATAATCCCTATAGTTTTAGGAGTAGGTTCGGTGCAAGCTATTTTTAGAATGGCGGAGCAGAGCCGCAAGCTACTCAGAGAATAACACAATGATACAAGTTGTTTTAGTGGTAAATTCATGCAAAATCGCTGATGTGCATTTTTAAGCAAGCAGTCTCTGTATTTACCTCTAAAACAACTCTGTCTGGTAACGTTGTGTTATTATCTCATAGCGTGGTGAATGTGCAGGTCTCAACTTGTCCACCAGAGCGTTGTGGAGTTGTTGGATTGTGTATTTGATGAGTTTGATGAGAGAAACCAAGAAATCCCATGAGCCTCCGTAGCGTAGCTCTGAGCAGCTTGTGGCTCTGCTCCGCTGTTCTAAAAACAGCTTGCACCGATAATTAAAGGTAACGAACCTACTGCTATGACTATAGGGATTATGGCAATGGGCCAATTTGCCAAAATGTTGAACTATCCCTTTTAAAGCTTTTCCCTCCATTAAAACTTCAGTTATCTTCACCATACTGATCTTTTACAACCCTCCGCAGAACTTTCTCAGACTGCCATACTTATCAAAAGTTACATGAAAGTGAAAATTGAATACACAATGATGTGCCAGACCTGCAGCGAGTGATTTCTTTAACCATCTGCTCAGTCAATCCGTTGATTCAGTCTGTAAAATGTCAAGAGAAATGAAAAAAATGCCTGTCACAATTTCCTGAAGTCGGTTTTATCCATCCATCCATCAAAAACCAAGACGCCTTATGGTTGCAGAGCACAAACTGCCACCTCACCTGGAGACCTCACTGCCATGAAATGAAGGCCCTGTCATAAATAATACCACCTTTAAAGGGACAACGAGGAGTTTTGGAAAAGCGAAGCGTTTTCACACTACATTTATGAGCCTCCGCGCGCACCGTACATTTCTTTGACCGGGCGCAAGACGGACTCATGTTTTCATTCATCAATAATTAAAGTCAGAGGTTCAAAGAGGTTCACATACCACCGTAGTTCCGACCATAAACGGCGATGCGGCTGCGTTATTCTCATGATTCGCAACGAAGGAAACGCTGGTCGGCTCGACCAGCACTTCCGCCACCACTAATAATAACAAAATAACGATAGAGACAGAACGATATATTTATCGAAAATGGGCCCATTAACAAGTGTGGGTAGCGGAGATTCATCCACATTAACGTGAGACTTTTTTATAACCGAATAGAAACTCCTCGTTGTCCCTTTAAGGCAATGTGGTGCCATATGAGGCCTATCAAAACTTTAAATTGATCTCAAGAAACTCAAGAAAGTCTCAAAAAATCATCATGCACTCTTATTATAAAAGAAAAATAACACTCCTGCACAGTCGATCACATGCATCCTGATCATTTTCCACTTTCACTCAGAGTTTCAGTCCTGTCACATTCACAAATTCATCTCTGAAGTCCCACTCCTATGAAAATTTAAATTTCCCATTTGTGATATTAAAAAAAAAAAAAAAACCCCAGCAGGATATGTAGCTTAAAACAAGCCATGACTAACTGCAGTGAACATGAGGAAGCGGTGGCCTAATGGGCCGTCAGATCAGATCTGTCTCTTCCACTTTGCCGTGCACCAGGTTTGAACGTGGCCTCGGCTGCGACCCTGACACATCCATTTCTGCTCGACACATTAAAGAGGCAGGAAACAGAGCTCAGTGCTGATGTGTTTCATCAGGTTTTATCAAGAACACCCCCCACCCCTCCTCACCCCTCCCTCCCTCTCTCTCCCTTGTTTCTCCTCATGCAACACGAAGGCAGCTCCCACACAGGTCAGCACAGATCGGCCTGCATGGCTTCACCCCCACATACACTGCTGCTGCTGCTGCTGCTGCTGCTGCTGCTGGAGTAGTAGTATCTGCCTCATAAGCATTCAGCAGCGGTGGAGCAGCCTGCTGCAGTAAAGACTTCCAGACAGCAGCCTGGCTATAATTAAGAAACAGTAAAACACACACCTAGCCGGGGCCAGGGCTACCACTTTGAGATCAAAGAGCACTGGCCCTCAACGACAGGCTTTTTCATCAGCAACCACCGGTTTGCTGCAGCGTTTGATGTCGAGTTACGCAGTCCAGCATGCTTTGCATTTAAGCTGCAAACAACACAAACAAAACGCTGACCACGCTGAACGTTACAGCAGCCAGAAGACCCAACGCTGAAGTTAATGTAATTGGCACATTGAAGGGTCGGCTAATGTCAATTTGGGTTTTACTGATTCTCAGCCTAAAACGACCTTTTTTTAATCCAAATTTTCTGGTATCTATGATTTTCTAGTTTTTATGTCTCATTTCAATTTTTAATTCAGCTGAAAGTTGGATTATTTTAAGGCTTCTGTGTTTTATCATTCTACATTTCCTGTTTCCTGCTTTTAAAAGCCAATGTTTACAATAATTTAAGAGCGCTACTGATGCTGACAGCTCAGAAAGTACTTCCAGCAGAAGACAGTGAAATGGCCAGAGTCTCTTTTAAGTTGCTGCCAGAAGCCAGACTTTATCTAAATCTTTGTTATCAGTTATGTTTTAGTCTAAATATTACATTTCTTTCCTTTAAAATCAAACCATCCTTTGAGAAGAAGAAAGTTCTATAAAAAAGACATTTATCGACATCTCCTCCTGTCGTGTCCCATCACATGTTAAATATGTTGTTTCCTGCTGTGTCAGAGCGCCAATCGTTGCAATTTACAGCAAATGAAAACTTCTTACATGGTGACAGAACAGAAAATGTCTCCAGTCACAGAAAGTGACAAGAAAATTTGGAGTCTGAGCAGAACTGAGCTGCAGGAAAAGTGCCTGTGCTCATTTCAAATCAGTTAAAGAAACGAGGGAACGGTCAGATTCATTTGTTTTGAGGCATCGGCATTATTATTATTATGAAGAGAATCGGATTTTGCCTTAGGTTTTCACTAATTTCCATCCCAGAATCACAATATTTCTCAGCTTTCTGATGGTTTTAGGACATTTCAGTGCTTTATTTTTTGTCCCTTTTCTGCATTCTCCTGCTGCAGTTTGCAGTGAGTGATGTTGACAGCTCAGAAAGTGAATCTGGTATAAGAGAAAGTGAAGAGAAGAAACGAAGGGGGGAAAAGGAACAAATGAGCTTATGATGACAGTGCATAACCGAGTCCCTTAACACCATTAGGTATTTTGGGTGTAAGAAAATCCAGATTTCAATTCACTATTTCCTATCGTGTCTATTTCTGCTTCCACGTTCCTACGGAGACCGTCCAGCAGCAGCAGCCGTCTCAGATCATCCCTCCGCTGGGCAAAAAGCTGACTGACCTGTGATGGCCGCTGGCGTCTTCAAAGTGACATCCTGCCACAACACTATTTACAAAGCAGGACTCTCACATCCTGTGTGGCCCCCCACCCTCTATCCCTCCCTCCACCCCCCGCCCCCTTTCTCTCAGGCCTGAATCTCCTGCGAGGTCCAACTATAAATGTCTCAGAGAAGAAAAGACTTGGAGAGGCCGAGTCCGTCCAAGTGATGAACTGCTTCCTCCTCCTCCAATCAGAGGAAGTGGCTGAATCCTGCAGCGCATGGTCCCGACCTACAGCTCTGACTGGCATTATCTTTGTTTATGGACATGTGCTTGGCATTTGCTATTGTTTTATTTTTAGACACACTACAGTTGTTCTCTTCAGAGAGAACGAGGCAGACTAGTTGTTTTCATATTGTACATTCTGCCCCTGTTCTGTCAGCAACATAAAATATTCATTTTCAAGTCAAACGGAAATTAAAATGTAGCTCTGGGAAGAAATCAATCTATATCACCTTGGTGTTTGTTTGGATGTGTGCGCTTGGATATTCATGTTCTGTTAGGGGAACTGGAAATTCAATTTGTGTTAAATTGTTACTGTTATTTACTCATCAAGACCCATGATGATATAGAGAAGTCTGGATGATACAAATGTTTAGAGGGAAAATGTTTTAATTTTGCAGGAATACAAGACATGTCTTAGTGGTCAGGACTGGTTTCATTGGTCAATTGTGTTCTCATTGGTCGGAACTGGTCTCAATGGCTAGGACTGGTCTCATTGGTTAAAACTGGTCTTAGTGGTCAAGATTGGTCTCACTGGTCAGATGTAGTCTCATTGGTCAGAAATGGTCAGAATTGGTCTTAGAGGTCTGAACTGGTCTCATTGGTATGGACTGTTCTCAATGGTATGATGTACCTAATTGGTCAGAACTGGTCTCAGTGGCTAGGACTGGTCTCATTGGTCAGTGTGGTCAGGACTGGTCTCACTGGTCAAAACGGGTCTTAGTGGTCCGGACTGGTCTCATTGGTCAGAACTGGTCTTAGAGGTCAGAACTGGTCTCAATGGCTAGGACTGGTCTCATTGGTTAAAACAGTTCTTAGAGGTCAAGATTAGTCTGACTGGTCAGATGTAGTCTCATTGGTCAGAAATGGTCAGAATTGGTCTTATTGGTCAGAACTGGTCTCAGTGGCTAGGACTGGTATCATTGGTTAAAACTGGTCTTATTGGTCAGAACTGGTCTCAGTGGTCAGAACTGGTCTCACTGGTACTGTATGGACTGCTCTTATTGGTATGATGTAATTGGTCCAGTCAGAACTGGTCTCAGTGGCTAGGACTGCTCTCATTGGTCAGTGTGGTCAGGACCGATTTCATCAGTTAAAACTGGTCTTAGTGGTCCGGATTGGTCTCACTGGTCAGATTTGGTCTCATTGGTCAGAAATGGTCAGAACTGGTCTTAGTGGTCCGGATTGGTCTCATTGGTGTAACTGGTCCAGACTGGTCTCATTGGTTAGAACTGGTTTCATTGGTCAAGTGTGTTCTCATTGGTCAGAACTGGTCTTAGTGGTCAGGACTGGTCTCAGTGGTGTAACTGGTCCAGACTGGTCTCATTGGTCAGTGTGGTCGGGTGCGGTCTCACTGCTCAGTCACAATAATGAATGAACTGACAATAAGAAATCTAACACTGCACCATTGTAACAGAAATACACCGAGGTGCATGTGCTGCTGTCGTTTAGAGATAATCAGAGACGACACTGCAATTGGTTTGTTGGATCATTTTGAATTCAATGTCTTTGGTTCAGTTTCTTGAACAAAACAGGTCATGTGAAGACATCCCTGTGCTTTGGGGAACATTTTAGCGATCAATGATTAATAAAGAAAGTAATAACAGTACGATTGATTAAAAAGAAAAAAGAAAAAGAAAAGACACTCAGTTTAATTGCAGCTCTAAATGCTGGTTGGACTTCTGGGTCTTCTAGCTCAACATGAGGTCACCTCTGAAGACGACCTGTTTACTGAGTGTCTGTTCCATGAGTCTCCAGAGACAGGAAAACGCTCTTTTGCCATTTCAGTCTCGTCTCATTTAGACTGACGCCACTGTCATTATTCCTGCCTCGCTCTGAAACTGCTTCCTTCAGCCTCACTGAATGTTTTTCATAGGCCAGAATGAGTGTTTTCAAATCTGTTTCAACGTTAGATGGAAAAGTTACTTTGTTATTGCCAGGCATATTTTACCATTAAGAACCTCAAGAGCACAGTATTTTTTAACAGTATTTATCAAAAACAGACTTTAAAAGGTGCATTTGCTGTAGCTCTTATTATCTGGAATTGAAATACTTAAATCCTTTCACTTTCTCCTTTCAGTTTCCCGTTCGTATGACTTTGACCTTCATCTGCTGAGAAGTGTTGTGTGTTGTTCCTCTGACGTCACATAACGGTTGACTCGAGTTTCATGCTAAACCCATAACAGGACCTGTCAGGTTTCTTCTTGTAAGTCAACATGTTGAAGTTTTCCTGAGAAGACAGGTCATATTACATGAAAACCCCCCTCCCACCAGGTCGGTATCACACACACTGACTCGCCTCATTTTTTTCTGCTGGCCAGCAAAACTGTCAAAACCTCCCACGCACACCCCTGCCTGTGAGAATCTCTACCCGTATGTACTGCTGCCCCTGTTACAGCTGTTTTAACATGGTGAGAATAAAGTGAATCCCTGCAGAGCAGCTCCTGGCCTCCAGCTGAGAGTCAACTCCTGAGGGGACCCACACACTGATTTTCAAAAGCGAATACTGATTGCCACGCTCTGACATAAATGAAGGTTTTCTTCACTTTTACCATATCCATGACTCACTATTTTCAATGGTCCTCAGGTGAGAGGCGGTCTATTCATACTGTATAGCAGCACCGGTCCAACCTTAAACTCTAATAGTCTAATTGAAGTCCAAGGCTCACTGAGGTACAATAGACTCATGAAGGTGGTATATAATTAAAAAAAGTGGCTTTTCTGTTTTCTATTCCTTCACAAAAGTCCCACTAATTAACCTTCCTCTTGAGTTAGCGTGACCCGTTTTTAGGTTTTTAATGCATAAAAGTATCACATAAATTTGATTATTGCATCAAGGCTTTTTGACTTTGTCAGGAACTTATATTTAAAAAATAAAAATAAAAAGTGTGTTTTACAGCTGATTTAGTAAGACTGATTTAAGACTGATTGGTCAAAATCGACCCCAACACAAGAGATAGCTCTGTTAGCAGAAAGCTAACAATAGGAAGGTGAAACTAAAGCCAAGGGGTATACTGACACCAAAAATATTAAAACCAATATTTCCATGGTTAAGGAGGTCTAACAATGTAACCAAGAGATGAAAAACAAATTGGATGAAAAAAAATGTTTTTAGTGTTTTCTAAAGCTGATTTAAGACACGGATCAAAACTGACCCTAACACCAGAGATGGTAGCAGAAAGCTAACACAAGACAAAGGTTAATGTACGTCATAAAGATAAGGAGCGTCAGTTATGCACGGACACTTAACGCTAACATACTCACAATGACAATGGAAATATTTTGATGATCTGCAGGTACAGTGCTGACATTCACCATCTTAGTGGAGCACGGTGTAAGTAACTACAGCCCCTCTTCCATTGGCCAAAACGCCAGGCCAATCACTTATCACCTAACCAGGCAAGCCAAAACTACAATCACCATTCACACCCTTTAAAAACAAACATCCTATTTATCTGCTGCACCAATGATCAGGAGTCTTGGTGAACAAATTTTGTTCCTTTCTCCATCACCTTAGCAGGTCACTGTCAAACCAGAAACACCACAGCTACACTGCGCTCCAGGATGAAAGAGTGAACTGCAGCCCAGAAATAAGTTTCAAAAACACACATTCACCAACTGATCTATCTCAACTAAACCGAGCATCAATTTTTTACCAGTCAACAGCACCTACACCTTCTTATTGTGGTATAATTATAGAGAGGACTGGTCATACATTCAGTTTTTGTTTGGTCCAAAAGTCGTAGTAAAAGAAAAGCTGGACAAAATATTAGACAAACTGAAAACTGCCAAGTTTTAGGGCCAACTATAGATGTAATCCACTGGGTAAGTGATGGATTTGGAGCACTAGTGATACAACATAAGGAGTCCCAAGATCAAACCAAAGTCAGTCCATCCAGATATTTTAATCTGGACCAAGTGACAGATGAAATCTTCATTCCAAACGCTCTGCTACTCTGCTACTCTGCTAATGTGGCTGAAAAGATCTAAAATAGCCAAACTGCTGCATCGGGTGATACAATCTTAAATGCTGTTGGGAAGAGTAGTTTAGTCTGAAATGACTCTGTGGATGCATTTTTGATTTCTGACATCATGTTGGGCACACGCCTCCGAGCCGAGAGGAGTCAACTCTTCTGTTTATAAGCTGCAATGGGGCTTTTACTCTGACACAAATTAGTCAGTCCGTTCCCCCGGAGATTAAATTCTCTAAGAAGATGAAGACATGAGATGACTCTTACTTTTTTATTACCAGTTCTCGACCTCTGGGGGAAACAAACGCACTGCACTTCAAGAGAAATTCAGAGCAGGAGCAGCCCACCTGTTTCCTCTTAAGGAATAAAGTACACTTAGGCAATATCTGACCGCAGCTACACACAGGGCTTATTAACAGGATGAATTCACTGTTGGTTCAGTTTCCGCAGCAGAACCGCTGTCATAATAAAAGGATGAAATAACACCAGCGTCATTATTGCGTTTAGACTTCTTAACATGGTGACTATCAGGAGTGAAAGTTACGGTCCGTCCTTTGTGTTGCATTTTAAAAGTCTGCAACATTTCTGCACCTAAGAACTTCATTTAAAGGACTTTAGGTTCTGGCTAACTAAGACTTCCTTGGATGTAGAGATGTTTCGCTGGCTTACTCTAGGATATTTTGGCCCAGGTCATTTCTCAATTACTGTTCAAGTGTTTTACGAGGGGTGATGGGGAGGATAGGACTGCAGACTTTTTGTGGAGCACAAAGGAGACTCGTGTTTTATGTTGGGAAGAGGTTGGAGGGAAAATCCGTCGGGTTTGTTGCCGCAATGCATGGCCACTCACCCGTGACAAACCTCTGCACAAAAAGCTATTCCGTCTGCCCGCCTGAAGAATATCTCCGGGAACAATGTGCTGTAAAAATGCCGAGTGCTGACGTAAATAAAGGCTAAAACTTAGGAGTTACGGACATCTAAAATCCCTTAGTGTCACTTGATAAGGTCACGGCACTTTTGTAATGAAAAGACAAGGGGGTGAGGGGGGCGGGGGAGAGTGGAGCTTTATGGCGGAGGAGGACTTACCAGCCCGTCACAGTTGTTAATAGCAACCGAGGCCCCGGGGACGTCTGAGATATCGCCGATGAAGGTGCAATCCGTCTTCAGCAGCTCGCGTCGCAGTATCCTCTCCGTCCCGTTGCCGGGTTCGGTCTGGTTGGCGCCCAAGGCGACGACGGCCTCGACGACTCCGGCGCTGTCGCTGACGTTCTCGAAGCCTTGAACCTCGTCGTGCCACTCCACCATCGCGCCGGGGGCCACAAGCCTGTTGTTGGGGCGCAGGCGGAGGTGGAACTCCTTCCCGAAGGCGGTGATGTTGAAGAAAAGCTTCTGTTCGCCCTCGCTGGACGAAAACACCTCCCTCTTGACGCGCTGCTTGTGCGTGGCCGAGAGCAGGTGCGACAGGTAGTGTCCGTGAGAGTCGGTGCTGAAGGGCGTGACCAGGCCATACTCCTTCAGACGGCTCCTCAACTGGTCTGTAAAAAAACAAAAAACACAACACAATGACAGCGAGGCATTAATTTAATCTCAAGGCAGCAGGAAGCACAGAAAGAATAACAAATGTCCATGTGATGTGAAGAGAAAAACATCCCACTGAAATCTGTGGCTCTCCAAGATACAAAATGAAACTTTTGGCTCGACATAATTCCAGAGTCGTCGGGCCAGGACGCTCTCATCTACTTCCACATCTGGGCTCATTCCAGCTGTTATCCACCAGTGCTGACTGACAACCCAGAGATTTTCTATGTGCATGCGCCAGAACTGGCCCAGATGCAGAAGTAGTATCTGACAATCATCCTGTATATGGGTCAGGTCTGGGCCACGGTTCGTTTTGCTATCTGAGCCCTGCAGAGTGGCGCTTTTTAACTTAATTTTGCCAAATTAATTACAATGAATTAATCATGTAGGCTATTGATTCACTCTCTATAATCTAATTCATTAACGAGCAAATCAATTTGAGTACTGCCTCAGGTTTTGCACTGGTTCTTGGTGGCACTTGCCTGTTTTGTCTGTGTTTCTTTGCTAGAGATGCTATGCTATTCCATTGATCTTTTTAATGAGATCCCTGTGATGTTTTGAAGCTATCGTCGCTCTAAGTACGGCCTTGCTCTATATTACAGGTGCACACACACAAGCAGAAGTTCAGTTCAAGAGACATCCAAGAGACTCTAATGTGTCTTCTAAACCATGCTGCTTCTTAGATCTGTTAATGTAACTACAGAGTGAAGAGTTGAGTGTGGAGTGTGTAGGAGTTCCTCATAAGCTGTTACTGCCTTTTACATGTCCAAAGCAAATACTTTGCACAAAAAAATATGCATCCCCATACTGGATGGTAGTCATTATCAACCCTCAGACCTGTGTTCACTGGCAAATTTGCGGTCTAGTCGATTTTACAAAGAAAATCCATGGACACAGTGTAAGGGAAATTTCCACCCAAGCTTGGTTTGCTTTTCAAAATGTGTGGAATGGCAGACACTTAAAAAAAATGTCTTGGTTGGTTTTGGTTGGAAAAAACAAATCCAACATGAATATTGAAACCATGTCATTATATTATAGAAGACTTTCAAACAGGTGTCAATGGTGAAACTAAAATTACACGTTTTAGGAAATTACATGCTTTAAAAATCACAGTGTGTATGCTCTGTGCATGTGATGAAAACACACATTTGACAAGACACACTGATAAAATGAAAAGGCTGAACTTTGAGGGATGGAAGCAGCTCGATCACACTGACTTCAGCAGATCAAGAGGATACAATGCTCCTCTGTCAACACTACACAGCCAAGGCAAACTGCCGGCACGTGTCTGGTACTGAACATGCAAAAAAAAATCAAACGCCCTTTTTTTTGGGTCCGACAGAGCAAATACCTCACAGTTACATCATGTTAACCTTACTCCCTCCACAAACATGAATGACACAGAGTCAGTTGTTTGATACCGATATGTGAAAAGGTTGTGCAACACGTGCAGGGCTGATGTAAGTTTAGATAAGGGTTTTACATATTTCCCCTCCAGTTTGCTTTTTGTGAGAAAGCCAGTGTGACAAATCTTTACGGGATGAAGAAGTTATAGAGCCATGGGTCAAAGAGAAGCCAAGAATTAGCTCAGTTCATTAGTGTGCATTTGCAAGAGCAAGGTTTCACTGCTTAATCCTCAGGAGGCCCAGCTTTAATCTCAAGGGCCATTTCCCTGACATCCAGACTTAGGGTTTTCTAAATGCCCAAGAAAACCTAGACTCAAATCTTACTTCTTTATAATATGTATGACGAAACGTGCGCTCATCAAAGGTTCATTTGGGGAAAATCACTGATAAATAATTAAAAGAAGTTAATTATCTAATCCTTCAAACACATTCTCATGGCTGCTATTTTTCAGCAATAGCCATTTAGCCTTTACATTTAGTAGTAATGACCCCTCTAAACACTTTTTAATAATTGCATTTAAGGGATTCACAGAAAATCAGTGGATCTAATTCAAATTCACAGCAGCTCATTGACAACAGCACCTTGTTCACAGGTACATTACATACAGCTGCTGCTTCATGAGTAAAGTGCTGAACTAGCAGAGTACATAGTGGATTTTATAGTTAAGCAGCCACCGGAGACCCAATGGTTTTATCTTTGTGGTGGCCCCTACTAAACAGGAAAACTTTTAATTTCAGGTCACAACCTCCAACTCTTTAGGAAGCTTCCTCTGTGTCAAGAAATCCAATTATTTCACTGACTGCTTCATTAAAGCAGCAGAAGAAGTTTGTTTGGCTGCTCTGTCATCACCTTCTGTGTTTATGGACTGAAAAACTGTTGCTTATTCACACATTTAGTGCTTTTGCAGCAACTTTATCAATGATCTAGGCTACAGTATATCATTGTATCTGGTCACAAGATGAACGTTAAGTCCAGTATAGGCTCTGTTTTTGGTCTCCACAAACACCTGAGGGAAATATTTGGCTTTTTTTTAGCTGCTAAATGCTCCAATGTGTTCACTACGTAGCTGAGAGGAACCTACAGATGGATTCATCAAGTGACACTTTTCAAATTGTCATTTGATATATTGATAATATAAGAAATATGAATTATAGAGATGCAACACTAAACGACTCACAAACACCCAACCATCGGAAAATTTCGGTTCATAGCTACCTCCTGATTGGTACTTTTCCAAACTCGGTTCCACCCACTTCAACTTCCAGTGGAAAAAAAAAAGCACAGAATTGAGCAATATAACGTTGTGTTCATGTAGGACCTCATTGCTCAGGGCAAGAAGCTGATTGAAAAAACGTGTTTACAAGGCCTTTAAATTCTTTTATGATCCACTAATGCATAAAGGTTTAGTCCAGCTCGAGCTAATGAAATGGCATTACAGCAAATTTATAGAAACCGTTCTGCCTGAAATTCATCTGCAGTGATGTTTTTGCTGAACGCTGAGGTTATGAAACATGAAACGTTTTAAAGGAACATTTATTTTGAACAGGTCTTAATTTCCAGTGCCTTAGATTTACTACCCTGAGCTGCAAATATTGAACCATGGACTGGAATCTGTTTATTTTGAGTAGGAAAAAAGCACAGGCTTACTCTCCATCAGTACAATCAGTCTCTGCAGCTACTATACATGTCTTGAATTGACTATGAGTCTGTAGCTATTCTTTAAAAGAGCCACAGTTCTGATAGAAAGATGAAATACACTGAGTGAATAGAGAGCCCAGACAGCACTTATGCTCTGTCTATTAGATACTAAAGGTCGTCCACTCCAATGCCCACTGGCATACATCCTTCACTGTCACACAAAAAGGCTTCTGTCAATGTCATTTCACAATACACCCACAGTGTGTCTATTCAAAACGATGAATTCTGTCAAAGTGGAAAAGACTTTGCTTGATTTATGGAGAATTATTATCTAAAACCAGTTGAAACTAATATCATCTCTGATGAAACACTAAATATAATTTGTAGAAGCTTATGCTGCTTATTAATGGTAAATATTGGATGTTCTAACCTTAGAACAATTCAGTATAACTATGGATATGATTGTTAGCAAGCAAGCTGGCACATGTGCATGGTGAAATCCTTTTATTTCTTAATCAAAATTTTAAGATCTGAAAAAAGTGGAATGCTTCATAAACTTGAGGTTATTGATAGATTAAAGGCTGCAACTGTAGACCATTTCTGGTCCATGACCTTCCAAAAACACACAAGCTGTGCATTCAGCCTTGTCTGACCACACTTCAGCAGAGCCAAGTTTGTGGACTGCTTTTGCAGAGCTCGTGTCCAGACAAAGACCAAAAGTAAAACTGGCATCCCTTACTACGCCGGTCTATTTTTTGCTCCCGTGAGAGGAGAGATTACTCTCTCTGCCCCTTGCTGTGATGGATTTCTCCATTTGCATGATTGTTGAACATTGGTGCAAAATGGCAGCTCCCCAAAGACACACTTGTTCTTTGATTGTGAGGGTCTGACACCAGACCCTGACATTTATTGTAGAGGTTTGAAATCTCTTCAATGGCTTATGCTCTCAACCTGCAAAAACACATCTCAGTGTTACATCTCAATGGCCACTTGTCCAGGGCAAGAGCGACGTGCCATATGAGCCCAGAAGTGCCAAGTACACCAAGATGGGCTGTTTGAAAGCTTTAAATCATCAATGGACCTTTTTTTTCCTAGTTGCTGTATTTACAGAGACAGCACCTACAGTACTGAGCACAAAAAGAAAAACTGCCTTTGTCGTCCTCATGAATGATGACAACTTGGTGCTTAAAGATAAAGACAAGTGAGGAAATTCCCAGGTCACCAGATTCCTAACCTATGGAACAACGAAACTGACTTACGCCCCAACCATCCACCTTCAAAACACCAAATGAATCATTTGAGTGGATAGTGTTCATCTTCAAGTAGACTACCTGAGACACACATCTAGCAGTAACAAAAACCGGCCAAATTTGTGAACTTGCAAACACCACAGAGACAATAACCAACACCAACATGACTGTAGTAACATAAATGAGATGGTGTTCCAGACAGATAACTCAAAGGAGGGTCAGTGAGATGCAATGATACAAATGATGAAGCCTTTTGAGGGCTTTTTGAGGGGGAAAGGCTTGAGATCAGCTGGCACCTGACAAACACCTTGCTTGGAGGACCATGAGGCCTTAAGAGCCCTGATACACACAACTATCCACAAACAACTTGTGCAACCAACGACTGAGTGATGCCTCAACTAAAACTGAAAACCGATGGACTTGAACAAACCACAAAGACTTCAGCCGACGATCATCTAGCCTCTGGGATGGATAAAGGTGTTGCAAGGGGTGAAAAAACAGACTGTATTTCTAACCTTAAACTGTTTTCACACATGCCTATACTCTCACACCTCTACACACCTGGCCAGTCGTCGCATAAAACCTCCATGACTCCTGAACTGATGCTGATTCCACAGATGGAAGTGGTTTCAGGTGCAAGAACATTTTTTATACCCGCACCAGACCTCTCAGAGCCTTTTTTCCCCCAGATTCTCTATTATGATGTAACAGCGGAGTTTTATTAACAACCATTGGGGTACCAGCACTGTCCTGTCAAGATACGGCAGAAAAGCTCAAGAAATCCTGATAATTAAATTAATTCATACCAGAGGAGAAGACCAACCTGATGAATGCAACAGGTTCTCTACAGACCTACACTGTTTAGTCTGGTTGAATCCGACTCTGGCTCCTTTTCCCCCTCCTTTGGTGCAATTCGTTAGGTCAGAATAAAACAATCAAGCCGTTGGGTGCGGTCCCAGTCCGGTCACAAACTAATCCTGTAGCAGTTTGTTTGTGGTAGGAACATGATCCCATGTCGATGTGACCTAACGACAAGGCAAACTCAGCAAGTTGGACTTGGTCTGCGCCTTCAGCCAGATGCACTTTGCAAACTGTGGATGAGAAAAATCAACAAGTGCTTCTAGGGAGCTATTAGCCAGGGAATGAATCAGGGTCTGACTTGGACTAGAGACAAAGTTTGCTGCTGGATATTTGGGTCTGTCCACGCATCATTTTGTGTCTGAAACTGAACAACAGAAAATGCAACAACCTCATCCACTGATTCAAACCAAAATGTATTTTCTAAATGCCACTAAAGAAGCAATACAAATTGTGACTTTAACTTGTGGCAGAAGGTGAAATATGAATAGAAACCACACTACAGTAAATTGGCGAAGTGGTTGCTTTACAAGGCTGATAATGGCCGAGTGGAGGCTACGCGGGCGATGGGCGACCACAAACGCTCAACTAGCGCCCAACGGTGCCTGACTGCCAACTGTCATGTTGCTGTGTGAGGGCCCTTGAGGTGTTCAGAAGATAACAGCGGGTGTAAAAGGATCCTACGTGGACACTGTTGCAGCTCACTTGTTTCTTAACCTCAGAATGAATAACAGATGTGCAGGATTTAGAAGTGGAATTTTCTTTCCTGTATAACAAAGCCCTTGAAGCAGTTTGCTCATGTAATATAAGTGTGCATGTGTGTGTGTGTGTGTGTGTGTGTGTGTGTGTGTGTTGGGGGAATAGCGGGGTGGTAGAGGAGGGTATGAAGGGGAGGGTGTAGCTATTACAGAGCTCCTCACACACATACACATACCCACACACACTCAACTCAAACTCCCCTCCCACTTTGATCTCAGTGCACCGAGTTGTCCTCCTGAGTTTTCTCGGAGGAAACTCTCCTGTGCCCCTTTTTTTCCTCGCGACTTCCTTCTAATTATTAAGAAATGAGCAGGACTTACCCTCTCTATCTACTTCACCAGCCTGCAAGAGAAGAGAAAGCTCGTTAAAAGCCGTTTTACGCCACTGGGGGGGGAAAAGGAAACAAAAACAAAATCATGATCTGAGAAGCTGAGATGTTCCAAGCAGCAGCAGCAGCAACAGCAGCAACACTACCGCCCTGCAGCAGCCACTTTACTGTAGGGCCGAGCTGCTTGTAAAACTGCTTTAAAACAAAAATGCCTCTATTTCACATGTGTTATGTAACAGGCTAAACTCATGCGTGTGCAGTGTCAACATGTAAATCACAGAGGAGGCAGTGTGCTGTGCAGGCAGCAGCGGAGAGAGAGACTCTCCTCTCCTCTCCTCTCGCCGCCCGCGGCTGCAGCGCTTTAATAATTCATATTAACAGACTGGATGATGTTAGCGCTGTTAGACACTTACCTTGTCGGCTGAAGTCAATACAAATCCTAGGAGCAGTAACGCTAGTGACAGGACAGCCATCACGAGTCTTAAATCGGAAAAGAAAAAACTTTATCCCAACGTCAAATTTTAAAAATTAAAGTGAGAGAGAAAAAAAAAGAAAAAGTACAAAAAAACTCTTTGCGCAAGCGTGACCCGGCTCATTCAAAAAAGAAAAGAAAAAAACCCTATCAGAGTGGATGCGCAGCTGCCTCTGTTTCAGGTTAAACGTTTCAAAAAGTCATATAAAGTAGTTAAAGTTTCATTAAAAGAAAGAGTGAGGCGAGTTACGACACTTTTGTCAGTCAGTCAGTCAGTGTTTTCAATTTTTTTTTCGTTTTCTTTTTCTGTTTTTAATCTGTTGACTGAAGTTTTCTAGAAAGTTTCTGGTGGAGTTAGTAGGACATCCCCTCTGCCGCCGGCCGGACAGAGCTGCAGTGTGAAGCTCTCGCGACCTGGCACTTGGCTCCTCGAGCTAATAAACGGCAAGACCAGCCCTGCGTGACGTCACCCGGCCCTCTCCTCCAGCCCCAACACATGGTGGGACAGAGGAGGAGGAGGAGGAGGAGGAGGATCACAACTCCCCAAACTTAATCCCAGGACAAAACATTTCTATATCAATATGGAAAAAGACAATAATCATGTCTGTTCTCATTGAACACATGAAGGGACAGAGGAGGAGGAGGGAGGAGAAAGAGGAGGGGGAGGAAGATCCCACCTCCCTAAACTCATCTCAGGACACCACAGGATGAGAAAAGCTGCTCATTATATAAGAAATACCCACATATCTCTATATCAATACCAAAAGACAACAATTACTCAGGTCTATGTCCTTAAATACAGACATGATGAGGAGGAGGAGGAAGAGGAGGAAGATTGTCTGCTGAGGCTGAACGGTAAACGTATAAATAACATATTTATGGAGCAGAATTGAAAACAATAGTAACATAACAACCTGAACTCACTGTGACACAATGGGACATGTCAGTTTAATAGAAGGTGCTCAACATTAACCATAAATACCTGTATAAAATAACTCTATGTTACTGTAACTCATGGTAACTTTGTCTATGAGGTTTCAAACAAACACATGAAAGTCAGTAAGAGGTCTCAATTTGTTTCACGTGTGAGATGTAATATTACATTTGTGTGGTAGTTGCACATTTATCCATCTTTATATTTGAGAATAATAAGTTTGTGTGTGAACGTTTTGTAAAATCTCATGTTATTACATCATCAAGTTATTTGAGAAACATATTGTACCGGTATTCATGTATGTATTTACTATTTATGTAAAATATTATTGTAATTTGCATTTATATGCATGTTTTAACATGGACTCCATAGAGTAGCTGTTGCAGGAGTAAAAGAAAGAAAGAAAGAAAGAAAGAAAGAAAGAAAGAAAGAAAGAAAGAAAGTCTTAGAAAAAACAAGATCAGAATCGCACTGGAAGACAGAATATATAATACAATACAAAAAACTTTAAATGATAAAAATTGTTATATGGTGAGATGGAGCCACTTCTCATTACTATATCGTATATACAGTATTTAACACTATTATTGCCACAAAAGGCCTACCAGACTTACTTTTCTCATTTACAGTTTTTAAGGTCTTGTTTTTTATTATCTTAATGATCTTGTGAACCACAGGTGAGGTCGTGACCCCCAGGTTGGACACCTCTTCACCAGCAGCAGAGTATATGTTAATATGGACTGTGCTGCAGGCAGTAGGACACACAGTGGGACAGGAGAACCAGGAGAGGAAACCCAGCCAGACTGAGGAGGAGGAAAAAATATATATACATGAATCTCTATAGAATCAATTATATGATAATAAGTAGTACAAGTTTTTAAAATCAGGAAAAAAGTTTAGTGTGATGCATTAATAAGAGCAGCACAGCTCCTGAGAGCTGAGCTGCATGAGATATCAGGTTAGGGGGCGTAGCAGCCGTTTGCTCTCATTACTCACTGCTCATCCTCCACTTCTTTCTCCGTCCGTCTCTGTCGTCTTCCATGTCGGGGCGCTCTCTCTCTCCAAAGGACCAGGTGGGGTGAGGTTTTCTGTGGGGAGTGCATTAGTGTAAAATATCTCCGCTGAATGAGGAACCTAACAGGCAGGGTGAACGGCCCCGGGGCCCACACACGGCATGAGGAGCAAAACGCTGTTATAAATATTAATGGACATTTTTTGCTATTATTAAAAAACACCTCCGACCTGCAAAGTGGAATTCAAATGGCAGCAGGGAAACGTTAAGAGGGATCAGGTTTGGTTTCTCAGCTGCAGGTGGAGGAGGAAGCACTCGCATCCTTAAAAGCTTCTCTAGCAGAGTAAAGACTCTCCACTGCACTGAAATCCCACAGCATTTTCATTAACAATCTATATCTACATAGTCTAAAAACTCCTAAACCACGGGTCAGGGGGTGATTTATTAATAGAGAAGATAAAAAACTAAAGTCCTGCTACAAAAATAAAAAAATAAAAATGCAACAAAAAAAAAGTTACTTTGGATAAGTTGCCGACTTTGGGCCAAAGTTATTAAACTGAAACCATGTGAGAAGTTCAGGTTAATAAGTCAGGTTCCTTACTGCCTTAAAAAATAAATGTGAGGTCACTGAATGAAAACTGAATAATTTATTTTAATTATGTCAAAAAATAAGTTTCTTGCTCCTCAGCAACTTCTGAATCGTGCTCACTTTCCTGTTACAGTTTCTCACAGCCCTGTTGAATTAAAAGCGTATAAGAGCAAAGAGTTGTTCTTTAATATTACACACAGAGCAGAGTCTGGATCCATTAAAGAGTCCTATAATATAAGGGAACCCCTGCTGTGATTTGGTGATGTATAAATAAATATTGACTTTCATTATTGGAAAAAGAAGCAACAGTGAGTTGTGCTTAAAAAAGCTGATTAAAAACATAGCACACACACACACGCACACTTTCCATTGTGTGTTTTTCTTCAAATTACAAAAGCTGAACGGGTCTGGAGAGTTTTAAGACTCTGAACGATTCATGCTGGGAAACGTATGCTGATCATGTTTCTGTAGAAAATGAATTTAATGAGTTGAGGGAACTCATTCATTAGACTCATGGTTTAATAGTCAGGAGACATCGGTCAGAGTAACTTTGAAGTGGTTTGGTGAACACGACCAGGAATATTTAATTTAAGTCGGACAATCAGTTGGTTTTAATCAATTATGCGGCCGTGTTTTGTGTTTCAGTATCTTAAATATCTCACAGTATGTAGCCTACTGTACGGTACTTCAAGTTGGATGGTGATAGACGTCAAATAAAAATCGCACTTTAAAGTACAGAGCTGCTGAAGCATCCTTAGGAAGAGCATCCACTCCCCCACGCACCACCGCTAAAGGGCTTTTCTGTAGAGTTTTCAGGGCGCTTTGACCTCTCTGTTGGCTGCTTGTGTTGATGCTCGCTACTCATCTGAAGATGAACTATACCACTCACTGTCAACAGCTCGAGGGCACCGACCTGAAATGTTGCAGCAGCTTTTTTTTTTTCTTTTTCTACCCACTGCACAGAGCTGGCTGCGCGACCTCTCTGCTAAAGAAATCTCTTTGATATCTCAACAGTGAGCGACAGATTCAGTAGTGATTTGCTGACTGTGGTGTTTTTGTAAAAGAGAGGTGGTGCTTTGGTGTAAAAGGTCAGAGGTCACGCTCAGGGACAGGAGCATACAGGAAGGACACATGAAAGGAGCCGGGATTAGTCCCACATCAGCCCTGCAGACAGACGACCCTGGAGGACGATGGAGGTTCGTACAAGCTTCACTTTTTAGTTTCAAATAAAAACAGCCAGAATAGATACAAGAAGAAAATCACAATTACAGTATGATATTTTTTTTCTTCTGCCCACTCCTGTCGTTCTGAACCGATAGATAAGTAATTAGGTTTTTTGATGGATAAAAGTTTTAAAAACTGAACACGTTTTAAGATCAAGAGTCAAGACAAAGACAAAAAAACTCCTCTGAGTCAGTGAACGAGAAACACATAGAAGAACAAAGCACAATTTAATTTACTGCTTCTTTTTTTGGTTTTTAAGAATACAAATGTGAATGGATCTGTTGTAAGAAGTAAGTTAAAGGTCCAGTTTGTAAAATGGGGGTAAACCCGTGATATCTAGCGTTCAGATTCCAGTTTGCAGCGTTCACTCACTCGTCCGCACTCACCCCTCCTGTCGGCAAAGTGACGGTGGCCTCCGAGGACAAAAAAACTTTTTGTTTACCACGACTGGGACGGCTGGGAGTATTTCAGGAGCATGGAGCGATGAGGTGAAGATCTAAATCATTTTACGACGTGTCTGTTGTTTCCTACTCCTTATTTCCTTCCACCTTCTTATTCGTTGGTTTATTTATGAACGCGAAACTTGCTAAACACGCTCTCTGGTTGGCTGGACTTTCCGTTCAGGCTGCCGCACAAACATGTCGGCGCAAGATGGTGACACTCTGTGTAAAGCAAGACCCTTGTTATATGTAGATATAAAAGAAGAATTATAAGGCTACGAAAACCAAACAAATTTCATTTTAAAGCGATTATACACTTACACTAATATATTCCTGGGTAGTATATTCAGATTTTGTCAATAAACCTTGACAATTATTACACACTGGACCTTTAAAAGTGAGGTCTTTAAGTGATATACAGTATGAACCAAAGTTGTGTCCTTCAAATCCAACAAAATAAACCGAGTCCATCTCTTTGAACTGGATTCATTAGAGTCCATTCAGGTCCTCTGGTTATTTGTTTCGTCATTTTTTTTAATTTCGTTTTGAGTTTTAGTTTTCAATCTCAGTTTAGTTTTAAAAAGTTTGAAAGAAAGTTTGCTGGTGTATGTTGTTATTTTTTTGGACAATGCTCAGTTTTAGTTTGGACCTCGGTGTAGTGTCTCTCTCGGGGGAGGAGGGCTGGGAGCTCTTTCTAACTTTTCCAAGGTGAGCTAACTAAGTCTTCTGGCAGGATTTTTTTTTTTTTTTTTTTTTCTTTTTCAAATAAACTTTAAGATTTTTAGGATTTTTTCCCCTCGAGATTTGTTCCACATATTTCATCACCTTCCACAGCAAGCAACTGGCTCTTATCTGTGGCACAGCTCACATCAAAGTCATCCCCAGTGGGACGGGGGTGCTTTCCCTCAACTTTTGCCATAATGCCAGTTTTTGGAAAGTGGGTGCAACACTTCACCAAAAACTAAATTTCTTTGAGTCTGGCTCCAAAACTCGGTCGATCTCCATTGACTCCCATGTTGAAATGTTCAACTTAACAGCAGAAGTAAACATGTTTACAACCTGGTGCAAAAAATTTTTTTTTGGTCTCTACGGTTAATTCCCTCCGTGGTGACGGCAGCACCGCGGCTGATTTCTTATCAATCATTCTGCATTAAGGGACAGGTGGGTGAGCGTATGTTTGTCGATTCCCAGCAGGCAAAGTCTTGGCTCCACGCTAAGTTTGTTTTTCTTAATTCTGTCAACACAGTGATCGTCTTTGTGGAGCCTCATTCTACTTCTGCTTCTGTTATGGCTCATCTAGTTTTTGTTGTTTTGTTCATTTTCTTGGTTTTTGGTCGTTTTACTTCTCTCAGTCTTGGACCTCCTGCTGTGGCGTGACGAGCAAAGATATACACTGTTTGTCTTACAACTATTAAGTATTGTGTCTTTTACACAGTGGATTTTACTGAACAAAAATAACGAATTGAGACGTGACTCATCATGCATTAAAATTTTAGTCCTGGTCCACACAGAAACAAAGCTTTCTCAAAACTTTCTTTTTTCTTGTTCGTGTTTTAAAAGTTTTTAATAAACGCAACATTATTTCGAGAAATGTCTGCGTACACATGAAACCACTGAGAACGTACATGTAGTACATAGGCCAGGCTTGTATGTGGCGCTGTGACGCCACCACACAAACACACCTGCTGAAAACAAACTCCAAACATTATAAGTCGACTAAAAGTGAGAAAGTTGATGTCGGGTTTCAGATGCAGTATCTGAAAGTCATCCGCCATTGTTGTTGTTAACGTTCAACTAGTGCTGTCACTACGGTTACAGGTTAGAGAGGCGGGGCTATGGCATCGTCATTTCACAAAAGATGCTTTTTGTTGTCTAAATGAAAACGCAGTGAGATTGCTTTTGGGATTTATTCACTCTGGGACCAGTTTCCAAAAAAAACACCGTCTTAGGACTCTAAAAATCCTGTTTCCATTTGGACGAAACGCTGAAACGCTAAAAAAAAACAACCTTTGCAGATACTTCCAAACCTGTATTCATGTGGACGAGCCCTTAACCTGGTGAAAATCCCAGAACCGACAAAACGGTTTATAGTCTGAGAATACATCACTAATGCATCTTTAAAAATGAAAATTTGGACTTCCTTCCATGAAAGTCCAAGTCCAATTTCTAATTCTGACTCTTACGCTTAACGTAAAAATACAATGACATCCCAGGATGAAAACGAAAGGAAGACTGAGGCGGAGCGAGCTTCACATTCACCTGCTGACTGTAAACACACCAAAACAAGAAACAAGTGACTCATTCATCTCAAAAGTTTGGAGCCTTTCCTCTCGGGTCTGAGCTGAGCTGCGAGAATGAAGTGTCAGGGTGATGGAGTCGGCATCACACATGGAAGACACATGATCGTATATCACAGCTTTTATTGGGCACAACGACGGCGCCGGTGTCAACACACACTCCTTCATTTTCCTCTCTCGTTTTCCCTCCCACCCTCTCTCCTTCTCTTTCTCTCTCTCTGTGCTGCAAGATCCATCAAGTGACCTGATGAGTCAGAGCACAACACAACAACAGAGGCCTCGCCGCCGTCACCTGCAGATAAGGAAACCTGATTACCTGGCACATCTGCACGCCTCATGGCTTCACCGCCGTGGGAGAGACGCAGGCCGACAGACAGACAGACAGACTTAAGGTGAGAGGAACTGGGTGATTGGGCTGGTTGGAGGCAAGAGGAGAGGAAAATAAATGAAGGTCCAGGAGGTGTATAGACGAAGAAGGAGGGATGAGGAGTAATGAAGAGACAAGGGCAGCTGTGGGGGAAAAGCTGTTTTTTTTTTTTTTTCCTTTCCAAAAAGGAGTCGAGGTTTCCTGGTTTCTTAGTTTATCAACATCCTGTCCATCCCTGACCCGCTGCACAGACACAGACCCTCAGACTTCCCTCATCTGGCCTCATCTGGACTCCAACATCTGGTCTTCTTCGCAAAACCACAGAGCCAGACAAATAAGTTGCTGTTACAATTGGCAGTGAATCACATGCAGCAAATTGAAAGCAGGCCCTCTGCGCCAAAATTGGATTTCTATGCAGATAAAGTGTGATAAAACTTTATTTTTTAAACTCGAGAGGTTAAAAAGAAAAGATTTTTAGTGATTCTTCTTCATGTTGGCTTTTCTGGGAGAATTTTTTTTTTTTTTCGGAGGATGTCACTCGAAAAGAACAGATGTTTTCTGCTTACACAGGTGTGGTAACGTGTCCCGCTCTCACTCATTGTCACTCAAGCAGAAACATACACTCGTACGATTCCTCTGAGCCGATGGCTGCTCTGTTCCCTCGCTGTTAAATCAGAGTCTCAGGATCGCTGTGTCATTACTTTTTATAAGGGTGTAAAACAAACAGCAGGATCCCTCTATTTCCTGTTTTTCATGTTGTTCCTATAAACCACCACCCTCCTACTCACATGGACTTCTTCAGTTGTCACTTACAGTCACTGGTAGAAAGTTACTCAAAGTGCTGAGTAGATGGTTTTCATTTTTAATGACACATTTTGTGTTTTATCTTAACTTACCTAAAATATTTCAGCAGTTCTCAAACTTATTCACATCATGTTCTCCTTCACTATCAATAATTAAACCCCCATTTATTGATATTTTCTCCCTGGTTCCTCAGTCTGATAGGATTTTTGCTTGTTATGACAGAAACTGGGATCAGAATAGTCACATATTCACTGTGTTACTTATAGATGGAAATATAGTAAAGTAATATATTCCTCCCATTTTAATGGAATTGTTGTACACAAACAACAATCTGATCATGTCATATATACAAATGAAAGATGGAGTTCCTTTTCTAACTTTCTCTGCATAAATTTTGTTTTAATGAATGGTAATTAACTCTACAATTTAAAAATATCATTATATGTCTCCACTGCGGAAATTGCTTGTTGTCTCAGTAACCGTTTGAATCAGTGGGGTGATAATTGCGAGTTAAACGTAAGACACAGTTTCATCTGATTTACTGCCAGAGGAATCACCAAGTTACACGGAAGAAACTCTCTGTGTGTTTTATTTAGTTCAGAGTCAGTCAGTCAAAGGGGTCATGTGTCTGTAGAGTACTTTACTTTAATACTTTCAGATGATTTCTTCGTCTTCTGCCTGAGTATTGTAGTATACAATTATTTTCCTATTGTGGTGCTGGTTCATGTTTATTCAAAGACTCTGGATGCTTCGTCCATCACTGCTTACATTAATAATATCAGGAGCAAAGTCAGGTCAAAAAAGGACATCTGGAAACTTTACTGAAAGACAATGAGTCCCCTCTGGGTTCCTGTTGTATTCTTCAGCAGTTTTTTTTTTTTTTTCTGTTGTTGGACCAAACGACTTTGCCAGATATTTACAAAAAGCAGACAAGAAAAACAAAAATTATATTCGTGGTGAAAACCCATTGTTTCAGAAGCCTTTAAATTACAGCCTGTGCGTGTGTTGGGTTCGGGGCAACTGGTACTCAGTGGAAGATAATGAATACATACACTCCTACACGTGATTGTAATTTGTATAATTTTGCCAAGTGAAAATAATCCCCCCGAGAAGAGAAGAGAGGACAGAGCCATCAGCTGGGTCCAGACAGAGGGGAGAACAGCTAACCTAATTACAAGACATAGGTATGTGCTTTGAAAAGTTGGTTTCTCTAAAAACGACAACGATCGCCGCGTCCGAACAAAGCTGACCCCCACTTGCATTATAAAAGGGGGCAAGCCGAGCCGTTTCAGAGAAGGCATCTGGATTGTTTTCTTTTCTCTCTTTCACGCTTTGTCCTGAGACACAAAAAACGCCCCGGCACAATGACTTGTGACGTCTAACAGCGAAGTTATGCCAGAGTCACAATGTGCATCTAGGTGGTGAGCCCAGCAGATGCCCCCATGGGGTCAGCACTGGTTTTTGTCCCCCAGTGACACCACAACAGAGGGAAGGTAGGGTAATAAAATTCCTCTGTGCTAAAGGAGACATTCCAGCAGAGGGGAGGGGGAGCGGGAGCGCCGGGATCTGACATAATTTAAAACATGGTTGTCATATTCTGAATTGGAGCCCCCTCCCCTTCCTGCTCCCTCCTCCTGAGTGGAAACCATTTATTTTATTTTTTTTGTTTTCAGCAGCTCTTACATAAGCATGAGCACTAAAGCTAAATAGGTTCTGTGTGCAGCCTGGAGAAAAAAAAACAATTAAGTGGAGGGCACGAGGAGTGTTGTAATATCCATATGAATGGAGAGGAAGTGATTAGAGACAAAATCGATAAGGATCAAACATGAGCGTCTTTTATACAGCCTATAGTCGAGGCGGGAACGCTGCACCATTGTTCCACCTTGTTGCTCTGTATATTAAAACAGATGCAAATAGGTGACTGGAAACTGGAAGACTCATGACCTCTGAATCCACCTCTTCTACTGTTTGGCAATATGTTTTTAATACTGTGTAATCAGGGATCTGTAATGTTGCTTAATTGTCTCTAGTCGTCAATTAGCAGCCGGCTGTTACAGGAGATATGAAGATAATGATGCATCCAACAACCAGCGAGCATTAGCAGATGTTTTAGCATTGACACATATTGTTCATCATAATTGTTGTTGTTGCCGTTTTGCTGTTAATTGCTCTTGTTGTCATTTGGATGGGCTTAATTTGCCATACTGTTTCGCATGGTAAAAAGATGTAATGTATTGGTAGTTTATGCAACATGGTCTCTGTTATTGTGTATAGTTGATGTGATTGTTCAGTTTTACAACTTCTTTCCTTTATAATTTCTTTGTATCAACTCTCAGTGCTAGAGTGGATCTATTTGTTCCTTCACTTTTCCTCTCAGCTGAAGTTAAAAGTTAAAATATTTCTATCAAAAAAAATCCACTCTTCCTTAACAACTGGGCGACGTCCATGTGCTGACAAAGTAGACATCAGTGAAAGCTTCAGAGAAGATACTAAATGGACCTTGTAGTGAAACCGATTTCCCAAGGTCAAGAATTATTTCAGCTTTTGAGCCAACACGTACAAAAAGCCTAGAAAGTTCTCTGAAACAAAATATGGTTTTTCACATCGTGACAAATGTCCAAATTCCTTCTGCCGATGAAGATCATGGGATGTGATAGACGGCTCCAGAGCAGCTGCTAAATGGAGCTTGAGGGACCTTGTGATAAGATTATTTTTTTCCCCAATTTCAACATTATTGTCCCCAAAAGGGAGATTTGTCTCGCAGAACAGAACTCACACAGACTAAAATACATATTAATAGTATTAAACTTACATCACACTCAGACCTAGCATGTCGCTGTATAAACAGATGCATACATTCATCCCAGTCATCCAGAGTTAAAAATAGTCACCGCTCCATACTGTTTGATTGACAGTTCATCTCTGGGAACACAAACAACTGAAGATGAAAGAAAATCTACAAATTCAGAACACAGAGGATACATGTTGTCAGTGCAATCAACATGTTTTTGTATTTTATGCATTTGTTTTTTGGGGTGAGAAGCAGATGTTGAGGTTTCTGATTCATTCATTCATTCATTCATTATCATTCAAACAAAACAAAAGACAAACAATTTGATTTGTTATCAAAGCAACCACTAACATTGGTTGCTTTTCATTTGCTTTTTTTTTTTTTTTAGATATCAACAATTTCTTTTAACCTTTCCTTTAAGAATTATTGTTTATTTATTCTCTTAAGATCTTTTCCTGTTTCTTTATCTTTTCTGGGGTGGAACAACTTTCTTTCTTTCAGTTTCCAACTGAGTCAGAACCACAGGAAGTTGTGTTTCTTGACATTATTTGGCTGTTTTTACTTTCTTTTCCATCTAATGAAGTAATGAATGGATTTCCCAGCACATGGGAATGCAACCACTGGTGTCCTGCATTCCTTGATTCCCACCATCCCTCTGCCGTTTCTACGGAAACACAACCAGCAGAGCCTCTGACAGTCTGTGAATTTCAACGACCCCTCTGCAGCAGAGGATTCGACGCAGCCCCCGCACCGAGACGCTGTCGTGTAACTGAGTGTAACTCGGGCACAGTTGTCGTGTCATCGACTGTCTTCAACTCGTCTCCACAGTCAGAAAACACTGGGGACGAGCCGGTCGGGTTCATCGAGGCTGCGCGAGGCTGCAGTCGGGCCGGGGGAGGCGATTCCTCGGAGGGGAATGCTCTTTATCAAACTGAAGCCAGAGTGACGTCAGAGAGGCTCCAAAAAGACAGACTACAAGAACTGGTGTGAGGCCAGAGGGTCCTGGCCAAGACGGTCACACTGAGGACCTCACGTCTAGGGTCCCCCGGTCTGAGAGCCAATAGTGAAAGCGTCACTTGCCCGAGGGTCCGCAGTACTTTCATGGTCAATTTAAGTCCCTTTGTTTCAGAATAACAGGGTAACGTTTTGTGGAAAGTATCTTGTGAGGGAAATATAATGTATCCGAGCTGGCAGTGAGTGGATGTAACTTCTTCTGTGGCGGCGTCTATACACAAGCTGTCACTCTCATCCATGTTGGTCAAGCACAATAGCTTTATTTAGCTTAAAGGAGAATTCCGGTCATTTTCTAAGTAACGCTCTACAGCTCTAGGTCCCCAAGTGCGACCATGGGAAAAGCCCGGACCTAGCTCTCCTCTTGCTAGCTGTGCTACGCAGCAGTTAAACAGCAAAGTAATGGGGGCAGTTCTTCTAACCGCAACTTAGGCCTCTATGTAATGCTCAAAATATCACTACACATGCTTTGCAACATTCACCAGTCCACCGTTAATATGATTTTGTGTTTTCATTACGTACCTCTGTTTACTCTAGCTTCCTGGGTTACTAGTCGACTATCGAGCTTGGGACTGTTTCCATCAACAAAGACAAAAATTTAGGATTTAGGAGGAAAAAAATGATTTTGGATGTCTTTGTTGATGGAAACAGTCCCGAGCTCGACAGTCGACTAAGGTCTACTCTGGAAGCTAGAGTAAACAGAGCTACGTGTTAAAAACACACCAACTCATTGAGTCAAACTTTTACATTTAGAAAATAGAAAAATGGCTGCAATATATTCAGTTCTTTCTAAAGATGTTTGTAACTAGCATTAGCCTTGGTACAGAGACAACAGGATAATAATATTGCTTTGTGTCCTATGAATGGAAACGGAGAATTATTTGCCGACATGTTCCTATTTGATCTGTAACACTAACCAAACTCTGACATATTTGTATCTGTTTATAATTGCAAAAGCTGGAAAACACAACATCTCTGCTACTTTCAGTTTTGAACTTGATATAGAAAATCATCGTGGTACATTTCTTTCATCAGATAACTCATACAAGACGTCCTGCTTCATTAGCTTTTGAATTCCTGTCATAAGAAATTTCCTAATGATTTTATGGTTCTTGGACTCACGACCCGAGACGTATACCACCCACTGACTGTCAGTGGTGTTTTCCTCAAAGCACCAGCCATCTCTTACTTCCTCTGCCGTGACACACAAACCGCTGAAACAATGGCGAATAATGAGAGTGGAGCGTTGCACTCTCACCCCCTGCCTCCCTCTGCTCTCCCGAGTCTCACTTCAACAGAAGAAGCTCAGTGGAAACAGACGTAAAAACCGAGGCCAGATTGTGAAGGAGGTGAATTTGTTGGGCCCCATGCGGAGTTAGAACTGGGTCACTTTAGCCCTGTCTGATCGTTTTACACGTCACCTTGTAAACAGGAGATGAGAAGGACTACCACCCAAGCATTAGTCATCTCCAGGAGCTGCTGTGCTGCGCATTTTCCCTCCTACTGTAATAAGACGTCTACCAAATAATGTGGGCAGGGTAATTGATCTCAGATTTTGTCGTGTCAGAAAGTCTCGGTGCAGCTTGTGTGTGAGATGTGGTTGAGGAAGGGGTTTTTTACTAGTTTCACTGCTGCGATAGTTTTGCTCTGACTGCTCCACGCTGCTGCACACGTGGCAGCACAGCCAACATAACAATCCCTGATGGGAACAATCACCTTGACACCTGCAAAGAGGCTGGAGAGCTGTTTGTCAGTGCTGCTTTACAAAAAAATAGAGGTAACAGTAAAGATAATATTTTGGATAGGGCCATTATTTCAAGAATTTTTATTTTTATTTTAATGGAAATGTGATTGCAATCAAAATATGGAGAGCTTATCTGAAAATAACCTCAGTGGGGACAGGGATCAATGTTTCCTTCATATCTGGTATCTACCACATACACGTAGTTTACCACCACCGGTGTGAATGTGGTATGAATGAAAGCGTCTTTGGGTCATTGAAAAGCGCTATATAAATTGAATGAATAATAATAAAAAATAATAATAATATTTGTAGGTAAACATCATGAATTGGTGCCAAAGAGTTGATGTGACAAACTAAACACTTAGAAGAACAACCTTCAAGTTATTTCAAATGCATTTTTCAAACATGAAATAGGCACTGACTTTATGAAATGAAAAGAAAATAATGAAGGAGTTGTTACAGAGTGTACCGCTCGAGTGGTGAAGGAGACTGAAGACTTGAAGAGACTGTAAAGAGACTGAACGACCCTAAGTACAAGCCTGACCAATCACTGATCATGACCCTGCGTGTCTTCATAGGTTATTGGAGAGGTGTGACGAGAAACTATCAATCATGGTGACCGTAGCGCTGTGTACGCATGGATCTGAATGTGTGTCTGAGGCTAGCGGTCTTTTGCTCCGACACGAAAAAGAAAAGCAACAACAACAAAAAAAGGTTTGTGGACCGGTTCCTGGGTCTGGTTAAGAGGACAGTATAGACTTCCTGTCCCTCAGAGAGAATGTGAGGTACATTAACGAATGCTTTCACCTCAAAATCATTAACGTTCACCGCGTAGTGAAAAATAACTATCACAGTACCAAAGCGACAGCCAATCAAACAATAGCTGCTCTTCGGTGGCCGCCATGTTGCATGTAAAGAAAAGCTTTTAGACATTGCTTCTCTATTGTCATCACATTAAGCCGGCCTATGTAAAAATAAAAATAAAAACTTTTGTGATTCGTTCTCCAGGTTTTGGGGAACTGGAGGTCGGCCACAACAGCAGACGGATCTGCAGAGTAAAACTGGAATCGCTGGCCATTTGTTGGGTTCACCCAGGCCGGCCAGTTTGCTTCATTATAACATTCATTCATAACAGATGACACCAAGTTAATCAAATGTTAAAACGAAGAGTGCTTTGACACTAACTGAATGTTAATATCATGCTGATGCAAACAGAGTGACGTATCAAACCTGACAAAATACCAGTACAAATAAATTTGTTTCCTATTTTGCCAGCACCAATAATGAGTCACAGGCTCAGTGATATTCTCTGTTGTGCTACCAGGAGCATTTTTATTTTCCCTTGTCCAGGGACACTTCCCACACAGTTAACCTTTAAGAAACAACCACCTTGAGCAGGCCTGCCCACTGTTCTCCCCAACCGCATATTTACCAAAGACAAGGAACATTTTTACATATGCAGCCCTGGGGCAGTGTATTTAGACCAGTGTTTATGCATACATTAATAACGTCCAAGAAACTAAGACATCACTCCGTAACTGGAAGACAGTGCAAATGTTAAAGTCAGGCTCCCGTTATGAAAGGCTAAAATGAGGAAAGGCCACAGCTTTGCATAAACATATGACGTAATTGCATACACATGAAAGGAAATGCAGTCCTCCAATGCGAAGAAAAGGGCAGGATGGATTGCCAGCAACCCCGGTGACCATGCTTTGTATTTAATTCTTGAATAAATTGCCTTACCAATGCAGAGTTTTTACTTTTTAATGTCATTTTCAGCTCAGAGCCAATGTCAGTTAACTAAACTGTTTTTTTAAGTGCTTGGTCAAGCTTATGTCTTATTTCTAACTAGAATTAATCTAGCAGAGCCTTTGTTTATTATACAGTTTTGATGAGACACTGTCAGTGAGGTGTTGCTGCACCATGTGAACATTTTTAGCCTGTAATTTTGGCGTTTAAGTTGAGTGCATTTTTTATCAAATATTTATTGACACAGAAAGGAGATATTTCGCATGACTTGATTATTTAGGCTAATCTTTATGCAGACAAAGTTTTTTTTATATTAAATTACTATGAATTGAGATTACTTACTGTCTGCGACTGTCCGTGACAGTCTTGTCTGATTCATCTGGCTGTGTCTATAGTTTCAAGACAAAGACTTCCTCTTAGTCCATGTTTGGAAACTTACATCTATCACGATCTGTTTGGAAAGTGGTGATGTTGGATGGAGAAAAGCGGAGGAAGGTGATTAATAACAGGAATAATAACACATGACTTATACAGTATATTACTGATATGTTAGCCACAACAACTTTTAAAGAGTCCTGGGCAGCTGAAGACATTTTGGTCTTTGTACAGAAATGTATGAAGAACATCAAGTGTTTATAGCCTATTTGCCATTAAAAATCACTATGTGATATAAATTTTATTGAATAACAGCCATGGGTGTGAAAAAGTCCAATTATATCTAAGATGCTGCCAAATGAGAACGATACATAGAAGATGAAAATGGAAGTGGAAAAAATTGCAGTTATCCCAGAGCTTTATGAATCTTCCTCATAAACATACAAAGCTGACAGGAAAAGGGAGAGACACCAGAGGGAAATAACTGAAAGGAGGTAGTTTCTGAGATCAGTCAGCGGCTGAGATGACGCACAAATACACACCCGATGCATATATTGCCTGCTAGCTTATAACTAATGCCTTTGCAGTTGATATGTTGCTGTTTGAAGTGAATAAAAGATGGGGCAAATGGTTCAGCACTGCAGAAATAACAAGGCATGCCCAATTTGCTTCAGTCCAAACACAACTTAACAATACAAAACATAATACTTTACTTTTCTTTTTTTTTTGCAAAGGGTGGATTGATGTGTTCTGCAAGCTGCATACATTAGCATGCACAGCTAACAAGTTTACCAACCAATAGGCCTACTTACACATTATCCTTTTCAAACATCAGTAAAGCTAGCAAGCTTGTTTTGCATTTTCAAAGCCAGTGCTGAGACACGAAGGCTTCATCCACTGCACAGAAGCCAATTTTGAATGATATCGTACAGAAGTTCAGTTTAGATCTCTGTTACACGTGACGAACATTGTTTTGTCCACATTTTGGTGGCTGTTATAGTTTGGCAGTACAATGTGCTAAAGTCTCAAAGCCTCTTCATGAGCTCTTTAAGTTTTCAAAAGATGTAAATTTTGATGACAGCTGGCTAACTACATTAGCTTTCTGCTATGCAACACTGCAGTGCAAGTTAAGTTAGTCTCAGAATTGGCTAATTTTCTAGTAATACTTTTTTTGTGTGTATCAAGCTATATACATCATGCTTACCTCAGATATGTTCCTAGTGTAACAGCAGGTAGGCCTACAGCTAAATTATTTTCCGTTCACTTTAGAGATTAACAAATGTCCTGCAATACTGTAGATGCATGCATGTGAAGTTTCCAAAATATGTTGAGCTGAATTTTGGGAAACTGTGAATAGAAACATATGCAGTATTTAAAGTCTAAGTTTTTAATATTTCACTCACAGTATAAACATCATCCAACATTAATAAAGGGCTGGAACATGCTGATACACAGATGTGATACTGTCGGATAGAAATGAAATGTTACTCAGAGATAATTTTTTTGACTGATTGATCTTGTCTATTAATCAATTAATCATTTTGTCTAAATCACTTTTATCAACTGTTGCTACGCCCATCAAGCCCTACCATGTTAATTCATTGCCACTTTTGAAACAACTGGTTCTTGACTTAATGTAAAGTATAACTTTGTATTTTTTGACAAAGAAAGCCTTATTTGGACTAAAGGTATTTGCCCAGGAGACATGGAGTGATGTCACCATTTAAACATCCAACCTGTGCTGATCAGTGATCAGTGCCGACATATGTGAGCACATATGTGGGCAATTTTCCACCCCTATCTTTGTAATAAGCTACAGCTACGATTACGTACCGTTTCACTGCCAACTCACTGGTCCTCATATGATTCAAATTCTGTCAGAGTGGTGTGCTTCCATTTCTGAATCTTTGAGGTTTTCTACTTGTCCTATTGTTTTATGTTTCTTTTTTTACCAGCTCAGTGTGAAACTTCATGTTTTCATGAAAACGAAGAATGTAAAAATACATTTTCTACACTGAGAGGTGGAGACATTTTGACACAAACCTATAGGACGGTTTGAAAATTACTGAAAAACAAACAGTTACTGTATATGAATCTATAACCACAGCAAGACCTTGTAAGCTCATCAGTTGAGGTGTTGTAATGTCACTCAAAGGCAGGTACTGGTATTCCCCTTTGGCCAGACCTGCATAATGTCCATGTCTATTACTGAGCACAACCTGTAATTTCACAGTGGTTAAATGTCATCAAGAGCGATGAGTTAAATTATAGATGAGCTTGCTGAATATTTTATTCCCCACTTCACTCTGTAGAGTTAATTGTGTCCTATAGGGCTGTCAGGAGGCAGATTTTTGAAGTGATTCCAGATGAGTGAAACAAGAACCTTACGAAAAGGTCTTTATTTGACAGGGGGTACTATGTCACCAAAAGAGAAAGGATGAAGGTAACACACCTCAGGAAATGGTTGAGGTCTTTGAGACACTTGTCTATGCCCACAGATTTCTCGTTGCCAGCTAAAAAACTAATTAAATTCTGAAGACCAGACTGACTTACTGGTCCAGACTGGTCTGACGGTCCAACTTCCAACAGGACAGTGACCATAACCAAACAGACTAAGAGTGTATTCACACCTGGCTCATTTGGAGCTGTTGTTCCGAAACAGGGAGCGCTTCACCCCAAAGATTGGTTTGTTTGGGCAGTTTACATTTACACATGTGAACACAGCAATTGCACTCGGATGCTGAATAAATCAAGTGAAACAAAATCGCTTAGAAGAGGTGGTCTCGGCTCATTTCCATTCGAGCCCTGGAGCGGTTTGTTTGCAGAGAGAACGTGATTGACTCGGCAAACCGACACAACATGCTGCTGACGGTCCATGGTTCTCAACGACTGGACGATTTCTGACCAATGAGAGAAGAGCTGGTTCGCGCATGCTTGGCCGCCGCTTGGGACTGTTACCGTGTGAACACAAACGACCCAAAAGAAAAATGCAATAATTGTATGGGTTTAGCCCCTGGATCGGAACAAAGCAAAGTATAAGCCACAGGTCTGAATACACCCTAAGACTAGGGCCATCTCTAGATGCCCTCTAGAGATGTGGTCTCAACAAGAGCCTGGATTTGGACCCAACAGAACACATCTGGAGAGACCTGAAAAAGTCTGTCCACCACTCCCCAAATCCAGGTCTGCAAAACTTTTCACATCGTACCCAAGACAACTTCAGATTGCAACACCTGCTAAAAGTGCTTCCACGGAGTCCTGTGTGGGTCTGAATGCTTTACAGTTATTACTTTTACATTTTCCTTTCATTTTGTTATGACTGGGTGTTGAATGTTTATTTACACTTTCACATGTGGCAGATGCTTTTATCCATAGAAACTTGCAGGTGAAGGATGTCAGTGAGCTGTCGTACTGTAGGCAAGTGTAGTGTAAGTGCAAGGAGATTGTATAAAGTGAACCAAAAGTGCTGTTTAAGTGCTAATTCTGGAGGTCTGGAAGCTTTCTTTAGGTGCTCTAAGTAAAACATGCATTATGGTGCCTGTTAAATATTATGTTGTGTGAGTTTGATTTGAATTAGACCCAAAAATGTAAAAATAATCACGTCTTTCCCACTTCAAATGTGGTTTGAAACTCATCTGCTTTGCCAACACCAATATCTTTGCTTAATAAGTTGTTAATTGGACCAAACGGTTTATAATTATAAACAAACAGCATGGAATCAAACTGTAACAGCAGGTCTCTGGGGTTAAATTCTCTCAGTTTCTCTTCAGGGTTTGTATTAGCGAGAGGGGAAAAAGCATGTGTGCCAGTCGGTGTGTGTTTTGAGTTTGAAAATGAGGAAATGTATCCTGTGCTGAGCCAAACATTGCACACATGGTACCAACAAACAAACAGCTACACTGATGGGGACTTGGCGTTTGCGAGCCTCCACCGAGGATCCCAGCCTCGGGTGGATATTGCTCCCACATGTCAGACACATACTGGCTGAGCCACAGACTGTGCAGAGCTGCTCGCTGCCCTCATCCCTTTGTGCTGATGTTGGCACCGGGCGCTCGTCACCAAACCAGCTTCACAGGAAAGTCCAATATTTGAACTTTTCACTCGTACTCCACTGCAGCGTGGATTGGCTGATGGTGGGTCTGACCACCAGACAGAGGAAATACAGAGACTAGACTGTCAGTGTTAACACTAATACTCCCTGCACTGCTGTGGGAAACATTAGTTTAACAAGACAAGGTCATAACCCAGCGTATGGCTGGACCGCATCATATTTGCAGTCTGCCTAGTGTCAGCTGGTCTCAGACCTTTATCTGCTCTCTGTGTTTGGTTACACGCAAACTCCAATAAAACTGTTTTTCTGTTGTCAGACATTGGAAAAGTATGAAATAGTGACTGGAAGGCAGCGACTGAATTCCACTAACATTGATTTATAACTGCAAAAGACGAAAGCCACATGAACCTAAGTTAAAGGCAACAACTGTGCTGCGATTTTTGCTATATTTACTTGTGTGAACTCTCAGACCAAGTGTTGGTACAATTAATTGGAAGTGAGGGGGTGGGGGTTAGTTTTTTGAAGAAAAAAAAAATCCTAAAATAATCTAAAAAAATTGGTGGCAAATGCTTTGTTTTCATCACTGTTGCCAAAAGGCCAACACTAAGCTGACCAATGGTGTATCTTTAGTCAGTCAGTCAGTCAGTCAGTCAGTGAGTCACATTCATCCAAACAGGGCTGGTCGCACAGTCCAGCAAAAAATAAGGCAAATAAGGGAATGTGATGCTTCGCTTTTTTCAGAAATACAGAGGGGAGAGATGATAACAAAATGATGGGGGAGTGAAACAGCTAGATGCTAAAGTCTTTTTAGGTATTTCATGAAAAAGGGCAAAAAAGTTGAAATATTTTCAGAATAAAGTCAAAAATATGAGGAAAATGAATTGAATGTTCCAAAAAAGCAGTGACAGTTGGAAAAATAATAGTAATTCTTGAATGTAGACACTATATTATCATACTTTGTGTGTGTGATTTTTTTTAATATTTTGAAAGTAAACATATCATACTAAGGAAAAAACTTGTTAACTGAAGTCATGTTTTCTACAGAAAAGTTGCACAAAGTGAAAATCAGATGCCACCACAGTGAAAATATCTGTTATTTTTCTTAAAACTCCTGCGCAGGAAGATGACTTATTCTTTCCCCTTTTGAGATGCAGACCCTCGTTTCTATGACATCCTTGGTTATTTATATGGAAAACAGGCTGTCACATTTTCACTGCACTGGTAGATTTATTTTGTATTTTCCTGAGTAGCCTTTAAAATAGCATCCAGGGCGTCAGTGTCACCAAATTACAGAAAACTAATTCAACGAACATCTAATTACAAATTCATAGCGTAATGTTTCAATCAGCAGAACAAAAGAGCCATAAAGAGCCATTTGTTGTGAAACTGACCATAACAAAATAAAATGGATTTTGATTTGCATGCTTTATGTCATTTTGAAATTATAAACCAGCATCAAGAGCTTTTTGCTCCAGGAAACTGTTACACAACAGCACATCTTATACATATATATGATACTAATCCCCGCTTGGAGCTGCTCCCCACTGATCACATAATGATTATCTTTTCTTTTCATACTAAATACTGCAGGAAGATGACGCTTCCCGGCTCTGACTCCAACTCTCCGCTGCTGCTGCTGCCATGCTGTGATGAATGTCAGAGCTGTGTGGTGTAGGTAATGGAAGATAACCAGATTTTGGATGAGGTTTGCTAATCCAAAGAAAATTGAAAAAGTGGCGTGGTGCTAAATCAGCTGGAGCGTA
The DNA here is from genome assembly GCF_905171665.1 of Trachurus trachurus. Taxonomy (NCBI): domain Eukaryota; kingdom Metazoa; phylum Chordata; class Actinopteri; order Carangiformes; family Carangidae; genus Trachurus; species Trachurus trachurus. The sequence goes on along the minus strand of NC_139895.1, from coordinate 8,556,994 downwards.
AACACACACACATACACACACTGGAAAAGCTGAAGTCAACAGGGGCGACCTGCAGAGAAAGCAGCTTTACAATGAGCTCACTCACTCAGACACTCACACAGATTTTATATCAACAGTTAAGATTATTTTGATGTCAAGTGTTTCTTTTTTATATATATATATATAAAAAGATGTCTTCCCAAAGTCATGTAAACAAATTAATTTGCTTCCTGCAGTTTCAACCCATAATCCCCTCAAATGTTGTCTGGCTTGTAAATCCTCAAAATTGACTGCAAACTTATTGAAACAGGACATTTTAAACAGCTCCAATCACCATCAATTCATACCCACACCGAGAGGCTCGCAGCATGAATTTGCATGTTACTCACAGGGAAACGTCTGTCACCTGTGTTGCATGTCCTATTTCGCAGTCATAATCCTTTTTTTACATTCCCAAATGGCGCCAGATGTGTTTTCCATCTTCATCTTATGTAAATACCATTCCCAGGCCTTTCAAATCTCACCTTTGATTTGTGAACAGTATCATCTCTAAACCGTCTCTGTATTTTTTTTCCCCTGTTGGCTGTCGCTGTGGGGATGTTCATTATTCAGATCAGTTTGTCTCATCCAAACGAGTCGCTGCTTTGCTCTGGATCGGGTTTTAAAGGAAGACTGGAGTGAATTTTCTCTGCAGCACAAACGGCACAGATACTTCACATCCTTTTGCTTCTGCGAACCCTGTAGCGTGAACACAATTGAATAAAACTCATGTAGCGTGAACACAATTGAATACAACTCATGAATATATTTTACCATATGAGTATCTCCAGAGTGTCCTATATTGTTCATAAGAAGATGCATAGGTTAGAACAATAACTACTCATGTATAATAAAGTGTGAGGATGGCCCTTCAGTGATCTTTGTTGCATCTCATTGTTGTTTCAAGTGTCTGATTAATACTTCTCTTCCAGAGGCTACAGAGAGGAGCTGGAGAACAATTCATGGATTACGCAAATTAAAAACTGCTCATTATGAGCGTAATAGTGCCCTGAAAATGTAATAATAGTGAGGAGATAAGAGATAGTGGAAGTACATTTTGTCTGAGCATTTGCCTTTGTTTGTTAATGTCTAACAGAAAGAGTTCTGTTGTTAAGATGGGGACTTTATCTTTTAACTATTAACACTTCTATCTTAAAAGACTTTAAATTTAGCTAAAAAACAACAACGTGCATGTTTTACACAGGTTCAGTCATTTCTAATTTGACAGGTATAATAGGTCTACTGCATGCCCGTCTTGGTTTTGCAGGTTTATTCTCTTTTTCTTTCTTCCACCTGTTTCGGAGGTGCATCTGTAAGTTTCCAGGAAAAGAAAGTTGGGGAGAGAAAGGAGCATTATCTCATTTTCTACGAGTGATTAGCTCCACTGAAAGTTGAGGACTGACCTTTATGCGCTTGACCAAGTGTTTCGCACAAAGATGTGGAAACTCTGTTACAGCATCAGCGCTGGTGGTTCATCTTTGTGTCTTTTTTTCATGTGGGGAAGACGAAGGCTGGAAAAACACTTCCAAGTATTTGCAGCACAATCTCCTGATACTCCTGATGTAATGCACCGACTTGCTTAACGCTACTGTGCAATTACATGGTGACGCTTGTATGAGCTGCAGTCCAAATACTGTATCTTTCAATCCAAACGTCCAAGCTTCTTGAGGAGTTTCTCCACATTTGGGTGATTGAAGCCTTCTAGCTCACGCTTGGATGACGGCGCCTTATGAATCCTGAAAACCCAGTCCGGTTCCTGCCACGGTTTCCTTAACCATGACTGAGGGTGTTTGCAGTTATCATCCGCTGCCAGCTGGTGCACAAACACCCCGACCTAAAGGTTAGTCAACGGTACACGTTATCACATGAATGATGTAAGACCCCTTAGCAATTAGATAAATGAGCCACAACTTTACTGTTGAGGATTGGCTGTTAATCAGAGGCCATGCTCTCTCTCTCTCTCCAGTTGTGGGTAAAATATTTCAGCCGTCCAGTTGTTATCAGGCTCTCTGTATCACCCTCTCTGGAGGTTAATCCCACTGTGGACAGAGTCGTCCAACCAGAACCACTACAGGTCGTTATTTGCAGTGTCTCCTGTCCTGATATTTGTCATGGTGACCATTATGAACATCCGCAGTGTAGCTCAGAGTGCCGTGTACTGATTGTTACCATGGTTACTTCATTAAATGGTCTTGACGGGATGGTTGTGACAATTTCAATGAAACTACCCTCACTTCAAGGTTCTCGGCCAACATTTAATATCTACATTACAATAAGTTGGCATGAATACCAAGCATACATTTAAACTAGAGAAACAGCACTTTTATTTCTATACAGTATAATTCAAATCACGCAATTTTAAATACACTGAAGACAAGGTAGGTGAGAAAAGAATATTTTCTTACCTTAAAATCAACAGTGTAGCTCTGAGAGACATGTCCTGTGAGCTCAAATAGGAAATTGAAATTGTACGATGATTCCTACTGCCTTTGTAGCCAATGTTATTCTGGCCCACTGCGTTGTGTTTCGGAACGGACTGCCCCAGGTGGCTTTGGCTCAGTCATCATTTATTTTGCAGTTCTTCATTTATTAACTGACCTATTTAAAACCATTTCGTGCGCCGTAACGTAACCTATGAACGTAACCGTGCGGCCCCCCCCCCCCCCCCCCCGCGGCCTTCCGCCGCGGATGACGGCGGAGATGGCAGGGGGGCGGCGGCGGCGGCGAGGCGATGGCCGCGGATGACGGCGGAGATGGGGGGGGGGGACGTTGGCGACAACACAGCAGAACAATCCTGCCTAGGAGCTATCCATGGTTAGGCTACTTAACCAAAGTCTCTTGAAATATATAAAAAGAAAAGGACTATGGACTGTGGAAGCTTGAATGGCCAAAATACAGAAGTTATCATGACGTGAACCCACAGTCTATGCGTGAACCATATGTTGCGGTGTAAAAAAAAAAAAAAAAAAAAAGACCGTTGATTCGGTAGAAACCCGGCTTAACGGGCGGGGGCGGGGCCCCCACGGCATGCGGCGGCTGCGGGGGGGGGCGGAGGACTGTGACATGTGTTCGTTGTAACACAGCCCTTGCATACCACAACAGCACGTCTTCCATGTTGCAGCATCTCCGCAGAAAACATTTTTGATATCTTGAAAGTAATTTAATTTATTTTTATTTGTGTTTTATTTATTCTTATTTATGTTAGCAGCAGTCGCCTCTTTGGTAATGTTTGAAGACCAGAAAATACTTGCTTGTGAATTTAAGAAATAAAAACAGTTGATTCTATAAAAGGAAACCAATTGGTCATTCATTATTAAGTGAAATATGTTATTTTCTCTTGTGTATTCATAATTGCTCTTTAACCAAGCAAAAATACGTTTTATCCAATTACTCGATTAATCGATGTAATTTTCAGTAGAGTACTCGATTACTAAAATATTCGATAGCTGCAGCCCTAGACCACTTGGCAATTGGGTTTGCACGTCCTTTATGGGTGAGTGAGTGAACCCGGACCCTCCGTTACGGAGTGTGGATATCACCATGGAGAGAGGAGGCTTTAGTGACCATCGGGCTCCTTTATTAATGTTTAAAAAAAGTTACTACGATATTTCATCCTCCGTCCACACAAATCTTCTGTTGTCCGCTATGTTGTTTTCTTGTGAGTGAACCGCAAACCCCGGAAGCAGTTGGGGTGAAAGTGCACTACGTCACACATAATTTTGAACATAACTGTTTCCATCCAATTCGAATCAAGCAAAACCCAGCTTCAGCGAGCGTATTTTAGTTTGTGCGAATCAGGGGATTTTAGTTTGAATTACGGCATTTCCATCATAATTTTCCGATTCGATACTTCTAGATGCGCATCTAAACAGGCTGATGGAAACATGACTAGCGTTGTGAGTAACATGGTGCTACAACACTTTGCCAACCTCCTCTAGATATTTTTTGCTGATGTTTGAGATGCAACTCTCTCAAACATCAGGTCATGTCAGCTGTTTTTTTTTAGTTGCAAACTTCCTGCTGGTGAGCACGGTGAAGCTCTGACCAGCTAATCCCATCAGATGTTGCCCCTCGGGTGCTGGATGGGTTCATCAAAGTGAATATTGGACTTACTTGGTTAAAAATGTTGCCCCCACACCATGAAGACTTCTGGATCTGAAGCTGTGGCTGCGCAGGTCTCCTCATCTTCTGTCCAATTCCAGCTTGGATTGGTACAGCTAATGGACGAATGGATGGACATTATATCAGATGGTCAGAAACACAACGACTGCTACACTAGATGTTTTGCCAACAAGCGAATATAAGAGGTGATAAAACTTGCTTCCTAAACTGGACAGAAAATATACTTTTCATTACACCGTATAAAGGCAGTGAGGTGAAAATGCCAGAACTAAAAGGAGCTGTTTTATTGAGCTGTTGAGCTTTAGAGCTTTAATTGGTGCAGAATCACATTGACAATAAATAAAAAAGTAGCATCAAGCTGCTCCTGGCCTTTTTATGAATCTCCCATGTGCTATAATGTGATATTGAGGAGATTTCCTGCTTGTTAAGATAGACGTTGAACTTCCCCCCCCCCTCCTTCACTGTCGTCCATCAAACGCTAGTTATGAGAGCAGCTTGGACAGAGAATAGGAGAAATTCTTAATGCAGCGATAAAGGGGATTTCTGAGAGTGAAGTGGAGAGCAGATGGGACACGCTACACAATAATTGACAGTGGTGAAGAAAACACTTATTGGAAAATCTGAACTGAGCCATCTGTTATGAAAGATAGAGAGTGAGATACTTTTATCTGCATTTCTTTTTATTTTAATGATGCTCATTGTCAAGGAAAAACCTCTAAACCACTGCATATAAATGATTAATTTCAAATTACCGATGAGGCCAGGCTTTAGAAATATACACCATTTATATTCCTACACTGAGAGGTGAAAAAATCAAAATTCATGTGTTGAATTTCATGATTCATATGCCCTTAAAAGCAGCAGGTTATCCACTCCATTGGATAATTTGCATTAATAAAGAGAGTTCCTGTCCAGGGAGAAAAAAAAAGTCAGAAAAGAGCAGCGTGAGACATGAAGACTCTGTTCCCTCTGACTCTGTTCTCCTATTGAAATAGCAATTTCACAATCAAATCCACCTGAGCCGAGGTAAAAACAACAATGACAGGTCTAATGTTACATATGAACATTTATGAGCCTGGAGAATTCAATTCGCACTGCTTCAGTGTTGAACGTCCCTTTGAAAATACCTTGACGAGCACAAAAAACAGGAAAGTTTTTGAGCGTCTGCTCTCTGTGCACACTGCAGAGACATTACCCGAGGAGACAGTATGCATAATATAGGTACGGTCTAATCTGTGCATTTAAATTAGATCAGGGTCTGTGGATCTGAACTGAGCTGCTCATGTATCTGTTGATTTCTCCTGTGCTTTTTGTCCAACATGTGAAATTGATTCAAGGTTTGACTTGTCTCAATGTACTGTTGCTTTGGCTCAGTCAACATTTATTTTGCATTTCTTCATTTATTAACTGACCTATTTACGTAAAACCATTTCCATTTTTTGATATTGCATAGGAGAAACGATCAAATAAACTGATGAATCCATTCATTAATTCAGCTGTTCAAGTGGTAATAATATTAATAGATGCAGTGATGGTTCGACTTTTTAGCCCCATTAATGGCGAACACGGCTCCAAGATGTCACTCGGTCCACCACTTCCATCTTCAGATGATTTTCATAAATTTTTGTGGAGGCATTCATGGTCCCCAGAGAGAAAGACTGGCTGACCTCCGCAGCACGCAGGTCAAAGCCGCCACGTATCTGCTCGACGCCCTGGCGCCATCACTGACACGGAGCTCACGATTAGGACGAATCCTGATAATTAAGGCGATCTCATGCTAATTTTAGCATTTAGACGCAGAGGTCCTTCCAACTCGGTTTTAGACCCTCATGATCAAATGGTGTTCAAGTATTGAAGTAAACATTAAACTTACAAAAAAGCCATAAATTACATTCATCGCCTGATTAGAGGGTCATTATCATCACAAATTTGACATTTTCAAGATCATTTTCCCCTCGCACATCAAAAACAAGAAGACAGCTGAAGTCAGAGATGCACTTGGTTACATTCCCTCTCGTAAAAGCAATCACAGAGTCTCGGTGTAAACAAAACCACATCATCTCCAACCACAGACACTCTGAGGAAAGACAATGGGCCACAATAGAGAGGAAAACTGCTGGGCAAAGACTTTTTTTTGATAAGTATGTGCATGCAGTTGAGTTTTATTTTGCTTTTTTCCTCTTGCTGATAACACATTTACTGACACAAATAAAGCCTGTTGTAACAAGGCAGCTACAAGAGAGCGATCTGCAAATAATTCATGAAGCATCATGAAAATTCAAGCAAAAAACGAGCTGCAACAAACGGCGTTAAACTGCTGCACGCGGTCTAATAACAAGAATGACACTTTAAAAAAAGTGCCTCACTGCACTTTATCCTGTCAGCGTTCAGACGGCCTGACGGTTTTCTTTAAGGAAATTCTTTCTAGCTCTAATTTCCCAGGAGTGTTTGCAGCCGCCGGGCACGAGTGTTTTTTTTTTTTGTTTTTAGACAGCTCAGAGTGAAACTACTGAGAGGCTGAAAAGCTATTTTATGCGGCGCTCAACTTTTAACCTGCATATCCTCAAAAACCTGGCTGTCATGCTCAAGTGAAGCCTTCTGCTAAAAACAACTGTTTCCCTTGAAAAAAAAAGGAAAGGGTGTCATTCGAGGCTGCGAGCCAAGTTGTTCTGGACATTGAGCTGAATGTATTTATTTATAGGCTGGTGTGTCTTTCAAAATAAATGTGTGCGATGGTTAGTTGTGATGTTTTTTTTTTTTCCTTTTCCCCACTTCCTGTGAAGCGGCATTCGCTTTGAGAAAGTCTTCTTTCACAGTCCTCATGTGATCTCCATGAAACTCTTGTTTCTGCCGACCCCAGAGGATTGCAGGAATGCAGATAGATGGTTTGCCTACATGCCTGGTGAATATTTGGTCAGGAGGGTATGTGCGGGCAGAGCTGCAGAATGAACTTCTGTCTGGCTGCTCGGAGGCCGAGCGCTTCACAGAGTCTAGCAGCTTCTCTGATTACCCACTTATTTTCCCCCAACGTGTCACTGTGATAAAGTACGTGTCCGATTAAGAGCCGTGAAGAACTTCAATTGAGCTGAAACATGAAGAAAAACACTCTGAAAAGAAAAAGGTGAGCAGCAGCGGCGGCTTCACCTGAAATAACTCTCGCTCCACCTTCGGAGCTGTACGTGTTCGGTGACTCATTGCTCAGATATTTGTGTTTGGTGAAATAACAAATCAGGACCGCGGCCGGCGGCACGGACCTCGTCGCACATGCCTGCACACTGCACATCGCTGCCTCCAACAATTTTCACTCAGAAATAGACGAGTGTTTGTTTGTCTGTTTTTCTCTTCCTCACAGAAACACTCTCAGAAAACTGAGAGATTAGGATCCGATTAAAACCAGAGTGGTGACAGACTCTTCACTCTTCTCTTCTGACTGACAATCATTTGCATACAGTGATTTGAGTAGTTTTCTTGTCATGGTGGTAATAATGTGTGCATCTGGACAAACATATTTTCTGTTGCCGCTTTCAAAGTTGAAGCAATTTTTCTTCCCATCAGGCCGAGCTACAGGATTTATGTCTATGCGACTTCCTCGGAGCAAAACCGCTGCCGCTGACCAACTCCTTATTTTCAAAATGCAAATCTTAGTTTACAGAGTCCAGATAAGACACATCTTTTTCTTCTCTTTCTTCATTCCTTTGGAAATATAATAAGGAAGTATCATTTGAACTTCATGTTATTTTCTTATTATTTTGCAGAGAGAAGAGGAATCCGTACTATAGTTTAGGTGATGCTGTGTCTCATGTTTTTAATATCTACTGTATGTAATTGAGAGCTGCAGGGTTTTATTGAAATCGCAAAACAGTTTCATATTCAAATCAAAAAGGAGCTGCAATTTTTTTTCCATAAAAAAGGTAAATGAAGTGTTGTGTTGCCGTAGAGACGACCTCAGAATACAAATCATCCTCCTGACAAAAGAGAACATAAAAAAAAAATCACGGCACTTCCATTTTGTATGTTAATTGTTTTTGTTGTTTTTTTGCATATTGCTCTGCTCTATATGTGATTTATACTTCACTCATTATATTTACGTAAGATGTTATATAATAATTATGAAACAAACTCATGAGATAATTAGATGTCCAGACCTTTGTGTGGGTGTGCTGCCTTTGTGCAGGTGATGATGCTGACGATGATGACGATGATAAATTGCTTTCAGTTGTAAATCTGAGAGTTCGGAGCTTCATTAGATGCCAGATCACGTCACAGTGGTTTATTAGCCTATTTCCATTTCAAAGTCGTCCATTAAGATTATATTCCTGCACGCGTTGGAAGAAGGCTGATGAATGACACTGCATCATGGCGCCACCTAGTCCGACTTGTTCCCTTTCATTTGCATAAAGTGCAAGACAGAACAATCTCTTGATTTTTAATTTTGTTGATAGTAATGAAATAAAAATAAATTAAAAAATCCCCTTGAGTTGCGTTATTAATGCTATCACTTGATCATCAAACCTGCAGTCCTGGAGCGAATAAAAAATCATTAATCAAAGACTGCATGGCATATTCTGACAGGGCTATACACATTATTTAGACATTATCATTGTTTCTCATAAACAAGTCCATCAAATCCAGCGCTTTCAAACTCATATGGAGAAAAATGTGAAAATTACGTCACATTTACTGACAAGAAATGGTCAGACTGTCAGAGGAGAATCTGCAGGTTTAAATGAACTCCTTAAAAATAACTTAGTTGCCAGTGCCATTGTTGTTTCCTCTATTCACAATATAGTATTGTACCATAACCAGGACCCTGACACTGAAGCAGCAAACTGGAATTTAACTATCATTAAGTCTATTTTTTTCTATGTTTAAATGTCTGTGGTGGGTAAGCGTGCTAGAGCCAGATGTCGGTCTTATTTCTGGAGATAATTTCCCTTCTTACCGTGTTCCCTGTCTTCATGCTGTATAGATAAGGTGTACAGTTATAAAAATATCTATTTTTCTTTTATAAAGAAGCATTTTATTGAGCTAATTTATTCCCTCATTCTGGGAAAGATGTACTGGTGTGGGCGGAGTTGTGTTTTGGAGTTAGTTCTTAACCTGCATGAGTAAAAGCCTAATTAGCCTTAACAAGGTTGAAAATGTATTTGTTGTAGCACCTCAGTGGGTTTCACTCAACAAACTAAAGTCAAGTTAAGAACCTGAAGCTTTGCAGCCTAGAAAATCGAGGCCACTGCGTCTCCTCTGTCCTCAGGTCAAACAAACTCCATGAACACCTAAGTTCAAAGGAGTCAAGTCCGTCCACTACGAGAACAGGTGTTGAAGAGCGTCCACCCCACTGCGCTTTGTGGATTAACACAGGAAGGTATTTTCTAACTCATTCATAATCTGCCAACTCTCTGGTGCTTACGCTTCCTATTTAAGTGACTGTTGGTGAACTTAAGCCCTAAAAGGCCGTTGGTCTTTGCCTCTGCTCACTGGGGCTGAACTGGATTTTAAAGGTCCCATATTATAGAGGGTGAGATTTTAGAGTCTTCTCTCGTCCGATTGGCCGAGACCAACCTGTTGTTACTCCAGACAGAAACTGAGAGAGGAGATGGAAAACTACGCCGAGATAGTTTTTGCTTCTTAAAACCAAGAAATAAATCATCTTATGGACCTCAAACACCTCAGGAGAAATGTAAAATATGAATATTCAACCACAATGGAAAAAAAGACTGTATGGTCATTTAAGTCTTTTGAAGGTAAAACTTTCACTAACTTTCACTTTTTCTGGTCAGAAAGAGTTCAAAAACTACTTGGAAGGCTTTCTCTGTCGGAAAACTAAATTCCTGACTCATACTGACCCTTCACACTTTTAGCTTGAAGCTAAAAAAAACATGAAAACACTGAAAAAACATCACATTTGAGAAGACGAACCAAAACAGCAACATAAGCAGGTCGTAGCACCAAAACAAAGAGCTGAAAGATGCTTGAAGCGACGCACTACCTTCTGACTTCATTCTGCTAAATTCATCATATAAGTCGTTAAAGCAACTTTTGTCCTTTTTTGTGAATGAAACTTTTCTACTTCGTTCTGACTAAAATTCCCCGTGCACTGCGCCTCAGTGACGGACGATAGAGGTTGATAAGGGTCCTGATTTACTCAATTTGTATTGAAGTCGGCCTCTCGTCTTTTCCCATGTGTGCGTTTTAGTGAGGCAGTGAGTATTTCACTTCATAATTGAGTCACTAATCTGCCAGAAGTGATGCCTGACCAGGCCTCTTAACAAAAATCAATCTCCTCTGGTTTATGCATGAACTCAGTAAGCTCATATTTCACTCTGAGTGTGAGAGCACCAGTGGTGGGAGAACATTCACACATTCCTCGTAGTGGAGGAATGTGAGAATGTGTGAGATGGTTATTGACTTTTTTTTAGCTAATTTTTGCCCTAATCAGTTATATAATATTATCAAACAGCACAAACTAATCTTGAATGAAGCAGTGTTAATTGACCTTAAAGGGGATCTATGCAAGTCCAGTCGCTTTTCTGCTGTTTTACTAACCCTCCTCCTGGCCATGTGCATTGGTTTTCAACAAAGCCGGCGAGAAATCAATCAATAGAGCAGTACCTACATGATGTTGCTTATCATATACACGTAACAAATTGTGTATTTGTGTAGTCTAATCCATTATAAACAAGGGATTACAGGTTATGGGGTGTGTTTAAGTCATGCTGCTGCTGAGACGAGAGCTGGGACACCGGGGTTGGTGGCACTGATCTTTCAAAGTTGGTTTTCAGCCAAGAGACGCTAGGTGGACGGCAGAGAGCCTCTATTCTCCCTGGAACTAGTTACAAGTCATTTATTTGTAACTTTAAAAAGGGCTCGACACTGTTGACCATAACATTCTGCTTTTAACTTTTCTGGTCAAGCTACTTCTTGGGTTAAATCCTACCTGTCAAGCAGGACACAGTGTGTCCAAGTGGCAGGCGAAAAATCCCCATACCTACTCTGTCCAGTAGGGGTCCGTTACTTTTTTAGTTAACGATCTACCCAATGTCTGCAATAACATCGACACCCTGATGTACGCTGATGATACAGTAATCCTAACCTATGCTAAAACTTCTCAAGAAGCTGCCCAAAAGATATCCAACCTAATACAGGAATGGTTAACTAACTCATGCCTATCTTTGAACACTGAAAAAACTGTTTGCATGATGTTTGCTAAGCCCACAACCCACTACTACACCTGTCACCTACTAAAATCTACTTTAGAGGTGAGGAGCTTCTAAAAGTGAAGGAATTTAAATATCTTGGTGTGTGATCCTGGAGTCTTCACTATCATTCAAAAGCCATGTTAAAAATACTGTGAAAACTTAATTTTAATCTATACAATTTGAAACAAATCAGATCCTCCTTGACAGATAGGCATTCCTACACTCCATGATCTTTTCTCACATTGATTACTATCACCACCTGATCCTATACTAGTGCATCCACCATCAGACTTATTGAATCTTGTTATAAAAAAGCTCTGATTATGCACTGCAGCACTCTACCCTGACTTACTGCTACTACTACTGTCTTAATAAGAGGCTTTTCTTGTTTGTTTGTTGCTTCTCCTTGTTGTTTGTTTGTTTGTTTGTTTGTTTGTTTGTTCTGTATTGTATATTTGTATATTGTATTCCGTTTGTTTTTAAATGTACTTGGGGACAATGGATGGAAACTAGCCTTTGGCTACATTCCGGCATGCTTACATTTTATTCCTAGTGAAGAAATGTTCATTAACATGCACTGTCCCTCCAAAATAAACACAATTACTCCGAAGCTGTTTAATTAAGGAATAAAAGCATAGTTAAGGTAAAGATCTTGCTCCTCTTTAAGAAGTGTCACCAGTCAACCTTTGCTGGAAAGAGAACGCAGAGGACAAACCGAACCAACAACGCTGGGGGTCGTACCGCCAAAGCAAAGAGCTGAAAGACACTAAACTCTCCACAGAGCAAGAGAGAAGCTGCAGCTAGTCATATTTAATTAGTGAGGTACAATGCTCACTAATTAACGGAAAAAGATAATAAATGAGCCAGAGTCTATTGTTTTTGTAGCTCCAGGCAGAACAAATTAAAGCCTGAATAATGTAATCTCAGCCAATAGTGGTTTGGACTAAAGACTACGAGTCTGGAAATGCAAAACTCTGGTGGTGTGGACTCTCTCTCTCCGCTTGAAGACAGCGACTGGAGACAACACGAGGCATCACCAGCATCTTTGATCAAACAATCAAGCCAAGAAAATATAGCTGCTAGATTATTTCAAAAGGTAAAAACGCCTGAAATAAAGAAAATGCTCTATCGATTTTTATACTACATTTCAAAAAACGTTATAGGAGCTTAAATGTCACGCATGTACAGTATGGGATGCGCTAATTTTTTGTCTGAAGAAAACACCTTTCACACATGACATCAAAGCCCAGATGGTGCAGCTGCAGAGAAAATGTTATCAGAGGGTCGAAGCGCTGAGCCAACAGGCTGCGATCGTCTCCTTTTACAATCCAGCCACCTGCTTTTGGCGGCCCTTTTTTTTTCTAATCCCACTTCTCTTTCAGACGTTGAATTCCTCCTGAGCACATCAGGGTCAAACGGTGGAATGAAGAGATGACTTGAACACGGTCCACACGCCACACCTTCTCCTCGTCTTTGCCTCTCTTTGAACCCGCTGCCGCCGCCGGACAGATGGACGCACGCGGCAACCTGAGTGAGTCTCTCCGTGAGGTGTCCGTAGAGCGTCGTTAAAGGGATAGTTCACCCAAAATTGAAGTTTCACTCATTATCTAGTACTCACCCTCATGTCGACTAAGGGCTGGGAGAAGTTTCAGAGTCCTCCGTGGCTTCTCCGAGTTACAGGGGGTCTCGGCGTAGCAGTGCATGTCCATATAACAGTTGCAAATGGATACCAATTGTCTTCGTAACAAAAAGACACACCGAAAAACATCCATGCTGCTCGTATGGCATCTTGTATTGAGGCCCCGAAATGCAAAATTGTCCCGAAAAAAATTAAATAAGTCTATATTTCAAGCTTGTTTGTAGCAGAAGCTTCTCGAAGCTCCTCTTCCCGGTCCATCAAATTTGACAAACTGGGAAGAGGAGCCTCCGCTACAAACAAGCTTGAAATATAGACTTATTTAATTTTTTTCAGGACAATTTTGCATTTCGGGGCTTCAATACAAGACGGGCATTACATAAGAGCAGCATGGAGGTATTTGGATGTTTTTTGGTGTGTCTTTTTGTTACGAAGACAGTTGGTATCCATTTGCAACCGTTATATGGACATGCACTGCTACGCCGAGACCCCCTGTAACTCAGAGAAGCCACGGAGGACTCAGAAACTTCTCCCAGCCCTTAGTCGATATGAGGGTGAGTAGATAACGAGTGAAATTTCAATTTTGGGTGAACTATCCCTTTAAATGCATCATAGGACACGTTTTTCAAAGCATCTGTACTCTCCTGTGAGGTCTTTAAATGCCAGCGTTTATTCTCAGTAACCTCGGATTGAGAGTTCGTCCATGACCACGATACTAACAAGGTCCACTCAGGAGCTTTTGATTATCGCCGCGTTCCCCTGGTGCTGGAGTTCACCCAGCCTTCCTTTAGGTGAACATGTTCAAGTTTTATCATGGTCAAGAGGTCCTTGAACTGGAATTAATTTTAAAAACTTTCAAAAGAGCAGTGTATCAAAAGAAAATGTGACGACAATGTGAGCATTCACCGTGATCCACCTGAGGAAGGTCGTCGCCTGAATCTCCAGCTCTTTTTTACTGAACTTTATACTGTGAGTCTCAGCTCATTTTTTATTTCTTATTCTCTTGTAGATGCTGTTTTCAAAGAGAGAGGGAATAAAGAAAAAGCTATCTACTTCCTGCTCAGTGTCAAACAGACAGTTTGAGAGCAGCAGTTGAACATAGTGACGCATTTAGCTGCCGGGGAGGCAGATATTTCCTTCAGGAGGTGAGTGAATATTGGAATTAGAGACGTCAGGTTGATGCAAATACAACACGCTGGGTGACAGCCATGAAGAGCGGAGCCTTTGGTGACTGTTTTCTAAAACTCTGCAAACAGTTTAAGCTTTTTTTTCAGCTTTGACGTTAACACGAATACACTGACAGGACTTCATCCTATTACCATTAGCTTTAATTTAACTTAGCTGAGACTATAAGAGTAAAACTAAACCAATGTTTGACTGACATTCGCTCCACATCACAAGAACACAGAGCCCTCAGTCATTTCAATGAGACCACTGCTTGGACACAGCAGGACTCCCAACACAATGGAAATGATAATATTACATTTCTAACCTGATATCTCCATCCTCTGAGTTTTCTCTGCGATGCCAGAGATTTTTATTTTTATTCACGTCCCGGTAGAACTGAAGAGTTCGTGGGAATTCAAGGATCCTTAAAGAGGATCGGTAAAACTGTCATCACATCACTTCACAACTTCTGCCAGCAATGACAACACCAGAGGCACAACAGATGCAAAGTCTGCATATTTGAGGTAAAAGTTCAATTTTGTTGAACTGTAGCGCAGCATATGTTGTCTAGCTAAGCAGCAACACGACATCCGGTGACACAGAGGTCCCTCCACTATTCATTGGGATAGTACCTTTGTTTTTCTGGTGAATCTTGGGCATCTGCTGCCTCATTTATAAACGCTGCGAACGCACAAAAGAAGGCGTACATGTACCACTTGTAAGCAACATTTGGGATTTATAGAAAACGAACTTGGCGGGAGAATGTGCGCAGCTCCAAGGCAGCTCTGACCTCTGACCCTGCCGTACGCACTAAATCTGGAGAAACGGGAAACTGCGACCCAAAAGAAAAAATTTGAAATACATTACATTACGTTACATTTGTGTGAAATAATCAAATATTACCTTTCACGTATCATATATGAAGGATGTATTGGCAAATACAAAGGACGAGGCATAATTGATACTGATACTCCTGGGAGTGCACACGCGCGTGCACACAAAAATAAGCATTCAAATGGAAACAGAGATGTCTTTAATTGAACCACTAAAATATGTTCTGTCATTATGAAACAAAACTTGCATCTTATAATAATAACTGATGGTTGGATATAAACTCTCACGTGTCCCGTGGCCGGACTCATTAGCATTAATTCTCGGCTTGAACCCGGCAAAAAAAAATGCGCCTGGCCTGATACGTCAGCGCCGATTCACTGCATTTCACAATACGCGACACAGATGTGCTTTATATTTTTTTTAAAAAGGAAAGAAAGAACCAGTGGAACCAGTGCGTCTGAACCGGTTGGTCGGACCGGCCCGGTATTTCCACGTGTTAAATGTATTTTCTTGGCTCTTTTCCTCTATCATGGATTTGGTATTTGAATATTCATAAAGGGTGTTCCCCTGACCTTATATGGGCACCATATGAGCGAGGTAAAGCGCTTCGTCACGTGCGCCAACTTTAGAATTGATTGTGATTTATAACTGGAAACAGGCGTAGGACGTGCATGCACACTCGTTATAAATCTGCAAGTTTTTGTGCACACACTTCACAGTTTTATAAATGAGGCCCCTGATCATTACAACCTGGTAACTGGGACAGTCAGGTTTCCTTATCTGATGCCATCTTACATGAACTATAAAGGACGTTTTGCCTGCTGCTACATACCTGAGGCAGGTCTCTGGATCTTCTGCAGCCACTTGTTGCAGCAGTGAAGTGCATCAAGGCAGACGTGTAGATTTCAGCTTGAATGTCGCCACTGAATGTCACCGACAACAAAAAAAATAAAAAATTCAAATTAATGATGCAGAGACACAACTGAGACCTTCCCACCAATTTCACATTTTACATACAGATATTAAAACACAAAAAACACGGTTTCCCTCGCTGCAGCCTCATTATTATATTGCTCCTTCCTCCACCGGTCCAAATGTCATACCCTTCA
Source organism: Trachurus trachurus (assembly GCF_905171665.1). Lineage (NCBI taxonomy): Eukaryota > Metazoa > Chordata > Actinopteri > Carangiformes > Carangidae > Trachurus > Trachurus trachurus. The sequence continues at coordinate 8,540,909 of NC_139895.1, read as the reverse complement.
AACATAATTACCTAACCACCTCCCACACACGGTAGCCTCGACATGCCATGGTGTTGAGGGAATGGATGTGGGCAGCTTTCGCGCTCTCAGACCCCTGCTGAACGCTGACACGTCTCTATGTGAAGCCTCATGATGAACATTACTGCTGCAGCGGCAGAGAATGAAGGGAGGCGGTGTATCGGAGTCTGTTCTGGTGGTCGTGTGTGTTAAAGATCTAATTTCTCTCACTGTCAGTTGCGGCCTGCAGAGGAAACTGCTTCTCTGCTTCCGTCCATTTTTGACCCCTAAATCGTTGTCCTGATGGTCACCCAGTGTTGGGGGGAGCAAAAAACGCGACTAAAATCAAATATCTATGGTACATGACTCGAATCCTTATGACACACCACTGAACTCATACAGTGTACAGTATAAACAACCTATAAACTTTGTGTTTTTGCACGTAATCACTCACCTCAGATAACTCTGAAACATCCTGGAAAGACAATAGCCATGTTTCCACTGCAGGAACTTTGGGGTAATTTTACGGGGCCAGCCCCGTTGGTGCGTGTTTCCACTGCAGGAACCTCCCCCACAGGGCCATTTACAGGAACTTTTACAGGGGCCAACGGAGTACCTACTCCAGGGTAGGTACTCCGTTCGGCCCTGAAAAGCTCCTGGGTGGGGCTCGAGGTTAACCGCTGTAAACAACAAGAAAACAGCAGGAAGATGAACACAAATGGACCGACGATGAGGTGCAGACATTGATTGCAGTCTATACCGAGGAGATTCAGAGGGGGTTTGAGTCATTGCGGCGAAATGAAAATATCAGCGCACCTCGACACACTGGGGATCCATCACACCACAAAACAATGCCGTGAAAAGTTAAAAAAAAATTAAAAACACTCAAGCAGGATTACAATCAACCGCCATGTGCACAAACACACAAACCAGAAACGCGGCTACCACCTCAGCTCCTTCCATCCTTCTTCGTTGTTGTTATGATTTTTGTGCATGTGCTTGTGACCTGCCTGGGTGACGTCACGGTCGAAACTGTAGCACAGCGATTAAGCGGCGATCGAAACTCATGACGTCGCCGCGGGGTCCGACTCTGCAGTGGAAACACGGCCACTGAGAGGGCCGAGGGAGAGGACGGTTCCTGTAGAAGTTCCTACCCCCTCCCTTTACCAGGAACTCCTGCAGTGGAAACACGGCTATTACTATCTGATCGCAGAGCGCCTGCTCTCCCCAACGCAGAAACAAACACTTTTTCCTTGTTATGATGATATCTTAAACAGTCTGAGATATTTTGGACATTACCAATGCGCATTGCTTGATTTGAAAGGTTGAAAGAATTGCCCCCATAGGTTAGCATGTCGCTATCCCTAGTGCCGAGTAGCCATGGTGTAACTCCGGTTTACCTGCATCAATTTTAGTCGTGTTATTTGCTCCCCGCAACACTGGATGACCATCAGGACAACGATTTAGGGGTCAAAAATGGCTGGAATTCTCCTTTAAATTTGGACACCATGAAGCTTCACTTGATCACAGCTGCAGCTTTATCTCAGCAGTTGTTCCTGTGTCCCCGTCTTTCTTGTGGTTCTGAAGTGGTTGGTGCCAGCTTCTCAAAAAAGTCTTTCATCATCCCTCATCCTTGTTCTGTCAGTCTGACCCTCAGAGAGCTCCTCTTTTATTTTGGAAACTCGTCTTCCACATGGAAAGTGATGCTCCTGTTCTTGTTCCTTTATCACAGACACAAAGTACTGTAAGGTTTTCTTTTTTTACCTTTTACATTTTTCAACGGCTGTCATCCGTCTTTGTCAGAAGCGTCGCCAGGTGTCTTTACAAGCTGATGTTACGGAGGTGCAGTCGTCGACCACACCTCCTACTGTCAGGTGGCTCCTCGTTCCAGCTGTGCGATGATAGCATGTAAGGCCCATCATCCAAGTTCATCGTCCTCCTCACCGCCAGGGTTTTGATCCAGCGTCGGTACCTGTTTGATGACAAGAACATTGGACAACCCCGAAGACATTAGCAACGTTTTCATTGTAATGTGATGAGGAGAGTTCATGACAACCTTCGCCAACAAAACCTTTTCACATGCTACTGCTGAGGGCACTTTCACTCTCAGACCAATTAGAGATGTTTTTTTTGAAGTGCAAAAACAAGCTGAAGCCACAATTACACATTGAACAACAAGTCCGAGCTACATTAATCCCTTTTTCCGACCTTTTTACATCTCATTACTAAAAGCTTCTTTCAGCTCCTAAACATGATTAGTGATTAAACCTCAGTTGAAGAAAAGCTGAAAAACCTGTGAAAGGAGTATGACTTTTAGTGCAACTACAACTGCCAAACTCTCTATTCAGAAGAAACCGAGGAAAGTTTTGGGTCTAATGCACACACACACATTAAAGTCATCCATCATCACACACAGCACAAATCAGTCACAGTCTCCAGGGAAACTGACAGTCAACATGAAATATGACGTTAAAGAAAAAAAGAATCAAAACAAATGGTCAAAAGTCATAAAGTCTCAGAGTCGCAATAAAAATGGAGCTATAAGATGAGGTGTTGTTAAAGGGATAGTTCGACATTTTGGCAAATTTGCCCACTGCCATTATCCCTATAGTCATAGCAGTAGGTTCATTACCTTTAATGATCGGTGCATGTTGTTTTGAGATCAGCGGGGCAGAGACGTGAGCTGCTCAGTGAACACAATGGAGGTACAGGTCCCCTGTCCCATCAAACTCATCAAATACACAATCCAACAACTCCAAAACGCTCTGGTGGACAAGTTGTGACCTGCACATTCTCCACGCTATGAGATAATCATGTAACATTACTGTATGTAACATTACAACACATTAAGAAAATACTGCGCTTTTGAAATCACTCTGCCCAGCAGCCGTGTCTGGAAAGTAGTTGCGGCTGCATTTGCCTTGAAAACAACTCTGTCTCGTACATGATTATCTCATAGTGTGGTGAATGTGCAGGTCACAACTTGTCCACCAGAGCGTTTTGGAGTTGTTGGATTGTGTATTTGATGAGTTTAATGAGGGAAACCAAGAAATCCCATGAGCCTCCGTAGCGTAGCTCTGAGCAGCTCACGGCTCTGCTCCGCCGTTCTAAAAATAGCTTGCACCGAAATAGTAACGAACCTACTGCTATGACTATAGGGATTATGGCGATGGGCCAATTTTCCAAAATGTTGAACTCTCACTTTAAACCAACTCCATCGTTGTCAGTTTAACCCCCACCACAAATCACCTTTTTCTGTCTTGAACTTAGATAAACTTCTGATAGAGCAGACTGTGCGTGGGGTTAGTGACAGATTCACCTCACAGCGCCCGTGTGTCTCAGAATGGATGAGTTGTACAGGTGAAGCCAGCAGGTGAAGCCAGCAGGTGAAGCCAGCAGGTGAAGCCAGCAGGTGAAGCCAGCAGGTGAAGCCAGCAGGTGCTGCGTCAGGTCACCGAGGTCTGCAGAACAAAATCTGCCGACTCACGGCTGTTGGGATATTTTGCCAGAGTTTGGACAGGGGACCTGTACCGTTCACCTCCAACGTGTTGGCTGAGCAGCTCACGTCTCTGCCCCGCTGACCTCAAAACAACATGCACCGATAATTAATGGTGATGAACCTACTGCTACGACTATAGGGATTATGGTGATAGGTGAATTTGCCAAAATGTTGAACTATCCCTTTAAGGGCTTCCTGTTCTCTTTTTACCTTTCCTCTGAACGCCAACACTCTGCATTTAAACTGAAAAAGACTCTGTCTGTCCTTTCTGTTCACATCAAACTGTAAATCTGATCTGTGAGAAGAGCAGCGCTGCTCCGAGACATATTTGTGAAAATAAAACTCTGACACCGACGGAGGTCCAGAGCACACAGGAGTGTTTCTGCAGAACTGATGGGACCACTGGATAGTTTGGCACAACGTTAGCACATCTGCTCCTCATCACAGGTGTGTGTGTCTCTTTTGGGGTTCTTTATTATCATTAAATGCCTCAATTAAATATCCAATAAAAATAAACTTGGACTGGCGGGCTGCCTGATTTAATTATGGAACAACAGAATAACTCACGTCTGCGACTAACGTGCGGGTTCAGACGACGTGACAGATCAATTCATTAACAATAATTAGCGATAATAGGAAACTAATTCAACATTGCAGCGAGCAGCTTATCTGCTTTTGACACAACAGGAATGTGAGGCAGCGCAACCGTAAGTCGGAGCAGCTGGGGAGAACCAGAATAGGCCACTTATCTCTGTTTGCTTCTCAGGCTGAATCCTCACATTTAACTGGAACTCCTGCATTTCGAGCTCTGAACAGATTGATGAGATTTATATGAGATTTATTCCACTGAAAAGTTTCTATTTGGCAAAATATCCCAACAGCCGTGAGTCGGCAGATTTTGTTCTGCAGACCTCGGTGACCCGACGCAGCACCTGCTGGCTTCACCTGCTGGCTTCACCTGTACAACTCATCCATTCTGAGACACACAGGCGCTGTGAGGTGAATTTGTCACTTCCCCCACGCACAGTCTGCTCTATCAGAAGTTTATCTAAGTTCAAGACAGAAAAAGGTGATTTGTGGTGGGGGTCAAATTGACAATCGGATGGAGTTGGTTTAAAGTGATAGTTCAACATTTTGGGAAATTGGCCCATTGTCATAATCCCTATAGTCATAGCAGTAGGTTCGTTACCTTTAATTGTCGGTGCAAGCTATTTTTAGAATGGCGGAGCAGAGCGGCGAGCTGCTCAGAGCTACGCTACTGATGAGCTGATGAGATTTCTTGGTTTCCCTCATCAAACTCATCAAATACACAATCCAACAACTCCAAAACGCTCTGGTGGACAAGTTGTGACCTGCACATTCACCACGCTATGAGATAATAACAGAACGTTACCAGACGGAGTCGTTTTAGAGGTAAATTCAGAGACTGCTTGCTGAAAAACTGTCCCTGAAGGCAACGTACATCAGCGGTTTTGCATGAATTTACCCCTAAAACGACTCTGTCTGGTAACGTCCCGTTATTATCTCATAGCGTGGTGAATGTGCAGGTCACAACTTGTCCACCAGAGCGTTGTGGAGTTGTTGGATTGTGTATTTGATGAGTTTGATGAGGGAAACCAAGAAATCCCATGAGCCTCCGTAGCGTAGCTCTGAGCAGCTCACGGCTCTGCTCCACCGTTCTAAAAATAGCTTGCACCGACAAATAAAGGTAACGAACCTACTGCTATGACTATAGGGATTATGGCAATGGGCCAATTTGCCCAAAAGTTGAACTATCCCTTTAAAGTTTCCACCTGATGAAAGAGAAGTGAAAAATCAAGTTTGTTCTGGAGGCTGTCAGGTATTAAATAATGGTGGCGCAGACAAGAGCGGAGGAGTTTGTAGAAACAAGTTACTTTTCTTTCAAAAACTATTACCATACAATATGAGAAACTCTCTGCCTGCAGGCAAGACACGCTGTGTTTGTCACACCTCCAATACATTTGTTAAGCTGAACCGCAGGGCTATTCTGACACAGATAATTTGCCCGTGCAAAGGCCAGGTAAGAAAAGAAATACTTTGTCCGGAAAGTAGAGGAGCTCTCAGAGAGTAACACGCCTCCAAACGTCAAGCAGCGTACATCAGACCTCGGAGAAAGAAAAAACAGATTCATCGGTACATGAGTTTTTCCTCCAGGCGGGTGGGTGGAAATTGGTTCAGTAATTTTTACATAATCCTGCATGCGAACGACTCAACAGACATGGATGTTAACATAACTTCTCTATGCATCCTGACATTGAGGCTTAACACAATCCCAAGGGTCTAAAGTTTGCAATGAATGTCAAAAACCCCTGAATGAAACCAAAATGAACTCAATTTCAATTCTAAAAAGGTGACGACCGCTTGCGTAGAACTGTTCTTTAGCTCAGTATTGTTTTGTTATTGGCACTGAAGCTCAGGTAATATGTTCATCACTAATATCGAGACATTTCATAGATTGAGCACAACAATGCAACAAAAGGGAGGAAAAACTGTTTCTCACAATCACTGCTTATTAAAGTAAACAAGAGATAAAACCAAACAGACATTTTCTCAAGCAGTGAAAACCATTTTCTCAATCTTTACACACCTTTGAGCAAGGTTTTTAACCAAAATGCTCTGTGACTACTCACTGACGAAGACACAAAACTGGATTACAGGTCAAAGCAGGCTACTGCTCAAGAGCCACAAACTGGAGGACTCCAGGTTTTTGCCAGTGGATTTTGCAGTTATAAACTTGATAAATTGCAAATTTATATATTCTATAAAGAACAACGGTATAGTGGCTTTAAGGTGACATACAGTATGAAACCAAATCTCATCAAGTAGGTGAGTACCAAACTCTCATTTCCCCTTATTTTCTTTATAATGAAGCTGTCATGTCACCTGATGTGTGCACTGCTCTTGACATCTGATTGAAGTGAAATATACAATGCAAGAGCTTATAGAGCAGGGAGGTTAATAAGGGCCTATAGCTTCTTTTTGTCTCGGGGCCTCCCATGTGTTAATCTGGCCGAGGACCCTGTGGTTTGTTGTGAGAAGCTCCAGCTGTGAGTGTACTGTATATAACTCTGTGAGGGATGGAGGCAAACCGCTGCTGTCAGGGTTTCCTTTATAAATCAAAAGCTTCAGACTGAGCTGGAGCACAAAATGAGAAAACGAATGGACATGCTGTGCAATGACAAAGCTGAGGTGTAGCTAGCTACACTACTGTAGGATGTGCTTTCATATTCACATTACATTGATGCTCACAGGGAACCACAGTTTATGTAATAGCTAGCCTACTGTACACCTGACACCCACAACACACGCCTGTGATGAAATACTCAATGTGTTTGTTGTGGCATAGATATTTGGAGCTGCTGAGAACAAAAATTTAAAATAATTAGATCTGTGTCTTTGTCATCTTAGATTCATCATTTACTGACTCAACTCAGCTGTAGTGGAGCCTATATGCTCCTTATCTAAGGTTGAATTAAACAGCTAGCTAGCTTGTCTACATGGAGCAAGTAGCACAATTAGCTCTCAAAACGTGCCTCATACAGGTACACAAATGTTTGTGTTTCTTGGTTTTATAAACAATAAAATAAGAATAATCAGTTTTTCATACTTGTTGTCACCACAGACCTTTAAAACATCTTCGATAATTTAGCAACATATCAGTTAAAGCCATTAAATTAAGGTCAAACAATCATACCTTTGTCATGCAACCAACGTCTCTCGTTAGAAAAAAAAAATCCGCTCATTTGAACCGTTCGTAAATTTAAAAAACAAGTGACCAATCATGATGCGCAAACAGCCGCTGTCGTTTGACTGACGGTATCTTTATCCAATGGGGGCGGAGGGGGCGGGTCTTCGAAATATAATGAAGAAATCTGATTGGACGGTCGTTGTCCCGATTCATACACGTCTACGTTGTCCAAAGTGATGTTTGTTTCCATGGAGATTGTCAGCAGTGCCGACGACGGTTGAAATGCAAGCTTCATTTTCAAATGAACGAAACAAAAATACCGTTTTGTACGAGATGTTTTCAGAGGAAGAAACCGAAAAATTACTTACATTACTTCCTTCCCCCTTCCTTCATGTAAGTAGTCAATTTTAATGTTTTAATGTGCCCGCTTTTTAGTCAGTGAATTTGATATGGGTGAACATATGAAGCGTTAGACAAAGATTTATTTATTTTTTCATAATAAATGATGGAAATCATTAAATTATATTGAATCAGAGGGTCAGTTTCTGTGCTAAATTTGGCACTGCCAAATTAATTTGTTTACAATAAAATTATAATTTGGCAATACAAATAAGTCACATATTTTCCAGTTTCTAAAATGCCAAAAATAAATGTATTCCTTCCTTCCTTTCATTTGTTTTGATTTGTAAGTTTTATTTTATTAAATGGGAAACGAGTACTGTCACTTTTACTGTCACTTGATGTTAAAAATATATATAAAAATGCTGCTGACCTTACCTTGCCTTGCCTTCAATAAAGTAGATGCAAGAGAATATTTTTGACAATCTGTTATGTTATTTATGGAGGAATAAGCTTGTTTCCAGTTCGTAAAATGAGAGATTTTGCTTTGAATAGACTATATTTGACATTTGGACTCTTGATCGGGTGAAACAAATAACCTCTGATGGAAGGTTTAATCAATGCCGTGACATTTTAAGGACAATATGTGTGATATACGGTTTTTGCGCCTTTGATGTGCTCTTTGATAAACCAGGTACACATGATGTGTCCTGTTTGCACCTGAAGCCCTCATTGTCCTGGTGGCTGTGATGTGACAGCTTATGAGCCTTTTCCTCGATCATGCGTTAAACTGATAGTGAATCCAGGAATCTGTAGGGAGACAAAGCCTTTTCCCGCTCTTCCTTTTAAGTTGTGCAAGAGTTAGCATCGATAGGGCCCATTTCCCGCCTTTCGAATTGCGGACGGGGTTACAGCACCAGACAAACCGGGCCCTCTAATAATAGGGAGCACCTGGCGCTTTTCAGATCACCATTCATGAGTCATTAGGAGGGAAAATTCCCTGAATCCGTTTGGGGTTGGAAGGACCTGCATGCGCTGCTTGGAGAATGTGATGATGGTGTGAGCCGTGGACAAAAGCTACAGAGGAATAGCAGAGAGCGAACTGGCACCTGACTTTTTCCAGCTGACATCTCTGGCTCTCAGACAAGGATTAACATCCAATTTGCCCCTCTCTTCCTGGGCTCAAGTCTATCCCAACAGCTCGGCACTTCAAAGGGGCAGATAAAAAGGGGGCGATGGATGGTCATTCTTCAGGGGGAATTGGCTTAGTGAAGCTCTGTTTAAAATGGCAGGGAATACAAAAAGGAGAGCTGTTTTGATGTGCTGCGGAGTGTGAGGGCCCGGACAGCTGTACAGTATACGACGGCACCTTCCTCTGTCCTTGTGTGACTGAGCTGCACAATGCTGCCGTGATGCCATTATAGCAAGACAGTGTGCAGCCTTCAGCGCAGCAGACAGAGCACAGCAGTGGTTTGGACAGGCGTGTGCAAATGTTGGAGAGGGGGAAACCTCCTGGAAAGTAAATAAGAACACATGATGAGGTGGAAATGAAGGTTTAAATTAATTCTTTTTTTAAAAGAAAATATATCCGTCTCTCTGTTGTTTGTCAAAACTTTGGTGGAAGACTTCTGGTCAGAGCTGTAAGTGTAAAGACCAAAAAAAAAAGAGAAAATTAAAAATTTGAATTACGGTACTTTTTTATTTCCTTTCCAATTGTGTTGTTTAGATGAGTGCATGGAAACACTGGCACACTGGCACCACCTATAGGCCGCTTGGTGGAAACACATTGACTCCTGAGATGGAACAGTGTAGAGATGAGGAGGAAGGCATTTATTTATTTATTATTTAATATGTAGCAGGATGAAATCCCAAGATGCTGACAGTGAAGAAGCCAAAGGCAGGAAATATGATGGGATACCTGGGGCCAGGCTGCACTCAGACCTTGCTGGGCAGCTCTGGGTTTCATGACCACAGTGTGTGATGATGATTAGTGATGGTGTTGGTGACGGACGGAGCGTGTTAAACCCTCCCAGAGGCTGCACAACTCGCAGACTTGACATGAGACAGTGCAGAAAAAAATCCACGTTATGTTGTTGGAATATAACGACAGAGGCAGAATAGGGACCATTAGGAACCACTGATGTGATGCGATTGAAATAAGAGTCTTCTTTAACCAAGAAACTGGATCCTGTTGAGCCTGGTTCATCATGATAAATATATTTACTGGTTTGTCACAGATCAGGTGATGATCCATAAGAAATTTGGACCAATTTTGATGGATAACTTTGGATAACTGCTTTGTTTTTTAGCAGATTTTGAATCCGTCAGAGAAATTAATGGTGTCGTCGTCTTTGGGCAAAACCAACTCTTCCACTGCAGCAATGGTTCAAGGCCTCGACATCGTTTCCACAGAGATGTTCATGTTCATAATCATCTGGTAAAATGAGCTCTGTACTGGGGCTTTCAATCATTTCCCTTGGTCATTTTTCATTCATCAGCAAAGGGCTTTTGCAGTTGTCACTTGCTGTCATGTTGGCTTCTATCTACAGTAAGATCTATTGCCAAACTCAAATCATTTCTGTCCATCAAAGACCTACAATAGAAACTCTGGTTCATGCCTTCAGTTCCTCCTGTTTAGACTATTGTAACTCTCTTTACACTGGAATCAGTCAAGCAGAATGCAGATGCAAGAATCTATTACTGGTACCAGGAGAAGTGACCGTATTTCCCTGCATTGGCCTCACTCACCCTCCATTAATATCTCCAAAACACGGCTAATAACCCGTCTCTTTTTCAGAGTAATTTGATTCGGCGTATTACTAATACTCCATCATTCTCTGATTTTATTTTATTGCCCCCACTGTTTCTAAATGTTATTTCTCTCTGTCTGTTTTCTTGTCATTGTTGATCTTGTTTTGTACATAACTGTAAAGCACTTTGGTCAACATTTGTTGTTTCTAAATGTGCTCTAAAAATAAAGCTGACTTGACTTCACTTGACTTGAAAGTGTGTCCCCAAGGAAACGTCTTTTTGTTTATTGTTGGACTGAATTTGCAACAGGTTTGTTTGTTTGTTTGCTGGCATGTTCTGAAGATTAGAGCTGCACAGTTAAAGGTGTACAGAAATGGCCGTTTGTCCTGTTTGTCGCGCCGAGTTGTCACGAGCTGCAACACGAGTTTACCCGAGTAAGGAAAACGAATTTGATTGGTCGTTATCGAGCGGGCGGGATATTAAAGCTTGGGGCGAGCCCGAGCTCCGTGTGTGTGTGCGTGTGTCAGACGTTTGAATGACGGATTACGGATCCAATATCAGTGGCTGGTGAATCGTGTACAGGCTGACGTATAATCCGTGCCCCTGCATTATCCAATGCGAAAAAAAAAACTACACTAAAATACACACTTTCATCCCGGATTTACTCAAAAATAGAATTTTGCACAAAGTTTGGCCTACATCGTCTGAAAGATGAGTTATTACACTAATTTTATGACCCAGAGTGGGCTTAAATTCAATTTTCTTTTCTGTACACCTTTAATCACAATATAATCATCAGAAACACAATACGGCCAAAGTGCGACATCCAAATCACACAAGCTGCAATTTGTTGAGCATTTTCAGCACCATAAGTGTTGTGTTGCTACTGAAACGTTGAGTCCAACAGAACATACCCATGTAAAGAGTTTGATTGGTACAAGGCAAAACAAAATTCACATCATCAATTTTATATTTTATACTGTAGCTCAGGGGTCTTCAACATTTTTCAGGCCAAGGACGAAGCAGGAACCCCCTACTTTAAATACTTATATTATCTTAAATTGTGTATTATATTAAACTGGGCCTAGTACCATGTAAAAATGTACCCTGGATTCAACACTGAGCTATTCATATAATAAAAGAGTTTTATATATTCATGGCCGCTGCCATTTATAAACACACCTGATCTGATACCAATGCCAATATTAACAATGCCAATATTAACAATGTCTTTTAATGCAATCTGCAAGCTATTCAAATTAACGTTTTTATTTTAAGCTTAAAGGGATAGTTCAATATTTTGGCAAATTGGCTCTTTGCCATAATCCCTATAGTCATAGCAGTAGGTTCGTTACCTTTAATTGCATTACCAGAGTTTTGGAGTTGTTGGATTGTGTATTTGATGAGTTTGATGAGGGAAACCAAGAAATCCCATGAGCCTCCGTAGCGTAGCTCTGAGCAGCTCACGGCTCTGCTCCGCTGTTCTAAAAATAGCTTGCACCGACTATAGGGATTAGGGCAATGGGCCTGTTGAACTATCCCATTAAATGTGGAAACTGCGGACCCCCTGTTGAAGACATCTGTTATTGTTAATTATAATGAAAAGCAAAACTCACAAATATCTGCCCATCTATTCTCAATGTGACATTGACGTTTTGTGAATTTGCAGCGTGTTGAGTTCAGGGTCTCTGTTTTACATCAGTGAGTGAACAGAATCAGCTCAAAGAGAACATTAATATCCTCTTTTTTAATATTAAAAAATCTGTCATGTAGTACTAGTAGTAGAAGAAATAGCAGTAGTAGTAATAGTAGTAATAACAGTAGTACTGGTAGTTCCTGGAGGATGTTTCTGTGCACTGGTCACAGCTCACATCAAACACACTCTTAACTCCAGCGCCTCAAGCAGAGCAACAACATGCAGAGTCCCAGATGAAATAAATGTGTTTCCAGAAGGCCTCTTCTCTCTCTGCTGGGTTTCATTTACCAGACTCTTCTTCTCCCAGGAAGGACAGAGTGTGAGAAAACACACACACACACACACACACACACACACACACACACACACACACACACACACACACACACACACACACACACACACACACACACACACACACACACACACACACAGACTCTCCACATGTCAGGAGGGACAGGAAACAAGTCTAAACAAATGTTGTGTAGCTGTGAGGCTGGTTACACCTAATAAACCAATAGAGATGTTTGATCCTGAAGATATGTCCCTCCAAAAAACGTAACTTCTACGACACCTTGTTGTCATGGGAACACATGTTTCAGGTGTAGGCTACAGAAGTCATAGATTTTCTGTGTCGCTGTGTCTCTCACATCACGTCGTCAGGAGACATCCCAGTATGTAAACTGAGAGAGAGACGGGTTGACGGATCGAGCCGCCCGAGGCTGTTCAGGCTTTTCTTATGTAGTTTCACTCTTCGCAGGCATCAAACCTGCAGCAAACACAATAACTCAGTTACTGCTGCAGTGAGTGGGTGGGTGGGGGGATTATTGCTTAAACTGGGACTTTAATTCCAACATTTGTGACTGTAAACCATTTCCCATTAAACTTAAATACTCTGAACAGCACAGGTTTGTTTTAAATGGTTCATTAGAAAGTATTTAATTACCTCAGAGTGTTTGATCAGGTCATGTTGAAGACTTGTGTAAAGACAATAACACAGAGCAGGTTACATGCTACATGTATTTGATATCAGTAACAAACTGGATTTATATAGCAGAAATAGTCAGAGCTTTTACTAACAAAAAAAAACAAACACTAAAAGGATTGGGTCTGCACTACAAATTTAGTAATTTGTAATTTATTGTAATTTAGTATAAAAAAAAAGTATAAGCAAAGTGTAATCAGGAATTTCTGAATAAAAACTCTGTTATGCACAAAATGGATCCTGGGATTGTTATAGTAATATAAGTATATATCATGATCAGATTATTACTCACATCACTTCTTACAGTATTATATTATATTACAGTATAACCAGTACATTATCGAAGCTGAGGTGTGAATTTGATCAATTTATTGTAAGAAAGCCAGGGCTCAATGTGACACCTTCACAATTTGTGCTAAGTAATTGACTAAGAGTGTCAGCCCTACTTAAATCTGTGTAAGTTTAATTACGAACACATATTTTACTACTAAACTTGACAGATTTTTATTATTATTAAAAAAAAAAAAAAAAGAAATTACGAAATTTGTTAAATTATTCTGGTAGAGAATAAAAAGCCCCATAAAAAGAAAATCTTGAATAAAGTACATGTACCCCTAAGATATATTCCACTAATGCAGTTTTGTCACCAAACACACTACTTTTTTCAACTAAAACAATAAATAAATCCTCTGCATAACCAGGTCGCATCACAAAACTTATACAAAATCTAATTCTTATTTTGGCGAAAACTGATGTATAAAATAAATAAACATTGGAGACATTGTTTTGTGCTGAAAATCTGTGAGATTTTATTTGCCCTGGGCCATGAGATACAACCACAAAGACACTGTGCAAAGAAAGCAAAAGATTAAGTCACACTTATGGAGAGTTGGCGAGCACATAATGACACAAACAAAAATGGTATATCTGCATGTACACAGTATATTGCCAAAAGAGTTTCATGCTACAAACAACATACAAAACAATAAAATGACGAGCGACACAAACACATCGATCAAAAAAAAGAAAAAAAAAAAAGTATAAATCAATACATTGTTTAAAATATACTGTTAAATTCAATGTCATTCAAATCAGATTTTTAAATCCATAATACTGTTTTCTTTGAAATATTTGTCAACCGTTTTCTGAAAACTGCAAAAAATCCAGCGGAGACTTGGTTCTCTACAATCTGTTTGCTGCAGCCGGACCAACGCGTGTTCAGACGCTTTAAAGAGCTACATTTACTGCTACAATACGATAAACGCTGGTTTCACTCAGCGAGACGAGGTGTTTTCCCTTGAATCTGTTGCTCTGAAGGCCACTTTCTCAAAATTAAAACAAAAAACCCAAACGCACCTTTTTACTGTACGCGTGAGGACATTATTACGAGTTCAAAAAGCTCCCGCCGAGTCGCCACAACTTGAAAAGAACAAGAGGAAAACGATACATGAAACACACGTTGTGGATCTATCTACATGATGCGCCACTTCTAAAATGTAAGGTTACATTGTTCTTAATAAAAAGGCAAATTAAAAAAAAGCATTCAGCGTTTTTATGGCCATTTGAATTCAACGTTTTTTGAAAACTGTCGGCTCATTGGCTCAAAGATACATTAATGTCAGATACACTATAATCCTGTTGTCTCACATTTGACCGTTTGCTAAGCCGTTAGCTGGCGATGCTACATCTGACAAGCTTTTGAATTTCAGAGCAATTTTTCTTTTTTTTTCCAAACAGGACTAAAATAATCAGTCGATCATCAGAAAAAACTATTCATTTTTTCACTTTCTCACAGTTTTTTTTTTTTGTAAATCTACAGTGACCATTACATTTTTGACTGTTGGTCGGACGAAAACTCTTGAAACCTTGACGGGCAACTTTCACTTTTTCACAATGAATTGATTAAAGGGACAACGAGGAGTTTGTATTTGGTTATATAAAAAAGTCTCAGATTAATGTGGATGAATCTACGCTACCCACACTTGTTAATGGGTCAATTTTCGATAAATATAGAGTTTTGTCTCTATCGTTATTTTGTTATTATAATTAATGGTGGAAATTCTGACAAACACTTTGCTTTCCAAAACTCCTCGTTGTCCCTTTAGCAAATAATTGATTGTTAAACGCTGTTAATCGCCATATTCGGGTTCTTTCTTTCAACAAGAACGTGCCACCACACTGTTTGCTGGTCACCATCAAATGGCAACTGTCATCTAACAAATCTAAGCAAGTAGTACCTCGGCTAACGTTACCTCCTTCACTCTAAAAAAAAACATAAAAGTCAGCATCCATGTTGTTGAGTGTAACCTTTTTGTTTCTTTGTTGTTGTTTTTTTGCTTAGCTGCCATTCGTCCATGTATTTTACAGTACGTTTCCAAACATCTACAGTAAAACCACTAACCAGAGTGTGCTTGGCAAACATTATTGTTACTGGTGTGTAACCTTCAGTCCAGGATCTGCCTCCACAATACAATCACAACTGGATAATATTATTGTTATATTTATTGACAATTTCTCATATTTACTGTATCAACAGTTTGTCAACCCTTACACTGCTGTTTTTATTTCTGTGTGGTGTTTTCAGCGAAATGTTATTTTGTTTTCATTTAATGGAAATACATCGAAATGACAAAGGAAATCTCTGACCTTTTAAAACAAAACCCTCAAACTTCAGTAGGCAGTTAATGTAACATTTACATTCTGCCGATCAAACGACTTTTCCCCGACACTGAAAACACTTAAATCCTCTGGTTTGAATATTGGACACTATATTGTCTATGTTTGCTTTGAAAAAACTGTTTTTCTGTTGATCGACTTATTGTCTGAGCTGGTAAACTAATTGATTTGATATGTTAAACTCTGCGGTTTTACGTAACAGCAGATTAACACAGTGACTGCTTTGCTCTGTGTTTTTTGGTTTTGTTAAGGCTAAGCTAAGCTACGATTATTAGACAATCTCTTATTGGCTTTAGCGAACGATCAATTTCTCTAAATTTCTCAACATTTGGCACTGCACGAGGTGAAACAATAAATCTAAACGTTAAAAACTTGATTGCCGTTTATTTATTCACCAGTGGCTCTCCAAGTTTACTTGGACGTCGGCGGCTACATATATAGCATATTCATATATATGTTTTTATTACACGTTTTTTTTAATTTGGATATTAAGATTTAATCTTCCAAAAGTGCAAGCAAGCAAGTACAAATTAAGCATAAGCGCTTGTGGCATGTCCAAATCTTTTTGTTTGTGTTTGTTTTTGTTTTTTTCTTTACTTTTTTCATACAGAATTTAAAATTTAGTTAAAGCACAGAGTTAAAAAATATACTACAAAATTGTTTTAAAAACAGGAATATACGCAGATTGGTATTGCTGTAGCTTATTGATTGTTAGTAATACATTTCCAAGCCAAGGGGGAAGAAGAGGGGGCGACGACACACAGGTACAGAGACAGAGAGACGAGATGAACGGAGATGAAAGAAGAAGCTAAATTTAAAAAGAAAGAAAATCTGAATATGCACATGAACGACAGTAATGGGAGATATTGTCCTTTTGTTTTGTTAAGTGCCATAAACAATATCCTCACTTCCTGGCATCCACTTCTCACTCGTCGTCGCTCTTGCTCTTGTCGGACAGATCCTGTGGAGAAAGAGATGAAGAGCATGAGGACAGATGGAGGTTCACAGGCAGCTGGGTGTGATGTAGTGTAGGTCATCGCCAGCTGGACATATAATACATCGCTGTGAGGAGAGACTAAGGTTTAAAGGTGAAGCCCTGCTCTTTACTTTTACGTCTCTACATCTCCCTGCTCAGAGGGAAAAACATCTTTGAGGAATTCAAGAGGCAAAGGTTCAGCTGGTAATCAGCAGCGATAAAGAGAAAGAGACAAACGAGAGGAGACAAAGGTTTCTGATGGACGGCTTAAGGAATCAGCCGCTGCATTAATATTCAGAGTTAACGTGGCTTTGGGCCGAGCCGTGGACCGGAGCTGTTTACATTAACCTCCAACAACCCGGCGGGTCGGAGTCACTGGAGGCTCGAGTAAAAACAGCACGACTGAGAATAGATCACGACATGTGATGAAGGGGGAAACTTTGTGATGCCTGTGTTTGATCCAAAACCTGCAGTTCCTCTAACGACCACTAGAGTCCGTCTGAATCAGTGTCCACAGACCGGTGGTTCCCAACATTTTTTTTGGGCACATTACCTAATTTGACATCACAAATCTGGCGATCACATGACTGCACATGAATCAAGATGCACCAGCTCAGATATTTTTATATGCTGCATTTTATTTGGATTGGATTTGGATTTATATTCAAGAAAGTGAAAGTATAGAATACAGTTGTTTAAAGGGACAACGAGGAGTTTCTCCATCGGCAGAATGAAAAATTCCGCGACAATAATAAAGTCTTATATTAATGTGGATGAATCTACGTTACCCACACTTGTTAATGGGCCCATTTTCGATAAATATATCGTTTTGTCTCTATCGTTATCTTGTTATTATTAGTGGTGGCGGAAATGCTGGTCGAGCCGACCAGCGTTTCTTTACTTTCGGTTTTGCGGCGAGTCATGAGAATAACGCGGCCGAATCGCCGTTTATGGTCGGAACAACGACGGTATGTGATCGTCTTCGAACCTCTGACTTTAATTCTTGATGAATGAAAACATGAGTCTGTCTTGCGCCGGTCAAAGAATTTCACGGTGCGCTGAGGCTCATAGATGTAGTGTGAAAACGCTTCGCTTTTCCAAAACTCCTCGTTGTCCCTTTAAGATTGTGTGTGGTGTTTTTAATCATAATTTTTAAAAGAATAATAAGTAGTTAAAAAGAAATCAGTATTTTTTTTTTTTTAATTATTAATTAGACATTTCATGCGACCCCATTTGAATTCCAGGCGACCCCATGTGGGGTCCCGACCCCAAGGTTGAAAAACACTGCCATAGACTCTCATGAACAGTGTCATCGCACATCGGACAGTTTGCTGATATCGTACAGGCCTAGTATGAACTACAACTTCCATCTTAACATAATTGTCCTCAGCCACTCCCTCTGTTCCCTGATTGGCTGGTAGATTCTCTGCAGGAGGAAAGCTGTGAAAGCATTTCAATCCCAGACAGAGAACTGAAGGGAAATGAAAATTAAGTGGAAGAAATGTAAGTGGGCGAAGCCAGGCTACAGCTGATTTCCCTCTTCAATACCCGCAAATACATCATTTTAGGTTCAAAAGAAAAGAAAAGAAGCTGTTTCAAGTGAAAAGAATGAGTGAAATCAGTGAAACAAATAGGATCCATTAAAGGAAAAGCCGGTGTTTGGATTCTACTTTCTTCTGTCTTTGAACATCATCACTCCAAACCACCAAGGTAAACCTTCACACTATGGGATGTATCATGAAGTGATGGAGCAACTGTGAACACTGGAATATGAATGTGCTGCAGAGCAAACACGTCTCTAATTCAACTTATAATAAAGTTATTATGAAGAATTTGGAACTGTGAGGTAATTTAGCTCCTGACCAATCCTGCTTCGTTACGTAGAAAACGACACAATGGCCTCACTTTCCCCCCAAACTCGTGCGATGTTGGAGGCCAGATAAATAATTCGTAAGAGAGAAAAAAACTTCCTCAAGTCTGTGTGGATGAGTCGATCAAGAAAACAACCTGAGCTGGCAGCGGGGACGAAGCTCACAGCGACGGATCGTCAAGGCGACCAGCTGCTCCTCGAACAAGGGCCGACACTTGTTGCTGCAGGTTTTATCAGCCCGTCTCGTCTCTGCTTGGTAAACTTGGTGTAAACAGTGACATTTATCAAGGAAATGAGTCAAGAGATGCTTCCAATTGTATTTTACGACCTGTGTCTAACACATGGTTCTATATTTATCACAGCGTCTTTGTGTTTTCATTCCGGCTTCAACGCTCGACCTTTTCACGTCGGCTTTAAAGAAACTACCGCACTTATAAAGAACCCTTTTAAAACTCGCCAATCAATGTAAGGATTTCTGCTCTGGGATGGGGAGACACACACACACGAGGTAAATGCCACCAGAGGAAAGTCAGGGTTATTATTACTGGAGGAGGGAGAGCGTGTGCCGACAGCGATGAACTCTGGAGTATATTTAATAACTCTATAAACAGCACGAGCATCAACTGCTGCAGATTTACGGCGTGGAGGTCGCCACAGGGGCCTCATCACCATCATCATTGCCGCTGTGTGTGTGTGTGTGGTAAACGTTACGTAACGACAGAAACATCTGAAGATGGAGCCCAGTTTCAGATTTATC
The DNA here is from genome assembly GCF_905171665.1 of Trachurus trachurus. Classification (NCBI taxonomy): domain Eukaryota; kingdom Metazoa; phylum Chordata; class Actinopteri; order Carangiformes; family Carangidae; genus Trachurus; species Trachurus trachurus. The sequence continues at coordinate 8,521,654 of NC_139895.1, read as the reverse complement.
TCCGTCACACCGAACATCCGATACCGACCGTACAAGATGCAACATGTTTCTGATGCACAGGAACACTTTGTAAATAGATTATAAGAACCTATGGATTTTTTTTTTGGAAATAACATATTTTAAAGGAAGATTAAAAATGTTTTTCTATAAAATCTTAATCCAAAAAAAAAAGCAGCTTCTCCTCTGGTCCCAGACTTCTCACCAACGACCTGACATTTTAAAGTGTTTGATATTTGTGCTTCATCTATATTTACCACAGCCTGAGCTGTTTCATGGGTACTGCTGCACCAACCAATAACAGGCTGCATCTGCATCTGCCAGTATTTTGGATCAAAAAGAAATTCAATGCATTTGCAGATGTATGTGAACATGGTGCATTATAAATGTATGGACAACGCATGTATTAACTGATACTGTAGATATGAAAGAAAGAAAAGAAAATGGTACAACAAGTTCTGTTTCCTGTTCTGAAATTAAAGGTTGGAATGATAAGTGAGCGTGTAGCAGTTCGGGAAATGATGGCCATCACAACATCGTCAACTTTTAGCAGATTTACTTATTTAAATATCTCAAACAGTTGCCCTATGGGATGAGGGGATATTACAGTATGTATGGTAACGCCTTGATCAGCGGCTGAAATCGAGCAAACACTTCCACAATGAGAGACTCAGGAGGAGCTGCTTCCTCAGGCCATCAGACTCTCCAGTGTGATTGTTAATGTTATCTATTCTATTTTTTATGATAATTTATTTTACTCTCATCTTTCCTATTTGCACAGTCTACGGGTCTACAAGCTGTATTATAACTGTGTATGTGATGAATAAAGTTCTGAAGACAAGTGACCAAAAACTTGAAAAAAATAAAATAAAATTACCATGCCACTGTCTCTTTTTCTCAGAATTAGACTTAATTTGTTAAAGCACGTCAAACAGATCCGCTTTTCTTCCTCCACATTCACAAACTGCTCAGTTTCAACATCCAGGTGTTTTTGTTTTTAGCTGCTTTAGAAAAATCCACATCTCCTCTGAGGTTTAAAAAAAAAACAGCTCGTCACTGACTCTGTGTCTCATGGTGGGAGATGATGATGAGTGTTGTTCCTCCTGAGAGTCACGTCTCACACTTCTCACTAACGAGCGAACACTGAGCTGACCGTGGCGTGAACAGACCGAGTCACATTATTGGAATAAACAACTGAGAAGTTTAAAACTGACGTCTCATAAGGGAATATATACGGTTTATAAACTTTGGACCCTTTCTTTTCTTTCTTTCTTCAAAGCAAAAAAAAAAAGTTCAAAATTCAAACATTTCCTCGTTAAAACTTCTGAAATATGATGATTTGTTGTTTTTCTTTCTAACATCTGAATATTTCTGGTTTTGGACATAAAACAAACAGTTTGAATTGATTATCTTGAACTCACAGTGAATGAATCTTTGACTCTTTGCTGGCGTTTTAAGGACAAAACAATCATCTGATGAGAAGAGCAAACTGTCTGGAGTTTAACCCGTCATGAAAACGTTAATTAGTTCCAGTTCTAATCTCCGTCGTAAACATTTTGTGCACATAAAACATTCACTAAATTAATTAATTTTTTAAATATTTAACACCCTGAACTGTTGACATCTGTTTGCTTATTCGTCTTCTTCCTCTTCTCTGCTTTTACAAACTTTATCTTTTATGCTGATATTGTACGACTGCTGTATTTCAGAGTTTTAAAGGGATAGTTCACCCAGTGTCTCAGTTCACTGCTCTTCCTAGTCAGTCCAAATCTCGCGAGATTTGCAACAGTGTCAATGCAAATCGCGCAAGATTTGGACGGACCAGGAAGCGTAGTGCTGGGAGCTTCCGCTACAAACAAGCTTAAAACATAGACTTATTTAATTTTTTTCGGAACAATTTCTCATGTTGGGGCTTCAATACAGGAGGGACATTAGAGACGAGCACTATGGAGGTATTTGGATGTTTTTTGGTGTGTCTTTTTGGACGAAGAAAAGTGAGCTCCGTTCGCAACCGTCATATGGACATGCAGTGCTGCACGGAGCCCCGCTGTAACTCAGAGAAGGCACGGAGGACTCTGAAACTTCTCCCAGCCCTTAGTCGACATGAGGGTGAGTAGATAATGAGTGACATTTGAATTTTGGGTGAACTATCCCTTTAAGTTTAGTTCACAACGACCGGGATGCTGAGACAATGTCAAGAAGACTCACACCTGGATTATTAAAATGTCACCTTCACTTCCCAGACTCTGTGTGTGTGTGAGCTCCCTGCAGTAATTACAGAGTGTGAGGTTTGTCACCGCAGCTTCAAATCCGATCAGCAGCTCCACAACGTGACAGGTGGCATCGCTCATATTGAATCTGCAGCTCAATAAAAAAACGCCCACTGAGCTTAAGGTGCAACATGATGATGTGGTCAGATCAAATGACCTGTACGATCTGTCACCGTGGAGATGGGAACATCCATGGTACGACTTTTATTTATCTAATTCCTTATTCCCAATCAGATGAATGGACCCTCGGGCTGTTTGAGCACAACAGAAGATGTAGCGATGCAGAAGCAGAAATAGAGTGATTTTCCATCCCATCATTCTCCTGTTTTTATCGGACTCGTCGGGTCACGACACTGTTTTCTAATTCAAGGAGAAACTCGACCCTTCACCTTCGGTTCACACAGGTTTGATTTTTTTCTCTCTCTCAGCGGCTCGATGATATTTATCTGACCACATCCTGAACCTCATGGTCTGACGTCTGACTCATCACATCCTTGTTTATCCACCGTGACAGAAAATATTAACCATTAGTGTGACCTTTAGACCCCTTTGAGACCCAAAATCTAATCGGCTCATCCATGGTTTATAACAAATTTGAAGGAATTCCCTTTAAAGAGGAACTAGGCAGGATTTATAGCTTGACTATGCTACATTTTTACCTTCATTAAACAGCTCTGGAGTCATTTTGATGGTTTAATAAATGGTTTAACTTGTTATGAGGGAGAATGGAGGCTCTCTACCTTCCCCCTGTGTGTCACTCATTGCTTCTCTTGGCTGAAAACCAACCTTGCAAGATCAGAGCCTCCGACCCGGTGTCCCAGCTCTCTTCTCTGCGGCACCGCCACACAAACGCCTTGTAACCCGTAATTTCTTATTTATGACGGATTAAACTACACAAATATACACGTCGTAACATCATATATGATATGTAACGTTATCCACTGCTACATGGATTGATTTCTCGCCGGCTTCGCTGTAAACAAATGCACATGGCCAAGAGGAGGGTTAGCAATACAGGGAAGAAGAGACCCGACTTAGACAGTTCCTCTTTAAAGGTAAAAAAAAAAAACATACTTACTTTTAACTTTTGACTCCATATTCATATTCAAAAATTATATATAAATTAAAGCACTCAACTAATACTTGTGTACTTTTCTGCCCCTTCAAAGGATCAATTGGAAAAAGGGCATTTCTGTTTAAAGACTAAAGAATAATTGACCTCCAAATATATGATCCTTAACATAATTTTTAGTTTAAATATGGTTTGTCTTCTTATTTTGAGTTCAACTCCACATGTTTCAGATGGTATTGCACCTATATATATTATATATAACTCACTGTATTTTTATATTCTTTACCAAATTATTTATTCTATCTCATGGTTTTGCTGGGCAAGTATCTGCACATTTGTCTGTGGCCTATTTTTGGCCACCTACAGTAGCGGTTGTGTATATTCATGTATTTTGTCTCTCTGATGTTTGCATCTTCATGTGTGTTGTCTTAGTTGTAGTATGTCTGTGTGTTTTTTGTTTGTATTGTATTGTTAGCACCCCTTTGAAAACAAGATGGTTTATCCTTATAAAATAAACTTTGATCAAGTTCCTGATGTGATTGACTGTGACTGATGATCGTCACTCACGTTATCGTCCTGGTCGTCGTCGCTGTCGTCGTCGCTGACGACCGGCTTGGCCTTTCCTCGGCTCTGCCTCTTCTTGCCTTTGTCGTGGCTCCGCCCCTCTTTACTCAGCTTGATCTTCACCCGCACAGACTTGGCTGCAAGAAAAACAGTGACGTTCACGTTAAGTCTTAATCATTGTTTTCGTATTACAGAATCACTCACTGCTCGGTTTCCACTCACATCTGGACTCAGACATACGATAAGATAAAATACAGTGGCTTCAGGAAGTAGTCAGACCCCTCCATCTTCATTTTAAAGTGATAAAACCGTCCATTAGTCTTCGCTCAATAACCCCTGATGCTTAAGGTAATTTATGTTTTTTTAAGACATGTTTGAAAAATGTATCTAAGATCTAAAATCAATTACGAAACTTTTCAGACGCCTAATTCAAAAGTTTGTCGAAGGCCTTTGGCCGCCTCTAAAAGCTGGATTTGTGGAGTCGATCCCGTCGCTCCTGGCTCTTCCTCCGCGGCTGCGACGGTCTGGAGGAGACGCTGTCGTCTTCAGCTCCAGCAGCTTTGACTCTGAGCTCGGAGGCTTGTTGTAAATCCACCGTCGTCGTCGTCGTCGTCTCACTCTCAGGTCGAATTGAGTTTTCAACCTTGAGTTTCCCTTCTCACCAGTGTCCCCTTGACACCTGTTGTCACTGGCGACCACAGAGCGAAGATGATTGATGGGTGAAAATGACAGTTTTATCCAGTTAAGAGTAAATCCACAGCACAATCATCTGAGTCCTGACTGAAGCCACTGTGTGACACTGAGCTCTGGGAACTGGATTAATCAGCTGCTTGTGAAAATAACCAGTAGGAGAGTAATCAATACTGAAAACAATCAGTTTCACTTCTAGGATCAGTAGTTGAAAAGTTGAGGCCCATCATTCATTATATTATATTATATTTCAAAATGTGCATGTGAGTAAACACTAGAGAGTAAGTACATTTCTTTGTTGTCTCGAAACGGGCAAATGTTGAGAGAGGGATTTCAGGAATAAAATAAACTGTCTCTACTAATTAGTTAAGTATTTTCTTCCCCAGTGCAGTTACTATCTAAGGGTCAGGGACAAATAAGAGTTGGCAAAGATGAGCAATTCAGAAATATCTTTTAAAAAATAGTTTTAAAGGGATAGTTCAACTTTTTGGCAAATTGGCCCATTGCCATAATCGCTATAGACATAGCAGTAGGTTTGTTACCTTTAATTGTCGTTGCAAGCTGTTTTTAGAACGGCGGAGCAGAGCCGCGAGCTGCTCATAGCTACGCTACGGAGGCTCATGGGATTTCTTAGTTTCCCTCATCAAACTCATCAAATACACAATCCAACAACTGCAAAACGCTCTGGTGGACAAGTTGTGACCTGCACATTCACCACGCTATGAGATAATAACAGAACGTTACCAGACAGAGTTGTTTTAGAGGGAAATTCATGCAAAACTGCTGATGTGCCTTTACCTCTAAAACAACTCTGGTAATGTCCTGTTATTATCTCATAGCGTAAAACCAAAAGCTATTTTCCTGAGCAGCACTCAACCTGGTTCACACCGTACTATTTAAATGAGATGTTGGGAGTGTGTGTCCTCTTACCCTCGGCCTCTGACTCGTCGTCCTCGTCTTCGTCCTCGTCCTCGTCGCTGTCGTCGTCGCTCACCTCGTCCTTGGCGATCTTCTGCCTGGCGCTCTTGAACACAGACTGAAGGACGATGGAGTCCTCGTAGATCTGAAGGGGAAAATACAAAATAAATAAACAAGAGCAGATGCTGTGAAAAGAAGTGGAGGAATCAACGAGAGAGAAAATCTGAAGCGTGAATGGATGGAGATGGATTCAAGATGGTGGATAAAGGACAAATACAAGTCAGTGAGCCTCAATAACCTCAATAACCTTCACCTGTTTGGTTCCTCGACTCCTATGGATTATAATTCTCAGTTTTAATCAACCAATTGGTTGTTGATTCTATCAAATACCAGAAAATGGTGAGAAATGATACGAATATTGATCCGTGTGGATTCAATTTACTCTGACTTAGAGAAGCAGCAGATTTCCACATTAGAGAAGCAGACGGTGTGTGTTGTGAGTTCTTCACATCACGTCTGTCTTCGCTGCAGCTCTGAGCGGCCGCCAATCATCACATTCTGCTTTTTATATGTTACGGCTGATGCTCAACAGTCACGCCACTCAGGGAACAAAGGTTATGCAAATACGCTCGACTGAAGTGTTGCCTGAGGAGCTCAGCGGGAGCACGGACCGCCAACACACACACACACACATCTGAAAAAGGCTGTGATGGTGCATTAGGGGCATTTTAGGTTTAAAAAATCTGAATTTTCAAGTTTAAAATCACAAATTTGTGAAATAAAACTTTTAAAAATGTGTCTGTTTTTTTCTTTTCTAGTTTGTTTTTTAAATCAATGAAGGAAACACGTCTCTACACTTCCCAAGGTTGGAAGAGCAAAGGCATCATATGAGTTTGAGAGTGAAAAACAAGCCACAGCTGTATTACAGGGTATATACGGGAATCTTGAAGTTAATTTTAATACCTTTTTAAGACTTTTTCAAGACCTTCTCAATATTTTTCAATACCTCACTGCCACTTCAAGCTGTAACCATTTACATCAGTGACACTTTTAACTTAACAGTTTTAGCTTGTGATAAAGACTATAGACCACTATGATACATAACATAATTCAAAATAGGCTAGGAAAATAAATGGCAAAGTTTATCAAAAAACAAAACAAAAAAACATTGCTCCACTCAAAAAACAAAAACAACAATCTTCTTTTCTTTTTTATGTACCAGTTCATCTTTGTTCTTTAATAAAATGAATAAATTCACACACTTTTACAATGTTTTTTAGGACTCAAACTCTTGGACAGCTAATTCAGAAAAAATACCTTGAAAATGTAAGACTTTGTAAAGTTGTGAAAAGACTTTTTAATACTTTTTCAGGGTCTTAATTTTCCCAAAATTGATTTATCACCTTTTAATACTTTTCAAGACCCCGCGGATACCCTGTGTAAAAACCTTGCAAAGTGTAGTTTTGTTTTCTACCTTCACAGAAAATAAACGTAACTTGTCCTCTTTTTCCACCTTTGTAATTTTTTTTCTTGCAAATTTGTTACTTTGTGTGAAGATTTTCTCATGAATTTTAAACTTTCAGCTCTTTCTTTTTTTTTTTTTTTACTACTACAACATGCCGTCATATGAGGTCTTTGTTGCAGCTTCCACCCACTGAGAGAGTCTTTGAACCTCTGACTGCTTTAGAAAACAATATAAAAATCTGCTCTTTCCTCCACTTCACCCTCACATAGATATTTAAAAACCCTTTAGACTATAAAGGATGTGTTTTTGTTTGATGTGTCAATATTCTTTTTCAAACCCCAGCGAAAATGCGACCTAAATTTTCAGCTTTCACCTGGCGTATAAAAACGCATCAACCAATCATGTAGCGTGAAAAGGAAGTATGTCACACAACACCATGACAACAATGTGAACAACCCGTGTCTCTCACCACCTTGTCTCGTTTGACAAAGGGACCCAAACTTTACAAAGACAAGGAAATGAAGGACGATGTCTGGTGAAGCTCGGCTGTCAGGACAGTGATCAGACAGTGATTAGATATTGATCAGGTATTGATCAGACAGTGAGCTGCTGTGTTGGATTCATACGAGTAGTTGTGTTAAACGGATTTAAGTCACGACGTGGAGGAGAAGAAGAACCACTCGATGCAGAGAGAAACTGTAGTTGGTAACACTTTACAATAAGGGTCCCTTAATTAATGTTAGTTAGTAAATTATTAAGCATTAATATATAAACTAATATGTTAATTAATTCTGAGTAATGCATACATAATGATAACTAATTACATTATTCAACTTTTATTATTACTTAAAGCAGAAGTAAGCGATATTTTTGTGTTAATATAAGTCTTAAATAGTTATATCTTCCGACAGCAATCACTTACATAGAGTGTTTGGACCGAAACACGGGTCTGTCAGTCACTCTGCTCTGCTCTGAGCCGAGGAGAAAACTTTTCTCGTATCCTACAAGTTTTATCCAATGAGGAGAGAGAACGGCATGAAGGGCTGTGTGTGCAGCCAAGGGATGCGCGTCAATGTGGTGACGTAGGGACGAGGGCCAATAGATCCATGACGAGGGCGGGGGCTGTTAACTCCATCGGCTGACAAGAAGTTATGGTGCGTTCAGGGCAGCCCGTAACTCGTGTTTTTCCGACCTGTGAAGTCGTACCAGTTCGATCTGGTACGAGTTCACAGGTCGGAAGTTATGAGTGGCCGTTATAGTGACTTTCACAGGTAAAACAGGTCGGAAAAACACGAGTTGTGGGTTGCCTGGAACGCTACAAAGTCGTAAGTCGTGACTTGAAGCTGTAATTTACGGTTTCAAAAGCCTGCCTGGAACGCAGCATTAGCCAAAACGACCGGATCGCTTACTTCTGCTTTAAGCTCCGTTCGCAACCGTCATATGAACATGCAGTGCTGCACAGAGCCCCGCTGTAACTCAGAGAAGGCACGGAGGACTCTGAAACTTCTCCCAGCTCTTAGTCGACATAAGGGTTAGTAGATAATGAGTGAAATTTGAATTTTGGGTGAACTATCCCTTTAATTAACGTTAGTTAGTACATTATTAAGCATTAATATATAAACTCATGTGTTAATCAATGCTGAGTAATGCATACATAATGACAACTAATTACATTATTCAACTTTTATTATTACTTAAAGGGACAACGAGGAGTTTCTATTCGGTTATAAAAAAGTCTCACGTTAATGTGGATGAATCTATCTACGCTACCCACACTTGTTAATGGGCCCATTTTCGATAAATATATCGTTCTGTCTCTATCGTTATTTTGTCATTATTAGTGGTGGCGGAAACGCTGGTCGAGCCGACCAGCGTTTCCTTCGTGGCGAGTCCCTGAGGGAAGGCAGTGATGAACTGATCCACTTCTGGAGCTCAGAGGTCAGAGGTCAAGGTCACTGTGACCTCATGTTCTTGTTAATGAGACATTTACCCCAGGGGGGGGTGCGTGTGAAAGAGAATCTTATTAAAATTAATGGTCAAAAGATCAAAGGTCAGCGTGACCCCACTAAACCCTGTCTGACAAATCTATAAACTAATTATGACACAGTTTAACACTAATGTCTGAGGGGATGAACTGATGAGGTGGTAACATTTCCTGAGGACAAATGGAGAACCAGGCTACTCTTCAGTGTCTGTATGAAACATCTGTACTCAGCTAGAATACCTAGTTGTAAACTGAATCGGTACAAAAACTCATTAATTCTCGTCTCCATTAAGTTACTGAATGGAAATAAACAGCACTTCATTTTTCCCTTTCTTACACCTTGAGCAGCACTTTGATTATCGACTTATATTGTTGTACGCTGCAAAAACTCAAAATCTTTCCAAGAATATTTGTCTTATTGCTTGTCAAAATGTCTCATTTCTAGTCAAAACTAAACTCTTTTCACCTAAAAATGAACTTGTTTTTAGATCATTTTCATTTGTTTCAAACTAATTTTCACTTGAAATAAGTAGAAAAATCTGCCAGTGAAAGCAAGAGTTTTGCGCTTGTAATAAGAAAGAAAAACTTGCTCCACTATCAGATTTTTCTACTTATTCCAAGTGAAAATATGCTTGAAATAAGTAAAAAGTGTCTTAAAACAAGCTACTTTTTAAATGTGATGAGTCTTATTATAAGTATAATGAGATTTGTTTTGACTAGAAATGACTTTTTGACTAGAAATAAGACAAATATTCAGTTTTTGCAGTGTATATTCTGATTCGATTTTCATTGTAACTCCATTTGGATCACGAGTTGGTATATTGAGATTCTTACTGATATGTTTTATGTATTGTGATGTATTTTAATTGTGATGGATGTGTGCAATGCAGCGGCCTGGCATCCTAGACAAGTTTCCCTTCACGTGACAGTGGAAAGTAAACCTTTACCTTTACCTTTTTACAGCTGCAGAAACATCTGGGTTTCTTTAGTGCTCCTTAATTATTGACACAGAGCTGAACTGTTTCTGGAGGTTGGGGGGGATTGGAAACCTGCGGGCGTCTGCTTCTCCATCACACACATGAAAAATGAAGGATTCAATCAGATAAAAGTTAAAATCCCCACTGTTCTTGGGGGTTTCTGACCTGCGATCCCTCCAGGTTGAAGGTCTGGGCGTTGTGACAGAGCAGCATCACGTCCTTCTCCAGGTCGCCCACGCTCCGGTATTTATGACTCCTCACACGCTCCTGTGGGCAGGAAGAAAAACGACACACGGTTTGATTCCTCAGCTCTCCTTATATATTTAACTCACCTAATTGATTATTTAAAGGGATAGTTCACCCAAAATTCAAATTTCACTCATTATCTACTTACCCTCATGTGGACTAAGGGCTGGGAGAAGTTTCAGAGTCCTCCGTGGCTTCTCTGAGTTACAGGGGGTCTCGGCGTAGCACTGCATGTCCATATAACGGTTGCAAATGGATACCACTTTTCTTCGTAACAAAAAGACACACCAAAAAACATCCAAATACCTCCATGCTGCTCGTATGTAATGTCCGTCTTGTATTGACGCCCCAAAATGCAAAATTGTCCCGAAAAATATTAAATAAGTCTATATTTCAAGCTTGTTTTGTAGCAGAAGCTTCTCGAAGCTCCTCTTCCCGGTTCGTCAAATTTGGACGAACCGGGAAGAGGAGCTTCGAGAAGCTTCCGCTACAAAAGACGGACATTACATACGAGCAGCATGGAGGTATTTGGATGTTTTTTGGTGTGTCTTTTTGTTACGAAGACAGTTGGTATCCATTTGCAACCGTTATATGGACATGCACTGCGACGCCGAGACCCCCTGTAACTCAGAGAAGCCACGGAGGACTCTGAAACTTCTCCCAGCCCTTAGTCGACATGAGGGTGAGTAGATTGAGTGAAATTTCAATTCTGGGTGAACTATCCCTTTAATTAGTTATAAACACGGTGTCAGAGTCTGGATTGATGGATTATCCCTCATACCTTGATCTTTTTGAAGTCCACAGGTTTTCTGATCAGCTCGTAATACTCTGGGAGCTCCTTCCTGGACGGCAGCTGGACAAACACCTCGCTCAGCTGTCTCCCAGAGCTGCAGAATAAAACACAAATATAATTCAGCATCATCATCATCAGATTCTAGAGATGCACCGATTTCTGGGAAATTCTGGGCCGATACCGATACCGATGTTTAAAATAACAATTTGAGGCTCGGAAAGAAAGTTCAAAAAGCTTTGGCAACCATTCCTACTATATTTTGAGAAGCTCCCTGTCGAGTAAATAATTACAATGGCCCTGTTATTTTACTTTTTTGCTTTTCTTTGACCGTATGTCTGTTTATTTTATACTAATATTTTTAAGTCAATTTAATTTTATTTATTTTCATTATTATAATGTTTATGGATATGTGTGTGCAAAGCATTGCGGTTCTTAAATGTTTTATATACTGTGTGTAACGCTGTGTGTGTGTGAAATATGTCAAATCCAATAAAAACATTCAAATATAAATATGAACTAACAATTTGGTCGATGGCCGATGCCGGTACCAATGTTGTTTCTCTGTTGTTTATTCCTTCCTTTTGTGTAAAGAAAACCAAGAAATCTAAATTTCTCACAAAAAAAGGACATTTTTCATCACTGAACTTGAACAAATTGAATGTGCACGCGGACCCTTGCATCTCACACATCCCCCCACAAAGAGAGAAAAAAAACAGGCATGTCAGGTATTTTCTGACGGCCCATGTCAGTCAATGAGGCGAATATCTGCCGATACCGATGTTCAGCTGATGCATCGGTGTATCCCTGTCAGATTCAACATCTGGACGAACTGGAACTACCTTTACAATATCGAGACAAATGTTTGTATCCAGTTTTTCCAAACCTTTCCCGAAATATGAATGATTTAAGCTCTTGAATTGAAATATAGACTGCATCCCCTTGACTCTACAACAAAAAAACCTTTCAGTAAATTCAATGAACTTCAGAAAGTTTAAGGTCAAATAACACTTAAAGCAGAAGTGAGTGATATATTTGTGTTAATATAAGTCTTAAATAGTTATATCTTCCGACAGCAATCACTTACATAGAGTGTTTGGACTGAAACACGGGTCTGTCAGTCACTCTGCTCTGCTCTGAGCCGAAGAGAAAACATTTATCGTATCCTACAGTTTTTATCCAATGAGGAGAGAGAACGGCATGCAGGGCTGTGTGTGCAGCCAAGGAACACCGTGAATGTGGCGACGTAGGGACGAGGACTGTTATGGTGCGTTCAATGAAACTCGTATTTTTCCGACCGTGAAGTGGTACCAGTTCGATCTGGTACGAGTTCACCGGTCGGAAGTTACGAGTGGCCGTTATAGTGACTTTCACCGGTAAAACAGGTCGGAAAAACACTAGTGGGTTGCCTGGAACGCTACAAAGTCGTAAATTGTGACTTGAAGCTGTAATTTACGATTTCAAAAGCCTGCCTGGAACGCAGCATTAGCGAAAACGACCGGACCACTTACTTCTGCTTTAAATGGTTTTAATGTTTCACATCACTGAGCTGTTTCTGCAGAAAATAACAATGAATCAGACAGAGATATTTAAAAAGTGTCAAAGAAAACTGTAATACACACTCCGCACACACACACACACACACACACACGTTGCAGTGCAGATCAATGACCTTATCGTTGAGAGTACATGTGGTTCAGCGTCTTCCTCGAGTCTAAATGCCATGTCAAGCAATTAGAAACGATTCAATATGCAATAAATAAAATGAATGTCCACAGGTCGTGACTCGTGACCACTGAGGGGCACCGACACTGGGAAACTCTCCGACGCTGCACAGCGACTTTAAACAGCGAGAAGTCAAAGAGCTTTAAGAACTAATGAGGAGTCGTTTTACGGATCAGTTTTAATCCTGTAAGGATCAAGAGGCCGGCGATTCTCTACATCCTACAAATCCCAGGGAAAGACTCAGTAACTAAAGAACAATGTTCATTATTAAGGAGTCATTACAATAACTCACCTGTTCTCTTCACACTGTGTTTTTTTTTTAACAATCTGTTATAATCAATAGAAACAACAGTTTAGCTGCAGGGTTTGAACTGCAAGTGGATTTTTATCAGATTTTTTTTTAATTGGCAGATTAAACCTGTTTCATAATGATGAAAGAACTGATGGATTTATCTTCAGGAAAAATAAAATCTGAGCATTATTTCCAGATGCTGTTATCGCTCCATCACCACAGTCGCTGCGACTTCATGATCCACTGTGGAAACTCTGCTCAAACCACAAAAAGGACGACGGTTTGTTCAAACCCAGTTGTCACGTGTGTGATGTGTCCAGTGTGTGTGACGCCTTTCAGTCCAGCGTAGGCAATAGGCATCGGCCGGTTGTTCACTTCCTCCATCCTTCCTTTCTCCCTTCCCTCTTTCCACAATCCTTTTTCCCTTGCTTCCTTCCTTCCTTCCCTTCGTCCTTCCTATTTTGACCCAGTTGGCCTGGTCTGTTCCCTCTCTCCATCTTTCTTTCCTTCCCTTTTCCCTTCCTTCTTTCCACAATCCTTTTTGCCTCCCTCCCTTCCTTCCCTTCGTCCTTACTTCTTCCTTCTTTTTTGACCCAATCTGTTCCCTCCCTCCATCTATCTTTCCTTCCTTTTTCCCTTCCTTCTTTCCTCCCATCGTTCCCTTTGTCCTTCCTTCCTTCCTTCCTTCCTTCCTTCCTTCCTTCCTTCCTTCCTTCCTTCCTTCCTTCCTTCCTTCCTTCCTTCTATCCCTTTATCCTTCCTTCTTTCCTTTCGTCCTTCCTTCCTTAACCTAGGAGGACAGCAGGAGGGTTAAAGGGACAACGAGGAGTTTCTATTCGGTTATAAAAAAGTCTCACGTTAATGTGGTTGAATCTCCGCTACCCACACTTGTTAATGGGCCCATTTTCGATAAATACATCGTTCTGTCTCTATCGTTATTTTGTTATTATTAGTGGTGGCGGAGATGCTGGTCGAGCCGACCAGCGTTTTTTACTTTCGGTTTCGCAACGAGTCATGAGAATAACGCCACCGAATCGCCGTTTATGGTCGGAACTACGACGGTATGTGAACCTCTTTGAACCTCTGACTTTAATTCTTGATGAATGAAAACATGAGTCCTTCTTGCGCCGGTCAAAAGAATTTTACGGTGCGCGCGGAGGCTCATAAATGTAGTGTGAAAACGCTTCGCTTTTCCAAAACTCCTCGTTGTCCCTTTAAGTCAAAGAGAGCAAGTCCAGGTCGTGTGCAACTGCAGCGTCGACTATCACGTGTGGCGCTGCACACACCAACAACAGAGAAGAAGACACGGAAAGCTTCCCCGATGTATTCAAACTCCAAACATTATCGACGAGATGTCAGATGTGAGTCATGCCAGTCCAAATATGCCAATCGATGCCTTTTTTTTCCCCTTCTTTTTTTAAAGTATTTTTTGGCCTTTTTGCCTTTAATTGACAGGACAGTAGACATACAGTAGACAGGAAATGTAGACAGAAGGGGATTTTGGCTCGAGGTTATCATATGGTCAGAATGTCAAACCGGCCGATGCCTGGTCCAGCGTGAGGGCAGGCGTAGACTTGTGTGGAAATGTGATGACGAAGGTTTTGAACTAAGAGTTTGTGATATCAGTGATAGCAACACAATAAAACAACTGCTTGTATCAAAACCAAGGTGTGTGTGTGTGTGTGTGTGTGTGGCCTCAACCTCCACTGAAGAGATAAGACTTTATTAAATTCCAGGAAGCTCCAGATCAAATTTTAACTTGGACTTGTTTTTTTTTTTTGCTCGGTGCAGTTGAAACGATTTGAAAGTTTATGTGTTTTATGTGGTGCAACCTCTGTAAACATCTTGAAGCGGAAAAACCTCTGAAGTCTCGTACTCCGGTTGAGCGAGAGCAGCAGCTCCAGAGCCGAGTGAATGACTGAGACGCTCCGGGAAGACGGAGCAGCATCGAGCGGAGGAGGAAAGAATCTCAGTTTCCTGGCTCCGCTCTCCGCCAGCAGAAGCAGAATATCCGAGTAGAAAAAGGGAACACGAATGCAACATGTTCCTCAGTAACAGACAACACAGGAGAGGGCAGACACAACACAACACAACACAACGCAACAGACCACACACACACACTGGACTGGACCGTTGGACTGAAAGAATACAGTGTGTGTGTGTGTTTTATTCCTGCTGCAGGAATTTCCACTGGATGATCCAGACCTGGCCTCTCTCTCTCTCTTTCTCTCTCCATTCTGCAGGGCTCAAACAATTAATCAAAATATTATCGGAATCGCAGCGCGGCCAAGCGTAATATCCAAATCACAGGAGCTGCAAAGGTTTTGATAAAGGGAAATATGTGTCACAACAGAGTATTATAAATGAAGCATTGTGGTGCGTGCAGCAGAGACTCCCCCGGCCGATTAATCACTCGCTCCAGACGTTGGATAATCCGCTGCTCTGGTTCGGATCCCGGCACAAAACCACATCATCACTGGGTTTTTTGGGTGGTTTTGTTTTTTTCCCAGTGAAAATTAAATTCAAAAATTTGAATTTCCACTGAAATGGTGAATAATATCACAATATAATATTTTATGCACATAGTTCAGCCTTAAAGGGATAGTTCAACATTTTGGCAAAGCCTCCTCTCACCATAATCCCTATAGTCGTAGCAGTAGGTTCATCACCTTTAATGATCGGTGCATGTTGTTTTGAGATCAGCGGGGCAGAGACGTGAGCTGCTCAGTGAACACAATGGAGGTGAACGGTTCAGGTCCCCTTGTCCCTCATCAAACTCATCAAATACACAACCCAACAACTCCTCTGGTGGACAAGTTGTGACCTGCACATTCACCACACTATGAGAGTTGTTTTCGAGGCAGAAGCGAAGCGAAAAACTTTCTGACTTTAACATTATAACTTTAATGACGGACAAAAGTTTGGGAGTCGGTGTATAAACATGATCGACACAACGTGAGGTCGAATTTATTTTTAAATGTGTGGAAATGTATTAATTAAGGCCAACTGCCTCCTCAACTCAACTAAGTCAAGTGCTTACAATGAACTGCTGTGTTTTTTACTTTTTATTTATTTTATATTATTTGTTTATTTGTGTTTTCAATCGTGTTTTTATGCCTGATGAAATTAATATTTTCTACACAATATTCCACCATATACTGTATTGTATTATATTGTCAGACAGACAGTTTTATATATGAGCCAAAACAGATAAAGTTAGAAGTTAGATATAGATACTCCTTTCTTACTGTGGGAGTATCTCAGTAGTAAACCTGTACATAAATGATTTTACTCTTCAGCCACCTCTGCATTAAAGAAAACTATTCAAGTTAAATTCACCGTCTCCATGAGCTGACAGTTAACAGACAGCTTCATGTCCTCTCTGGCAGCAGCGGCCGTGCTGGTATCTGCTGCACGAAATCGATTTTCCTTGAATAAAACGAGCCATTAAAGACCAGGAAGAGATTTATCGGACTTCTTCTGAGCAGCACATCGACAGAGAAGCAAACACACACACAGAGAGAGAGAGAGAGAGAAACGCACACTCACAAAACACCTTCAACCTCAGAGCTGAGACTGAGCATCAAGGCTGGAAAAATGAAGAACCAGAAAAACCTGCAGTTCCTCTGACGACCACTAGAGCTGCTGCTCCGACACTGAGTCAGTCCCCATAGACTCCCATGTTAAAATGCCAGAAACCAACATGTTTACGCCCTGGTACAAAAACACATCTGGTCTCTACGGATAATTTCCTCTTTTTTGATAACTGTATTCATTCATATTTTATAGAACAGGGATTCCCAACGAACCGGCCACTTTTGCCACAAATTTTGCAAACACATGTCGCTGGGAAAGACTCAATAAAGAGACGACAAAAGACCTGACGACTGCCAACAAAAAGAAAGATTTTCTAAAAGAAAAACCAAGAGTCCAGTTGAAATTATGGTTTTTTTTGCTACAGGTGATTCACATGCTCCAAGCTCACCGGCTCTCCATCATTTCATTTTCTTTGCAGAAAACTTTTTTTACTTATCCTGAGATCGCCACAAAAGCACTAAAAAACCTGCCTCCATTACAAACATAATATGTTTGTGAAGCAGAGATTTAGGCAGCAAAACGAGATGACAGAGTGGAGTGGACCATCACCCCCAGATGACGGATTAGCCTATATATTGTTATCATTATTATATTATGGTGAGTTGTTACAAAGAATGTAATAATTGAATTAAAAAACGTAACGGGAAACCATGTGACGGTCTACACTTGTTTTCATTTTATATGAGAAGAGAGAGGGCACGGCACGCTACCCCCAGGGATCCTTGACCACTTTTTTTTCCAGAAATTAATTTTTTTCCCAGAATTTTCTCCAAAAATTCACCTTATTGACCCTAATTTAAATGTACAATGACTAAGAAAGTAATGTTTTTCAGTCATAGAACAAATATATGTGTATTTCTGGTGTTTGTTTGTGGGTCTTGATGTAAAAAAGTTTCAGAACCACTGAGCTAAACAACTTAAATGATCAAAGTCGATGGTCTTTTATCACTAGAATAAACAATAGACTAGTGACAAATAATCATGTACACGTTTGTAATTGTGCTGCTCAGGATGAAAACATGAGCTTTGTGAAAGGAAAATTGATTTAATGGATTTCAGTTTTTCTTCTCAGTTGGAGTTCGGAGGAGCGGCTCCCTGTTAAAACCGAATCTTGTTTTTTTTAAACAGTAAGATTTATTTTGAAGACATTTGATGTTGATAACAGATCAGAGTTAAATGCAGGTTCACAACTTCCTCAGGTGGGAGATTCTGCTCTTTTTAAAACAAAGCACAACAGTAAAACGTAACATTGTGCAGCTGAACGTCTTCATACTGAAATGAATCAGACTCGGCTGACGTGACGAGCAGCTTGTGTGGGCACAGAGAGCGAGAAGCATCCGGCAGAAACATTTTAAAAAAGAAAAACAGAAGTATTTTTTGGTGGAGGTGTCGTCGGTGTCAAATACTGAGGCGACGTGTGAAGAGCTGAGCACAATCACAGAGCTGTTCTCTCTCTCACACCAGATGGCGTCTGATGGGATAAACTTGGTTTTAGTAGGTAAACATGATGAAATCTAATTCTGTCTGATGCAACAGGTACCTGCAAAATCCCACTGTTATTAATGTCACAATGTCCTGCAGCTGAACTCCACTGACCTAGAAATCATTAGAGGTATTTTTAATATTTACTCTCCTCTCATCGACGTCTGTATCACCGCAAAGACTGCAAATTAGCTGAAGCTAGACGTCTTATATGCATCACATTTTCCCATTTTCTGTGGCAATGTTGTACGTATCGTCCCTGATAAATAAATAAATAAAATTCCTATTAAAATGAAAAATAAATAAAACTAGAAAAAGATAGCATTTCCAGCAGGAAATGCATGTGAATGCTGAAGGCAGCTGAACGCTATTGCTGAAGCAATGCTGAATGAGCTGAAGAAATTGTTGAATCAATGCTAAATTAGCTGATGAAACTGCTAAAGCAATGTTGAAAAAGGCTAATGCTCAAGCTGAAACACATAACTTGTAGCATGAGATGAATGCCTTTTAAAGGTAAAAAGCAGTAGAAATGTTAAAGGGAGAAGAAAACATTGAAATTCTGCATGTTTAAGTGAAATAGTTAAAAAATATTGCAAATTAGCTGAAGTTAGACGTCTTATATGCAACACATTTTCACATTTTCTGTGGCAATGTTGTATGTGTCGTCCCTGTTAAATAAATAAAATTTCTAATAAAATAAAAAATAAATATATGTATTTTTCTTTAAGTAGTATTGTTATACTGTAGTTCTTTTTTAAACAATATCAACATCATCAGTATTTTCATTATTATCATTAGAAATGTCAGTTGCCTTGGTGTGATATTTTATGATATTGAATTCCTGATATGATATTTTACTGTATATTATAATAACATTATGATACATGATATAAAATATTGTATAATTTCAGAAAATACCTATTTGTAACTGTTTCAGTTGCTTTGGTGTGGTTTCTGTTGACTTGGGAATGAGATAATCATTATGAATACTGCATATACTGTATATTCAAAGTAATTAAGAAAATAAAATGTTGTTGTTATTATTATCAATAATAATCATAATATTTCCTGCTATACATGCTGTTCTCTCATTTCTATCATTATGAATACTGTGCTCTTTTTCATACACTGTCCTGATGATTCCAAGTCCGAACCTCATTTTGCTGCTGTTTGCTCCACATTGGACCTTGGCAGGTCATTAAAATGATAATATAGTATATTATAGCAGGAGTTCTGCCTCACCGTCCGGTTTCACCCAGGTATAAAAACCACCAGACTCTGTAAAATGGATTAAAACTGAAGATCTCGTCTTCCTTGTGCTGAAACTGAGCAGCAGCTTCATTCATGACCAACAGAAGAACTGAGCGAATCAGAGCGACGCAGCAGCAGCATCTCAACTCTCCTTCCTTCTTACCCGTCTCTGTAGTTGATCACCGTGTCGGTGATGGTGTTCATCTGCTTGGTGAGTTTGGGCGGGTTGGGGGACAGTTTCTCCGCCGGCGGACGTCCGCGCCGCTTCTTGGCCTTGCTGCTGCTGCTGCTGCTGCCGCCGCCGCCGCAGTCGTCCCGGCTCGACGAGTCCTTGTCCTGACGCCTCTTGCGTTTGCGCTTCTTCAGCCGGATCTCCTCCTCCATCTCCTCCAGGTTCCCGTCCTCGATGGCCTGCGGAGGGAAAAGCAGAGACGGTCAATCCCACTACTTCACAATCGTAGAATCAGTGTCATTACACGACAGTTTTCACAAGTGTCGTCATTGATATTGATTGATTGATTGATATCTTTATTTTGATCATGTAAACGACAATGTAAAAAAATAAAATAAATAACATAAAATAATAATATAATAAGGAAATAAGTGAACAGCAAAAATGTATACACAAAAAAAGTAACATCTCATAAGCAACGCAGTTTACATGAGCGAAAAGGAGTAGGAAGAAGTATAAACTTATCTAATCCTACCCCTATAATTTTAACTATATGTTCTAATTAAAATCATAGCACAAAGACATACATTTATTATTTCATTCCTCCATTACACTACTGTATGTACCATTTCCTGCCACATTTTAATCCAAATAGTAAGTAAGCAAACACCTTGTGTCATATTTGCAGAGAAACGACACCAGAAAGTATCACTGACTGTAGAGTTTGGATTTGCTCTTACATCTCTAGGTCTTTATTGTTTTTTAGTCCACATTATGTTGTTTCTAGGTTTTTATTCTGCATGTGTGCAAATCCTCACAAAAGACCATAAGCAAGACGTTTATGGGGATTATGAATAAGAACCATTTAAGTTCATTTGCATTGGCAAAAACCTCTAAAAATTATACGTGAACATTAAAGCTGCTAATTTGGGTTTTGCTCAATAAGGCTGTTTTTTTGTTTTTTTCATATAAAATTCACATTAAACTTTGCGGCTAAAACCAAACCAACTACTTATTTTAATTTCTATGTAATTGCATGTTATCTGTTGTTCTGTGTCTTTGTTTCCCTCTGGCTGTTGTTGCTGTTGTTGTACATGTAATATTTTACTCTCCTTTCATATCTGCACAGTGTTGTGTTGGTTTTTCAATAATGAAAACTGACTTTTTTTTAATTAGACTGTACATGTAGAAGCCCAAAGAGAAAACAATTAACTGTACAGATCATCAGTTTCCTGCTCTGTGTGTTGGAGCTGTGTTTTTTTGCAAGAAGAAGACATGTTGGAGGTTATCTCTTCTCTGCCTGTTGACATTTCATTTATAAAACCATCGCTCAGGCCTGTGCACTGACTGTACAAACACTGTCATAAAGTTGTTGTTTTTTGGGGTTTTTTTTCCAATCAGAGTCGGTCTGAACTGCAGCAGCTCCTCCGTTTCCTCTGCCTCAAACTTTCTTTGTTCTATTCTTGTTTTTCCTCCTGAAACACCTGAGACTCGGTCGATAAAATGGATGTGAGTCGTCTCTCCGGGGAAATGTGTCACTGGGTGTTTGGTGAGGGCGACTAGGGGCCATCAGCATCCACACACACACACACACACACACACACACACACACACGAAACACAGAAATAACAGATGGCCTCCAATAATAGTTCAGACTCTTGTTGTTTCTGGAGTGCATAAAAATGATGACACCATAAATAGTCCAATTGTTTACACTGATCTTAAGAGGTTGTCACATTATTGAACTCCTAAGATGTGATAATATTCTTCTTCAGCAGCATCGTTATAATTAGACCCCGACCGTCTGAGCTCAGTCTCATCATCGTCTGCGTCGGCTGATAAGAAGAAGAAAATTACATTTATTCAGTTTGTGGTTTTATCTCATTTCTACAGGTTTGCTCCACACAAACACTGTACGTACGACTGGAAACACTGTGTCGTTATTCATTAGAGCAGAGGTGTCAGACTCATTTTAGATCAGAGGCCACAATGGTTGATCTCGAGTGGGTCGGACTGGTAAAATAATAACATAACCAGCATCTATAAATAACGAGAACTGCAAACTTTCTCCCTTTGTTTTAGTGCAAAGAAGCACAAGAACATTATCAAGATGTTTACAGTCGATGAACTGTCATTTGATAAAACCTCAGATTTTGTGAGGAAAACATGTACTGTATATATAATGACTCCTCTGTCTCCTATGTAAGTTTCATGCTTCCTGCAGGCCAGTTTTGGCCCCCGCCATGCGTTTGACCCCCCTGCAAGAGGCTTTTCACCTTTTTCTAGTTGTTTTTTATTTAATTCATTCAAATTTTCCAGGAGTTTACTGCAGCCCATTTTAGATAATAGAAGTTATTTAATGTTAAAGGTATAATATGTAGGAATTCCCCCCATCTAGCGGTGCGGTTGCATATTCGGAACGTATTCTTGATGTTGCATTCACGTGAAATCGGGCAGACGTCAGACCACAGAAACTCACCGGAGCTGTCGGCTCGGAGAGAAAGTTTTCCAGGAAGCGCCTGTTAAAACTGTCACCACTGTGTAGTGTGAGGAAGGACGGAGGCACTGGTGTTGCATTCAGGTGCAGTCAGGCAGACGGCCGTCGGCAAACCAACCGGATGTCATTTTACTCGACGAGAGAAAGGTGGTAAAACGTGGGTCAGGGAAACAATACGACATCACCATGACAACATATTGTCACACCTGTATTGTTTTGCTTCGTGCTGGCGGACCACTTGTTTACATAGACGCTTGTTTATCCTGTTACATGCAGCGTCTGTTGTCTGTCTGACGTCTGCCCCATTTCACGTGAATGCAACACCAAGAATACGTTCAGATATGCAACCGCACCGCTAGATGGGGGCAATTCCTACATATTATACGTTTACGGCAAGTACATTTGTTTTGTTTTGTATTTATACTTAAAGGGAAAAAAAGAAATTAATTTATGTTTGTTGTTTATCTATGTTTAAAGCACATGTCTATATAATGTAGTTTATTGATGTGTGTACTTGATTCTACAAGAGCGAAATAAACTCGCTAAACTAAACTAAACTAAACTAAACTAAACTAAACCGGTAACATTCAGACTTTTACCCGCAGCCACTGCTTCTCGGTCAGCGTGTCGCTGTAGTCCACGTCGCGACGGCAGCGCGATCCTCGGCCGAACAGCTTCTCCTCCTCCTCCTGGTACGTGAGCCGCTCCACCTCGGCGTCGTCCTTGATGATCCAGGACGGCAGCTCGTCCTCCTCCATGAGACGCGGCTTCCGCTTCGGGTTCCTGGCGTCCTCCCGCCGTCGGTCCATGTCCATGCGCTGCACACAGGAAGCAGACAGTTTAGATACCTGAGGTGCAGCTTCTGATTTACACATCAGCTTCTGATTGAACATTATCAGGACATTGTGCCGTTATCTTAATCAATATCCTGTCACCTGAATTTTTGGGGTATTTTAGCATTTCGATTAGCACAGGGGGGATTTTTAATTTCTAATTTTAATTGTCTAAATAGTTTTACTTGTCTTAATTGTTTTAAATGTTTTATTTTTGCTGTCTTGAGTGAACGCTTTACACTTTTTACCTACAGGTACAATGAAGTGACTTGAACCTGAACAGGTGATCTCAGTTATAAGAAGCATTTTACTCCCAATGAAAAATCAGTCGACAGCCTCGTAACACACAAATATAAACTCAACACCAGACTGATGTTAAAGCTCTTGGTGTCATCTACATCGTTTTGGCCTTTCCCTCTAGATACACACCAAGAGAAACCACCAATAGCTGAGTTTTACATCAAAATGTAGCACAAGATTTTACCACATTTTTTGAAATTTGGAGAGAGAAAATGTGAGTTTATTCATGTGTGTTTTCATCCACTACTGGTAGCCTATGCAAATATTAGATAGATAGATTGCCTTAATTGTCATTGAAAGAATTCAACGAAATTTACGTTGCTGCCCCGCTGTGGTACCATACAACGTATCATATAAGACAAGATAAATATAGGAGTAAAGTTCGCTGAAATAAGCAGTAGGAGGTGCAAATTTTCTAGTTAGGCATCATTTGACTGTACCATAGCAGAAGAAGACAGAGCAGCGTGATGACGTCATTAAAAGGCACGACTAAACAAAGGTTAACGAAAATGAGAGAGAGACGAGACGTGGAAAATACAACAAAAAAATCCACTACTATCTGTGGGCATTTGGACGAGTTACGAGTGACATAAAGGCCACTTTCTAAATCTCATTTATTCGCTAAACCAGTTTCCATTGCACTTTTATTTTTGCTTTGATCCTTTGTCGATACGCTGATTTTTCAACCTCCTCCTATCGTGAAAACTATTTTGCAATACTTGCGGGACTTTTTGCGAACTTTCTGTTTTTTTTCCATTCAGGTATTCCTATGCGCTTTATAATCGTTAATAATACACATAGAAATAGGCTGATGGAAACCCAGCTGATACAGGTGATGTATGTCAGGATGGAGAATAAATAAATAAATACATGAACACATCTGACGTTGAGCTCCTGTTGGATGTTGTTAGTGAACTAGTGTTTGAGCCATGAGACAAAACAACTGTATGAAACACGTCAAACCCAGATGGTATCTTGGAAACACTGTGATTGACAAGGAGACTGTGAGTCCCGTATCAATGGTGAATCAGTCCCTCTGTATGCAGGAAGCTCAGCCTGGACAAATGTTGAATGTGAACTAGAATTATAATCCTGACACGATGGACAACCTGCAATTATCCTGGTTTGGACGGAGCAGAGCAGCAGCTGGCAGCGACTCCTCTCCTCTCCTCGCCTCGCACATTTATATCTTTTTCTTTTTTTTTACGATCATCATTTTGTGCTTTTGCTCTCTGGTGTTTCCCGTCCATCGATTCGTCCGACTCAGCAGAGCGCAGCATATTTATTTTTCTATTTTCATAGAATCAAATCTTATTCCTCTGCGGCGCATTGATTCGCTCTGCTCGTCCTCATCCTGCTCTCTCTCTCCCTCTGTGCTGCTGTGTCAGGACATCAGCAGAGTGAGCAGGATTTGATCCACAGTGGCTGAATAATCCTCTATTTAAGACTTGACCTGTGTTAAGCAGGTTTTAATGACATATGTATGTAGCACATGCATGTATGTGTGCACGTATACAGTATGGATCTATGTGGGTATGTATGCATCTAGCTGTAAAAGTGGATGTATATGTGACTCATTCATTCTAGTGTCGTAGGACATTTTCAAGGTCTTGGTCTTGTCTCAGTCTCAGGATTTTTTCTCAAGACCACAGCTGCAGTGACATCTGTTTTTTTTAACACAAATGTCACCTGCTCACTTTGCTTTATGTAATGTAATTCAATAACTTTAAGATAATTAAAATTGTAGTATCTGCTAATAAGTATCTGCTTGTGTTAAACCATCTGAAGAACTTGGTGTCACCAGTGTGAACAGTGGGAGGAAACTTGTTCTTCTGTTCAATCTAAATTAAATATGTTTTCGATTTTATTTAAAATTATCTTTTCTTTTTAGCTGAGTAAGAATAATGTAAATATAAAGAGACGTGATTATTATCAGGACTGGTACTGATTACAGTGATGGTCTTGGAAATGGTCTCGCTCTTGGTCTGCTCTGGTCTTGGTCTCGGGTTGCGTTGTCTTGACCACAACACTAATTCATTCAGGACTTGTACTATTTTGTTTTTTGTATGAAACTGTTTTTATTTTTCCCTTTTTGTCGATAAATGAAATAAATAAACCAAACCAAACTAAACCTAAACATGTTCACATCATGGTGAATTTAACAGCTGCATAATTTACACATTTACCATCAATAAATGATAATTGACTAGAAAGACTCCTACTTCCACCAAGGCCAAAACAACTCCACAATAGTTTTATTCATTTATTTATCAGGGACAATGAAATAAATAAAGATAAATGGGGGAGACTTGATCTCCTAGTTGTTGGAGGTGATGATGTTTTCATTTATCTTTTTCCTCAACCCTCTTATATACGCCGTTATTCAATAATTCATTTTTAATTGCCTGCCTGTTTCCACCACACAAATACTGCTCCTCCAACACCATCTCACACAAATCTGGATTAAATTTTTTTTTTTCTCCTCACCATGAAGAGCTCGAACTCGTCCTCGTTGCGGGCGATCATCTGGTTCAGGGTTTCATCATCCGGCACCTCGTCTTCTTCCTGAGGAGGTTACGTCAGGAGGAAGAAAGAAAAAAAAAAACATGAAAAGACATGAAACTTGACATATATCACACTCTCTCTCTCTCCACGTAATTTTTTTTTCAACTGTTGCAGGAAAAACAGAAGCTTTTCATCGTCAGATCAAAAACAGATCAGTCGAGCAGCACGTACAGATCTGATCAAGCACCAATCAAAGGACTGAAATCGCGCGTTATGTTGAGAGAAGGATGGTTAACATGCTGATCATATCTACAGAGCCTGAGGTCATTCAATCAAAAACCAGCATGCATAATTTAATTGTATTGAGATGGAGGGGGGATTTAAGGCCTCCTGCATTTTGTTATGTAAAGGAAAAGACGTAAATCATGAGAAACTTTATCTTCTAAAAAAAAAAAAGCTGGGGACACACGTTACACGTTTTCTCAGTCGTTACCATTTTTAGAAAAGATCTAGAATAGCTACACACTGACCAACTGGGTTCAGAAGACCGTAACCCGTAATCTCTTGTTTATGACAGATAAGACTACACAAATATACACAATGTACAATGATTTATCTATTTCTATTATTTTATATTATGCTTGTTCACTGTTTTCTGTATGATGTTTTCTTCATTTTTGTCTTAATTGCTTTATTATCTCAATGATATTGTATTTTGTATTTTGTGAAGCACCTTGTAACCCTCATTTTGAAAGGTGCTATAGAAATAAAGTTTATCGGGGCGGTGTTTAGCTCAATTGTTAGAGCACCCTCTGCCTCCCATTTCCTGTCTCTCTCTCAACTATCCTGTCCATTAAAGGCGAAAAAGCCCCAAAAAATATTTAAAAAAGAAAGTTTATTATTATTATTATTATTATTATTATTAAAGCAGAAGTGAGTGATATATTTGTGTTAATATAAGTCTTAAATAGTTATATCTTCCGACAGCAATCACTTACATAGAGTGTTTGGACTGAATCACGGGTCTCCCAGTCCCTCTGCTCTGCTCTGAGCCGAGGAGAAAACATTTATCGTATCCTACAGTTTTTATCCAATGAGGAGAGAGAACGGCATGCAGGGCTGTGTGTGCAGCCAAGGAACGCCGTGAATGTGGTGACGTAGCGACGAGGACTGTTATGGTGCGTTCAATGAAACTCGTATTTTTCCGACCGTGAAGTGGTACCAGTTCGATCTGGTACGAGTTCACCGGTCGGAAGTTACGAGTGGCCGTTATAGTGACTTTCACCGGTAAAACAGGTCGGAAAAACACGAGTGGGTTGCCTGGAACGCTACAAAGTCGTAAGTTGTGACTTGAAGCTGTAATTTACGATTTCAAAAGCCTGCCTGGAACGCAGCATTAGCGAAAACGACCGGATCACTCACTTCTGCTTTAATGTAACACTATATGATAAATAACATCAGAGGAAACTTGCATACTATGTGACTAGTATGTAAATCCAGTCTCTTTCCCTCTGTGTTGCTAACCCTCTTCCTGGCCATGTGCATTTGTTTTCAACGATGCCGACGAGAAATCAATCAAAAGAGCGGTACGTAACGTTAAATATCATATACAATGTTACAATGTATATATTAGAGACTGTGTTCAGATTTCTGCACCAAATGTGAATCATGGGTAAAATCAGGCAAAATAAATCATGTAGTGTGTCCCCAGCTGAAGAAGCAGCTCCATCACTGTCCAAGTCAATATTTGCACCAAATTTGTAGAAGTTTCATTGTGGCATCTATAACCCGGCAGAAACAATATGTTTTATAAAAGTCCAAAATGACAAACGTACAAGCTGAGCTCTTACCTCGTTCTGCTCCTCGTGCTCTAGGATGGCCTGCAGGAAGGCGCGGCGCTCGTGGCTGGAGGACTTCTGGTCGAACATGCCGGCCTGGATCACCTTCTGGTCCACGTTCAGCTTGTACTTGGCCGCCGCCAGGATCTTCTCCTCCACGCTGTTGACGGTGCAGAGGCGGAGGACGCGCACTTCGTTCTGCTGACCGATGCGGTGAGCGCGGTCCTGAGCCTGGAGGTCCTGGAGTCCCCAGTAGAAGAAGAAGAAGAAGAAGAAGAAGAGGAAATGTGAGACCTTTTCAAAATAAAACAGATGTGTTTTTTTTTTAAGTTAACACCTGCTGATTGATAAATGCGTGGCCAGTTGCCTCTTTGCTTCTCTGTGGGCGATTAAAATAAAAACAACTTATAGGATGGAGAAGCAAGCTGACTTCCAGACTGGAATCAGTTAAAGGGATACTTCACCCAAAATCGATAATTCACCAATCATCTATTCACCGTCAACTTTTTCATGTGGCGGCTTCAGGACACTTGGGTCAGTACAGACGAGCAGTATGGAGGTATCTGGATGTTTCATAGTGTGTGTTTTGGACGATTCAATAGTGAACTCTATCTGCCGCCATTATATGAAAATCCATTTCCAACCGGACCCCCCCTGGAACTCCTAAAGCGTTTTGGTGACTATGAAAGTTCTCTGAACCCTTCCTTGGCATGACGGTGAGTAGAAAATTGGTGAATTATCGATTTTGGGTAAAGTATCCCTTTAAATTGAAGAGTTACTGGGAAAACTGGGTTGATTTTGTGTCACCATTGCGAGCAGATTTTGTGCAATAATGACACTGTGGATCATAGAGGCCTTTGGTTCATGCTACAAACTTTAATTGTTCATATGTTTATTTTCTGTATTATATAAAAGGGACTCTGCAGGAAGAGTGAAAATAAGGATAGGAGTAGAAAAACGGTACTTGATATTACTTCTCATCTACTCTTCTTTGTGTTTATTGTGCGTTCATGTCTATTTCTGTCGGGTATGTTCTATATATTTGTAAAAAAAATTGTATACATGATGTAAAGTGTTAATGAGAAAATGCTGTATGGAATCAACAAAAGAGTTAATTACAAAAACTCAAAACAACAGATTCACTCCTTCACCCACAAACCAGAATCAAAGAACGTCTCATCAAATTTCAGCTTTAATTTGCACCTGAGCGAATGTGTACGTGTCATTCTGCACTTCAGCCAAGAGCCTGTGAACTAAACTAAACCGAAAATAACAACACAGGAAGACAAAAACAAAGAGCTGCCATCCAACAAGGGCTCTTTAAAGCTTTGCATCTCCTCGCCCAGGTGTGATTACACTCTTGTCTTTTGTTTGCGAAAGAAATAAAATCTCAAACAAAAACAAGACTAAAGAGAAAGCCACTCCGAATGAGTCACTGAGCAGACGGGGATGTTCATATAAAGAGTACGACTCAGCTGTGGTGGATTCTGGATTATAGTTTCTAGTGAGTTCATAACTTTACTGCAAACTGCACCGACTGTAAAACTGAGGCAGTGATTTTCTTTTTTGTCGTCTTGTCACGAACCCAAAATATTTGCACCGAAGGACTCGTTGCAGAGACGTGACATCATGTTCATCTGATTTACATGACACAAATTAGTTAAAGGAAAAGCAAACAGCTGAGCAGAGGATATTTTTGTTGACGGGTTTGATGCTGTCGGCTCCACAGTAAAAAAAAGAAAATTACATAATGTTTAATCAGCATCAGTGGCAGCTTCAATCACATCAGACAGGAGGACGAAGGGGAAAATAAAAGACTTGTGTTGTGATGCAGTGAAGTAACTTTATAATGAATCTCTCACTCTCTATTATCACTATTTAGGAGTAAAGATGCACCGATCCAATACCCGGATCAGATATCGGCTCCGATATTGACTAATTAGCTGGATCGGATATCGGATGAATGAGGCCGATCCAGCTTTCTGATCCAGTCATTTCTTTTTTATTAATATCATATCTAGTTTTATTTATTTATTTTTGCTGCGAATGTACACTTTCTTATTTGTTAATAAATAATATTAAAGCAGAAGTGAGTGATATATTTGTGTTAATATAAGTCTTAAATAGTTATATCTTCCGACAGCAATCACTTACATAGAGTGTTTGGACTGAAACACGGGTCTCTCAGTCACTCTGCTCTGCTCTGAGCCGAGGAGAAAACATTTCTCGTATCCTACAGTTTTTATCCAATGAGGAGAGAGAACGGCATGCAGGGCTGTGTGTGCAGCCAAGGAACGCCGTGAATGTGGCGACGTAGGGACGAGGACTGTTATGGTGCGTTCAAGGAAACTCGTATTTTTCCGACCGTGAAGTGGTACCAGTTCGATCTGGTACGACTTCACGGGTCGGAAGTTACGAGTGGCCGTTATAGTGACTTTCACCGGTAAAACAGGTCGGAAAAACACGAGTGGGTTGCCTGGAACGCTACAAAGTCGTAAGTTGTGACTTGAAGCTGTAATTTACGATTTCAAAAGCCTGCCTGGAACGCAGCATTAGCGAAAACGACCAGATCGCTTACTTCTGCTTTAAGTACATTTATATCTGTGTTAATTTGTTACCTTTTTTTTAACAAGGCTAAATGTTTATGTCAAGCCTGATGCCTTCACTCACATGGCGAGGTATAACGGTTCATTCATTCAACACTATAGTATCGGATCGGTGTCGGGTATCGGCCGATACGCTCAGCCCAGGTATCGGTATTATATCGGATTGGATGAGAAAAAACTGGATCGGTGCATCTCTCTATTCAGGAGAATCTGTATTTGTATCTGTGACACGGACCTGGTGGGGGTTCCAGTCGCTGTCGAAGATGACGACGGTGTCGGCGGCCTGCAGGTTGAGGCCGAGGCCTCCTGCTCTGGTGCTGAGCAGGAAGATGAAGTACTGTGATCCCTCCTCGTTGAACTTCTTCAGCAGCATCGCTCGGTCCTCCGCCTTGGTGGTTCCTGTGGAAATATCAAACATTGATGTGTATCATGTTTTTTTTATGCTGTAATTTATTCTTTGTATCATGTTCTCATGCTGTATTTATTATGTTTGGTGAGTTTTCATGTTGATCCTATGTATGTACAGTATGTATGACTGTGCTGGTTGCACAACAAATTGCCCCATACACCTTGAACCTTGATAAAGACACCGTGAAACATTGATGGTCGTGAAATGCAAAAAGTCGTTCAAGTCGAGTTAAAGGGATAGTTCAACATTTTGGCAAATTGGCCCATTGCTATAATCCCTATAGTCTTAGCAGTACCGTAGGTTCGTTACCTTTAATTGTCGGTGCAAGCTGTTGGGGGCAGTTTTTTGGGCAGCAGTCTCTGAATTTACCTCTAAAACAACTCTGTCTCATGACGTTGTGTTATTATCTCATAGCGTGGTGAATGTGCAGGTCACAACTTGTCCACCAGAGCGTTTTGGAGTTGTTGGATTGTGTATTTGATGAGTTTGATAAGGGAAACCAAGAAATCCCATGAGCCTCCGTAGCGTAGCTCTGAGCAGCTCGCGGCTCTGCTCCGCCGTTCTAAAAATAGCTTGCACCGACAATTAAAGGTAATGAACCTACTGCTACGACTATAGGGATTATGGCAATGGGCCAATTTGCCAAAATGTTGAACTATCCCTTTAAACTCTGAAGAGTTGGCGTTTATTTCTTCTCGTTGTTCTGAGAGAAAAATATAAACCTTGTTGTTTCATAAATGTGAGGTGAACTGAGTCGACTTATCAGTGTCTGAATATTCAGGGTTTAAAGTTTTAAACAAGCATTGATCTGATAAAAACAAGAGACAACTCTCTTAACTTCCTATTTTATTTCTTTCTTATCTTAATTAGTGGCACTTTGAAGATTTCTGTTTCGTCTCTTTTCCCAGCTGCATCGTCTGACACGTCCACACACGCGCACACAGCCAAGGTAAAATGGAGTGAGAGACTAATTGTGTATTAGGAGGAGGAATAGTTACCGTCTCCTCAGTGGACTCTGGTTTCTGTGGCTAAAGCGACTGCCCACTGGTCATCATGCTGAGGGTATGTAATGGGAATTATGACACCTCAAGATTATTATTCCTTTAGTCTAGACAAGTGTGACTCAGCCTCAAATTAGAAATGAGAAATTAAACTTCTCTGTTCGAAAGGATCCGACTTCAACGGGGGGAGAAAAAAAAGTATATATGTGGATGGACATGGACACATCAGGCGGCTTCTGACATCTTTCTTCTGACATGTGAGCAATAAAACACTACAGGTTAAATCAAATATGTATCATATATTGTGGACATCCAGATAAATTTGTTTTGACTGGTCCAAATCTTTTAAAAAATACTGAAAGGGTAACGGTTTATAATAAGTACACACTATTAAGCATGAATAAATACTGAATTCTTCATTTATAACGCATGAATACTCATTAGTATGTAGTGTATAAATACAGTTAGTGCTTATCAATGATGAGTAAAACATTTTTAACTGTGTTTATAAACTACATAGTAATGAGTATTCATGTGTTATAAATGATGAATTCGGTATTTAATGCTTATCTAATGCTTTAAGTGTTACCAAAATAAGAACCTGCAGATTTTGAGCTTGATCTTTTGGACTTCTACACCTGACCTGCTTTATTTTCCGGGCGGTGCTACACTGAACATCCTTATTCGTAACTGAGTTGATAAATTAAAAATGATTAATATGATATAAAGTACAGAAACGGACATTATACAACCAGCTAAAGAAAACCAATGTCTTTTACCAGACAACAACCAGATTTAAATTTGGCGTCTTAATCAAGTTGCTGTTTTAACTACCACCAGTCAGAGTTGTGTGTGTGTGTGTGTGTGTGTGTGTGTGTGTGTGTGTGTGTGTGTGTGTGTGTGTGTGTGTGTGTGTGTGTGTGTGTGTGTGTGTGTGTGTGTGTGTGTGTGTGTGTGTTATGTGTGTGTGTGTGTGTGTGTGTGTGTGTGTGTGTGTGTGTGTGTGTGTGTGTGTGTGTGTGTGCGTGTGAGCTCACCGTCGAGGCGCAGGTACTGGAAGTTGCGGTGGCCGAAGTAGTCCTCCATGATGGTCATGAGCGTGGTCATCTGGCAGAAGAGCAGCACTCGGTGGTTGGTGGCCTGGAGCTTCGGCAGGATTCGGTCCAGCAGCTCGAACTTCCCGGAGGCTCGGTACAGTTCAGGCCTGAGAGGATGAGACAGACGGATGATGAAAAAAAAAACAAAAAAAAAACACACACACACAACGGATCACAAGTTGTCGTCGGTTCTATCCGGCTTCCAAACACTGCAGACAGTAGGTTGACTGGCGGTGACTCTAAATTGCCTTTAGGGAGTAAAACGTGAGTGTGTGAGGTGGATGGAGGTAGTCATTACCGGGGACGTTATTAAAGGACAATTCCGGGCAAATTCAACTCGGGGCTGTATTTTCCTAACATTTTAGGTCTAAGAAGGAATCTGATGATTTTCAGTTTAATTGCTCCTGTTTTGCGGTAGTTGTGTCTGTCCCCGCATCGCCACGGCAGCAATGAATGGGAGCGGATGCAAGTTCCACAAGTTACATCCCTCAAAGCCACAATTTTTTTCCACAGACAGCGTCAGATGGCGACTCAAACATGCACCGAGAAGTTTATTTACTTCAAGCAAGCCGACATGTTTGTAAAACTAGATCTAATTCAAAGTCTCGCGCGAGACCCATGTTGACGCGCTCGGTGTGTTCACGTTTGTGTCATGCAAACTGGAGAATTAAATTTGTTTCAGCTATTTCCTCCGAAGCAGAAAAAGACGCAAATGAGATCATGAATCAATGATGGAAAAAATTTGTCAATTAGTCGACGAAAGGCCAAATCTGATAAATCAGATTCGACAATGAAAATCCTTAGTCGAGGACCCCCCTTCTATAAACTCACGTTAACAAGATCATCCACTGTCTGACTGTCTGGTGGCAGCTGTAGTCTCTTTGTATTGTCTGTTTATTATGAGTCAACATCATGAAACCAGTCAGTGGTTCAGTCCACATGTTGAAGTGTACAGTGGGAAAGTTCCTTACTCGTTCTGTATTAATGTGTCTGAATGAATGAAGGTCAATAAAAGTGTAATGTTCTTACATATATTATATATAAATGTTGTATAAACTTATTTATCATCCTGCAAGACACTGGTCCAATAGACAGACTGGAAACCTCCACTACATAGTTTATTATGTAATAGTTCATTGGGCATTTAACTTAAATCTGGTTGGGATGAGGATGGAGATAGAGTTAAAAGATGGAGATAATAACATACAGTACATCCCAGATCCAGAAAATGACATGAACAAAAAATAAATAAATACATAAATAAAGAATCAATGTCCAGACTCAGACCAGCTAAGAGCCGGTGTGTCCAGTCTGAGTGGATCTGTGAGAGCAGAACAAAATAAAACTCAATCACCAACATCTCTGAGTCATTTCACCAACAAACAGAAATACTGAAACTCTCCAGCCTGAGGCAGCATCAGCACAAAAAACCTCTGCAGCTACTTTACTCTCCTTCACCTCCAGAGAGAGCGGAGAAGAGCTGCAGCGCTGTCTTCTATCATATTGATTTCACCAACATGAGTTTCATTGTAGCAGCCTGTTCACCTGGATGACTCTGCTCTGTGGTGTTAGTGGAGAATATGAAACATCCTGTTCCTGTCACAACATGTGGTTGGTTGTGTTCAGGTGTTTTGTAAAACACAGAAAATATTGATTTTTCTTTTTCCTTTTTTCTTCCAGCATTAAGTGATAAAAAAAAAACAGTAGAATGAGGAGTGGAACTGTGAAGGTCACAAGGTTTTTGTCGTTCCTACTTACCCACTGATTATGCTGTTGGGAAAGCCGAGGTGTTCCGCGAAAGATTCCTGAAACAGAAAGAAAACTCTGTTTAACTAAAAGTATGACTGTATGACATTGAAAAGTTCAAATTGGCTAAAAAACTTGTGATGTCATTGTAAGAATTTAAAGAGCAAACCTGTTTGAATGAGTCCCGTTTAAGTGAGTGTAATGACAAATATGAAGCCATTAGCAGGGCTGGGTGTCACCACTGATCTACTGAATCGATTCAATTGAATACTGATTCTTTAGAGATATTTCAGTTTCAATATCAATTTTGTTCGATTATGGAAGCAGGGTCTCTGCAGGTTTCACCAGCTCAAACTTTAGACTTTTAAAGACCTATTTAAAACCATTATGGATTAAATTTAACACCTATCATAAGAAATAAAAATCGTACAAAAGAAATGCGGAGTCACAAAATTAGAAATTGATTGCAATATATAAGTTGCGTGTTAGGCTTGTTTGTAGTTGAAAATACATTCAATAAAGCACAATGAAGTGTCGCAGGAGCATCTAAAGTGAACTATTTGGGGGCACAAAAAGAAATTGGGGAGCGAAATTAAAAATGTTTATGTAACACATTATTTATTTAATTCACTGGCAACCAACAGGCAGATGGCTTTAAGCCTTGAATAATGTTAAGGGTCAAACGTGACCCATTTTTACATTGGAGAACAGTAAAAACACCAACACTTCACCTTTGGCCTGAAATGTGATGACTTCTAATGTGACCCAGAATAGACAAACATGGAAATATTTCAACTTCTTTAATCAACAGACATGAGCCACAACCTGTTCTGTATTATGACTAACACAATATTTGACACATGAAGTAAATAAATTGGCCTTTGATCACCCCTACATATTATGGTTTTCTTAAACCTAGCCTGAGCCATTAGAGATGGGTCTGGGTCTGGGTCTCACCTCAATGTGCTGGAACATGTACGGGTG
The DNA here is from genome assembly GCF_905171665.1 of Trachurus trachurus. Lineage (NCBI taxonomy): Eukaryota > Metazoa > Chordata > Actinopteri > Carangiformes > Carangidae > Trachurus > Trachurus trachurus. The sequence continues at coordinate 8,486,346 of NC_139895.1, read as the reverse complement.
GTTGCAGATCTTCTTCAGCTGCATGATGGTGTTCATCAGGGTCTTGGCTCCTCCTTTGCCCTGGAGAAAAATAATCGATCATTTACAGTTTATTTATAATCTTTCTGTCGGTTTAACAGACTCTTTTTCTCGGGGCAGAAAGTTGCATTGAAACTTCAAATGTTAAAAAACTTTGAGTCAAACAGTTGCTGAGTTACTCATTAATCAGTTTTTACTCCTCCTGTGGGAAACATCTGGCTCTTTCTCCGCGACCTGCTCCTCCTCGTTCTCCAGTCGTTGTCATTGATTTTATAGCTGTGATACGATGAGCTCAAAAACTCTCTATGAAGTATCTGTTTAGCCGCAGGAAGCTGCAGATTTCGGGTGATTATTTTCAGCAGCTTCGCCACAAGAGGCGTCTTTCACGTTGTCAAACTGTTCCCACACTGTCACCATGAACATATCCATCAAAAAAAATAAACTATAAGAAGCTTTGATCAACCCTTTAAACCTGATGGATGTTGAGCGTTGTAGCTCTGACAGTGCTTCCTGCTCTCCCAAGTGTGTTGTAGATAACAGAGACTCTGCTGCACACATATACTGTGTATATATATATAGAGAGAGAGAGGCTGGAAGCTGAGACACAGCCTCGGAAGATAAATAAAACTGACATTATAGTTCATCTTTATCTGCTTCAGTATGTTGTTCCTGGTGTATTTACCTTCTTGTCTTTCTCCGAGCCGTCAGTGAGCAGGATGCCTTTCTGCATGTGGCGGTACAGAACCTTCTGAATGGCAGACATGTCACATTTGATGACGTACTCCACCTGTGTGAACGACAGCGACGACAAAAAGCCTTAGTTTTTGATGCTGACAGGTGAAATCGAAATGTAGAAGACAAACAAAACAAAAAAAACATACAGTACAAGAAAGGAGGAGATAAAAAAAAAGTTACAGCATGAGCAGGTGCAGGAGAAATCCTGCCGGGAAGCTTTTAATCAAACTGTCAGACTGTGTTAGTCGTTACCTCAATTAACTGTAGAGCTGGAACAATTATTCACTCAGTTAATCAGAATATAATCAGCTATTCTGTCAACTAATTGTTGGCGGGAAATTCTAGGAAAAAACTATAGCGTTGTTTGGGTATGAGTCACATTTATATGGAGAAATTAGTTTTGCAGTCCGTTAAAAGAAATAAAATAAAATCAACTTTGCGAGCATGAAATAAGAAAAAGCTGTTCAGATAATTCACAGCTGGTTTGTTTGGTAATTTATTTTATTTCACAGTAGTCAAGTACTGAACCGACAGGTGGACGGACGAACCTTGGCCCTGCAGAACTTTTATTCTGGATCTACACATTTTCATTAATTTATTGCATTTATGGCGTAACGGCCCAGCTCTCATTGAAAACTGTTTGATACCTCTGCAGCCTAGTGCGGAAAATACGGTAATATTAAAGGGGAACTATGCAAGTCCAGCCAACTTTTTGCAGTATAGTTAAGCTACCAATCCTGCATAGTTCCTCTTTAAAAATCAATTATGTGACATAACTGCATCGATTCAGAATCGTCCCGTTCAGAATCTCGGTGCATCTTTGAAACGATTATTTCCAGCAACCCCTAGTTTTTAATGCAGAGTTTCTGCAGTTCCCTCTCACCTTCTCTGGCAGCTGAGACTCCACCTCTTTCTTCAGTCGGCGCAGCAGGAAGGGGCGGAGCACTTTGTGCAGACGCCGGATGATCAGGATGGTTTCCTCCTCGTTGAGATCGACCTGAACGAGTCGGAGAGAGAGAGAGAGAGAGAGAAAATCACAGGTTGCTAAAGAAGATGAGATTTATTGTGAGTCACCATAATTTTATCCTGACATGCAGGTGTTTCAGTGCTTTTTCTCTGCTAGTAGAAAATGACAGGTGTGGTGAGTGTGAAGCGAAGAGAGTCCTTGGAGGGGAACAGATTTAAAGACCGGTCCCTTTGAACCAGCCTCCACAGGAGGTTCAGAGTCTCCATGTTTAGAAAAACAGTATTTGGCAAAAAAAAAACCTGCAGCTTCACAGTTTCTTTCAAACATGTTCACAAAGGAAGGTGTGAAATAAGACTCAGATCTATGACATTGATTCTCACTCTGGGGACTCACAGCTTCACAGTGTCATGGAAACTGTGTTGGTTCTTTTTTTGTTTTTCTTTTCACATTCATAACATATTTGTCCTTCTGTGATAATTAATCAAATTAAATTCACAGAGCCTCTCTGTCTGTGCAGCCTTGGTGTTTTTACTGCAGCACAACACAAACAATACAAAGCAGGTTAGTTAAAGCCCCAGTGTGTAACTTATTTGGCTTTTTATTAGCAAAAATCAAATATGTCTTTCATAAATACGTATTTCACTTTAGTCGAATCACACTTGCATACAAATGAAAGCTTTCTCGTACCTTAGAATGAGTTGTTACAAGTCGTTACAATTACAAAAAAGTGGGCGACGCATTGAACCGAGGCGGCCATGTTGCATCGCCATTTTTTTTTTACGTTGAGTGGCAGCGTGACCGTAGGTAACCACGGAAACTCAGCGGAGCTGTCGGCTCGGCCTGTTAAAACTGTCACCACTGTGTAGTGTGAGGAAGGACGGAGGCACCAGTGTTAATTTTGTCGGCTATTTTTCAATTTAGTTTTAGTCTTAGTCTTGTGTCAAATGCCCTTATAAGTTTTAGTCATATTTAGTCAGCTTGTATTCTTTTTTGTTTAGTCACATTTAGTCGACGAAAAGTCTTGGCATTTTAGTCTAGTTTTAGTCAAAGAAAATCCAAAGTATTTTAGTCTAGTTTAGTCAATAGTCTTTTTTTAGTCTTTGAAAGCAGATTGACAGTAGGCTATGTTAATCACAACTAATCTACTCAAACCAATATTGACAGGCAGCTGTCAGATGAGCCAACTTTCCAGCTTGTGTGTGCGTTTATGTAGGCTATTTGTCAGTATCTAAACAGAGATGCACACACACACACACACACACACACACACACACACACACACACACACACACACAGCTTAGAAGCGACCGACCAGCGCGGAGAGGCGTCCACGCCAGGGACACACCAGCCGCAGAAGCGAGGCGCCGAGAAGCGAAGCCCTTTGATGTTAACGATTGTGTCGTTCACACCAGCGCCGCGGCGCAGCTGTCAAGCTGACTGTCAAGCCGGGCAGGAAGTCGCACAAAGAAACAGCGAGAGAATCCGGTTAATTTTCAAAATAAAACACAGCGATTGACAAATGCAATGATGTGAACGGGAGGTGCTCCGGTTCGCACATGATCTCCGTTGCTCGGAGCTTCGCAGCGATTCCGCCGCCGGTTTACAGCGCCCGCAGCCCCCCTGCAATGGCCATGCGCCCCCCGACCCCCATAACCAGTTCGTAGCCTACTCGCCGCACATAGCACAGACAGCACCGGTGTATGTGTGTTCCTCACTCAGGCACACACACACACACACCCTTGGCAGCAGCGCAGGAGGAGAAAAACATGACATGCATCCAGTGATGTGGCACTTTTTGGATTGTAATTTAAAAGTCTGTGACGAAAAAAGAAAGAGACATTTTATTAAGTTTTTATTTGATTAAGTAGATTTCGTCCCGTCTTTTTTCGTCAACAAAAATGCGTGTAAATTTCGTCACAGTCAGTGTTTAAGGGCATTGATTTCGTCTCGTCTTCGTCTCGTTTTCGTCATGAAAAAAACCATCGTTGACGAATATTTTTCGTCTCGTCTTGTCTGACGAAATTAACACTGGGAGGCACTGGTGTTGCATTCAGGTGCAGTCAGGCAGACGGCCGTCGGCAAACCAACCGGATGTCATTTTACTCCACGAGAGAAAGACGGTAAAACGTGGGTCAGGTAAACAATACGACATCACCATGACAACATATTGTCACGCCTGTATTGTTTTGCCTCGTGCTGGCGGACCACTTGTTCACATAGACGCTTGTTTATCCTGTTACATGCAGCGTCTGTTGTCTGTCTGACGTCTGCCCGATTTCACGTGAATGCAACATCAAGAATACGCTCAGATATGCAACCGTACCGCTAGATGGAGGGAATTCCTACAGATTATACCTTTAAAAAAAAAACACTTGATGTGCTTTTGCCCTGTGACGTGTGGCCACTTAAAAAGATAAAGTTCAATGTTTCACCAAAAAGGAAACAGAGACTTCCGGCTCGGCGCTCACCCTCTCTCCCGTCATGGCGAACGGCGCGTTGAACCACTGCTCGAAGGTGCTGCAGCTCTTGAAGATGGTCGGCAGGAGGAAGTTGAGCAGCGCCCACAGCTCGGGCAGCTTGTTCTGCAGCGGCGTCCCGGTGAGCAGGAGGCGGCGAGGGGCCACGTAGTGCGTGTTCAACACCTGGGTCAACTTACAGTGGTGGTTCTTCATGCGGTGGCCCTCGTCCACGATCATGTACTTCCAACGGATCTGCGTGCGGATTACAGGGTTGTTATAGTTAATTTAAGGTAAAACTAGTTAACTGAAATAAAAATAAAAATGAAAACTAACTGAAACTAAACTGAATTCAGATAAAATTTGCTATGTTTTTGTTTTTTAAGGTTGCAGGTAGAAAACGCCACAGCCCGATATGGGACTATTTCCACTACGACCCGCAGGTAGGTAAAAGTAAATGTGTTGTGATGAGGACTGATGTGAAAATTTGTAGGAGGCAACTAAATGGGAAAAATCCCACAAATTTTAAAGTTCATCTTCAGAGCTCTCATAGAAAATCAAGGCTTTCCTCCTGAAAAACAAAGACTAAAGCTAAATAAAAACTTAAACTGCTCCATCACTTGTTAGACTAGCTAAAACTAAATAAAAACTATATAATAACCTTGGTGTTGAAGAAAACTCATTAGACCTTCATTTGAACACTGAGACGAGGAGATGCTGAGTTTGAAATAGGTTTAAATTGAAAGGAGATGATGAAGAACAGTTCCTACACCTGACAGCTCTCATACAGATGAGACGCTACTTATTCACTCTGATTTCCCACACTAACATTAAAGGGATAGTTCAACATTTTGGCAAATTGGCCCATTGCCATAATAATCCCTATAGTCATAGCAGTAGGTTCGTTACCTTTAATTGTCGGTGCAAGCCATTTTCAGAACGGCGGAGCAGAGCCGTGAGCTGCTCAGAGCTACACTACGGAGGCTCATGGGATTTCTTGGTTGCCCTCATCAAACTCATCAAATACACAATCCAACAACTCCAAAACGCTCTGGTGGACAAGTTGTGACCTGCACATTCACCACGCTATGAGATAATAACACAACGTTACGGAGTAAGTTGTTTTTGAGGCAAATGCAGAGACTGCTTGATGAAAAACTGCCCCCATAGGAACGCGGATCAGCAATTTTGCATGAATTTACCTCTAAAACAACTCTGTCTGGTAACGTTGTGTTATTATCTCATAGCGTGGTGAATGTGCAGGTCACAACTTGTCCACCAGAGCGTTTTGGAGTTGTTGGATTGTGTATTTGATGAGTTTGATGAGGGAAACTGATCAGTTTTCTCTGTCTACAAACTGAAACGGAGGAAGCAGCGTTTCTAAAAGTCTGTTTCTGTGTGTGAAGTGTGACAAACGGCGACAGAGTGCATGAAACAACGGGCACAGAGCATTGATCTCCCTCTCACCTTGGCCAGTATGTGCTTGTCCTTGATGATGTATTCGTAGGTGGTCAGCAAGACGTTGAACTTCCCGCTGCGGAGCTGAGGCACGAGCCCACGGCGCAGACCGGGGGTGCCCTTTGACAAAGAGACAAGAGAGTCCCCGTCATCACCAAGGACAACGACAGAGAGAGAGAGAGAGAGAGAGAGAGAGAGAGAGAGAGAGAGAGAGAGAGAGAGAGAGAGAGAGAGAAAAGTGACCTTCTCTTACCTTGTAAGAGATTTTCACCACAGACGGAGCCCACTTGTCAAGTTCATACACCCAGTTTGACAAAGTCCTGGAAAAACAAAATAAAAGAAAAAGAAAGTTTAGATCAATTAACCCTCCTGTTGTCCACCTGGGTCAAGGAAGGAAGGAAGGAAGGAAGGACAAAGTAAAAGTAGTTAGGAAGGAAGGAGGGAAGGAAGGGAAGAAGGAAGGACAAAGGGAAAGATGGGAGGAAAGAAAGAAGGGAAAAAGAAAGGGAAGATAGATGGAGGGAGGGGACTGATTGGGTCAAAAAGGAAGGAAGGAAGGAAGGAAGGAAGGAAGGAAGGAAGGAAGGGAAAACGGATTGTGGAAAGAAGGAAGGACAGATAGATGGAGGGTCAATTGGATCAAATGAGGAAGGAAGAAGAAGTGAGGACAAAGGGAACGAAGGAAGGAAGAAAGGAAGGACAAAGGGAAAGAAGGGAGGAAAGAAGGAAGGAAAGAAAGATGGAGGGTCAATTGGATCAAAAGAGGAAGGAAGAAGTGAAGACGAAGGGAAGGAAGGAAGGAAGGAAGGAAGGAAGGAAGGAAGGAAGGAAGGAAGGAAGGAAGGAAGGAAGGAAGGAAGGAAGGAAGGAAGGAAGGAAGGAAGGGAAAGAAGGAAGGAAAGAAAGATGGAGGGTCAACTGGATCAAAAGAGGAAGGGAAGGAAGGAAGGAAGGAAGGAAGGAAGGAAGGAAGGAAGGAAGGAAGGAAGGAAGGAAGGAAGGAAGGATTGTGAAAAGATAGAAGGAAAGGAGAAAGGAAGGAAGGAAGGAAGGAAGGAAGGAAGGAAGGAAGGAAGGAAGGAAGGAAGGAAGGAAGGAAGGAAGGAAGGAAGGAAGGAAGGAAGGAAGGAAGGAAGGAAGGCAGGGTTCCTACAAGTTTCTTAAAGTTAAATTTAAGACTATTTAATACCTTTTTAAGACCATTTATACATGAAATTAAGACTTTAGTCGGCCTGTTTTACAGCCATATCGGCAAAGAAGAAAAATGAAATTCTTGAATTTCACAGTGTGCGTTTATTTGAAAAACAGTTCACAGTAACCGTGCAAATGAACAGGGGGTCTTCATAAATGAAGTCTGCAGTGACGTATCTAGCTTGCAGGGGTTAAAGCAAAAAAAAATCTTTTGACTGAAATTTTTTTTTGCAAGCCCCCCCCCCCACTCAGCGTGGTGTGCATTATTGTCGTCATTTTTGCCTTGTATTTTAAACCTGATGAAGGAACCTTGTTCTAAAAGTGTTGTTTCTTTGATTCTTCAATAAATGATTCTGCATATGCATAAACCTGAAGATGCACACTGCCTACAAGCTCTGAAGTGGTCAAAAAGGTGAGTCACCAAATCCCTGTAGGGGGTCTGGGGGCATTCCCCCCCAGAAAAAACATTTCTGATTTTAACACATAAATGAAGCATTCTGGTGAACTCTGAGAAGAACATTCTGGTGTACTCTGTGGTTCTGGTGTACTCTGTTTCAGATAGAAAAAAAAAACATTGAGTAGGCCTACTGACTAAGGTTCCCCTATCATTGTAAGGCAACAAGGCAAGAATGGCTGGAGTGTATGAAACTTAAACTGAACTCAGAGGTCTAGTGGGGAGCAAAAACAAATCTCAAGGCATTAATCTAGGGGTCTGGGGTCTGGACCAGCCATTCAAGGGCCGTTTCCTCTGCTATTTGTCCGTGCAGCGGTGCACGCTGAAAAAAAAAAAAAACGAAACCGAATGCGCGCCGCCACGTCCGCTCGGACCAACATATGACCAACAGGTCCGCTCGTGCCGGTGCCGACGTCAACAGCTGCAGGAGACCCAGCGCTACTACGTACCGGTATCTGCCTCCAGCGAGTGACAGTCACGTCACCGGGCTCATACGTGCAGGCAGGCCAGGGTTGCCAGATAGTGCGAAAAATATCCCCCGCACTCTTACTTTTTTACTTCACTGATTAGCGGGAGAAATTACCGACCGGGAGCCGACCTCCACCCTCCCCTCCTGTGCTCGCGCCGCCCCCTACCTCCCTGTTGAGAACCACTAGGTTAATACAACGGTCCTGGCTAGTTTTATTGGTTGAGAGCAGCATTAGTAAACCACAACAAAAACTCGTGTAGCCTTTTTTTTTCCTCCCCTCATTTTTTCTCATTGACGGAAATCCGTCGTGGCGACGGATTACTTTAACCCCTGAGCTTGTGTTCAGATTATTTATACCCTCCTGATTGCGGTGCGGTCGAAATGATTAGTTCCGCCTCTCTGTATTTACATTATTTTTTATTAAATATTCGCGATTGACAAATAAAAACTTAAAAATAGAGAGAAGTTACAAACAGCACAATTTTTAAGACCCAAATATAAAAATTCAAGACTTTTTCAAGACTTTTTAAGGTATTATTTTCAAATTTGAAATTCAATGCTTTTAAGACTTTTTAAGACCCCGCGGGAACCCTGGGAAGGAAGGAAGGAAGGAAGGGAACAAATTGACCCAGAAAGACAACAGGAAGGTTAAAGAGACTAATAATTTGCTGGATGAACATCAAAAAGGAGAAAAAGTTCAGACAACAGAGTTTGTCTGAGACAGATGTCTTTGTTGAGACCTGAGCCCCCCCGGACAGATGAGTCTCTCTGCCCATTAACTTTTAATTTCCTCACACACACACAACTGCAGATAAAAGAAGAGGGGAGTTCAGGGCTTCGCTCCATATTAAAAAGCACATTGACTCAGCGGCGCCGGCCCGGGGGGGTCGAGTCTAAAGCCTCTGCTGCTGTGCCGCCGCTGTCTGACTACAGAAAGAAAGAACGACATACACGCCTCAGGGCCGACGGCTCGGAGAAGAAACCCATCGCTCACTGTTTTTATCCTTTCACACCAGCAGATGTGAAAAAAATCATCACTGAAAAGAAAAGTACAAATTTACTGAAATGTGAAAGTGGGAATTCGCTTTAAAGGGTAAATAGTTGAGTTATCAGGTTTGTTTTCACCTGCTGTGTTTGTTTGCAGAAGCTGAGGAGAAAACCTCAGCAGTCGTTTTATTATTATGATGTGTTTTTTTTCAAGTAGAGACGTTTGTTTGAAGGAGTTTAAATGTACAATAAGTTTCTGCCACTGAGGACGTCTCCATCTAAACAATAACAAGAGACGCAGCGTGTTTTGTAGAGTGGGATCATGAGAGTCACTGCTGCAGTCTGTGTGTTTTAGATCAGATTCCTACAGGCTTTTTTTTTACAAAGAGTTGAATTATTCATAGAGGTCTGAAACAACCAGTCATTTTAAACAAGTAAATAAAGTAGTTTTCACTTTAAATGGCAGTGTTTCTTTGATGCTGTTTCCTCAGCTTGCTTCTGTGATGACCCAAGAGCTTATGATTAAAATCCTTCATCCAGTAAAAACATAATGTAGTTGTAAACAAAATACGAGTCGGAATACTTTAATGTGTTGCTTATACAGTGTCATGCAAAAGTTTGGCCACCCCTGGTCAAAACTTCTGTTAATGTGAACAGTTCAGCACGTGGAAGATGGAATGATCTCCAAAAGGCATAAAGTTAAAGGGATAGTTCAACATTTTGGCAACTTGGCCCATTGCAATAAGTTTTAGGAGTAGGTTCGTTACCTTTAATTGTCGGTGCAAGCTATTTTTAGAACGGCGGAGCAGAGCTGCAAGCTGCTCAGAGCTACGCTACGGAGGCTCATGGGATTTCTTGGTTTCCCTCATCAAACTCATCAAATACACAATCCAACAACTCCAAAATGCTCTGGTGGACAATTTGTCCACCAGAGCAGCTCACGACTCTGCTCCTCCATTCTAAAGATCGCTTGCACTGAAATATAAAGGTAACGAACCTACTGCTATGACTATAGCGATTATGGCAATGGGCCAATTTGCCAAAATGTTGAACTATCCCTTTAAACATTAAACACTCTTTTCCAATATTTTAAGCAATATCAAGTGTATTATTTTAGTTTTCTACAGTTTTAGAGTGAAAAAGGGGAAACAAAGCAGCAGCCTGTAAAATAATGGGAAACTCAGGAGACCAAGGTATCAGACAAGATATTTACTATTTACACACTGTGATAGTCTCCAAAGGGGGGGGCTACTAGCTACTAACTATGCAGGGTGGACAAACCTTTGCTGTGGGCCCTTTTTTGCTTTTCTGTCAGTTTAAAAATGTAAAAGATGAAAAAAAATATTTATACAGTATATTATTTACAATGTAAAGGGAATGTATCATGTGTAACTTTAAGCCTTGCGGAGATCATTTCATCTTCCACTTGCTGAACTGTTCACATTAACAGAAGTTTTGACCAGAGGTGCCCAAACTTTTGCATGATGCCACTGTGTGTGAACTTTCTTTTCACCTTGGAAGGTTTTGCTTAGGTGCACACACACACACAACCCGACTTTATCTTTAAGACTAAATAATTACAGTTATTCACGACATCAGGTGTCTGTCGGCTGCACTCTGCCTCAGGTGTTGTGGTTTTATCCGCAGCTTGTTTTTTGCTGCCAGGGAGGTGGAGAGGCTTTTACTCCTCCTGACATCTGTGCTACAGAAACAGATCAGAGGCCAAATCATCTGTCAAGCAGCTGAGCCGACCTGTCGAGCTGCACTTCACAGCCTCGTCTCCCACTCATTACACTGTACAAGTAGTGTTTTATCAGGAAAAGAAAAAAAAAGACCTGTGGGGGAAAAAGAAAGCTAAAGAATGAATGATGAGTGATTGAGGGAAGAAGCTATGAGGCCAAATGAGGGTACGCTGCTACGTTTGTACTTTGTTATTTTAGACTGTGAAATTATGTCAGTTCTTTCAATAATGAAGCTGAAGAAAAGTCGATGAGTGAATCTGTTGGAACAAATGAGGCATTTTGGGAGTTTGATTGTGTTTGAGTCGTTTGAAGGAAAAATAAACCTCCTGTTCTGCTGCACTTTAAGTCATTTATTTGTAAAATTGAAAGAAAAAATGTTTTACTTAGACTTAAAGTAAGGTTATGCTGTTTTTTTTTTAACAATAAATGTTCATAGCACCGCGGCACCGACACACAAATGCGCCCCATAACCCGTAATCTCTTGTTTATGACAGATAAGACTACACATATATTCACGTCGTAACATCGTATGTGATAAATAACGTTATCCACCGCTCTATGGATTGATTTCTTGCCGGCTTCGTTGTAAACAAATGCACATGGCGGAGAGGAGGGTTAGCAACACAGAGGAGAGACCAGACTTGTATAGTTCCTCTTTAAAACAGGCTAAGGATTAAAATACATCTATGTGAAATATGTTCAGTGTTATAACCCCTTTATCATTAGACCATGTCATTGAAACCATATTGTAAGTTCAGTGACCTTTGACCTCAACATTTTAAAATTGGTCCAACTTTCTTCAAGGGATAGTTCAACATTTTGGCAAATTGGCCCATTACCATATTCCCTATAGTTTTAGCAGTAGGTTCGTTACCTTTATTTGTCGGTAAAAGCTATTTTTAGAACAGCGGAGCAGAGCCACGAGCTGCTCAGAGCTACGCTACGGAGGCTCATGGGATTCATTGGTTTCCCTCATCAAACTCATCAAATACACAATCCAGCAACTCCAAAAAGCTCTGGTGGACAAGTTGTGACCTGCACATTCACCACGCTATGAGATAATAACAGAACGTTACCAGACAGAGTTGTTTTAGAGGTAAATTCATGCAAAACCGCTGATGCGTGTTTCCGTCCGAGGCAGTTTTTCAGCAAGCAGTCTCTGCATTTACCTCGAAAACAACTCTGTCTCCAGTGTTGGGAGTAACGCGTTACAAAAGTAACGCAATTACAGTAATGTATTACTATTTGCTGTAACGCAGTAATATAACGCATTACAAATTAAATTTCGGTAATATTTTACCCGTTACAATCTAAGTAACGCGCGTTACAACGCATTTTCATAAAAACGTGTGAAAACTTATCAGCAGGGCTGCGGGGACTGTGTCCGCGTCTGATCAGGAGGTTGTAGAAAAGGAGGTGATAATCAGCGCAGCAGTAGCAGAGTACATAGGCTAAATTTCTCACGTTTACAAAAAGAACACACAAAACCAAAGGAAAGCATAATTCATATCTACCAGGTCGACTTGGAGCCGCTAACACGAGTGAGTTAGTAGTTAATGCCGTGGTAAAAGTTCTTTCATCTCTCTGGGTCACTCCAGCTGCTCTAGCAGTGTGTTTGAAGCACCGTTACGCAGCCGTGCAGCGCCCACGGTGCGATCCTAACCTCCCTCTCCAGTACCTGGCTGCTCAGCTCCGGGTCCGGGACGAGACCTCACCTCTACTTTCACCTCGTCTTTGTTCCCCTCGCCCGGGCTTTTCAGAGTGTGGCCCGAGCTCTGCTCCATAGCACTGTGCCGTAGCGTGCACCTCCGGTCCAGTGACTGACAGCTGGTATCAACGCATTTACTTTCTCTCAGATATTCTCCCACGGTTCTTCTTTACCGTAGATCAACAATATGTTTATTTGCTCCTTTGTATTAATTCATTGGATCAAATTTCATTCTGCGTTCGCGGTCATGCAGCTCTCTGCTCTCCTTCTCTCTCTCCATGAAAGACATGATTACAATGCGTAAAACTGTCATTTCAATCCTGCGGTTTGCATGTGCTGTTATTTAGGCAGTTACTCTAAGTAGATTATCCGCAAAACGTAGTTTTAGTAGCTGCAGAGGCCTACACATTATGCTACATCACCCTCCACTGAATGTATTATCAGCTGCAATGAACTTAACTTTACAGCAGTGTTTTTCAACCTTGGGGTCGGGACCCCATGTAGGGTCGCCTGGAATTCAAATGGGGTCGCCTGAAATGTCTAGTAATCGATTAAAATATTTTAAAAACGAATTATTATTCTTTTTAAAATTATGATTAAAACACCACACGCAATCCTAAACAACTGTATTCTATACTTTCACTTTCTCAAATTTAAATCGAGTTGCAGCATATAGAAATATCTGAGCTGGTGCATCTTGATCGACGGGGTCGCCAGAAATTTCTGCTGTTATTTTGGCGAAAGTAACTCAAAAGTAATACACAAGTAGTGTAACGCATTACAATTCTGAGACAGTAATATTGTAATGTAACTAATTACTTTCAAATGACAGTAACTAATAATATGTAATGTATTATATTTTGGATGTAACTTGCCCAACACTGCAGCCAATTTGCCAAAATGTTGAACTATCTCTTTAACATGTTGTGATGATGTCAGCTCACTCCTCAGTGGACTGGATGTTGTTACCAGTGACTCAGTGTGAGTTTGTGTTGAGCGATAACTTCGTCTCATCGCCCCCTGGAGGCCGGCGAGTGCGAGCAGCTGACACTTGAATATCTTTAGCGTAAACAGGTGCATCGGTGCCTCAATCAGTGATGGGACTCCTGACTCCCCCCTCCCTCCCCCCTCCTTTACCCCTCACCCGCTTCTCAATTACAGCTCCATCCTGTGATTGCAGCTGATAAGGTTGGTGTAATTTAATCTGGGACTAATTGCTTACTGCTAAAGTAATTATTTTTGGAAACTGTTTGCATCGGTCCCTCGTTACAAAACATTTTTTTTTTTTTAGCACATCACGACACAGAGTGATGAGAGCGAATGATGAGTGCGAGCGGGAGGGGGTGAGGTACTGACGAGAGCGGGACGATGATGAGATAGGGGCCGTTGAGCCTCTTGTGCTCCATCAGGTAGGTGATGAGGGCGATGGTCTGGATGGTTTTGCCGAGGCCCATCTCGTCAGCCAGGATGCCGTTCAGATTGTTGTTGTACAGAGACACCATCCACTCCAGCCCCTGGGTCTGGACAACACACAAACACACAGACAGAGACTCATTTTAAAAAAAAAACAGGCGTGCAGCAGAAATGTCATTCCTCCCTCCATTTATTTCCTGCAGTTTGGTATATTGCTCCTTTTTCACAAGGAATAAAAAGGTCAAATTATCCTGAGCCTCTCTTCTGATTGGCTGACGGCTCTCTGGGTGATCCAATAACCATCATGGGACTAGAATATCTCACCTTTATCTCATCTTAAGACACTCAGAGAAACCAAATCCTGCAAAGTGTATTGGCTGCTTTAGTTGTGACATCACAAAGTGACAGGAAGTCCTGACGGCAGTTTTTTTTTAGGCTCAGTTTGTGAATACAGGCTGTGTGCGTTTCTCTTTGGACAGAGGCTTTGATACTTTCACAGTATAACCCTGCGTTCAAGACAATTTGGAGGTTACAGAGAAGTCGGAACTCCAACTTGGAAATTCCCAACTTCCGACAGGTTAACCCAGAGGAGAAAAAACATGGAAGCCCAAATGAAGTTGGTCGTATTGTGGCTGATTGCTGAACACGAAAAATATAAGTATCAGCAATTTATGCTTATTTTGGAAGCAGAAGCATGAAAATATTGACAGTTAACCCTTTGTTGAAAAATCGGAGCTCTGAGATGATGATACTCTAATTTCCGGCCTGTGATTTCTGAATTTGACGCCATTCAATTCATTTTTCACAACTCAGAGCTTGTTTCTTTTCCGAGTTGCGAGTTGCCTTGGACAAAGCACTACTATAAAACCTAGAGCTGAATTACAGTATAATCAAATGAGACAAGGACATCTACCGTTACGTAATGCGGAGCCTATCAAAAGTTTAAATTGTTTTAAGGCTCTGATGGTTTGGTTGTAATTTCCTGCTCTTCCTTATTACACTTCTCATCAGTTTCAGCTGTTTAATCAGAGGAACTGCCAGAGAATAAGTGAATTGGTTAAATGTGTTTCTCCTGCCTCTCTGCGTGTAATAGTACAAGCAGTTTAAAACATCTGAAGAAGTTAATTTGATGCTTTTCAGAGAGTTTTGCCAATTGCACTTTGATCCTCCAGCCTCTGTGGCATTTTACATCCCAAATAACTCAAGGAACGGCGGAAAAATATCTAGTGTGTAAGCGGCTGATTCGCTCGCTCGCCTGTGGTGATAAAAAAAATAAAAAAAACAATCAGCAAGAGAAAGAACGGAGGAGCAGGAGGAGGTGAAGCGGTGGGGGCAGTGGCAGCAACCAATTAGTTAACGGCATCGTTAACGAAGCACCCGACAGCAGAAACGATCGACCGTAGGGGGGAAATTCACGAGAAATAATAAACTCATAGAGAAGTATTTCCGAGCTTCTGTATATTCTTGCTGATAATTCAGGTCTGATGCACTGATTGCTGTTGTTACTGCAGACAGTCGTTCCAATTACGGTGCAGCAGAAATCGCTCCAATTTTCGCCGGCCGGGAGCTGCCACCATATCTCATTTAAGGTCTGGCAGACCATAAATCAGAGGAGTGCTGGAGCTGCAACCTGATTGGAAGAAAGAAAATGCGAGCAGCGGCCAATTGCCAGTTCCCTATCTGCGGTAATATACCATCTTTCAGTTCCTACAGCAGAGACGAGACGATAGTGTCATACAAGAAAACAAAAGTGATCGGCCAATTTAGTTGCCTAGCAGCAGATATGTTTGGTCACACCCCCGTTTCCCCATCCACAACCGAAGCCATGACAGCTTATAGCTCTTTCTCCACTGCACAGGAGACAGTTTAAAAGATGAGAAACGGTCAAAACCAACAAAACAACAGCGGGTGGTCCTGATAACGCTCGACTGAGCTTCTGCTACAACATCATATGACATCATCACACAGGGCGCGTCGCATCGATCAATCAAATACAAGATGCAGGTGCATTGGATTCTAGTTTGAACCAGAAGTTTTACATGAGAAAGGTGTAGTAGTTTCTGTGGTGACAGATTTCCAGATGTGGCGATATCCTGCAAAATACTATTATTAGTATTACTGTAGTGATCACACCTGTCCAGGTCTAATTGATGAGCAATTTCCCTTTTATTGTATTTCACGTGCAAGTTACCATCTAATAGACATTTACTACATGAATATCAAGTAAAGGAACAGTTTCTGACCTCAGTCATACAAAAAAGGCAACTTTTTATGTGTGAAATGATGTCATGATTGCAGCATGAGGTGTTTGACCTTTGACCATCGAAAGTGGATAAGTATGTCTTTGAGTCTGAGTGAATGTTTGTGCTCAAATTGGAAGAAACTCCTTTGAGGGTTTTATTGAGCCACAGTTACACGGGGATCCAACCCGCACAGGAAAGTTACAGAGTGCAGTTGCAACCGCTCAGGCTGCAGCAGCGACACCATTCATCCTGTTAAAGTTTTTCTACCACTTGAATGAGTTTAGAAACATTATTTTATGATGGAGAAACTACATAGTGTTGCTTTAAAGGAGATAAAAGAGAAAAGTTGTTGATCAGTATGTGCAGGTTCCATTGATTCTGAAGACGCTGGAGTATTTTCAGTTTTATTTTTCTATTACAGCTGCCTCTCTTTTAATTTATTTACTGTCATGCGGCCAAATGTTGCTCCTGTTTTAAAAAACACTTGCTGATTAGCTCAAGGATAAAGTATTATTCAAGGCTTAAGAAAATGTTCCAAAATGTTTGTTTTTCCTTCTGTTCTCGGAAAGAAAAGAAAGTTCAGCTTCAAAAGAAACTTTAAAAATAAGGATGAGCAGGTGAATCTGTGCTGTGTGTACCTGGTAATGTTTGAGCATGCCGTTGATCAGCAGCGTCGACTGCCTCTCCACCCTCTCGATGACAGCGTGGGCCACGCCGTAGTACGACTGGGATTCGGTGTCTCCGGCGGGACCGCTGTACTCGTCGTCCACATCCTGTTTGGCCGAACTGAGTTTGTGTTTCATGGGGAGAAAAATAAAAGATAAAATAATAATAAGTATGTGAAAAAGGACGGAGAGAGAGAGAGAGCTTGTTGAAAACCCTCTCTGACCCGACCTTGTGCTGTGCTCCTCATGATTGATTTTAATGATCGCTGGCTCTGAGGCCAGGAGCAAAGCCTGAGGACAACCTGAGCCCCTCACTGAAGAGTCGCCTCAAGACGAGTCTACAAACACTGTTAAAGCTGCATTCACTTATTTATTTGTTTATTTTGTTGTACTTTTCTTCTCTAAATCTGAGCTTCTTGAATTTTAAACTCCTTCAGCGCCACATGAGGCTCTGCGTTTGTATGTTTCAAGATGAACAACAAGATCAATTTAAAGAAATAGTCCATAAAAGGACACAACAACAACAACTTCTCCTGCTGATGTAATTACTACTAGTCAAATAAAAAGGAAGGAATTAAAATACTCGATGATGTGCTTGGCAGCCTTCACAGTCACTTCGACTCCGTTGGCGTCGATGATCTTCATCTCCTCCATCTCTGCCTTGGCCCCCTCATCATCCTCCTTCAAAAAAGTTGGCAAAGTTGGAGAATGTGTGACTCACAGGAAGAAAACACTTGGCATTGACCTTTGACCTCACAGGCTCTCAACAAGCCACATTTCCTCACGCAGTGAAAAACAAATAAATGAAAGGCTGAAGAAATGAATATTACAGCAGTGTGGTGAGAGGACACTGACAGACAATAATCAGTAATAAAGTCACTTAGATATTGGTTAAAAAATATAAATGTGGTTTTAAAATGCAGTCAAACAATAAATTAAGTAAATATGAGTTAACGATTGAGTGAATACAGTAAGAACAAATGAAAAATTGAGTCACTCAATGATAAAAGCAGTGGTAAATGTATCTTAAAGCAGATATCAGCTTCACGGCCGTTTCGGCTAATGCTGCGTTCAAGGCAGGCTTTTGAAACCGTAAGTTACAGCTTCAAGTCACAACTACGACTTGGTAGCGTTCCAGGTAACCCGTAGCTCGTGTTTTTACCATCCTGTTGTCTGTGAAAGTTCCCTATAACGGCCACTCGTAACTTCCGACCCGTGAACTCGTACCAGATCGAACTGGTATGACTTCACAGGAAGGAAAAACACAAAGTACGAGTTTCTTTGAACGCACCATGAGTTAGCAGCCCCCGCCCTTGTCAGGCATCAATTGGTCCTCGTGCTACGTCACCACATTCACGCGCATCCCTTGGCTGCACACACAGCCCTTCATGCTGTTCTCTCTCCTCATTGGATAACACTTGTATCCCACAAGGAAAATTTTCTCCTCGGGTTACAGCAGAGCAGAGTGACGGAGAGACTCGTGTTTAGGCTGAAATACTTCATGTAAGTGATTGCTGACGGAAAATAGGACTATTTAGGACTTATATTAACAAAAACATTCCACTGATATCTGCTTTAAATTCATTATCATGGTTTTTTTTTAAAGGATAGATTAAACTGCCAATGATATCATTGTTTGACAGGTACTGATATCTCACTGATGAACAGGATAATTAAGTCCTGAGTGTTAATTGGCTTCAGTTTCCAGGATACAGGTAGGTTAGGTAATAATGATATAAATATACAATAATAAAAATTAGTCTCAAAGTGAAGATTAATTACCATAAAGTATCATTTTCATTGCTCTACTGTACTTTTCGAAGTTATTAAGCAAATACCGTCCCCTGTTTATAGATAATTATAAATCTCTATACATCTCTATACATCTTGAAAACTTTAGCGAACCAGCACCTTCATCACCTGTTTTCTGATTCATCTCATCGAAATATGTGAGGATTAACACATTTTATCTCAGGGTGTCGATAATTTCCCAACATTTGTAGAGCAGTGATCTTTTCTTTTCTCTTTATTAAGACCAGATACTGCAGGTAAGATTGCAATAATAAGGTGACTAATAGAAATGACTTGGGACTTGATCCCATCTCTGCTGTTTAATGCAATAACAACAGAGAGAGATCCTGCAGGAAGTCCTGATGGGGATCAAACTACAGCATCACACAGTATGAAACATGAGTGAAGAAGTGCGTACAGCTACAGCCCCCTGCTGGATTCACTTGTGTGAAGGTGTAGTTTATTCTGACTGTCCAGACTGAGATAAACTAAAATCTTTTTTTTTTTTTTTTATCACATTTTCAGGATGCGAGGAGTCGGGAAATAAAAAGTCACTGACCTCCTCCTCGAACTCGGAGCCACTCTCCTCGCTGTCCGACCGCGGGGCCACTTCATAGCTGTTTTTTTTTCAAAAAGGTGGGGGGAAAAGAGAAAAGCAAAGAGAAAAGACAAAGAGCAGTTACAAACAGCTGGATCTTTTCTGCATCGTGCACAGAAACACAACGTTCAACCTTGAATTGATCCCTAGAACAAGCAAAACGGGCAGGGGAGGGGATTAACTACATTATTAGGGAGGAAAACTGATAAAAATCCTCTGTCTTAGCAGAGTGAATATTGTTTTAAGGAGAAAGTCCCACTGCTCCTGAACACAGCAGCAACTTTGCATCATTAAAACAAACACAGCAATGAATAATGTAGGAAATTGTATTGTTTGCACACTGTGGGGAGTTTGTTTCATTACATTTCTTCAGTTTGTGTTTCTTGAAAAAAAAAATCATAGGATATTTCTAGAAGTGAGCAACTTGTTGCATCACTGTATCTTCACAAAAATGAACTTCCTTTGTTCCTCTTTGTATTAACTTAGTTTTATTTAAAAGTTGCTGCACTGACTCAGAGCGGTTCAACCAGCCGTGGAGGTGTGGTGTCCTTCCATTCATCTAATGAGACTACACTGACTTTTAAAAGTCATTACGTGTAAATCTAAAACAATTTAGAGTAGCTGCACTTTGCCTGCTTTTATTCCCACGAGTGCAATTATCCACTCTGCACACTGGCATACAAAACACACTGCTGCTGCTGGTCCTGGTGTGTGTAGGAGTCTCATTCACTAACACAAAACCAACAGATTCAGGTTCTGGAAAGCATTGTTTATGTATGTGTCTACTCATGTAGATGTGTGTTGTGTTGTGTTTAATTTATATCATCGTGCTTGATAAGAAATTTGACTTGATAAAAACATGCCTTTCAACCTTTCAGAAGACATCCTGGTCTAATGTCTGTCACCTCTATGTTTTTTATTGTGTGTGGCATCAAATCTGTATCTTTATCTCTCTATTGCCCAAGACGCATTTCTCCACTCCAGGAGACAATAAAGGCTCATCTTATCTTATCTTATCTTATCTATCTTATCTTATCTTATCTTATCATTTAATCTTAGGTGTCTCAGTTGGAACTTGTGTTTATGTCTTGTAAGGGTTTACATCAGTTGTTTAGGAGTGTTTTGTTTTCAGTAGAGATGGGCTTTTCAAGCAAAAGCACTATTCGATAATCACCGGGAACTATTCGACCATTCTTCGAATATTCATTGCCCTAACCCTAGTTTTCAGACACGTTACTGTGTGTTCACACCGAAACCGTCGGCGGGGCGTCTGATTTCACTTTTGCTGCGCTCTCCCTCTCTGATGCCGTTCGAAAATTTGTGGACGCTTTGGAATATTCAATATATATTTGAATATTCCTGCTTGGTCATCCATTTAAAGGACGTCTTCACTCTGATCGTAGCTCATTTCTATAAAGTTCAGCAGACTTCAACTTACTCTTGACGCTTTTACCAACCAAAACCGTGACGCCAATGTTTTTTGACACTGTTCACTGCTGACAAGACGCCGGCTGTCATGGAAAATGAATGATTTCTGTTCGCCAGGACGCTCCCGACGGTTTTAGTGTGAACGTATAGTTGGTTTACTAGAAAAACACAACTAGGTAGCAGAAGCAGTGAGGATAGGGAAGTGTAAACCCTTTCCAGAAAAAACAACACAGCTTTCATTTAAAGAGGAACTACTGTATGTAAGTCTGGTCTCTTCTCCTCTGCTTTGCTAACCCTCCTCCTGGTCATGTGGCTTTGGTTTCAAGACGCCAGAGAGAAATCAGTAAATAGAGCGGTAGATAATGTTATATATCATATACAATGTTACCATGTGTATATGTGTGTGTAGACTAAACTTATCTGTCATAAACAAGAGATTACAGGTTACGGGGCGCTAGGTGGAAGGCAGAGAGCCTCCGTTCTCCCTGGAACAAGTTACATGTCCTTTATTAAACCATCAAAATTACTCCAAAGCTGTTTAATTAAGGTAAAAATGTAGCATAGTTAAGCTAAAAAAGATCCTGCATAGTTGCTCTTAAACAGAGACATCAGAGGTTGATGACATCACCACCGTGCGGCTCCTCCTCACCCTGGGTTCATCTCCAGCCAGGCCTCCAGCTGGCTGGATTTGGGAGCGTCGGTTCCCTGCAGCACCTTCCCCGTCTCCGTCTGGATCACTTTGACTGGCAGCTCGCTCATCTGGCTGCTCTCGTCCATCGGCTGCAGGCGGGGGAAAGAAAAAAACACAAACACACTGATTACTTTATCTGTAAAACTTTCAATAAGTTGTGTATATGAAGTGTATTCTCACACACACACACACACACCGAGGAGCCTCTGGGGTTGTTCTGCTGATGGACATGAATTAAAGATTCGTCCTTGCTTCACTGATTCACATATTTAAAACAGAGCCAGGAAAACAAAGGAGGGATAATAAATCTCAGCTCCAAACCAATCACCACCACCTTCATTACAGGCCAACTTGCAGAACTTCCAAAGGCCTCTTTAAAAGATTAACAACCATATGGGATAATGTTTCCTCCATAATTGTCCTTCTGGGTGAATCTCTTTTCCGACAGGCAATTAAAAGCTGCCAATGAGAACAAGCGCTGAGGATTTCTCTGTTTGGTTTTATGGCGTTATTTACAAGATGTTTGATTTGCTTCAGCTCGAGGATCACTCAGCATCCGGCTCCTCTCTGAGAGGATGATTACTGTTGTTGTTCACCTCTTGTTTTTCTTGATAATTTCTGTCAGAGCTATGAATATCAGAATTACAAGAGAAACATCCACACTGAGCAGATTTACATCTGAGATCCAGCTGTGGATTTAAGGCAGAAATGTGGAACTTGAAACACCAAACCAGAGGATTTTAGTTTTTGTTTTTTTTTGTTTTTTTCCTTTGACACATTGCTCTTCCTGCATGTTAATGATAACTCTGGTATCTCTGCCACCTATATACTGTGTTTCCTCAATTAAGGGCTACTGAACAATGAGCTTGTTGATGCATACGGTCTCTAATGTGTAAAAATGAACAGAGCAAATGGAAGGAAAACAGAAAATAAGGAGTTTCATGTTAAAACATGAGAAAATATTCATTAAAAACGAAGGAAATCAGAATAAAGGCCTCTCTCTAACAAAAGCCTGCATCCAATAAGAGGGCCGTTCAGCTAAATAAAGTCCCCGGTCGGTATATACAGGTATATACAGGTAATACTCAGAAAATTAGAATATCGTGAAAAAGTTCATTCACTTCCCCATGATTGCGAACTGTACTGAACCAGACAGAGAGCTTTTAAAGGCTCAGGAACCCTTTGCAGGTGTTTTGGATTAATTGGCTGACAATTTGAGCTACAACATTGAACTTTTTCACGATATTCAAATTTTTTGAGATTCTGATTTTGGGGTTTTCATAAGCTGTAAGCCATAATAATCAAAATTCTAACAAATAAAAGCTTGAAATACCTTGCAATGCCTGTTATGAGTCTAAATAATATATTCATTTCACCTTTTAAGTTGAATTACTTAAATGAATGAACGTTTTCACGATATTCTAATTTTCTGAGTATTACCTGTACAACGATAAATGAGCAGAGTGATGGAATAAACTACAACAATGTGCATAAAGCAGCGTGGCTCACCTCTCCATCAGGTCCGATGGCGCTGGTGCCTTCACCGTCTCCGTCCACCTTCTACACATCAAACACAGAGGAACACATTAAGCTGACACAGTGAACATGTTGTTATTCTACATGTTATGTTCAAAACATTAGTGAAGAGTGAATAATGGCTCTATTGACCCCTTGCACGTGACGTCACGTTCCACTCGCGGTAGCTGCGGACGCCATGATGGACGGCAAAAGAACAGTGAACGTCAATGTAATTGAATGGGCGCGTTATAGTTTTATGACATACCGGGGTTGTAGGGTTTCCCTCCTTTTCCACTGAGCTGGTTCCAGTGCTGGTTCGGAGCCAGAGCCTGACTAGCACCGGTTCTTTGCTTTTCCATCGCTTAAAAACTGGTTATTGGTTCTTAAAACTGGTCTGAAGCACCAACTCCTTGCTGGGCTAGAGCTAAGAACCAGGGCTGGCCACTGGCAGCGGGGTTATATGAGCAACAGGACCAGTGCAAAGATATACAGACACGTTATCGATGCCATTATAAGTTAGTTTATCTACAGTGTATAGTCGATGTAAACACAGTTGAAGCTAACTAGCTGAGCTACATGCTGTGGCTAACAACAGCTAACGCTCGTAGTAAACATAGCACCGTCACAACGTAGTTGCCGCCGGCGGATCGCGGCGATTACAACGAAGACGGCTTCCTGTTTTCTTTTATTTTTCAGCCGGGTTTAATCAGAGAATGATCACTAATTATACAGACGTCGGGTCAGGTCTTCAACACCCACGGGTCGGACCAGGTTTTACTTTCCAGGTCTGTTAACTGTAGTTAGCAGCAGCAAAGACAGCAGCAGCTGCTGTATGGGGAGTGTGGCACTGACTGACGTTATAGCTCCTTAGCAGTGGAAAAAGCACAGAAAACTGAGATATTCTACGGTGAATAACAAAAAAACAAACGGATTATTGCAACGGATGAGTAGATATTCTATTTAAAATAAGTGATAATGCTGTAAGGTTGTAGTGTGAAGTGATCGAGCCACATTGTTGGACGGCACCCATACACAGTACATTATCACTGAGCACTTTCTGCCGTCCGTCATGGCGTCGCCTCTCGCGTAACGTTCTAATTGTGACGTAGCTGCAAGGGGTCAATAACGGCCAAATCGCATATTTAAATGCATGTAATGCACAAAACCACACACGCTCTGATCTGCTTTTTGTAGGCACCGTGCTGTGATGTACGACCAGAGGAGATCAACAGACAGGTTTTTCTTATCCTGCTGCTTTTTGTTGTGATGCATTATTTGTTTAATAAGAGGCATGAAGTGGATTAATGTGTCATCTCACTGTCATCACTCAGGTTTTCCTCTCCCTTCCTGTTCTATCCTGTTTTTCCCCCTGAATCGAAATGAGGTGACACGGTGCGTTGCCTTTCAAAGAGGCCGACGATGCCGTGTCGGTGTCATCATGGATGTCAGACTGAGTGTAGTGGAACAGCAGGTGGAGATGAGACGACAGCTGATTAGCTCTGCCGCTCTGACACAAGGTGTGACGACTGACGAGCGCACGTGGCATCAGATAAGACGTATAGAGAGCGATAAAAGCTTTTCAACAAAACCCCACATGGACTTTTTTTCAGATAATGTCCCCATTTCTCCCAGAAAATCACTGTGACTATAAATGTTTCTTTGGTTTGACAAAACACACAGAATGCCAAAAATGGACTGGAGAAAATGATTAGCATCCTTTTCAAAACTGAGAGAAATTATTGGATTTCAAGCACGTGATGCTGCTTCATTTTAATCAACAGGCGCCGTCGATGAAGGACTTGCAAGCAATAATTTTGACCAGTTAGTTTTTGGATTAAAGGGATAGTTCAACATTTTGGCAAATTGGCCCATTGCCATAATCCCTATAGTCATAGCAGTAGGTTCGTTACCTTTAATTGTCGGTGTAAGCTATTTTTAGAACGGCGGAGCGAAGCGGCGAGCTGTTCAGAGCTATACTACGGAGGCTAATGGAATTTCTTGGTTTCCCTCATCAAACTGATCAAATACACAATCCAAAAACTCCAAAACGCTGTCGTAGACAAGTTGTGACCTGCACAATCACCACGCTATGAGATTATAACGGAACGTTACGAAACGAAGCCGTTTTCGAGGTAAATACAGGGTAAATACAGAGTCTGCTTGCTGAAAAACTGTCCCTGAACGCAACACGCATCAGCGGTTTTGCATCTATTTACCTCTAAACAACTCCGTCTCGTAACGTTCCATTATTATCTCATAGCGTGGTGAATGTGCAGGTCACAACTTGTCTACGACAGCGTTTTGGAGTTTTTGGATTGTGTATTTGATCAGTTTGATGAGGGAAACCTAGAAATTCCATAAGCCTCCGTAGCGTAGCTCTGAACAGCTCGCCGCTTCGCTCCGCCGTTCTAAAAATAGCTTGCACCGACAATTAAAGGTAACAAACCTACTGCTATGACTATAGCAATTATGGCAATGGGCCAATTTGCCAAAATGTTGAACTATCCCTTTAATGTGTGTAAAATGTCAGATTTTACTTTTATCCCCTAGTTTTTGTTGTGTTGTTCAATTGCAAACCAACTAAAAACACTTCTGAAGACCAAAATATTTGTAGTAGAAACCATTGTCTGGGAGAAATTGGGGTGTTCTCTAAAAAAAATAAGTGCAGGGGTGCAGATATTTTTTACCACGACTGTACATGGAGCTCAAAAGGGCCTGCACAATTTATTGTCTTCAACTTTTCCCATCTTCTGTTTCATATATGTTTATTTAAAAGAGAAGACTCCATCGACACCACTTCTTCTTACCACCTTCTTTTTCTTCTTCCTCCTCTTCTTCTCCTTGGCCGCCTGGGCAGCTTTGTGTTCGTACACCAGGGTGGTGAGGTTGGCCACGTACTCGTCCGTCTGCTGCAGCAGGTAGGCCAGACGCTTGTCTTTCTTCTGATCGATGAGTTTTCTGTAGCCTTCCTCATCTTCAGCCTGAGGGGAGAGAGAGGAGAGAGAGAGAGAGAGAGAGAGAGAGAGAGAGAGAGAGAGAGAGAGAGAGAGAGAGAGAGAGAGAGAGAGAGAGAGAGAGAGAGAGAGGGAGAGAGGAGAGGAAGGTGACAGGGGGTTAATGGAGGAACGGGACCAACTTCATTAAAGATTTAATTGAGACCTTGTTCCTGGTGAACGTTTGTGCCAAATATAAAAAAGAGAGAGATAGTGGGACAGACTGATGGACGACCTGTGTGGAGGCATAAAAAACTCAATCACTTCTGAATATTTAAGAAATCTTTAAAGGTACATTGTGTAGGAATTACTCCCATCTAGCGTTGCGGTTGTATATCGCAAGCAACTTAATCGTATTTTTCATGTTGCATTCACCTGAAATTGGGCAGACAGCAGACGGACGACAGCCGCTGCACGTAACGGCATAAACAAGCCTGTACTGTCTTTGAGGGTTAAAACGTTAAAATGTTGAGTTAAAGTTCATAATTTGATAATTAAGCAGGTCTAAAAAAGGTGTATGTGTTTTGGTTCAAAGAAACCACGTCAGAGTGAGGGGTCTTCTCCTTGGTTCAGGTAAACCGCGTCAGAGTGAGCGCTCGCCTCGTCAGGTGCAGCTATGCTAGGTTTTTTGTTGCATGCTCAGTTCACATGCAGAAAGGTGTAAAAGAAAGAGCACAGACAGCTAAAGAGACTGCTGAGGCATATTGTTGGACGCGAGAGCCTTGGAAAATGTTTATCTGTAAGTATATCGTGTGAATATTGACATGATTGTGTATTTTCTATAGTTATGACATGATTAGTTAATTTTGTGCTGAGTGTACTTTGCTAACTGTCAGCAGCTTACACGCTAACTCAATTTTGCTAAGCTATGGATGCTAATTGAGATGTATTCACAAAATACTAAGCATTGTAAGTGATTTCTGTTTTCATTTGTGATAATTTCAGTTTTACGAAAATGGTGATGGAAAATAGAGGACTTCAATAAAGGACGAGAAAGGATTAAGCCTCGTGGTTTTTGGAGAGATTCTATCCGTTCGTTAACTGACTGTCTAGCTTTGCGTAGCCACACTCACTGCGAGGGCAGTACAGTAAAAAGATACTACACGGCGGGCTCAAGCATTAAAACACAATATTCAGCAAACATGAGTCTACGCTCAGGAAAATATTATCTTAAAGAAGATACCACTACACTGCTAGAAGAAGCTAGTGGAGAACAGCAAACAGAGGTTGTAGATCAAGCAACAAAGAAGAAGATGACTCATCAACCACGTGATGCTAAGTCCCAGTCATCCAAAACATCCACTAGATACTCATCAACATCCTCTTCAGCCACAAAAGTCTACGCTA
This sequence comes from Trachurus trachurus, assembly GCF_905171665.1. Lineage (NCBI taxonomy): Eukaryota > Metazoa > Chordata > Actinopteri > Carangiformes > Carangidae > Trachurus > Trachurus trachurus. The sequence goes on along the minus strand of NC_139895.1, from coordinate 8,459,474 downwards.
AGGCAAAAGCTGCAAAGGCTGAATTAGCTTTCGCTGAACGAGAGGCTGAGACGATGAGACGGAAAGCTGAACTGGAAGCAAACATGCTGAAGCAAAAGGCTAGCTTCGACGCTGATCTCCATCTCCTACAGTGTCAAAGAGCTGCTGCTGCAGCTGAAGCTGAGGCTACAGCCTTTCAGGAGGCAGAGGTTGGAAGCGGGAGGCGCAGCCAGCTTCCAGATGTCGAAGAAGATCCCCTCAGTACAGTTCAACGTACTTGTGAGTACGTCCAGCAACATTCTGACATGTTCATTCAGGAACAGCCTTTGGAACCTGTAGTCGTGGAGACACATGAAAGAAAAATTGATAAACAGGAAACACTGGACACTAAGCATAGAGTTTCTCATGACATCCAAAGAAACATACAGCCAGTCTACAGAGATGTGAAAAAAGAGCCAATAAGAAATGTAGGTCTGCTTGACACTTACCCTTATGGTACGCAGCACGCAGCTAACCATGAAAGAGAGTACTTACCTGAGTCTAAGGGCACACAAGACTTCGCGAGATATCTCATTAGGAGAGAGATGGTTAGTGCTGGTCTTTTGCAATTTGACGACAAACCAGAAAATTATTGGTCATGGAAGGCTTCTTTTCTGAGTTCCACGAAAGATTTGAATCTTACAGCCAGAGAAGAACTAGACCTGTTAACCAAATGGCTGGGAGCTGAATCATCGGAGCAGGCTAAGAGAATCCGTGCAGTGCACGTCCTCAATCCCGCTGCAGGCGCTGCTATGGTTTGGCAACGTCTCGAAGAGTGTTATGGGACTCCCGAGGTCATCGAAGACGCACTGCTAAAAAAGATTGAGAACTTTCCAAGGCTAACCAATAGAGATACTATTAAGCTGAGAGAGCTAAGTGACATTCTCCGTGAACTGGAGTGCGCTAAGCAAGATGGTGCACTGTCTGGGCTCTCATATTTGGATACAGCTCGTGGGGTAAAACAAATAGTGGAAAAGCTCCCTTATAACCTCCAAGAGAAATGGATCAGCTTTGGAAGCAAGTACAAGGAGGATTACAGAGTGGCTTTTCCTCCCTTCTCTGTCTTCTCAAGGTTCGTTGAACAACAGGCGAAGATAAAAAACGATCCAAGCTTCACTATAACCCCCAACAGCAGTCATGTCACTTCAAGGATCGAAAAGCCTACAAGGTACAGTGGTAAAGGGTCTGTGGCTGTACATAAAACTGACATCCCTGCAGAGTCATCAGGTACTCAAGCCGGTTCTGCGCTAAAGAAAATGGAAGAACCGGATCGTCAGTGTCCAATACATAGAAAGCCCCACCCACTGAAAAAGTGCAAGCTCTTTAGAAACAAAACTCTAGAAGAGCGCAAATCATACCTCAGAGAGAATCACATCTGTTACAGATGCTGTGGGTCTACTCAACACATGGCAAGAGATTGTAAAATGACTGTCAAGTGTTTTGAGTGTAACAGTGACAAACACATCGCAGCTCTGCACCCGGGTCCCCCTCTTCTGACCACACAGAGTGCGGTGGACGACAGAGATGAAAGCGGGGAGCAAAATGAAAGCCCACCATCTTCAGTCACCTCCAAATGTACGGAGGTTTGTGGAAGTGCAGACGGTGCAAGGTCTTGTTCCAAGATCTGTTTGGTGAAAGCATATCCTGAAGGGAAAAAGGAGAAGGCAATCAAGATGTATGCGGTGTTAGACGAACAAAGCAATAAGTCTCTCGCCAAGACAGAGTTTTTCAGTCTTTTTGAAGTTAAGACTAGCTCCGCCCCTTACACCCTGAAAACCTGTGCTGGGAAATTAGAGACTTCTGGTAGAAGAGCTGCTAATTTCACCATTGAGTCCATGGATGGGAAAGTAAAGCTTGCCTTACCCCCCTTGATAGAGTGCGACATGGTGCCAGACGATAGGACAGAAATCCCCTCCCCAGAGGTTGCACACCACCACCCTCACCTACGGTCAGTTGCTGGTAAAATTCCACCTGTGGACCAAGACGCGCCAATCCTTCTGCTCTTAGGAAGGGACATCCTAAGGGTGCACAAAGTACGTGAGCAAATCAATGGGCTCCACAACGCACCTTATGCACAGCGGTTAGACCTAGGCTGGGTCATTGTGGGAGATGTGTGCTTGGGCACAGTTCATAAGCCATCAGAAGTGAATGTTTACAAAACAAATGTCCTGAACAACGGCCGCGTATCCTTCCTTAGGCCATGTCCAAACAGCATCCACGTGAAGGAAGACTATGGTGGTATGACCCAGCATCACAGTGCAACCTTCCCTGCATGCGACACGAACACAAGTCTCCATGAGAGTACAGACAACCTAGGGTGTTCTGTGTTTGACAGGTCAAAGGATGACAACAGACTAGCACTGTCCATTGAAGACAAAGCCTTCCTAGCTCTCATGGATTCTGAAGTCTACCAAAATGAGGAGAACAGCTGGGTGGCTCCTTTACCTTTTCGGGTTCCTAGACGACGCCTTCCAAGCAACAAGGAGCAAGCCTGGAAACGCCTCTGCTCACTTCGGAGAACCCTGGAGAAAAAGCCAGAAATGAGAGAACATTATATCAAGTTCATGCAGAAGATGTTGGACAGCGACCAAGCTGAGGTTGCTCCATCTTTGGACAAAGGGAAAGAGCACTGGTATTTGCCAACCTTTGGTGTGTATCACCCGAAGAAACCCAACCAGATACGCGTTGTTTTCGACTCGAGTGCTGAATGTGATGGAACCTCACTCAATGATGTCCTCCTTAGTGGACCAGATTTGAATAACACTCTGCTGGGAGTTCTTTTGCGGTTCCGTAAAGAACCCGTCGCTCTTACAGCAGACGTGGAGCAAATGTTTTATTGTTTTGTCGTCCGAGAAGAGGACAGAGATTATCTTCGGTACCTCTGGTATGAGGATAATGACATAAGCAAGAATGTGACCGAGTACAGGATGAAGGTCCATGTTTTTGGAAACAGCCCTTCACCTTCTGTGGCCATCTACTGTATGAGACGAGCAGCACAAAAAGGTGAACAAGAACATGGTTCGGATGCAAGACAGTTCGTCGAGAGGCAGTTTTACGTAGACGACGGTCTCACCTCAGTCGCCACACCTGAAGAGGCAATAGATCTTCTCTCACGAACCAGAGAAATGTTGGCAGAATCCAACCTGCGACTACACAAAGTGGCATCAAACAGTAGTCAGGTAATGGAAGCGTTTCCAGTAGAGGACCGTGCCAAAGATCTGAAGGATCTGGACCTCGGAGTGGATCCTCTCCCCCTTCAGAGGAGTCTGGGTCTCTCCTGGAATTTGGAAACAGACAGCTTTACTTACCTGGTGTCCTCTGAAGAAAAGCCGTACACACGGAGAGGTGTGTTGTCAACAGTTAACAGTTTGTACGACCCTTTGGGCTTTGTTGCTCCTATAACAATGCAAGGGAAAGCACTTCTGCGGGAGTTGTCATCTGAACAGAGTGAGTGGGATGCTCCTCTCCTCCCACAAAAGGAGGCAGAATGGAACTCATGGAGAGACTCTTTAAAGGCTCTGGAAGACTTGCATATAAAGAGGTGCTACATACCAGTTTCACTGTCCTCTACACAGACAAAAGAACTGTGTATCTTCTCAGATGCTTCCACAGTAGCGATAGGAGCAGTGGCCTACCTGAGAGCTGCAGACACTGAGGGACAGTATCATGTCGGATTTGTCATGGGGAAGTCAAAATTAGCTCCTCGCCCTGCTCACACCATCCCGCGTTTGGAGCTCTGTGCAGCGGTGCTGGCTGTTGAGCTATACGAGTTGATCAGCGATGAGATGGACATCGAGATAGCCACTGTGAAGTTCTTCACCGACAGTAAGATAGTCCTTGGCTACATTAATAATTCTACAAGAAGGTTTTACCTCTATGTTTCCAACCGGGTAACTCGGATCAGACGATCTACACACCCCAACCAGTGGTACTATGTGCCGACGGATCTAAATCCCGCTGATTATGCGACCAGGTTTATGCCAGCATGCCAACTCCAACACAGCAGCTGGTTGTCAGGTCCAGCTTTTCTCTATCAGGACAACGCAGCGGAGATATCCGGATCAAATATCTTCGCCCTTATTGAGCCTGAAGCAGATGATGAGATTCGTCCGGAGGCTACTACCCTGGCAACCAAGGCATCAGAGTCTCAGTTGGGCTCCCAACACTTCGAGCGATGTTCAAGCTGGAGAACACTCTATCACACCATAGCCAAACTCATTCACGTTGCGGCATCCTTCAAAGGAAAGTCAGACAAGGCTGAAAAGAAAGGTTGGAAGTGTTTTGGAGATGCATCCAGCATATGTGAGCTTGGGAAAGCCAAAGCCGTGATCATCCGCGCTGTGCAACACAGTTCCTTTAAGGAGGAATTTAAATGTTTTGAAGGTGGACAAACCTTTCCCAAGCAAAGCACACTCAAAAAGCTCAATCCGATTGTGGATGAAGATGGTCTGCTTCGTGTCGGAGGTCGTCTTTCTTGTGCTGATCTGACAAGAGACGAAAAACACCCACTGATCATCCCACACACACATCACATTGCTACACTACTTGTGAGACACTTTCACGAACAAGTAGCTCACCAAGGGCGACACATTACAGAAGGAGCCATCAGATCAGCTGGATACTGGATAATTGGGAGCAAGCGTCTGGTGTCTTCTGTCATTCACAAGTGTGTTACCTGCCGCCGACTGCGAGGAAGGTTGGAGGAGCAGAAGATGGCTGACCTTCCGGCCGACCGACTCACTCCTGAGCCTCCGTTCACCACTGTCGGCCTCGATGTCTTTGGGCCGTGGTCTGTCATGACACGTCGGACAAGAGGAGGATATGCAGACAGCAAACGCTGGGCTGTGTTGTTTACGTGCATGTCAACTAGAGCAGTGCATATCGAGCTGATAGAAACCATGTCAACAGACAGCTTTATCAACGCTCTCCGGAGGTGTTTTGCGGTTCGTGGTCCAGCCAAACTTCTGCGGTCTGACAGAGGAACCAATTTTGTGGGAGCTTGTAAAGAATTGAATATGAACACAGAAGACACAACAGTCAGGAAATACCTCCAGGAGAAAGGCTGCTCCTGGGTGTTTAATCCCCCTCACGCTTCCCACATGGGCGGCTCCTGGGAAAGGCTCATCGGAGTTGCCAGGCGCATCCTGGATGCAATGTTACTTCAGTCGGGACCGACACGCCTCACACACGAAGTCCTAAGCACTTTCATGGCGGAAGTCATGGCAATCATGAACGCGAGACCTCTCGTGACCATATCCACCGACCCAGATATGCCTATGGTGCTCACCCCAGCTATGCTCCTTACTCAAAAGATGAGCGCAGTTACAGCCCCTTGTGGAAACTTTGACTCAGCTCAGTTGTATGGCAAGCAATGGAAGCAAGTCCAGTGTCTTGCTGACACGTTTTGGAAGAGATGGAAGGGAGAGTATCTGTCTACGCTACAGAGCCGCAGGAAGTGGACAAAAGACAAACCGAATGTCAAAGAAGGAGATGTCGTCTTGCTGAAAGACAGCCAAGCCCACAGGAATGAGTGGCCAATGGGACTGGTTGTTAAGACTTTCCCAAGCAGTGACAACAGAGTTCGCAAAGTAGAGGTGCGGATTGTGAAGGATGGGACAGATAAGGTGTTCTTAAGGCCGGTCTCAGAGATCGTAGTCCTTCTGTCAGAGACTTAATGTGTATTGTTTCCAGAAGACATTCCCCTTTAAATTCGTGTGTATATGGAGTGATATAATGTAATCATATCAAGCGGGGAGTGTACTGTCTTTGAGGGTTAAAACGTTAAAATGTTGAGTTAAAGTTCATAATTTGATAATTAAGCAGGTCTAAAAAAGGTGTATGTGTTTTGGTTCAAAGAAACCACGTCAGAGTGAGGGGTCTTCTCCTTGGTTCAGGTAAACCGCGTCAGAGTGAGCGCTCGCCTCGTCAGGTGCAGCTATGCTAGGTTTTTTGTTGCATGCTCAGTTCACATGCAGAAAGGTGTAAAAGAAAGAGCACAGACAGCTAAAGAGACTGCTGAGGCATATTGTTGGACGCGAGAGCCTTGGAAAATGTTTATCTGTAAGTATATCGTGTGAATATTGACATGATTGTGTATTTTCTATAGTTATGACATGATTAGTTAATTTTGTGCTGAGTGTACTTTGCTAACTGTCAGCAGCTTACACGCTAACTCAATTTTGCTAAGCTATGGATGCTAATTGAGATGTATTCACAAAATACTAAGCATTGTAAGTGATTTCTGTTTTCATTTGTGATAATTTCAGTTTTACGAAAATGGTGATGGAAAATAGAGGACTTCAATAAAGGACGAGAAAGGATTAAGCCTCGTGGTTTTTGGAGAGATTCTATCCGTTCGTTAACTGACTGTCTAGCTTTGCGTAGCCACACTCACTGCGAGGGCAGTACAAAGCCTCTATGTAAACAAGTGGCAAAACAATACACGTGACAATATGTTGTCATGGCGATGTCGTATTGTTTACCTGACCCACGTTTTACCGGCTTTCTCTCGACTTCTGTGACTATATGACATCTGGTTTGTTACCGACGGCCGTCTGCCCGACTGCAGGTGAATGCAGCATCAGTGTAACGCTCATGGCAGCAGCACCGAGCTTACCCGCTCCATGGAGATATGAATGATATGAACGGCTCATTCAGAGCTGAAAGGAACACTTCAGTTTGTTGATGGGGGGGATTACTGGTTAATGAAAAACAGACTTTTGAACCAAATAATCGATTTTCGTGAATAGATAACAGGAGAAGTTACACAATGTCCCTTTAAGTAATCTTTAAATTAAAAACAAAAACTAGAGGTGATAATATTTCATCTGACTTGCAGGTTCTCACCATGAGTCTCCTCATCCTCTCCTTCTCGATCCTCTCCGACTCCTTCTTCTGCTCCCGCTCCGTGTTGGTGTGCCAGTTGGCCACGGATCTGGTGAGTTTCTGCATCTTCCCAGTGACCGAGCGGTGATACTCTTTGAAGTCTTTAGCATGTTGAAGGATGCTGTTGAGATATTCCTGAAAAACAAGATGACGACACGAGATTCATCGACCAGAACATACTTTTTAAAATTTTTGTCAGTCTGTCTGTTTAACTCTTACTCTCAAGTCGATAACTTCGCAACAACAAGATACAAGAAACAACAATTTTCTTTTTCTGATTCTACTACAGAAACAGCTATGATTGAATTTCCACCAAAGGTTTAGGACCCATCTCGTTTTGGTCCAGACTTTTCAATTTGATCTGAACCTAAATTCCAGATTTAAAGGTTCGTACCTTTTACAGTGTGAATTTGAAAACAACTTTTTGTATGGTTCGGAACTTCGTATCAATGACAGGAAGTTTTTTTTTCTTCTTCTGCTCTCGATTTACAGTAGACAGGAAGTTACATCACGCTAACCAGCTGACTCAGCAAAATAAAATTACGGTAGCCTAGCAGCGTAAACAAAACAAAATCAGAGACGTTCTATATATGACAGTACATGGGGAGATGAGGAGATTAGGTGCCTAATTGAAATCTGGTCGGACGACTTCATCAATGCAACACGAGAAAACACATAAAAATAATGAGACTTTTTACTTGTTTTCTGAGAGGATGAGAGAGAGAGGTCATGAGAGAACGGGAGAGCAACAGTAAACAGGAAGTAACACTGATGTCAGATGCCAACCAGCCTAACAACGGAGCGTAACCAAAACAAACGCGCATCCAGTAGGTTTGTCTTGTGAAATCCGTTATAACCATTTGCAGTGTGAAACCAAAACCAACAGGACCAAATGTATTACAATGTAATAAAACACGGACCTTGGTTCGGACTTTCAGGTGTGAAAAGTTAACACCCTTAGTCTGATTTCAAGAATTAAAAACATTTTGTGTATTATTATTATTACTCATTTTTGAGATGATATAATAATAATTTAATAATTTAATCTATTTATTTATAAGCGCTTTTACAAATGCTCAAAGACACTTAACACTTTTTAAAAATCATAAAATAGAGCAATTCAAATTGTAATTCAGTTAAAAACAGCAGAGACAGTATAAAACACAGAAAACAGTATAAAACACACAAAGATTATATATTAAAAGCTAATTTAAAAAGGTGTGTTTATATATAGTAAATAATTTACTATAGCGCCTCGAAAATGAGTGATTGTGATAATAAAAGGAGCTAGAAAACATCCAAACACTTGAGGACGTTCTCCTCTGTCACATAAGACCAGTCTTACCTCCCTACGATGTAAACACGTCCTTCCAGCTTCGCAAAAGTAAGCGGATAAAGTTTGTAACCTTTCACCAAGATTGTGCATCTACGTAGGCTGAACAGTTGCTGAGGAATCCCTGATATACTTTGGGCCTGTCAACATTTTTTTTTCTCTGATGGCAGCTCACCTGATGTTTCTGTCTGCGTTTCTTCTCCTGCTCGAGCTTCTGCTGCTTCTCCAGCTTCTCCGTCATGCGCGCCTCCCTCAGCGTCTGCCGCTTGCTGCGTCTGTACGCCTTGGAGTTGAGCGCCGTCTCCAGCGTCGTGTCCCGCCTCATGCACGCCACCACGTCCTGCCTCAGCTGGAGAGACGAACGCATCGAGTTCACATTTCCAGACACACTGACAGACCTGTCAAAAAACTCTGCATGCCAACGGTAAATTGATCCGAGAATAACATGAACAGAAAACTTTTTCACATGGCCTTGAACATCTTTTTAAAAAATATATGAGTTGAAGTTTTTTTGGTGTTGAAAACTTGGCGCAGGTTGCTGCTGAATTTCATCAGAAAATAATATTATAACGAATATTAAATCCGTAGAGGGCGGTGAAGCAAAAACAAAAGGAGTTTTTGTTCTATCTGCATTAATTTATTCTTTAGTTAAATATTTGTTATTCAACTTAAATTGCAGCAATTCGACTGTTTCAATATCTTCAGGCAGAAACTTCACCTTGCTGCACTCGTGGGAGTAGGAACAACAACAGAAACAGAAACAGAAACAGGACACACGGCGGCTGTGGCGTACAGTACAGTACCTGCCGCTGGAAGTTGAGCAGTCGCAGCGCCTTGAGCTCCACTGTGGCTTTAGTCCTGAGGTCAGGAGGCAGCGAGCCGGGCAGACTCTCCAGCTCCTGGATACGATGCGCAATCCGAGCCTGCAACCTGAACAACACCACAAGGATGTTAAATCAGTCAAAAATTGTTATTATAAACGGGCTGCAACTCATTTGTAGTGCTTCATTACTAAAAAATTAACCTTTTCATAGGATATTCATAGGAGTTAGTTAGTCCCAGTGACTGATGCAACTCAATGTCAAGTGGTGTAACCGGCATTTTTTCAGAAAAATCTGACTATACAGGAAAATACATCTGGACTCAATCTTAAATGTAGAATATATGTGGTTTTAGGATATGTCCTGCTCAGTGTTGCCAAAATGCATTAACATAAAGCAATTCATTATTTCAGAATAAAGGATATGATTTATACAGGGATGCAAACGGGTCAGGACCAAAAAAGAGAGGAATTGTCTGGCGGGGGGGGGGGGGGGGGGTGTTCACCATTAACAATATCACAGAAAAGTCAATTTCCAGTAGTTCAACCCCAACCAAGTATTGAGTGCATATACTGTAGATGGACAGTTTTCAGAAGGCCAACATTTCTAGATTAAAAATGCTTAAAAAAATAAAAACCATTGCAATATTTCAATTTTGGAGATACTGATTTTTAGGTCTTCACTGAATGTTAGTCATAATTATTACTATTAAAATAAACAGAAGAAATAAAGACATGGGATTTAACATCCCATTCAGTGTGTAATGGACATATAGGCCTATATAATGTGTTAGTTTCACTTTAATTGAACACATTCTACATCGCGGAGGCAACGTCTCTCCTTCACCTCTGAAACGGGGCAGAGCTCCGTGGGAGACACCTGCCTGACACAGTAATGTACGTACCGACTGCACGCGGATACGCGCCGCTTTGGGTAACGAGCGCGCACGTCGCGCGTCAACATTGGAGTTAGGCAGTTATCAGTATGATCAGAAACCATGAATGAGTTCGCCTCAGTTTCACGTGCTTGTCACTGTCAGCCTGTTAGAAAAACATTTTACTGACCCCAGCTGAGATGCTGAGACCCCCCCCCCTCCCTCAAAACAAAAACTCTTCGGATCTGAATGATTCACACAAGTCACCTAATTGGTCATGAAAAAAGCGAGTTTCGCTTTTCGGCGCGCTGTTTGCATCCCTGTTTATAAGTACAGTTAAATCCAGTGTAGGTGGATGAAATACTTTATCATTCTTTTGTGGTGTGTGTTTCTTACACCATTTGACATTTTCAGGGCAATCAATCTTACAGTACTTTTGAATTAAACATGAGTACAAAATTTACATTTTAACAAATCTGATGCATTATTTTAAAACTTTTTTATGTTTTTGTATTTAAAAGATTTTTTTTATTTCTTACTGACCCATATAGGGTACACTTAAACAGGTGTATTATTCACAGATGCAAAAATACACTGTTAGTTTGCTCTCATGCCAGCACAGACAATTAACAACTGTGAACAGACCATAGACTGTATGGAACAGACCCAGAGTTTAGTTTAGTTTAGCTCAGCTTAGCTTATTTTAGTTTAGTTTAGCTTATTTAGCTTATATGCTTCTTTTTTAATGTTTTGTCTTTATGTAAAGCACATTGAGTTGCCTTGGTATGAAATGCGCTATATAAATAAAGATGCCTTGCCTTGCCTTGCCTTATTTTAGTTTATCTTAGTTTAGTTTAGTTCATTTTAGTTTAGTTTAGCTTAGCTTAGTTTAGTTTTGCTTATTTTAGTTTAGTTTAGCTCAGCTCAGCTTAGTTTAGTTTAGTTTAGTTTAGCTTATTTTAGTTTAGCTTAGTTTAGGTTAGCTTAGTTTAGGTTAGCTTAGCTTAGTTAAGTTTCCTCTGTGATGTCTGCACACACCTGTACTCCCTCTCCTGCAGGATGCCCACCGGGTCCAGGCCCTGGGGCTTCTGGATGGGCGTGACGCGGTTCTGCTTCTGCTGCATCTGGAGCATGGGGGACACCTGCTGCTGGCCGGGGGCCTGGGGGGTCACCGAGCCGCCGGCCATGGGCCCCGAGGGCATGGCGGGGGCCTGAGGCGGCGCCGGGGACGGGCGTCCGCTGGAGACGGGGGTAAGGTGCTTCTGAGCGTTGGCTTGATTGTCGCCGCCCTGAGCTGGACGACAGAGACGACAAAGATCAGAAGAGTTGATGAGTTTATATAGAAGAAGATCACAATACAAGAACACAAAAACATTTTCTGTTATTTCAGACATAAACTTGTAAAGGCAGCTCTGCCCTCTCCTCCTCCCACACTCTGCTTCTCCTCCAGGGCTTTTCCACCTGTTGCTGTTCTGACTATATGTCTATTATTGTCATTATTATGGATTTATTCCGTTTTCATTTGACCTCAGTGGGAATCTAGATTTGCTTTCTTTGTTTTGGGGGTTTTGTATTTATGTACTGTATTCATCAATTTATCGACTAATACTTCTGACTTTCTCTGAACTTTGTTGAAAACTTTAGCGCAACATTATCCTGTGTTTACTGTACATCTATGTGGCAGAAGTTGTTAAAGACATTTAAATCATGTTTAAATTATGTTTATTATGGCGTAAGAAAGTTCTCCTTTAAGCGTCTGAACAGAAGTTGAACACATCGGTCGCCCACTAATTTACATATAAACACAAATTATTAATTATGAATCATCATAAATGGCTGATCAGTGTGTCCAGGTAAAGGAGATTTAACAAAAAGAGACCTGGGAGAAGTCTCCGTCTGCTGCTGCTGGGGCTGAACTGTGGAGCTCTGACTGTGTGGAGGCGGTTTTCAGTGAATCAGCTCTGTTTTAATTGGATCAATACTTTAATATTAACAGCAGCTATGACCCTCTGGCATGAGGTCTAATGTTTGGAAAAATAAATATATTAAAAAAACAGAAACTTGCTTCACAAGCTTGGAAGTCCGAGACTACATTTCTAATGCGATCAATAAAAATAAAATAAAAACTGTGGCAAGCTGGAGAGAGCAAAGAAGACGAGGTTTTTCAGACATGTCGACTTGGATGTCTCATCCTCCTGAGAATTTATTTCACTGTAGGCGCGTTTCCACTGCAGACCAGGACCAGGATGTTGTTTTTCATGAAGAACATAATCAAAAATCCAATTTGTTACAAATAAAACCTTATGATTATAATGTTACAAAACTGTTGCAGAGTTACGTGTCCAGTTCTGATGACAGAGGCATAAAAATGTTTGTCACAAAGCGCGGACCGGTCACACTGGCTCTGCCCCACCAGCCCCCGACAGAGGCAGCTCCTGGGCCTGTCCCAATATGCACACTTGATCACACTTACACACTTGGGCACTTGGCCTGCGCGTTCATGGGCTTAGTGTCAGTGCGCAAGTGTGTCCCATTTCTCCAACGACCATAAGTGCAGCGCGCTGGATTTGCACTTTACCCACACTTATGGTAAGACTGCATCGGAGCGGTATTTGGCCAAGTATAAATCCCACAATGCACCGGCAGCCACAAGCCACGTTTAGGAAATGCGATTGCATTAATTTCAATAAAATGAAATTAACTTTCTATCTCATTATTATGACTTTTTAATATCATATTTTATATTCATCATGCTCTGTTCATGTTTTTATTTTATTTTATTTTTCGTTTTTCTTGTTTGTTTTATTTACTTACGGAGTTGGGCTTACACATTTATGATTTGAATCTTGCGCATATAGAGACACTTTTGCAGTAGATGAGACTGTGATCCAGCAGCACTGGTTATTAAAACTGTTGCTGTGCTGTGTGTGTGTCGTAGTTGTGCTACTGTGCGCAATGGCACAACTGCACTTGTCAAGTGTGTCCCGATTGCTTTTAAATATCTCCCCACACGCTTGGCCACTTAATCCATGCTTGCACACTATATGCAAATATACATACCGCCGGCAAAACGTCACCAAAGTGTGCGCGTAACCAAGCGCACTGAGCCAAGTGCGGAGAAATGGGACAGCCCGCCTGTCTCAGTGTCACTGGTCTCAAACCAGCTACAGCTCAAACACATCGTTGTTGTGTCACCAGACTTACCATCAGGCCATGGTTTGGGTCCTGTGCTCTGATTGTGGCCTTGCATGGTCGGGGTCGGGCAGGGGCTCGACTGGGGTCCGCCTAAAGGTGCCATCGCCATAGCTTTCAATAAAGATAAGAGTTTGGATTGTTATTCATTATTATTAAACTATGACAGCATCTTCAGTCCCTAAAGCAAGATTACTTTAACACGACCTGAACAGAAAAAGTTCGTTAGAGATGAGATTCGACAAAAGCGTTTTTACTCTCATGAATAAAACTGAGAAAGTTGTTTTATTCTTCGATCGACTGATGAAGAATTAAAGCAGAAGTAAGTAATATATTTGTGTTAATATAAGTCTTAAATAGTTATATCTTCCGACAGCAATCACTTACATAGAGTGTTTGGACCGAAACACGGGTCTGTCAGTCCCTCTGCTCTGCTCTGAGCCGAGGAGAAAACATTTATCGTATCCTACAGTTTTTATCCAATGAGGAGAGAGAACGGCATGCAGGGCTGTGTGTGCAGCCAAGGAACGCCGTGAATGTGGTGACGTAGGGACGAGGACTGTTATGGTGCGTTCAAGGAAACTCGTAGACTCGTGTTTTTCCGTCCTGTGAAGTTGTATCAGTTTGATCTGGTACGAGTTCACGGGTCGGAAGTTATAGTGACTTTCACCGGTAAAACAGGTCGGAAAAACACGAGTGGGTTGCCTGGAACGCTACAAAGTCGTAAGTTGTGACTTGAAGCTGTAATTTACGATTTCAAAAGCCTGCCTGGAACGCAGCATTAGCGAAAACGACCGGATCACTCACTTCTGCTTTAAATGTTAATTTATTTTGTTTGTTTGTTTCATATCACAGTCAGATGAACATATTTAGGTTTTGAACTGTTGGTTAGACAAAACAAATGATCTGAAAACTGTCTCTGGTTTTTGAAGCGACCTATAAAACTATAACTATACGACATTTCTCAGGTTTAGCAGTGTGTGTGTGTGTGTGTGTGTGTTTGTCTACCTGGAGGTCTGCTGTAAGGACTTGCACTAGGTGCTGGGTGCTGCTGTTGCTGCTGTTGCTGCTGTTGCTGTTGTTGCTGTTGTTGCTGTTGCTGCTGTTGTTGTTGCTGCTGCTGCTGCTGCTGCTGCTGCTGCTGTTGCATTGTGGGTAGGCTCCTCTTGCCCTGAACAGCCAGCTGGAGGTTTTCGGGCAGCGGCTGCCCCCGGCCCAGGATCTTGTAGGCGAGGATCTGAGCTCTGAGCTGCTGCAGCTGCACCGGGCTGAAGGCAGAGGGTCCGCGGCCCTGCTGAGCCATGTTGGACATGTTGGACATGCCTCCCTGCGGATCCATGGGCATCATCGGGCCGGACTGTGTGGGAGGCATGTGGGGCGGTGTGGGTCCGCCGCCTCCTCCGCCTCCTGACATGGGGCTAGAAGCGTGTTCAAGGACCCCCATGGGGGAAGGATGTGGAGACAGGTATCCTACAGAAGAAGAAGAAGAGTTTTAATTTTAAAGGTATAATATGTAGGAATTACCCCCCATCTAGATCTGCATATCTGAACGTATTCTTGATGTTGCATTCACGTGAAATCGGGCAGATGTCAGACAGACAACAGACGCTGCATGTAACAGGATAAACAAGCAAATCAACAAGTACATTTTTCATCTACTTGTGCATGTGCAACCAGTAAACGTACCTTCTTTTTATTTTACACTGATGAAAAGTGGAAAGGGCAACTCAAAAAACTATAATCTGTCATTACAGGTTGCAGGACAATGTGTGTGTGAGGATCATGAATGGAAAGGAATTGTGAATATTTGCCTTGCAAGTCGATTTACGCCCCTAAGCCTGTGCTCCTGAAATTTGAAGTTAGGGGCTGTACTGTGTTCGTCCTAAAAAAAATGAGTCTGGTTCAAAATGGTTTCTCTACCTTGGCTGTGCTGGTCCATGGGACTCTGTGGAGGCCCCATCCCGCTGTGCAGAGATCTCATCCCCACACCTTTCATGTGGCCAAAGTGCATCGCGTCTGCCATTGTCTTGTCATTCATCCCCTCCATGGGCTGAAAAAAACACAGAAAATTGTTAAAAAATTTAACTCAATTATTGCATACAGAGCATTCAGAAAGTATTCAGACCCCTTTTCTGATATGAATGAAAAATGTGTTTTGTTTTAATAAAAGGTTACAACTTCATAAAAGTGTGAAGGGGTCTGAAAACTTTCTGGATGCGCTCTACAACACATTTATCTCCCAAATGGTCAATTTTAACACAACAGTGGGGTCGATACCTACGTATATACTATCTGTCAATCAAACATTGCCTAGAGCAAAACCTATGTTTATATTCATATTAAGCCAAAACAATGTCAAAATAACAGTAAAAGCGCAGACAAATACTGACACTTATAGATTCTGCACATTTTATCTTTCATATCCACATTGGAGTGTTTGAATATTTAAGTCAACAACAGTGAAAAAATTATTTTGTCATAACAATGAAACATAAAAAATACAAAATGTATCTTGAAATAAATGAGATAATAATGAGGATAAAAGCACACAGCACAGAGACAGTTTCTATACAACTGTAAAGATATTTCATGTTTTAAACATTTTTCAAATATATATTTTAGCGCTAACCTTGTGCATAGGATACATGCCGTCCTGAGAGTAGTCGCTCTGGCCCTGCAGGCCGTGGGGCGCGTTGGGCGTCCCCGGTCCAGGACTCGGTCCCATCATACTGTGAACGGAGCCTGGGGAGGGGTCCGGTCCGGGGCTGGGACCCAGGATGGGCCCCGGGGACAGACCAGCCCCCGGAGAAGGGCCAGGATGGGACATACCACCTGATGTGTCTGAGGGGGTGGACATCGACTGAACTGCTGGAGGGACACCAGACAGCTTCAAGATAGAAAGAAAAAAACAAAAACTGAACAAAACATGATTTTCATGCAATGTAATGAATTCTTCTTGTTTTTTGTTTTTCTTGTTTCTTTTTGAGCAGCATTTCATACATGACAGATGTTAAATTGTGTTTAAAACAAAACAGAGTGTGATCTGGACGGCTGCTCTGAGAGGAATTTGTGAAAAACATATTTTAACAACCAAATATTGTATTTTTTATACTAACATTTTAAGCACAAGTAAATTAGGCGGTCTCCTTATGGCCTTGTGGATGTTTGCCATATATAGTAACATGCATTTGCTGCATAACGTTATTATAAACCATCATTATGCAAAAGATTTCAGACTCTTAATATGTCTATATGATTATCTATCACACTGTACAACCAGGGACGCATTCTTCTTCTGCTCTAAATTCATTCTGCAGCAGGTCAACAAGCTCCACACACACACACACACACACACACACACACACACACACACACACACACACACACACACACACACACACACACACACACACACACACACACACAGCCGGAGTCATAAACAACTATCAGCAGAGACAGGAAAGAACAAGCAGTCCAGTATCAGGTGGTCCACGTCCCACAGAGAGAAATCTCTACATCATGCAGTCGGTCTGGAGCCGATCACATGACGAGACACTGAGACTGAAACTGCAGCAGATGAATCAAGATGCTGCAACGACCTGAGAACCTGTGTGCAGGTATATCAGAGGGATCACAGCAAACTTGGAGTTGATTCTTTATCTTTTTTTCTGCAATTTGCATTAAATTCACAGACAAATAAAAAAAATTTATGGTTTTGATTTCAAAAAGCAATTTCTTTTAGTGCCTAAATTACATACTGTGCACAGACAAACTGCTGTACTGTACAGAGCTGCAACCTCAGAGTAAACAAACATCCACCGCAGCATCAATCTGACTGACCACGTTTCTATGTCAAACTCAACTTCACTTCTCTGTCATATCAATCTTTGACTTCATGGTGAGAAACCTCAGAACAGAAACTGCTGCTGCAATGAACTGAACTGAACTGAAACGACCATCTGATACAATTTGACAAACAGCACACAATGCAAATGTTTTTACGGTTGCAAGCGTATACTGTAGCATGCAAAAGTCTGGGCACCTCTGGTCAAAATTTCTGTTGAACACTTCGGCAAGTGGAAGATGAATAATCTCCAAAAGGTAAAAAGTTAAACATGAAACACTCTTTTGCAATATTTTAATCAATATCAGTGAATTATTTTTGTTTTCTATAGTTTTAGAGTGAAAAAGGGGAAACAAAAGAATGGGAAACCCAGGAGACTTGAGCTCTCAGATAACTTTGACCAAGGTATCAGACAAGATATTTACTATTTACACACTGTGATAGTTTCCAAAGGCTACTAGCTACTAACTATACAGGGTGGACAAACCTTTGCTGTGGGCACTTTTTTGCTTTTCTGTCATTTTGAAAATGTAAAAAAAGGAAAATTTAAATTATATTGTTTAAAATGTAAAGGGAATGTACTATCATCTGTAACTTTTTGCCTTTTGGAGATAATTTCATCTTCCACTTGCTTATGATTGTTCACATTAACAGAAATTTTGACCAGGGGTGCCCAAACTTTTGCATGACACTGTCTAAATCTAGTAGGACTCACAGCATAGTAATTATTGATGACTATTGGTTTATGGCTAAAATGCAGTATGTATATCTTATAGCACTAAAACAAATGTCTCTTTTGACAGCATTTCTCGTTATACCGCTTGTTCAATTATGGACATACTGTACTGTACAGAGCTGCAACCTCGATGTAAACAAACAGCATCCACAACATGCACTGCAGCATCAATCTGACTGACCACATTTCTAGGTCAAACTAAACTTCACTCCTCTGTCAATCTTTTATTTCATGGTGACAAAACCTCAGAACGGAAACAGCTCCTGCACTGAACTGAACTGAACTGAACTGAAAGGATAAAAATAGACGAACAACACACAATGCAAATGTTTGTTTTTTTATGGTTGCAATCAATCATATATATCTAGCACGATAGATAGATAGATAGATAGATAGATAGATAGATAGATAGATAGATAGATAGATAGATAGATAGATAGATAGATAGATAGATAGATTTTTATTATCATTTGAAGGTGCTTTAAGACATAAAAACATATAAAGTGCTACACATAATAAAGAACGCATGCTACACGTAATAAAAACACGTAACTACATGACACAAGTAGTGCACAGCTCTCACAATATACTGCACATGCCCAACGTTACTGTATGTTAATTTATGACAACTGTCATTGCTCTGCCTATTAACGTTACTGCTTTATGGTTAAAATACAGTATATTTCTTGCAGCAACTACAACAAATTGTTTCGTTAGTGCTGCGATTCAGTTATCGCTATCGGTTTGACAGCGTTTCCCGTTATTATAACGTTATTATTGTGTGTCAGTTCACGTACAGTAACGTTACAGTTCAGCTCTGTCTATATATATCTGTCTGTGTGGATCATCATGGCTTCTTCCCCCCCAAAAAACCTGGTGGTGGTGGTGGTGGTGGCCATCATCATCACGCATATGCAACCAAAAAAAGATGAAACTTTAGGTGAAAGTCCAGCTGCTGTCATGACCTCGGCTACATCTGTAGTGACAGCGCTTGACTTGAACGTCACGTTTAGAAGCGTAAAGTTTCACTGATTTAACAATAAGGACGTTTTTTTTTTAAGATCGTCGGTTTCACTTACGGCTAACAGCTAACGGCTAGGTAGCTTAGCAACTAGCTCGCTTGGTTAACGGACTACTGAACCGAACTGTCAGAAAGTTTGGACCGTTAGCGGAACCGCGAGTGAGTTAACACAGTCAGTATTTATCATATTATATAATATGGTGAAGCCGTTGGTCAAATTACCTTTCGGCCGAACTGTTAACTGCTCACAATGAGATGGATATGTTATAATGTTTCGTCCATAAGTTCACTCCCCCTTCCTCCGTGTTGTTTTGCTGACATACTAAAGTTTTTTTTTTGTCGCCATTATTGATTTGTCAATGTCACCGGAAGTCCCGCCTACCTGCCTGCGCTGTGATTGGCTGTGTCATACGTCAATCATTTTTTTCAAGCCATTTTTTTCTACACGCCCCCTTCTTGTTGTAGAAAGAGGGCGGCAACTGTTGTGGTTGAGTGGGAACTGCTGCAACAAACTGCACTAAAACAGAGGAATACAGCTTGTGTACAGATGTTTACTGTAAACTTATTACTGGTCGTAATCGTGACGATGTTAAAGAAATAACTGTAATATGTTTATTAATGTTTAATACGGTGATTGGCACCATTTGAGCAGGGAAAGCTGTCTCATCATCACCAACTCTTCCTGCTCCAAGTAGGCTAGTAGGCAGGCTATAGTAAAACGACTTAAATTTATTTATTTCGTTGTTTTTACCTCTGAGCTAAACATCATAGCTGGTCAAATGGGCTCTATGCACAGCTCTACTACTTCCTGAACTTAAAGGGGACATATTATGCAAAAACAACAACAACAAAAAAGAGAACGTAAGATAACCACTACAATTAGGCCTAGTAAACTTGCCTCTGTATTCGTCTGGAACAATTTATACTTTGAAATTGACTGGGAAAAAGCATGGTTATTACCAAGGAATTTTTTTGTTTCAAATAAGGTACGAGAAGTGTCTCTGAAAATATTGCACAGATCCTGTTAAGTATAGCACATGTTGAACCTCTCTGTTCCTTCTGTCATTATAGAGATATGTCATCTCTTCTGGGATTGTCCCCTCAGTCAAACCTTCTGGTGCGATCCCAACCTTTTTTTGAATAGAAAATTAGACACCCCTTTTAAAATCAAAATTGAATTTATTTTATTTGGTCTTTTTGATAAGAAAATACCCACAAAGAAATGTATTATCAACCTTTTTATTCCATATACACACCAGCAAATTTACAAAACAAAATCCCAACTCTTACTGTAAATCATATCTGGACACACTTAATTATTGCAAAAAGCCAAAGCTTTAAAAACTTTAGCCTTATGTAATGAATTTGACTTGTGATCTATTGTTTTTCATTATTATTTATTTTATTTTCATTTATTTATTTTCTCTCTATTCCTCTCTTTATTTGATTCCTGCACTATTCTATCATGTTTTTTTTTTGGTTTGTTTTGTTTTGTTATTTTCCCAAACGGCATTACCTCGAGCATTCTGTGTTTGTATTGACAGTTGCCTTGTTTCTAAAAAAAAAAAATCAGCTCCTACTTTTGTATTGAAGTCAATGAGCCACTGGAGCGGATCTAGCTGCACAAAGAGGTTCACTGAGACAATTCTGTAAGACTGTCTGCTGTTTTGAGCACATCACATGAGACAGGCCAAGTGTGGCTACAAACGTGCAGAAAATCATGTGTCTTGAAAAGAAAATTCCAGAAAGTTTTTTGGGTCTCTCCCACTCTAACGATGATGTCACGCACTCTAAGCTCTGCTCGTTAGACGCAATACACAACCATTATAAAGTTGGATTTTGTCAAGATTTTTAATGATTTTAAAACAGCCAAATATCTGAAACTGTTGAAGTTATCAATAAGATGAGTCATACAGGAATAAATTAAAAGTTTGTCAACAGTTTAAAAGTCAAATTAAGTCTGTGGGAGAAAGTATGCTGAAGTTTTAGAGGTTCAAAGAAGTAAGACGATTTTAAGAGTTTGAAGACTTTTCAATGAAGTTTCAATGTATTCTCTATGGGACAAAAAAATCACAACTATTTGAATATTTGAAAAAGTATGAACAGTTGAAAAGAGAAAAGTCATAGCAATAATGTCGCGAAAAAGCTGAAAGTTTTGATATATGAATTGTTGAAATAGCACAAAGTATGAAGGACTATTTAATGGCTAAAAAAGAGCAGAAGACGTAAGAATAATAATACGTTTAAACAAAATGGCGGAGAGGAACAACAATATATATGCTGAAAGCATTCACACTAATACATTTGAGGGAAGAAATCTTAGTTGCTTGATTGAATAAATTGATTCAATGTTAAAGGTGACTTGACTCATGATTCTACAACAGTTGAGTTAAGGTCTGTGACACCGGCATACCACAACAAAGAAAGAAAAAAAAAATTGGACAAAATTGATGACTTCATAAAAATAAAAGACCTTTCATAAAAGACCTGAAAAAACATCTAACATTTTTTTTTCTTTTGTTTTTTCCAAATTAACCCACAACAGTTTTTCAGGGAAATTACAAATACACATAAAAAGACATTAAACACACACACTTTCAGCCAGGCATGCACACACTAGAAAATATGGCACATCATTTGCACTTAGTCCCGGTCAGCTCACACAAATTTGAGGATGAGCTTCTTGGTCAGAGTGTATTGGGGCTGAGGCATCTGTTTGTATGTCCTGTATTCTCCTTTTGTGACCTCCCTGTTGACGCGCGTCAGAACGGTGAGGATGTCGTCCAGGTCCGAGCTGCACAGAAAACATCACAAACTCATTACTAATGATACATCTTACTGGAGCTGCAGACTTATCCCACCAGCAGCTCAAAACCAAAAGTCTCTATTTATTTTATGGCAACCCCAAACATGTTATCATTATAAAGTACATTGGAGGAAGGCAAACAGAAGAACAAACTGGCAATGTGCACCTTTTTCTTATTGCACATAGTTTCATATAAAGTTGATGCAGGGCAGGGCAGGGCAGGGCACACAAGCCAAATTAATTAAGAATGAATAAGTTCTGACAAGTTCTGACAGGTCAAATAAAAGTCCAGCTTGGTTATAAAGACAGAGAGGCAGCCTCCTGTTCCTCCTTTTCGTTCAGTGCCAGGATGTTAGAAATCGTCCAACAGAATAATCTTTCAGTAATTTGCAACAAACTAATATTTGACCCATGTTGTTTATTGAGTGGTCTACCAGTGTATATGCCTCTATGAAAAGTTGATGCTTCTTTTATGAAAATCTTTTATCAAGTCAAACATTTTAATCTGTCTGTCGGATTGGGTTGGAAACAGGTCGGATGTCTCAGTGAGACTGTGCCGGTCTAATCCTCAGGAAGTCTCTGTACTGTTCAGAGGCAGAGCCATGACAAGGCTCAGTCAGTCCTGACCTGCTCACTGTGTAGAAGCTGTACAGCTTTATGGTTTGTTGGAAGTATTACAGACTCAAAAACTTGATTGTCCCTTATTGTTTTGTCTTCTGTGTAAATTGTGACAGACGTGTGGTAATGTGAGTCTTGAACCTTTAATCTTGTGTTTGTGTGATGGTGTCTCACCTTTCTGCTGATCTGATCAGCTGTCTGCACAGCTCCTGGATGTAGATGGAGCCTGTTAAAGTGTTTCGAAAAGTTCTGCAACCTGGCACTGTGGCCATGCCCAGCAGGAAGTCGGCATCGGTTGCCACCATTTCGCCTCGGACAGGACCTGCGTCCTCCTCCAGAAGTGTCTGTCTGTCCCCCTTTTCTGGCCTTGGGGGACACGACACGAATCCCTCCTGGAAACAATTTCCATGACATTGCATGTTGGAACCATCAATCTGGCACGCCTGGATGAAGAACAGTTTGGGCTTCCCGGCCAAGGTGGGGGCATTCCCGCTTGTGAAGGGCCGCGTCAGTTCTCGCAGGGTCACCTTCTTCCCATCGATGCCAAAGACGCACTCCTTTTCTCCATGGGAGAGCACACACACCACCTGGGATCAGAGGCAGACATGGTTTTTAAGTTTCCAGTGCAGCTCATACCATCACACAGGCTGTCTGGTGCTATTGAGTGAGGAGTCTGACTGCAGAGCTCATACTGTGAAATGTGTATCTTCTGGATCTCACTCACAGTTATAAACCAAAAGGTCTATTACCAAAACATTAAACTATTACCTTACAGCATGAACATGTATACAGCAGTCACTAATGATGATCCTCTATCAGCATGTGGCAAGGTGAAGAGGACCCGGGCGGGGATTGAACCCACACCTCCCGGGTAAGAGTCATGCGCGCTTGCCAGTCACCCAAAGGGACATCCCCTTGGCCAAGTAGCCAGGGCACATGATCAATTGGAGGCATAGTGACAGAAACCTCAACTGTCACAAGCGTGTGCTTTAACTCACCAAGGCATCATGATCCAGAAAAGTCCCCCTGCCCAGCTCTCCTAGTTCATGCCGTATCCTGGCAGCAGGCAGGTCATTGTAAATCACCACTGCAAAGCCGAGGCGTTCAAACACGGACCGCAGAGCCTCTGTATCACATAAAAGAGACACAAACTGAAGAACATCAGCAGGCTTGCTTTTTATTGTACATCATATCATATCTGATTATAGTTGTTGCTGTGCATCCTCAGCTCTTAACGGTGCTGGACTTTGGAGCTAACAGACAAACAGTAGGCTGACATACAGAAACCAGATCCCATAATACATACTTGCATCCTCCTGAGTTCCTTTTCGGTATCTCAGCTCAGATCCCAAGAATTTTTCATTGTTGATGACCACACACAAACCTCGAGGCTTATGACTCATAGTGTAGTAGTCCATCTACAGGGCACGAGCACACTCATTAATTACATACATTCATGTTCTGGTAGATGGATGCACACAGGAGTGAAAGGTATTTGATCTTGTGTGAATATTTACCTCATCGTAACCAGGGGGCAGCTGTCTGTTGGTCGGTCGATCTACTGGTTGTGAATCTGAGTAAGATGAGATGATGAGTTTATTTGTCCTTTCAGGAAAATTGTTGTAAACCAGTGGAAGTTACATTCCTGGGACTGAAGCAACAGCCTGAAAGCTAATGTCTAAAGCAATGAGGTGGATGTGTCTGAAGATGTAGTGCAGTCATTAACAGTCATATGTTTTCATTATTAACTGCTGGGGGTGTGAGAAAGAAGTTTTGTGTGTAAAGCCCACAGAGCTAGTTGAGGTAGACAACTCAAGCTGCGCCTATCCTGATCAGCTGGTCAGTCACATGCTCCCCTCATCTGATTAGGGCAGACTATTTAAACCCTCTGCTTACCTGATAATTCCTGCTGTGCTGCTGTTGCTTGCTGCTGCTAACTGCTGCTCTGGCTGCCTAGTTTCTCAATCCCACCACCTCCCCAGCATCTACGTGTGGGCCCTGTTTCTATGATCCCCTGCGTTGGCTAAACTTGCTTCAGACATGAGTTGTCTGACTGAACTATTACTGTACTACAACACATGTATTTGTGCATATGTGCATGTGTGTAAGTCTCATACCACCCATATATCTCTGCACAATCTGTGCCAGATCAACCTCCTTCAGTAGGGCATGCAGCTCATAGAGCTTGGTCTTTGACGGTATATCAGCCTTTTTCTTTTCAGTGAACAAATCCAGTGCAGTCTGCAATGAACAGAGAAGATGTGGATGTGATTGTGTTCACAAGCGCTTTGACATAACATGGCAAATATAAAAATCACCACTGGAGCAGTACAAGTATCTTTTGGAGAATGTAAAAATAATAAACAGAGTTTTGATGAATTTCCCAAATGTTTTGTGACAATACAGCTACAGGATCACTACAGTAATAACACATGTTCACCTAACTAAACATTACACAATCCTTACAAAAGCAAATGAGACATGTGTATAATTATGAATGTATGTATATATATTCTTTACCTTTGTGTATTCATATATACAAGAATGCATGAGTGTGAGAATGTATGTATGTATGGTCTCAGTATATGGGAAATAAGGGCTTGACAGGGTGGAAGGGGTTCGAGTTCATACTGTGCTTCCACTGTTAATATTGTATACAAATGAACAGATGTATTATGTTTAAAGGGGGAAAAAAACTGTAAAAAGGTGAGATCGAAAAAAAAAAAAAGCAAATGAGACACCATTGTTTAATTACAATTTGATATGGTTGTGGTTGTACTATATGTAGCTATAGTTCTGGACTGGCTTCACATGACTGAAAGGTATTTGAGCTTGTGTGAATGTTTACCTCATTGTAACCAGGGGGCAGCTGTCTGTTGGTCGGTCGATCTACTGAAGCTGAAGATTAAAAACAGTGGAAGTTACATTCCTGGGACTGAAGCAACAGCCTGAAAGTGAATTTCTAAAGCAGTGAAGAAGAGGTGGAGGTGTCTGAAGATGTAGTGCAGTCATTAACAGTCATATGTTTTCATTATTAACGGCTGGGGGTGTGAGAAAGAAGGTTTGTGTGTAATCACAGACTGTAAAAAGAACGGATGTAGCACCCGTGACGTCACCCATTGGTTTGGGGGAGTCTGTTTTGTGTTCCTACTATGGGCATTTGAACTGCGCCATCTTGGATTTTTGTGGGAGTGTACTTTCCTATTTGGAGAGGTGCGGCGGTTAGCCGGCCGAGAACCCGCCCACTGAACTCGAAGCAACCAATTAACGGCCGGTAACTGTCTGCGAACCTGTCACTCAACGTAACCCCCCCCCATTTATGACGCCTAAACAACACTAAAACGGTTGTGGTACAAAAAATCCATCCCCACAGTGTTCACGAAGGTGGAAACTATTGGTAGAGACCAAAAAAATAAAATGTACCAGGCTGTAAATATGTTTTTTTAAGCTGTAAAGTTGGCTATTTTAACATGGCGGTCAATGGAGAGTTGCTCACTTCCGGTACCAGCCCCCAGAGGCCGCCGGAGAACTGCAGCTTTTTGAACGTGGAAGTGGTCTTAACCCATAACTCCCCCCTTGTGTGTAATAATTAATGTTGTAAAGCCCACAGAGCTAGTTGAGGCAGACAACTCAAGCTGCGCCTATACTGATCAGCTGGTCAGTCACATGCTCCCCTCATCTGATTAGGGCAGACTATTTAAACCCTCTGCTTACCTGATAATTCCTGCTCTGCTGCTGTTGCTTGCTGCTGCTAACTGCTGCTCTGGCTGCCTATGAAGTTTCTCAACCCCACTACCTCCCCAGCATCTACGTGTGGGCCCTGTTTCTATGATCCCCTGCGTTGGCCGGGCGCATGACGTCTGTCCGACTACCCATTTCTCCGACCATACATTTCTTTATTTTTGCGTCCATTAGTCCGACCTCCCATTTCTCCGACTTAAGTAGCCCTAACCCTAACCTTACCCTAAACCTAACCTTAACACTGCAGAATGGGTAGTCGGAGAAATGAGCCGTCGGACTTTTGGGCAGTCGGACTGATGTATGCTCCCCTGCATTAGTCAAACTTGCTTCAGACATGAGTTGTCTGACTGAACTATTACTGTACTACAACACATGTATTTGTGCATACGTGCATGTGTGTAAGTCTCATACCACCCATATAGCTCTGCACAATCTGTGCCAGATCAACCTCCTTCAGTAGGGCATGCAGCTCATAGAGCTTGGTCTTTGACGGTATATCAGCCTTTTTCTTTTCAGTGAACAAATCCAGTGCAGTCTGCAATGAACAGAGAAGATGTGGATGTGATTGTGTTCACAAGCGCTTTGACATAACATGGCAAATATAAAAATCACCACTGGAGCAGTACAAGCATCTTTTGGAGAATGTAAAAATAATAAACAGAGTTTTGATGAATTTCCCAAATGTTTTGTGACAATACAGGATCACTACAGTAATAACACATGTTCACCTAACTAAACATTACACAATCCTTACAAAAGCAAATGAGACATGTGTATAATTATGTATGTATGTATATATATTCTTTACCTTTGTGTATTCATATATACAAGAATGCATGAGTGTGAGAATGTATGTATGTATGGTCTCAGTATATGGGAAATAAGGGCTTGACAGGGTGGAAGGGGTTCGAGTTCATACTGTGCTTCCACTGTTAATATTGTATACAAATGAACAGATGTATTATGTTTAAAGGGGGAAAAAAACTGTAAAAAGGTGAGATCGAAAAAAAAAAAGCAAATGAGACACCATTGTTTAATTACAATTTGATATGGTTGTGGTTGTACTATATGTATAGTTCTGGACTGGCTTCACATCTTCATAAATATGATGACACTCTTCATTCTAATCACAACCTAACATAAATGAGAGCTCATGACTAAATATGCTGTGTGCACTAAACATTTAGTTTTGATTGGCGATAAAACAAACAACTTAAACAGTGGGTAAATTCAACAGTCACTCTGAAAAAAATAAAAGTACGTGGCTGCAACAATGATGGGAAAATAATGTAACTGTAATTTAAGTTCCTATGTTGTAAGCAAAGTGAAGTCAGCATGTTATAATTTATATTTTAGTGTTGAATATCATATAATGACCTTACCCACTTTTGCGTCTTGCTCTCTGGAGACAAAACATCTGAGGAAATCAGAGTGAAACTAAAAGTTAAGTTGACACAATAATTTTCTGTAGGAAATGATGTATGCTATGTTACAGTACCATTGTTTTCAGATGAACATGCTTGGGTGGTCTTAGGTAAAAGCTGGGTGTCGTTCAGTTGTATGTTCTTCAGCTCAGGGAATGTTGTTTTGATGTCCTCGTCAGTTTGCAGGAGGTTCAGGAAATTCTGGCAGCGTGTTTCTCCTTTATTCATGATCTTATCCACAAGCTCAACGACGTGCCCCTCTACGTCCTCCTTGTTGATGCTTTTAAGGTTGTTGTACTCCCGCTGAGTTATCAGGTCTTTCTCCTGAACTTTGTTGAGGATTAATCTGTAGTCTCCACACAAACATGTCTGAATGTTGGTTTTAAAGCGCCTCAGTGTGTCCTTGGCAGACATGTTGAATCTGAAGGCACAGAAGAGGAAACAACGACTATAACCAAGAAATAAACTTGTTTAACCTGGATTGGTAGTCTAATCATACAGTTACATTTGTTATTTTCTGTCTTTTGTGTCTACATAAGTGCCCGCTTGCCGAGATAGGAGGCAGCAGGCACTTCTCGGCATTACACCGGCCGGGTTCCGGGCAAGATGGCGGAAGCGTTGTCCGCTCTCCTCGTTAAAGTTGGAAAGATACTCACAGATTCGAACCTCCGGGATCAGTCGTGAGCGATACGTTGTTAAAACACAAATGATGGCTCTTTCCTTCCGTAGTAAGGTAGACTACAAGCTAGCTATAGGAACTACCTTATTTCACAAAAACGAGCTGTCCTCTGAGCTGTACAGTGAACATTGATCTCTGGGTGCCACAGTTGTAGTGCCAAGGTATCCACGATTGGAAGAAGCGTGTCCCTTGGCCGCGGAAGCGCGCATGCATAGGTGGAGCCACATTGGCCCAGTCAAAGTCCTTCTAGAGCGATCAAAGTCCTCTGGAGCGATTGATATAACTAATTTATGTCTCTATGGCACTGCACTGGCCTACCGGTAATTCCAATCCAAGCATTGCTCATAACTCTGGAAGATGGTTAATTTTAGTTATTGAATTTATGAATGATATTTTCATTCTGGGAAATGTTTATGGGTACAATAGCAGTCATAGAAACACAATCCTCTTTGAAGAATTTGAAGAAGAAATCACTGTCTTGTTAAACTCCTTCATAAATGCTAAATTGATATTTGGAGGTGACTGTAATTGCATCAATGATCCGATAATTGACTGTCACCCACAAAGACCTTTAAGAAGCCCATATGGAGAGTTTAACAACTTATGTTTACAATTAAACTGTTGTGATATATGGAGATTAAGGAACCTGTCTCAAATCCAGTTCACTTGGAATAACAAAGATTTATCAAAGAGATCCAGGATTGACTTTTGGCTCATTTCAAATGATCTAATAGATGAAGTAAAGGAAACCAAAATAGAACCTTCAATACTCACGGATCACAAAATTGTTTCTCTGACATTGTATATAAGGAACCTTCCAGTTAAAGGTAATTCTGACTACTGGAAATTAAACAATACGCTTTTGTATTATAAGTCCTTCAAAGAAAAAGTCATAGAAATCATACATGATAATTGGAAGAAAGCTCAAGAAGAGAGAATATATGGCAAACACTGGGAATATACAAAATTCTTGATTCGTAACATAGCATAACATGGCAATCAAAAGGGGAAAGGAGCTGGCTAAGGAAAAAATAGTTAAACAAGAGAAAATTCTAAAGGATATAATTTCTATTTACGAAAATAACACACTCTCTCAGTTTGAAACCAACAGGTTAGCTGAGCTACAATCTGAATTGGACAATATATATTAAAATATGGCACGTGATGAATTCATCCATTCCAGGCGTAAATGGATGGAACACGGTGAAAAAAAACACCAAATATTTTCATAATCTAGAAAAAAGAAATGCTTCTTTGAATAACATGTATAAGCTCAAAATTGATCAGCAGATCTCTGAAGACCCTCAAAAAATTTCTAAAGCTGTGGAAGAGTTTTATAAAAACTTATATTCTGAACCAAATGACATTTATAGCCCATCTCATTTTTTTCTTCTATATATAACAAGGCACAACGTGTTGACCAAACGCAAAAAAATGTTTGTGATCAAGATTTATCCCTGAAAGAAATTGAAAAATAATATGAGATGTTTAAAAGATAATAAATCCCAATGGACTTACCAGCGAGTTTTATAAGGCATTCCAAGACCACATTTCTGAATTTTTATTATATGCCTTTAAGGAGGCCATAGAAATCGGTAAGCTCCCTGCAACAATGGGCCAAAGCTTAATCATCTTGATACCTAAACCAAATGAAGATCGGCTACAGATAGAGAACTGGAGACCAATAACTTTAATTAACAATGACGCAAAATTATTGTCTCACATCTTTGCAGGAAGATTAAAGTTTTGTTTAGACACACTTATAGACGATGGTCAGTCTGGTTTTATGCAAGGCAGACACATAAGCAATAATATTCATTTGATCTTAGATTTGATTGACTATAAAGAATACATCACAGATAACAGTTACATCTTATTTATAGACATATAAAGCTTTTGACAAAGCACGAGGTGCTATTGGAAGTCTTAGATTTTTTTTGGGTTTGGTCAATACTTTAAAAGGGCAATACAAACTTTGTATAGTGAGTGCAACAGCTCAATTAAACTTCCATGGGGGACCACTCGCAGGTTCAACATCTCTCGTGGTATAAAACAAGGAGATCCAGCAGCCCCTTTTTTGTTTCTTTTGGTCATGCAAACAATGGCCCTACATATATATAATGATTCCTTTCAAGGTATTCAAATTTTAGGTAAAGAAATTAAATGTTGCCAGCTGGCTGATGATACCGCTATCTTTTTAAAGGACGAAATGCAGATTAAGAAAATCATAAATTGTCTTAATCTGTTCTCCAAAGTGACAGGTCTAACTTTGAATATTAAAAAGTGCACCCTTTTTCCTCTTAAAGATGGCAATATTCATTCAGCCGAAATTGAAGGTATTCCTGTTAAAGAGGAAGTAACATATTTAGGAATAAATATTTGTAAAAATCAGACAAACAGAATAGAGTCAGACTTCCAACCCCTTATTCCAAAAATTAAAAATAAATTTAACATGTGGCTCATGAGGGACTTATCACTCAAAGGTCGGGTACTTTTGTCCAAAACTGAGGGTTTATCACGTCTTGTTTATCCAGCGAAAGTATTAGATGTTTCCAACTCAATTGAAAAAAAAAATAGATACCTTATTCAACTTTTTATGGAGAAACAAATCTCACTACCTAAACAGAAGTGTGTTATGTAATTCAGACTGCCAAGGAGGTTTAAATATGCTGGATTTTCATTCATCTAGTCTTCAAGGTGAACTGGATTAAACACTACATCTAAAATAAAGATAAATTATGGTACTTATTTCCCAATATTATTTTTGAAAAAATCTGTGGTATAGAGTTTCTTCTCAACTGTGATTTTGACATAAATAAACTCCCGATTCGGCTTTCTAATTTTCACAGGCAGGCACTTTTATGTCGGCTTCTTATATACAAACATAATTTCTCTCCCCACAAACACTTAAATTGGAACAATAAAAACATCAGATATAAAATTAAATCAATCTTTTTTGATAACTGGGTGAGAAACAAGATTCTGTTCATATCACAATTGCTCAACGAGAATGGTCAATTACTTTCATACTCTTACTTTTAAAGACCTTGGTATTCCAATACCTGCACGAGAATATTGTATAGTGTTTGATGCGATACCAACATGCTTCTTATGACTATTACAAGGCAGCAATGTGTTTAATGAACAACCAATGTGGAAGACTGATATTCTGCTGAATGGCATTAATATTAAAGATAAGAAATGCAATAATAAACTGTTTAGACATATGTTGCAATGCTCTGTTAATTCTCGTGCCAAAAGTTATTGGAATGGTCTTTTTGATGGAATTAATTGGAAAATGGTATGAATTTACTATAAAAAAATATTTGATCAACAATAAAGTGAATGATGTGTATTATAAAATGATGCACCTAATATATCCAACGAACGATTTTCTCAAAAAATACAGACCGATCTCTGTGATTCCTGTGTATTTTGTAAAGTTCAGACAGAAACGATTGTACACTTATTTCATGATTGTATCTATGTAAAGTTTTTTTGGATTGATGTTGAAAATATGTTTGAATGTCTATGTGGGACTAAGATCAACCTGCAAAAAAGGGATATTATTATTATTATTATTATAATTCTTTTTTTCTTTTTGAAAAAAAAAAAAGATATGGACCAAAGTCAAGTATTTTTGTTAAACCTTATTACATTATATGGCAGATTCTATATTCATAAATGCAAATGGACTGATAGGAAACCCAATATCCACCAATTTGAAAATGAAATGAGGATGTAGGCTACTTTGAAACACTAACAGGACTGACAAACAAGAAAGCCATGCGGACTGTGACTCTCTACAAAACCTTAAAATCCTCTCTGTGAAGTAGGAGTTTTGTACCCCATACTCTGGATGCTTATGTATGTTTTTTTTGCATTGTGATTTTTTAAATTATTTATCTATCACTTTTATTTATTTAATTTTTCCACAAAGCCTTTAAATCCTTTTATTGAATCGAATGTATACCCCATGTTCAAGTCAATGTTATTTGTTTGTCATTGATGATGAATTTCAATAAAGATTGAAGTAAAAAAAAAAAAAAAAAAGACAGTGAAAGTGAATGAGAACCAAAGATATTCGTGTGTGTGTGTGTGTGTGTGTGTGTGTGTGTGTGTGTGTGTGTGTGTGTGTGTGTGTGTGTGTGTGTGTGTGTGTGTGTGTGTGTGTGTGTGTGTGTGTACTGGTGGTTCCACGTCTCTCTCCCCGCGGTGATTTTCACCTGCGGTCGGGGGCAGGATGCGCTGTAGGCAGCGAAACTGAAAACTAACGGAGTAACGTCAGGTTGTAGTCGGTTGATCTGGTGAACGATCAACTTTCCTTACTCTTAGTTATCCTCTGGATGTAAACATGCTGTAAGAGACGATCACACAGACGCTGGAGCCGGAGTTTAGCAGAGGAGTCTCTGCTGTTAGCTCTGCTAGCCGCGGCAGCCGTACGGTTCCTTTTTAGCTGTAATTAAAGCTATGGTCTACGATTTGGAGCATTGGTAATTATTATTAACATCGTTTATACAGTGATTATGGTCCTGTGGTCCGATATACACAATATAAATAGCAAAAAGAACCAAAAAAATCCATTCAGTCTATCAGCCGTGGGCCTGCATAGAAATTGACCAATGGGCACGGAGCGCCCCGTCCGGCTCCCACTGGCTCGTACCCTCCATCCTATCCCCTCGTCTCTCCTGCTCCTCCTCGACCCGCCTCGTCCCCACCCCCTCCGCTTAGAAACTACAAGTAGTTTGTAACCGCTCTGAGCTGCTCAGACACAGACACATGAGCTCACCAATTCAGTGCCTGCTGCCCTCCACCCCCGGTCAGTCTGCCGAAAAAAAGCCCCACTAGGATTCAGAGAAGCACAGTACAGAAGCACAGAATGTGTTGCTGCCCGTATTACCGGTACCGGTGTCGCGTCGAGTCTCCCTGATCCTCTCCCCGACACACAGCTGCTTCCAGCTGCAGCTGACCGGGGTGCTCTGTCTGCACCCTGCACACCGCAGCCCTGCTGAGCTTCTGGTCTTCCTCCTCTCCCCGACACACAGCCGCTTCCAGCCGCAGCCTGACTGGGTCTCTGCACTGCGGTGCCGCGAAGCTCCAGGCCCCGGTCTTCCTGCTCCTCTCCCCCAAACACAGGGCCCTGTCCTGGGTCACCCAGCGCGAGGAGTCTCCCTGTAGCATGAGGCTGTGCTAATGGTTGCTAATGGCGGCGCTGCTCGTACCAGCGGTCGCCGCGGTCCCGTTGCCGGGGACGGCGACGACGGTACTGGCACCGCCTCGTTACCGGCAGCTGGTGCACAGCGGCGGCGCCAGTCCCGATGCCGCCGCTGTGCACCAGCTGCCGGTAACGAGGCGGTATTAGTGGGCTAGCGCCGAGCACAGCCTCATGCTACAGGGAGACTCTTGGCGCTGGGTGACCCAGGACAGGGCCCTGTGTCTGGGGAAGAGGAGCAGGAAGAGTCGGGGCCTGGAGCTCCGCGGCGCCGCGGCGCTTACTCGCTTACTCGCTACTTGTTGAAGACGGCTGTGACCAATTGTTATTGATATGATGCTCATCATATGGTTTTATCTTCTTTTTACAGTCTATGGGTTTTATGCACTGTTTGTGTAGCCTATTTTGTAAAGCAATAATAAAGTTGTTTAAAAAAAACAAGACAGCTGTGCACTTGCCGGTGAGAGAAAAAAACGCCAGGAGGGTTTGGAAAGTTGCCAAATCCTCAGCTAGAAGTTTGACACCACCGTGATCTAGTACATCCATGGTTGGAGGAAGGACGGTGCCAGCGTGCGTGACGTGAGCTGAAAGTAGTGGGAGTGTCTGTGAGTTGAGCACGTCTGCCTGTATTGTGTGTGTGTGTGTGTGTGTGTGTGTGTGTGTGTGTGTGTGTGTGTGTGTGTGTGTGTGTGTGTGCGTGCGTGTGCGTGAGACAGACTGCTGTCTGCTGAACAGAGGATCACAGGAAGAACGATCTTAAGTGCCCGTTTCGGATACAAAAACCCGCCGAACTGATCCGAAACCAGCCCAATTTTTATCCACCCGCCCAAACCCATTTTTTCCCGCACAATAGATTATAAAAACGCCCAATTGGGCGGGAACCCGCCCAATCTGGCAACACTGGCAGCAGGCTTGTTGCTTGCTCCGCTCTGCTCTGTGAAGGGAGGGGGGGAGGCGTGTCGCGAGGAGGTCTCGAGGGGCGGGCCATACGAGCTCAGAGGGGAGGGGCGGGGGTGTGTGAGAGGTGCTTTTTTCAAATTTTTCTCATCCTCTTTCAAAATGTAGACCATAGCTTTAAAGCAGAAGTAAGTGATATATTTGTGTTAATATAAGTCTTAAATAGTTATATCTTCCGACAGCAATCACTTACATAGAGTGTTTGGTCTGAAACACGGGTCTCTCAGTCCCTCTGCTCTGCTGTAAGCCGAGGAGAAAACATTTATCGTATCCTACAGTTTTTATCCAATGAGGAGAGAGAATGGCATGCAGGGCTGTGTGTGCAGCCAAGGAACGCTGTGAATGTGGCGACGTAGGGACGAGGACTGTTATGGTTCGTTCAAGGAAACTCGTATTTTTCCGACCGTGAAGTGGTACCAGTTCGATCTGGTACGAGTTCACCGGTCAGAAGTTACGAGTGGCCGTTATAGTGACTTTCACCGGTAAAACAGGTCGGAAAAACACGAGTGGGTTGCCTGGAACGCTACAAAGTCGTAAGTTGTGACTTGAAGCTGTAATTTACGATTTCAAAAGCCTGACTGGAACGCAGCATTAGCGAAAACGACCGGACCACTCACTTCTGCTTTAAAGAAAACAAACAGTTTTTTCTACGTTTTAACACTGTAAAACTCGTAGTCACATGAAGGAGCAATTGCAGCAGTCGTCTCCCCGGTGTCAACTCTGATCCTGTGCCTTCACAGTTTATTTTTTCACCGTCTCTGTCTGTAGTTCTCATTCACTTTCACTGTCTGCCAGCAGAGCCAGCCAACCAATCCAGTGACGTCACACACTGTCGTCAAACAAAGATGGCTGCGCACTAGCTAAAAAACTAATGAAAAATGCAAAACTAAACTTAAATTTTCTCCTTAATGGTTACGTTTCATGTGTTAGTTTTAAAGGTGTACAGAAAAGAAAATTGAATTTGAGCCCACTTTGGGTCATACAATTAATGTGATAACTCATCTTTCAGACGTTGTAGGCCAAACTTTGTGCAAAATTCTATTTTTGAGTAAATCCGGGATGAAAGTGTGTATTTTTTTTTTCGCATTGGATAATGCAGGCGCACGGATTGTACGTCAGCCTGTACACGATTCACCAGCCACTGATATTGGATCCGTCATCAGTCATTCAAACGTCTGACACACGCACACACACACGGAGCTCGGGCTCGCCCCAAGCTTTGAATATCCCGCCCGCTCGATAACGACCAATCAAATTCGTTTTCCTCACTCGGGTAAACTCGTGTTGCAGCTCGTGACAACTCGGCGCGACAAACAGGACAAACGGCCATTTCTGTACACCTTTAAGCACACTGGAAATCAGTTTAATGAATTGTATTCATTTGGCTGACTGTTTCATTTCCTCTTTAATATCCTATTGTAGCCTTATTGCATGCAAAATGACAACTCTTACATTCAAAACTGTACAAGTTGTCCTGTCCACATCTGCACACAGATGATTGTTCCAGCATCTTGCAGAAACCTGCCACAGTTCCTCTGTGACTTTAATGTTTTCTGTCTCTTCGTGTGACCCCAGACTGACCCCGTTCCTTGTTGTGTCTGGAAATAGTTCTTTACAAGTCTGCCTATGAATCTGGCTTTATGTGTGGGCTTGTTATTCTGCTACAGAGAGACAATATCAGTGATTCCTAACCCTGATGGTTATACATGCTGAATATGAATCTATCTTCTACAAGTGTGAATACAGGACTTTCACTTTTAATGGGATATTTTGGTACAGTAGTTCTGTTTTTTTAAAGTCAGTAAAGGATCCCAGTAAGGCAAGGCAAGGCATCTTTAGTAGCGCATCATACCAAGGCAACTAAATGTGGAGGAAAAGAAAATAGATAAAGTTTAAAGTTCTTAAAAAGAGCGCAGCCATAAGCACATGAAAAGAGAAATGTTTTCAACCTGCATCATGAAGTTTGATTCATGATTATATGACAACCAAAAAATATCTCAATTTGACCAAATTCAGATTAATGTGAAGGCCCTAAACCAAATCATCAAATCAATTATGATTCTTTTTTTCAATTATTCCAAGGATATTCATCATATGTGCAATTCTCACTTGCAAACCGATTCCTTACATGTAATACAACACCTAATCTATGTTTATAAAGCTACTTAGAGCGAGACAGAGATCCAGAGGTTGTGTGTTCCCAGCTGTGCAGTCTCTGAAGTGATCACAAGATGGCGTCAGCGGCCAGCAGACGGAGCCTCAGTGAGCTGGTCTTCTCCTGCAGCTCGGTGCTGAAACGCAACAGAAGCTGCTGGCGCGGCCACCTGAGCCCTAAACAAACATGTCAAGTCCAGAGTGATTGAGCGCTAGCCCACATTTACATACACTGACATAAAGTAAGCCTGATCATAGCATTGTGGAGTTTCAAAGGCAAGTCATGCAAATAACACACAGGTTCAGTCAAGCTCCATTTGCATCGTTCTGATATCAGAAGCTTTGTTTTGTTTTCACTATGAAAAGATAAAGCTGTTTTTACTGGACATTTGTTTGTTTTAAACTCGATAGAGACATTGTTTTTTCTACCCTGTTTTTAATACATCTCATAATTTGTCTGCATTTGCATCAAGTGTATCTTATCTCAATAAATTAAGATAACATAGAATCTGTTCCAGGAAATATGTAAACATTGGTCATTTCCCCACAGTGTCTGCTAGAACTATCGCTTTTATACTATTTAGTAAACCATGGAATTAAATCTTTTACCCAAACTGCACTGGATGTTGTAATGTAGGACTGGTAGAATAAGGGAAGACAAGAAACACGTTGAATAATGTTGAGTAATGGAATAATCTTAAACTGAAGTGAGCACCAGGTTGGTCCTTATTTTAAGATACTTTTATGCAATTAAAATGAGATCATGTTCAGATTTCTGTTTAAAGACTTGAATGATGTAACAAATATTTTTGGACGAATGATGTAGCCTACAGTACCAAGTTTAAAAATAAATGCGTTAAAATAAAAATTAAAAAAAGACACACCGTAAGTAATAAAGAACAGTAATCCATGTGCTGTTGGTGAGCGTTCAACACATATTGAGCTAAATAAAACACTTTTTCACTGTTAGTCTACGATCACCAGACATAAAAAACATATCAGGATGTTCTGTGGTCATTATAAGGAAGAGTTTATTCATGATAAAATGGACAGTAAAACACAAAATGCATAGTTTTCAGCATGCTGGGTGTCTATATATTCGTGATGACACTTTGATGACCTTGTGAAGACATTCAAAGCTCCATCCTGACGGTCGGTCGGTCATTTGAATACCTCACAGATCAATAAACAAAGCCGCCAATTTAAACTTTGATCTTAACTTCCCCTCTTCAACAATTCTGCCCTTTTCTTACGTGAGGATGTGCTCAGGGTTCCTGAATGTAAATTTTACCCAAATAAACAAACATTATGAACTTTGCGGTTAAAACCAACCCCCTCTTCAGATTCACCGAGCCAGGAAAGGGCTCGGCCGCAGTCATTTGGCAGTGAAAGGACTAGTGGTTGTGGCTTCCATTCACCTTGAAACCCTCTGTGAAGAGGCTGAGGTGAATCATGGCATGACATTTTATTCAGAGTGTACAGGTTCCTAAATAAATAGCTGGGCTGAACAATGGAGCACACCATTTACAGATGCAAAGGAGGTCCATTGAATCCAACTTTTACTTTATTTTCCCCATAAATAACCTGAATATGAATCAAGATGCCTAAAAAATGTAATGATGATATTACTGTAGGAATTATTTAACTTTATGAACACCAATCCATTAAAGCAGAGCTAAAACTAACTGCAACGATTATTGTAGCAATAAAAAGTAATTTACTAAGGAAGACTTTATTTTGTTATTATGCATCCTACAGCTGAATAAATATCAACTTGCTGTATTTTTCAATATGTGTATATGTGTGTGTGTGGTCTGTGTGTGACTGGCTCTCCTGCTGATCTTGTGTGTACTGTACTACACAATTGTTCTCATTTCAATCTTGCAAAACAGATTTTGATCTCAGTGAGAGTTCCTATGTAAACGATACTGACTGTCATAATACTGTGCATCAATCATTATGAATGCAAAATAATTATTAGTTCATTTATGGAGCAATTTAATCTCATGGTGACATGAACACATGTTTTTTGGGGGGGTTGTGTGAACATACAGTGAAACTTTTGATCGACATTTGAGTTTCTTTTTGATATTTGACAGATTGTTCGATGAAACAGTTTATATTAATTTTTGTCTGGCATTTTATCGTTTACTTGACAAAAATAGTGCTGAGAAAAGAGCTGTACACAATTCAGAGGAAGCCTACAAGGCCGACATGTATCTTCAAAAAGTCATTACAAGAAGTATAATAAAATGGCATATCTTTTTAAAAAATCCAGACACATACCACAATAAGAAATGTGCAAAATAGCATAGCATACCCAACAATTAATAAAGCCAT
The DNA here is from genome assembly GCF_905171665.1 of Trachurus trachurus. Classification (NCBI taxonomy): domain Eukaryota; kingdom Metazoa; phylum Chordata; class Actinopteri; order Carangiformes; family Carangidae; genus Trachurus; species Trachurus trachurus. Next base: position 8,420,819 of record NC_139895.1, on the reverse strand, counting down.
ATTATGGTATCTTGCTATACGTATATCCAATAAAAGATTGCAAGGACTGGAACGGCAGAGGACTGACATAATGAAAAGTATGTAATTCTACATGTAACAAGGTAAAGCCATGATACACTGAGTTGAACATAAACTGATGCATTTAACTGTAAATAAGACAAATGAAATGTCATTGTATGAAAAAATTAACACTTAACATCGCCAGAAAATATTTCATATGAAAACTGTTGCATATCTTCCATGTAATACTAAATCTAATGCATTAATGTACATTTTTATCTTATTCAAGCTGGTACCTCACATTGGAACAAAATTAATGAGTGGTTTTGGGTGTGAGGCATTCAGGTACATAAATAGGCTACACACTGTGTTGTTGTCCACAACACAGGTGTGAGCAAACACAGGGTGTGTTATAATTAGTTTTACATGAGCCACAGCTGTTTGTTTTCTCTGTGTTATCTGAGAATCCCATTTGAATAACCAATGCTTACACTGCGGTGCATTTATTTCTGAGTCGGATGATTTAGTCGCTGTTTAAACAGTGAAGAGGGGAAATAATAACAGAGAGGCCATGGTTGGTGTGTCGCAGTTTACATTCACATGGATTTTAATATATTGAAAACAAATGATTGATTTTGGCTTAAAGAGGGAGATTTCTTTTTCTGTTTCTTCTTTTCATTTATTCCTCTCCAGCATTTTATTCCCAGGACCCCTGCTAACCATCATCTGCTAACTGTTACAATGTCACCTAGCCTTGGGTTTTGACATCAACCAAAATACAACCAAAATTTAACATCTGTTTAATGTTAGAGTCTCAAGTCTTTTCTGTACCAGCTGAGAATGTATATTACTTTAACTAATTAGAGTAACAGAGGATGGAAAATGGCTCTTTGATCGTAGCATGCTCATTCACAGTTAGCACTACATTGGCAAACAAAGCCATTTAGTTTAAAAGGTGGTTATATCATGACATATTCTACTAATGTGGTGCAGTTTATACTCTAATAAAAGAGGATAAATTAAAGTTAATGCAACAGTAAAGTGCTAATAAGCTAGTAGGTTTCGCCATTTTGGACTGCAGCCATCCATTTTTGCTAAGAGGTTTACCATAGTCCATCTTCCACAGCAGATATTAAGATACAGGTGACATTGATAAATAAAATAATTAAATGCAATCATAAACCTGAACTTTTTCAGTCAAAATGTTTCCTGTAAAAGTAAATCCACTGGCTAAATCTGGACTTTTCCCATTTTAAATGCCATTGTGACAAGCTTTTTTCTCCTTTTCTAATTAATTGGGGTTTCATCACTAGTAGCAGCTGATAATGGGTATCCCTGCAGTTCTTTCCATTGATCGTTATCACATTCTTGAGTATCATTAGTCATCCACAAAAGTTATTGAGTATTACGTTACATAAAGCAATCCACATTCACACAGACTTCTGGCACACACAAAAAAAAACCAGGCATTCAGTGTCTGCATGATGGACTTTTGGATCTCCGAGGTGTCCGGTTTGGACCCAGCTGTTGTGTCGTCTCAGTAAATGATTTCCTAAACATCATTCGTGGCCAGCTGGCTGCTTCTTTCTCTCTCAAATTTATCCCCTGGCCCTCTGACCAGTGTTTGTTATTTCTCTCTTCAAGCTTCTCATGAAAGGAAAACTTTCGGCAAAGATTTACGGGCAGGTGCACCGTGCCCTCCTCCATTACTCCACCCTCAATTTCTGCCTGCCAGTGCTCAATTTTTTTTTTTTTTTTTTTTTTTGCGAGGGCCTGCTTTTTGAGCGCTCTCATGGGACCGGCGTCTGGTCCAGAGCAACGGTGCTGAGATCTTTTTCCAAGATGGTGCCGGGGTCATGTAGGAGGCTGAAAAGAGAGGAAATGCTGTCAGGGGGAAGCCTCTTTGTAGTTGCCTTTGTTGCAGGTGTTCTGCCATTCATTGTTAAAGCACGCTGCTTAATATTACAACCTGCCTGACATCTGGTGGCCTGGGCCGGACCGAGGCATTGATGAGCAGCGATAACCCTGCCTGATAATATCTCCTGACGGATTACTCATATGCACACTGTTGATTATCTGCAGATGGCTCGCTGCAGGATTTTTTGCACAAACTACAAAAACTGTTGGAAAATTTTCATCTTTTTTCTCTTTTTGGAAATAAATGTCATATCTGCTTCATGCTATCACAGTATCAACAAGTCCCCTGTTTAAATGACATAATAGGTTAAAAGGTTTGTCTGCCTTCCAATATGACATATACTGCAAATGTTATTTTATGATGCTCCTATTTTTGGCCTTTTCTTATCTGACACCACAACTCATCTCTATTACTTGGCCAGAGCTCGAGTTGAAACAACACAGGACCTCTGTCATCATGGCTATAGCAATATCTACTTGTTAAAGATTAGACAACTATCATGGTCCTGGTTTAAAGAGACAGGAAGTGGACATCATCCTTCTATGACAAAAAATACTCTTCTTTCTAATTCACTGAACTTTTTTTTTCTTCTTTTTTTTAGGAGGACCGTTTTCACAGAATGATTTTGCATTATGGTGTCCTGCAGACCATAAATCCTCAGACACACAGGAAGTAATATGGTCTGTATATAATCTTGTGTCCCGGATAAACTCTCAGGATTACTGTAGACAGTTTGCAACAATCTCATTGACTGTAATGGGAATGTTTTTAAACTGATGGCCACCAACGAGTCGCATCCCAGTCTTAATTTGATCCAAATAGACCAATTTTATAAAAAAAAAAGAGATACTGCAGCTTCTACTGTTGCCTCAGTGTGTTATATTCTGCGGCTTCCTGAATAAATTTCAGTGCGAGTGAGTGTGCTTTTATTATTTTATTATTTTTTTAAGAGCTCCCTTTATGTCTTTTTCCACTGAACTGTGCAAACGTTCGCCATAAATGGGTAATTGCTTGGAGAAAATGTTTCTGATTGAAACCAAGCACTTGACTGCCAACTCCGTCAAACAAGGAAAAAGACATTACAATCCTTTTCCCAGACGGTTTTGATTGACAGCTGATTTCCTGGCGAGTTATAAGTTCACAAAAATTTGCAGAAGAAAGACTAAAAAGAAAAAGAGGGTGAGGGAGAGCAAACACAAAGCATTTAAACATTTTTTACTGTAACGTTTTCCACTACACAAAAAAAAGAAGGAAGAAAAAAAGAAAAGAAAAAAGAAACTGCCCTTGAAACATGTCTGTTAATGACATCTGTAATTGAGTTGTGTCCTCTTCTTTCTCTGCAGGTTGGAACTGGATGAAACAGATGAAACGGGGCAGGGATGGCTATAGCTGCTTTGGCTCTTTATGCCCCAAATGTGTGTTCCAGCTCTTCCAGCTTGTAGCAGAGGTGAAGCTGCAGCGAGGAGGGAGAGAGAGCGAAGTCTGCATGTGTTTTGAACTTGTCACAGTGAATCGCTGGGGGGTGGGAGGTGGGAGTGGAGGGGGGATGAAGTCAGCCCCCCTGAATACCTGCCCACCATCAGTGCATGGTGAGCATCTGTGAGCTGTTAAGACCACTTCATCTTAACCACATCCACAGGAGTGGAGGTTAGTGGTGTTAAGGTGTAAAGAGCGGTGCGATGTGTCGGCCTGTATTTGTAAAGAAACGCGTCTCTTTGCTGCTGCATCGGCTGCTGCTGTTGTTATACGACTGAAAAGAAAAATGTGCAAATGTGTTTTGTTTTGCGGTTTTTCTCTTTGAACTGCCGCAGAAAAGACGACACATGAGGTCCAGGAATGATATACTATGGTATGTGTGGCATGCTGGGACTAATTGCTTGTTTCCACTCACAAAATTTACTGGGGGACCTGAACAAATGGGCGATTTTAAGTGCATGGGATAATCATTTCTTATCCTTAAATCACCCAAACTGCCATCACCGATGAGTGAGTTTATGATTAAAAAATAAGACCTGTTTAAATAGATAGTACCTTCACCATTCAAAGAGGTATAGAGTCCCAGCTTCATTGAATCATAAAATAAGAGTGAGGTCAAACTGTTTTCGTGGTCTTTGACCTGTCAAAAGCCAAAGATCAACCTGTCTAATGGATCTGTAGCAACCTGGTTCAGACTAAAACACCTTCCAACGCTTCTTCGGACACGTCCTTGTAAGTTATAAGCAGGCCCCTATAAATATAAAAGGCTCAAAAGCTGAAATACCTCCAGCTCTGTTTATCATCAGGTTTCGTTTTGATGATAACCTCCAACCTCATGGCTCATGTTTGATTGAAGAAGGTTACGACCTCCTCATTGTTGGCATTTTCACCTCTTCACTGCAGCAGAAGCTTCTTATAGACGTGAAAGTCACACAGGCTTCATGTACGGTATACGTCATTATTTATCTGCTTGGTCCGTTTCCTTTGCAACGTCTATGAATTTCCAGCCTCGAATGCTCAGGAAAACAGGCGGATGGAAACAGAAAGTATATAGGGTTAGGGTGTTATAGGAAGTTTGTGGTCTTGGGCTAAAGAGAGAATTACTTGGTTTATTGTGTAAATTAAAAGCATGTTAATTGGTTAACTAGGGGGTTTTGTGCTAAATTATGAGTTGCAGGCTTTAGCTACATAGTTTCTGCTCAGAAGAGTTTCATTGATCCTGTCTCAAAACTTCAAAATACATGTTTTAGGTCCATAAAACATTTTCAGGCAATTAAAAATCCCACTCAATTTAGAAAAACATTTATTATATTCAGCATTTCTGATCCTCTACTATGGTCTAATCTTGTTATAATAACGAACAAGACTTAAATGTTTAATTAGAAATACATCTAAACAAACAAAGGTTGTAGTTGCAATGTTGGAAATAATCCCAATATAGCAACACAGAGAAAGAGGCTGGTAACACAACTACAGTGCATCTGAATAGAAATGACATCCTTTGTTTGACTGTGTGTTGACACAAATGACATATTGTGGTATTATGTTGTGTATTTTCACATGAATTTTGACCCCTGTGTAAACTCTAAACTGCTGTGTCACGTTTCTGTTGTCTGTCTGGTTTATTCAGTTCAAAAAAACATATTTGGCATTTAAAAAAGTCTTCCTTTACTTATAATTTGTGACAGTATCAGCTTTTGTTCCTGAGTTTGTTATTTTTATGGCACCTTGGTGATTCTTAAACCTATACACACTGTTAGTATTCGGTATTCGTATACAGGTTATCACTTGCTGCAGCGCACACACACACACACACCGTCCTGATCCGAGTTAACCGTGTTTAAGTGTAGGATGATGTATGTTTTGTCAGCCCTGTGCCATTTGACAGCTTTCGAGGCTTAACCCATTACCGAGGCAACGACAGACGTGTTTTTGACAAACGGGATCAGATACATCAGCCTTCATCTTTTTTTTCAGCACTCACTTGGAGAGAACAATACCAGAGATAAGTATTTAGTTGTTTTCAATTCAAGCCCGTGGTATTTCACCTGGCACTGCACACCAAGGCGCACTGACAGCGACGGCAGCCGCCCTCGCGCTGCAATTAATATGGGATTCCTCTGCTCACAAAGAGCTTGTCAAAGTGCCCCACCTCTCTGCTCTCAGGCCTTTCACAATACAAATCCCCTCGCTATTCTCCAGGCTGTAGTTAAAGGGCTCCGCCGCACATTCAACAGGGCATTCCCCTCTCTCTCTGTGTTTCTCTGTGTGTGTGTGTTGCAGCAGATGTGTATGTAACTTTTTCACCCTCGACGAGAAATCCTGTGATGACTTGTTGTCGCTCACAAACAGGTCGACCTGTCATATTTGTCAGGCTCGTGTTTTGTTATGGCATTAAGCAGCGAGAACACTCACAGGATAATGTGAGAGGAGTCTGTGTGAGTTGATACACTTTTCTTAGATCACTGTATTTACATGGAAAGTACTCGTGCTCTTGTCGACTCTTTGTTTTCTTTAGGGACGTGTGAGGAAATGTTTCCAACAGGCAGTGGTTGGAAGTAGTATTTACGAGGACTTTCAATTGATTAGAACATGAGTGTAATCGTGATTAATCAGAAGTGAATCTTTCAATTTGTTCAAAATGTAACATAAAGGGATATTTTATTATTGTTAAGCCAAAATCCAGTGGAAAAAGATTGGCTTGTCAGGACGCTGTAGCTGCCACTCAAAGGATTTCTTTTAATTATCCACTGCAGTGCCATCCAAGTACTTACTGTACTGTTATCAGTGGCAGTTTAGCTTGTCACTGCAAGCTGAGTGACTTCTGGCAACTGATTCAAACTATAGATCTGGCAAAAGGCCAATGCAACAGAACAGACGTTAAAAGAAAATAAGCAGTGGCATTAAAAGTGATTTGCATTTCAGAGGGACAGATGTCAACTTAACTCTGCTACATTTCTACCTTAATTAAAAACCTTTGCGATGGTTAAATCAATGACTTGTAACTTGTTCCAGGGAGAATGGAGGATCTCTGCCTTTCACTTAGCTTCTTTTGGCAGAAAATCAACCTTGCAAGATCAGAGCCTCCGACCCGGTGTCCCAGCTCTCGTTTCTGCACTGTAGGTATCACGAACGCACCCCGTAACCTGTAATCTCTTGTTTATGACAGAGAAGACTACACAAATACACGTTGTAATATTGCATATGATACATAACGTTATGTATCGTTCTACTGATTGATTTCTCGCTGGCTTTGTTGTAAATAAATGCACATGGACAAGAGGAGGGTTAGCAACACAGCGGAAAAGCGATCGGACTTCCATAGTTCCCCTTTAACAGGGTAGGTACCCAATATTTACTCAATCACTCTACTTATTAAAGGAGCTATCATTGCTTCCAGTCTAAAAGAAACATTGTAAGTTCGGTATCAAACGTAATCTATCTACTCGCCAGCAGTGGAAAACAACCCTCAGCAACACTCCTACTGGAGTATGCTAACCATAACCATGCTATTTTATTATCTAGAAAAATACCAAGTCATTGCAGGGTCTGCAGAAGAAGTAGTAGCACTGATCAGAGAATGAGTTATAACATCCTGTTTTGTAGATGCAAAGATGGTTGAAGCTCTCAGCGTTAGCAGCTGTGTAGCTAGCAGTCTCAATGGGGTCAGCCCTATGTTCCCACAGCCCTATATGTTACCTCATTTCTAAGATTTTTCTTATTTCTAAGAATTTTCTCAAAATGAAACTCTAAGTCAAGTCATTTTTATTTTTATACCGCATTTAAAGGGACCACCAAGCGGCTATCTTAAATTACCCCACTAATAATGTCCGGAATTCCTGGTGTACTTACTGTACAAACTTTCTAATGCTTTGTTTACTACTACTAACACTATTTGTACTACTGTAGAAGTTTGTTGTCTAAATTGCAATAACTCATGGAGGTGAGTTTAATTTCGGTATAAGCGTTCGTCACTCAACCCTATGTTGGAGTAGCGGTGTTGGAAGTTGTCAGCCCTATGTTCCCAGATTTCGCTAAAAGCTACATTACATCTGTAGTCAACTGCTACTGGATAATAGGTTGGGTGTAATTGACTACCAAATTGGGAGAAATTATAAAATCTGATGCAAACTGATCATAAAGGAAAATTGGAAAGAAAAAAAAACAACTTAGAAATGAGGGAACATTTGGCTGTGGCAACATAGACATGCTCCCGTCTCAATAACACTGGATGTTACGATTTATTTTAGTGAGGAGTTTGATTTGGGAAATGTTCAGTGTATTGTCGTGGGGGTTGAGAACTACTTTCTGTTGTGTCGTTTGGCCACAGTGTCCAATCTTGGTTTTGATTGGGTGGAGTGATATGGTGGGAGACAGTGGAGTGATGTGTCAGGTAGTTGGTAGAGTGAATAATGGCGGTGTCACCTTATTGTCCTCTGTTTATGTTCTCAAGTGGGCAATAAAAAGTTCACCAATTATCCTGAACAAGTCGTCAACGTGCTGTTTCTTACCCACGACCCAAAAAGGATTCAGTTGAGGTGATGTTAACATATAGGCTACCCAGCATAGCATTAGCTTAAAAATAGCGCCTTTAACAAAAAAGAAAATTGGCACACCCACCACACAGGTGTTTTTAATCAGGCATCAATCATTTTCTTTGGTTCTATGATGGGAATGATGTGACTTTACCAGACTCAATGGCTGAGTTTCCCCATGGCAACTAAATAAATCGCACAAGTGAAAACACCCTACTATTTTTAATCCTACTTTAGCTGCCAAACATAAAACTGCACAAACATCTTTACAATTAAAACATTTGATATGACACATCCCAATTGTTCTCCTCCTACACCGCCACTAAAAAGTTAAGTACTATCCATCATCAGACATGTGTGGTGCGTGTTTTTTTTTCTTCTATTGAGGTTTTGACAATTTTTTTTAACTATATATCCAGAGAACCATAACCTCAAAGTCTCCAGAAACCTTCAAAAGCAGAACCGTCTGTTCCATCTTATGGAAAAGTTATTTATGATGTTGTCATTTGTAATACATTCAAAGCCTGTATTACCCTGCTATTCATCTCCTGACAGGTTTTCCGCTGGACTCGCTGCTACTCATCTGAAAAGAAAAGGCTCACACATCTTTGACGAGGTGTGCCGATCGGACCGATTCTATTTTTATTCTGACTCAAATAACACAAGTTGCAGGAAGGAACATCTCTGAAAATCCATTTGAAAAGCCAAACATGCCTGAAATTGTCACAGTGATGCGTTTTCCAGAGGTTTTAGCGATACAGCTGGGATAAGTTTGTTCAGGCAAATTGCTGTGCGAGTCCATCAGTGAAATGTAGACAGGGCTGGCCCAGAGCCAGGGCATAGCAGGCCCACTGCAGTCATCAAGAGGAATTTGCTTTGCAGTCAAAGCAGCGAGGAGGGAATAATGATGTGACCAGTAGAAACCTGTTGATGAAAGAAAAGTGAAATGTGTGAACACTGTCAATAAACCCCACAGTGCACTATACTGCCATTTGAGAAACACTTGAAAACCAGTTTTAGTCATTAATATCGCAAAATGTGCCAACTCGACAGGTTTTCCTATCGTTTCTCTTCATCCGTCAGAGCTGCTGACACATTAGGCAGAAATCCCAGAAACACAGGAACACACAGCACAGTCAGGACCAAACTATTTTTTTATTTTATGGACCTATTTTTTTTTAGTTTTCTCTCACCTAGTTTACTCACCATTAGCCATCATTTTATTATTGCTATATTGCTGACATTAGCATAATTGTAGGCTAGTTTATTTACCCTAGCTTCAGCAATTGCAGCATTAGGCTATGTTATACCCCTTTCCCACTGGCCAAAAACCCAGTTTAAACACGCTAACAATCGGCTTTTGGCCGCAGTGGGGAAGGTGCGCCGACCCGCGTCAAACGACTCGGTAAGCGACGCAAAATCGCCTTCAATCAGCTTGCAGTGGGAACGCAAGACCCGGGTCAACCCGCTACGTCATAACGCGCCAGTCACATCTCATATCACGAAGGCTACCAAAATAAAGCTGTGCTCGCATTCGAGGCTGGGATTTGATCAAAAGATCAAACAACACTGACCAAAAAAGATTGAAAAAAAGAAAAAAATTGTTAGCGGGTCGACCCGCGTTTAAAAAACCTGCGTCAACCCGCTAATTTTAGTGGGAAAGCGGGTTTATATTGCTAATGCTAGAATAAGGGCGCACTCACACTAGGCAATTGTACCGTGCCCAAGCACGTTTGCCCCCTAAAGTCCGGATTCTATTGCTGGTGTGAGTGCAAGCGTTCCGTGCCTGAGCACGGTACACTTCCCTGGCCCGGCTCGGTTGGGAGAGGTGTGCTTGGGCACGGTACGCTTGGCCAGGAATGCGCACACGTAATGCGCTGCGGGCTCGTTCTCCACCACGTGTCTGCAACCGCATGTAAACAACAGTCACTTAACGATTACGTCGCGCCGTAAACATCGCTAGTTAACGTCGCTTTGATTAAACTTCAAGATAACCATGACAACCGGTCAAAGCGCCGTTCTTTCTGCAGTCAGAGCGCATCCGCCGTGTTGTTATATCAACGTGATGACGTAGTGTCGGAGGCAACCGTGCTTGAGCACGCTTGGGTTCGAGGTAGTGTGAGTGCGGGCCAGCTGGGGACAGGGGAGGGGGGGCATTCGGGCTTCAGCACGGTACGGATCAACTGGCCCTAGTGTGAGTGCGCCCTAAGGGGCAGTTTACTCACCTGAACTTCAGCCAGTATTGCATTTACAAAAGAAGAGGATGTATGTCTTCTTCAGGACAGCCTGGATGCTGACTCGCTATCGGAAAGTGCATGAGATGGGGCTAGCTAGTCAGCATGCTAACTTCAATAGTAGAGGTTGAGTAGCAAAATAAGATGGTTGCTTTACTGCTGGAATTGGGGAAAAATAACGGAGTTCAATGTTGAACTCACTGGTAAGTAAACAACTCTTAATGCTAACATTAACTACATACAAATTACAAAAGCTCCTTCCTAGTAGAATGAGATTTTCTTTAATTTTAGGTAGTAAGAAATGACAAAAAAATAGGCTATATTGTCTTATGAAGTGCTAATTATCATCTTGTCAACAGACTGAATAACTCCAATAACGTCTGACTGGTTTAGGATTGTTATGTCCTAATGTCAAGTTGAATTATTTTAGTTTAATTTGTTCTCTTTTGACACAGCTTTATCACTTCCTGTAACTTCAGCTACACATGACAGACTTATTGCTGTATTTTGGTTCATATCCTGTTCATACAAGGTACAAACTGAAGGAAACAGCTAAATACGGCTGTGTCGTTTGAGTCCTGCTGGTCATTACATGTCAACATCCATCTCTTCTTACCGTTAAACAGTTTGTTTTCTCATTCACTGTCGATTATTCAGATTCTGTTGTCACTCTAAACCAACCATATTGTGCTAATGGACACAGATCTGTTGATGTCTTTGTGCTACTGTGGATTTAAAAGATAAAAAAGTTTAATTCTACCACAAAAAAACTGCTTCATGTGAATCTGTGCTGACCAGATGCTCAATACAGCTCTAAGTGAGCGTGAATGCAATGTTTTTAGTTTTCATATTTTCTCCTTTGAGACGTGTTGAAAGGTTTTCACTTACTGCAACAACATGGCGTGTATATACTGAATCAAAGCACATGTAAATGTTTTCACGTTCAACCTACCTCTCCGTTGACTTTCTATGGAGCTGCCGTCCGTTGTTATCGTCACATCTGCACATCATGCATGAGTCGAAAAGCTACAAATGTGGTGAAACTTGTAATTAGCTCCATAACAAAAACACACATCTCCTCCATTCTGTCTCTGAATGTCCTGAATGGTATTTATAATGTGTAAAAAGAGGTGAAACGCAATGTTTTGGTCTCATTTTAATGAAACCTTTGACCACGGCCGAGCCGCTGACAGCACTGATTTTGCGTTTCTTCATGTTGCTTTAAAATATTCCAGGCTAACAGTAACATGGTGTGACTTAACGGGGAACAGGTGGACCTCCTTAAGCTGTAAGAAAATAGCAAAAGCATAACAAGGCCCCTGTGGTTTCCTAAGTGTGCCCTCATTTACCATATATACCCGCATATATCAGGGTTATAATCATTAACAACCAGTTCAGCGGGAGTTCAGCGTGCACCCTGAGCCTGTGGAAGCCTGCACCGAACGGGATATTTTGGTTTTCCCTCAAACCACACGAGAGAGACTGACCAAATGTTATGGTTTACTTGTTTCACAGAGCTCAATGGGAACTATTTCCTTTCACTGCAGAGAGAAATCAAACGGGATAGAGTTGCAAATAATGGCTTATTTCTCAACGGTTTCTTTTTTGGGGGGAGGCTGAAAATGTCCCCTAATTGCAAAAAAACGGTTTAACATGCATGACACGTTTGACTTTAAATGCAAAAAAAGAAAAAAACCTGAAGGTAGGCCTATCCCTGCAGGCGCCATTGTCCCACTTTGCCCCCAAATAGCGATTAAGGCTTCTATCAAATATCACCGGGCATCTTAAGTGGCTCTGCGGCGTCATATTGTCTTCTGCACGCCTCACCTCGACGGAGAAATGTGATCGCACCACGCTGAGAGCTGCTGCAAACATACACATGCCACAATTGAACACTTTTAGGGGAGGTAACCATTAGACTTTTGAAAACATACAGTTAAAAAACGGTGATTGTCTGATATCCATCCATCTATCCTCCTTTTGTGCTCGGCAGCGACATCACTCAAAAAAAACAAACATCATCAAAGGGAGCACTGCAAAAACTCAAAATCTTTCCAAGAATATTTGTTTTATTTCTTGTCAAAATGTCTCAATTTTAGTCAAAACTCATCTCTTTCCACTTAAAATAAGTCTCATCACCTAAATTTTTTTTGTTTTTAGACAGTTTTCACTTGTTTCAAACTAATTTTCAATTTAAATAAGTAGAAAAATCTGCCAGTGAAAGCAAGTTTTGCCCCACTATCAGATTGTTCTACTTATATAAAGTGGAAAATTTGCTTGAAAAAAGTAAAAAAGTGTCTAAAAAACAAGCTACTTTTTGAATGTGATGAGTCTTATTTTAAGTATAATTAGATTTATTTTGACTAGAAATGACATTTTGACTAGAAATAAGACAAATATTCTTGGTAAGATTTTGAGTTTTTGTAGTGAGGGGCCACAACAAACCTCAGGGTCCCTTAAGATGAATGACACCACTCTTTAAAAAAAAATCAAAACCCAAACAAACACTCGTACAAAAGTTTAAGTGCACACGGCTTCAGACGGCCTTAAGAGCAACCCCCCCACTCCTCCACTCCACACACACACACATACACACACATACACACACTTCACCCCCACCCCTCCTGCTTGTGCAACAATTACCCTTTTAGGATTGGCTAATCCTGAAATATGGGCCTGTGACTAATGGCGGAATTTAGCAAGAAATCAGCTCCAGTTTCACCAGGTTTTATTGACTCTAATGCACGATGCAGATACCTTCGGCTATGATGAATGAGCGTGGGGATACTGTCAGCTTTAACCCACCACCCCACCCCCTCCTCCTCCAATCCCCCTCCTCCCCCCTCTTTTCTCCCTCCTCCTTCCTCCTCCTCGTCTTTCACTGTTGCTTTTGTGCAGGTGATAATGAAAAGTGTCAGAGAGGCATGTAACAGGCCCTTTTCACTCGCTTGCCAAAAGAATAAGCTGTCACGTCAACAATGATGTTGAATGGGAACACTCGAGCTGTTTTATTTCTTGTTGTTTTACAGGGCGAGGTGCCTCAGAGAAGTCTCTCTCTCTCTCTCTAAATGTCTCCATATAAACTGTAATATTTGCGTCTTTGCTTTTTTGAGCGTGTGCCAGCCTGCTCATGACATTTTGCTACAGGGAGGGAATTGAGCATAAAAGCCACAAGAAGCGAGGGTTTAGTGTACTTTACTGCACAAACAGAGCATCAGTCACGCTCTGAACCAGGATCTCCGCAACAACATCAACAACATTACAGATACCGCGACAAAAACGCTTTTATTATGAGACACTGACAGATATCACGCTCTGATGAATTGGTGCAGATTGTTTCGACCTCAGAGTTTCCATATACTCCTGGAAACTTAAAGTGCTTTGAAGGCAGCAGCAGCAAAGGGTCGGTGTTTGCACGGTTGCACCTGTGTGGAGTGAAAAAAACACGGATAATGTGTAGCACAATCTTTAGGGTTAAGTCTGAGATCCCATTTAATACCTTTTAGATTTTTATAAGTTTCACTGAACCACAAAAGCAAAGTCATTTTAAAAGAGTTGTGATGTGCTTTGACATGAATATACAGTATACCTGTAATCTAAATATTGTATGTAAATAGTTATTATGATTTATTCTTTAACCAAAAGCTGTTATTCTCATCATAATAAGTGATTGTTTTTGCACACATTTTGTTTTTCATGTCTTTCCTCTCAGTCTGCACTGGTTGTTTTTGTGTGTTTCTACTATGTGGTTTTTAAATGAACCCCTTGGCTGCCAATAAAGTTTCTTGAATTGAACTGAAATATTTTAGATAGTGGCGCTTTACCAACTTTACCAAGTTTTTATTTGTCTTTTTGTTTTGATTTAATCCATTATTACACTGTGAATCGTCCAGAATTGACAGAATATAACAGATAAACTCATAAAATGTCAGCTGCAGTTTTTACAGCTGCTTTGTATCCTGTGTTTTCAACCACATCTTCATCCAAGGATGAAATTTGGTCTGAACCAGTCAAACTGCCTCCACAGATTAAGACGTGAGCGTCGTCCTCTGCTCAGCTACAACCAGAGACTGTTGAAAGATCTCACAGTCGGTGTTGCCGGGTTAAAAACCTTGTGAAAGCACAAGAATAAGCAACATGTGGATGTTTTTGGGTCGGTGTAAAAGCTTAGACACAAACTCTAGATAATATTCTCATTCATGTTTACACCCCCAGATTTTCAAAATAAAGGCCTCACAAATACGTCACACTATGAATTGCAGAATTTCTTCTTATGCATGAGGTAAATATGGTCATTGCTTCTCCACCATTGAGATAATACAATATGTAAAACCATTAAAGCCCATATTCACTTCAAAGATCTTGGTTCAGTTGGTGGATTGAAGTGATATTTTCCAGCCATGTCTCGTAAAAAACTGAAGAAAACTTAAAAAAAAAATGTTTTGTGTTCTTGCATAGATTAAATGATGTGTATTTTTTTTCATTTTTGTTAAAGCAAACCACTTATAGTGACTTATGACCAGCTTGTAATGTGTTATATCAGCCTATAGAGGGGCAATTTCATCACTTCCAATGACCACTTAGAGCAAGTTATAATCACATTATAATGCAATATACCAGTGATTAGGATGCATTATAAAGAATTTTAATGTATTACAACTATGATAATTATAATACACTTTGATCCTTGCAACAAAAAACGGTTAGCAAGGGACCAGTAATCATTAAGTATTATAATACTTGACCTTATAAGCCATTATAAAATGCTCTATGATGTGTTATGCTTATTATTATAAACCCATATGATCATTTATGAGTGTTTATAATGATAGTTATACACGTTTATAAGACAATTTATATAACTATATTTAAACCTGACCTTATAAGTCATGATAAAATGCTTTATAGTGTGTTATGATTATTGTTTTAAAGCATTATGATCATTTATGAGTGTTTATAACTATAGTTATACAGTGCTATAACTGCATTATACCTCATTATAAGTATGGTTATAATGTGTTATAGAGATAGGCGTCAAATAAAGTGTTACCAAAATGTACAATTCATGATGGGGAGATGTTTTTTCCCTCTTAAGCTACAGCAGGTATGTGAATATGGATGCACATGTAGGATGTATTTCGCCGCATCACGCATATTCCTGAAAAGCTTGAATACATATTTACATAATACACAGCTGGCGTTTGACCACAACAGCCACTTGTTTGATGTTAAATAGAAGTTTCTCATGAAAGAAACCGTACCCTTTATAAAAATGAAAAAAAAAAAAACCTGTTGTATAAATACAGCGAGACCTGCACTGTGTGGATTTTATTTTATGAATAAACAAGTGCATGTATCATTAAAACAAAAACAAAAAAAGAAGAATACAAGAAAAGTGCAGGGAATATTGTGCCAACAATGAGGTGTGGAGAAGCGTGCCAAGAGTTTGAAGTACCTCACAGAAGACAGATTGTATTTAATGTATTCAAATATTGGTTAAATAATTATTTTCTTTTCTCGTGACTGTGTTTTATTTTGTACGTAAACGTCCGTCACGCACTGAAACAAAGAGAAACAGAGACAGAGAGAGATTACATCTTGGCAGTTACAAAATCCAACGGACTGTCGTGACATTTAACAATCGACAGCCAAAAAAAAAAAAAAACCCCGCTAATTAAGTGAGACTCATCAGCCCAGGAGGCAAATGTGACGAGATGCTGTTATGAAGATTGGTGCAACGCCAAGTCAAATGATGTCAAGTGTTAATCTCCCGATATTAAACCAGTTTCTTTGTATCCAACCACAGTATTTACACATGAAGTGTGCACATCTGTCAGAGTGTGTGTTGTGTATCCTGGATTAACCCCCCCACCCCCACCCAACCCCCCTCCTCCTCTGAGTCAAGTCCATCAGCAGCTCCCTGTGCTCAGAAACACTGGAGGATCTGCAGTGCTGTTTAATGACACTGGATCCCCCCTTTATTGGTGATGTTAAGTACCAATATGAAGTCAGGAGCCCAGTAATGACCCCCTGGGGAGAGAAGCACTTTGGTGAATGGGGGTGGGGGGAGTGTGGGGTGGGAGGGGGGTCATAAACTGCTGCAGCAGCTGCTCCAGCTCCTGACGAATGTTCGTCTGACGCAGCCGCTCTTCATTATGTCGCACCGGCGTTGTGTTCTCAACTCACAAGTTGTTGCACTTTTGCAGAAACTTTATTTTTACTTGATCTATGTAGCTAATTAGTTTTTCATCTTTTCTTGATCTACAAGTAGATTCAGTCTCTCTGATGTTCTTTTGAACATGCTGTTTGTGGTTATTACTGAAATTCAATGAAAGTTTTTAATACAGTTATAAATTGTCCATATTAAGCTAATCTACTGTGATTATATTGATATATTAAAATGGTGGATTCAGTGTTCTTTAGGAGATGCCAGTGGTTCATAAGATCATTTAATGTCTGTATGATTAACAAACTATTTAGATGAACATTTATTTTGCACTTAGGCCTATACATGGGCTACACCTACTGTAACATAGGATGAAGTCTCTACTGTAGCCTACTAATGGTGAGTGTAAATTGATGTCTTACCAAGGTTTAGACAACTGTGTTTATAAATTAGGCTACATACAAATTAGTATCAATTTAGGAAGAAAATTAGAAAAAAGATATTAGCATGATAGCATGTGAACTTCATATGAGAATGTTACTGTTGTAGGCTACCTAATACAATAAATGATCAACAAAATCAAAAATGCTTTATCTGACAGCCAAATTAAAGCCTGTGCTGTAAATAAGCATGCTAACACTAGTTTGAAATCAATAGCTACAAATGGGATTGACGTTGGCATCATATAGGCTACATTCAATTTTCATGTCATCATTTGCCTGTTTACATTGCACTTTGTTAAGCTATATTCAGCTTTTACAATACACCAGCTTTTTACTTTAGCCTACTTTTAGCCTACTTCACATTAGAATTTGGAAATGGTGACTGGATCGAGTTTAAACTTAATGCATTAGATGCATAACTTGACATTTTTGCAGCTTTATTCGATGATTTGGGAGATGCTGAGACTCTTCCAGAAGATTTTTTTTAAGTGTCAAACAATTTTGAAATGCAACCGTTTAGATTTGGATCCAGATGTTTCAGCTGTATTTTCATCCTCGGAGTTACTTTGTATTCTCCACTTGCGGTGACCTTGATATATTATCAGCTGAACACATCTCATTCACAGATTCCTCCCTCGCTCTCCAGCTAAAGTTATATTTTATCAACATGGACTCGGGTGATTTTTTTTTTTTTTTTTCCCACAGGTTTGTTGGTCATTTATTCTGAAGGCAGCTAGACCTTGGCAGTCTATCAGCACAAGCGTTGATAGACAGCCAATGGAGCATAGCCAAACAACATGGACGCAGGTGTTGGTGCTGTATATCTGAGATCTGAGCAGCCATCTTGCTGAGGTCGTGATCAAAGCGAAGGCCCTGACCGGAGGCGGTGGGGGGGCTGGGCTGGGCTGGGGGGAATTTTCCCATCTGCAAATCAACGAGCCGGTTTATCGTTCATGCTAAAATTGATAGGATGATGGAGGCATTTGGATAGTTTGCAAGTTAGATAAAGATCACGGTCATCCATAAAAATGTTAACACAGTTCTACTCACGTAAGCGTGTAAAACAAAGCATCGTCGCCTCTCCCCACACACACACACACACACACACACACACACATAATAAAAAAGAAAAGGTCCCATCGTTTTGCTATCTCCTCTATCAGAGCTATGGGCCTTTTGTTTGGATCGGTTATCAGTAGTGTGGTCACAGTCGACCATTCTTCTTGTCACCTCAATCATATCTGCCTTGGTGGTGGTTTATGATGCTCGTTTATCATATATAATCCAAATACCTGCATGCCCGTAGCGGAGGGTACAGTGTAGCACAAAGACTGCAGGACTTAAGTTTAGTTGGTTCAGCCGGTTCATGAAGAAGTACAGTAGATAACTTGTGTGTGGACGCAACTTTTCTGGCGTGAAACCCAAAACAAAGATGTCATCTTTAAACAATTCCTGCAGAAATAATAATAATAATAATAATGGAAGAAAAAAAAAAAAAACAGTTTCACACAGGAGTTGCTACAGAGAATACATTTGTCACGGCATATCACACATTAGTCAGCTTTGTTTTCAATAACATTTCCCACCAATCAATCAAGTGAAACACAATGAATTTATGATCTCACATTAAATGGAGATCAACACAGCTGTTTGAAGAAAAGTGTTTATGAGATAATACACTTGTTACTTGCTTTAAAAGGAATCGGCAAAGTACAGTATAGAGTCATGGAGTGAGACATCCTGGGATTTGCTGTCAATAATAGAAATACTGCACATCTTCTCCTGCCGCAGCCATTAATTTTTTTTTTTTTTTTTTTTTAGGTATAAACAATGTCTAGACGTCACGGTTATAAGATACACATGATTAAATTTGGGTTGAAACATCACATCAATGTTATACTGAAGAGATGTGGAAAGTCTGTGCAATAAATAAAGCGGAGGCAGCGCAGCGTCGTGATTATCAGTCAACAAACTTTTGTATTCAGACGAGACACATCCAAATAAATCACGTCATGAAATTTGTAACACATAAGTGAAATGTTTGCCAGATGCTAATGTGGAACTGAAAACACACTTGTCAGGCTAGAAGGAAAAGCTTTGGAATTAAAACCAAAATTACTTTATATAATTTATCTTATTTTATCGTTTTTTTTTTTTTCATTTTAAACTGGTTTGAAAACTTGCAGATGAAATAAGAATAAAAGTAATATAGATCAAAACAAAAAATATATATATAACAGAAGCCAGATTCAAGAAAAATAACAAATATGCATGAAAAATCTAATTACATTAAAATTATATATATACAAAATAAGCAGAAAAAGTAAACAATCAGAAGAAAAAACCACAATAAACCTAAATAAGAAAACCATTATGCCTTATGCCAATTCACAAACATTTGTTTTGTGTAGAATACGAGCTACATAGCTAAATACAGTACAATACAGAACATTAATAAAGCAATTTCTTCATAATCCAGGAAAATGACATACAATTTTTTGTTAAACAGAATTAACCAGATTTTTTTTAAATCACCCATCTTCTGAATTCATTTCTTATAAAAAAGTTGTAGAAAAATGGTTAAAAAGTCACATTTTTATGTTTACATGCAGGAGTAAAAGAAGAAACTTCACTTCAGCGTATTTCACACATTTTTTCTATAAAACTAAAGAAAGAAAAACTGAACTTTCCCTGTTTTTACCTTAGACATCCATAGCATACATTTTTATCCTAAATCACCAGGCTCGAGTCAGAACAGCGAGCAAAGACGGTTTTTATTCTGAAGGATAAAAGACGAAGGAGTAGCTAGTTGGTTAAATGTGATTTAGAGTCGGTACAAACTGCAGCTCCAGTCCGGGAACGTGAATGAATGAATGAGAGAAAAGGTGGCACACATTTTGAACACACATGTTGGGAGGAGAAGGTGTGAGATCAAGTGAGAAGGGGGGGACTTGCCCCTCCATGGACTTGCCCCTCCAGCCCCCCTGCTGTGTGACTGATAGTTTGGTATTTCTACATGTGAAAGACGTTGCACTTTATTGATGTGTTGGGCCTGTTTCGCTCTCCTCTGGCGGTGGTGGGAGTCGAAGCCATGTGTAGATCGGCCCACGCCACATTCTCTCCGTATCGGCCACCCAACTGGACTTCAGAGAAACACTTTAAGGTGTTTAAGGTGTTTTATATATATATGTACTGTATCTTAAACTGCCAAACTCATTCTGCCTGGGAGGAGTCGAAGGAGATCAATGAGAGATAAAACAAAAACTGACACAACTTTGACCGTCCTGAAACAGTAGCAGCTCACATGAATAGTCGTTTCTTTGTTGTTTTTTTCTACATAAAGACCTTATTGTACTTTTTTTTCTTTCTTGAAGACAATCCTGGGATCACAGGCCGAGGCGTGTGTGTGATGTGTGTGTCTATTCTTACAGAACTACTGGTCGTTAAAAGGATAACCGACTAAGGGCAGAGGTCAAGCAAAAGGTCGCCTAGAACAAGCCTGAGGGGTTTTCTACTCTCTGCTGTTTACTTTTTGCATAGGGGATCGCTGCAGGAGCAGATAAGTGGCTGTTTTCCCTAATTCTGAGCTGCAGGATTTGCATAAATGCTTTAAGTTTGTCTCGTCTGTCACTAGGGTGAAAACAGAAACATGTATCTGTAACAAAACATCTTTGTTTGACTCGAAATGTGATTTTAACGGTTTAAAAAAGTCTTTGGACTCCTGTTCTGTCGCCTGATATGTGATCTAGTTGAATCAGTCTGAGACGGAAAACTGTTGTTGGTGGTGGTTTGTTGAGTTTGTTTGAGACATTAAAGGTTTTGTTATAAATAGGCTATACAATAAGTAGCCTACAATACAAAAAAGTGCCATTGTAGCCTATCTCACAACAACTCATACCTCAGTAAGTCAACGCTACCATAGCAAATTAACATGCTACATTATAAAGGAACATGCTAACCCATAAAGACTATTGCTAACAAGCTAAAAGTAGCACTTTATAGGCCCTACTAGGAAGTTAACATGCCAACAACCTCTTACACATTGTAGCTAGTTTTAGCTCACATTAGCATGATACCCTGTGAAATTTTGCATGCCAAATATTATAATTTCACTATAGTAACATAATAAATGATCATTAAGATTAAAACACATCACAGTGAGTGTAGGCTACTCGAGCTGTTTTTTGTTTTTTAAATGCACTGAAACTCACTTATGGCATGCTAACATTAGCTATAGGCTAGCCTGTTGCTGCAAAACTAAACATTGGATTGTTTTTGACTTTTTGCTTAGATGGATGATGGCGTCATATCCGTCAGATTAAGACGTACTACTTTTTTATTGGAGCTTTTCAGACATTTCCAAGTTTAGGCTAACATTCGCATATCAATTAGTCCGCCATCAATGAGACTATGGCTGTGACTACAGTAGATTGGGCTAATTAGCCTACTAAGAATATGGATGTAAATCCATTAAATAAAAACATGTTTTGAAAAGTTAACATTTTGATCCAATAAATGGAGTTTTACCAAGTGTTAATTATGAGATCTATGCAGCCTATAAGGTCCAATAAACATCAGAATCTCAACATGCAGTTGCTCTGATAGCCTACTGTAGCCTATGTCAAACCATGTATCCATATGTGATCTGGACTGGACGTGCTGCGATCACAACATAGTAAGACATTATATCAAAAAAAACCTCCACATATGATCCCGACTATAGATTCTTGGGGAGGTTTTTTGGCGAGGAAGGGTGAGCGTGAGGACAGTCAGCGGGACTCTCACACCTGAATATGTTCATGTTTCCTCTAGGTTCAAAGCACAGAGAGGTGAAGATCGAAGCCTCATCCTGCAGTGTGGATGTGTGTGTCTGTCTCAGGGCCTCATTGAGTTACATGACCTGCTGATAAGGGAAGAGGAGGGAGGAGGGAGGAGGAGGGGGGATACACACACACCTGCCTCACCCTTCTGCCCAACAGAGAGGTTACGTTCGAGTGCAGAGCCACCATAAACCTGGACACGGACACGCAAGCCCTAATCGACCTGATCCCGAGGTGTCCTTCCTTTCTCTGAAGTCGCTGCCAAAAAAAAAACTCCACCTTCCCCTCCAGCCTCCACACCCGGCCGTATAACCCGCTCCCCCACTGAGCCCAGGCCGGCCCACGTCCCGGCTCGTCTTCTTTTACTGTCCGAAAAAGCAAAAGAGACACTTTATTCTTATTTATTTATTTAATCTTTAACACAAACTTTATTGTTTTCATACGTTTGCACTAGCGCTCGTGCATGTTTGCAGATACTATAATGTGAGTTTCCTTTCGGACAAGTTCTCCTGTTACCAGAGAAGTTAAATGACATGATGGGGAGGCTGTCAAGTGCACAGCGCCGCGGCATGCAGGCATCTCTGTTGTTGGTGGAACAAAAAGCGAGAGAGAGAGAGAGAGAGAAAAAAAAGAAAGAAGGGAAGAAAAAAAAGGGGGGGGATTGTAGCTTCTAGGATGGAAAGAAGAACAACCGTCTCCAGGGAGTGATCTGTCTTGTACTGGAGCTCTTGTGAAGTGCATTTTAGTATCAGGTGCATCATCTTGAGAACACATCTGACATTCCTGGCTGAATTAGTCTGAAATTCCCACATAAAAAAAAAAAGGAGAAGAAGCAGCAGAGCCAGGTGGCTGACCATTATGTGCTCACGCTGTGTAGAACTAAAACGTTTTGCATGTCTCTGTATAGGAGGAATGTTTGTGGCAGTGTTAAAAAAAAAAGAAATTTACCCTGACACTTTCGCAATTTTTCACCGACCTGCTCGCTGTCGCAAAAATATCATCTTCATAAGCAACACGAGAACCTTTTTTACTTTCATTTTATTCAGAAATGCATTAGTATTCAAATACTTTTAGCAGCTTTAGATCAGATTTTGTTCACTTATGTTAATTTGCTTGAAGCAATGTGGCATTTGTCATCTATTTACATTTTTATTAGGATGTTATTGTACAATTATGTCATATATCTAAATAAAGTTAAAATGGGAGTGTGCATGAAACTCATTTGTCAGGGTGTGAACTAACCTTTATACGGCTCTGCTGCAGCTGCTTTTTGATCGTATTTAATTTATATTTCGCAAACTCAGCGACTGTAAATCAAACCAATATCCACTTCAAAAAACAATGTCCTTTGGCATCCATCTATTTTGTCTTTTTTTTTCCTTTTTTTGCCTCTAGTAATAAATAAAAAGGTAATAAAGCTTGTGCATGTTGCAACTGGGAACGTTTTGGAAACCTGGATCTGAAAAGTTTAGTTTCCAGTAATAACTGTTATGGTTTTTTTTTACAACCCGTTGGCACATCAGAGCAGAAAAACGTCGGCACACGTTCGAACCATCGTGAAGCAGCAGATACTGTCGTACCAAAGGCTTTCATTGGAAAATATAATGAGATTGAACCTGCAGTATCGGAGCAACACAAGTGGCGATCACAGAGCACAGGGTGAAAAAACAGCAACCAGACGGCTTCTGCAATGTTTATTTATAGATAACACTTATAATGTATTGATGGAGTTTAAAAAAGATATCAGCTTTGGGTCAGCAACCACAAAATGTATTGATTTCATATTGCTTTTTACTAGTATCTGCATGAGATGCTGGTAACGCTCACTGTGCTTGTCTTTATTGTTGTGGGACAGAGGAGGAGGAGACAGCAGGACGCACGCAAAAGGACAATAAAGACCAGAAGAACATGACGTGATGAGACGTTCCTACATTAAAAACAGAAAGCGGGACGATAAAAATCAAAATGTTACACAGTAAATCAGGAGAGACAACAGCACAGAGAAGCAGAGGTCAACAAATACTGCAACTACTGACAAAATAATGTGAAAACAGGACAATATATATAACTTTATATATCAAATACAAGACAGGAAGAGCAATAAGAACAGAAACAATAAGAATCCAAATCAGTTTTATTCTTCAAAACATAAACAATACAATTAAAAATGACAAATAATTGTGTTATTACAGAAAGGGGAGACCAGTAAGATAGTCTCAATGATACAATACAACAAAATAAATACCAAAAAAAGGCAATAACACAATATTTTAACCAAGTTTTATCATATAATTGAGAAAATGAAAAAGGCTTTAGCCTCGATTTGAATATCAAACAACTATAACAACAGAGTTTATTTGTGTAGCACTTTAACAAAAACAGAAATACAAAGAGATGAGACAAAATGAGGAGAAAAAAGACACTTTATTTTGAAAATGTCAGAATAATAATTATAATATAGGATATGACAGGGTTGGACAATTGAGACATTGGACATGTTAAATTGATGCATCTATGGTCTAAAATGATAAGAAGAGATGAGTTGATGAAGTTAATGGGCTACGACTGAGCAGCAGGTTTAATAGATGAATAACAACAACGCCTCTGCTCCTCTTTCCACTTCTTGTTCCACTCTAACGTTTAAACGCTCTGAAGCTGTTATCTCTCTGTTTGCAGCCTGGATGGTTTTTGTTTTCCACCTCCAGGAACGGTATAATTGTCCACATGTTGTTGTTCTCTGAGGTATTTCAACATGACTTATGGCTTGATCCTGAGATGGGACCCCCACCCTCACCTCCACCACCTTCACACACCCCCTCCCCTCCCCTCCCCTCCCTCCCTTCCTCCTCCTCTTGTGTCCATATGGTTCGACTTGGTTACAGCGTGAGTGTGGTAAGATACTTGTTAAAATGTGGTATGTGGCGGCTGCACTTGCTGAGAAGACTTCTGCTCCACTCGTCTGATGTTTTGGTTTTCACTGCAGGATTCTGCTACAGTAACAACAGCTACAGTGAAGTTTGCATTAAATTATTATATACAGTACACACGCAGTTGCCAAATGAAGTTGGAATAATTCTGTTTCCTCTTTTTATTCATATTTATTCACATCAAGTCAAGTCAAATTTGTATTTATAGAGCACATTTAAAATGACCGAAGTTGTCAAAGTGCTGTACAAATAGAAAGTTAAAACAATACAGAAAGCAATACAACACAATTATACAATTCAACAATTTTGCAAACATGCATGCATAGTATACATTGATTACATCAGTAATGCCACAACGTCTTAACTTATTGATCTGTGTCAGAGGGAGGCATGCTCAATATCAGTGACCGATTTGAAAATCTAATACTGAACAGTTTTTATGCACAAAATCTCATTTGAATATGTGTTTTTGTTAAACTGACCGAGGATGGAAACAAAGCCCTCAATCCTATTGTTCAATAACCCTCAATTCTGTTTTTAAGCCTGTATACTCTACGCTATAGTTTGGTGTAAAGGTTTTTTTTGTTTTTTTTTACAGGGATCTAATGTATGGAAGAGATTGATCAATAAAGTTTTGAGAAGATATACACTTTATCTATCAAGAGGAAACCACAATGTGTTAAAAATATATGTAATATATGTATATTATTGCAACTTTATGAAAAAACTTTATTTAATCTGGACACTAATTGTGGGAATTTGACTTTTTCACGTACAGTAAATGCAGTGGTACCGTACGGGATTTCCACCTGTAGGTCAGCAAGATGTGAGAAAATCTTTTAAAATCATGTTGAATTGAATAAAATGTAAATGTAAAGTTTCAGCCTCAGAGGGGCAGAGAGGGGAAAGTCTCTGGCTGCAGACGGAGCCCGAGGTGAAGGAAGAAGATAAATGGAAGCTCCAAAATAACCAAGTCAGGTGTTTAACACAACAAAAACACATGAATTTTCTGAACTGTATCAAAACTTCACATCATAAAAAAATGTGCTGGCAAGAAATTACTCAGCACTGTCAGCCAGTTTGATGTTTCATAAGTGTGAAATCGGCTTCAGTGCCTTTTTTCCTTCTTTCTTTCTCCCAGTTAATAAATCTGCCAAAATTACCAAGTTTTTTTTTCCTCTTGTCTTTACTTTGGTGAGAAATGATTTTGTGATTAAACATTTTTGACAAGTTTGTTGAGTTATGATTTAGATTAGGGGAATTAGGAAAAGTTGCATTGCATTAAAAAACTCATTTGCTTTTGTCCCATGAATCACTGAATCACACGTGTGTTTTTTATTTTGTGTAAAACCTCAGTTTCCATTGTTTAAATGAACCTTTATATTACAATCATGCATGGAGACAACTGTTCATAGTTTAAATAGCTACAGTATTTATCATCTGCATCTATATAGATTGTTTCATTGCTTAAAAAGAGCAACAGTGAGGATTTTAAAGTGGTAATTTTATGTAACGCTGCATATTTTACAGTCATATGAATGAGGAACATGAAAGTGTGGTTCAAAAACAGAGCTGTAGTTACCATGTATGACCACAGGTGTCGCCCCAGCTTGTTGTATTGCACCAAAGTCAGCTGTGAACACAACACTGACATTATAAAAAGGTATTTAAATGTATCTAGTGAAGCATTCAGCATCAACAAGGAGCATTATTTACACCATGTACGATACACAGAGAGTCTTCACTGTTTGGAGCTGAGCAGACAATATAATACATTGACAAAAGAGCTGAGCAGATGGAAACCATTGGTACCTTGTTACGTAAGACATGACACAGAAAAGGAACAACACGACACATGATGGGACATAAAAACATAAAATGTGACGATAATGACTTTTTAAAAAAATGTTTTGACAATAAAACAGGAGAAGAAAGAACAGAAATTTGTTTGTATATGTATGTATGTTATGCTTGTATTTTTGCAGGTTTTCATTCATTTATTTATGTAGAAATTGTTATAGGCTAGACGTGTTGAAAGCTCTGTGAGAATGTTTTTGTAAAATGTTTCACAGAAAAAGAAAACTTTTTTATTATTATTAAAGAAAATGCATGGAGATAATATGGAAAATTTTGTTATTTTAGTACATTAAATCAAAAATGTTCACTATTTCAATGTTTTCATCTGCAAATTTCAACTAAAAGTTATAATTGTGATCATTTAGCACAGACACAGTGTCATTAAAAGGAAGGAAACCCCTGAACTGTGGCTGAGTCGCCTCATCAGTTTCCTGTTCAAGACTATTGGACACTAGAGTTGGTGTAGGGTGTGTGTGTGTGTGTGTGTGTGTGTGTGTGTGTGTGTGTGTGTGTGTTAGGGGGGTCGGTCGAAGGTCTTGTTTTACAGAGTCCGAGCTCTTCCCAGACTGAGACGATGCGTATACACATTTGAACCGGATCCACAAATGATTCAATCTGGTTTGACAGTCGGTCTGAGAGAACATCTGAGTTTCTCATTCCTCCTGCATCAGATCTCCATCGGCAACGGCTCGGCCCGACGGCCCGACGACGACCCGGCCCGGCCTGGTCCAGATCCTCGAACCAGGTCCAGGACCGGGTCCAAGTCCGCTGAGGCTAATTGTTTCGGGCTTTAACTGTCCCTCGTCTTCTCACTTCTAACACAAACAGCCTGAGGAAAAAAAACAAAAAAAAACCTATTGGCTCGGCTCGCTCCGATCACTTCTGAAGGGGCTGACACCCAGATCAAATCGCAATCGCTCCGCAAGAGGAAAAAAAAAAGAAAAACTGGGGATAATTTATGATCCATTACCAATGTTTTCTTTCTTTCCTCTCTCTTTCTCCACACCCCCCCCTCCTCCCCCTTTCTCTCTCTCTCTCTTACTTCACATCAGCTCATAATATCCTAACAAAGTCATTCTTTGATGGCGGCATTTCTCATGACTCCCGTAAAGTGGCTCCGCGGCGAGGGAGAAGAAAGAAACCGTGAAGGCCAAATGCGAAGAGAAGAAGGAGGAGGAGGAGGAGGAGGAAGGAGGAGGGTGAGATGGAAACTGAAGAACTCATCAAGCTCATTCATCTTGTCGGATGTGAAGGCCCGAGAACGCCAAGCGCAGGGAATTTCACACTCGCTCATCTTTCCCAACGTCCGCCATGAATCATATCAGATAACAGGTTGTTGCATCGAGAAGAAGAAGCC
Source organism: Trachurus trachurus (assembly GCF_905171665.1). Lineage (NCBI taxonomy): Eukaryota > Metazoa > Chordata > Actinopteri > Carangiformes > Carangidae > Trachurus > Trachurus trachurus. Next base: position 8,393,086 of record NC_139895.1, on the reverse strand, counting down.
ACTGAGAAGGTTTTAAACAGATTCAAGACTCCGTGGTAATTACACCGCTTCCTTTTCGCTCTTTTTTTTCTCCTTTTTTTTTTTTAAAGCCTACAGTATACCCCCGTCAAGACTTTGCGGGTGTGTTAAAGCTTCATTATGCTCTAAACTGAATTCCCCACAACCTCCTCCTCCTCCTCCTCCTCCTCTTCCAATAAGCAGCTCCCCTCCTCGGCTTGTTGGCAGTGGCGAGCGGATGCCTCTGGCCCATTATCAAACAGGTAGTTCGGGAGATTTATGTCTCTTTGTCGCCCCTCACCGCACAGCAAACTGAATGAGAAGGAGGCGGCGGCGAGAGGAGAGGGGAAGGGGGGTAAAGAGTGAAAGTCGATACCTCACCGAAGACAATATCTTGCAGAAAAACTTGCCTCGACATGCCAAGCTGTCTGGATGCCCGGCGAAGTCGGCCACCGGCCCAAAACACTTGTGTATGTGTGTGGAGTCGCTGTGTGGCTCCGTTCGGGGGGCTGCGTGCATGCATACAGGGCGAAAAGAGGAGGGAAGGAAACGACTGGATGGACGAGTCAGTGTACGTTACGTTCGCTCTTCGGCTTTAATTAAAGCAGAAGTAAGCGGAATATTTGTGTTAATATAAGTCTTAAATAGTTCTATCTTCCGACAGCAATCATTTATATAGAGTGTTTGGTCTGAAACACGGGTCTGTCAGTCACTCTGCTCTGCTGTAAGCCGAGGAGAAAACTTTCCTTGTATCCTACAACCTTTATCCAATGAGGAGAGAGAACGGCATAAAGGGGCGGTCCTCTCTTTGTGTGCAGCCAAGGGATGCGCGTGAATGTGGTGACGTAGGGACGAGGGCGGGGACTGCTAACTCCATCGGCTGACAGGAAGTTAGCCAAAACGACCAGATCGCTTACTTCTGCTTTAATTAAGTCCTGCATGTGTCGACCCCATGAGAAGATAATATATGTGTTGGTTTTTTAAGCACCGTTTAAGCACGTCTCCTCTTTCATGCTTTTTTCATGCTCTGGAGTTGTAGCCAGACCAACCCCAACCACATCATACTGTAGCTGTAGGCCTAGTTTGGTAAAAAGTCGCTGGCAAACGCTCAGTCTGCGCTGAAATGAGCCGAGGAGATGGAGAAAAACCGGGGTCGAGAGAGAAGTTCTGGGTATTACGGAGAAAAAATAAACTTTTAACCACTCGTTTCTGATGTTATTATCCTCTGGAAGGCTGCGTGGTGATATATCGACTCCCTGATTTCAAAGATTAAACCAGAGTTTGTTTTTTTTACTTGACATTTTTCTGTTTTGTAGCTTATTGTAGGAGCGTACGGTTGTGACATCACAAAGTGACAGGAAGACCTGACGGCTTGTTTTTAAAACTCAGTTTTCTGAATACAGGCTGTGTGCATTTCTCTTTGATACTTTCACAGTATTAATATCGAACCTAGAGCTGATCAATAATCAGACTACACATGCATGTCTACTTTTTTTTTTTTTTACCACATGGGACCTTTAAACTTTAAACTTTCTTCATCTTGAATCTCCTCTCGTCTTGATTGTTGTTACTTGTTGGACACAAAGCCTCCATCGCTGCTCTTCTGTATTTCCATTCATTAATATGAAGAATTGATGTTAAAGCTTTAATGACCCATAAAGCCACTTCACGGTTTGGCCTCTCTTTGTATTTCAAGACTTTTACCGTGTCCATGACGACCAGTACTGTAGTTGTTAATATCTCATCTGTTATAAATGCACTTTATCGACATAAATGTGTGATTGTCCTCTGCGTGGCTTTTATTGTTTCTTCTTTATTGTATTTTTCTTTTCACTCTAACTCGGGTTTACTCACTTACTGAAGTCACTAATAATTTACAGTGTGACTTTGTTGTATGTGAATCATGCACCAATAAAACACTTACTGCTTCCCCACTGGTGCTTAAATTTAAGTAGAGAGGAAGAAAACAGAGCAGCAAAGGGAACAAGAGGGAGAAAAAAGGACAAATAAATTATACTGAGTATTACTTGGTAAATACTTAAAGTACTAGTGCTTGGAAAATGAAATTGAATCGGCTCAGTATTCATTTGTCATTTGGACGTTTGGACTCATGTCAGCTTCATTTTACGGTACATTTATAAAGGGATAGTTCAACATTTTGGCAAATTGTTGCCAAATTGTCAGTGCAAGCTATTTTTGGAACGGCGGAGCAGAGCCGCGAGCTGCTCAGAGCTACGCTACGGAGGCTCATGGGATTTCTTGGGTTTCCCTCATCAAACTCATCAAATACACAATCCAACAACTCCAAAACTCTCTGGTGGACAAGTTGTGACCTGCACATTCACCACGCTATGAGATAATAACACAACGTTACCAGAAATGCAGAGACTGCTTGCCGAATGGCGGTTTTGCATGAATTTACCGCTAAAACAACTCTGTCTCGTAATGTTGTGTTATTATCTCATAGCGTGGTGAATGTGCAGGTCACAACTTGTCCACCAGAGCGTTTTGGAGTTGTTGGATTGTGTATTTGATGAGTTTGATGAGTTCTGAGCAGCTCACGGCTCTGCTCCGCCGTTCTAAAAACAGCTTGCACCGACAATTAAAGGTAACGAACCTACTGCTATGACTATAGGGATTATGGCAATGGGCCAATTTGCCAAAATGTTGAACTATCCCTTTAGGAAAAATCCCGACTGACCAGAGAGGAACAGGTGGAATAAACTCATCTTCCTCTTAATTAACTTTGACTAAAAAAGTCATTTTTTCCCACATTGTGTGTTTTGCAGTGCAGTAATAATGATCGAATGTGATTGTTTTACAAGAGTGAAGTGTGACTGAAGGGAGGGGCCGTGAAGTTCATCATTTTAAGGGGTGGGGGATAAAAGATAAAGTGGTCTAAATGCAACACAGGTGGCTCAGGAGTCTTTCTCCACGGTGTGTGCGCTCCGGTCCTCCTCGGCCCTCACGGCGTCTCCTGGGGCTCGTACAGCAGCCGTCCATCTCTTTCATGGATAAGCAAATCAATCCGCCGCTGTCATTTCTGGAGATTCCTCAGCAGCAGCAGCAGCAGCAGCAGCAGCAGCAGCAGCAGGAGGAGGAGGAGGAGGAGGAGGAGGAGGGATGGGGCGGTGTGTGAAACGACACCTTGAGCCGAGAGAGAGAGGGAGCAGAGCAGAGGAAAACAGTGTAGCTCGGCCTCTGATGTGTTTCACCTCCCTCACAGCAGTTGTTCAGAGGTTTCAACACACACAGAGAGAGAGAGAAGGAGAGAGAGCTGTGACCACATCATGACCTCATGCAGTCACCTGCTGCTGAGACCGTGGCTAACCTGCCCTCCCAACCAGAAAATCTGCCGCCCTTTTTTTTTTTTCTCCTTCTCCTTCTCCTTCTTATAATCGCCTCTCTGAAGCTTTGCACAGGTCAACGACGTGCTGCTGTTTGTGCATCTCAAACATACCAACATACTTAGTTAGGCCTATTATAGTTTGCTGCATGCAAAAGCAATATTGCTGCATGCAAAAGCAAAAGCAAAAGCCAGAGAGAGCAAGAGAGAGAGCAAGAGAGAGTGAGTGAGAGAGCTGTTGATGTGTTGGAGCTGGAGATTGAATGAAAACCAGCTTGCAAAGTTACATCCTGTACGAGGAACAAAGAGCGAAACCGAACGAGCCCCCCGGGATCCCCAGGCCACTCTTAAACATTTGGAACATTTATGCTGCTTTAAATTTCTCCCCCTCTCTTTCTTTTTTCTTCTTCTTTTTCTTCTGAAAAGAAAAAGAAAAACATCTTTCCCTTGATATTTGGTCCGTGGAATGAATTTAGTTTGCCAGAATAATTCTGCTCTCTATTGTGAATACCATTTAAATACATGTGGGGATTTAGTGGTTTGCAGTATTATGTTTCTAGATGCAATTTATTACAGACTCAAAGAGGACGTATGAAATAGGTCATTTCAGCCCAGGGATGACTTGTTGAAGAAGTTTTTTTTTTTTTAAAGGAGCACAGTGTGAATGTAAATGTTATGTTTCCATGTGCTGTTTATAAGAGGACGAGGAGTTACGGAAATCCCGACGCTCCTTTGAGCCGCAAACGCTCCAAACTTTAAAAAGGGGGAGCTTCATGTTGGAGCAACTTTTTTCTCTCTTTTTTTTTCAACAACATTATCTTAAGAGGAAACAGGATAATTCTCCCAAAGTGCTTCAACCCGGCTACTTTCCCTGCTAATAGCAGCAGCGCTGGGCAGCTTGGGCCGTGGCGGTGGCGGCGGTGGTGGTGGTGGCAATTCCCATGAAATCTCACGATATTTCTTTCATTTGTTCTCCGTCCACAATTAGTCGTGGTCAGGCTGATCAAAGGCAGCGGTCGGGGCGGTTGCATGTGAACCGGCGTCCACTTGCAATGACATCCACAAACCAGAATGAAATATGAAATATCAAGTTTCCACGGATGCATGGACTTGTAAAAAAAAAAGAAAGAAAAAAAAGAATCCTAGGAAGAGGAGGGTTTTCACACTGGGTAATGTGAAACATTTGGTGCGGATTGTACCAGAGGCCGAGCCCGAGGCCGAGGCCGAGAGGCAGAGCAGGCAAGACGAGAGCCAGGATCTGTCTGGCAGTAAAAAAAAAGAAAAAAAGAAAAAGAAAGAAAGAAGGAAAGAAAGAGAGAAAGAAAGAAAGAAACGACCGGGAGCAGGCAGAAGTTAAAACAACTGCAGTGGCTGATGATTTAGACGTCATTACGGTTGAAACATGATTTGCTGCTGAAGGCTGCGCTTTAAAAAAAACAAAAAAAATCAAAGAAGATGAATAAGAAGAATAATAAGAAACTTGGAAAACAAAACATGTCAGTCATGTTTAAAACGCCGACACGTCTCAAAGAACAAAATGTCTTCATGTGAGCGATACACCCAGCCGCCACTTTATTAGGCAGCTACACCTGTGAAGTCTATTAGGACTCCGACAACAGGTCAGAAATGTGTAAATTCAATTATATGTTTATTACAGAGCTATAGTGGAGACGTGTTTCTGATTATTTTTTGCTATAACTCTTGAACTCAAACCGTTTCTGAAAGTCTCAGAAACAACATCTGTTTATTCGGCTTTTTTGACGTTTCTCTTTTTCCAGTTTCCAGCTGAAATGAGCTCAGCTGTTGTTTCCTGTATAATAAAACAAGAAGAGAAAATAAAAGTGGAACAGGTGTCAGTCTGTCAGGTTTTTAGACTGAAATTAAGTTTTAAAAGATTATTTTGTTGATTAATTCTTATAATATGTGTTGTGTTTATGATATTATACAAATATACAAATCGTTAAGTTGTATGATAAAGAAAAAAAACTTTATAATTGTTGATTATGCTCTTCAAAAACATATATAGCCTATCAGAGAAAAGTGTATATGAATATTTGGAGAAATTGAGATTACCGGTAATTAGTTTAGTTCAGTTTAGTTTATTAGTTTATTAAGGGACAGTGTGCAATGCCATTAATCATTCGCAGAAAACGAAGAGATGGTTGCACCAGATTTACCGTAGCTCACACAGTCCCAACATGTAACATATAACAAATACAAAGGAAACACAGACCACAAACTACTATACAAGGGTGATACACAAATTGTAAAGAGAGCCTGCTCTCAATTGGCTTCCCTGAATAAATAAAGGTTTGAAATGAAAATGAAAAATAGACAGTAGACAACACATAGGCAATACAAAAACAACAGTTTACACATCTAAAAAGACATGTGCAACACACCTGAGAAAGGTGTACGCTATCCTATATAATCAATGGAAAGAAAAGCTAAGTCATACAAGATACAAAATACTATAAAACATTTTTAAAATTCCACAATTCCTATTCCATAAGATTTTAAGATAATTCCATAAATTGAGTGCGTTAAGAGGTACTAAAATACATTTTTTAAGAGACTTTAACTGAGTAACAAGTATTGTATTGTATGTATTTTATTTATTTTGATTTCTGATTTCCAACATTTCCACATCCGATCAGGCAGAACCAGCCCATTAATTAGTATTGATCATCTGATTGATCCTTTGGCCTCTATAGTCTCAGTGGGATGAAACCGTATAAATAAATAGATTACAGGATGATTACAGGTGGTCCACTCTGATAAATCTCATCATCTGTGTCACTGTGGATGCGGGTAGGGGAGGGGAGGGGAGGAGGGGGTGAGGGGTGGGGGGTGCTGGTGGTGGTGCGGACTTCCCGCTGACTGCTGCTCATGATGGATCTGCAGGCCGACAGAACAAAGCCGGGCCGTGGACAAATAGTGAAATAGTGTATCTGAACCAAATGGGCCACTTCATCATTCCACAGCAATTGGCAGTAAATGTGGTGTCGGGTTCCCTCATGTGTGTGTGTGTGTGTGTGTGTGTGTGTGTGTGTGTCTACCCACCTCATCTCACCATAAATACTGCACAAAAGCAGACAGGTACTCTCAATTCAATTCAATTCAAACAGCTTTATTGGCATGAACAGAAATGTGTTGTTGCCAAAAAAGCATTTACAAAAATATTTACATACATATTACAATACAATTCATATTCCGTACAGTACAATACAATACAATTTTATACAATTACATATAAATCTATGCATTTGGGATGTTATAGTGAGTCCCTCCGGCTGCTCAACACGTGAAACATGTGAGTTTCTTATTAAATAACACTTCTCACAGTTCTCTATGTGTGTGTGTGTGTGTGAATGCAGTAGAAGTCGGTGCAGCAGCAGCAGCAGCGGGTGAAATGATTGTGTGTCGGTGTTGTGTGAAAACAAAGCAGCAGACTTTGTTCCAATTAGTGTTGACGGAGACAGGTGGTGTTGCATGGTTGTTGACCTTTAGAGCGGCTGAACGGGCCATTGGAAAGCTGTGTAAGCAAATAAATAGCCATCCGTTAAGGGTGGGGTGTGCTGCTGGGTGGGGCATGGGGTTGGGGCAGGGAGTGGGAGGGGGGGGGGGGGGGGTCTCTGTGTAACAGAAGCTGAAGAGAAAAAGAGAAAAAGAAGCTTTATCTGTTTAGCAGGCATCACCATCATCATCATCATCCTCCTCCTGCTGCTGCTGCTGCTGCTGAAGTGTCGGGGCGAGAAGCCGCTGCAGCGACGGACGACCTCAAAGCTTTTAATTGCTTCCTGTGTGTTTTCCATCTGCAGGGGGGCTGGAGGGGCTGAGGGGGGGCTGGAGGGGTGGACACACTTTCTCTTTCCTGCCATCAGTTCACGTTACACACACACATGTCAAACTTTATTTCTTTATTTTGTCTCTGACCTCTGAGTTTGTTTCTATTTCTGAATCACACCTCATAGATCAGCTGTCAATCTTCTCTATATTCTCTCCATTCCTGCAGGTGTTGCTCTGCTTCTTTGTGTCTCCTCCTCAACCTGTGTCTCACTATTCAAGCTGGTTGGTTGCAGTCGACTGAACTCACCTCAGAGTTGGTTTTTTTTGCTTCACAATAAAAGACAAGAAGAAGTTGCACAAGAACTTTGGCTCAGTTTCACTTCTTCGTCTCTTTTGTTTGATTCAATCACGATCATGAAAGTCGTTGCTCCGTTAAACCGAGTTCCCCCGTCTTTCAAAACACAAGACCCCTCCTCCATTATGTAATATATGACATACGTATGTTCCTAAATGCACAGGTTATGTAAGTTTATAACAAATATGAAAGACCAACCAATCCCAACCACATTTTCAACAATACAATTTAAGGAATAAGTACGTATGTACCTGTGCAAATAATAATAATATTAAGAAATAAACAAAACATTGAAGGCCAACGTTTGACAGAAATCAATTGATAGATAAATTGCTAATTTATAAACTCTTTAAAACAGAAAAAAACACAATTTATTTATTCATATAAGCGAGGATAGTTAGGGAAGTGGTCTCAGCCTTTTGGACCCCACTGTAAATAATATATAATAATCAACATGCTGAATAACAGGATTTAGGATGGATATATATCTGTGTAACATAAGCATTCATAAATAAACACATATATCAAGAACAATTAGCCCACACAAATATATCTGTCAATAAAATGAATATTGTTCCAATTTATAACAAACTTCACATTTAAAGACAACATATTCATTTATTTTGAAAATATTTAATATATGGAAAGTTTAACATTTGCATGTAGGTAAAAATTGACTTGTAAACCTGTCATTGGTTTCCATTAAAATGTGTTTATTACTAGCAAGCACTAACAAGACACTAAGTGATATGAACCCTAATGAAGAAATCTTAATTTAATAGAAATTTGTATATATTATGTATACTGTTATATATCAGCTTTGTGACGTAAAGGATTAACACGTGTTTATTTATTCCCATCATACAATTGATTATTGCATATTGGAGATTTTAACATTTTAGGTACTGTGAGTTTGGGAAGTCCTTGCATAAACACTTTTTTTTTAAATTAATAATAAATAAAACGTTATTACATTGTATTTAACCATCAAATCTGAGCCTTTTAACCTCTTTAAGCCCACTGTTTTTGGTATTCTGGTACATTTAGTTCTCTTGTCAGCTTTGTTTCCATCAACAGCTTCTCTGTAGCTGGTGGAGACCAAAAATGAGTTAAAAGACAATGAACATTGTGCTTTATACATTCCTCTGGTAAACACAAACACAGCTCCACCCAGGGTTGATAATGCTGCTCTGTGTTGGAGGGGTGTGTACGGACTGAGATAGATAAACGTTTGCTAAACAGCTTTAGAAATGAATGAACCACACATGTTTTCAGACTGTTCTGTTAAAACGAATGATGATATTAAAACACTGAAAACTCCACCTCATCGTATAAAGATCGATCCAGTGTGCTGTTGACTGTACGACTACGACCTTCATGTGAAACAACCACACAGGGATTCTTCACATGCTACGAGATCTCAGCTAATCTCATGTTTTATCGCCAATGTAAAAAAGCCTTTTGCCAATTCGTGGTACGACTTTCTGCAAAAATGACATCAATGGTCGTAAAAGGTGTCTTCATATTGAGTTAATCTGTTACTATGGTTTCACCACTTAGGAAGTCATTAAATGCTATTGGCTCGTAAAAGCGTAATATTGTATTTTTTGCAGAATAAAGGCTCGTGTTCCAGTTTCACATCCTGTCTCGGAGGCATTTTGTCGATCTGTACCAATCTGGATGTTTTACTGGGGGTTTGGTAATAACACAGAGAGCAGCTTTCACGATCAAAGAGCGCTTGAGGTTTTTTTTTATTTTATTTCATCTTTTAGAGTCGATCCAGGGAGCAAAGTTTCATGGTTGCGCCTTCTGAGACTTGACTCCATCTCCAAAATCATTACTCAGCCAGCAGGAACATGTTCGCTCTGTGTGTGTGAGTGTGTGAGAGTGTATGTGTGTGTGTGTGTGTGTGTGTGTGAGTTCAGGAGTGTGAAAATTAAATAAAACTGAAAGTGCAAGAGTGTGAAAACCAAGACAAGCATTAGACATTATTTAAAAGACGTGGGCGGTGAAGGAAAGGACTCAAATGTTGGGCAGCGTCGTGTTTTCACCAAGTGACGGCTCGTGTGCCAGGTCATGATGGGAAATGTGCTCATATGGCTGTTGAGGAAACGGATGATGTGTCCTCTCGACTTACTGTAAGGACGTCCTGCTTGGTTTAGTCACTAGTTCCTGATGTACTGATACTGGTACTGATGTTAGATACTATACTTAACAGTGAGAAGTGGCTCTTTTAAAATGAACTTGGATGATGTCATGTTACAGTAATAAGTTTTGTTATGTAATTGGAATCTGAATGATAGACATGATTTATTGTGACTCGGACTTTTAGAGGATTTAATTAAGGAGGATTCATGTCAGAGGGAAAAAGACCCTTCTTATAACTACAGTACTTTATACTTTATACTTTACTGATACTTATCAGTACACTCAAAAGATCTGCAGCAGCAAGTTTATCATATTTATCATTTTTCAAAATGTGAACAAATACAGACTATTATAGTTTTTATTATTACCTCAGCTCATCTATCTATCTATCTATCTATCTATCTATCTATCTATCTATCTATCTATCTATCTATCTATCTATCTATCTATCTATCTATCTATCTATCTATCTATCTATCTATCCATCCATCCATCCATCCATCCATCCATCCATCCATCCATCCATCCATCCATCCATCCATCCATCCATCCATCCATCCATCCATCCATCCATCCCCTCTAAGCACGACCAGGACTGCAAGGCCTAGATAGATAGATAGATAGATAGATAGATAGATAGATAGATAGATAGATAGATAGATAGATAGATAGATAGATAGATAGATAGATAGATAGATAGATAGATAGATAGATAGATAGATAGATGGTAGAAAGCAGTGGCGTGCACAGGGGGGGGGCAGGGGGGGCGGTCGCCCCCCCTCGTGGCCCAATTGTTGAAAAACGCGTGCTAAAGTGCCCCCTGGGAGCCAAAACGCGCGTTAAAGTGCCCTCTTGGAAGCCAAAACACGTGCTAAAGTGTCCTCATGGGGGGCAAAACGTGTGTTAAAGTGCCCTCTCGGAGCTAAAACATGTGCTCAAGTGCCCTCATGGGGGGCAAAACGTGTGTTAAAGTGCCCTCTCGGAGCTAAAACATGTGCTCAAGTGCCCTCATGGGGGCCAAAATGTGTGCTAAAGTGCCCTCTAGGAGCCAAAACGTGTGCTAAAGAGCCCTCTAGGAGCCACAATGCGTGCTAAAGTGCCCTCTAGGAGCTGAAACGCGTGCTTAAGTGCCCTCTAGGAGCCAAAACGTGTGCTAAAGTGCCCTCATGGTAGCCAAAACGTGTGCTAAAGTGCCCTCTAGGAGCCAAAACACATGTTAAAGTGCCCTTGGAAGCCAAAATGTGTGCTAAAGTGCCCTCTTGGGAGCCAAAACACGTGTTAAAACAGGCCACATCGATGTTTTTTAGTCTTAAGGTATTGATATTAAAACAGGCCAAATCGATGTTAAAAAAGGCCAAAAAAATTTCGCCGCCGACCTGTGGTCGCCGGCCAAACGCACCATGTCGCTACAGTCTCACTCTTGTCATTTTCTGAAACTTGGCAGCCCTGAAAGTGCCCTCTAGGAGCCACATCTAGGAACCAAAATGTGTGCTAAAGTGCCCTCTTGGGAGCCAAAACACGTGTTAAAGTGCCCCCTTGGAAGCCAAAATGCGTGCTAAAGTGCTCTCTAGGAGCCAAAACGTGTGCTAAAGTGCCCTCTTGGGGGCCAAAACACGTGTTAAAACAGGCCAAATCGACGTTTTTTTAGTCTTAAGGTATCGATATTAAAACAGGCCAAATCGATGTTAAAAAAGGCCAACATTTTTTCGCCGCCGACCACAAACGCACCATGTCGCTACAGTCTCACTCTTGTCATTTTCTGAAACTTGGCAGCCCTGAAAGTGCCCTCTAGGAGCCACATCTAGGAGCCAAAACATGTGCTAAAGTGGCCTCTTGGGAGCTAAAACACGTGTTAAAGTGCCTTCAGGAAAGCCAAAACGTGTGCTAAAGTGCCCTCTTCAGTGGCGAGGACGCGCTATTAGGTGCCCCTTTTTTTCCTTTTCGCCCCTGCCCTTCAAAAAGTCTGTGCACGCCACTGGTAGAAAGAAAGAAAGAAAGAAAGAAAGAAAGAAAGGATAGATAGATAGATAGATAGATAGATAGATAGATAGATAGATAGATAGATAGATAGATAGATAGATAGATAGATAGATAGATAGATAGATAGATAGATAGATGGTAGAAAGAAAGAAAGAAAGAAAGAAAGAAAGAAAGAAAGAAAGAAAGAAAGAAAGAAAGGATAGATAGTGGCCATTTGAAGAAGTGCAGTTTCTGTTTTCGGCCTCTGGAGGTTCTTGCTGTCATTGATAACATTCGTCTCTAATTGTAAATATTATTATTATATAAATGCTAATTTAGTTTCCAGAGACTTGCTATGGGCTTTCATAGAAGCTAATGCAGGTACCTAATTACATGCTAAGAAAACTTTGACTTTAAGGAAAGCTAAAATAAGTCACCCTCCTCTAAAGTCTTTAAATGCAAAGTGGCTCTCTTGCAACACACCACACTGTGACAAGAGGAAACCTTCAGTCAGTTGCAGTCATGGCTGACTTGACGTGCTGTAACTTCATACTGAACAATCACTGGAGATTGATTCTTGCTGATCGCCGTTCAAACAAAGAGAGCGTTTTATCCAGAGATTCAGTTCACTTGTTTCACTTTTTAACAACACCATTAAGTGTAACTCTCTCAGGTCCATCTCCGCCTGGGAAAAACCATGTGAAAACACGATATAGCCTATACTACAGACACTCAAGAGGCAACTTTCCAACAATGATTCAGTCCGTTTCATGAGTCCGAGCTTCAAATGAAATGAAAAGTGTCAGCGTGTCCTGATGTGTCTGAGTCATTATCAATATCTCTGGGTTTTGTTAGCGAATAAAAAGTTAGATATTGAAGTTTTTTTCTGACTGTTTTTATGTCTCATCACTGGTTCAAGTCATCCTCCTCAGGTCTGTCCTCCCCTGCTTTGGCTTTCTGTTCATTTTCCATTGATTTTGAGAATCTATTGTTGACTTTTAAGGCTTCACATAAACAGTCCAATATGTGTATCGAGTGCTTGCCAACTCCCCATGAGCATGGACGGTGGACGCCATCTTGGATCAGCTGATACTGTCCCTGTGAGATTTTTTATTTCCAAAAAAAGCCAGGACTAATAGAGTGTGAAATTATTTTGTCCCTCATGCACCTCAGCTGATGTTTGAGTTGGATAAACTCCAGACTTTATGATGCGCTGTCACCCATTGTGTGTCTAGTATATTGCTTTCTGTCAGCTGTGTGGTGGGTTTTAAACACATGTTTTTATGTGTTTATTATGATTTATGTTCAGGTCTGCGTTTCACCCAGCTCCAAGACACGCTTGCCCCCGGGGGGAGAGGGGGGCGTCACTAATTGCTGATGTTGTCAGACATTCCTGTTATTGTGTCTACTACGCCTGTATATGCAAAACACATGGAAATTAGAAGTTGTAATTCAGAGACAGTCCTGTAATGTCAGCACTGGTCTTGGCACGACACAAGAATAAAGAAGGTGGACGTGAAGGATTTCAAACAATGGTATCCTAATACAAACTAAAAAAAAGTTTGAGAACTTAAAAGGATAGTTCAACATTTTGGCAAATTGGCCCTTTGTCATAATCCCTGTAGTTTTAGCAGTAGGTTCGTTACCTTTAATTGTCGGTGCAAGCTATTTTTAGAACGGCGGAGCAGAGCCGAGAGCTGCTCAGAGCTACGCTACGGAGGCTCATGGGATTTCTTGGTTACCCTCATAAAACTCATCAATACACAATCCAACAACTCCAAAATGCTCTGGTGGACAAGTTGTGACCTGCACATTCACCACGCTATGAGATAATAACAGAACGTTACCAGACAGAGTTGTTTTAGAGGTAAATGCAGAGACTTCTTGCTGAAAAACTGTCCCCGACGGGAACGCACATCAGTGGTTTTGTATGAATTTACCTCTAAAACAACTCTGTCTCGTAACGTTCTGTTATTATCTCATAGCGTGGTGAATGTGCAGGTCACAACTTGTCCACCAGAGCGTTTTGGAGTTGTTGGATTGTGTATTTGATGAGTTTGATGAGGGAAACCAAGATAGCTTGCACGACAAATAAAGGTAAAGAACCTACTGCTAAAACTATAGGGATTATGGCAATTGGCCAATTTGCCAAAATGTGGAACTATCCTTTTAAACCGGAGAACAAAGTTAAAGGTCCCATATTGTATAAAATTAGATTTTCATGTCGTCTTTGATTATAGATCATCTCCATGTTCCATATTAATGCTGTGAAAGTATCAAAGCCCCAGTCCACAGCCTTTATTCATAAACTGAGACTTAAAACCAGCCGTCGGGACTTCCTGTGACTTTGTGATGTCACAACAAAGCTGCCATCAAGCTCCATGCACCTGGACCCACCATTCAACATTTGTAGGATTTAGTTTCTGTGAGTGTTTTTACCTGAAATCGGCTCTTATTTGTCTTCAGTTGCCCAGCAATCAGTGGGCCAATCAGAGGACAGACTCGGAGCCTCCTCTCCTCTGATTGGCTGACACCAACTTGCTGTTACTCAAGCTCCAGAGAGATTTTTCATATACGTCTTCTTATTGGATCACCACTTTTATTTACTGCATTTGATTTGGTGATAAATTAAAATTACTGCACATATAGTATTGTCAATATACTTGTCATTTTGAACCTTTACATTTTTCTTTATATCACTACTTGCAAGTGACTAAAAGAAGTATAATATGTTTATTTGCGTTTACAGGGAAAAAATGATATGATGCACAATCATGACTTCATGTTTGGAGAAAGATGTTTCTGCAGGTTGTATCTTGTTGCATGTGAAGCAGATTTGGAGTCAGCTCTTGTCTGTGTTTTCCAGCTGGTCGCCACCGCCGCCGCGGGACACTTATCGGCCCTGACACCGCTTTTGAAAGAGTAAGCACACACACACTCCCCAGTTACTGCTCATTTCCTCACATCATTTAACGCCTCTGTTGCACCTGGGGTTACCAGACATGGCCTTCTCAGTTACACTTGACCAGGTTGGGTCACTCCTCTCCACCGAGCGCTCCCTCTCAAACCACAGAGCTGTTTTATTTCCTCCTCCTGCTCAGGATTAAGTTATATGAGGACTGTCAGCGTCTCTTTGATTCAGCTCTCAGACGCAGTGGAAGTCAACAGCAATGATTTCAGCATGTGTTGAAGTGTCCAATCATCTACTGCAAGCAAAGTATAGAGCTACTTAGTGATGTCTGAATTTGAATCAGCTGTCCCAGAGTCTCAGCTTTGATTCATAAACCCAAGTTAAACCGCTAGAGAGAAACCGAAGAATCAACATTTTCCTGCAGGCTAAAGCTGGTTTTGCTTCAGGTGTTATTGTGCAGAAATGAAGCTTCTGTAAATGCAGCTGGATGCTTTGCAAGCCTTGATGCACATTTATACAGAAACGTAACCATGCAGCAAGGCTACTACTGGGGCTGGTGTTTCATTAATGTCCAAAAAACACCATGAAAAGACCAAAACCTGCAGTGATGCAACCTGGAAGTTTTGGTTTTTCAGACTTGTGCAGCTGAGAACAACTTCCTGCAGCTGTAAATCAATCCATGCCAGGTGAATCTCCAGAGGGGACACGAGTTTAGACCCATCTAAAATCACATTAATACAAACAAAATGGCTTTTGATTGATTTTTTTTATTTTTGTTATGAGCAAATCAAAGAAACATGTTGTTTTACAGATGAAAAAATACAAAAACAGTAGAATTCAGGGCCTAATTTGATTTAAAAAACACAATTCCCAGGAACTGTGTGGATTAGAAACAAAATGTTTCACAGTTTCTTCATCCCTTCGATGTTCGAGCTGCTCTCTGGTCACATCCGATTCGTTCTGGGTGTGAACCGACTCTGTGGAGCGGAAAAAGCTCAGAATAATAAAGTTGTTTTCTGTGCCAAGCGGCGCTTTACTGACCAATAAAGAGTTCGACCGCACAGATCTCAACGTTGGATTTTCTGTACAAGACTTGTGGTACAAAGAAGTGAACTGCAGGATATTATTAAGGTTATTGTGCCAGAGGGAGCAGTGCACCAACTCTTGGGATCTCAAGGGGAAGCAGATGAAATCTATCTAGTCCACATTTTACCAGTTTATATTAATATATGACAACAGTAGCATAAAAGCTAAAATATATGATGATTAAACCCAGATTTAATCAGCCCAAAGCTCCTGTGGTCCTCGCTGTATTTTTAAAAACGTCTCCCCACCCTGCAGGTACAGTAAAGTTGCTTTGTAAATAAACTTGACAGCTGAGCCACCTGCTCCTGTGCAAACCAGCAACACATTCAGCATAGTGGCCTCATCTAATATGACACATGCTTGTTTGAAATACCAACACAGCTTTTCAATTTTTCCACTGCAACTAGAAAATGCTGGTCTGCATGGAAACAACGTCTGAAAGTAGCCAAATTCATGGAAAGTCCCCATGGGGGCCGCCGCCTCGTTCATTCATTCCCCCTCCCCTTCACACCATCACTTTTTTTTTTATTTTATTTTTTATTCATATCCAGGTGATAAACAATACAAGTGTAAAAGTGTGTAAGACAGGGGTGAAAAACAAACATATATAACAACACAGGACAAGACAATACGCAATGATAACTATTATAACCAATCAAACGAAATAACAAAAAAACCAAATAAATAAAAAATAAAATAAAATAACACAATTGAAATAGCAAAGGCAATGTTTTTGTTTAGGATACACATTGTGTGTGTGTGTGTGTGTGTGTGTGTGTGTGTGTGTGTGTGTGTGTGTGTGTGTGTGTGTGTGTGTGTGTGTGTGTGTGTGTGTGTGTGTGTGTGTGTGCGTGCATGCATGTCTGTGATGTGCATGAGTATGTTGGACTTCTGAGGTAGATATGGCAAAAAAGGGGGGGGCGGGGGGCAGAACAATAATAAATGAATAATTAAATATGTAATAAATAATATTAATAAAAAAATAAAAAAGGAAAAGAGAAAAAAAAGAAAAGAAAAAAGAATACAAGAAGAAGCAAATATCCGTATTGAAGAGATGACTGTGGGGTAAGTAGAGAGAGAGAGAGACTGGAAAAAGGAAAAGTTAAGTTAAGATTAAGTTAAGATTCCTTTATTTGTCCCACAGTGGGGAAATTTACATTTGTGCAGCAGCAGCAACAAGTAGCAACAGGATAAAAGAGAAAAAACTGAATAAAACAAGAGGAATATAAACATCACACAACAATAATTTATAGAAAGAATGATTTAAAAAAAAAAGTGCAGTAGCCTATGTGCAAGGGGTAAACCTAGAGCCATGGTTCTGGCTTTCATCACTTTCTGTTTTACCCCCAAACATCATCTGCTTCATTCTCGCGAGAGGAATCGTCCAGATCAGCTCTGTAAAGCCGTGAGTCGTCGCCCCCCCCTGGGAGCAATAGCTACGCCGCTGAGCTATGAACCGATGGCAGCTAAACGCTAAACCCCCGCCCCCCCATGCAGCGGCGGAGAAGCTGCTGGGCTCGCACAAGAGCAGGGTCTGCTGGGGTCAGAAATATGAGAAGCGCTTGGCTTTTGTCTTCTGAGTGTTGAGTAACACAAGCCGCTGGGAGAGTACAGAAGTATTTGCGTGTGAAGTATTAAAATTAATATGCGTTTCCTGCTTCCATTAGCACTCCATATTTCGCCACAGACTGTGTGTGACCTCCTGACCTTCTACTCTTTGACTCTCTCCCTCCTCACCTCCTGCGGTGCTGTATGTTGTCTCGCAATTCGTTCGACTAACACTGTTTAGGCACATCATCATCGCTGCAATGAGCAAGAGCATCCGTTTCAAATGTCAACAAAAACGCTGAGGGCCTTATTGGCGCTCTCTTGCAATTTGTACTCAAAATAAAAAAGTAGGATTTCCTTTATTATCGTTAACATCAAAGTTCAGAAGTGTGTAAAAGGTCATCTTCATCTTAACGAAGGAGTCTCTCTCTTTATGCCCTTTAATGACTGTTTACACAATCAACAGAGCTGTCACGCTGCAGCTATGTTTTGTCCTGATACGGATTAAATTACAGCCAGTAAAAAGCTGCTGATTGCTGCTTGACGCTGCTCCAGTAACTGACAACTGTTGCAGATAAGCAACAAGTCAACATGTGCCACCTCGGACAAGAGAGGCTGTTTTCATAAGATCTACGTCTGAAATATCCTTATCAATGGAGTTCAGTTTAAACAAAAACGATAAACAAAAAGTAAAATTCATTTGGCTATCTGAGCACAGACACAAGCGTGAAGCAGAGCAACGATAAAAAACATCCATTTATGTTACTTAAAGGGACAACGAGGAGTTTTGGAAAAGCGAAGCGTTTTCACACTACATTTATGAGCCTCCGCACCGTGAAATTCTTTGACCGGCGCAAGACAGACTCATGTTTTCATTCATCAAGAATTAAAGTCAGAGGTTCAAAGACGATCACATACCGTCGTAGTTCCGACCATAAACGGTGATTCGGCGGCGTTTTTCTCATGACTCGCCACGAAACCGAAAGTAAAAAACGCTGGTCAGCATTTCCGCCACCACTAATAATAACAAAATAACGATAGAGACAAAACGATATATTTATCGAAAATGGACCATTAACAAGTGTGGGTAGCGGAGATTCATCCACATTAACGTGAGACTTTTTTATAACCAAATAGAAATTCCTCGTTGTCCCTTTAAACACAGGTTTTAACCAGCAAGTTGGGGCTCCTTCTACCATTCCTTGTTGTGGAGCTAACGTTAGCATTAGCAGCTTTTGATTTAACCTTCTTGCCAAGAGCTTCACCCGCCATTTTGTTCACTTTATAAAAGGTTTGTGAGGGACCGAGTCGGTTGCAATGAGGACAACAGATAGTAACTTCAAAAAAAGGGGTTTTTATTTACCCAAAATATACAGAAACAAAATTACTCAAATGAACATAAGGTCTGGGCCCATAAAAGAGGTCAAATTAACAAAACTGTGCAAAAGTCAACTGAATAAACTAACAGAAGACAAAACAGAACAGAATTAAACAGACCTAACTAATGAACACAAGGGAGAACTTATATACTGGGTGGTCAGCCCATAATAACAAAAGAGGGGTTAACTTAAACCCTAAACACAAAAGACCACAGCTAATTCACAAACAAACAACTTAGGAAAGGTAACGTATTAGAATAAACACAATCTATGCATAACCAAACAAACTGAAATTACTAATGGTCTAAGGAAAATAATAAACATAACTAAAACACTAAACTTCCCCCCATGGTGCACCAGCCCTTGGGTTGGCCCAATTAGTGCTGCCTCTTATAAAATGGCAGAGCGTGTGGGGGCGGATCCTTTTATCTGGAGGATCCCAGCAACACCAACAGCACCAGCAGCACCAACAGCACCGGTAACTCAAAGAACAGAGAGAGATTAGAAACAACAAAAGCTAACTAAATATGTGCTCAATAGAACTAATGTATTGCCAAATAATAAAGTATGTTGTATGCAACCAAACCTGTGTGAGTTATTTCAATACTTAAGTGTTAAACCAACTTATAGAATGTATAAACAAAATATGGTTAACATAAATATAGAAACAAAATAGTATAGTGTATAATGTGAATGTAGGTGCAGTGGGCTACCGTTGTCATGGCTGTGTGGCCACAGCTGTGGCCATCACACACTCCCCCCCTTCGGAGTCTTCGCTGGAACAGCGGGAGAGGTAATCCGCAGTGGTGTTATCCCTGCCAGGGATGTGCTGCACCGTGAACCGATATGGCTGCATGGCAAGATACCACCGGGTGATTCGCCCATTAGTGTCTTTCATCCTCTCCAACCATTGCAGTGCCTTATGGTCAGTCTCCAAAGTGAACTCTCTCCCCAGTAGATAATACTTGAATGAGTCCAGGGCCCACTTCACCGCCAAGGCTTCTTTTTCCACTGTGGAGTAGCGGACCTCTCTGGGGAATAACTTCCGGCTGATGTAAGCCACAGGATGCTGGTCCCCTTTCACTCCCTGCAAAAGCACAGCTCCAACACCCCTCTCAGATGCATCAGTTTGCAGTGTGAAATGTTCATTGAAATCTGGACTGTGGAGAACAGGGCTCTTACTCAGGGATTCCTGGATGTCCTTAAAAGCAGCCACTGCCTCAGCTGTCCACTGGATGTGGTTGGGGCACCTTGAGCCAGTTCGGTCGGTCAGGAGGGCAGCCCTGGCTGAGAAGTTCGGGATGAACCGATGGTAAAAGCCAGCCATCCCCAGGAAGGATCTCAGCTGCTTCCTACTCTGTGGGAGAGGACACGACTTGAGTGCATGCACTTTATGGACTTGCGGTTTGATTAACCCACCTCCAATGGTGAAGCCAAGGTACTCCGTTTCCTCTCTGGCGATTGCACACTTTGTGGGATTGACTGTCAGGCCTGCTGACCTCAGGCGATCCAGGACTTCCTTCAAGTGCCTCAGGTGGTCCTCCCAGGTGGCGCTGTAGATGACAATATCATCGAGATATGCACAAGCAAAATCAGACAGTTCACAGAGTACCTGGTCCATTAATCGTTGAAAAGTTGCAGGGGCCCCGTGCAACCCAAATGGCAAGACTGTGAACTGGAACAGCCCCCAGGGAGTCCGAAAGGCCGTCAGCTCCTGAGACTGCTGGGTCAGGGGCACCTGCCAGTAACCTTTGCACAGGTCGATTGTGGTCAGGTATTTTGCCTTCCCCAGGCGCTCGATGAGGTCGTCAATCCGTGGAGTGGGGTATGAATCAAATTTTGAAACCGAGTTCAGGTACCTGAAGTCGATACAGAAACGGATGGATCCATCCTTCTTCGGGACCAGAACCACCGGATTACACCACTCACTTTTCGAAGGTCGGATTATACCCAGGGACAACATGAGGTCCACTTCCTTTTTCAGGGCCACCAGGAGGCGCTCCGGTATCCTGTAGCTCATCCGTCTCACAGACACATCAGGTTTCAAAATAATATCATGTTCCACAATATCTGTACGCCCAGGATACTCTTGAAAAATTTCTGAGTTAATCAAAGTCTTCACCTGAGTCTGCTGGTCCTCAGAGAGGTGGCCCAAATCCAGGTCAGAGGATACTGATGCCGGTAAATACTCATCATCCGCCTCCTCTTCCTCCTTCACAGCCTGGATCAGCAGCACCCTTGCACCCTCTCCAGTCCTTGGGAACCATTCTTTGAGGAGATTCACATGGAGAACCCGGCTGGCATGATGACGTCCTGGGTTAGAGACCTGATAGGTGGTGGGCCCAAGCTTCCTCTGAACCTCAAAAGGCCCCTGCCACTTTGCCAACAGCTTGCTATCACTGGTTGGCAGCATAACCAGGACCTTTTGACCTGGTTCGAAGCTTCTCTGCCTGGCTGACTGGTCATACCAGGTCTTCTGATGTCGCTGGGCCTCCGCCATATGTGCCTCTGCCAGTTGACTCATCCTCTGGAGTTTCTCTCTCATCTGTACCACATAAGAAACAACATTAACAGGCCCCTCCCTCCTGTGATCCCCCTCCCAGGTCTCCCGCAGCAAGGCCAGAGGACCCCTCACCTCATGACCATAAAGCAGTTCGAAAGGGGAGAAACCTGTAGAGGCTTGGGGTACCTCCCTGTAGGCGAAGAGGAGGTAGGGGAGCCATTGATCCCAGTCAGATCCAGTTTCATTAACGAACTTACGGAGCATTTGTTTGAGGGTCTGGTTGAACCGTTCTGTCAAACCATCTGTCTGCGGATGGTATGGGGTGGTGCGTACACTCTTTATGCCCAGCAGCTGGTAAACCTGTTTCAAAAGGTTGGACATAAAGTTAGTGCCCTGATCTGTCAAAATTTCACAGGGGAATCCCACTCTTGAAAAAAACTGAACCAGAGAAAAAGCCACAGTTTTTGCTTTAACAGATTTCAATGGGAACACTTCAGGATATTTGGTACCATAATCGGTAATGACCAACATGTAACGGTTGCCTGATTTACTCTTTTCCACAGGGCCAACAACGTCCATCCCCAAGCGTTCAAAGGGAGTAGTAATGATGGGGAGTGGCTGGAGAGGAGCTCTGGTGGGGCCTCTCATTGAGGTCTTTTGGCACTGAGGGCAACTCCTGCAGAACTGGGAAACATCAAAACTCAAACCTGGCCAGAAAAAATGGTGTTTAATACGAGCTGTGGTCTTGTGTTTCCCCAGGTGGCCAGCCCAGGGAATCGAGTGGCCCAAGGTAAGTACCATGTCTCGGGCCACCTGCGGGACTACTAGCTGTTTAACCTGGCCATGCTGACGGTAAAGAACCCCATTCTGAAGGAAGTACTCTTCCGTCCTGCCATCAGGTTCCATCTCAGGCTCCCTCTCCTTTGCTCTCTGAAAAAAGACAGACAGTGTTGGGTCCTCTTGTTGCAGTTGCATTATGTTGTCAGGTACTTGAAAACCTAAAGGCACATCTGGAGCAGCCTCAGCTGATGAATGTAAAGCAGTGTGTTGGAATTTCTCTTGCCTCTTTTGCCTACGGGGCTTCCGACACTTCCCGGGCTGTGTTTCAAGCCTGACACCATAGAATGGCAAGGCACTGAGGGCTGGGGAATCTACCTCCCCCTGTTTAGCTTGTGCTCTGGTGACTGCAACATTACAACTTTGCACTGAATTTAGCAGATCAAAAAGTACAGGGAGGTCATCACCTAAAACCACTGGAAAGGGCAAGTTATCTGCAACTCCAACATTTAACAGATAGGCCTGTCCATGTACTTCAATATAGATGTCTGCCGTGGGGTAAAACTTCTCATCACCATGTACACAGCAAATGGGAATAGTCTCCAGAGTGCAAACAGTATTAGCTGGCACATATTTCCTGTGCACAAGAGTCTGAGTACTGCCAGTGTCAATCAGGGCTCTGAGATGTTCTCCATTTATTTTGACATTGGTTGTTTTCATGGACTGGTTAGTGTGAGGCTTAATGTCAGCTTGGCGTGGAACAAAACACATTTGAGTGAGCTTAGCTGGATTCTGTGGGCACATTGGTTTAATATGGCCTTCCTGTCCACACAGGTAACAAGTGGGTGTTTTATTGGGAGCTCTTGATTGTGTTTGCTGGCTCTCCCTTACAGGAGGCTTACCCCCACCTGCTGGTGACCTCTGGTAGTGTTGAGGAGGGCCAGGTCTGCGGGTGTCCTTCCAGGTGGGGTTGCTCCACGGCTGATTGTTTTTCCGTGCAGCCACAAACACATCAGCCAGAGTAGCAGCTTCTGCAGCTGACTTTGGATCATGCTCCTTTACCCAAACCTGAAGCTCAGGACACAACATTCTCAAGTATTGTTCCAGAATAATCATTTCTCCAACATCATGAACTGTTTTACCTTGAGGTTGGATCCACTTCCCATACAGCTCTTTAAGCCTCACATAGAGCTCCTTGGGGCTCTCATCAGGTCCAACATCCAGTGAGCGGAACCTCTGCCTGTAGGTCTCAGGGTTAACATCATATTTTCTCAGTATAGCAGTTTTTACAGCATCATATTCCAGGGAATCATCAACATCCATATTTACATATGCTCCTCGAGCCTTACCAGTCAGAAGTGGAATGAGTCGGAAAACCCAATCTGATCTCGGCCACCGACATGCAGCTGCTATCCTCTCAAACGTAATGAGAAAGTGCTCAACATCATCATTTTCTGTTAACTTCTCTAGTCTGGGTTCATGAGAGAATCGAGACTGACCTGACGGATTACTCACAGGCTGGATGGGCTCGACTGAGGCTGCAGCTTGGGCCTGCAGCCGACCACCATCTGGGTCCAGAGCCTCCACAGTAGAAGTGGGCTCTAGTGCTGGAGATGTGTGTGCCTGTGCTGCCTGTACATCCTCCTGCAGAAGCCTGAACTGGTTCTGTAATACTTGGAACCGTTGCTCCTGCCTTGTAGCTTCCTCTTTCCTTTTCGCCTCCCGGGCCTCCTGTTGCCCCATGAAGGCCTGCAGAATGCCTGTTAAGTCTCTCAATGTTGGCTCTCTACTCTCTTCACCCCCAGTGCCATCTTCTTTTAAAGCTCCCTCCTGCATCTCTTCCTCACTCTCAGCCTGGGCTTCCAACCCTGTTTGTGTCCTGAGATCTCCTCGACCACCTCTTGCCACTCTTCCTCCACGGACCGGCATGTCTTCACAAATGGAGGAGAAGACAAAAGGGGAAAAAAAGGAAAAAAGAGAAAAAAAAAATACCTGTGTCCTCAACTGGCTGATCCCACCACTGCCACCATATGTGAGGGACCGAGTCGGTTGCAATGAGGACAACAGATAGTAACTTCAAAAAAAGGGGTTTTTATTTACCCAAAATATACAGAAACAAAATTACTCAAATGAACATAAGGTCTGGGCCCATAAAAGAGGTCAAATTAACAAAACTGTGCAAAAGTCAACTGAATAAACTAACAGAAGACAAAACAGAACAGAATTAAACAGACCTAACTAATGAACACAAGGGAGAACTTATATACTGGGTGGTCAGCCCATAATAACAAAAGAGGGGTTAACTTAAACCCTAAACACAAAAGACCACAGCTAATTCACAAACAAACAACTTAGGAAAGGTAACGTATTAGAATAAACACAATCTATGCATAACCAAACAAACTGAAATTACTAATGGTCTAAGGAAAATAATAAACATAACTAAACCACTAAACTTCCCCCCATGGTGCACCAGCCCTTGGGTTGGCCCAATTAGTGCTGCCTCTTATAAAATGGCAGAGCGTGTGGGGGCGGATCCTTTTATCTGGAGGATCCCAGCAACACCAACAGCACCAGCAGCACCAACAGCACCGGTAACTCAAAGAACAGAGAGAGATTAGAAACAACAAAAGCTAACTAAATATGTGCTCAATAGAACTAATGTATTGCCAAATAATAAAGTATGTTGTATGCAACCAAACCTGTGTGAGTTATTTCAATACTTAAGTGTTAAACCAACTTATAGAATGTATAAACAAAATATGGTTAACATAAATATAGAAACAAAATAGTATAGTGTATAATGTGAATGTAGGTGCAGTGGGCTACCGTTGTCATGGCTGTGTGGCCACAGCTGTGGCCATCACAAGGTTATACTGTAATATATCCTTTGATCAGCTTTGTTACTTAATGGCAAACTGCACAATACAGTGACTACATTTACATGCAGTGAATATTCGGGTTAAGGTCAATACTATTCCAGTTTCTGAAACATTCGGAATAATCGACTGCATGTAAACGTAGTCAGTGACTCGGTATCGGAAAATGACGGGAGGGGGCCCAAGCTAGCTGGTTAGCATGCTTTACCTCAGGAGGGGAAAGTAAAATGAAAATTTCATTTACATTGACGGCCTTTGACGAGTGAAGGAATAAAGTTTGATGGATGGATGGTAAGTTAACAGGTGCTAATGCTAATGTTGGGTATGTTGCGATAGCAAACAGATACTGTACTGTATCGAAAAATCCAGTTCCGCTTGGCCGATGTCAGGGTTAAAACTGGTTCATCCACTGAAACAGGGCAGATAGAAGATTTGAATAACCGATAATTGTTTCAACTGTTGCCCACATTTAATTTCCCAAACTTCCAAACATGATAAAAATCTAATGCCTCACAATGAAGGCTATTGCATCATCTCTCCATAGTTGATGTAAACCAAACCGACTGAGAAAATCAAACCTTTGCTTGCTTTTGTCTGGTGTCTGGAGTCTGTCTGGTCCATTGTTTATGATTGTCAGTCAGCTGTAAAGGACTTTGCATGAGTGAACTAACCTGTATGAAAGGTGTTTTATAAATACAGTGAGAAACTGCTCACATTATATTTGCAACTTTGATGACATTTGTTTTTGAAATGGCCTATAAAGGCTCTGGGTCCTTCTCAAACTTCTTTCATCAGTCTCGGGTTCCCATTATGGTCACTTAAAGTTGTTTCTAGATCATTTGAGGTTAATTTAGTTCCCTTTAATTTGAAGCACAGTAACACTGCAGCTCAGATTTCAGTTATGCAGCAAAGAAACACAAGAAAGAAAAAAAACAGGGTTTCTCCCGTCAGAACGTCAGAACAGCTGCAGAGATTCATGGAGAAGTGAGAGATCTCTTTATGTAGAAGAGAAGTTGGAAGCACAAAGCATATTTATCTGTCAGGGCTGGCGCAGAGTCAAACTGACCCTCAGGTTTCCACAGAGCATCTGAGCCCAGGCCAAACTCGGCTCCAGCTCCCTTTGAGCTGAGTGATTTACTGACAGAGACGATGATTCTTTACCACACTGATTTCACCGCTTGGATCCTCTTTAGTCTGCCGTGGCAAAGGTGAGATGACTTCCTCTGCCATCTTTTATTTGGAAAATTATGCATCATTCTATTATTTTTTGTAGTCCTATAGACATTATTCTTTATCAGTTTTGATAAAGTGTATAAACGCAGGAAATAAAAAGCACATTTTTAAATCATAATCCAAGGTTTTTATTATAAATTCCTGGTTCATCTTTGACCCTTTGTGCTTTAGTTTTACAGTCCAATAAAAAAAAATATAATGACAGACATCTCTTTTCACCTCTAAACAAGTGGTTCGGACAATATGATGAACTGCGAGATTGTTTACCACCTCAAATTGCCAAATCCCGAGAGCTCAGCAGTTATTCTGTGGAGTATGTGTTATCATTACAGATCCCGATGGCATGTGATGATGATTATAAGAGCAATGAAAATAAACCCCAAGTCATAAAAAATAAAGTTGCACATGGTTTTTAGGCACAAATACATAAAAAGTTCAAATTTGATATGGAAACAGACAATTTCTCACTCGCAGAAAAAAAAAATGAAGCTAGCTGGTTAGCATGCTAACTTCAGCAGAAGAAAAGAAGTGAAACAAGAGTTATCAGCTGTTGCTGAATAAAGAAATGAAGGTCGATTTTGAACTTGCATAATTTCTTCTAGATGGGTAAGTAAACAGCTGTTACTACTAATCCTGACGCTAGGCTATGCAAGCAATAGCAAAACTCAAGTCGTTGTGTTCAAATAGTTTCCCACCATTAAACATAGGGGAAAAAAAAACTTATTTCCTTTTTGTCATTTTCTTATTTTTGAAATTTGACGTGCATCTGGTCAAAATTTCTAGAACAGAGTCAATTAAAGAGAAACTATGCAAGATTTGTAGCTTAACTATACTACATTTTTACCTTCATTAAAAGCTTTGGAGTAATCGTGATGGTTTAATAAATGGCTTAACTTGTTACGAGGGAGAATGGAGGCTCTCTGCCTTCTACGTGTGTGTCACTTATTACATCTCTTGGCTGAAAAACAATTTAGCAAGATCAGCGCCATTGCCCTGGTGTCCCGGTTCTCGTCTCTGCACACCGCGACACAAATGCGCCCCATAACCTGTAATGACAGATTCAACTACACAAATATACACGTTGTAACATTGTATATGTTAAATAAGGCTATACTGCTTTGTTGTAAACAAATGCACATGGCCAGGACTAGAATTAGCAAAACAGCGGGAAAGCAACCAGACTTACATAGGCTAGTTCTTTTAAAGCGCCACATTGCTTATCCATACAGTGCAGTAGCCTAGCCTAATAATTAGCCTTCTTAAGATCAAAATGATTAATTAAATCGATTAGTGAAAAATGTCTTTCATGCAAATAAAATGGCTGTAAAATGTTTAGACTTACGTACATTAACATGAATTGTCCAGTACAGTTTAACTTTTATTTTGTGAAAATGTTATCTAATTCATATCATTAAGTGAATATATTTCTGTTTTTGGAGCGATAACTATACAATGATGATAAATTGTTAAGTGATTTATTGTTTTGACATTGTTCAGACAAAATGATCGATGATAATGATTCCTCAGTCACATCCAAACATCCGCATCTCCTTTTTTTTTCCATGTGGGTGTGTTTTTCCTGTTGAACCAAGTTGTTTGAGTTGATCGTCCCCAAAAGTGCAACAATGGGAGGTCGCCACAAAGTATTCTCCGTCCATTTCCACATCCAGCGACTAACATTTGATGAACATTTAAAATTATTATTCTCCCAAAAAAGTTACATATCAAACACGTGGTGTGCGGTACGATTGTAAGATAAAGCTCAAGACAGATCTTTCACTTCAGTTTGACTTAGGTAAAATGATGAAAACCCTCTGTCACTTCTGTCTTTTATCATTCAAATACTGAAGATCCATGTGAAAGAAATCAAACCAGAGGACACAGTATGACTTCTATTAAAGACACATGCTTCCACCAGAGTCGGCCAGAGGCATTAGCAAACCAACGGCCCCCAGCGCTCAGCATCATTTAAAAGCATTTAAAGATAAACTGACAGATGTTTCGATGGCACGTCTGGGAGCACAACAACAAAATTTGGGATTAGAATAAATCTTTTTAAGGACAGTATCCCAACCGCAAATCCTCAATGGGAAAAAAAAAAAATCGCTGGCAAGTGTATTTTGAAGTGAAATGTTTAATTCAAGCCGCTGCTTAGACAGAAATACACAGTTGTTACTGGGTTTTGTTTTGCTTGTTGAGTGATCTCCATTGTCTTAAAGGTTCCCTGTGGAGGTTTTGGCCACTAGTAGCACTGTGGAGTTTTGTTTTGGTGCCAAACACATGACGGTACTTAATGCTAGAGTTGCAAAAGAGGCAAAGCAATGTGCTACAAATGAAAGCAAAGAAGACGTAAACAACTCCGGATCCACTTTGTCACTGTTGCAAAACGATTCCACATGTTTCTCCGACTTGTAACGACCTTATAGCCTCTATAGTCACAGATTTCTTAGGCCACTTGGGGGCAGTAGAGACAATTTAGCAAACAGCAACATTAGCTTTCACTTTATTTATTTCACTTTTCTTGCCACTTCCAATATTCACTCTCTTTTAGCTTCGTTTTTGGTCTCCACTAACGCCCAATGGAAACATCTGGCTACTCAGCTACTAAATGAGTACTGATACTGATCCGATACCAGTGCTAGTGCAATTATAAAATTATATAAAAAACAGGTGAATACTACAAATCCTGTATGGATGCGATAGGATTGCTGAAATTGTTGTACCTTATGTTAAACCTTTAGCAACGGGGCCCTTAGCACAGCTGGTCCAAAACGCTGAGACATTGAACATCTGTAACTTCTTTATTAAGGCCTTTTCTGGTTATGTGTTAGATCTACTGTACACGTGAATATACTATACACTTATACATGTGTATGTAGTGTTTACATATGTACTACCAATGTATCATTAAATTGTCTACATTGTTTACATTTCTGGATGTTTTTAATTGATATGAAAGTGCCCCTTATATATTCCCATCAATATTGTCATTATCATCATAAAACATACATACCTTGCATACATACAGACTTTTTCCTAATGGGATCTTTAATTGCAACTTACCAAATTACTCCAACAGTAGTTGCCAGTGGCTGCACAGACTTCCTGCGTAGCTAACATGTAAAACATTTAAGGTTTATTGATAAATCACATGGTCTAGGTCTGGTGCATAGACTGTATGTATTATCAGAGGCATTTCTGATAACAAAATTGTTATGGGAACAACTCTACTGAGCAGGTTTATCACTATAAAGCTGCGTCTTTACATGTTGTCCCCTTAGCAATGTTGTCATCTGACACTTTATTATAAAAAATATCAAATATAAGCATCCTAGTTACATTAAAATCTGATCGTTTTCCAGCGCTGGTGGGGGTTCGGGAGCCAAGTCGTGCTCAGAGCTACAACACAGCTGTCCCCTGTCCCAGCGCTGCACTTTAATTATTTTCTCATTATTGAACATCTGCATCATCTGTTGTGTCTTGTAGCTGATGTGTGTTTTTGCTCTTCTGTCAGCGCACAACATCCCACTAAAGCTTAACGCAGGGTAAACTTTGTGTTTATCCGTTATAATGACACATGGCAATAAGATGTTCACTTGTTTGAAGTGTTTTCTCTCTCTCCCTCGCTCCTCCATGTCTTTAACTTAGATTACAGCTTCTGGAGCTAGAGGCCACTGCCGCCGCCGCTGCTGCCGCACATCTGTAAGCCAGCGGAAATACCAAAATCTTGCATGCCTCTTTGATTGTTACATTCAAGATATCATGTGCGCTACCAGCTCTGCTGCTGCAAACCATTAGGCTCAGTAACTGGTGGCTTGTAAAATACGTTTGGAAATCCTGGAGACAAGGCAAAAAAAAAAAAAAAAAAAAAAGGAGGGTGAGATGGGGATTCCACATGGTTATCCAAAGAGATGATAAACAAAGGGAGAAGGTGATACAGTCTAAGTGATATATTGGGCACATGTGGGATCTTGGAACAAAAAGAGAGGATGAAAAAAAAGAAGACTTGAAGGAAGGGAGAGGGAGAGGTGGAGGGATGGAGGGGGGAGAGCAGAGGGGAGTTTCTCCTGATTTATTCCGAGCTTCAGGGTTTGTGTATCCGAGAACAAGATTAGTTCAGTAGATCACATCACCCCACATCCTCTATAGATCCTCATCCTGCCCCCACCCAGCTGGAGAGTAACTCACTACTTTTATACTTAGATACTTTATAATTCTACTCCAGCGTATTTAACATGATATTTTTATACACATAAACTCATAAATATAATGTTTTATTTAAAATCTACCCAGTGCTAAATAGCTAGGTTTTCTATATCAGACAAGGAAGAAAGAGGTTGTTCTTTTTACACCTTTACATGTTTAGCAGTAGTAGGCGTGGTCATCCTATGTAACATCAGCTGATGTCAGGCCGCTCCTTCAGGACGGTGCTCCAGGTTTGCGAGACAGGGATGGACTTACTTAGCCTACTTGCAGTTTCTTTTAAATACTGTTGATTAGGCAAGGCAAGGCAAGGCATCTTTATTTATATAGCGCATTTCATACCAAGGCAACTCAATGTGCTTTACATAAAGACAAAACATTAAAAAAAAGAAGCATAAGACAGAATAAAAACAAACAAAACACTAAAAACAGAGTTAAAAGCAAGAGCAAATAAAAGTAAAAGAAAAAAAAATAGATAAAGTTTTAAGTTCTCAGCTATAAGCATGTGAAAAGAGAAATGTTTTTAACCTGGATTTAAAAGTGCTTACAGTTGTGGCTGATCTCAGTTCTGCTGGTAGTTTGTTCCACTTGTGTGCAGCATAACAGCTAAATGCTGCTTCGGTTTAGTGGGGGTCATCCCTATGTTCCCTCAGCCCTATGTTCCCTCATTTCTAACTTTTGTCGTCACTGAAAATTAGGCCCTATGTTCCCTCAGCCCTATGTTCCCTCATTTCTAACTTTTGTTGTCACTGAAAATTAGGCCCTATTCCCACAGCCCTTTGGTCCCACCATTGGTTGGGTTTAGGCAATGAAGAAAGGAGTTGGTTAAGTTTAGTAAAAAGACCAGGTAGAGGCTAGACAGGCCAGATAGACAGAGTCCAGATAGGTAGAGAGAGTCCAGAGGGAACATAGGGCTGAGGGAACATAGGGCTGTGGGAACATAGGGCTGAGGGAACATAGGCACGCTCCCGGTTAGTGTTGCATTGTCCCTGTTAAAAAAACAAAAGATTAAATGGATATATGCCCGCTTTGTCCTGGTTTATTGTCTTGTGTTGCGTTCACACTGGGTGCGAGGTGAATTTTTCGCACGATAAGATTACATACAAAGTCAATGTAAAGACGCAAATGGACGCAAATGCGAATGATGCGAATGGCGCGGCGCAAATGAAGCGAACACGCAAAATTCGCCTGTTCGCGCAAGTTCAAAATATTGAGTGCCGCGGGTAAAAACAAATATTCCACTCGAGCGAGTAGAGCGAGGCGAATATTTTACTTGCGCCCGGTGTGAACGCACTGTTATGGACCCACCTCCATGAGCCAGCATCGATGCCTGTTGCTTTCCGTATACGGATGATTGTGGCCTTTTCCCTGTCAAATCTGGCGCGGTGGCGCACCAACACCTAGTGACACTTCTGAAGAAGACGGAAGCATCCATCAAAACATGTCAAGGTGTGGAACGAACCAACAACCTCTCCTTTGTCTGATATATAAGACAACCTAGCTATTGAAAATATTATATTATATTATTAGACATAAGGAACTCCATTGAGCTTTAACCAGTGCTTTCTGACTCATAACCCAAGAAACAAAAACAAACTAAGAACATCAGCTTAATTTCCAAACATGCAGCCAAAGAAAATGCTAATTATTACATGTTTACATCCACTACTGTTCAATATTCACCATCAGTGTGTTTGAATTAAGCTTTGCAGAAGAGGAAGGTGCAAAAAGAGGATGTAAATAACAGAAACCAGTAGATTGCATTTCTGTTTTTTTTACATTTCAATGTGAGAAGTGTTTCAGTTAAGCTCCTTTCCTATTGCGTTTGGCACCATATTTTTTTCTTAAACAATTCGTCCCAGTTCATATCCGTGTGATATTGGTGAATATTTCAAGTGTTTTTCCAAAAATTCAAAATTTCTACTCAGGTTTTATTGATGCACCGACTGATCTGTATTCTTCAGCATAAACCATAGAAAATGCACTTTATGAGTTCTCAGCAGCTCCACTAAAGACACATTTCCCCCATTAAACTTCTCAGATGACTCCATTTGAATAAGTTGGGTTTTCAGAAAAATGTCCAAAAATGACAAAGTACTGCAGCAGAACCTCGTTTTCTTCTCGCTCCTATTAATCTGTTTTTTTTTTTTTTTTTTGGGGGGGGGGGGGGGGGTGGTTTGACTATACTACCAAATAGCATGAAGAGTAGTTTAGAAAACTAACAGAATCTTAATAATATATGATAAATGTGACAAATGTCAAATAAGGTCATTATCCTGCAGAATTACATGTAGAACCTTTGTCTTTAACGTTTTAATTTCCTTTTGCTTGATTTGATGATTTTATATGTACTTTTATGTTTAAGTATAGTCTCTGAAAGCCTCCGTCTTCGGCCTTGACTCCCAACGCTAACCCAAAGAGCCAGTTAGATTGGAGCCAAGAGGTCAAGGCCACTTCGTAAACCTGCAGCGGGACAGATGCAGAGGTCATCGCTGTGATAAAAAAAAAAAAAAAAAAAAGACTTCCAGCGCGGCGCACAAAAGTTAAAAAACCTCCAGCAGAGATTAATGCACTGCTTTATATGTTCCAATCTAGTTTCCAGATCCCGTTGTGCTTTCTTTATGGCCTTGCGAGCATTCCTGTTCCTATTGTAACCTGCTTGCACGGAAATAGCTGCGTCATACTTGCCAAAGGGCTGATGATTTGAAGTAGCCGTAGGAGCAGCTGGCCTCGGCCTCGGAGAGCCGGGGACCAGATCTGGGCAGGTCATCAGCGAGCCCACATCAAGGAGCTGAAGCACTTCAAATCCTCTGTGTTAACTTTTACGGCGAGTGTTTATGCAAGGTCATGCACATTGACTTACACCTTTCTTTTATGTATGTAGGGTTGAAGGGACACATGTGTCAGATGGAAATGTATCTTTGTTTTGGTCACGTCCGGTCCGTTTTTCTCCTCTCCTGCTGCTGCTGCTCTACTCGGCCGCTCGGCACGATTTCGTTTCGATTATTTTAACAACCGCCGGTTTTTATTTATTCTTCATCAGTTTAGCAAATGTGGTTTTGCAGTTTTCTCTCTACTCTCTGTCCCTCTCTCTGTGTGTGTGCAGCTGCAGCTAGAAACATTAGCCGTCGCGCTGCTGCCGCTGCTAAGAAAAACCACTGATGTATTGAAAAGAAAAAGAAAAACTGGACACGAGACTTTCCTGGATTTTCCCACAGGGGACCGTAGTGTCAGTCACACACTTGGCTCAGCTGATCTCAGGCCTGTAACGGCGGTTCTCACTCCGCAGCCCGAGACATCAAGTTTAAATTTCCCCCCTCTGTCCTCGCTATGAGCCGACTTCTCTCTCTGATGAGCGTTTCCAGAGTGGATAAAAATCTGATGCTGGCTCTGTGTTTTTTTATTTTATTTCGCTGTGTAAAAGAAAGGAATAAATAAAAAAAAAAGAGTGGATGATGTCAGCCGGCTGTAAAAAAAAAAAAAAAAAAAAAAAGAGAAAAAAGAAAAGAAAAGAAAAGAAAAGAAAAGGTCGTATTGAAAGCCGATCACACAGTCGTTGTTGTCGTTAGCCTGGATTTATGTTCAGTTTCTCAGTGTCAGTGTGTAACATCATCAGTGTGAAGTGTGCAAAGAAAGAGAGTGTGTGTGTGTGTGTGTGTGTGTGTGTGTGTGTGTGTGTGTGTGTGTGTGTGTGTGTGTGTGTGTGTGTGTGTGTGTGTGTGTGTGTGTGTGTGTGTGTGTGTGTGTGTGTGTGAGCCTGCACTGAGCTGAAGGTGTGTGAAGTCCTCAAAAAACTTCCAGCGCACACTAGAGCTATAGGATAGACAGAAGTTCAAAACAGAAGGGGCGAACAACGCGTTTCACTTGTTGCTTCATTTGCAGAATTTATGTTTTGTTTGGGTTTAAAGGGATAGTTCAACATTTTGGCAAATTGGCCCATTGCCATAATCCCTATAGTTTTAGCAGTAGGTTCGCGACCTTTAATTGTTGGTGCAAGCTATTTTTAGAACGGCGGAGCAGAGCCGCGAGCTGCTCAGAGCTACGCTACGGAGGCTCATGGGATTTCTTGGTTTCCCTCATCAAACTCATCAAATACACAATCCAACAAAACGCTCTGGTGGACAAGTTGTGAGCTGCACATTCACCACGCTATGAGATAATAACAGAACGTTACCAGACAGAGTTGTTTTAGAGGTAAATACAGAGACTGCTCGATGAAAAACTGCCCCTGAAGGCAACGCATGAATTTCCCTCTAAAACAACTCTGTCTCGTAACGTTCTGTTATTATCTCATAGTGTGGTGAATGTGCAGCTCACAACTTGTCCACCAGAGCGTTTTGGAGTTGTTGGATTGTGTATTTGATGAGTTTGATGAGGGAAACCAAGAAATCCCATTAGCCTCCGTAGCGTAGCTCTGAGCAGCTCGCGGCTCTGCTCCGCCGTTCTAAAAATAGCTTGCACTGACAATTAAAGGTAACGAACCTACTGCTATGACTATAGGGATTATGGCAATGGGCCAATTTGCCAAAATTGACAGGAGCAGCAGGAGAAACTCTACACAGAATCACCAAGTTTGAGCCCAGACCCACTGCGCCACTGTGCCGGCCCGTCCCCCACTTCAGAGTCTACTGTAATTCAAAAAACAGCTGACTCATCAAATACGGGTCACCAGTGAGCGCTGACTCAGCGATCTCTCTCAGCCTGTGGTTCTTTCTTTTACATTCACAAATAACTAAATTAATGCTGATGAAAAAAGAGGCTGCAAACGTAAGATGAGTTAAACTTTCCTCTTCCTTCTTTTTTTTAACCTCCACTGAGGCGACCAGCTGCACACACACACACACACACACACACACACACACACACACACACACACACACACACACACACACACACACACACACACACACAGGTTCAGAGGGTGAGCGATACACAAAACCGCTGAAGTGGAGGATGGTGGGTAAAAGAAAACTGCCAGACCAGAAGGTTACACAGGGACACAGCTATTTCGATCTTACAGTTTCACTCTGTGTGTTTTTAAAAAGCTGCATCTGCAATTAACTAAGGAACTTTTTATGCATCAAAAGTTTCAAAGTAAAGGTTCCCACAGTCCACGTGGGTATCTGACCTTTAGAGGTCAACAAGACAACAACAAGAAAGCTGATACTTGACATACTGTAAAATTAAATGTGTAAATATTTATAAATTAACATTATCAGAAGTTGGAGGTATTTCATATATTGTTCTATGTTTGTATTGTAAACACACATTATATTATGAGGCTATATATATATATATCCATCCGATCTATATGTCAAAGTCGTATACACAAAAGTGAGAGTGAAGATACATTTTTAGAATTAACTTTTATATATAGTGTAAATAAATATAGAAGAATTAGAAAGAAATACAAATATAGGTAACACTTTGTGATAAGTACACACTATTAAGTATTAGTTAAGCATGAATAAATACTGAATTCTTCATTTAAAACGCATGAATACTCATTATAGTTTCTAAATACAGTTAGTGCTATTTTAAAACATTTTTAACTGTGTTTATAAACTACATACTAATGAGTATTCATGTGTTATAAATGAAGAATTCAGTATTTAATGCTTAATAGTGTGTACTTATTATAAAGTGTTACCAAAATATACGCTTATAGTATTTTTTTTAACCTATGCTGTTAAAATAAACATGCATATATGAATTAAATATATCTTTACAACATCTTGCACCATATGAAAAAAACATAATATAGATGTTTTACCTCTGGTTTTCCACATATGTTATAAACTTATTACACTTGGGATGCGTATATGTGATGATAACATATGCGACATATGTTACAATAAAATATGTCATATATTATATTTCTATATGAGCCAATAGTGAAGAAGAACTGGCTGCACTAAAAAAGAAAAATAAATAAAAAATAAAAAAGTTCCCAGGTGTGAAGATCGACGAGCTCCAGTTGGATCAGTTTCTCTGTCGCTGCCCGAAAGAGGAAAAAAATACAACAATAACGAAGATAAGTGAGTGTGATGTGAACTGTGTTATGATCACAGAGCTGTAAAAAAGAAAGAAAAAAGTGAATATTCACTCTTTTCCACTCTGCATGGGACAGAAATGAGTTTTGGGTCCTGGGCTCCAGCTGTGCGGGTCATCAGGCTGAACGAGCCGCAGCAGCTACAGATGTGGAGGTCTGTCCTCGTCGTCTTTTACAAGGAAGCGCCGGCCCCTCCGGAGACCACCCTGCTGCATCCAGTCATCTCACTAACACACTTTACAGGGAGGCGAAGCTCATCGTCCGCCTCATTTAACCGCTACATCCCTGTGGGAACGGAGGGAGGGGGGCGAGCCAGTAATTATTAGACTACACCACTGATACAAGGACAGGCTGGGACCAATATTCACCTCTCTGCACTATAGAGATATACAGATGATGATCAGTTCAATCAAACTACAACATCATGATGGAGCCAATAAAGAGTTGTTAACTGCTGTAATTACTAATAAAGATAAACAGGCAGAAGAGAAGCAGCGGAACGTGAACATGAAGATTAAATCACCTCAGTTTGAAGACTCATACACAAAAACACAAGGTCTGGGCCCTGAACCGTTAAAACAGTAGAAGCTAATACACAGAAAATGCTGTTTTTATTAACTAAGACCTGACCAATCATGGTCAGTTAGGGTCAAACTGATCTATGTGAGTGTGTGTTACAAAAATACAAATGTGGTATAAAAAGAAAAGTCTAGAAATGTCATAATTAAACCAAAACAGAGACTAAAGTCATTACAAACGGGAACTGTAGTCACTGGTTTCCAATAAATTCAACACAACATGAGCACATGGTGACACAGGTGAGTCAGATCTCAGCAGATGGGAGGAAACAGGTAGAGTGAATTTCTCCGTCCGGCCACGACATCGTTACAGAGCTTCTTCAAATGTGGCTGAAATCTTTGCTTTAATTTAAGGACAAACATGAACTGATTAGACATAAAAGGTCAAAGGTCACGGTGACCTCACAGAAACACTTTTTTGGGGGGGACTTGTGAACGTTTCATCTCCATAAGGGCTTGAAGATGCACTTTACCTGACCACTGTCTGCTTAACAGTGTTATCCTGGACTTTTTTAAATCTTATACAGTCCCTTTTTTCTTTTTTTATTTATTTATTACATGATCGTTGTCTGTGCACACGCTATTCATACTATGTCATTATGTGTTTCTATGTTTGTGTTTTAATGCTTTCTTTTTCTATCTGATCCTATGAGCTGCAGCTCAAATTTCCCTTTGGAACATGAAATAAAACTGAACTGAACTGAACTGAACTGAAGGAATTTCTTCAAATTTGGTACAAGCTCTAGTATTAGGGACTTCGAGAATAAAGGCATAACATTACGAGAATAAAGTCGTAAATCTACAAGAACAAAGTCGTACATTTCATACGAGAAAAAAGTCATAACATTATGAGAATAAAGTCGTCAATTTACGACTTTATTCAACTTTTTATTTGTCAATGTGGCTAATACTAGTCGTACATCAGCACCCAAGGATGAACTGATTAAATGTTTGGCGTCAAAGTCAATGATAAAAGTCACAGTGACCTCACAAAACTTTTTATCAACTTTAATTAAACAGATGTAGATTTATTTTTTAATGTTAGATGGAAGTGGTTTATTTCTTATTTATTTTATTTTTTTTGTTTGATTTATCTGTTTTTATTGCAAAAAGTCAACACATTTTGCAATAACTTGAATAGATTTTGTGATTTTAAAATATATATATATATATATGATTTTTATTGTTTTGTTGATGTATTTTATGTTTTGCTACTTCTTTCCAGTATTTCATGTAGTTAATAGTTGCTGTAGCGGATGTTTTCAGACCAGCTCCCTCAGCAACTGGTGTCTCTTTGTGACACCTCCGTCCGAACCTCAGATTGTCACATCCAGAGCGACGGATGATGATGTTTTACACATTGAACACAGGCGAGTGAGAGTGAGTGAGTGAACCCACTGAAACTCAAGCACATTAAGGGGTCGTCTGAACTCCCCCAGCCTCCCTTTCATCCGAGACTTTTACGCAGCCAGTGACATTTTCTCAACAAGGACTCTGCGAAACAATAAAACCGCAGCGATAAACGTTATTAGGCTGTTACTGGCCCGAGACTCTGTGGATCTTGATGAAAAGCTGTGATGACCACGATGATGAAGAGCGAAGAACAGGAGCGCTTCCATACACTTGCGTCACCGATACCTCCGGAGAGTCTTCCCCTCTTCTCCTCCTCCTCCTCCTCCTCCTCTCCCTCCCACCCTCTTTTTGTTACAAGCTCTCCAAGTGAAGCATGACGGGACTAGAAACGCTTAACCATCCTCTTTAAACATATGGGCTCTTTTAGGAGCGGTCCAGGCCGTTACACGCACTTTGCTTTTCTCATCAGCCCCGTCAATTTGTAGGAAGTGACTGGCTTTGTCATTCTCCCTGGCCTAGTATTATTCTTTGCCCTTTTTTCCCCCCAAACAATACCACAACACATCCTGATGTAATGTTAAAAAAAGGATCAAATTGGGCCATTAAAAAACGCCCCGGCCTCGGCTCGGCACGGCTCGGCTCGGTCGCTCTGTCACTGGAGGTACAGTAATGCTCGAGGCAGATACCTAGCAGTAATGGTGAAAGAATGTGGACAGGCCCAGTTTAAATGGAGCCATCAGCATGGCACGGCAAGACGGGGAAGGGAAAAGGGGAAAGGGGGCTTTTATGATTTCCTTTGAAAAATTGATTCCAATTTATAAGGGGTCCTGCAAGGGTGTCGTATGCAGTTCCCCCTCTTAATACTAAATCTTTCAGGCAGAAGCTTTTAAAACTTCAAATGCAGCTAGATCTGCTTACACATGTCATGCTATAGCCTATATAGCCCCCTTTCCTGTTCGGGCTGCGGCAGCTCAAACGCAAACGTGTGTTTCATGGATGTGAGGTTTTTTTTTTTTTTTCCAGTGAGAAAACAGAGGAGCAGCCCACAGTAAAAAAAAAAAAAAAACACTGCACATGCTGTCTGGCTTTCCCATCAATCCCGCGGACAGGACAGGACAGGCCGGGGCGGGGCGCAGCGCGGCGGCTCAGGTGGCTGCAAGTCCGACCGCAGTCCTGAGCCAACCAACGCAGCAGCGTCACTGCACTCGCTTTTGCTGGATTTCCTTCTTGTTACTTTTGGTGCTTTATAGCAGGTTTGGACAATGCAAGATGCAGATATTGTGTTGAACGCACAATAAAACTGAAAATGAATTTCTGTCTTTATCTGGGTTCATTCAACCACTACACTTTCTGTGAATCTTAATTATGGCACAAATAAAAATGTTTTCTGACAGGTGAATTTCTTTCATTATTCTGCATTCGTAGTTGCAACCAGAAACAAAAAATGTGTTATCGTCAGTAAATTAAAACTCATCCTACTGCTTATGCTTCAACTCCAACTCCAAACTTCAGCAGGAAGTAACTAGCTACATGATTAAAATAAGTGGTTACGTTAATGAAATAACTGTCCACAACAGGTTGCTGCCTGAAGGTGATGAATCTTCAGGTGTTCATCACCTGATTCAGAGTAACTTTCAGCTCATTTAGCTTCACAGCTGCAGCTTCACTCATTTGTTTCATTTACATTTTTTCAGTCTTATCGAGTCAAAGAACCAACTAAAGAAGGTAATGTTTCTCTTTGCAGGTGGTGGAGACCAAAAACAGAGTGAAAAGAGATTAATATTGAATTTACAGTCATCATGGTGTTTAGCAATTACATTCAATCATTATTAAAGCAGATATCAGTGGAATGTTTTTGTTAATATAAGTCCTAAATAGTCCTATTTTCCGTCAGCAATCACTTACATGAAGTATTTCAGCCTAAACACGAGTCTCTCCGTCACTCTGCTCTGCTGTAACCCGAGGAGAAAATTTTCCTTGTGTTATCCAATGAGGAGAGAGAACGGCATGAAGGGCTGTGTGTGCAGCCAAGGGATGCGCGTGAATGTGGTGACGTAGCACGAGGACCAATTGATGCCTGACAAGGGCGGGGGCTGCTAACTCATGGTGCGTTCAAAGAAACTCGTACTTTGTGTTTTTCCTTCCTGTGAAGTCATACCAGTTCGATCTGGTACGAGTTCACGGGTCGGAAGTTACGAGTGGCCGTTATAGGGAACTTTCACAGACAACAGGATGGTAAAAACACGAGCTACGGGTTACCTGGAACGCTACCAAGTCGTAGTTGTGACTTGAAGCTGTAACTTACGGTTTCAAAAGCCTGCCTTGAACGCAGCATTAGCCGAAACGGCCGTGAAGCTGATATCTGCTTTAACAGGAGGAACTATAGGTCTGTTAAAAAAAATTAAAAAAAAAAAAAAAAGGTCTGAAGTGCATTGTGGGATCGTCATTCTCTTTTGAATAAGACACAAATGTATTATCTAGTCTTTGACCCTAGTGTCCTGAAGGCAACACAATGAACCTCCAAATTGTCCCAATGGGGGGTGTTAATGTGGGCTTCACTGAAAAACACTTATATTGTTTGATAAGATAAGAGAAGTTCTACATATTTTCAATGTGAAACGTTTATAAAAACTTGAATATTGTTTTATAAACTAAATAATCTCTGCAGTAATTAGACTAAAATCCATCCAGGACAGAACAAACACGACTGTAGTACAGTAGCTACTGTAGACTAACATTAATAGCGTAACAGCGCGTTCCTAATCCAGATAAATCTTTGTGGTTCCACATTACGAGTCTTTAGTGCATTGATGGGGATTTTTTACCGATGGCGGTCAGATCGGATTATTTCCTCTTCTTATATCGTGTGTTCATATATGAAACCTGCAGCTGTTGTGAGCTCGCGGACGGCTCACCTGCGGTTCAGTCGGCAATAAGGTAACGGTTACAGTATATATACAGGAGCGACTCTGAACAGGAGAAATCAGAGCTGCTGCCCGGCGCTCAGCCTTAAACTGGTCCGACGGAGCCATGATGCTAAATTATGTTAAACATTTCCAGTCTCATGCGGCTTTGGAAACATGGAAAGTATTAAACAACAGAACAGGTGCAGATGGATGAAGATAAGAAATAAGCCCAGGGCACTGAAAAATACAACTCGAGTAATTCAAGTAGCAAAAAATGTTGGATTATAAGTCTCTGTCTCTAAACGTTTCATCGTTGTTGCACAGATACGCTGCAGAGTGATTTGTACCACTGGTCCGAGTGCAGCACTTCAACAACACAATCCCCCCATGGATTCCCCCCTCGTAGACCACAGTTATTAAAGAGAGGCCTGTGAAAGCGTTGGCAGGACCTCAAACTGCAAACAAGGCCAATTATTACTCATTCTGTTATTAATTTTTAAACCACTGTGGTTTCATATTTATAAAAAACTTTCCCAAACCACAGCGGTTCAGGAAAAGTCGGTACTGGGCCACAGAGCATGGAGGCGACCGGTTGTTCAGCTTTTACTTAAACGACCAGGCAGCGTTTTGGAGTCTGATGATCTATAGTCTTTATTAAAAGTCCAAGGGTTTTTGTATTGACAAAGAAGAAGGGGAGGAACAAAGAGAGAGAAGAGGAAGTGAGAAAAATCAACTCCTTGGATTGTCCAGTCCAGATTTCCTCATTTTGTAATCATCCCTAGGTTCTGGGATAATTTCCACATTCACAATTTAAAAAACATTAGCCTATTGAGAAAGGTTGTGTTTATATTAGTCAAGATATGTTTTTGGGATAAAGACTGCAAATTACAGCCAATACAAACTCATTGTACAGTTGTCTACAAAGGTCATAAAGGGATACTTCACATCAACAGATTTTCATATAATGGCGGCGGAGAGAGTTCACTTTTGAATCGTCTAAAACACACACTATGAAACATCCAGATACCTCCATACTGCTCGTCTGTACTGACCCAAGTGTCCTGAAGCCGCCACATAGAAAAAGTTGTTCGGGAAAAAAACAATTTGATCACTGTTTTTAGCCTTGTTGTAGCAGTAGCTCCTAGTGGCTTCGTTAGTCGTTGTAAACCATTGGATGTAGCCTAGCCTATGATGTATCTCGCAGCAAATCTCAAACAAACATCAACAGAACCACTGGGAGCTACTACTACAACAAGGCTTAAAACAGAAATCAAAGTATTTTTTCTGAACAAACATAAACACAAACTGAACTTCATAGTGTGTGTTGTGGACGATTCAAAAGTGAGCTCTATCCGCCGCCGTTATATGAAAATCCGTTTCCAGCCGGACCCCCAATGGAACTCCAAAAGTGTTTTGATGACTCAGAAAGTTCTCCAAACCCTTCCAATTGGCATGATGGTGAGTAGAAAATTGGTGAATTATAGATTTTGGGTGAAGACTCCCTTCAAGCAGAGAGAGATGCTACCAAACAAAGCTATCTATAGGTTAGGTTTTGTTTTTGCTACATACTGTAGCCTAGCGTTAGCTTAGAAACACTGTGAGCTCAGCATCTGACTTTATTCTTCTACTCAACAGACAGCAATATTGACTAGTTGACCTGTCTTGTTTTACTTCTGTTCTGTTAGCATGCTAGCCAGCTAGCCACAGCCTTCTTTTCCGATACCGAGTCAGTGTAGCCTCCAGTCCACCACTAATAAGTCGGCTAGTGCTGCTTAGAAGTAGTTTTGAAACTTTTTCTGTCACAACTTTTTAAATCTTAGCAAGACAGCTATTGTATGGTGCTTCTAGCATAGTAGCCTATAACATGCTTTTAGCAATAGATGTTACAAATACGTCCATTAAAGGAAAATTCATGTATTTCAACCTTAATTTTGTTTCTTCCAGTGACATGGTGACTTTGGTTAGACGTTAATATTTTGGGAAATGACTCACAGTCTTTAATGTAGCAAATAAACATTAATGAAGCAATGTAGTCTTAGAGTTTGACAGAAAGTTATCACAGAAGCCACCTGGACCAACTACTTTAACCTAACCTAATATAATAGTGAGTCAGACTGTAAAAATTAGATTGATGCATGATATTATTTTTGCCTAGGCACTAGGAAACAGATAACTGTTCATTTTCAATGTTTTTGTCTGAAACTGCTAATCAAATTACTCAGTTGATTATCAAATAAAAGCCTTGATATTGAACTAATTAATATCTGCTCTCTGGCCTTCTATTTATCATTTCAGTTTCTGCTGCCTCAGACCTCAGAGACTTCCCTCCTCTTCTCTTCGGGAGCTTTCTGAATCAATCTAAATGACGATGAGTTATTAAGCATATCAACACATGGTCACTTGGAAATTCTAACAGCATTTCTCAACAGACGTACATCACACAGAGGACCTACTGTTTTCTTTTTATTTCTTTAAAAAAAAAAAAAAATCTGCTGCTAAACACAGGTAAAAGCATTGAAACGTCTGTTCACACGAGGGCTGGCGGCCGAGGCTTCAACTGTCGACACTCTCCCTCCCTCTCAGGCCCAGAGGAAGTGGATATTTTTCCTGCCTGGGTTTGTTTCTGCCACTTGGGTCATTTTTTTCTTTCTTTCTTACACATATTAGTTATGATGGAGGACAAGCAAAGCAAGAGCAGCAGGTTTCTGAGAGACGCTAGGCTACCTGAGAAGTTTAGGACTTGGAGGAAGTTGTTCCACATATGCAAACCACAAGAGTCATTAGTATCACAGATATATACAGTTACATCATTGAATATAATACACTCACTCCCTTTGGATGGGAGCAATAATCACCACTCCTTTTTTTTTCCTGTCAGACCAGGGGTGTAAATCTCTCCTTCCATTATTGTAACGTGCACAGGTTTTTTTTTCCTGTGAAAGGCAGAGCCGAGCAGCTGAGTAGCACATGTTAAAGGACCTCCTGCTGGCTTCCAAAGACCCTCTTGATAAATTTCCTACAGGTGGAGCAGTGTGCACCGTGCCGTGCACTTAAAAAGATGCACAAATGTGCTCTACGCTGTATTTTAGTGACCAAACATAAACTTGACGTTCACCTTTACCACTTTTACTTGTTCAAACCGCAGCGCACTTCAGGCAAAAAACGATGCTCGTGTGTCATTTTCTTTTTCCTTGTTAGGTCGTCGTCTTTCATCTGATGTTAGAAGGGGAAAAAAGGCTCTTGGTGGAGTCAGTGGGTCAGGTGAGAATATTTTAAGCCTCATTGGGTCTTGATAATGAGTTCTGCAGTGTAAGTCCACATTGACACCCCCTCGCCCCACTTCATGTTGAACGACAGGAAACTAAAGATCCTGTTTCAGTGTTAATATTCTGCACCGTGGTGATTATTTAATGTGGTGCTGAGTCTGTGCTGTGGGACGTTTGTGTAGACCTGTCTTCTCCTTTCCTTTATTTGAGTCTTTTCCACAGTTCATGAAGTTAGATATGAAATCACACTTGCAGTTCATGTACAGAACATACCTGCTTGCTTTTAGGGGTTCATTACGGTATAAGGGTCTTTAAATCAGGATAAAAATCCAGAGTTTAACAAATGAACTCCATTTATTTGTGGCTACTTTTCACAGCAAAATAAAATCTTAAATACTAACTGTTGACCAATCCTGGACTCAGTGCTGTGAAATACCAGTCAGCCATGTGGAAACACTGATATGACTGTCTCTTTTAAATTTGTGTGTGTGTGTGTGTGTTTTTTTATGGACCTTGAGTCTAATAATGAAGTCAGTCTATCTATCTATCTATCTATCTATCTATCTATCTATCTATCTATCTATCTATCTATC
Organism: Trachurus trachurus; assembly: GCF_905171665.1. Classification (NCBI taxonomy): domain Eukaryota; kingdom Metazoa; phylum Chordata; class Actinopteri; order Carangiformes; family Carangidae; genus Trachurus; species Trachurus trachurus. The sequence continues at coordinate 8,348,225 of NC_139895.1, read as the reverse complement.
TATCTATCTATCTATCTATCTATCTATCAACCCATGTGGTTATCTTACAAGGTATGATGGCTTGTTGGGGTTTTGGAATAAAAAATAATACAGATTAAATAGGATTGGCTTCACTTTACACTAAAAGGCTGCATGCATGTTAATGCATCGATAAATTGAGCATTTTTACATCAAATATTGGTTGTATTCATGGTATTGTTAGTCGACTTTGTAAATAAATCTGGTACGAAACATGACGGTATATCACTTTTTTTTTACTTACTGTAATGTCACTTGCACCTATACCTGTTTGACTCGGTTGTTTTAGTATTGGTTATTTTTCTTTTTTACCGTCAAAGTAATGAAGCCAAACGCCAAATTTCTTCACTGTAAGAATGTGAAAAGTTACATTTCATCTTAAATCTTTGAAATCCATCAAAGACTCGTCAACGACCTGAAGATTTACAGCAGTTTAAATGTGGTGATTGTTATATTTCCCAGCCCTGCGGAGAGTTTATAACCATCTCCTCTGTTTGTATACAGTGAGGCTGTGAGGCTTTAATATGCTACACATGTGTGATTTGTATCGTACAGTATGGAATAACCTGCAGCCCTTCCCCCGTCTGAAACAGAAGGCTGACAGCTCGGTGACGGCCGTGTTCAAAGGCCGGTTGACCGTCTTTCCCAAAGATAGACTTACAGGTGATGTATTGGATGAGTCCAGTGTCTAAACTCTACTTCAGAGGTGGTATCCCCCTGTGTCCCACAGCTTCCCCCATAAAACACTTTCATGTAGCTCAGTAAAAAAAAAAAAAAAAGTCCTGTAAAAATTTAAAGGTAGAGTCAAACGCAAGGGGGGTTTATTTTTCATCTACTGGCTTTGGATTTCATTTTTGACCCAGAGTCCGACTTGCTCGGTTTTCTCCTACTGGGACAAACCTGAGGACAGGTATCACTTACAAGGATTCCTCATGTATAGTGTGTTAATAACTCATCTTCTTTGACCAGTAACATACCTGAATCACGCCTCAGTTCCTCTTGTTTTCCATTTTGTAACAACACTTTGAACAGTTTGATGAATGTGGAGGAGCAGGTGACGCAGCCTGCAGGTTGGAGCTTAATCACTCTGTTCTCTACGTTATTAAAACAAATGACGACATGTAGCACGTCAGGTTGTGTTGTGTTAAATCAACCAAAGATTTAAAGTGCTGACGACAATTGATGAGTCAATAAGAGGACAAACCAAATAAGAAAACAGACAAAGAGATACAATAATAAAGTCTGCAATAATAGTAAACAGACAAAAATGTGATGTAAGCCATAGCCGTAAGGTAGCCTATAATTGACAGGTAAAAACATAGTAAAATACAATTTTCAACATAGAAACAATACAATAAACTGATAAAATAAGTGAGGACTGACTTAAAGTCAGGCAGAAGAACATTAATCTTAAAAAATAATCCACACCTCTTCTCTCAGCTCCTCGTGGAGACGGATCCAACAGCTCAGAGGAAGCTAAGCTAGATAAAAGCTAAAAGTTTCTTCGGTAAATATTTTAATCTGAGCAGTAGGCTAACAGATTTTGTGTCGGTGCAAGACCAAGATGCTTCAGTGCTTTAAAAAAAACAAAACAAGTGAAAGGGTTTTAAAATACAGAAACTGACAAGAAGCTATAATGTGCGGACGTTAATCAGGTGTAACGGGGACTCGGTAACGAAGCAGCGTTATGGGGTCTTTATGTGTTTTTGGGGACGTTTTGCAATTCCCATTCATATTTACGTAAAACTTTGTTCACAGGGTTCTTGTTTAAAAACATTTAATATGGAGGCATTAAAGTTTTAGCTGGGAACTATGAGAGCGTTTGTCCTTGTCGGCCACCAATGTGCTCCAGGTCGCCCCCTTGAGGACTGAAGCTTTATTTTCTGTTGCTTTTATTTGTCAGTGTGTTTGTTTTGTCTTCCTGGAGCACGTTTTCTCATTTGTGTCACACTTCTTTCATTTAGTATCTTTACTAGTTAAGCATTTTTCAGGCCTCATCTTCCTGAATTTGCTAATTTCTCCTAATCAAATTGTCTCTGGTCATTTCAGTACATCAGCTGTTGTCGGCCTCCTTAGTCAGCTGCACATAAAGACAAAATACAGTCACAGTCTAATCAAGAACGACACTGTTTCGAATTTTTCTATTAATATCTAGTGTTAAAACAACAAAACAGAAGACAGAAATCTCAACAGGTGGAGCAACAAAGACATGGCCTAAATGTTAAGTTTGCCTCAACAATTTCCTAAAAACATGCAAAGTAGCTCACAAAAGAGCAAGTAAATCTTGTGGTTCACAGTCAGTTTAAACTAAATCTTTATAATATGTTTTATGAAACACAAAATCCCAATATTGCAAAAAAAAAAAAAAGTTCTTTATTGTAAATAATAAAGGTTTCGTCTGCAGATCAGTATTATACTCACAAAGGTTGTGTTTATGTGTGAGATTATGGATCATGGGAAGAAACAACATCCACTCCTCGGGTTTAAGTTTTGAGGCAAACAGACTGTGTGTCATTCAGGTGTCAGAAGAAGCTCAGAGAGATGAATCACACGGGACGGGAGCGTTGCAGAGTCTGAAGACGCACGTCTGCAACGTAAACAGCCTCTTCAAACACAAAGCCTGATAAGAAATGGAAACCAGTTTCTTCACACTGTATTGTACAGGAAACAAAATGTGTTGATGTGAAAACAGAGAGAATAGCACAGGCCGTGTTGACTAAACAGGGCTAAAGTGTCACAGTGGCAACAGGTTCTGTCAGAGCAGCTCCAAGGTTAAAGCCTCGCCCTGCTGCCTCTCAGGTCAGCAGGTTTCCACTGACGTAAAGTCTTATTTAGGTAACATCCAGCGCCGAAACTTGGAAAAAAGCTGCTGAAGACATGTTAACTGGGTGATGATCATTGTTACATATGAGGTCAGAAGCAGTTAAATCACTTACAGCAACCGCAACGCACAAGAAAATCCTGGATTATGTCCAGTTATACTAAAATTAACCTTCATGTATATAACAGTTAGAAAGTTACGAAGTGCTTTGCAATAAAAAAGAAAAAGAATCGTAAAAAGTGAATAGGAACCAGAGCAACGGATAAAATATTTAAAATAAAGGAAAAAAATGTACATCATATAAAAGTGAGTTTCAGGAGGAGATTGGAGAAAGAAAAGTATCAGGAAATCATAATTACAATGTCAAAATACGGTCATTTTAGGGGCAAAAGTGTTGAGTTTTCCATAATATTAGTAAAAATAAAGATGCAATGCGTCTAATAAACATTTTCCTTATTGTTAATTTCCACCAGGAGCATTATGGGAAACAATCTTACACCTTTTTCACATGACACCGGTAAATCAAAGTGAACAAGAAGGATTTCCCCCAAAGACAAAATGAATGATGCAACATTTGTCAGATTTTTGTGTTCAGGGTTAGTGGCAGATGAGTCGTTGTCATAGTTACAAGAATAAACAAAACACACAGTTGATGGTTTGATTGACGACACCTGGGAGTCGTCAGCCTCCTGTGGTGGTGGGCGACGGCCGACTTCCTCCCGTCGTCATCATGACTACGGTAAAACGTAAAAACTATGAGTCATGATGAGCTGTGACCTTTGACCTGGGTGTTTCCCAGATGCACAAATGCCCATCTATCTATCTATCTATCTATCTATCTATCTATCTATCTATCTATCTATCTATCTATCTATCTATCTATCTATCTATCTATCTATCTATCTATCTATCTATCTATCTATGTGTTATAAACACTTATAAATGATCATTGTAATTCTCTATAATGTGTTTATTGTTATAAAGCCTTATGATAATATATGAGTGTTTATAATGATAGTTATACACGTTTATAAGCCAGTTATAATACATTATAACTATATTTATAATGCATTATCGATGTGGGCATTGTCTACCTGGCCTTATAAGTCATGATAAAATGCTTTATAGTGTGTTATGATTATTGTTATAAAGCATTATGATCATTTATGAGTGTTTAAAACTATATTTATACGGTGATATAACTGCTTTATCATTCATTATAAGTGTGGTTATAATGCATTATAGAGATAGACGTCAAATAAAGTGTTACTGGAGTGATAAAGTCGACTCAAACAGACTTCTTCTTCCACAGGCTACAGACAGTGGATGCTTGTGTTTTGTTTTTCCACTCTTTTGTGTTTGTTTTGCTGATTTTCAAAGACAAAAACAGAAACATAAATTAAAGGGACAACGAGGAGTTTCTATTCGGTTATAAAAAAGTCTCATATTAATGTAGATGAATCTATGCTACCCACACTTGTTAATGGGTCCATTTTAGATAAATATATCGCTTTGTCTCTATCGTTATTTTGTTATTATTAGTGGTGCCAGAAATGCTGGTCGAGCCGACCAGCGTTTCTTTACTTTCGGTTTCACGGCGAGTCATGAGAATAACGCCGCCAAATCACCGTTTATGGTCGGAACTACGACGGTATGTGATCGTCTTTGAACCTCTGACTTTAATTCTTGATGAATGAAAACATGAGTCTGTCTTGCGCCGGGCAAATAATTTTACGGTGCGGAGGCTCATAAATGTAGTGTGAAAACGCTTTGCTTTTCCAAAACTCCTCGTTGTCCCTTTAAAGAAAAATTACTCTAAACATGGTCGCTGGATGTGCATCATGTTCCTGCTGCACATGTGTGAAGCCTACAGTAAAGTGGGTCCACGGCAGCACAATGGTAGCACACACACACACACACACACACACACACACACACACACACACGCCCTCAGTCCGTCCACACATGAGCACCATCAGCTCCTCCAGATGACGCTGCTGCTGCTGCTGCTGCTGCTGCTGCTTTGATGGACCAGTAAAAGTGTCCCGCTCTGTCCATGCAGACACAGGAAGTTCCAGTCTGGGCTTTTGACTGCTGGTTTGAGGACCGACTATTAAATCCATCTTTCACAGTGGAAATATAAAGGTCTTCTTCTTCGCAGGAAAAGACAGCGGCCTGCCTGCCCTGCCTGCGCGAGCGACGTCACGCCACCACCAGACGTCTCTTCTGTGCACAATAATAAGGTGCTGGAAATAAACCCAGAGGAATTCCTTTTCCTTCAAACAGGAAACAGGAGTCGCGCTGGACTGGTGCTGAGGATGAGGATGCTGGCTATGATGATGATGATGATGATGATGATGACGACAGCGGTGATTCACGGCGAAGCTGCGGCCCAGCTGCGTTTACATACTGAGACTGTCCACTCACTTTACTGTGCTATCAAGGAAAACCCAGCAGTCAAATAAAAACACATTAAAGGTGACTTGCAACGGATGAAAATAATCAAATGGACCAAATCTGACAACTAGGAGACATTAAACACAGATTTTTTGGGTTTTTTTTTTTTTACAGTTGTATGTCTTAATATGGGAGGATGTGTGGATATAGATAAACACGACACATTTACATTTTGTACTGTCTTGAATAGGCTATATTTATTTCCAGGAAGTGTCTGGAAACAACTTGTCCAAATGAATAAAGGCTTTAAAGTTAAAGCAGCTCATCCATTTCCATTGTGTAATGCATTATGGGGCAATTGTGTCGATGTACTGTATGTTGCATTGCATTGAACTACTTGTACAGAACGTGCATGGCCAATAAAATAATTAGGCTATCTCTCGTTTTACAGTGTTTCTGAGAGCGATGCACTGAAAGTGAAGAAAATGAGGTGTTTCTGGGGACATTATAAAGTGACGGACCGAGCTGTGGCGCTTTAGTTGGTGAAGACAGCTTCCTGTTAGTGGGGTTTCAAAATAAGATGAGTTTATTATAATGTCAATCTCACGTCTCACATGTCTTATTATTGCATGTAGCTATGTACTGTTAGCTTAGCATTAGCCCTTAGCAAGTCCGACACTTTTTTGTGTCCCCAGAGACACTTCTGTTGTGTTGTGAGTCTTTACAGCTCATGTGTTGCAATTCTATGAATTTGTGGCACATCTGAGTCTGTGCGTGTGTTTTTTTTTAAAGTTGCAGTGTGTTGAACCCTCAGGGCCACCGTAGTTATATCTAAAAAAGTGGTTTAAGTGTAACTAAGTGTGTTGTCTTTTGTCGAGAAGTTTCATTCTGCATTTAAACACTTGTACTCTCGTCTATTTTTTGCAGCTAATCAACAATGGAGAACAATCTGCTTCCTGTTTGTACGGAAGCCCTAAAGGGTCATACATACAGTATACATACATTTTATTTCCTCCATTTTCCCGAGATATTGAGATAATTAGTTTGAGAGATAATGAATGAAACGTGATAGGCCTGAGATTTCCATCACACGTGACGTCATGCTGACTGACGTCTTGAACACCAATGTAGGTAACGTTAAGCTTATTAATTATCTCGTTATCGCAGGAAAATGGAGGAAATAAAATGCATGCACTGTATGTATGACCCTTCAGGGCTTCCGTAGCCCATGTTTGCTCAGGTGTGTGTGAGTAAAAATAAAACTCCTCTTTACCTGCATCATCACTGTGCACATGAGTAGAGTTATCAAAACACCTACATTTATCTAGACTTCTAGGGAGTTCTTGCATCTTTTTATCCCATAAAACAAACAGTACGACTTTCTACAGAACAGCTGAACGTGTGTTTTGTGTTTCTATACAGTAACAACAGCAGCAGCAGCAGTAGTAACAACAACAACGGCAGGTCCAGGTCTAAACATAGAAGATTGTTTGCCCGTGGGGGGGTAGCGAGTGAATATTTGAATAAACTCATATAGACCTATGCAAATCAGAGCTTTTAAGTGTTAACCTTGACAATCGTGGTGTTTATTCTAGTTAGTTTCAGCCAGGTGTGGCGTCCCATCATGTATCACTGTGTTAGTAGAACCGACCGACCTCTAGGGCCTAATGGGTCTGCAGCGGTTTGTCGGCACAGCAACAGTGGCAAACCGATGCTGGACTACGCTGCAGAAGGAAAAGGCAAAGACAACAAGAACAAGAACAACTCTGGACAGAAATAACATTTGTAATCGGCCTCCTCCTCCTCCACCTCCCCCTGCTGTGACAGTAGTAATACATTGCAGAGAGGAGCGTGATATTTTCTTTGGGTGACAATGCAACACAAAGCGTTTTTCCATAGCATTTACATGAATGTTTAGACTGGCAAATGCTCTGCTGAAAAAAAAAAAAAACCAAGCAGGTGGAGAAGATTGTGGATGTTTGCACAAGTCACAAGATAAAGACGACTTCTTCTCCTCAGGAACATGCAAAAACATCTCAAAGAAAGGGCAATAATAAAAACAAAAATGGACGTTAAAGGAAGCGAGCGACCATCAGATTCAGATTCAGATTCAGATTCAGATTCTGCTCCGTCTCCGTCTCCTGACGTTCACCTTTTCCTACACGACAAAGATTTACAATTGTTTGCATAAACTTGCAAATGTGGCTATCATCTGGACTTGAAGTGGCTGGATTTGCCTTTCTCCTTGATCCTTGCGTCAATGTTTCAATATGATCCCGACCAGTCGCTCAAGTAGCTTCAACTGGGAACAATCAGACCTCAGAGAGAGAGAAGCTGCTGTCACTGCTGCTGCTCCCTGAGGGCGTTGTTTTATGGTTCACACACACACACACACACACACTGACTGCTCTGTTGTGTTGCCTTTGCTTGCTCCGAATGTCAGTTTGTGTTGACGCCTGCAACTCTCTTCACTCTGAGTAGGTACAACGAGGTTTTGGCTGGAGGCAGCACAGGTGGGTCGTCGGGGAAGACGTCGTACTGTACAATGGACCAGACTGTGTCCATGTTGATCTGCAGCAAATAAAGCAGATTTCAACTGTTGGACAGTTGGAAGACGCTGTGGGGACAAAAGATGTGATTGATGATGAACTGAAGCCGTGTCCTGAATGATGATCGGCATAATGACCTGCAGTCGATCAATAAAAGAACAACTTATATAATATTGTTCGATGCAGGTTTTTACTGTCAGTGTCATCAATCAGAGGCGTAATAATTGTTATCATTCAAAAATTAAACATTGATAACGTGTTTATTTAATAGGTTAATGCTGTACATATGAGGATTATCAATTCATCTTCTCAAGACTCCATTGAGTGTAATTTTCACTTCCGTGCACTTGTGTTTAAATCTAATTAATTTGTCAAAACAAAGGAGACGAAACGCGCAGTAGACAAAGTCAAAACAACTCTGTCTCATAACGTTCTGTTATTATCTCATAGCGTGGTGAATGTGCAGGTCACAACTTGTCCACCAGAGCGTTGTGGAGTTGTTGGATTGTGTATTTGATGAGTTGGATGAAGGGAAACCAAGAAATCCCATGATCCTCCGTATAGCGTAGCTCTGAGCAGCTCACAGCTCTGCTCCGCCGTTCTAAAAACAGCTTGCAACGACAATTAAAGGTAACGAACCTACTGCTATGACTATAGGGATTATGGCAATGGGCCAGTTTGCCAAAATGTTGAACTATCCCTTTAAATTCAAGGATGAGTTTTCCGTAAATATTGTTATAGTATCTTTATCCTATGACACGATAATGATGCAGTGACAATCTGCCAGTCCTGACTATGATGGCCACTGATTGATTGTAAATTAAAGGTTTGTTTATTGACCTCGTGTGACGGATTGGAGATATGACGTCCGAACTGCAGTCGTGTTTCTTTTTATAACCAAAAAAACGTTAAAAAGATTACATCAGGTCCTTGTTCTCCTCATAAATTGTTTAAATTTGCATCAGGCAGCCATTGACTTTGCCTTTTTTAAGTGTGTGCGTGTGTGTTAGCTCCAGTCAAGTCATGTAGGGACAAACTCATCTCCACGTTATGTTACACTAAGAACTGACGAGATCATTTTCTGCCTCAGTAGCATGATCGAGAAATGCTTTGAGTGTTGAAATGTGCGTGTGTGTGTGTCTTCTGAGATATTCCCAGCCTTGAACCACCACCACCACCACCACTACCCCCATCGGCCCTGTCAGCCCGGACAACAACGTGGTAATTAAGTGGGAGCTACTTGTCAAAAAGCTGCAGTGCTACACATTTCTTATTGGATTACAAGGTGCTGGGAAGGAATGCAGGAGCCCGCCAGTGTTTCTTCTTATTCTCCTTCTGCTGCTGCTGGTGCTGGTAGTAGAGGAACGACCACGAAGGTGCAAATGAATAGATCCCATTCCCACCCCCTTCTTCTCCTTCCTTCACGCCCGCTGACCGCCAATGCAAAATAAACCATGTGCCATTTATTTCTCGAGTCAAAATAAAAACCACCGTGTGACTTTTTTTTTTTTTTTTTTTTTTGGGGGGGGGGAGTTTGAGGTGCTTAATAGATTCTTAATGTGCAAAGGATTGTAGCGTATCAGACGGGGGCTGCATGGGAGCGAATGGCGTGACAATGGCAACAGTGGGACGGATGGCTTGGTTCAACACCTGGAGAAGGGTTTGTGCATGTGCATGTGTGTGTGTGTGTGTGTGTGTGTGTGTGTGTGTGTGTGTGTGTGTGTGTGTGTGTGTGTGTGTGTGTGTGTGTGTGTGTGTGTGTGTGTGTGTGTGTGTGTGTGTGTGTGTGTGTGTGTGTGTGTGTGTGTTAGGCGTTGAGATGACTCAGGCAGTGATAAAGCAATAAACCGACCACAGTCACTGGCAGGGCAGCCAAATGCTTATATGGGCCGGAGAAGAATGGAGCTGTTGTGCGGCAGCGAAGGGGGGAAGTCCGTCCACGCTTCGCATTTCATCTGCTCCATGATTTTTATTTTCATTTTTCTTGGACTTTTGTTTCGACAAAGCAAAGACACAGATACTATTATACTATTACTGACGACTGAGCCACAGCCCCGAGGACACGTCTCTCTCTCACACACACACTGCAGCACACTCATGAACAACAACATTACAACAGTGGTTGGTTGGTTGGCAGCTTTGTGTCCACTGGACATTTGTTTCCTGATGTGTCCGATATCTAACTAATAAATGACTGAATCGACTGTACGTTGAATTTTTTTCCAGTTCTTATATCATCACAGATGTTTCCAGTGATTCTCAAACCAGAGAAACTTGTGATTTTAATCATGATAATGATCATTTAATCGCCTGTCGATGAAATCATTCATTGTTGAAGCTTGTGTTGTGAAAGTTTTGACTAACCCTAACCCTAAACATCTTGCATAGTTCCTCTTTGAAGAGACAACAAGGAGTTTGCTTTTGGTTATAAAAGAGTTTCATATGAATGTGGATGAATCTACGTTACCCACACTTGTTACATAATCAATTTTCAATGAATATATCGTTTTGTCTTTATAGTTATTTTGATATTATTATTTAGTGGTCGACTCGCCCAGCATTTCCTAGTTTCGGTTTCCTGGACGCTGCCCGGCGGGTCATGGGAATAACGCCCCCGGATCGCTAGTTGGCATCGTTTATGGTCGGAACTACGACGGTATCTGCTCAGAGCTACGCTACGGAGGCTCATGGGATTTCTTGGTTTCCCTCATCAAACTCATCAAATACACAATCCAACAACTCCACAACGCTCTGGTGGACAAGTTGTGACCTGCACATTCACCACGCTATGAGATAATAACAGAACGTTACCAGACAGAGTTGTTTTAGAGGTAAATGCAGAGACTGCTTGATGAAAAACTGCCTCCGACGGAAACGCGCATCAGCAGTTTTGCATGAATTTGGATTGTGTATTTGATGAGTTTGACGAGGGAAACCAAGAAATCCCATGATCCTCTGTAGCGTCGCTCTGAGCAGCTCGCGGCTCTGCTCCGCCGTTCTAGAAATAGCTTGCACCGACAAATAAAGGTAACGAACCTACTGCTAAAACTATAGGGATTATGGCAATGGGCGAATTTGCCAAAATGTTGAACTATCCCTTTAAGGGGGGCAAGTTATTGGAGTCCTGTGTCGCTTAATCATCTGCAGTAATTAGTTATGGAGAAGACGACGCTTCAGCTCCAGTTGAAAACCACCAGTTCATAAGAGATAATAACAGAGACAATATAAAGGTTCCTTCTGTTATTGTTTTGATGGAGAGACTAGACTAGTGGCATTTAAAGTCAAAGTGTTGCTGGCTGCAAACTGTCACACTGTAAATAGCCTCATTGGCTCAAGAGCAAACAGCATCTGCCAAATATAAACTGCACATACCCGAGGTGACCACATACAGCTCCTATAAATACATACGGGCTTACAGAGGGATCAATTATTCATGATTTATTAGAATGACGCTCAGTTTTTTTCTTTTTTTACAGCTGTTTTTTCTCCCCCAATGGATGGATGGATGTTGGCGATAAAGCTGTGAAATTTGAATGTTGGTGTTGTCAATGGGATAAAAGATAAAAGAGAAAACATGGAAGAGAAGACATGGTTCTTTAAGTGTTAAATAAGTGCAGCGCTGTGACCTTTGACCCGAGCACATTAGTCTGTATAAGCAACAAACACACTGCGACCTCTGCACCGCTGCTTTCTCCCAGTCCTGAAACCAGAGCTGCCAAAGAGTAAAGTTCCCAGACACTTTTGTGTGCGTGCATGTGTGTGTGCGTGCATGTGTGTGTGTGTGTGTGTGCGTGTGTGTGTTTTCTTTTCCCAACATCACAGCATGAAGGAAAGTCATTGAAGTCTCTAAATAGCAAATGACACCTGTGTACCCCAAACAAAATGCTACTGTGTGAACTACAACTGCTGATAAGAGGATGGGGGAGGAGGGAGGAGGGGGGAGGTGTGTGTGTTGTGTTGTGGGTGTGTGTGTGTGTGTGTGTGTGTGTGTGTGTGTGAGTGTGTGAGTCAACAATCCAGTTCACTCTGCTGACATGTTAAATCTCACACTTTGGGAACGAGGCCGTGAGGACTTCAGCAGATACTTATCAGTGGCGGTTAGTGCAGACAAATACTGTCACCTTCTGCTCAGCAGCCAACTGCTGTTAGGGATGAACACACACACACACACACACACACACACACACACACACACACACACACACACACACACACACACACACACACACACACACACACACTCATTCATTCATTCTCACACACCATATGATGTATTCATGTACACACACACACCTTGTTAAGTCACAGACAAAACAATGTCTTCATTGTACTTTAGTTACAGCTCAAGAAGACGTGGTGCTGTACTTAGGTTTTGCTATATTGCTTTCCCCTTGTATGTATATATTTACATTCTTAACTGTATTGTACAGTACAAGTGGTGTATTGTGTTTTGTGTTATAGGTATGTCTGCGTTTACTGTATGATTGTATCTGTGTGTTGTGACTGTATTCGTTGTTTTTGTTCTGCTTTTTCCTTGATGGACTTGGAAGAATATAATAGACAATTTCAACTTAATGTTTGAACTCCAGGAAGAATAGCTATGCTAATGTGCTGGCGGCTAATGGAGATCCAATAAAGGAAAGGAAATGAAATATGAACGTTATTTCCAATAATAATACGTATGTGTGTGTGTCATATTTATTCCTCTATTTCCTTCATCATCTAATCATCATCATGATTAGATGATCTAATTCAACACTGTGTGACAGTATCAGCATCATTAAACTCATGACACTGCGTTTTTATAGCAGCAGCTTCACACCAAAATGAAATGAGATTTTATTAATTTCCTCAAAATCCAGCCTGTTTTCCTTTTTTGTGGGATCATAACTTTAAGTCTCTGAATCATTTTTATGGTTTTTGTGCATTCATTTCTGTATTTTGAACTCATCCTCATCCACATGTCTTGTTTTACACAAAGTTCATTAAGTCTATGAAATTATACTGAGGACGTATACCTGTAAAGCATGCATCATAATCAATAGAGAAAAGCTCACAGCTGTATATATACGTATATTTAAAAAAAAAAAAAAAAAACTTTTGTTATAGGCCTACTATGTGTATCAATCAACCAATCAATTAATCAATTTGTATTCATGAAACGCATTTCATGCACAAGGCAAACTCAATGTGCTTTAATATAGTTAAAACAATTATTATACAATGCAATAATAGTGCAAACAACAAGTGCAGCGCTTTAAAATAACAACAAGACAAGACAAAACAAAAAAGCAAAACATTGTGTATAGCAGAAATATATCAAATATAATACCATCTATTTACATGTAAAGAGATGTTATTATTGTGCCTTTTTCCACTAGAATAAAAAGTCATGTAACTAATAGAAACAATTAATATTTCAGATAATGCGTGTGTGAGTCCGACACACGTAACTGTGTATTAACGTCATAACAGTGAAGTGAACAGTGATGGCTGTTAAAATAAAGTTGATCAATATTTCTTTTGTTTCTTTCCATCGTTTCCATTCAAATCAAAGCAACACGTGTGAACTAGAGTGACACCTGTCACACCTGTCGTTGTTCAGGTGTCACCACCAGGTCGTAATGAAGTCTGTTGTTTTTTTTTTGTTTGTTTTTCTGCTGCAACACAAACAAACTTTCTAAAGAAGAAAGAAGCCGAGTGACAGAAATATGTTGTTGTTGTTGTTGTTGTGAGTGAGACGTTCAGATCAACACAACTGTGAGTATCTGCAGCCCGTTAGCATAGCTTTCATTTCAGACTGAGGTTTTTGTATAGAATAAACAAATGAGATATACAACAGTACTGACAGATTGTGTTACATATCTGCTCTCACTTTACAATATGTATTGATCTTAATGAAGCGATCGCTGCCTGTTTTTCCATATTGATCTGCTGATGTGACAGTGGCACCAGTGTGTGGATCGTCATCTGGCTCTTAAACTGCACAAATTAACTGTTCAACTCTCGTAACGTGAGATTAGGAAAGATTCATGGATCTGATCCGATCAGATTTAGTTTATATAGTTTACAAATTAAAGGGATGATTCACCAAAAATCAATAGTTCACCAATTTTCTACTCACCATCATGTCAAGGAAGGGTTTGGAGAACTTTCTGAGTCATCAAAACGCTTTAGGAGTTCCAGGGGGGGTCCGGCTGGTGACGGATTTTCATATAATGGCGGTGGATAGAGTTCACTTTTGAATCGTCCAAAACACACACTATGAAACATCCAGATACCTCCATACTGCTCGTCTGTACTGACCCAAGTGTCCTGAAGCCGCCACATGGAAAAGTTGTTGGGAAATAATTAATTTGATCTCTGTTTTTAGCCTTGTTGTAGCAGTAGCTCCCTGTGGCTGCGTGAGATTTTATGCAAGATGTTCTTCTTCATACATCCAATGGTTTACAACGACGAACGAACATCTCACAGCAAATCTCTCAAATTAACGATTTTGGGTGAAGTATCCCTTTAAGTGCAGGTGCAGGTAAAAAAAAGAAAAGAAAAGAAAGAAAAGATGTTAAATTGCATTGAACAGATTTTTTACTTCCTGTTTTAGTTCAGAATAAATCTGAAAACTCAACCAGCTGCAGCACAAAACATAATAAATAAATGTTACAGTCCCACATTCAGCAGCTCAGTTCACACACACACACACACACACACACACACACACACACACACACACACACACACACACACACACACACACGCTTGTCTTCCTGTACATGTGAGGACTCTGACTATGACGTCAACCATTCTGTGGACTCGTCGTCGCTCCATCTTAACAATCGCAGCCGATAAAGGTCGTGACCTTCCAGCAGCTCTTCACTTCACAGTCACGAGGACACGACGCAGAAAACGGGTTTAAAAAGCTGCGATCGGTCGGTCCTCATAAATATATCAACACACACACACACACACACACACACGGTGGGGAAACCATGGCGACCAGTGGGCACTTGTGAAGTGAAGCCAGTTTTGTGTGGTGACACTAAATGTCATCATCAGACTAAAACCCAATCACAGCAGCAGCAGCAGCGATCAGTCAAGAAGAGGAAGAAGGAGAAAGTGAAGTGACGGGACGACTGATCTGTGGTTGGACGGTGAAGTGGTTTGGCACACACACACACACACACACACACACACACACACACACACACACACACACTTGAAATATGAATGTCGTACTGTAGGAAGAAGAAGAGGAGATTAACGACGTTTTTCTTTTTAACCTCTCATCTTGTTCATTACTGCACGGATCAGTGTTCTGCAGCTCATGTGAAACCCATGTTTGGAGCCGTCTTTCAGCATCGACACACACACACACACACACACACACACACACACACACACACACACACACAGAGTGAACTGAGAGGCCGTAACTGGAAAGGAATGAGTGGAGAAATGCATCTTGAACGGATGAGACGATGCTGCTCACAGATTAATGGGATGATATCGTGTTTCAAATCCCAGAAAACTCACTCACTGTGTTAGTCTGTAAGTCGCCCGCTCTGTTACATTCACACTCTGTATTTATACATAAAACGTGTTCGATTGTATAAAAAGACGTGAACTTAAACTGTATTTTTAATTAAAATCTCTCGGGCGAATAGGTAATTAACTGTTTAAATGGCACAAATGTCAAAAACCACTTTACTTTTTTTGTTTTATATTATTAAATACAGCATAACATATATTTAGATTGTTAGTTGACTTTAATACCAGTGCATGTGAGCTGTTTAGATTAGTAACTGTCACCTATTTAAAGAATAAAAATAAAAATACAGTGCTTTTATTCTGATAATAATTCACTGTGCACAAAATATGTCAAAATAAAAGCTGTAGTTGCATTATAAAGACTTAAATCCTCACTAATTTCTTTCTTTTATGATTAAAAATGTACCCAAATCCAAACATTTACAACCCATCTTGATATTAACAGGCCTGTATAATAAAGTGGTATATTTGTTTTCTGTGTGTTTGTGTTAAAAGTGTGAACTGTCTCTGATTTAAGTGCGTATAGCTGCAGCTACAGAGCGGTTTTTATTAGTTGGCGCTGCAGACTAACTCCTGACCTAAACAAAAACCTGTTCACAGTTAAACGTGTCATAACGGCAGAAATAAAATGAAATACAAGACTTTTTATGAGAAAGAGTTCAGTCTTATAAAGTTTATTGACATGAGGAAAACATTGTGGATAATGTTTAAATACTCTACACAATAAAGTTATTAAACATGCACATGTAAAATATAATATACTGTACATAAATATTAAATCATGGAGGAAGAGGAAGAAAAACAAAAAAAAAAAATTCCAGCTGGTCTGTTTTGGTTTTTTTGGTGTTGTTTTTTTTCTTCGGTCGGTCGGTCAGTGCCTGTGTTTGAGTCGATGTGAAACGTCCTCGGAGAACAAACCTGCTATTTATAGTGCGAGAAGAGAACAGACACTTAATGGAAGTCAGTGGAATGCGCGGCTCATGGCGGGCGTCGGCCGCTTCAGGATGGCCTCCACCGAGAAGGACAAAGACTCGCCGGCCGCCATCTTGGTCCCCATGACGGGCTTGGACAGAAAGTCTTTGGCGTACCTGTCGGCCATTTTCATTTTCATTTGAACGTCCTTGGCCGAGCCCTCCCTGAACTTGCGGGCGGCTTCTTCTAAGAGCTCTTTGCAGTACGGCGCCCGCAGATCGGGTCCGCCGCCACTACCATTACCGCCGCCGCCGCTGCTGGTGGTTTTTTCATTGAGCGAGTGCTGGATGAGCGAGTGGAAGGAGTTGAGTTTCATAGAAAGCTTGGCGCTGTCCTTGCTCAGCTTGTGTTGGGAGTTTTGGGAACTTTGGGAATGCGAGTTGACGGAAGGGAAGGATTGTCCGAAGCTCCTCTTCGGCGGCGAGAAGGCCGAGCATTCCCTCTGCGCTCCGGGAGCTTTGTGTTCGACCGCCACCGCTCGGGATCCCTCCAGCTTGGCGGCGAGAGCGTCGGTGGCGTCCTGCTGCTGCTGCTGCTCCGGCAACTGGCTCTCGGCGACGGGCATGGCCTTGGGCTCCCACACGGCGCCGCCGGGCTTCATGTTCTGCACGGCCGTGGCGTTGAACAGACACTGCTGGTAGAGCAGCGCGTCGCCCAGGTTGGCGGCGGCGGTAGCGGCGGCGGCGGAGCGCGGCCACATCATGAAGCCGCCACCACGCGGGTAGTGGCGGTAGGTCGTCGCCACGCTGACGTTGGAGGAGATGAGCTCCACGTTGGCGCCGGCGTTGCCTGGATACTGCATGGACAAGTCGAGGCAGTTGGGCCCGATGAAGCCGCACACGTCTTTCGGCGGCGGTGGCGGCGGCGGCGGAGGCGGCTCTACCGAAGCCACCGGCGAGTAGGCCGTCTTGTAGGAGCTGTACTCGGCCGCGGCGGCGTGGTGGTGATGATGATGCACCATGCTGCTGGGGAAGATGAGCGAGGCCGCCGCCGCCGCCGCTTGGCTGCTCTCCATCAGCTCGCGCTCTTTGTACTCGCGCTCCAGCATGATGGTTTCCAGCTCCTTGTCGGCGAACGCTCTCCGCTTCCTCATGCGATCGCTGAGCGGCGGCGGGAGGCTCGGGTTGGACCCCGATAAGAACGGATCAGACTGCACCGGCCGATATCCTGTCAGCAGAAAGAAAGAAAGAAAAGAAAGAGGCCGCCATTTAATTTAATTTAATACGAGCTTTATTAACCTACAAAACTGTCTGAAACTGGATCATCTTATTTCTTTACTTTACTTTACTTTATTTGTTTATTTGACTGGGACAGCGCACATCAACGTACATATAAAAACATGTAAACGTGCCGGATTGTAGCATCGATGCTAATTTCCATCCGGAGTCCCAGAACATAAAAACAATACAGTAACAGGGGAACACAGTTATATACACGACATGACGAAGCAGACAACAAGGTAAAAAACAGGTCAGATAATCAGGCCAGTAATGGAACCTGGACAGTTTGGGAAATAAAGTGCAAAGTGCAAAGTGCTGGGCCAAAGTGACAGGTGCTAAAGTGCAGGAGTACATGGGTACCAAGTTGTATTGCACAGTGCCCTAAAGTGCACTCAGTTTAAAGTGCCAGGTGTATTGCATTGCATAGCGCATCGGATTAAGTTTTAAATTTTTTTTTAATTTAAGTAAAAGTAAAATTAAAGAATGACATGGTATGTTATCTACATATTATAGCAACTAAACATTCTATCCATCCATGTTTCCATTGCCGGTCTCACTCAAGCACTGCAGGTATTGCACAACCGCACCCTGACTTATTATTGCACACGAACCATCCATAAACATTCGCACATAATAACTATACCTCCATTATTTCAGACATACCGGTCACAAACATTCGCACATATTTCCTTAGATAGTTTTAAAAACGTATTATCAAATGTTTTGCAACCTGTATGTAATTGTGAATCATGACCTTGTATACTGTATAATTGTGTTTTTGTAATCAGGGCGTCATTGAAAAAGAGAGCTCGCTCTCAATTGACCTTCCCTGAATAAATTAAATAAAGGAGAAATGAAAATTATGACGCCCGCAATGCAATGTGTTTCGGATTAAAGGTTCGATGTCAAGAGCCAGAAACGTTTCTACAGAAAACATGCAACAGAGCTGTTTACACCAGATATGAATCAAGCTGCTCTTATACGTTGTGACAGTGATGGGAGATATTTGTATTTGTAAACTTCTTTCACGTGCCAAAAAAGTTAAACGACCCACCGCTCTCAGATGTTAGTGAGAGAAAAAAAGAAAAGAAAGAAATCCAAGACAAGCTGCGAGAGAGAGAGAGAGAGAGAGAGAAAAGGAGCGTTTAGTTTAGTTGAAGCACAGACAAGAGGCCGAGCCAAGAAGAAACAGATCAGAAAAGCCGGAGCAGAAAAGAAATAAGACATGTCTCTCGTTGTCAGATTTGTTACCTTCGAGGATGCTTTTGGCGAGCATGGTGGACGGTCGAATGTGTCGCTGATATATCGTCCTCCTCTCCGCTGGAATTTGTTTCCCAGAGATTCCTTTCTTATCCTGAGAAACATAACGAGAAAAAAAAGAAAAAGAAAAAGAAAAAGAAACAGACGTGAGTGAGCGAAGAAGACGACGACAACGTGCTCTCAGGATGTTTTCCCTTTAGCCTTAAATAATACTCGATTTGTCACAGTTAAGCTCCGCGTTATATATCTGTGTTTGGATAAATGTTAAGACAGACTTCAAAATAAAGGTCATTCCACACTTTTATGATTTGATTTTTAAAAAAATATATTCAAAATGACTTAAAGCTGCATCACTGTGTTTATGAGACGTAGTTCTATCATTCAATAAACACATATAATGAGTTTTAGCATTCACATTTATACAAAAACAGAGAAATTGCTCAAGAAAATATTAAGATTACACAACTAAGATTGGATGCATTTACTTCACAACAATGTTTTTGAATATTTGCACTAGACTGTGCAATAATAAATTGAACAAACGACAACAACAGACAATAATCAAAACACAAACGTACAAATCCTGACAGTGCAAGTAGTAGTATAGATATGATATTTAACAATGGTGCTCAGTGTTTTAGTGCTTGAATTAATAAATATATTGATATTCTTTACTTGTGTGCAAAAAAAAAATCTAACAAAACATGGTCTTCTTCTTTTCCTGTTTCCTCCGTTTCCCTGAACCTTAAACACAAATCTGATCGACAAACATGAAACCACAAACCTGAGCATGAAGTTTGTTTTTAACGGTGGCTGTTGTGTTGTGTTGTGTAAGTTTAGGTAAAATCTGAATTAAAGAAACTCACAAAGTCTGACATATAATTATGTCACATTCATTGAATCAAAGCTCACACTGTCTCATAGTTCAACGCTGCTTTCAGCCTTTGTGGGATATTTTCTGACCTTAAACGCTACATGAAAAGTCGCTGTGCAACTAAAACTAAATTAAAGAAACAATCAAACATGAGTACATGAGTGTATGTGGATGACGGGCATAAATTAAAAGTGAAATCTATTTTAAATCTGTCTTTAGAAGCTCAGAAATCAGAAGAAGCAGGAAACTATACTACTACTACTACTACTATAAGGCGTTATAAGGCTGTAAATTATGTGATCGTCACACAACTGTAAACAAAAGATATGAACCCTAACCCCGGAAAAATCAGAGCAGGCGATCAACAGCTTGTATGTGTGTGTGTGTGTGTGTGTGTGTGTGTGTGTGTGTGTGTGTGTGTGTGTGTGTGTGTGTGTGTGTGTGTGTGTGTGTGTGTCTGTGTGTCTGTGTGTCTGTGTGTGTGTTTCTACATGTCTGACATGTTTTCTCCTCTCCATGACTCTGGACTCACTGGATTCACAAAGTAAATAAAGCAGAAGACCTGCAGAAGCTAAACCAACATCTGTAAATCCACACACAGCAGCAGCCGAGCAGAGCAGAGCAGAGCAGAGCAGAGCAGAGCAGAGCGTGCTGCGTTCAAGGACAGCGTCAGAGATCAGAGAGAATAAACCTGCAGCGTGCACGTGAATGCATCAGATGTTTTTTACTGTGTTGTGTCTTATCTTTTGTGTGTTTTTTGTTGTTGTTATTTTGCACAGAAAGTGGTGCTGACGGAGCTCTTTAATTTGTTGTATCAGGCTATAATTTATCTGTTCATCTGTATACAGTGAAGTAAATTGGCCATCTCTATACAGTATGTGCGCCGGCTTGGCCATTGGTATGTGCTGATTTACAAGGCTATTCTTGGGATGACTCCATCTTATTTATCATCCCTTTTCATCTTGAATAATAGGGCCTATACAATCTCCGCTCTCAGGACTTTTGTTATTTTACTGTTCCTAAGGTGAGAACAGAAATGGGGAAGAAAGCTTTTAGATTTTCTGCTCCGAGTACATGGAACATTTTGCAGTCAGAGCTCAAACTCCAAAGTCTGGTTGGTATCTCTGAATGTATTCAAGTCCATGATAAATTCCATTACGTACATCCAGGCTTCAGGAGTGCAAATGTTTAATTTGAGTGCAAATGTTGTAAATTCTTTTAACTAATTTTGAAAATTCAATTGTTATTTGTATTCTATTTGTTTGTTTCTTTTTTGTCTACTATGATTAATGTTAAGATGTGTTGAAACTTTATGTGCTGTCATTCTTGGCCAGGTCTCTCTTGCAAAAGAGATCTTGGACCTCAATGAGACAAACCTGGTTAAATAAAGGTTATAATAATAATAATAATAATAATAAATGTTGCACTTGAATGCATCATAGCGTTTTAAAACAGGGGCGTTTGAAGGCCTCTATCTGCACAACTCCATCAAGAAACCCTGTTCTGGTCTGGTCTTTGCATTGCTGCATCTCCATCCATTTTATCCATCATAAACAGTTCATCTCACCTAAATGTATTTAATTGCACTACAGTACATCCTGTTTTTTGTTTTGTTTGCTTCACCTCAATGAGACAAACCTGGTTAAATAAAGGTTATAATAATAATAATAATAATAATAATAATAATAATAATAATAATAATAATAATAATAATAATAATAATAATAATAATAATAAATGTTGCACTTGAACGCATCATAGCGTTTTAAAACAGGGTTAAAATGGCTTTTAACACCTTGCCAGGAGGACTACAGTCGGAAATTTGCCTCTGCATGGCTAACACTGGCACCTTTACATTTAGTAATGTTCATTAATGTGCACTGTCCTCCTTAAATAAATAAATAAATAAATAAATAAAACACACACACATACATGCAGAGGCTACATGCACATCCCTCCTTGCCCTCTGACCCCTGGTGGTGCTCCTCTTACCTCCGTGGCCTGCTGCCTCCTCAGCGCCACCTGCGCCGCCATCACCCGCTGCCTCTCCACCACCAGCAGGCAGTTGGCGCACTGGCAGTCTCTCCAGCGGCAGAACCGCTTGTGTCCCTTCAGGCAGGACACCACGCCGTGGTTCCGGCACCGGGCGCACTTCGGCGTCCGGCTCAGCTTCCTCTGGTCTCCCCCTCCTCCTCCTCCTGGACCCTGCAGACCGGTGCTGCTGCTGCTGCTGCTGCTGGGACCAGACTGCTGCTGCTGCTGCTGCTGCTTGTCGTCGCTCTTTATGTCTTCATCTCCATCTCCGTCGTCCTCCTCCATCGTCGTCCTCCCGGAGTCAGGAAGCAGCATCATGTCGTCGCTCTCCGTCTCCAAACTCTCCACGTCGATTTCAAACTCGCACCCGGCGCTGTCTGACATGATGATGTCTGACTGAGACTCTGCTGCACTGCACCGACTACCGACCGAGCCCTCGATCCGCCGGCTGTCGTCGCAGCAGCTAACAAACACCCTGCAGTTATACCGTGAATTATTTAGACCTGTGTGAATAATATGAGACACGTCAGGATCACATTGCTACACACAATTAATTTCCTGCACTTAATCTACCGGTAAACCTCGTGGCCACTCATCTAAAGTCACAACACTGACTTCATGTCTCCACCTGCCTCCTGCATGTTGACATCTTTTCATTAGAATTCAAAAAATATATATCCAGTTTATCCAGATTTTAAAAAGCTGACTCCACTTTAAAAAAAAAAAATACTACATGTTTTTAATTTATTCTGAATAACCACAGTAATAACATTTGGCTCATATTCTGCTGTTTTTCATTTATAAATGCAAAATATAAGAGCAGGCCAACAGACACAGGAAGACTTTGAACTATAGCCTACTTAATCTCAAAATGCAAAAATATAAGAATAGTTATTTTTCTCAAACGAACTAATAACAATTTATCTAAAAGAAATAAACATTTATTGTCACAGGTGTGTTTACTGGGTACTTTTACATTAAACTTGTTTCTTATTCAGGCCTGTGATAATAGGCCTTTTCTAAAATAAAATAAAAAATAAAGGACCATTATTATTTTATTTTTATTTTTTATTATGACAGTCCAATTATTTATTAGGCTGTGTATCCATTAATAGCAAACTGTCCCTGTCCTTCCTCTGTCCCTGCAGACATGCAGCCTAAAATATGATGAGCTTGTATTAAATGTCTAATTCCATGCAGCTATTATATTAGTTTACAGGTTATAACACACACACAGTCTTATTATTTCCTCATGTAAACGAACAAAACCAAGAACAACAGAGTCGGTTTACCTCCAGCGGTCGATCCAGCAGCGGTCTCGTCCAGGGCTGAGCAGCCGAGTTTGGGGACGCGGTGAGCGGACAGAGCTGCGGACAGAGCGGCTCCAGACTTCCAGGAGGAGACCGGACTGATGAGTGTTAATTAGCCGTTAATTGAAGCGTTTGACCCGGGGAGAGTGTGTCTATGTGCGTCGCTCTCACTCTGACTGATCCCAGTTTAACTCTGGAGCTGAACTCTCGCTGCACCACTCCTATGAACCGCTTCCACTCTGCGCTCTCTGGCCGCTGATTGGCTGCTCCGCGACGCGCGTCGACCAATGGGATGGCGAGCAGTTAATCAGACGCGCGGGAGGGGCTGGAGTTGTCCTGGTAACGGTCAGGTATAGTTTTATTAGTTTTGTAAGAAAAATTAAAACAGAGTGGAGGGAAAACCTGTGTTAAACTAAATTTAAACGTTTTTTAAATGTAGTTTATCAAACTTATAGACAATTAATAAAAGTTTAAACATCCATTTATTACAAGCAGGTTAAGATATAACCGTGTATGTGGTCAGATAGTTCACTTTGCTAACATTAGCTTGTTTAATTAGCTAGGGAACTTTTGGATTTATGACTGACAAGGCTGAAATACCAACTCCTAAAAAGAGCTTCTGAATGAATAGCAGCTCTATCATTAATGTCAATATATATTATAATAAAGTATGAACCATTAGGCTACATCCTCCATTTTAAAGGGGGCATATAGCCTACTTTTGGTGTTTTATTCTGGTGGTTGTTGTTTTTTTGGTGTGTGAGTTAAATATTTCTTTTCATTTTGTGTTGAGGAATAGGCTAAACAACACACAGAAAACCTCAGTTAAAATGATTTATTCTGTTTTTGAAGCAGAAAGCAAATATTTTCCTTTGGTTATCAGTCCAGTTTTATTAAATGCCAGATAGTTGAGGGAGGGAGACATGAGCCATCAATATTGATCCCTAAAATAAAATATAAAAATAATGCGTGTATCTTTATAGAAATGTAGAAACTTTTTTTTTTTAATTAAGCTTATCAGCTCAGCAATTCAGGCCAAACTAACTGATTGGCTTCTGGGTGCCTATAGGCAGGGTTGCCAACTCTCACGCATCTGGCGTGTGTCACACGCTTTTAGGTCCTGTCTCACGCTCTCACGCCACTCAAACAATTCTCACGCCAAAATCAAGCGATTTGGCAAAAAAAAAAAAAAAAAATTAAAGCAAGCTTTGGCACTCATCAATAGGCTCTCTGATTGGTGTGCGTGATGCTTATCCGCGTGTCAATTGGACGGCTGCTCAAGCCTGTGATCACAGCACAGTAGGACGGGGAGTTGTCGATCCGCGACCCCCCCTCCCCTCCCCTCCCCTCCCCCAACAGCGGCACGGTGCTGAAGCCTGGACCCGACTTGGTCCGAATCCGATGGCCAAAAAAAAGAGGGAGAGAGCGAAGCCCGAGACACAACCTGACCTGACCGAGTTATGTTTTCGGACTGAACGCGGCTCGAACTGACGCCTGCGGTCGGGCTGGTTGGGCCAGTCCGTTGAAAACTATAACATCAGGATGCAGACTGGGTAGCCCAAAAGTACAGCTAGGCAGCTCAGCCCAGAGAGCAGAGGAGAGAGAGACAGCGCAGCAGCAGGTGTGTGTGTGTGTGTGTGTGTGTGTGTGTGTGTGTGTGTGTGTGTGTGTGTGTGTGTGTGTGTGTGTGTGTGTGTGTGTGTGTGTGTGTGCGCAACTGCGCATGCATGCACGTGGGCCATACCTGCAAACTCCGAATGGGTATGTAGAATGTTTATTACAGAAGAGAAACACACATTTCAGGACCTGACTTGTATCATCAGGCTGTAATATAAGACTGAAAATCACAGGACGTGTCTGTTCTGTCCTTTCATATATTAATAGGCTCAATAGGCTGGTCCAGGCCAAAAGCCACAGCTCCCCACTAGACCAGTTTCATACACTCCAGCCAGACAATGATAGGAACCACAGATCTGCTTTTTTCCCTCTTATCTGAAGCAAATGTTGTGTTTTCCCTTTATTTTCTTCTCAGAGTACACCAGAATGCTTCAAATACATGTTAAAATCACAATTTCTTTCCTGGGGGGGTGCCCCCAGACCCCCCTAGAGGGATATATACGTATTTTGTCACCTATTACACCTCTAGCCTACTCAGTTTGCAGGTATAATGTGTGTGTGTGTGTGTGAGTGAGAGAGAGAGAAAAACTACAATAAACATAACTATTATTATTATTATTATAGACAACCCCCCCCCCCCCCCCCCCCCCCCACCGCCAACAGAATCTCACTCCAGCCCAGGACCAAAAGTTGGCAACCCTGTACTATAGGTGAATAATGATATAGGCTACTGGGGTTCCTTCATCTATGACCACTGAAGAACACACTTGTTCCTAAATTAGTATTTTCAAGATTATGCCATATCAACGGGAGCCATTGCTGATAATCAATAGGTTGTGACCGTAGCCCACTGTTTCATCTGAGGCTGTATGTAGCCTACATTTAAATTACTCAAATAAGCAAGCTAGGAGACATTTTTATTTTTTCAGTTTTTGAAACTTTTTTTTTTTATAAATAAGAATTTTACGGAAGCCGAGAACGGCCAGGTCCGTATACATTTTTTTTATTACCGTTTTCTCGTGATAACGACTTATTATTTCGTTATCTCGAGATAACAAAGTCCGTTTTCTCGTGATAACGAATTAATTTATTTCGTTATCTCGAGATAACAAAGACCGTTTTCTCGTGATAACGAAATAATCATAGAATGTGTCGTTGACATGGTTGCCTAGCAACAGGAGGCTACTGTTCAGCTCGGGGCAGTTAACTTCAGTCCAGAGCGATAGATATAACATCTATCTATCGCTCTGCTTCAGTCTACTATACTCACTGGTGTGGTTATTGTCCACACCAGCTGTCAACAATAACTTACCAGTAAGTTACACTTAACGTTAGTTTGAATAACGTCACTGCTGGGTTTATTTAAGGGGCTACCGGCCGGTGGTCCCATCTATCCTGTTTCAGCTAAGCTAACGTTAGCTACTGTCTGCTGCTGTCAGAAATCACAACCTTATCTCGAACCATCAGACACCTGTTGCCTGCGACCACCGACATGTAGGCTAATGTTAATTTGGCAAGACAGCAGTGTTCATGAGCTTTATCTGAGCAGCAACTAGCTAACATTACCTTAGCTGAAGCTGCCATAACGTAAGTTAGTCAACTCTCATGTGTTTATGCTAACCTGTAGCCCCTTAAATAAACCCAGCTCAGTAAACAAACTAACGTTAAAGTGTAACTTACCGGTACTTCATTGTTGACAGCTCCTCAGAGCAGACTAACGTTAGTGGCAGCTCTTGAAGGCTGAAGTCAGGATGATGTGATCACATTAATCAGCTCACTGATTTGAGTTCTACACATGGTTCTGAGCAATTATCCCACGAAAACATCTCTTCTGTTACGTTAGATCTGTAGATGTGTAGTGTTTCCAACAGACTCGCTTTAGTAGCCACCTGCTACGAACATACAGCGGCTAACCAGCTGCTACTTCCCCGTAAGCAGAAGCGATTGCACCGGGGAAACATGTTGCTAGGCAACCATGTCAACGACACATTCTATGATTATTTCGTTATCACGAGAAAACGGTCTTTGTTATCTCGAGATAACGAAATAAATTAATTCGTTATCACGAGAAAACGGACTTTGTTATCTCGAGATAACGAAATAATAAGTCGTTATCACGAGAAAACGGACTTTGTTATCTCGAGATAACGAAATAATAAGTCGTTATCACGAGAAAACGATAATAAAAAAAATATTATGGACGTGGCCGTTCTCGGCTTCCGTAGAATTTTAATCTAACCTAAAAAATAAAATAAAAAATGGATTGAAAAGATGATAGGCCTAACAAAACAGTGTAAATAACTTTAGTGTGGCCTTAGTGATACCAAAATATCCAGAGATGAACTATCTAAGGGTCCTTTAACGACAGTCCTTTTAATGTGAGACAGGTCATAATGTGCCTATTGTTGTATTTCTGTCAGGGAGGGGGGGGGGTTGTATTTACACAGATCACAGTTTAAACTGCCCGGCGACAGAGCAGGCAGACAGGTGATAAATGTGTCATGCAGGTTGTTACAGTCTGTCCCTCTGGCAAAAGTAACTGAGGATGATGATTACAATGTTTTCACAACAATCAAACCTGTAAGTAAAAAAAAAAACACCATGTCAGCATGCAGGGGCGTCCTATACACAAAACAACAGCCAAAAAGTCAAATGCAATCTGGGAAAAAAACAAAAAAAGAGATCCTGAGTCCAGTTTGCACATTTCACCTTAACAAAAATCAGAAAATATCCTAAACCTCATATAAACTCCAATCCTGAACCGTGACTTCATCTTATATTATCTTAAATACACTTTTCATAATACTCCAAACATAAATGCAATTTATTGGTATAAATTCTGAATATATTAAACCCAATTTCTAATGTTTAAAATTTTATGCATGAACCTCATAAATATCTTCCAAGACTGAAGAGTATAATAAAGGAATGTTTGACGTTTAATAGGCTACAACATAAAATCACAAAACACAAGACTTTTTACTTTTTAAACTTTTAAGACCGAACCACTACCACTAGTAACTTTAAATAATCCTCCTCACTAGAATTAAACCAGACACATGAAGTTCAGATTAAACATGGTTGAGATTATACAGAGGAGCGATGATCCGTGGGTGTGGCCTGCATGGCCTGGATCTAAAAAGGAGGAATGTCGACCACTTTCTATGTTTGGCTCTTTTGTTTGCAGCTTGTTGAGTGAAAGCCCAAACTATTGCAGAATTTACTCAGCGCCAACTGACTTCCATGGGAATTGACAACGGGACAATGCAGTCGGGGATCTTCACGTGGCTGAAAATAAGCCCTGGACCTCAACTCTTTTGTCCGTTCACTTGTGTTGTGATGTAAAAAAAAAAAGAAATGAACAAAGCGAAGTTAAAAAAAAAAGGAGGATATGAGTGGATATGAGTCTCTGTCACAGACATATTGTATTGTTCAGTCCATTCCAAATACAGGCAGGGTTTAGGGTGAAGCTGAAGGTCAGCTGCTTGGCCTTCTTGAATCCTAGGCTGGGCCTGATTTTAAGTAAATAACATCTTCAAAAAATCTTTTTTTTTTTTTTTTATAAATAGATGAAGACTGCGAACTTTCAAAATTATACATCCACTTCATTTTGAAATGTCAAATACACGTTGTAGCCTACTTCAAATAATATCTAACTATGATCTTTGTGTTTAATTCTATAGCAAGAAACACAATGAATAGCCTATTAAGTAAATTCTCAGTAGATCGTGCGGTATCCCAAAGCCTTTTCTTTCTTTTTGTGATTTAAAATATGATAATGTTCACAGTTTAGTTTAGTTCATGTTCACACACATCAGGTTATGTGTGTTTAAGTACTAAAATAGAATACATGATATCTCAAAACATACATCACGCCATTCAAGTATAAAAACAGAGTACATAATATCCCAGAACATATCCAATTGTAACAGAATTGTATTCATTAAACTGCATTTTTCTTAGGACATTGTTCAAAATGACGGCTTTTTTAGTCAATATAATGAAATTAAAGTCAACAGAAGGACTGGTGTGATTATGTTTTTTTTAGGATTTTTTGGTGTTGCAGGCTTTTATGTGTTAATGTCCGTGTCTTTTAGCCTCTTCACACACATTTAGATAAAAGACATTGCAAGATTTCATCAATTATAAGCCACAGCTGCATTCGTTTTTTTTTTGTTTTTTTTACCTTTCATATTATCATTAATTATTTTCACTCTGAAGTTTAAGTTGCATGACCTTTTTGTTTTCTACACAAAAAAAAACCCATCAGGTTCTTCTGGTCTCTTGTGTCCAGATGAGGACAGTTCCTCCTCCTATAACGGTTCCTCCATGTGTCGGAGGTGAAGACATCAGGCCTGCAGGTGCAGCTTTATTTGCCACTTCGTCTTAATTTATTGTGGAGGTTACGACCGGCCACCCCGGGCTGCTGTTTCCACTGCAGGAATGCTTTGATGTCGGGAGGAGGTTGGACGGTCGGGACTGGAAGGATCTGCACGGAGCTGGACCCTCCAGGTGAAAAGTGTTGTCTGTGTCCACTGCCTCATTATGGAGGAGAGGTGTGGGGGGCACGGGGGCCTCTGGAGGTGCTTGAATGGATTTCCAGGGGTCTTTTAGGACATTTCAGGGTCTCTTTAAGGAATTCCAGGCATCCTTTACATAAAGCCTTTACGAATCTGGAAGAAGTTCAGGAGAACCTTTAGGTGGTTATGATTATTTAAAAGAATAGTTCACCCAAAATTCAAATTGCACTCATTATCTACTCACCCTCATGTCGACTAAGGGCTGGGAGAAGTTTCAGAGTCCTCCGTGGCTTCTCTGAGTTACAGGGGGTCTCGGCGTAGCGGTGCATGTCCATATAACGGTTGCAAATGGATACCAACTGTCTTCGTAACAAAAAGACACACCAAAAAACATCCAAATACCTCCATGCTGCTCGTATGTAATGTCCGTCTTGTATTGAAGCCCCGAAATGCGAAATTGTTCCGAAAAAAATTAAAGAAGTCTACATTGACCAGGAAGAGAAGCTTCCGCTGCAAACAAGCTTGAAATACAGACTTATTAAAAAAAATTTCGGAACAATTTCGCATTTCGGGGCTTCAATACAAGACGGACATTATATACGAGCACTATGGAGGTATTTGGATGTTTTTTGGTGTGTCTTTTTGTTACGAAGACAGTTGGTATCCATTTGCAACCGTTATATTGACATGCACTGCTACGCCGAGACCCCCTGAACTATCCCTTTAAGGCGATCTTTGAGGAGGGGGCTCTGGTTTTCCTTCATTGGAATTTGCGTGTTCCTAAAAGGAGTTCTTCGTACGGTTTCGAAATCCTTGAGGAATCCGCAAGGAGTTCCTATGAATCCTTAAGTGGCTTCCAGGCATTATTGAGCACGTGTCTCGGCCTTGTGCCTTGATCACCTTGACACGATTCTTCCAGGGATCCTCAAAGACGTCTGCATGGGACATCACTGGAGGTACTTCATGAGTCTTTACGGGGGTCCAAAGGTCTTTCTTGGTTTTCCAGGGATAGCCTATACCTGAAGTTGTTCATCGTTGGTTTGATGAGCCTTGGGGTTTCTGGGAATTATTGGGGGGGAGTTAGAGTGGTCTTTACACGGGTCTTGGGATCTTTTAGAAGTTTCTGAGGTCAATGGAGAGGTTTCGGGTATCTCTTGCTGGGGTTTTTTGGGGGGGGGAGTGGGGGGTGTCTAGGGATTCCAGGCATCGCTGGCAACCATTTTTGATACAACTTTTGTTGGCCACCTTCCTGATGGAATTTCAGGTGTATATGTCAGGGAAATGTCTGGATGTTGGAGGTGGTCCAGTCATTTCATCCGTCATTAAAGGAATCCCAAGGGGGTTTTCAGGGGCTCAGATGGTCCTGAATGGATTGCAGGTATTATTAAAGCAGAAGTAAGCGATCCGGTCGTTTTGGATAACTTTCTGTCAGCCGATGGAGTTAGCAGTCCCCGCCCTCATCCCTACGTCACCACATTCACGCGCATCCCTTGGCTGCACACACCCTTTATGCCGTTCTCTCTCCTCATTGGATAAAGGTTGTAGGATACAAGGAAAGTTTTCTCCTCGGCTTACAGCAGAGCAGAGTGACTGACAGACCCGTGTTTCAGACCAAACACTCTATAAAAGTGATTGCCATCGGAAGATATAACCATTTAAGACTCATATTAACACAAAAATTCTGCTTACTTCTGCTTTAATCCGTCATTAAAGGAATCCCAAGGGGGTTTTCAGGGGCTCAGATGATCCTGAATGGATTGCAGGTATTATTAAATCAAGTTTTAGTGGTTCAGGGATCCCTGAGTAGTTTCCAGGGAACCTTAAAGGAGTTTTTGGGGATCCTTGGGGGTGTTTCCGGGATTCCCGTATGGATTCAGCTGTTGGTGGTGGTGGTGGTGGTGGTGGTGGTGGTGTGTGTGTGTGTGGGGGGGGGGGTTCGAGGGTCACTACAGGGGTCTTTGAATCCTTGGATGGATTGTAGGTGTCACTGAAGTAATTTCAAGGTTTAGTTTACAGGACTCTTTAAAGGAGATCCAGGCATAATTCAAGGAATTTCATGGTGTGGTTGTTTAGTGCGGTGTTTGCACAGTCCCTGGCAGGAGTTATGATGCAAATTTAAGTAGAATTTGCATTAAAATTGTTTTGTATTATCAGCGAGTGAGTGGCTCAGATCAATATAATCACCATGTAAGATGCAGCACAAGAAAACAACTTAACATTTTCAGATTACATTGCGATTTTCTGGTGTTTTATTATAATATTCTTACTGTGACTTTTTGGCAGGCCCATCCCCACCACTTTAAAACAAAAGGATATATCTGTCCAAACAGCCTCAACCAACATGTTGTTTTTAATGGAGGAAGACACAGGCTCATCACGCCACTTTCTCACATGGCGTCCAGTTTACTTTTGGCGCTGATTGAAACAACAGCATCTTGTTGGAAGCGTCCCGCTGTGCAGGCCGTAAAGTGTAACAGGAGCTGTGTATAGGCAGAAGAGCAGTGTGGGATCACTGGGGATCCTGTTATGTTAATTAGACCTCTGATGGACCGACAACACATGCAGCTGAAGACAAAACCAGGCGGGACGGCATTTGTCTCTGTCTGAAGGAGTTTGACACCTCGACCTCCGATGGCTAATGTGCAACAAACAGGAGGACGTGTCCTTCAGCTGTGGATACTTCACATCCACAGTCTTTATCTGCACATTAGTGAGGACTGAGTCTGCTGTGTCATTTACTGAGAATGATTTATGACAACAAATGTGTCTATTACAACTTTTAGACAGTGGGAGAAATCCAAACTAAACCCATATTCTTTTAAGAAATAACCTCATCTCATGTTTGATTCGGATCAAATTCAAGGATTTACCATATAAATAGTGAGCAAACAATAATAAAAGTTTGAATCTGTTTATGACAATGAAATATCAACCAATTTCTGAAGGTTCATCAAAAAACACTGTCACAGATCTCAGAAATGTTCTATTTATTTATTTGATTAATTCATTTTTGCTTAACCATACATCAGTTTGCCTCCATGTGTGTCATTTGTGTTCAGGTTACATTAACGCTTTAGCTGTATAAGGAATTATTGTAGGCTAAGGCTACAGCTGGGAAATCATAGAAATATATATACATTCCTGCTCTTATAATAAAGAATTACATTGGTTGTGTTGTACTTTATCTCATTGTTTGACCTGATGACTGTGCGAAATCAATCAAATTACAAACTATGTGGCAATAAAACGTTTCTAGAAATCTTAAAACACCACAGGAAACAGAAAACCTTGGGGGGAAAAAACCCATGCTTGATTAAAATACTCAACACTCAATAAAAATGTATATCAACAGTTCATGCAGCAGGTTTTCACTCTAAAGAAATCACCCCCTTCATTTAATTCAGCCTCCTCTGCTTCACCAGCTGATGACAGACACAAGTTGTATGAAACAACACAGAGCTGATGTGAAATAACAGTGGTGAGAAAGTTGAGTCTATATTTAGGGTTAAGGTAAGTTTGAAGGTTAAAAGCCTGTTATTCCCCTGCCATCCACTAGGTGTCAGGCTTTATCCTCTTTGTTTTTAACATATCACTCCTTTGCAAAGTATCAGATAGATTAAGATAGGTGCACAACTTTCTTTTGATGTATATTTATTCAATGATCAATCTGATTGCAGTTAATAGTTAAGTCTGTGAAATGTAAAACAAAACTGAAACGATAAAAGACCAAAAGACCATCACAGACATGTTTTCTTATTTCATAGCAAACTGTAAACAGTAAGAATAAAAAAATTAAAACTCATGTAAAACTCAGCTGTTCACATTAAATAATCTTTTTGCTCTAGAAATGACATATGATTTAAAGATAATCAAAATACCCAGTTATTAACTTGGACTCAACTGAACCTGGTATCATAGATATATAAGGGATGACAAAACTTGGTCTTTTTAATTATCCCTGATGATTAGTCTTAAAAATAATATAAGGTGTCTAAGTTTCTTTGAGCAAGACACTGAACCCAACAACTCTGTTGATCAATGTGGGGCTGAAATATTAAACATGCTGTTCATCTGTTTCACCACTAGATGGAAGCATTTGACAGGTTTAACCCTCCTGTTGTCCTTCTGGGTCAAGGAAGGAAGGACGAAGGCATAGAAGGAAGGAAGGCAGGAAGGATGAAGGGAAAGAGGGAAGGAAGGACAAAGGGAAAGATGGGAGAAAAGAAGAAAGGGAAAATGGGAGGAAAGAAAGATGGAGGGAGGGAACAGATTGGGTCAACTCAAAAAGGAAGGAAGAAGTAAGGATGAAGGGAAGGGAAGGGAATGCATTGACCCATCAATCAAATAATGATAATTATTATTTTTGACCAATCACTGGAACTGGATAAGTTGCACTGTTTGTTTGTTTGTTTTTACTCTTTAAAATATAATTTTAATCCAATGGCTGCCTCTTTGTGGCAGGTCGAGGGGTCGATGCCTCTGTAGGAGGGGTTAAAATTACAGCAGAGGTGGGTAATGATCAGCCAAAAGTGATCATTCACATATATTTTCATAAATCTGCTGTAAGTGACATAATTAGATGTAAATCTAGATGAACAGTGATTTATAGAATGATCAATGATTTGCAGCCCGAACATCACCATAAGTAAAACTTAACGACGCTGCTTTGACTTTTTTTTTACTTAGCCTACTTATATGAATAACTGTGGTTTGTTTGCAGATTCAGAACCATATAAAATCTAATTAACAGATCAATGATGACCTGTATAAGTTCAGACTCTATTATTTCTTGAACTGGAGACAATGTGACTTCTCTTTCTTTTGACATGTTTATGAGCAGTAAGCTAGTCACATTTAATAAATGAACTTTAACACAAATTATTAATGTATTTTTCAGCTAATATGCAAAATATATTTCAGTGTATTTTATCTACATTAAATGTCTTATTGAGTTGGATGTTTAAGAGTTACAGTTAGATTTTTCCTCCACATACTGATAACACTGTGAGTGAATGTGTTATGTTTTACCTATGTTACAAATGATATGACTTTAATCACATTATTCTGGTGTTTGACATGATGCATCAGAGCTGAAGGTGTTAAATGATGTGATGTTTCAAACTTATTCCATGTGAGGATGACAAGGGGAAGATGTTTGGACCGGAATAATTAACACAGTTTCCAGTATAATCCACAAAAAGATCCCTGACACTGCAGAGATTAGTGTTGTGTCTTGGTCTTTTAGGGCAACGGATGCACTATAACTTCTTTTTCCCACCGATAACCAATAACATTTCTAAAAGTTGGTTAACAAAGGCTTAGCTGTAATGAGTAAAGATAAATCTAACATTATAGCTCTTCCTCTGACTCAACACAATAATATAACCGATATCACTACTGTTGTTATCACAACAGAGACAAGAACAAAAATCTATTAGCCTAATGTATTATTGTTTCAAATCAACTCAGGGGCCAAATGGACTGAAAATGAACAAAATCAAGATGATGTTGTGATTGGCTCTAGTAATGTAATTATCTGAGTATTTTGACTTGTCATGCATAAAAACTCATGAAAGAAGCAAAACATGTTATTGTGGTGGTGGTCCTTGATGGTTTGTTTTTTCATAAAATATGGGATCATTCATTTCTCACACTTTTGGAATTAACATCTGCAAACTTAACTTTAATCTGAGTAAATTTGACTATCTGTCTTTGTTTTGTCTTTGTCGTTTCTTTCTTTCTTTATTTTAAAATTCCCATCTGTATTTTACACATTAGCCACGGTGATTTACGTTGAAGTATATCATTACCTGGACGAATATTTTGTTGTGATGGAGACTGATGGCAGCCAGTTGATGGGTCGATGGGGGCCAGGGCCTTCCTTCCTAAAAGGCAGAAGAACACAAACTGTGCGTATAGAGGGCCTCACGTTTTGAGCAATATGTGTAAATTGCGCAATTGATCCGCTGCGCAATATGAGGCCTGCGAAAGAGAACAAGCCAATAAGGAGAGCAACGACCGACGAGAGCTGTAATCTGACACCACACGACTTGACAACAATCAACACCAGACCGATCACTGCAGGTAAATAGAAGGTGGATGTGTTGTTGTTGCAATAAAAATGTAAAACTTTGTCCAACACCTCGGAAAAAATAAATAAAATCTGCTAAGGGACACAGGTTAGAGATTTTCAAAACATTTAAAGCCCCAATATGTAACTTATTTGGCTTTTTATTAGAAAAAAATCAAATATAAATACGTATTTCACTGAAGTCGAATCACACCTGCATACAAATGAAAGCTTTATCGTACCTTACAAATAGGACATAAGTGGGCGACGCACTGAACCGAGGTTGCCATGTTGCATCGCCATTTTTTATGTTTTTTTTTAGATGCTTGTTTATCCTGTTACATGCAGCTTCTGTTGTCTGTCTGACGTCTGCCCGATTTCACGTGAATGCAACATCAATAATATGTTCCGATATGCAACCGCACTGCTAGATGGGGGTAATTCCTACATATTATAGGCCTACCTTTTAAAAAAAAATCAAAATCAATAAATAAAACAAAAAATGTAACTGTAATAAACAAATATTTGTAAACACACAACAACAACAACAACAACCACAGCTGCAGACAGTCAGGAAACAGTCTGATCTGTTTGGACAACTCAGGTTTATTTGGCATAACTCTTAATAACATGCAGTGGTTCGATCTTTACATCGATAGTTTTCACAGTAACAAACATGCTGTCGACAGGAAATAGATAATGGGATTTCAAAATAAAATGAGTGATGTGATGATCACTTTAATGTGTTACATTCATCCGTTTTGGTCAAGTTCCAGGGGGACATCATCTTGTTGGAAGCGCGAGGACATGTGATGTGTCTGTCACCTGAACACAAGGTGAGCACTGTCTTCCACACGCGCACCTACTGTAGAGATGTCCTTGGAGAAGAAGAATACATTTTTGGTTCCCTTGTGCTGCTGCTGTTATAGTCCATCAGCAGGGGTGCAGATCCCATGTCAGGATTGGGGGGGGGGGACACAAAACTGATTTATTTTCTTTTTTTTTACCCGTTTGCAACTCATACCATGTCACCATAAATCACAACTTCGTAGAGGCTCGCCATATCATTCAAAAAGTACTGCACAGGGAATCATTTATTGTGCTTACCTGTCTTGATTATTTGTCCTAAACAGCCAACAGCGCAAATCACTGCTTACTTAAAGGGACATTGCGTAACTTCTCCTGTTATCTACTCAAGAAAATCGATTATTTGGTTCAAAAGTCTGTTTTTCATTAACCAGTAATCTGATGCTGCATTCACCTGCAGTCGGGCAGACGGCCGTCGGTAACAAACCAGACGTCATTTTAGTCTCAGAAGTCGAGAGGAAGCCGGTAAAACGTGGGTCAGGTAAACAATATGACATCGCCATGACAACATATTGTCACGTGTATTGTTTTGCCTCGTGCTGACGGACCACTTGTTTACATAGAGGCTTGTTTATGCCGTTACGTGCAGCGACCGTCTGCCCAATTTCACGTGAATGCAACATGAAAAATACGATTGAGTTGCTTGCGATATACAACCACAACGCTACATGGGAGTAATTCCTACACAATGTACCTTTAAGTGTTAGTAAATCCTTTTAAGAGTCTTGGGTATGTAGCCTAATGTCTACTCACGTTTTTATCTTTCACCTCCCTCCGACCTTCCCAGATTCCCAATTCTTCTCACCATCTTCCTTTTCTCCCAGTGTACAGATTTTTCTACAGTATTTAAAGCAGAAGTAAGCGATCCGGTGGTTTTGGCTAACTTCCTGTCAGCAGATGGAGTTAGCAGTCCCCGCCCTCGTCCCTACGTCACCACATTCACGCGCATCCCTTGGCTGCACACACAGAGAGGACCGCCCCTTTATGCCGTTCTCTCTCCTCATTGGATAAAGGTTGTAGGATACAAGGAAAGTTTTCTCCTCGGCTTACAGCAGAGCAGAGTGACTGACAGACCCGTGTTTCAGACCAAACACTCTATATAAGTGATTGCTGTCGGAAGATAAAACTATTTAAGACTTATATTAACACAAACATTCCACTTACTTCTGTTATACTTGATGTGCATGAATATCAAAATATGAAGCACTAAGATTGAGGGGGTCGTTTGTTTCTTTAACGCCTGCTGATGTCATCAGTGTCTGTGTAAGAAACTTCCCATTCATTTGCATCGTAGTGGAGGAGACCAGAGATGGGATGTGGAGTCAGAAATATTAAACATTAAAGGGATAGTTCACCCAAAATTGAAGAAATATATTTGTCAAACATTATTTGTTCCACCATTTCAATCATTTCCTTTTAGATGTGAATCTAAAATGTGAAGTCCCCCCCGGGATCTGCACCCATGGTCCATCATCAGCATCATTGTCAGCAGCAGCAGCAGCACGCGCCTCATGGTACAGACACACCAACTCCGTCAACCGACGTTCAGTCAACGGATTCCATTCATGTCTATGTAGAGCAGGAGCTCCGGCCGGGCGGGGCAGATGGATACAGCAGGAGGAGTTGACGGCCCCGTCGCCGTATGTGAATTTGCATAAAGTTCGATAGATTGAACTTTATGCAAATGAGGTCCGTCCAACGCAATGCGGCCGGCTCCAGAAACTTCGTTCAAACTATCAAACTAGGCGGTGTTGATCAAATATAAATCCAGATTCTGTTACTGCACTACACATTTCCCGCCTCAAATGTTTTCAGAAACATACTTTAGTGTGTTGTTTAACTGTAAAATGAGATCGTTTGTGACCCGGCCGCCATGTTGGAAACGGCAGAGCGAAACTCAAGCTCGGCACTACGTCACATAAACGTCACATAGTCCTGCCCACTCGCTGCAGCGCTCGCCGGTCCGTTGTGGCCGGATCCGTCGCCGCCGGAGTTGGTGTGTCTGTACCATCAGGTGGAGTCGGAGCGCTCCTCGTACTCCTCCTCCGGGGAGTAGAGGCCGGGTTTGCAGCAGCTGCTCTCCTCCTGGATGCTGCTGATGCGCTGCTGCTGCTCCTCCGAGGGTCTGGAGGAGGAGGAGGGAGGAGGAGGGGGAGGAGGAGGAGGAGGAGGGGGGAGGACGGGGGAGCTGCGGAACGTGGGGGAGGGGGAGTGGGGGGAGAAGGGGGAGACGTACTGGGCCTGATGAGCCGCGGCCGCCGCATGCGCCGCCGCCGCGCGCAGCTGGTACTGCTGCTGCAGCGCCACGGTGCTCCACAGAGTCACGTCGTTGTGCACGAAGGGGCTGCTACTACTTCCGGTCTGGCTACTTCCGGTCTGGCTGCTGTTGCTGCTGCGCGTGGTGAGCGAGTTGCGCAGCATGAGCGGGTAGCGCGTGGTCACGGCGGGCTGCGGCGCGAAGGACGGGTGCTGCAGAGGGACAAGCGCGGCGGCGGCGGAATCGGACGTGAACCGGAGCGACTCTGGGACCCTGAAGGCGGAGCCCACCGACCACTTGGCGGCGGAGGACACGGACACCGGGTGGTAGGAGCCCAGGGCCGCGTGCGCGTGGGGCTCGAACAGGTGTCCGTCCGGCGCGTGCAGACTGTGCAGGTGCGGGTGCGTGTTGTGCGTGTCGGCGTGCGTGTTGTGCGTGTTGTGAGTGTGAGTGTGGGTGTGTTGCTGCGTGTGTTGTGAGAGCAGCACCTCGATGGCGCCCACCAGGTCCCCGCCGCAGCCCCGCAGGATGAGCTCGAGCACCGGCGGTTTGTGCGCGGGGAAGATCTTCTTGAGCACGTCGAGCGGCGGCCGGTTCGCGCGCAGGCTGAAGGGCAGCTGGATGGAGCCGGACAGACCCTCGATCAGGACGCTCTGCTGCTCCGAGGGAAACTTCTGAGGAGCAGAAGGAGGAGGAGAAGGAGGATTCTCGGACTTGGTGGTGGTGGTGGTCTCCTTCTCCTTCTCCTTCTCGTGCCTGTTGTGGCTGTAGCGGCTCTCCTCCTCCTCCTGCTGCTCCGCGTGCAGGAGGGGGGCGGTGGTGGGGGGCTCCAGCGGGGGCTCCGGGGTGTAGCAGGAGTTGGGCTTGGAGTTGGAGGAGTCCTCCGGGGAGCTGAGCGGCTCCTGCAGCAGCTCCTTCTCGCTGCAGCAGGAGCCGCCGCCGTTCTCCGGCCCCGACGCCTCGTCAGCAGCGTCTTCTGTCGCCTCTGATGGAGGAAACACAACACAGCGGGGAGTCAAGACAGGGTTCTTACGGATCCTTAAAAAGTCTTAAAAGGCATTGAATTCATTAATCTAAAAACAAGGCCTTAATTGGCATTAAAATGTATGTGTTTGTTTGTTTTTTCTGACTTTTTATGCATTTATTTTGAAAGGTGGAAAGAGACACAATCCAATGTTCATGTAGCAGTCACTTTACCTTGGATCACATAGGAAAGTGGGTAAAATTGTCCCTAACCCTATGTAATTGATGTGGTGTTTTTTTTTCTTTTTTTTTCTGCATTTGTGTTTATTTTGAAGTCAGTCTTAAATTTCATTTCAAGTGGCTTTAAAAAGGTCTTAAAAAGTCTTAAATTTAACTTGGCTTAAGCTGTAGGAACCCTGCAAGAGAATGGAGGAGGAGGAGGAGGAGGAGGAGGAGGAGGAGGAGGAGGAGGAGGAAGATGAGGAAGAAGAAACACAACACCCGATGTTTTAACCTGCAGCAGAGAAACTAGGCCTAAACCAAGCTGCTGAAGAGTTTGAGTTTGAGTTTATTTCGATCAGCAAAAAAATAAATAAATAGAACAAACAATTAGGCTGCACATCCCTCTAAAAGCAGGGCTGCATGGCTGATCGAAAGGGTCAGGGCTGAAGCTACAAGCTTATAGACGCCCTAACCTTTACACCATAAATATATGTACAGTAGCCTACCTTTACATAAACAAACAAGCATACATGCCATCTACACACATATGAACACATGAATATTGCTGTGAGCTCAACGACATTGCAAATGAGGGTAAAACCTCAATGTCCTTTCGAGAATAAATAAAGGTTTGAATGAATGAATGAAATATAGGCTACACACACCTACATGTGTGTACACATTGCCTATAGTGTGAAGAAACACAATTATAGCTTTTTGTCTCCCAGATGAAAACAGAAAACAAACCAAAAGGACTAAAAAAAACAAGTTGTAACAGGACAATATAAAACGACAGGAAAGTAGGCTATAGGCTATCCAACTAAAAAAAAATTAGGCTACATGTGCAGACAGAAAAAACATAGGAATCCTAAAACGCTATTGGCTCAGCATTGATGGCTGTAGGCTATTAGCTTAATTTCCTCTCCACCCCTCAGCTTCAATAAACTTTCTCCATCTTTCCATATGATACTGCTCGTCGGTAATGATGAAACCCTCCAAGATAAATTGATGTTCCTCTCAAAGTGCTGACGGAGCCGCGGAGGGATCTGTGTCTGTGTGTCTGTGAACAAACCGCCTGTTGCTCCGGTAACAACATCCCATCTGATTTCGACTTGGAGGAAAAAATGGCGATTAGATTCGATCGGTGCTGATGACCGTCATCTGTTAACCCGCTGACAGATGCTGTGTCTCCACGCAGGTGAACAGAGGGAAAAAAAACACCCAAGAAACTACACCTGCTGTCCTGCATATAGGCTATTTTGAACATTAATTAATTAAATTATTAGGCACATTTGACCCAGAGTGACCTCTTGACCCCAGAGGAGGAGTCAGTGCAGGCCTGTTTTCACATTAAGCCTGATAATAATAAAGTCGTCTTCACTTAAAACGGCTGAAATTGAATAAGTGGAACAAATTAAATGTGAAACTGAAAGTTTTGCAGCCACCGTAAGCATCATGTCTCAGGTAGAATATGATTCAAATGAAAAAAAAATGACTGAGGCCTTGAGGAATATAGGAAATGTGGTTCTTGCAAAAATATAAATAGCTATATTATTAAATTATACTAGGTACTAGAATACAATATACAGTATATCTATATAACCTATATGCAGTGGGGGAATAGGCTCATGATGTCTATCAGTGATCAACACCTTTTGTTTTTTAATTCACATTTTTGATTACAAAAGAGAAAAGAAAAGTGGCCTACCAAAAACTTTTAAATATATGAAGGGATTTCGATTCTTTTTACACAATAATTTAAAATATAAAAGTAAAATAAAATACATTTCCTTATAATATTTTGTTTAAAATGTCAGAAAACGAGGCAGTCTTCATGCTCTGTCATAAACGTTCACTGGTTTTTTTTAAAGATCATCAATATAAAAATCAACTAATAGCCTATATTTTGTATTAATTCAGTCACCTGCTCCTGTATTTCGTTTCCTCTCTCGTCCTTTTAACGTGAATGAAAATAAAACCATCTCATCCTGAGGTGAGTGTGAAACAACAACAGACTGAAACAAAATAAAACTGTAAAACACAAACACAAACAGTATTCAGTGTGTTCACTAACTGACTGTAATGTTACATAACAACTGTGACAGCAGCTTCGTTAAAACGCTGCACAGTTTAAAACAAATAAACATCAGTGATTGATCTTTGATTATTTATAAATGCTTACACTTTTTCCAGATTTGTCATTTACAGAGGTTTTTTTTCTAAAACAATGTTTGGAAAGTTTGTTTGAGGGTTACTGACAGTAGAACTGCCATTTCATTTATAGGCTATTATTATTAGTTTAGTTTAGTTTGTTTATTATTTATTTAATTAATTCATTTATCGAGCATAAAAACAAAAAATGACAATACTGTAACTCTTGAATGAAAGGGGACAGAAAGAAGCAAACTACCCCTTGTTACAAAGAATTAATTCACAAATTAGATAATATACATCCAAGCACAGGAGAAATGGAAGTAGAAGAAGAAAAACAACGTCTACAACAAAAAGTGGCATAAAATAAGTTGATAAATAATAAGTAGGCTATTATCACAGATACGCTATTTTAGGCCTATTTGTTTTTCTGCTACATTAACAAAAAAGAAAAGAAAAGCAGCCATTTAAATCATTAAACTAAAGCTAAAGTTGTGAGAAGTGGACCCAAGAGACTATATGATATGAGTCTATTCCCCCACTGCATAATTAAATTAGGCTCAAATAAACATCAGTGA
This sequence comes from Trachurus trachurus, assembly GCF_905171665.1. Classification (NCBI taxonomy): domain Eukaryota; kingdom Metazoa; phylum Chordata; class Actinopteri; order Carangiformes; family Carangidae; genus Trachurus; species Trachurus trachurus. The sequence goes on along the minus strand of NC_139895.1, from coordinate 8,305,980 downwards.
TTGATCTTTGATTATTTAAAAATGTTTACACTTTTTCCAGATTTGTCATTTAAAGATGTTTTTTTTTTCTAGAACAATGTTTAGAAAGTTTGTTTGAGGGTTACTGACGGTAGAACTGCCATTTCATTTATTTCTATTAGGCTATTCTTATTATAGTATTAACAGATAAAGTCTAAAATGTAGGCTATTCTAGGCCTATTTGTTTTTCTGCTATATAACAAAAAAGAAAAGAAAAGACCAGCCATTTAAATTATTAAACTAAAGCTAAAGCTGAGAGAAGTGGACCTTCATCCTCCTATAGCGAAAGAGACTGAGTCTATTCCCACACTGCATAATTAAATTAGGCTCAAATAAACATCAATGATTGATAAAAATGTTTACACTTTTTCCAGATTTGTCATTTAAAGATGTTTTTTCTAAAACAATGTTTGGAAAGTGTGTTTGAGGGTTACTTACAGTAGAACATGCCATTTGATTTATTTCTATTAGGCTATTCTTATTGTTATTATAGGACAGATAAAGTCTAAAATGTAGGTTATTCTAGGGCTATTTGTTTTTCTGCTACTTTAACAAAAAAGAAAAGAAAGGAAAAGAAAAGAAAAGAAAAGACCAGCCATTTAAATTATTAAACTAAAGCTAAAGTTGAGAGAAGCGGTCCTTCATCCCCCTCCTACCTGAGCAGGTTTGCGCCGCGCTGCTCCACCGCAGCTCCAGCTCCTCGGCCCTGGGCGGCGGGGTGTCCTGGCTCCTCTCCCCGGCGCCCGGCATCCCGAGGCCGGGCAGCACCCGCAGCGACTCCGGGATGAGGCTCTCCAGACTCTCGTTGGCCTGCTGCCGGCGCAGCGCCACCTGCGCCGCCATGACGCGCTGCCGCTCGATGATGAGGATGCACTTCTCGCAGGTGCAGTCCTTGAAGCGGCAGTAGCGCTTGTGACCTTTGAGCCACGAGAGCACCCCGTGGTTCCGGCACCGCGCGCACTTGGGGGTCCTCTGCAGCGGCGCGCGGGGCTGTGACACCGGAGCGCCCATGTAGAGGTAGGGAGAGCCGTAGCCGTTCATGGCGGGGAGAGAGGAGGCTGTCAGCGGCCAGAGAGGTTAGAGGCACGGAGCTGCTGCTGCTGCTGCTGCTACATGCATGACAGGAGGAAGAAGAAGAGGAGGAGGAGGAGAGGTGTTGTTGGCTTGTAAGTGGAGGATGCACCTTTCTTTCCCCCGGCTGACAGCACAGATATGCATCAGGGCTGACACGCACTTTGGAGACGACGAGTAACCAAACGCTGTTACTCGCGTCAAAGCGCCTGAGAGGAGGAGGAAAAAAAAAACACGTGGTGAGGGGCTGAAGTGAAGTGGGCGAGAAAAAAGAAAAAAGAAAAACCTGCAGCAGCAGCAGCGAGGAGGAGCAGAGGAGGAGGAGAAGTTCAGATAAACCCACAGAGACACAAGTAGAAACAAATGAGCTCCGAGATTCTGCACATTTGACCCATTTGACACCACTTGACCCTATAGAGGAGGAGCACATGCAGTTGCCTGATAATAATAATAATAAGAATAAAGTCCTCTTCACTTTAAACGGCTGAAATTTCATTATTGCAACATTTAAAATGAAAGATTTGCAGCCACCGAATAATGTCTCAGGTAGAATAATGATTCAGATGGAGCAGAGGAGCAGAGGTTCAGATAAACCCACAGAGACACAAGTAGAAACAAATGAAGCTCCGAGATTCTGCAGCTGAAATAAAGTGATGTTATTACAGATGTTACAGAGGAGGAGCTGCAGCGTCACTGTGTCCAGAAATGATAACATGAAAATACCAACACACTGGTGCAGGCCTGTGATATGAAATAACTCCCAAACATTAAATCTGTGACCATCCTAAATGTAAGTGTGTGTTTATGTGTTTATATGGAGCCAAAAACAAACACGTGACCTCTCAGCTGCAGAATAACTCCATCAACACTATAATGAAACATTTCAGATGCAGGAAACTTGAGTCTTTGCATGAAAATAAAGATAATTTCTAGTTAAAAGACACAATGCACAAGTTACATTTCCTAACTTTACATTAAAAAAATGTCACAGCTGCTCTGCAAGACAGCATGAACATTTAGGGTCTATATTGTTAGAATAAACCAGTGATCTGGACATCACAGCTGTCACATCTGTCCTGTAACGAGACATTTTATAAGACAACTGAGTCTGAACGTTGATATCATTAAAAATCATGTCAAGACAGACAGATTTTTTATTTATTCATCTTTAATATGAGGCCTATAATTCACCTTAAATGCTGAACTGGTACATTATAAACTGTATATGATGGAGGTTCCTGCATGAAACAGATGGAGACATTACTATTTATTATTATTATTATTTCTGCAACAGGTCGACATGGACGTTTAAGCTGCATAAACATCTGTAACAGATGTGGAGCTGTCATCATCCAGCTGTGAACAGTAGGGGTGATAAAATTGTAAGTTTTCTGGAATTAATGTGCATAATGTAAATGTTTATTTGACATGTTAAGATGTAGAAACAGCAGCATAAACTGTGTAAAAGATGTTAAAGTAAAGACAGTGTGTCATCATCATCATCATCATCAGTGTTTCTGTAGCTGCAGATTTCGTTTTAATGCATCAACTCGACTCGTGTTGGATTATAAGAGTCATTTGTGTTATTTGCCCTCACTGCTGCCTGCAGGCTGCACCAACACGGTGCTCTATACCCGGAAACAAAACGCTGCTTCTCGCACCTTCTTCTTTCTTTCTTTCTTTTTTTTTTTTTTTTTTTAAACACAATCGTACATAACTGAGATGATTAGGTCTGAACGTGTATAAAAAGCCCTCTGGGAGCCGTGTGGAGGCTGCTGATGTGTCCCCTCTGCTGGACTAATAGAGGGCATTGAAACATAACACCGGACAAAGCCGGGGCCCGTTTCTTGACCGTAAAAAAGGTTTATTCAAGCAAATAATGGGATCGAGGCCGCGCGGCTTCCCTTTAGAATAAGAGCACGGTAAACTTCCCCACGTGAGGCCGCGCTCCAGGGCTATTAAGCTTTTAATTGGAAAATAGCAGAGGAAATTTCAAGGTGACTAGAGTGGCTCTGCAGTTTGTGCCGGACGAGTAGATTTGTGGGAGTGGGAGGAGGCGGCGGCGGTGGTAAATTTATTCATGTTGTTCGTGGATAAAGAGTAAAACACAAACCGGAATAAAAGTTTATATTATAGGCTACACACACACACACACACACACCGCAGCAGCATCCTGAGGTGGAGTAATTGGCACGAGGCCTGATTTCTCTGATTTTTTTTTTTTTTTTTTCATTCTGATGCAGAGCAGCAGGTTGGGAGGAGGGAGAGAGCAGAGGTCTGTGTATTATTGGTTTTAATTTACAATAAACACCCACAGTTCCTTTAATGTGCACAGCTACAGGCAGAAGAAAGAAAGAAAAAAGATAGCTAGAAAGAAAGAAAGAAAGAAAGAAAGAAAGAAAGAAAGACAAAAAGAAAGAAAGACAGACCCATAGGTCGTTTGTGCTGCAGGTTTTTAGGCTATACGACCTAGAGTTACGTTTTTTTGCTATAGGCAACACCATAGTGGTTGCCTAGTAGCTTAATTATGATGGGAATAAAGCAAGGGAAAGTTACAACAAACAAACTTCTTCTAAGGTGTTGATGAAGAATTTATTTTGGTCAAAATAACAAATTCTCCCCATAATATTAAAACTAATATTTGTGGTATGTGCTGCTGTTTAACTGATACAGAAAATGTTGCTTTATTTTGTAGCTTAATTTGACTGTTTGCTGATATTTTGTAAAAAACCAGATGATGACATGTGTTCTGTGTTGTGATGTGGTGTCTTGGTGCCTAATCCCTAAATTAAATGGACCCGACCTGTTAACTAATTAACTATCCCCTCTCACTATAGACTAGCTAGGCCTATACAGATAAATATAAAGAGACACTATGGGCTCCAGAAGTTGAAAGGAGCACCAAATAATGACCAGGAAATGTAAATATTGCACCAAATGAGTTAAAAGTTCAACAATGAGTTTCCAACTGAACATTAGAAATAAATCAAATGACAACATCTGTAGTTAAGTTATGAAGCAGTCGCTCACTGGCAAGTCGAAAACTGGTGATTGTTTCATTTAGATGTGACATGAATTGATGAGTCTGACACTGACCAATCAAAACTCAGCATTGAGCTCAGCAAACAGTATCATGGGTGATGGAAAAGTCAGGGGATCCACATGTTTTTGATGATTCGTCTTCGGGGGAACACAATCAGATTAGATTTTAATATTTTTTCCTGATAATAAAATAGTTACGGAGTGAAAATTCAAAATACTGAAAAAACAACCGTGAAAAAGCTTTTGCATTTGGCAAAGATGGAAAAGAAATGTGACAAATCTTTCTGTATTTGCCCTTTAATTAACAACCTCATGATATTTCATTAAAGGGATAGTTCACCCAAAATTCAAATTTCACTCATTATCTACTCACCCTCATGTCGACTAAGAGCTGTGAGAATTTTCAGAGTCCTCCGTGAAATTGTTCCGAAAAAAATTAAATAAGTCTATATTTTAAGCTTGTTTGTAGCGGAAGCTCCCAGTGTCTCAGTTCCCTGCTCTTCCTGTGTCTGTGCAAATCACGCCGGTGGAACAATTTCTCATGTTGGGGCTTCAATACAAGAGGGACAGTACAGACGAGCAGCATGGAGGTATTTGGATATTTTTTGGTGTGTCTTTTTGGACGAAGAAAAGTGGTATCCATTCACAACCATTATATGGACAAATACTGCTGCGCCGACCCCCCCGTGAAAATTCTCCCAGCCCTTGGTCGACATGAGGGTGAGATAATGAGTGCAATTTCAATTTTGGGTGAACTATCCTTTTAAAAAAGTTATTTTATTTGTCTGAGGTGGAAAAGAAATGTGACAATGCTTCTTTATTTGCCCTTTAACCCCATGATATTTCATTAACTGATTCTACGAGGTGCTGGAAAGTTTCTAAAGAGCATGAAAAATTTCAGAATAACTAAACAGCTGTGACCTCATGTTTATTTAAGCAAAAGGAAACTTCTTCCCCCACCTCTTCCCCCCCAGAGCCGAGGGCGGGGCTGACCTCTGCTGGGGAGTGGGCTTATTATTAGGTGCTGATTGGGGGCGTCGCTGCCACTCACGAGTCCTGTCACAGAAACGCTGATTTAAGCCTCCCCGGGGAGGCGGGACCCCGAGCCCCTACACAGGAATTAGCCGGACATCTGAATTAAGAGAGAAGGTGAAGAACATCCGTCAGACGTCAGCGTCCGTCCGTCCGACCTCCAGGGAGAAAAGGGAAGTTCAGTGTTTTTTTTTCAGGCGACAACAGAAAAACCACAGCAGCAGCTCTACATTCACGCTGTTTTGGAAAAAAAAATTGTTATACTATACTTTCGTTATATATAAATTAAGTTAAGTTAAGTTTTATCCTTAGGCCTTTATTGTGAAAACAAACAAAACCTGGTACATTTGGCCTCCCTTTTTCGACTATTTTGCATCCCCCCCTTTTTGTTCCCTTTATGTCCTTTCTGGTTATTTTGCATCCCCTTTTAGTTTCTGTGGTCATATTGTTCCCTTTTGGTCAATTTATGCCTCTAGTTTGTCATTTCACATCCGTTTGATGATCAATCTGCATGCCTCTTTGTCATTTTGTGCCTCTCATCATTTTGCATCCCGTTTTGGTAACTCTGCATCCCCCCCTTTTTTTCTTCTCTCGTGCCTTTGTGTCTCTGTGGATATACTGAATCTGTGGTGATTCTGTATAGTTCCTTCTTGGCCATTTTGCATCCTTTTTTTGGCCACTTAATGTGAGAGAAGGTGAAGAACATCAGTCAGACGTCAGCGTCCGTCCGGCCTCCAGGGAGAAAAGGGAAGTTCAGTGTTTTTTTTTCAGGCGACAGCAGCAGCACTACATTCAGGCTGTTTTGGAAAAAAATTATACTACTTGTTTGTTTTTTTATAAATTCAGAAGAGACCAAATTTCAGATGAACATCTAACTGAAAGATTGTTAAAGTTTAGACCTTTATTGTAAAAAAACAAAACAAAAAGAAAAACCAAGTACATTTGGCCTCCCCCTTTTGGCTATTTTGCATCCCCCCTTTTTGCTCCCTTTATGTCGTTTCTGGTTATTTTGCATCCCCTTTTTGTTTCTGTGGTCATATTTGAATCACGTTGTAGTTATTTTGTTCCCTTTTGGTCAATTTATGCTTCTAGTTTGTCATTTCACACGTGTTTGATCAGTCTGCATCCCTCTTTGTCACTTTGTGCCTCTCATCATTTTGCATCCCGTTTTGGTAACTCTGCATCCCCTTTTTTTTCCTTCTCTTGTGGCTTAAATTGTGTCTCTGTGGATATCCCGACTCTGTGGTGATTCTGTAGTTCCTTCTTGGCCATTTTGCATCTTTTTTGGGCAATTAATGTCTTCTTTTGGGTCATTTTGCATCCCCCTAATTTTCATTTTGTGTCACTGTAGTCGATTTTAATCACTTTGTGGTCACTTTGCATCATGTTATACCTCTTGACATTTTTTGTTGTTCTGTACCTTGTTTTATTTTATTCATTAGTTTGTACCTCTCATCATTTTGCATCCCCTTTTTAGTCATTCTGCATCTCGATTTCTTATTTTGTGCTTCATCCATGTCATTTTGAATCTGTGGTTATTTCTTGTCTCTTCATAAACATTTTGCATCCCATTTAGGCTGATCTGTATTCCTTTTGTCGTTCTGTGTTTATGGTCATTTTATGATAATTTCCTAGCCTCTCTATGTGGTCATTTTGCATCCCCCTTTTGGCCAATTCATTTTTCTTTTTAAAAAAAAAGTAATTTCACATGTCTTTAATGTCAATTTATATCAGTTTTTGGTTATTTTGAAGTCCTCTGCTCATTTTCTGTCTCTTTGTGGTAGTCTTTTGTATATTTTTCTTTTACACATTTTTTTAGGTCAATTTGTGTCTTTGTCATGCAAAAGAAAAAAAGCAACTCAAATTTAAACTGACTTTATCCATTTCTAAAACCTGACTATAAAATTAAATTAAATCTGAACGTGTCCTGAAGTCAGCTCTGTCCTCTCTCAGGTGTAAAGACGAATGATAGGTAAGATCGTGGGATGAGTTCTTGATGCTCGGCGTCTCAGTGGCCTGTTAAGTTGGTTCGTTCTGTCTAGTTCAGCCTGTTTATTGGTGCTTGGCTCTCAGGGCTGGACGTTTATGACCGGAGCTCTGTCTGTCCTTCAAACAGCTCCGTGATCCTCCAACACTGGACAACAAACTACACCCAAGGCCTCTGCTCCTGGTGCTGTGCATACACAGTAAAAACTGATACAACTAGAAATGCTGTAATTTACATATTAGGACTTCAATGACAGTTCCTTATATCTTATCTAATGAAAACTCTGCAACAACCAAACCAAACCAGAACGTCATTGATGTTTTTAATGTAAGTCTCCACATGAATTTGAAGTGAAATTAAGAAAGTTTGTGATTTAATATACTTAAAATAAATGTATGCTATAAATGTATACCAGCAGGAACCAGTAGGAGCAATGGAAGAAAACAATAAGTATTTAATAAGAAAGCTCAAAAATGATGATGATGGTATTACTGTCAATAAACATTCATTCATACTGTACACTACAGAGGTGATTGGATCATCAAATCTAGAAATCCTAGAAAACTGTATTATCTAAAAACTTCTGTATGGTTGTTAGGCTTTTAATATTTTCTTCAACTTTTGAAATATCTGCCTCGTTTGCTTTAATTTATTCAGATTTCTTGACCATCGAGGCCCTATACACTCATTTCCTCCTCTAGTCTATAGAGATCAGCTTCAGGCCTGTACAGTAGATCCCACAGACTGCGCTTTCATGCTTTCTGTTGTTTTGAATTTCCGTTAAAATGTGTTTTAGTTTGCACTGAACCCTTCTAATCATTAGCTTTTAAACAGAACACATACCTCTAATCACACAGGCTCTTCAACAATCTCTTCTGATTTCCTTTTCTAATAAAAAAACAAAAAACAGCCCCAGGTTTCCAACTGAAGGTCGCCTCCCTTTAAAGAACAGATGAGACATTCAGACATAAAACATAATCAAGTTTAAGACATTAAATACATTATTGTGATTCGCTGAAAACTTTGTTAAGAGTTTTATAGGAAATGTGTCTTTTGTTTTGTTTCTGAGGTTTTAGGCTGCCATAAAAAGTTTAGGAGCTAGAAGATTCAATCTGCTAATCTGCTAATTATAGACATTTTCTAATGATAATGATATACTAAATAATAAAAGTCAAATGTTCAACTCTCAGATGGTTTTTAGTTTGTTGTCAGATTTCTTAGAGGCCGCTTCAGGTTTAAATCTTTTATGAAGAAGATGTAACTCTAATAGAAAGAAGAAAGGCGGTGATACTTGTCTGAAAATAAGTAGAAATTCAATAATAACACTTTCTGTATAATGAATCTGTGCAGGTAATGGTAGTATTTCTGCTTTAAATTTTCTGTTAAATAGTTTGTATGTGTGTATGTGAATGAACATTTGGAAGAATGAACTAAGTCTTCTCTGTGTTTGAAGGACAGAAACATCCCATAACTTCTCTCTCTCTTTTTTTTTTTTTTTTTTTTTAAATCTTGAACAGGAACCTCACTCTCACTTTAACTGCTCTGATGTTTTTATGTTTGTATTAAAAGTTTTCACTTGGATTTGAGTTTCAAGTTTCCACCTCTGAGCTCTCCTCCTCCTCCTCCTCCTCCTCCTCCTCCTCCTCCTCCTCCTCCTCCTCCTCCTCGCCGTCTGTCAGTCTGTATCGAGCCGCCATCACTCCAGCGGGAGGTGTCACACGGTGCGATCCGGGCAGATTTTATCTATTATGGGAGGGTATGATTCATGGAGGCGGTGGCAGCTCAAGGAAAACCAATCCTGTGACACTTTCTCCCCTGCGCTGTTCACACACACAGGGCAGCAGCAGCAGCAGCAGCTACAGAAGGACAAGGCAGCGGCAGCGGCAGCGGGTCGCCCCTGACAAACGTGATAAAATGGCCTTCCTTAACTAAACTCGTAAAGCACGGGGCAATAAAACTCAATCTTCTGTAAAATCCAATTAAGTCATTATCTGACTGATTGTATCTTTAATTGAAAACAGAAGTGACAGTAAATTTCTGTGATATATCAGGATCAATCGATACTGCTGTACAATCCGGTCTCAAGCGGTGATTTATAATGTCAAAGCCTTATAGGTAACTCCACATTCTTCTCTCTAAAACCACTGGTGGATGAAATTAAGAGTAAGTGCGTTTCATAAAAAAACAAGATGGTCACGTTATTGATTACAACAGATGGGGGGGGGCAGAATCCAATGAATGTTCCCACGGCGCAGCAGAAAAGAAAATACAAGTAATTTTCTGAGTCGGTTTTATATTGTTGTTCCCGGGCAAACGCACATCACATTTACACTCCATCACGCAGAGCGGTTTTATTTCCCGAAAAACTTGTAGCGACATAAACTCCAAAGACTCCAAATGACTTTTGCCGCTGGCCTTACTCAAACACAAACACAAATAATAAACACTTTCAAAGCAAAGCGAAGCAAAGCGGCTTTCGCATTCGGGCAAATCTCCATAAAGCACAAGAAGGCATAAAGAACGTAGAGTCGTGTACGGCAGGAAGTGGAGAAACATCTCGTCCCGAGTTGTTGTTTTTAATTAACATTTAAACAACACTGAAACTGAAAAGTGGCCAACACAGGATTTCTTTCATTAGTTCATGAAGCAGATAAAAAAAGAGAACAACAGAAGTGACTTTGTTTATATGTAAATGTTGCCTGGGAGATGTTTTATCTGCTGAAAGCTGCAACCGACTGATTTAAATGTATAAATCGTCATGAAAAACAAAAAAAAAAGAAAGAAAAGAAACTGGTGATTGCAAGATCCAAGATCCAATGTGACATTTTAATTTTCAAACAAATTAACAGTTTTAAATCTAATGATAATAAAGAAAGAAAGATAAAAAAGCAGCAATTTCTAAACATTTAAGAAGCTGTAAATGTCTTAAAGTGATTATTACAACAGTCATTCATTCCTTCTTTGGGTCTATTTATGAATGAATCAGCTGATTGCTTCATGAAGTTGTAACTGTATGTGTGTGTATGTGTGTGTGGCTCCTGAAGTGAAGGGGTTAAATATATACAATAGACATGCAAATCCTGTGGAGTAGTGGAGGAGGATGCTGTTGGATCGGTGCCATAAATAAAGCAGCCGATGCTCCTCACACACGCCAACACAGTGATTCACGTCTAACCTGCATCGTCGTCCTACGGCATGGGACAAAAAAATAAAAAATAAACGCACAATGTCTTCGAAAAAATCAGCGGTGACGTGATTGTTGTTGTTAAGGGATAAAAAAATTAAATTAAAAATAATGTTAATGTTTATAAAGCTATATATATATATATGTCCAGATTGAGATTCTCATTATCAGTTATTAAAGGGATAGTTCAACATTTTTGGCAAATTGGCCCATTGCCATAATTTCTATAGTCATAGCAGTAGGTTCGTTACCTTTAATTGTCAGTGCAAGCTGTTTTTAGAATGGCGGAGCAGAGCTGTGAGCTGCTCAGAGCTACGCTACAGAGGCTCATGGGATTTCTTGGTTTCTCTTCATCAAACTCATCAAATACACAATCCAACAACTCCACAACGCTCTGGTGCACAAGTTGTGACCTGCACATTCACCACGCTATGAGATAATAACACAACGTTACCAGACAGAGTTGTTTTAGAGGGAAATGCAGAGACTGCTTGATGAAAAACTGCCCCTGAAGGCAACGCGCATCAGCGGTTTTGCATGAATTTACCTCTAAAACAACTGGTAACGTTCTGTTATTATCTCATAGCGTGGTGAATGTGCAGGTCACAACTTGTCCACCAGAGCGTTTTGGAGTTGTTGGATTGTGTATTTGATGAGTTTGATGAGGGGAAACCAAGAAATCCCATGAGCCTCCGTAGCGTAGCTCTGAGCAGCTCGCGGCTCTGCTCCACCGTTCCAAAAATAGCTTGCATCGACAATTAAAGGTAACGAACCTACTCCTAAAACTAGAGGGATTATGGCAATGGGCCAATTTGCCAAAATGTTGAACTATCCCTTTAAGTGTATGTTCAAGGTAATTTAGATGTAGGGCCACGATTCTTCTCATGTATCATTATCAGAGTCGATATATTGATTTATTGTTCTGATGGAATCAAAGTTAGACCTGATTGTTGTTTCAGCAGCATCTTAATGAGAATGTGTCACTTAAAGTTTCTCAGGTTTTGTCTTAAAACAAAGTCCAGGCGTTTGCTTCTCCTCCTCCTGATCATATTGGACGTTTACAGATCAAAGTAGATTTGACATTACAGTAACTTGGTTTTATCAGTTTTGTCCTCTTTCGTACCGAACTCCATGTTTTTGTTGCTGTAACGAATCAACACTGTGAATTTCACGGTCGCCATTAACTTCCATTTAAAAGTGCCTGATCAAGGGATCGTTTTAAAGAGCAGCCTCTGAGTTTTAAGAGCGAGAATCTGTTGATTTTTTTTTTCTTTTATCGATTAATTGCTTTGTCTATAAAAATATATATATGTATATATAAAAAATCTTGCTCAAAAGTGGAAGCTGATATCTTTCAAATGTCTTAGTGGCAAATACTCAGACAGGAAAAAAATATTTGTCAGCTTTTGTCTTGAGAAAAATGTTTAAAACGATTAATCAGTTATCAAAATAGTCAACTTGTATATATTTTTTGTCATTAACTAATCCGTTATGAAGAAGATTGGTGCAGCTCAGACTTAAATTTAGTCCAATTGTGGCGACTTTCAATGTGCTAAACACCAAAACAGAGAGTACTGAGAGAGGTGGGGTTGATGTTTTTAGTCAATTTAAAAAAGATAAGGTAACAAATATATTGATTATTGCGCCAAGTTCATTTCAATCAGGTTAAAGTGACATGAATTTAAGGCACACGTTGACGCCGGCCAAATTTCACTTATATTTTCTGATAAAGTGCTTGAGAAGGCTCAGTTTGTCGAAAAAAAATCTCAGTTTGTGTCCAGTTTTAGGAAAATAGAGTGTAACATTTGTTACTTGTGAATTTAAGCATCTTATTTTTTGTACTTTTCCAGTAATTTCTCTGCTGCGAACTCACTTCAACAAAACATTTAACAGCTTTGACATTAGAAATGAACTGAAAATACAAAAAAAAACATCCTGTGATCTCATTGATACAGTCGAGGTTCACGTGCCGTTTGAACAGAAACAGAGAAGTCTGAACTAACAGTGAACTGGAATTAAACCGTTTTCCAAGAACAACTTGTATCTCGTGTCCTTAGCTGTAGCTTTACTCGGTGGCGTCAGCGTTGCCGTTGGCGAAGCTGGCCGTGTCGCCGACGGCCTCGGCCTGGACGACGGAGTTGGCCAGGGAGGTGATGGACACGCAGGTCACGGTGGAGTCGTGGCCGGCGACGACGCTGCTGGACGAGAAGGCTGCAGGGACGAGACAGAAAACATACAGTAGGCCTGGTCAGAGAGGAACTGAGAATGAAAGAACCAGCTGAGACATTAAAGGGATAGTTCAACATTTTCTGCAAATTGGCCCATTGCCATTGCCGCACATCACACCATCAGTTTAATATGACTTACAGAGGTCCTATGTTTTGGAATGGACGACCTCCTTCATTAAGATCCATTTCTTCTTATTCACTTTTTAAAAAGCAGTTAAAAATACATCTCAACTTCTCTTGAATTTCCCGCTCTTTCCTCTCTCTCTTTCGCTCTCTCCATATCCCACATCCTTACTTTGTCTCTTTATGAGTTCAATTAATTCATTTTCTGTACCTTATCTCTATTGTCTCTATTTGTTACTGAATCACTTTGCACTTTATCTCTTTATTTTTTTCTCATTTCTGTTCATTTTGCTCATGTAACATTGATTATGTATGCACTTTATCTCTTTTTTTTTTCTATGTTTATTTGTTAGCCATTGAAATGTGTCTTGCTGTAATTTGTTATAGGGGTGGAACTTATGTACAAGCCAACCGGCTTCGTTCCCTCCTTGCACCATTGAATTTAAATGTGTGCTAAATAAATAAACTCAAACTCAAACTCAATCCCTATAGTCATAGCAGTAGGTTCGTTACCTTTAATTGTCGGTGCAAGCTATTTTCAGAACGGCAGAGCAGAGCCGTGAGCTGCATTTTCCCAACAATCAACGTATACCGAAACGAAACGAAAACCACGACCACAAAACCATGAACCGAACCGAACTGTGGTTTTTGTGAACCATTCCACCCCTAATGAAAATAATATATAATAATAAAATCATTATGGTTATTAATACTATCATTTAGATTGCACGATGAAAAACTGAAAAAAAGAAGAAAAAAAAACACAAACTGAAGTCATTTTACAAAGTGGACATTTGCATCGGACTGTTTTTTCTTTTACTTTTTGTTGAGAAACGTGAGTCCTGTAACCACATAAATCAACCAAAGCTGTAGTGATAATAGAAATTTACTGAGTACTGCTGAATCCCATCAGACACATGAGGTAAACAATGAGGAAAAGAATGCATGACACACCTAAAGGGGCAGATAAGAAAGGAGAAGCTGTTGTAGGATTGTTGTGTGTCGTCCTTTCAACGTCTTCACAAACTGGGCTCTTACAAAATGTGTTTGTTTGGAGAGTAGAGAGATCAAATCTTCCCCCCGGGCTCTCCAGCTTACAAATCTTCCCCCTGGATACTCCTCAAAGTCATTAATATGATGAATTCATATTGCCTGGTGTAGGTAGACAGTACAGCAGCACGCATAAAATAAAAACTGTCTTTGCACTGTAAGGAGAGTAAATAAAAAGGGGAAGAGAAATACTAGACTGCGACAGACAAAAGAGCAAAAGAGTCGTATCATCAGCGCCGCAGAACAAATGGTCCTCTGTGTTAGCGCTGCTGTATTCACCCAATATAAATACGACCGTACAGTAAAAATGATTCTTAGCAAAGCTCGAGATTTATAGCAAATTGAATCAGTCAGCAAAGAGGGAACAGGGAGAACACTAAAGAAAAGTATTAGAGCTTTTACCATGAACACGAGAGATCAGAGCAGCCGTCCCATTTTAACACTGGTTCTACAGCTGCTGCACACACACCAATAACACTGTGATCGCACCAATAATGTTGTGATGGCACCAATAATAACACCAACAACAATGTGATAGCAACAAGAAAACTGTGATCGCACCAATAACAGTTTAATCGCAAAAAGAAAACTATGAACGCACCAATAACAATGTGATCACACCAATAATACTGTGATCACATCAATAAAATTGTGATCGCACCAGCGTTTCCGCTAGAAAAAAATGGCACCGGACAACATGACCGGCAGGTTTTCAATTTACCGGACAAATGTTTGAAATTCCGGTCAAATATTATCTGAATTTGATATGCAGGGGGGGAATCTATTCATGGCGGACTTAATTTACTGTTAATGCCGTCAATTGACCACGTAAATTCAAAAATAAATATTGCACAAGCCTGCGCTCATAGCCTACATAAAGAACATAAAGAAACTACAATAATTTGCAAACATAAAACACATCTTGGACTGGCTCATTTCATAATAACGTGGCGTGCTGGCAACTTGAAATAATAATAATAAAAACTCTGCTGCTTTGCAATAAAAACTCTACAAACAAACTGAAAAAAATCCCTTGACAAGTTATCTTTTTTTCTTTTACTTTTTACGCATTTTCGCGTGTGTGAAATGTGTGCAGTGTCTCCGCGCAGCTTGAACTGCGCATCAGTCGTGTGACTTTGCTCTGCTTCGCTGTGCTGTTTTGATGCGATTATGCAGAGAGAAGCCTCTCTCCACTCAGGGTAGATGTCACTGAAATCTCTGATTTCGTTTTTGTTTGTTTTAATAAAATTCAAATTGTGCTCGGACTCAGACGGAATATTTTCACCAGACATTTTGACGGGCGGAGTTAGAAAATTCCGGACTTCGGCAGATTTTACCGGACAACAGAAACCCTGGATCGCACCAATAAGAATGTGATCACAACAAGAAAACTATGATTGCACCAGTAACAATGAAATCTCCCCAATTATATTGTGATAAGCTGTGATCGCACAGGAAAAAACTGGTTTTGGATGGGGGGAAAAAAACAGTTATATTCACATTGATGCTTTTTTCCCCATCCAAAATATTTTTTCCTCCTAAATCCATGTTTTCCTCGCATTTTTGTCATTGATCATATGGAAACAGTCCTGAACTCGACAGTCGACTAGTAAGGTCTACCCAGGAAGCTAGAGTAAACAGAGCTACGTGATAAAAACACACGTTAACACTGCTCTCTCATATTAAAGGAGTTTATGCAGACTCAGTGTGGTGTGGTAAGGAACTGCTGGATGTTGCAAAGCATTTTTAGTGACATTTTGAGCATTATATAGAAGCCAAAGTTGCAGTTAAAGAACTGCCCCCATTATTTCGCTGTTTAACTGCAGTGTAGCGCAGCTAGCAGGAGGAGAGCTAGGTCCGGTCTGCACATATTTTTCTCAGATTTTTTCCTATGGTCGTACTCTGGGGCCTAGAGCTGTAGAGCGTTAACTTAGAAAAGACTGGAATTCTCCTTTAAGTTTGATGCTCAGCCCTAAATCTGAATGAATATCTTCAGAGGAAAAGAAACAAACAGGAATCTGGGATCCTTGATACAGCAGACAGACATCGATCAGAAGGAATTAAATCAACTATTCAACTACAGTGACGTTTTTTTTTTTTAAACAAAAATGCAAAACTCAGAGCAGCTCCTTAAATTTAATTGATTTTTACAGTCTTCTGATATTTTAATGATGAAATGATAAATGTATAAAATAGCAACCAGCATGAAATATCAAAAAAATATCTATAATCTTTGTTCCTACATTCCTACAATTTCTGATTATAGAAACTGTCCCTTATGCAGTTTGACCCTACATGACCTCCTGATGGGGGAAACATTAACATAAACAAGAGCTGATGTCCAGTTCTGTTTCCCAGAATCCTCTGTTTTGATTGGCCCATCTCTCTCTCTCTCTCTCTCTCCTCAGCGGTGGTGGGAGGAGGAGAAATGTGGAGTAATTTTTCTCCTCATTAACTTCCTGATTGGTTTCGGACTCCAATTTTTTGCCCGTCTGCAGTTTGTCACCAATTCCAAACTGGCAGTTCAATCGTTAATACTAATGTTTGTGTAGCTAAGTGCGCCCAGCTTGTTTTTTTTTTTTCTCTTCTCCTCTTTCATCCCTCAGTGATCTACTTGTACAGCAATAACAACGCCTGAGTGGGTGGTGGAGGTGGAGGGGATGGGGGGGGGGGGTTGTGAATTAGCCCGTTCACTGTTAATTCTCTGTCTGTTCATCAGCAGGAAATCTATGATGTAATTAAAGGCTGGAAGCAACTGGACGTGTTAGTTTCACTGGGGACGTTAAATCACGACGCACCGTGGTGGTACAACATGTCTGCTGCTGCTGCTGCTGCTGCTGCTGCATCCGACCGTCCTCTGCTGCTCTGCTGCTTAATCCAGATTAATGTCTGAAACAGCACAAAGACTTGTTCCCCCCATTAGCCGTCAACTACCTGTTAATCACACTGCAGGCTGCAACTAATTATACTAATCATTTTCATCGTCAGTTACACATTTTTCGTTTTCATTTCTGAATGATTCATCATTTGGCCTAGAAGAATAAAAAAATTAAGCAGCAGCAGATCTTAATCAATCAACAGGAAACAAAATTGGCAACTATCAATTAATTGTGATGTCATTTAGTTTCATTCCAGGCTCCAAAATTAGATAATTCACTGATTTTCCATTGGAAATTTGACTCTTTTTTTTGACATTCATTAGATCTATTGAGTATTTTTATTTTTATTTTATGGCAGATTAACTAACTAAAGTGAAAACTGGATTTAAAGCAGAAGAAAGCATGAATATTTGTGTTAATATAAGTCTTAAATAGTTATATCTTCCGACAGCAATCACTTATATAGAGTGTTTGGTCTGAAACACGGGTCTGACAGTCACTCTGCTCTGCTGTAAGCCGAGGAGAAAACTTTCCTTGTATCCTACAACCTTTATCCAATGAGGAGAGAGAACGGCATAAAGGGCCGGTCCTCTCTGTGTGTGCAACCAAGGGATGCGCGTGAATGTGGTGACGTAGGGACGAGGGCGGGGACTGATAACTCCATCGGCTGACAGGAAGTTAGCCAAAACCACCGGCTCGCTTACTTCTGCTTTAATGGTAAATGCCAATATATGTATTAAAATATCAAATTAAGTAAATCCTCACATCGCAAATCCTTGTGAGAAGCTGTATCCACATTATATTTGTCATTTTCACTTGACAAATCAATAACTGATCACCATACTAATTCATTATTGGACTAATCTCAGCCCTGATATGTCATGAACTGACTCCAGTGTAACTGCATTCTGCAACCATACCCTACTATACGTTCACCAGGTTTTTCACTGTGCGTTAAACTATGGCCAATGAGAATTGGTTCGCGGTGATTCGAATTTTTAAGACAGGATGTAATGTCCAGAAAGGTAAAAGCTTTGAGGGAAACTGCTGAGTTGGGTGTTAATTCACTGAAAGTTTTAATTAAAGTCACTTTTAATGGAAACAGACTCCATCCTGACAACAAAATGTGCTTTTTCGGTTTGTTATTTTGATATCTGTCCAGGATGTACACCATACAGAGGTTGTATTGCTTATTTAATTCCTGGCAAAGGGGTTTAACTCACCTTAGAGTCCTACGCTACTTGCAAAACCTGATCAGAATCTGGTTTTATGGACCAACAGTCCACATACATACAGGAAGTGATCAGATCTGTGCATGTCTTATCCACATGCTGCGTTGCGAGTGACGCAGAAGACACTTTGAAATCCTGTTTGAGCAACCGAGATGTTCAGATTGAAACAAATCCAATCAGAATCACATTTGAAACCACCGCTGTATGTAGTTTAAATCAGATTTGTGGTCTCATGTGGTTTTTGGCTGTTCAGACTGTCAAAGAAATCCACCTAGATATAATCTGGATGTGATAAAAGTTTGATTTGGAGTGGCAGTGTGAACAAGGCCTTAAAACTACAGCGAAGTAACACTGATTTAGAGAACAAGTCCTTTATCAGACATGTTGCTCATTTGAGTTACGGTTAAGGATACATTTAAAGTTTTTACTTCAAATACTGTCTGACATTTTTCAAAAGTTGTTATTTTTCCCACTACCTGCCCCATATTTTACATTTTATCCCAGGTAGATGAGATCTTTTGAGTTTTCTAGCCAATGTGTTAAATGGAAGCTGTTATAACCATATATACTATATATTTTAAATGACCACTAATCTAATACAGTGAAAAATTAGTTTAGTTTTTAGTTTTTTATGTTGTAACAAAGCCGACTTTACCTGCTGTAGGTGCTGAGAGAGAGAGAGAGAGTTTACAATCCTGGATGAACTTTTGCCCTTTTCCCAGTCACTCAGCACTCTATATAAGATTTCCAAACTATTAAACAGTCTTTGTGTGGAATAACAAAAGGAAGCTTTTTTAACCTCCCACTTGTCCTGTTCAGAGAAGGAGGAGGGGAGAGAGGGGGAGAGGGAGTGGAGGGAGGGAGGTGCAATCATTTCTGCTGCTGCCAAAGAGGGGAACAAAAGCCCAGATGTGAGAGGAGATGGTAATTCAGTCTGATCCAGTGAGGATAAGCTCTCTGTGGGTTTCATACTCTACACTCATCCACCGTACACAAGGGTCATAGGGGTAGATAACACTTAAGTAAACACACACACACACACACGCACAGGGGCACATACGCACACACACACACACACACACACACACACACACACACACACAGACACACTGTACTGGAGTTTCTCACAATCCCCCCAGTAAATGAAATTATATATATGTCACACTGACAATTTGCAGGGATATTATAATTTCCCATTAATGCAGTAGATAGATGTCATGGCCAATCAGATCACAAGATTTATTGGTTTTCAAGCTTTTAAAAGTATCTTAACTAACACAAGTCAAAAAAAGTTAGTAAGATTTATCCTATTTGGAACATTAATATCTGAACTAACACGGACGGGACAATGAGTAATTACCAAAAGGTAAGTGTCACAGATCCTGCAGGTAAACAATTCAATCTTAATATGGCTGAAATCTCATTTTATCTTAAATCTTCTGCCATTGCACCAAGAGGAAGTTGTGATATTTAACAGAAAAAAAGGAAATCTTTGATATTTCACCTACAACGTCAACATCAATGGCGGAGGAGAAAATATCAGGATATCAAAGTCAATCAAGTCAATTCAATTGTTCAGAAATGTTCTGCCGTTGCACCAAGTTGTGTATTTAACGGGGAAAAAAAGAAATCTTAGATATCATCAACGTCAATCAATGGCGGTAGAGAAAATGTCAGTATTTTAGAGTCAATCGAATCCATCTGGTGCCAAAACTGATCAGAATTCAACTAATAGCTGTTTAGATGTATCGGTCCTCGCCTCCTCTCCTTGGGACCAGCATCCTCAGCTGCTCTTGATATCTTGGGGGGAAAAACACAGTAAGTGGACCTTGAGTGGATCTAAATGTTTCTATACTTGTTGGTGTAACGACGTTTGATGCACCAGCTGCAGCAAGTTATTTATAGGACAACTAGTCTTCTGAATGTGTCGGACTGGGCGGCGTCCAGGGACAGGCAGGAGCGCTAATATCAGAGGGGAATGGAAATTCAATCTTCAAGAGTGAAGAGTTGCCTGTCACATGACAAGGTTGGCCTGGGATTAAATGGCTCCCATTAAAATGATACGAGCTGTGTCCAATAGAAAAGAAAAAAAAGAAAAGAAAACGTCCCTGGCCAGTTTGAAAGGGTCCCATGTGTGTCCAACTGAGGACAACCCCCTTGTAGAGACTCCTCATCATCAGCCCAGCAGCAGCAGCAGGACTTAATGGTGCAGAAAACTCAGTCAAAGAGCAGACAGGCTTTAAATACAGAGCAGTGAACGGTGGAGGCTTCAGGCCACTCAGCTGATGTTCACACCTCAGACCTTCACCCTCTGCTTCAAATCACTGGCTTTTCCCCCGGATGACTCTTAATTTACCAAACGCTGAACGTGAAGTTGCAACGACGATGACGTAACCAACCAACACCCGTGGTCCCTACCTGTTGTTGTTTCAACACATTTCCATTATGATACATATTGACTAATATAAGGCTGGAATAAAGCTTTAACCCTCCATAAAGCCCCAGTGTGTAACTTATTTGGCTTTTTATTAGCAAAAATCAAATATTGCTTTCATAAATACTTAAGTGGAATCACACCCGCATACAAATGAAAGCTTTCTTGTACCTTAGAATGAGTTGTTACAAGTCGTTAGAAATACATAAGTGGGCGACGCACCGAACCGAGGCGGCCATGTTGCATCGCCATTTTTCACGTTGAGTGGCAGCGTGACCGTAGGTAACCACGGAAACTCAGCGGAGCTGTGGGCTCGGCCTGTTAAAACTGTCACCACTGTGTAGTGTGAGGAAGGACGGAGGCACTGGTGTTGCATTCAGGTGCAGTCAGGCAGACGGCCGTCGGCAAACCAACCGGATGTCATTTTACTCCACGAGAGAAAGACGGTGAAACGTGGGTCAGGTAAACAATACGACATCACCATGGCAACATATTGTCACGCCTGTATTGTTTTGCCTCGTGCTGGCGGACCACTTGTTTACATAGACGCTTGTTTATCCTGTTACATGCAGCGTCTGTTGTCTGTCTGACGTCTGCCCGATTTCACGTGAATGCAACATCAAGAATTTTCCAAGATTTTACTCAGTTCTACACTAAGGCCATTTTGAATAGAATAGATGTTAAAGCAGAAGTAAGCGATCCGGTCGTTTTGGCTAATGCTGCGTTCCAGGCCGGCTTTTGAAACCGTAAATTACAGCTTCAAGTCACAACTTACGACTTTGTAGCGTTCCAGGCAACCCACTCGTGTTTTTCCGACCTGTTTTACCTGTGAAAGTCACTATAACGGCCACTCGTAACTTCCGACCCGTGAACTCGTACCAGATCGAACTGGTACCACTTCACGGTCGGAAAAATACGAGTTACGAGTTGCCTTGAACGCACCATAACAGTCCTCGTCCCTACGTCGCCACATTCACGGCGTCCCTTGGCTGCACACACAGCCCTGCATGCCGTTCTCTCTCCTCATTGGATAAAAACTGTAGGATACGATAAATGTTTTCTCCTCGGCTCAGAGCAGAGCAGAGGGACTGGGAGACCCGTGTTTCAGACCAAACACTCTATGTAAGTGATTGCTGTCGGAAGATATAACTATTTAAGACTTATATTAACACAAATATATCACTTACTTCTGCTTTAAGATGTTGAGCCTCTAGTACGTATTTGCTCCAAGTGTTTTAACCCTATTTGAGGGATCATAGCAAGAAAATGTGTGTTTATGTAAACATGATAACACTGACCAATGAGTCAGTTATCTGAAGTTTCACACATCATTCAGATCCTAAAACCAACTAAATGTAGTTTTCACCCAAAAGTTAAGGCGTCTGAAATGTAACTGCTGCTTCTACAACATAAGGAAAACACCACAAGTGCCTAAACTGAACTACGACCGTCTTACAAGGAGCTCGGTGGCGAAGCCTGAGCTGCTGCTGCTAATTTCAAGCCACATCAAACACCTTGATCAGAAAACTGAATAAAGAGTCAAATAATAGCTTTTGCATTATCATGAATAAAAGACGTTTCGTTTTAACGTGTGCGGCGCAGGTAAATATTCCGCATATTTCTCATTCTCACTGCAGCCGTGAGGAGCTGTTGAGACAGTTGTTCAAAGGGATGCAGTCTCTTATGAAGCCATTACAGGCAGGGGGTGGGAGGTGGGTGGAGGTGAAGGGGGGTCGGGAAAAGCACTTAAATGCTCATTATTGGTTTGCTATAGAGCTGAAGTGAGTGGTGCGGCCATCGCAGGCTGACATAAGGCATCAGTGTCGGGGTCAAAGGCTAATTAAGCAGAGAGGAACCTCTGCTCCTGCATTGTTAACCAATCTGTCCCCAGTGAAGACGACCGCCGGGGAGGCGTGACACGGCCACCGTCCCTATGCTAAATCTCCATTTCGGCTACTGTGCCCCATCAACTCACAAAATGGCCTGTCAGTCTATCGTTGGGCTTTTTGACGCGGCCCGTCGAAAAGTTATGGATATGCAATAATGAGCCGAGGCGGGGCCGATCAATATTTGCGGGGACTTTTCTATCATTGCGTTTTAAACAAGAGATTCATTGTGAGTCGACAGGGTAAGAAAAATGCCAAAGTAAAGGACACAGGAAGAATGAAATATATTGCTATGGAAAGGAGGACGCCTCCCGCGGGTGCTAAAGCTGCCAAATGTGTTTATCCAAGTCGTTCAGCTGTTTCAGAGAGCTGCCAAGGCAACATCATTTGTCACCACCGCCGCACCGCCGCCGCCACCACCGCTCAAAACAAGGCGAGGAAAGTGACTACAAGAGCACGATTAGGTAGGAATGCACCGTAACTAACCAAGTTTGTTTTATACACTGAGACTTAAGGAGACGTCAGTGTGATATATTCAGAGTATGAAGAGGTCATTTATATGCAGATTAAGTGCAGTAAAGCTGCTGATTGGTTAGATAAATATTCATTCATATGTTTATTTTGCAGTTTCTTTTAGTTAATGCTAATTAACTCTATGTAATCATAAGAAATAAAGAAATACCATATTACAGCTACAATAACTTGCTTCAAATGCACTGTTGTTATTACATGTAGTTTGCATCTTAATTAATTAAAAAGCTGCATTTCAAAAGGTATATCGCCTCCAAATGTGAGCTGGTTAGACACTTGTATTGACCTGAGAGACAAAACTCAGAAAAAATATATTATATTGCTATTATATGGGCAGATATTGAAATTCTAGTGTGAATGGTCATGTTTGGTTTTAGTTTTAAATTAAAACCTTTTTGTTGGGTCTTTAAACCTTTTATCAAAAGGTAAATATTACACCTGCCCATATTGTGATCTCTATTACTGTACATTGTAATGAATAGTGCAGCACAAACACAAACTAATCACTGCTGCTGCTGCTGCTGCTGGAGGACGTTTTACCTGGACCGTCAGGACGGTGAGGAGAGAGACATCATCTCTCTGTTATGTGAGTTTAGAGGAGTGGTCTATATATAAAATGGATTATTGCTATTATTACTATTATCATTATGGTTTATAGAGACGGTGGCTCCATACAGTTCATGAGACAGAAAGACAAACTGAAGTCAGATGATTATATATATATAAAAAAAGGTAGATATAAAGATGAAGCAGAAGTCAGAGGAATCATTTCCTTTCATTTCAAGGCTCTAAAAGCTGGACAGTGTGTGTGTGTAAGAGAGAGAGAGGAATAGAGTGTGAGGAGAAGAGGACATAAACTACACAGCCCCGGCCATTTAATGTCTCCACAGCCCCAGGCCGGTGTTAATGGTGGTGTTGTACAACACATTACAAAGGTGCTTGAGCCCTGAGCAGACAATTACACCGGTATTTAGGCCGTCCACAGCGCCGCGGGCCATCAGGGCACTTAGCAGCACCGCGGGGTGGGAGAGGAGAGGACGACCTGACGGGGCCACGCGGGACTTTCTCCACCACTGTAACTAAGAACCACGGACAGACAGAGACCCCCCCCCTCCCTCCTCCAGGGCCGGACGGGGCCTCAGCGGGGCCCGACTCCCCACGGCTGGCTCTTAGTTACTGACTGAACCAAGATATTACCTCTTTCCTTCTGATCCGATTCTGATACAGAGCTTAAATACAGAAGAAAGTGCTATAAGGTTAGCTTCTGTTTAGTTTTTTTAAGACATTTGTTGACAGGTCTTGTCAAGTTTGTCGTGGAAACACAGTGAGAAACTCAAAACAACACTGATTAACTAATTATCATTTACTTTAAATATGATTGGAGTGGTTTAGTCAGTCGCACATTAACTCCTGTCAAACAGCAACTCCAGGTTCTTGCTAATAAAGCAGAGGTTTCATTAAAAATGGCAATAAGTTTAGTTTATTTATTCGTTTCATTCACTGAAAAAATAAAAATAAAAACAGTTGGTAACACTTTATAATACATAGTACACACTATTAAGCATTAGTTAAGCTTTAAATACTGAATTCATCATTTATAACACATGAATACTTAAAGCAGAAGTGAGTGATCCGGTCGTTTTCGCTAATGCTGCGTTCCAGGCAGGCTTTTGAAATCGTAAATTACAGCTTCAAGTCACAACTTACGACTTTGTAGCGTTCCAGGCAACCCACTCGTGTTTTTCCGACCTGTTTTACCGGTGAAAGTCACTATAACGGCCACTCGTAACTTCCGACCGGTGAACTCGTACCAGATCGAACTGGTACCACTTCACGGTCGGAAAAACAAGAGTTTCCTTGAACGCACCATAACAGTCCTCGTCGCTACGTCACCACATTCACGGCGTCCCTTGGCTGCACACACAGCCCTGCATGCCGTTCTCTCTCCTCATTGGATAAAAACTGTAGGATACGATAAATGTTTTCTCTTCGGCTCAGAGCAGAGCAGAGGGACTGAGAGACCCGTGTTTCAGTCCAAACACTCTATGTAAGTGATTGCTGTCGGAAGATATAACTATTTAAGACTTATATTAACACAAATATATCACTCACTTCTGCTTTAAAAATGTTTTACTCATCATTGATAAGCACTAACTGTATTTATAAACTACATACTAATGCATATTCATGCGTTATAACTGATATATTCAGTATTAATGCTTAACTAATGCTTAATAGTGTGTACTTATTATAAAGTGTTACCAAACAGTTTAATATGAAAAATAATGCAACTTCTGAATGAAAGGGGACAGAAAGAAGCAAATATATGTTATCTACCCCCTTTTTTTCCCCAAGAAATCCTTTTTACAAATTAGATAATGTGTGTATCAAAACAAAAGATAAGTAAACATAAGTAACACATAGACAGAAAACACCATAAGAGCTAGCTAAGCTCACAGAAATTGAGGTTAAAACTTGTCTTAATTTAATTAAATTTATATTTTTTGGCTGTGTAAAAATCACTGTTTCAGATCCTAACTTCATACCCAAACAGATTTTTGACCAATTTTATATGTGATGGGGTCATTGGGGGTGAAACAACAAGCGGTTCATGCACCTGAGCTGAGTGATGTTCAGTGTGTGTCAGTGACCAAAGCAAATGAACTCTGGCTGCTACACGACATGAAACAGCACTTCCTCTGGAGAGGTCGCCTCTCGGGTTAGAAGTACCGATTAGTTTCAGGTTTAATAAATCCAAAAGAGTGAGAGGCTTTTCTTTCTGACATCTCCAGAATGAGTGTGTGGCCCCAATGTGTATACACAGTGTATTTATGTGTGTGTGTTGAGAGAGAGAGAGAGTGTGTGGGAGTGAGGTTTGCAGTAATCTGATCTGAAAGCAGGTTAAAGCCCATTTTTACACGCGAAACAAAGAAACTTACTGACGCCAATCTCTCTATCGTTTTTTCTTTTCCTTTTTTTTTTTTTTTCTCTCCCCAGAGGAGGCCCGAGAACCTGAAACGACCGACTTTATACGCAGTAACTCACTGTGGTGTACAGTACGGTATGGATCGAAGCGGGGGGGAAATCAATAGAATATCATCTAGAAAGATAGTAATGGATTTCTAACTTAATGGGCTCACACAGGTCTATCGATTAAGCAGGATTAACATCTGCAATACCTCAACAATCTGATTTGCATTTAAATTACTGTACGCTCCGCGCTGACACCGATATAACAAAAACAGACAAACGTATAGCCAGCCGGCCGGCGCTCAATTAAGGCCTGGCTTCAGTATAAATCTTTGTTTTGTTTTGGTTTTTTTCGAAAAGAGAGAGAGGGTGGTGGTGGTGGGGGAAAAAAAGTTGCTGTGCCGACAGCTTGCAAACTTTGAGCGGGTTTTAAATTTTGCAAAAGTCTCGACAAGGACGAAAAAGAGGAGGGAGGGAGGAGGCGGGAGGGGGGGACATAAACACAGAGAGAGAGAGAGGGAGACTCGGCTTGAAGCTGTCTGCTGCGAGACTGAAACAGCCATAACTCTTCAGCCAGGGAGAGGAGAGGAGAGGAGAGGTGGGGAGGAGGGGGAGGAGAGGAGAGGAGAGGACATGAGGAGAAAGAGGAGAGGAGAGGAGAGGAAGAGAGAGGAGAGGAAGAGAGAGGAAAGGAGAGGAGAGGAGAGGAGAGGAGAGGAGAGGAGAGGAGAGGAGAGGAGAGGAGAGGAGAGGAGGGGGGAGGAGAGGAAGAGAGAGGAAAGGAGAGGAGAGGAGAGGAGAGGAGAGGAGAGGAGAGGAGAGGAGAGGAGAGGAGAGGAGAGGAGAAGAGGACATGAGGAGGGGAGAGGAGAGGAGAGGAGAGGAGAGGAGAGGAGAGGAGAGGAGAGGAGAGGAGAGGAGAGGAGAGGAGAGGAGAGGAGGAGGGGAGAGGAGAGGAGAGGAGAGGAGAGGAGAGGAGAGGAGGGGGGAGGAGAGGAAGAGGAGAGGAGAGGAGAGGAGAGGAGAGGAGAGGAGAGGACATGAGGAGAGGAGAGGAGAGGAGAGGAGAGGAGAGGAGAGGAGAGGAGAGGAGAGGAGAGGAGAGGAGAGGACATGAGGAGAGGAGAGGAGAGGAGAGGAGAGGAGAGGAGAGGAGAGGAGAGGAGAGGACATGAGGAGAGGAGAGGAGAGGAGAGGAGAGGAGAGGAGAGGAGAGGAGAGGAGAGGAGAGGAGAGGAGAGGAGAGGAGAGGACATGAGGAGAGGAGAGGAGAGGAGAGGAGAGGAGAGGAGAGGAGAGGAGAGGACATGAGGAGAGGAGAGGAGAGGAGAGGAGAGGAGAGGAGAGGAGAGGAGAGGAGAGGAGAGGAGAGGAGAGGAGAGGAGAGGAGAGGACATGAGGAGAGGAGAGGAGAGGAGAGGAGAGGAGAGGAGAGGAGAGGAGAGGAGAGGGGATGAGGAGAGGAGAGGACATGAGGAGGGGAGAGGAGAGGAGAGGAGAGGAGAGGAGAGGAGAGGAGAGGAGAGGAGAGGAGAGGAGAGCAGAGGAGAGGAGAGGAGAGGAGATGAAGAGGGGAGAGGACAGAGAGGAGGAGAGGACATGAGAGGAGAGGAGAGGAGAGGAGAGGACATGAGGAGGGGAGAGGAGAGGAGAGGAGAGGAGAGGAGAGGAGAGGAGAGGAGAGGAGAGGAGAGGAGAGGAGAGGACATGAGAGGAGAGGAGGAGGGGACAGGAGAGGAGAGGAGAGGAGAGGAGAGGAGAGGAGAGGAGAGGAGAGGAGAGGAGAGGAGAGGAGAGGAGAGGAGAGGACATGAGGAGGGGAGAGGAGAGGAGAGGAGAGGAGAGGAGAGGAGAGGAGAGGAGAGGAGAGCAGAGGAGAGGAGAGGAGAGCAGAGGAGAGGACATGAGGAGAGGAGAGGAGAGGAGAGGAGAGGACATGAGGAGAGGAGAGGAGAGGAGAGGAGAGGAGAGGAGAGGAGAGGAGAGGAGAGGAGAGGAGAGGAGAGGACATGAGGAGAGGAGAGGAGAGGAGAGGAGAGGAGAGGACATGAGGAGAGGAGAGGAGAGGAGAGGAGAGGAGAGGAGAGGACATGAGGAGAGGAGAGGAGAGGAGAGGAGAGGAGAGGACATGAGGAGAGGAGAGGAGAGGAGAGGAGAGGAGAGGAGATGAGGAGAGGAGAGGACATGAGGAGGGGAGAGGAGAGGAGAGGAGAGGAGAGGAGAGGAGAGGAGAGGAGAGGAGAGGAGAGGAGAGGAGAGGAGAGCAGAGGAGAGGAGAGGAGAGGAGATGAAGAGGGGAGAGGACAGAGAGGAGGAGAGGACATGAGAGGAGAGGAGAGGAGAGGAGAGGAGAGGAGAGGAGAGGACATGAGGAGGGGAGAGGAGAGGAGAGGAGAGGAGAGGAGAGGAGAGGAGAGGAGAGGAGAGGAGAGGAGAGGAGAGGAGAGGAGAGGACATGAGGAGAGGAGAGGAGAGGAGAGGAGAGGAGAGGAGAGGAGAGGAGAGGAGAGGAGAGGAGAGGAGAGGAGAGGAGAGGAGAGGACATGAGGAGAGGAGAGGAGAGGAGAGGAGAGGAGAGGAGAGGAGAGGAGAGGAGAGGAGAGGAGAGGAGAGGAGATGAGGAGAGGAGAGGACATGAGGAGGGGAGAGGAGAGGAGAGGAGAGGAGAGGAGAGGAGAGGAGAGGAGAGGAGAGGAGAGGAGAGGAGAGCAGAGGAGAGGAGAGGAGAGGAGAGGAGAGGAGATGAGGAGAGGACATGAGGAGGGGAGAGGAGAGGAGAGGAGAGGAGAGGAGAGGAGAGGAGAGGAGAGGAGAGGAGAGGAGAGGAGAGGAGAGGAGAGGAGAGCAGAGGAGAGGAGAGGAGAGGAGATGAAGAGGGGAGAGGACAGAGAGGAGGAGAGGACATGAGAGGAGAGGAGAGGAGAGGAGAGGAGAGGAGAGGAGAGGAGGAGGGGAGGAGAGAGGAGGGGAGAGGAGAGGAGAGAGGAGAGGACATGAGGACGGGAGAGGAGGAGAGGACACAAGGAGAGGAGAGGAGGAGAGGACATGAGGAGAAAGAGGAGAGGAGAGGACATGAGGAGAGGAGAGATTGAGAAACCGTGTGAGTGGAGGAGGAGGTGGGAAAGGAAAGGAAAGGAAAGGAAAGGAAAGGAAAGGAAAGGAAAGGAAAGGAGGGGAAGAAAGGATGGGAGAGGAGAGGAGAGGACATGAGGAGAGGAGAGGAGAGGAGGGAAGGGAAGGGAAGGAGAGGAGGGGAGGAGCGGTGTGAGGTGAGATGTTGGGAGGGCAAGTGAGGCAGGGCGGGTGAGGCGGGTTGGGGTGTGTTGGTGCGTTGGGGGTGTGTAGGTTTGATGGACTGCGCTGTCTCCCTCCCCGCTCGGCGATTTACTGCCCCGCGGCTGCTGACGAGCGCGGGGCAGTAAAGCGGCCGGGCCGCGGGGCGTATTTCACAGCGAGCTGGCTTTTATGAAGAACACCGGCACGGCTCTACCCCGCGGCGCCGCCCGGCCCGCCGTGACGGATGGAGAAAGACGCATGACAAGCTTCATCATTGTTTGTAAATCTTAACTGTTCCCGCTCACTAACTCCAGAAGGCAATTTTGCGGAGACAGCGCGGCGGCGGCGGTGGCGGCTCTGCAGAAAAAAAGGGAGGGAGGGAAGAAGGAGAGAGGGAGGGAAAGGAGGAGAGAGAGAGAAGGAGAAAGGACAGCGTGGCACTCCTGAAGGTTATTTGGATCTCTGTATTTGGCCAACTGATTAGCCTTATCCTCGCAGGGAGATAAATCTGACAGGGCGCTGTGTGGCAGCCAGGCAGGAGGAGGAGGAGGAGGAGGAGGGGAGCTCACCACTGTTTCCTCCTCCTCCTCCTCCTCCTCCTCCTCCTCTTTCACCGAGCCCATCGAGGGGACACGACATGTTTGGTCAAAGCGAAACAATTCAAGGCTGGAGATTTTGATGCACTGAAGCAAACGGCAAAGTTAAATCCACTCCCCCTGTGTGTGTATTAGATTACTGCTCTAATACACAAGCTGCTGCTGCTGCTGCTGCTGCTGCTGCTGCTGCTGCTGGGAAACGGGCCTGTAGATAAGACATCTGGCTGAACTTGAATATTTGCAGGTTTTCTCATGTTTGGTAACAGTAAACTGAATATTTCTTACATTTAATGATGATTTAAAAAAAAAAAAATCAATTACACATAAGAAAATGAAAAGACCCCAGGGAAGAATAGCTGCTGCGTTGCAAAAGCTAATGGGGATCTTAACCCCATCCTTCCTTCTTTTCTTCCTTTTTCCCTTCCTTCTTTCCCTTCGTCCTTATTTTTTGACCCAATTGACCCAAGACAGCAATTAATATCTGTAATTTAGAAGAAACACGTAATCAAATCTGTTTTTCTTCACTTTTTAAAAATGTTTTTTGCTATTTCTCCGTCCAGCAGTGATGTAGTTTTAAAAAAAGTGCTATATACTGTAAATAAAGATCGTCACTTTTATTGTTATTATTAATCCAGGAGATGATCAGTTGGTTCATTCATAATGAAAAAGACAAAGATCTCCAATTATTTTTTAAGTATTTAGGAGGATGAACCTGAAAATGTTTTGTAATCTTCCATGAAAAAACAAAGTTAATTTTCTGCTGCTTCTCTTCTTAATTCAATTAAATACTAAACAAATCAACGATTTCTGCTCCAGTGGGAAATAAAGCTTCATGTTACTGTGGATAAGAGCAGCTCAGCTAAAAAAAAAGAAAAAAAAAAAAGAAGCTGTGTGAAATAGTCATTCAAAACTTAAATACAAACACACAATTGTACACCCACCTAAACTCCAGTGTTTCACACATGACATCTTAGACGCTGAGGCTCTTACTCTTCTCTGGTAACAGGGTTATTAGCAGTTTAGAAACAACACACACACACACACACACACACTGGGTTTGGCAGTGATTGAACCAAATGTTTACACTGGCTCTTTGACAAAACGCTGAATCAAAACCTGAGTCACGGCCAACAGATCTCCCTCCACCGAACCTGCTCCATCAGCTCCGACCTCTGAAACCATTATTCACAGGAATGTCACTCTGTAGCGGCCGCTGCACCTTTCCCCTCGACTACCACTCGGACAGCGCCGGCAGGTTTTGATCTGAGCAGCACGGTTTCTGGGGCAATATTTATCATTGTCACTGTCAAAGTTACATTTTCATAAAAGCAGCTTCTTTGTCCATTATTAAACACTTGAAAAATATCCGTTTAATGTGCATTTTGAACTAAAATGTGTCAATTTTTTGCAATTAATCGCAATTAAATAGTGTAATTGATTGACAGCCCCTAGTCAGAATACACTATAAATGAATTACACCTGTATATTAACTATATTCCTGCAGAAAAGAAGGAAAGTGAAATGCAAAAACTATAGTACATTTGTCATTGTCACTGTCAAAGTTACATTTGCATATAGCAGTTTCTTTTCAACTATAAAAACACTTGAGAAATACCTCTTTAAGGTGCATTTGGAACAGAAATGTGTGATTATTTTGCAATTAATCGCATTTAAATTGTGTAATTGATTGACAGCCCCTTGTCAGAATACACTATAATTGAATTACCCCTGCATATTATATTCCTGCAGAAAAGAATGAAAGGAACTTGCAAAAATCAAAGTGAAAGCGAAATGCAAAAACTATTGCCATAGTCAAAGTTACATTTGCATATAGCAGCTTCCTTTCCACTATAAAAACGCTTGAAAAATATCTCTTTAAGGTGCATTTTGAACATAAATGTGTGAATGATTGACAGCCCTAGTCAGAATTCACTATAAATGAACTGCCCCTGCATATTAACTATATTTCTGTAGAAAAGAAGTAAAGGAACATGCAAAAATCTAAATGAAAGTGAAATGCAAAAACCCTTCTGACTCAAAATAATAGTATTTTTTTTTTTTTTTTTTTTTGCAGATCATTAGTCCTATTTTACATTATGTAGAAAAGATGGTTATTTCTCCACAGAGGCTCTTTATCAGCAGGTTTGATAACAGGAACAATAGCAATACGTTTCCAAATCACCTGAATAACCTGAGAGTTAATCACTGTCATACATTTGGAAAAACTTTGCCATAATAACTTGAACTGTCAGTCGATATTAGCAAAGTCTTAATGCACAATAAACTGTCCTCAACCTGTGTTGTTCATCATTTATAATTATTTTATTTAAAGGTACATTGTGTAGGAATTACTCCCATCTAGCGTTGCGGTTGTATATCGCAAGCAACTCAATTGTATTTTTCATGCTGCATTCACGTGAAATTGGGCAAAATTTTACCGTCTTTCTCTGGACTTCTGTGACTAAAATGACATCTGGTTTGTTAGCGACGGCCGTCTGCCCGACTGCAGGTGAATGCAGCATCAGTGTAACGATCCGTTCCTCCTCACTGCGTTACCACGGTGACTTTTCACAGACGCCACCTCGACCTGAGCCGACAGCTCCGGTGTCTCCGCTGAGTTTCCGTGGTTTCCTACCGTCACGCTGCCACTGAACGTAAAAACATGGCGACACGACGACATGGCAGCAGCACCGAGCTTACCCGCTCCATGGAGATATGAATGATATGAACGGCTCATTCAGAGCTGAAAGGAACACTTCAGTTTGTTGATGGGGGGGATTACTGGTTAATGAAAAACATACTTTTGAACGAAATAATCGATGCACATTTTTATGCACATTTGTTTTGGTTTTTCTTGCACCTTATTGAAGTGCAAGGTTACACTATCACTATTATTATTTTGTGATTTAGTTGTTACAGTCATTTTGTACTGTCTCTATTGTCAATTAATGAGTCATGTTTCTTGGTTGTAACTTGTATTCTTGTTAAATAAACATTTGATCACAAAAAAACAAGAGAAGTTACATAATGTTCCTTATAATTTAGAGTTATTAAAAAAGTGCAGGATGTTGCACATGGATGTTTCTGCTTCACTGTGAGGAGGGGGGGTGACTCACTACACAACACTACACTAAAAAAAGGCTGAAAACCACTACATCAGGGTGGGGTTGAGGGTGGTTTGTTTCTCTGCTGCAGGAGTCTGTGTCACCACCAAATGTGGGACGGGACCACCCGCCGAGAGCTGTTGTTGTCCTGTAATGGAGCATGGCGGGGGACGGCAGGGGGCCGACATGGGACCCTCACAGGAAGGGGACAGGTGAAAGTCATAAACAAAAACACAGGGACGAGGGAGAGATGCGGGGGTCTTTACAGGGCTGAGATGCTGGCGGTGTCGGCGGTTTGTTGCACCAAAAAAGAAGGATGTTGACGTTGTGCTAATGACGCTCTTCCCCTATGTCCTCTATAATTGAGTTATAATGAACAATACGATTTTGTTGTGGAAAAAGCAAAACTACTTTGTCTGTCTTTTAATTCCTGAAAAGAAAATGACGTCTTATCTTCTTTTTATCGCTGGCGTTAAAAACAAAAGTGGGGGCTGGGTGGTGCTGGAGCAGCAAATGTTGTAGTTAATAAAAGACCAATAAAGCTGTGATTTGAGTTTTTCTTGAAGTAATTTGTTAATATTTTGTTAATGTATTGTTAAATAACGGCAAATTAGCTGAATTAAACGTTAGAAGTCCTGCCCTCTGTAAATGTAGATGACCACAACCAGATAGAAAACTGGTTAATTAGAAGAAAAATAAAGCTCGATTCTATTTATTTATCACTTAAAACAGCTGAAAAGTATCTCTGCACACCTATGTACGTGTGACAGGTGTACCACAGGGAAAGCACACCTCAAATATAAGCGAAGAAACTGCTGCAAGTTGTCTCACATGGGGCTGAGATTTAAAAGTCTATGTTGTTTTTTAGTAAATAATGTCCTCATTTTGTATTATATGCACTATACTGTATTTATTTGTGTGTTTGTTCTATGTTAAACTGTGTTTTTAACTCATGTTTCTTTTATTCTATGCACATAAAACACCTAACAACCAAAAGGTAAATAAATTACGTTGCAAAGGTCATTAATAAAAACTGAAATCTTAAAATTTCATCTTGCATATAAGCAAATTAAGAAACTCTTGCAGAAAGAGCAGTGACTTTACACCACAGCAGCTGCACAGACAAAGTGATGAGCAACGCCTGCAGACTTTTTCAACTCTATAATTCACTCACTGCTGATCTGGGGTCTGTTTCAGTCCGACTTACAACATGCAAACTGATTTGTGATGTGCCTCGTTTGATCGCAACTGCAGAACAAAACTTGTACAGAACGTCTTTTTTTTAAGCAAATCCATCTGTAGTTTGTTACTGACGTCATTTTGGAAATGGGGCGACACCATGAGTGGCTTGTACAAAATATTTCTCACAAAACTGCAATTTAAAATATATTTATCCTTCCCAAAGTGCTATTAAACAAAAGAAAATGAAGCAAAAAGACTCCTCTCTCTGTCTCTCCCACTGCACTGAGCTGCATCTTCCCCTCTTATCTCTCTCTCTCATCGTGCACTTACATGCACTCAAGTTCCACAAATACTTCCCCGTGCACCTATTACACAACACACACACAATCTGATTTACCCACATTCACAGTTTCTGAGGCAGGCAGTAATCCAGGTAACCACAGTCGGCAGCCACGCTCAGCTGAGATCGCAGCGCCAGAAAATGTACGGCTGCGTGGTCAGAGATCAGACCTTAACCCTTGTGGGTTCCTCCAATATTCATCGTTTCAAAACAGGCATTTAAAAGGTTAAAATTATGAAAATTATTGAATGTTTGGTGGTTTTGAGAAGAGCTGAAGTGGCTGAAGAGATTTATAGAGCAAAAAAAAAGGAGAAAAAAATATTGATATGATGATTTTATGCGTCCATTTTTGGCCACTAGGATCCCCAATGAGTGAAAATCTGACACCACATTAAAAATAGTAATACAATGAAATCAGTGTTGGTGCTAATTTTTGACACATCCAAGACTCTAATAACAAGCAATGCCCCAACCCCCAATATTCAATTTATCTTAAAAGGCAGAGGCAACATGTCTTCAAACTGGCATTAAAGGGTTAAAATTCTGAAAAATTAATGGACATTTGGTAGTTTTGAGCAGAGCTGAAGTGGTTAAATAGATGTATGCAAAGAAAAAAGGGTGAAAAAGCGTTACCAGTGTATAAATGACCTGTAAGAGTAACTGACATTAGATTTTTTTTTTAATTTGTCAAAAAAGAAACTTTCTTGCAGAAATCCATACCTTTAGCTCTAACACAGCAAAGGATCAGCAAATCAAAAAAGAAAAATGGAAAAAAAGGTCCAAAAAAGGACCGAGAGACACCACGTCGTTGGCAGAAGATAATATTTAAAGCAAATACATTATGTTTTTTGTTTTTTTAAACTTCCACTGAAAGTAATGAGGAACGGTTAAAGCTGAATGGCTGAGCGATATTTTTAATGACCGACAACTTTTTCTAACTTTGCTCTGTCTTCACATCAATTTAACTCAAGCGATATACATACTGTTGTGTATTTTAAGTACAGTAGAGAGTAAAAAGTCTAGTAAAAGTAAAATAATAATAAAAGAAAAAGCTTCACTGACTCGTTTCATCTTCTAAATTTTACGGCACTCTCGACTTGAGTGCAGCCCTCCCTTGAATGTACTTAACCACACTGTTGATAAAGTCTGGGTAAAACTTTATGGGGCCTGAGAGCGAGTGTGTGTGTGTGTGTACAAATGTGTGTGTGTGTGTGTGTTTTTGTGGATCACTCACAGCCTGCCATGGTCTCAGAGAAATTGTTGTTGTTGTTGTTGCTGTTGTTGCTGTTGTTGTAGCTGTTGTCCTCCAGGCTGAAGAGCGGCGGCACGAAGGTGGTGGTGGAGCCCTGGTCCTGGGTCAGGTAGGTGGCCGCTGGGTAGTAGGAGTGGACGCGGTACGGGGCGGAGGAGATGTTGTGGCTGGACAGGCGGCCGTCGCCGTAGGGCATCTGCTCCGTACACAACAGGAGATAAATGGAGTCATTATCACATAATAACACTTATATTCACCAAAGAGTCCGTTCCTGCTGAGTTTAGGTTATTCTTCAAGGGATAGTTCAACGTTTTTGGCAAATTGGCCCATTGCCATAATCCCTATAGTCATAGCAGTAGGTTTGTTACCTTTAATTGTCGGTGCAAGCTATTTTTAGAACGGTGGAGCAGAGCCGTGAGCTGCTCAGAGCTACGCTACGGAGGCTCATGGGATTTCTTGGTTTATCTCATCAAACTCATCAAATACACAATCCAACAACTCCAAAACGCTCTGGTGGACAAGTTGTGACCTGCACATTCACCACGCTATGAGATAATAACAGAACGTTACCAGACAGAGTTGTTTTAGAGAGAAATGCAGAGGTGGCTTGCTGAAAAACTGTCCCTGAAGGTAGCGCGCATCAGACGTTTTGCATGAATTAACTCTAAAACAACTCTGTCTGGTAACGTTCTGTTATTATCTCATAGCGTGGTGAATGTGCAGGTCACAACTTGTCCACCAGAGCGTTTTGGAGTTGTTGGATTGTATATTTGACGAGTTTGATGAGGGAAACCAAGAAATCCCATGAGCTCCCGTAGCGTAGCTCTGAGCAGCTCACGGCTCTGCTCCATCATTCCAAAAATACCTTGCACCGACAATTAAAGGTAACAAACCTACTGCTATGACTATAGGGATTATGACAATGGGCCAATTTGCCAAAAGGTTGAACTATCCCTTTAAGTCTAATAATCATTTCTTGATTTATCTTGATATTAGTTGA
This sequence comes from Trachurus trachurus, assembly GCF_905171665.1. Classification (NCBI taxonomy): domain Eukaryota; kingdom Metazoa; phylum Chordata; class Actinopteri; order Carangiformes; family Carangidae; genus Trachurus; species Trachurus trachurus. The sequence goes on along the minus strand of NC_139895.1, from coordinate 8,269,563 downwards.
AAATATTACATTTAAGATCACATGTGACAACAAAAAGCAGAAAATCCAGTTTTACAGCTGCACGTTGAGACTGAAATTAGTTGAATCAATTATACAGATAATTGACAATCGATTTTCTCTTTTCCATCTCAGTTTACCTCAGTGCTTAATCACATGATGATGAGCCGATGAAAAACTTTGTATACATCTGTTCAAAGGCTTTTTATCACTCATTGTTTGCAAGAAAAGCAACATTTTATTTTCTGCGGGAACAAACTCAGTTATGGACAAAAAATTACAAGTTATAACTTCGGCAGTCGGCGTCTGACTTTAGAAACTTTGAGGTTTTCAATTGCTCTAGCATCTAAAATAAATAAATAAAAAGAAATACCACATTTGATCTACATTTGATATTTGCAAACACAATAAAAACCCAGCCTTAGTGTCTCTGTGGCCCCGCAGATATTCACAGGCTACACCTTTAACCACCTATAAAGTGACAAGAAGAAATACAGACATAAAATAATATGTGACAGAAAATTAGTGGTGTTTGATTTCACAGGTCCCTGACTTGTTCTGAAAATCGCGGGGCTGCAACACACGGCGCTGGCTTTTCTACCCAACCGCTGAAAACTTTGAAATGAGCTGTCTACTCAGCAGCAGCTCCGCCTCGCAGAGGGTTTTCAATTTCACTTTTATGGAATTTGATTTCTGTCAGCCTGTAATATGTCACCCGCATTGTCCACACCATCAATTCTCCGACAGCTTTATAAACTGTTATTTAAGCTACACTCAGCTCTTGTATTAGGCTGTGAAAAATACAATAGAGATTGGACTGGAGTCTTGAAGGTGCACCGAGCTTACGCTTTCTTTCTTTTTTTTTTGCAGGACACACAAACAAAAGTGTCTCAGTGAAAGTTGCTCACAAAGAAGGTAAATAAATACATGAAACCAGTTTCGTCATGTTTGCAGATGCACACAGGGTGAGTTGCCTAAACTGTCTATGAGATGCCATATAGATAAATAGTTATATGGACCAGTGGGGTGAGAGTTATCTAACATGATTAAAGCACATTAAAGGTTCAGTTTGTAATAATTGGCAAGGTCTGAATATAATCTAGTGTGTATAATCGCAATAAAATTTAATTTGTTTGTTTTCGTAGCCTTATAATTATTCTTTTATATATAAATATAGCAAGGGTCTTGCTTTAGAGAGTGTCGCCATCTTGCACCGCCATGTTTGTACGCAAGCTGAATCAATCTGTGTTTCATACAGTAGTCTGATCTGTGCACTTTCTGACAGATAGGGATCACACGTTTCTACACTTATTTCATCACGGCAGAAACAACATATCAGAAAGCACATCAGCAGCTCTGAGATAAACCCTGAGAGGCCGTCGTCTACGCTACACCGGCAACACTTAAATGACCTGAAGATAACTGGGTAAAAGGAAAGGAAAAGACAAAGATGAGAGATAATGGACATGTGGACTGAAAGACATGAGACCAACTCAGAAACTGCAGTGACATGATTTAAAGACGTTACTAGAATTAGTAACAAGAAAATCACCAAACTGTGCTGGACTTGAAGAAGGTACATTGTCCCTTGTCAAATAAATTAAACTGAAACTGAATTGCAGATTGAGCTGAGGCATTGGGGGAAGCGTGCTACTGAGAGAAAGAGAGACTTTTTGTTGGGATTATTATTGTTGTCCACACACATAATCATCCATCACACTCACACCCTCAACATTTTTGATCGACAATAAAGGAATTAAAGGAACATCATCTGGACTCGTGCATTTTAACTGATGCCCCCCAGCGGCCACAAGTGTTTCCATCCAGTTCATATACAGTCCTTAGAATAACCTCCAGAACAGACGTCATTGATCAGATCGGTGAATTAAGATGTTGCCGCTGATCTCACAAGTTGCATAAAATGCAAAAAATATCGGCCGATCCGATAAAGCCGATCAGATTGGTGGAAAGCCTAACGGAGGATCAGGTTATTTGTTTTCTTTTGTCTGATGCCACACGTCCATGCATCAGCTCCCTGGCTAACGTGGTCGCCTCCTGGGGGGGCTCTTCCTGATACCTCCCTGAGCGACGCCTGTCTCCTTATCTGGCACCATCTCCTGTCTGGAGGCTCTGCACCACCCTTATATTATTATCATCATCCACCTGCATGGCAGCCAAGCACCGCTGAGCGCAGAGCAGAGCAGAGGAGCAGGGAGATGGACTGACGCTGATAAAGACCACTGTGTTTCCTTCTGAGCTCTGGTTTTAGCAGTGAGAAGAGTCAGTGTGAGACGTATGTTGATGGATTACAGTTAATTAATATTTTACCTGACTGACTTATTGCTGCTGAAGAACACAAATTGACACTTCTGGCAAAACATCAAGTGATTAATGACTTAATTGATAATGAAAAACTGGAAGGAGGAAGTGTAGCAACAGATTAGGAACGTGCCGTAGTAATAAATGGGATTTTTTCAAGAAGAATTTAGCAGTAAAATATAAATCATGAACAATAATAAAATAATGAATAAAAACAAGAACATATTTGTGCTGTTACCAGTGCAGGGGCATGTTGTTTCCAGGTTGTCTGAACAACACAATATCTCTTCAAATTTGGCACATGCGTTCATTGGGACTCAACTGATCTGTGACCTTGAGGTAACTTCTAAAAAGGTTTCTAAACATGTCAATTTGGATGAACAGATCTAATCTGTTTAAGGATGAGCAGATTAGTTGTCAAAACACATGTTTTTTGGCCTTGAGGATGCAATAACTCTTTAAAGGGATAGTTCAACATTTTGGCAAATTCTCCTATTGCGATAATCCCTATAGTCATAGCAGTAGGTTCATTACCTTTAATTGTCGGTGCATGTAGTTTTGAGATCCGCGGGGAAGAGACGTGAGCCGCTCAGGTAAAGGTACATACAGTAGCCCCCTGTCCCTCATCAAACTCATCAAATACACAATCCAACAACTGCAAAACGCTCTGGTGGACAAGTTGTGACCTGCACATTCACCACGCTCTGAAATAGTCATGTATTATTATGTAACATCACGACACATGAAGCAAATACTCAGAACTACTTTGCGCTTTTGAAATCACTCCGCCCAGCAGCCGAATTTGCTAAAATGTTGAACTATCCCTTTAATGGCCTTGTGGGAATTTCTTCAAACATGGTGCAAACATGAAAGTGATTTGATTGTGGCGGCCAAAGGTCAAAAAAGGTCAACACACTGGCCAGCAATCAAGACAACACACCGGATGGCATTCTGCACTGAAACAAACATCTGCTGCTCTTGTTTTGTTGAAATCTCCTTCTAAATAACAGAATTTGATCATTTAAAGATATCAAATCCACCTCCACCAGCTGTTGTTGTGATGAAGCAAAAGAGCAACATCTGTAACATCTGCAAGTTATAACAAGAGATGTGGCAGAGCTGAAACACACTGTGCTCTCTCTGGGGTCTAGTGCAGACAAAAAAAAGCAGAGTGATAAGCGCTTTGCGGTAAATATATAGAGACAAAATCAAAATTGAGTAACTCAAGGATAATCACTTTGAGCTGGGGATGTTAAAACTGGAGTATAGCCCATTAAAGTGTGGAGGTTTAGGACAGGTAAAGGAGACAGAGGAGACAAAAGAGAAAAGCTTGGTTATAAACAGCTCCTTTGATTTCTAAAAGAAAATAAATATATATATATGTTCCATCACTCTCAGTCCTGATGACAGTGAATCTCTCGTTACTAAATTGTGCATCTGTGTATTCGAGATCCATCTTCAAATAATAATCAGCTCCTCGTGCGGAAAAAACAAAGAAGCGGTCGCTTTGAATTTGAATAACCGTCGCACGTAGCCCTCTGCACCTGACAACTTCACTGAGAACATCATAAATCACAGAGGAGGATGGCTAAATTATGCTAAAGAGTGCTAACTGATTAGCATTAATGTGCTCACTTTCTCCCTCGAGCGCTGAGCCGTGGCGTTTTCTCCCCCCTCCTCAGCCGACAGACAATACCATTAACCTTTGCAATTCAGGCTCCGCCGTGCGCTGGCAGGTTAGCGGAGGCAGTGACCCCAAAACTAGATGTTGCTATTGGGGGGAACTGAGGGTAGGTGGGTGGGAGGGTTAGAGGGGGCTGGATGGATAAACGTACTTCATAGAAAAACAAACCACCTCGTCGGAGAACACTGAAGAGTTATAGATCTAATTTGCTTCAAGCACAAGCTCATCTCATTTGACACAATAGAGATACATTTAAGCATAAATCAGTGTGAATATGGGTGAGTGAAGGACCGTGTGTGTGTGTATGTGTGTGTGTGTGTGTGTGTGTGTGTGTGTGTATGTGTGTGTGTGTGTGTGTGTGTGTGTGTGTGTGTGTGTGTGTGTGTGTGTGTGTGTGTGTGTGTGTGTGTGTGTGTGTGTTAACTACCCCCCTCATGTGTCCTACGTTATATTGCAAGTGTGTGACACATTCATCCATCGCTGGAGAAAACAAAGACATAAAAGTTCATATGAATCACATGCAAAGAAAATAAACTTCTAATGCCAATAAACGACATTTAATCTCTCTTTAAAACCAAAAACTAATTTATTTATTTGTCAATTATCAACATTTTGTATTTCCTTACCTGCAGCTTCTCAATTTATTTATTTTTTTTCCACATTTTACAGTCACTTTAGATACTGGATTTGAATGTTTCACTTTTGTTTTTTTTTACTAAATTCATTGACAAAATAGTGGATTAATTGATAATAATAATAAAAAAAAGAGCATCTTTCTGGGACACTGGGACACCCTGCCATTTAATATCTGACAGGAGAGACAGTCAGAGGTCAAAGCAGTAATTGGTGTTGTATATAGTATATGCACAAACCAGAAGTATTTGTCCCGACTGTGTTTGAGGTTTCTCTCCGACACCTGTCAATCAATCTGAATCTGAATGTACTGCAGCAGTTTGATATGGAGATTAAGATGAAACCAGAAACTTCCAGGTTCTGTTCAATTGGGCAAGAAAAGCTTGTTCGAAATCCCATTAACACTTAGCATCTTTAAGTGCAGAGCCTGAAAAACATTTTAAATGTGCAACTGTCCAAATACCAGGCTTCTACTGTCAATGCGACTTATCATTTTGCGATTGTTTTCAAAATAAGTTTTAAATTCATTAGAAAGATAATTTAGTTTAGACGTTTATGAGCCAAATAATGATGATTTTTAGGGAGCATGTAGGTTTCGTCATAGGAGCCGCCCCGATGAATTAATTTGCTGTAGTGAATGTTAATTTTTAAACCATAAAAGTACAGAATAAGAGTTTTGCAAAGATTATATTACAACCACAACTTGTTCTCAATTGACTCCATTGAAATTTCTGTCAGATACGTTCAACACAAAATCAAAATTTGCTTAATTTATAGCTTCACAGAAAGACACTTCAAACTTCAGATCTCCATCCAATAGTTTAGTTTTTTGTGTGCGATACCCACACAGCTCTGCATGTGCTCTGACTCACTGACATGGGCCTCCTCATCTCATTGTGACAGTTGTGTGATTAGAAAGTGAACCTTTTTTCATGTCGAGGTGACTCGTGGCTTCTGTAAGCAGTTTATCTCGTCTTTCTGTGGCAGGAAGCAGCTTTGTTCCTTCTCCGACAAGCACGCACGCACGCACGCCGCACGATCATACGCAAAACAAATGACACCAGTACATCACTTAGCGTGCGCCCACATCCATCTCTTTTAACACAGAGCAGCTCTCTATTCTCTGACTCGTGGGACTGAATCCTAAATCTTTCAATCTAAGAGCCATCAGTCTGAATGCTTAAATCTGAGCCATGACAGATGACCTTATTAATAAAAAAGAAAAGTTACAATTATTTGTTTATATACTGGTATTTTAATGCTTATTGTAATGGGAGGATCGTTTCAGACCTTAACTATGGAATACAGATGGAAAAGTTGCAAAATAAAAAGCTTAATTTGAATTCATACCTCTAAAGTAAATGGACACAGGTCTCATAATGGTCTAGGGTTACAACAGCTGAAACATAACCCTGCCAAAAACAGTTACTTATATTAAAATACAAGAAATCTGAGGAGAAAATTACTTACTACTTACTTACTGGTGAAATAATCTGTCCATGCAACTAGATAATTTTACTTCAGGAGGAAAATCTTAAAACCAGAAGGCTGTGATAAGTGTTCAAGGGTAATTACATCAAATTACTTGAATTAATTTTAAGATTTTCCTGAAAAATTGAGGTAATAAAGACATATTTATAATGAATTGAAGAATATACCCTCAAAACAGGATAGAAATGTGTAAATAACTTTAACAGGGTAATTTGCAGCGTAGTTTTACAACCACTTTAGATGTAACAGGAGAATATAAATAAGATTATGAATTGCTGTGCTGAGCCAAGATAAACACACACAATGCAGGTAAACACGGAGCAAGACCTGTATCAACAATGTCCAACACATACCGGTACCTCATATAAACACATTACACTTCTTCTGTTAGGAGGAGGAAGAGGAGGAAGAGGAAGAGGAGGAGGAGGAAGGTTGTTGTGCACATGCTCACTGCAGGAAACAGGCTTTGAGACACAGTGTAGCCTAATGAGTGCGGCTGTGGTTGGTCACCTGGTACTGCTGGTAGTTGTAGAGGTTGCTGTAGTAGGCCGGGTAGCGTGACGGCTGGTAGAAGTTGTAATAGGAGGTTTCCATCAGCAGGTCGGACGCTCCGTCGCCGTGAGCCCGGGCTGCAGCCGCCGCCGCCGGGCCGGGGGACGACGCCGAGCGACCACCTGCACAAAAGAGACGAGACAAGACAGGGTGTCAGGATTCTGTAACATCTGGACAATGGAGCTGAAGATATACCGTTATTGAATTGGCTTTTGTTTTATTCTGTTTTGTTTTAATTAGGGACGTCACGATTACAGATTTTCGTGGTTACGATTATTATCAGAGAAATAATCACAGTACTACGATTATCATGATTATTATGCATACTGCAAAAACTCAAAATCTTACCAAGAACATTGTCTTATTTCTAGTCAAAATGTCATTTCTAGTCAAAACAAATTTAATTTTAAAACTCCTCACGTTCAAAAAGTAGCTTGTTTTCAAGCATATTTTCACTTGATATAATCTGATAGTGGAGCAAGTTTTTCTTTCTTATTACAAACACAAAAAACTTGCTTTACTGGCAGATTTTTCTACTTATTTCAATTGAAAATTAGTTTGAAACAAGTGAAAACTGTCTAAAAACAAGTTCATTTTTAGGTGATGAGTCTTATTTTAAGTGGAAAGAGATTAGTTTTGACTAAAATTGAGACATTTTGACAAGAAATAAGACAAATATTCCTGGAAAGATTTTGAGTTTTTGCAGTATTACTAATTATTTCCACAAAGTATCTACTAAAATATGACCAATTATCAAAGTGTTTGAAATATATAAGTCATTGTTCTATACCAAATGTTAAAGTTAATTTTAATCTTTTTTTTTATTATTACAAATGACACTGACTCTAGCATTTAAATTCCTACCAATTCAATGTTACGTATGGACCAGTATCTGTGCATTTAGCTTTACTTTGGCGCACATCTGCCAATACAGTTCCGACATTATCTTTTTTTGGAAAGTGACGGTATTTAGGAATCTTTACGATCAATTAATTGTGGCGTTTAATACCGCGATTAATTGTGAAAATAAGTAATTGTGACAGCCCTAGTTTTAATAAATGCGGGCATGTTTTAACATGTTATTGGCTGGATTTTGAACTAGTTACACTCTAATTTATTCAAGTTACAAACATTTATTCCACTTAATTAACTGCACTTTGCACTTTTCTTTCTAGTTATGCCACCTCTTGATCAAACTGCTGTCAACAGCACCATCTGCAGGTGACATGTGTATTTCCTGACACCTATCACAACACACATTAACACGTGTTGTGTCCCATCAAGACAAGTAAAAACCATCATGTCATCACTACTCATTCATTATCTGCTTGTACTTTCCTTATCAACAAGGCCACATTCTTCTCAGGCAGACACTGATCTTTTTGGGGGGCGAACACAATGAAAACACTGTGAACCACCCAAAAAATTGGCCAAAGATAATGACATGTGTTGTCCCTCGTTCTCATTCTTGTCACCAGTGAATCACAGTGTGCTCGACTCCTTTTTTTATTTTTCCATGCCGGTATTTCTCTCTCTGTGTGTTGCTAAGCCAAGTTCACGGTATCGACGCACGGACACAAAGGCGAGTGGCCTTGACCGCCGTCTTATTCAAAACCTCCTAAATTTTTTTTGCTATCAGGCCAAGAAGGAACGCGGGATCTCTGTGTGCCTCCACATGACAAGGAGGAAAGCAACAGTGCCCTTTTATGCTGCTGTCATCCATTGACTCAAGATTTATTTTTTATTAATTTTCCCATGAAAATGTATCTGACTGATGGTGCCTTCGAAAGAGTGACTAAAATGATGTACAACATACAAAATAAGTGATTGAGCGGTGTGTGCCTTTTTTCTTTTTTTTTTTTAAACAGTCATTGAACTTTCTGATAAGTCAATTTTATAGATTTTGGTACATGTAGTTTAGGAAAAAATCTGTAAAATGCATGAATATAACAAAATTTGTGCCATTAAAAGGGTTAACATGTTGTAAATTGTTCTGTTTTTCCAAAATAGGCACACATTTTTAAAGGATGCTGCAAAAATGAATGAAAATGTGTATACACATCAATTCATTCATCACACTGAAAACACTGGACATTATATACATTGTGTCTTCTCTTCTCATTTATAAGGGCTCAGGGTTTCTTTAACTGACTATATGTCAGGTCTGTATTAATGACTTCAAAGGCTTCAATGTCGTTGTTTTTATTTGTGTTGAACTACTTAGATACTCACATATCACCTGTGTGGTTGTTATTACTAAGGCATCAATACAAGTGTGTGGTTTGTGAGTGATATCTTATATTTGTAGGTTTATTTAATCTACCATCGCTTGTTTATCAAAACTGAACCTTAAACCAACACCTAATCTATCATATATAGCTAGGCCATTGACATTTTAAATGATTAGGGGGGGTTAAATTACAATGGACTACTGAGTTGCACACACCCATATAGAGAGTATCACTTCCTGCTCATTCACTGTGTGTTTTTCCATGTGATTGTACAGTGATAGATGCTGACTACTTTATATTTAGTAATATTTTGATATTACCATATCTTTCCAAACTTTTTCCAGAGCCGTTGTTGTTTGGACACAGTGACTCTCAGTTAAGTGGCGCGGCAGCAGAAGTTGTGGATAACAGCGGTGGAGGATACTTCACCTGCAACGGCAGAACTGGAGATGCTGGTGGGCGTCAGGGATCGTCCGTCCACCGAGAACAGGCAGTCGGCCCCGGCTTCGTTCTTCAGCAGCACCTCAGGGCCCGACAGAGTCACCGGACTACAAATCCCAAGCTCCTCTTCCTGAGCCTGCTGCCTCCTCAAGGCGACCTGGAGGGGAGGGAAACACAGGGAGTTGATAAGAGACTGTTTGGCATGAAACGGTGTCTTTGAAGATCACACTAAACAGTTTCTGTTTGATACAAAACAAGAACCAGACACAATCAGAGAAAGATTACAGTTAATTAAGATAATAGATTATTGGTAAAACAAGAAAAGTAGGTAAATATACACTGTAGAGCTACAATTGTAGCACCAACTGTAACTTTAATGATTAAATTGTTGATTCATCTGTCAATTTCTTGCTCAATAAACTAATTGATAAATTCCTCTATCCTCTAAAAAAATCATTTCTATTGTTATCTGCCATATAGTTAATAAAATGTTCATAGTAAATAGTTTATAGTTCAATAATTGTTTTAGACATTTCTGAAGCAAAAAAAGAAATATTGATGATAGCCTACCTGTTTTACACAACTTTGTAAACTGATATTTTTCTCAATTTCTTGACATGTTATGAACAAACAATCACAATAATAGCCCATGGAGAAGAATAATGTTTGATTATTGATTTTTTTTACAACCTCAACAAATGTATCTCTGAGCTACAAGTGCAAAGTAAAAAAAAGTGTGTTTATCAACTTATGAATAAACTGTCCAAATAAATTGCAACAAAAACAAGCATCCAACATAACATGACATAAAATGTTTATAAATATTTAGCTAGCTGCGTGCAAACAAAGCTACAGCTAAGTTACGTTAACATTTCAAACTGCTACATTGTTTGCAAACTAAAAATGCGGGAATAAACCAGTGAACTGATCCACAGTGGTTAAAAATAACAAAAAAAATAACTTATACAATCTATCCAATGTTATATTTTATGATTTACACGGTAATTTAACAGTTTATTTTTTATTTTTCCGCTCCCGCCGGGCGTTGAGTTTAGGCTAATTAAGTTAGCCGCTGACAGCTAACCAACGGCTGAAGTGAAGTAACGGTTGGTCGGTTGGTGGAACGTTAGTTAGTTAGTTTCCATGGGGCCGCCGCCATCATGTAACGGTTAGTATCTTTATCTTTCCTCGGTTGCCTACCTGGGCCGCCATGACTCTCTGCCTCTCGGTGATGAGTTTACACTTGGCACACTGGCAGTCCTTCCAGTTGCAGAAGCGCTTGTGTCCCTTCAGCGGGGAGATGAAGCCGTGGTTCCTGCAGCGGGAGCATTTGGGCATCCTCTGGGCTTTCTGGCCTTTGGAGGAGCCGCTGCCGGTGCCGGTGGAGGAGGAGGAGGAGGTACTGGAGGTGCCGGTGCTGCCGGTGGTGGTGGACGGGGAGAAAGGTCTGGACAAGTCGGGGACCTGCTTGTTCTGCTGCTTGTCCTTGTTCATGTCCTCTGGAAGTTTATTTTAAAAAGGAAAGGGAAAACAACAATACAAAAACGTCCAGGAGAGATGTTTATTAGAGGTTGTTGAGGCGGGCTGTAGGCTACTGTCTGTGTGTGTGGTGCCAGGCTGCTGAGGGCTATAAGGTCACCGGCCCTCCCCGCCCACCTGCCGCCGCTGCTGCTACTGCCAAGATCTTTTTTTTTTTTTCGTTTTTTTTCTTGGGACTTCTCCTAAACTCCAGTGGCCGTGGGAGTAAAGAAAGTGGGATGATTGGGGAGATACAGCTACGTGTGGGAGGAGGAGGACAGTGGCATCAGCATCACTCTGCTGCTCTCTGATTCAGATTGTTGTAGCTAACGCTACAAACACATTCTTGTAATAATTTGTCTATTTTAAGCTTATAAATGGTCCATGTTTGGTTGTCATCAATGAAACCAATTTGCTCAAAATGTGAGACAAATGTGATCTTTTTTCTTTCTTTTTTTTTAACAATTGTGGATGTTTCCTATGGGATGTTTTGTTTAAAAAAAAAAAAAAGAGAACATTTTCTAGTTGCATGTTACAGTAAGTGTGATCACTGCACATCTTTGAGTTTATAACACCTTGGTTTTATTTATTTCTACTCTGATGCTGTGAACTTTGGTCTGAGAGAGAGACAAATACTGTACAAACCTGTCTCTGCCTGTTCTGTGTGTGTGTGTGTGTGTGTGTGTGTGTGTGTGTGTGTGTGTGTGTGTGTGTGTGTGTGTGTGTGTGTGTGTGTGTATGATATGGACTTATTTACTGTAATAAAGTGATGAAAATTCAAGAAAAAAAAGTGAGACAATAGTAATATATTTTCACCATAGAGATCAGGTTAACTCTATTTTTTGTGTGTTTTCTGACCAAATGTAAAAACTTTATGATTTCTACTGAGACATGCACTGCAAAAACTCCAAATCTGCCCAAGAATATTTTGTCTTATTTCTTGTCAAAATGTCTCATTTCTAGTCAAAACTAATCTCTTTCCACTTCCACAGAATAAGACTCATCACATAAAAATGAACTTGTTTTTAGATCATTTTCACTTGAAATAAGTAGGCTAGAAAAATCTGTCAGTGAAAGCAAGTTTTTTGTGCTAAGTCTAAAAACAAGTGATGAGTCTTATTTTAAGTATAATGAGATTTGTTTTGACTAGTAATGACATTTTGACTAAAAACAAGACAAATAGGCCTATTCTTGGTAAGATTTTGAGTTTTTGCAGTGCATGTCTCAGTAGAAATTATACGTTTTTACATTTTTACACACAAAAATAAGAGTTAACCTTATCTCTAGGTGAAAATATATCACTATTGTCTCACATTTTATATTCCCTGAGCAATAAATCAGTGTTTTCTCTGATGTATTGATTATGAATGACACTCTTGGTTGCAGCCTTTAAAACTCTGATACGAATTAATAGTGTGACATTTAATTTTCTGATCAGTGTGTGTGAATATTTGTCTTTGGGGGTTGAAAACATTAGCCCATCTACATAAGATCATTATGATAACAATAATAGTTAATGATAAAGTACAAGGAATAATAATCATAATATGGATCTTCAGACAGTTGCCATAAATCATCTTACTCTGAAGCATCTCTTTGTTAGTCATTTTCACTGTATCCATTGATGCATTTCTTGCCAGGGCTGTGATGCACTATAGGTTTTGAAAGAAAGTAAAAATGTACAAATAATAAAAATTTTCATAATTTTCTATAATCTTGCAAACAAATAGCGCCGTAACTCATGATTTGCCTTTAGTACTATTAGTATTCCACTTCGACCACCATTTACAAAACTTGTGGTGTGAAATTTCATGGTTGTAAACAACTGGTTTCTTCCTTGGACAAAAAAGGATGTACTCACATAGACCCAAAGTCAAAACATCAGTGTGTGTATATATACCTTGCTACAGCAGGTTCTCAGTGAGTTTATAGGAGCCCATGTGGCTTTATTATGGGATATCTCTCCCTGAGCTTGTATATTTTTTTGCTGTAATATCCAAATAGCATCCCACTAAAATATGTTTACTGTAGCTCTTTTTTCATGGCGGCTGATGGTGCTACATGCAGGGTGAATTAATTTACTACAAGGTGTGACTGAGCTGAAACTGAATTAACCTCCAGCCCGGTCAGTGGGTCAGCTGAGTGGATTTATAGGCCGGGCCGGGGAGTGAGTGAAGCGAGGTGAAACACACCATGGCACCCAATTAAAAATCCCTGCATTTAAACTGGAGGAGGAATGAGAAGTAACCAATTAAAAAAGAAAGGTTACACACATCATTTGGTTCGGGTCCTGGTGTTGTAAGCCAACTGAACTGAGTTTAATTACCTCCACAGCATAAGGCAATAATAATAATGATAATAGATTATAATGCAGTTTTAACACATTTAACATTTCTATTAGTCTGACTATAGTCTCCAGGGAAGTTGCTACTGTAACAGGTTGGTGCAGCAGATAAACCTTTATCTCAATAGCTGACAATATACACAGTGCACTGAATGTCTTTTTTAACTGTAATATTGGCTCAAACCTGCTGGGGGAGCTACTGAGCTGAAAATAATTACACATATAGAGGAGACCAGGGGTCAGCAGTGTGTAGGTGGGTTGAATTTCATAATTTCTAATGATAGATAAACTCTAAGTCTAATAATAAAGACAAAGTTTTATGTTATGAAACAGGCAGGCAAACTTTATTTTGTATACTTTGCATAATACTTAGAATAGCATATCTGCAATTTATTGAAGTAGAAGACCTCATTATAAATACACTACTACATGTAAAAGTCTAAAAACTATTTGTATTTACTTCATGTATAAGAGTAAAGGTATGTCTTTATGATGCATACTGGCCCTGATTAGTGTTTTTTAATTAGATTATCTCAAGTTTTGATGATCGATTTTAATACTTTTGGTAGTTTTTTTGGGGGATAGCTGTAGATTAAACCCAATGAAAGGTAAAATAGCTTTATAATAATGGTTGCTGTTGTCCTTTTGTGTCTGTATGAATGCTGCTGCTGTGACACGATAATTTCCTTACAGATTAATAAAGTATCTTGGTCTTGATCTTGAATTTCAAGTATGGCGCAAGTTTTAAAGGGGATATCAATATTTTTACACACATGAAAACAAGAAGTGTGGTTATTAATATGCCTTTAAACTGTTTATTAAACATAGGTTTGTTGTGTTGTGTGTTTGTTATTCTGGTATTTGTATAATCACAAAATAGGCTACATTCATTTTGAAGGAAAAATAGGGGAAATCTGGTGGTGCGTTCATAAAAATAGGACTTTGGATACTTACCAATTTACCATTTACCTCGTGAAAGAATTGCCAAAACATAACTTTATTAAGGTGCTGTAAATATCTGCATTGTGTAAGTTGTAGCCTGTGGGCTTCAAGACCGATGCCATTTGACTGATGATGGTTTGCTTATTAAATCATTCATGTTTATAATGTATTACTTGACTATTACAAACAATAAGCATCATATTAAACCTATAGCCGAGGCTAATTCAGTAGTTTAACCTAAGTAATATTTTGTCAACCTCTTTTCTGTTGTTGTCACCAGTGAATCACAGCTGCACGTGCTTGACTCCTTTTTTTATTTTCCATGGTATTTTTTCTCTGTTGTCGAGCCAAGTTCACGGTATCGCACAGACACAAAGCGAGCCAGAGAGGAGGACACCAGCAGCCTTGACCACCCTCCGATTCAAACCTCCCAATATTTGTTATCAGGCTTGGAGGGAACACACTATCTCTGTGTGCCTGCACACGACAAGAAATAAAGCAACAGTGCCATTTTTATGCAGTTGTCATCAACTCAGATTTCATTTTCATTGATTTTCCCATGAGAATGTACATCTGTTTGGTTGTAGCTGAAGATCTATTGAGCCCAGTCATCAATAAACCAACAGTTCAGAAGAGAGATAAGTTGATTTGTCAATTCATCATCTGTCTAAAACAAAAATACCCACCAAAAAATCATCACTATCAGGTTCCAATAATGTGAATGTCATTTTTCTTTAACAGCCAACACTGCATTTGGGTTTTTATTTTGTACGTTTGGTCAGAAAAAACAAACAAACAATTAGAATAAGTTAACTATTAAGATAATATAAACTAATTAATCACTACTTGTACTATTAGGCCTACCAATCCCTGACCAGAGTGATGCACTAATGCTAACATTATTGATCAACCATAATGAAACATAATCATATAGGCCAATGCATCTTCATTATGGCACAGGGCAATTGCCATAAACCATCTTACTCTGACCCCTGTATGAGGAAGCACCTCTACACAACTGTATATTATAATTAAACGAATTAATACCTTACTACTGTCGCCAATGATATGATGTATTTCTGTCCAGGGTTGTGATGCACTAGGTTTTGAAAGAAAGTAAAAATTTACAATTAATTTAAATTTTCTGTCTATATAATTTGCAAAACAAGTAACGATTTACCTTTCTGTCCACCATTTACAAATCTTGTGGTGTGAAATTTAATAAGTGTAAACAACTGGTTTGTTTTCTAGATAAAAAGAACAAATACACAATTACCACAATTTAAATACATATTTAAACAGGTATAAAGTCACAATATAAAAGTTTTTTATATATATAATAAAAGTTTTAAAGTTTTAAAAATTCTCTCACTGTTCAGTCAAGTCACCGAAAGTCCACTAACTTTCTGACGGGTCCCTGAAGGCACCATCGCCTAGCAACGCCGCATAGCAACTTGAGTTTCTCTCCAGCGGCCGGTTCTCTTCTCTGCAGGGTACAAAACTTTACCAAAACACCCTGTGAAACAATGCCGAAAAAGAGCAAGAAGGATAAGAAAAGCGGTGATAAAGTTAAACAAAAAGATGAAGCGAAGAAAACGGAAACTCCGACAGATAAAAGCGGTTCTTCGGACGACAACGAGAGGGATTTGTACCTGACTCAGTTACGATACTTGAGCGAGCAGCTGGAAAGGTAAGTTAGGGACATGTTGAGATTTTAAATAAAGTTTTCAGCTTTTCTTTCATTCACAAAATGGTTACAAGATAGTAAAAACGTGATAATGAATAATTACTGTTGTCTCTATCTTTTCTTTTTCTTTTAATTTAGTCAAATTCCCCAAATCACTTCAACGCAACATTTACGTAACTTAAGCAGTTTGCCAGACTATCACTTTTCAGTTAAGACAATAGCCTCAAAGCACATAGGCTATCCCACTTATGACACTTACAAAAACTAAAAAAAGAAAGAAAAGAAAACACTCATATTTCAATATTTAAACATATATTTGTGCTTTTTGGGGGTCACTTTGAACCCTAGTACTGTTGTTATTTTGTGTCTCTGTCCGTAGTGTGTTTGTTGTATTGGTCTCTGTGGTAAATGTGGCTCTTATTGATGTCAGTTAAAATTTCTTTGCAATTCTTTTGAACCCTTTGTGTCTATTTTGGGGTAATTTTGTGTTTCTTTGCAGTCATTGTTGGCAGCATTTCCCTCTTTTGTCGTTTTATGACCATTTGTGTGGTCTTTGGAGTTATTGTGCGTTTTCTGCTCCTTTTGTGGACTTTTTTTTGTTTTGTGTCCCTTTCGTGTTGCCTTTTTTTATTGAGGTTAAATAGAGGTTAATATTAGGAAATATCTGCTAAATAAAAACGTACGTATGTAACATTAAGACCAACTGCTTAATTATGTGTTTGTCCCACTTTTGCTGTCAAAGGCATTGTGTATTCTGACACACACATTTTTTCCCTGCTTCTCACACATCAACTATTTGAGGACAAAATGTTCACTTGCTGCCAAATACTCACTAACAGGTGACATGATGAAGTGTTATTTGGTGCTATTCATTGGTTTATCAACGCTGCATACAACCTTTATTGCAATAGTCATTTCAGACTTTGTCCTTAACCCTTAATGCATGTCCTTCCTCCTCGTCCTCCTCCTCCAGATACCAGCTGAGATGTGATGACCTCCAGAGGCAGAAGGAGGATTTAACCTCCCAGTACAGCGAGCTGGAGAAACAGAAAGGTGACATTGTTGAGTATCTGAAACGTTCCCTGTTGGAGAAGGAGGACGAGGTGGAGGAGTTGACTGGGCGGCTGGAGAGGCAGCGACAGGACGCTGATAAGGAGCGAGACGCCCTGCAGCTGCAGCACAGCCAGCTGATGCAAGAGCTTCACACCCGGGTAGAAGAGCTCACCAAGGAGAACACAACTCTAGGTGAGAATAAATGTTTCTGTAGAGGTCAACTTAAAGGACAAGTCCAGGCAAATTCACCTTGAGGCTCTAGTTTTCTAATATTTTAGGTCTAAAAGAAAGAATCTGAAGATTTTCTTTTTACTGTCTCCTGTTCTGCAGTAGTTCAGTCTGTCCCTGCATCGCCACAGATGGATGTTAGTTTGTTTAAGCTGTCAACATCCCCCAAAACCACATTTTTCCCCCCACAGACGACATCAGATGACATCAGATGACGACATGTTTGTAAACAGAGCTGTAACGAAGTCTCGTGCGAGAGTCAAGTTGACATCTCAGTATGTTTGCAGGTCTGAAGCTCCTGTTTGTTTTATCAACCCAGAGGCACGACATTTTCATTACAGTCGGGAGTAAATCTGGATGTTGTTTATTCTACCTGTAAACATACTGAGCACGTCAACTTGACTCTTGCACAAGACTTCGTATTACAGCTCCGTTTACAAACATGTCGGCTTTCTTGAAGTAAACAAATATATTTGAAGCCATCTGACAAAAATTGCAGTTTTGTGGGATGTCAACAGCCTAAGATCCGCCCGCTCCCATTATACGCTGCTGTGGCGATGCAGGGACGGACAGAACTACTGTAGAACAGGAGACATTAAAGGAGACATTAAAAAGAAAATCTGATTATTCATTCTGTTAGACCTACAGCCCCAGGTTGAATTTGCCAGGAATTGTCCTTTAACACACAATGATACTGAACACTGAAGAGTTGAATCATGCACCCATGAAGAAAAGATAATAACTTAAAGGGATAGTAGCATTTTTTTAAAAGTGGGGTTGTATGATCTACAAATAGCCCCTAAGTACTTTAATTGCAGTAGAAGACTCTCTGCACTCCTCCCGTTAGCAACGCCAGCCCATAATAGCCCTGCCCAGAGATTTACAACATACTGTACAGTGTTGTGAACAGACCCAAAGAAATGGCCTATTTTCGTGGCCTAAAAGAGGTTTTACCTGAAAAAAAAATACACAGTTCCATTGTTACCATTCCATTGTTTCCATACCTAACCAACTGCTGATCGGCGGGCGTGAACCCTGGGTGGAGGGATACGTGAGTTGGTTAGGTCCAAATAAAAACGGCGTTTTTCCTGCACTTTGAGGGGCTAGAAAGAATTATATTATAGCGAACAATGGAACTGTGTATTTTTTTTTCACATAAAACCTCTTTTGGGCCGTGAAAATAGGCCGTTTCTTTGGGTCCATTCACAACAATGCATGTTGTAAATCTCTGGGCAGGGCTATGGGCTGGCGTTGCTAACGGGAGGAGTGCAGAGAGTCTTCTACCGCAATTAAAGTACTTAGGGACTATTTGTAGATCATACAACCCCACTTTTAAAAAATGCTACTATCCCTTTAATGAAAAGGTTTATTTTATATATCTTGAAGCAGTATTTTGTACCTTCCTTCTCCCCTCCGCCCAGCGGCCCGGCTGGCCGGTCTGGAGGAGTTCCAGAGGCAGAAGGAGCAGCTCATGTCCAACATGGCGTCTCTGGAGAAGCAGCTGTCCGTTCAGAAAGAGGAGCACCGAGCTGACATCCACAGCCTGGAGATGAAGGTTTTACTGGAGAAGAGGAGGTAAGGACTTTATTTACCCCCTCATCACCACCCAGATGTGAGGTTGGGGGCAAAAAAAAGTCCCAAACCAATTTGACAGAGATAGAAATAGCCTTTTTAATTGTATCATATGCAGACTTTTTAACGGTTCTGACGGCAAATATGAGATTTCAAAAGTCAATGTACACTGAACATTGCACTCTACACCATCTTCCTGTTTGATATTTCACATTAAAAGCCCAATTAAGACATTAATGGAGACTGTCCACTGAAACACCAGGGGGGTCATAATTGAAGGACAAACGAGAGTGAATCAAAACCATCAAAATGTGGCATCTTATTAAAATATGACCAATTCCCCACTGAAACATAAAGGATTGAAAAAAAAAAGCCTTAGCTTAGCATCTGCAGTTTAGGAAATAATGATCACTATTTGAGTAAAATGATAAATGTCTGTCAATAACATGATATTTTATCGAAGTACCCCATTCTTGTCAATGTGGCATCTTATAAACTGGACCCATTTATTTATTTTTATTTTATCTCTCAGTATTTCATTAATTTTTTCATTCAAAATTTCATTATTTTTATTTTATCTCTCAGTATTTCATTAATTTTTTCATTCAAAATTTCATTAATTTACCCATCCTCCCCTCCTACACCCTTTTTCATCCTTTGTTCTTATTTTTCTTTTTTATCTTTTAGAATTATTGCAGTTTTTATCACTATGATTATCACTGTTATTATTGCTATGTAGCTATTGTCATCACAACTATGATTATTAATATTCAACCACAAGGCACGCAAAGTCATTTGTCCCCCGAGCCATCAGGCTGCACAACTCCTTGAGTGGGAGGAAGAGGCGGGAGGGGGAGTAGTAGGAGTAGCAGAAGAAGCGGTGTGGGGGGAAATCCAAAGGCAGAAGTGCTGGAACACTTCTGTCCTTCTTATTTCTGTTTCTGTTTCTGCTGTTGTGTGTGGTTTTGTCTTTGTCCTCAAGCCAGTCTAACCTCCAGTTTTTAGTTATTGTTATTGTTATTATTATTTATTTTTAGATATTTATAACCTGTTTTTATCGTATGTGTGTGTGACTGATTCTCTGTGAGCAGTTGACCACACCTGAATTTCCTTCGGGATTAATAAAGTAAATCTATCTATCTATCTATCTATCTATCTATCTATCTATCTATCTATCTATCTATCTATCTATCTATCTATCTATCTATCTATCTATCTATCTATCTATCTATCTACCTACCTATCTATTAATATTGTTATTATGATTATTATGACCCATATGACTATTATCATTATTCATTAGTTTCTTTCTTTATTGCTGCCATCACTGTTACTGTTATGACCACCATTTATATTATATATTACACTTGAATTACACGCACGCGCACACACCTTGTTCACACTTTGTATATACATTGATGTATGTCCACTATGTTGTTTGTCTTGTATTTCACAATAAAAAGGAAAAGAAAAAAAATGTTCCACCTTTTGCAATTAGACCAAGCACCACTAGGGGTCCAAGTTCCCCTGGTTGAGAAACATTACAGACTTACAGACATGGGAAAACACACAGGAAAAAAAGTATATAGATAATTAATGAAATAAAATATCCTTAAAAGTTAACCTGTGTCTCTCTCTCTTTCTCTTGAGACTGGGGGAGGAGATGCAGAACCAGGTGGCGGCCATGGCAGCGGAGGTGCAGCACCGCGTGGACCAGAGGGTTCCCGAGACGACCAGGCGGGCCCTGCAGGAGAACACTGAGGTGAAGGCTCAGCTGGACGAGCTGTCGGAGCAAACCCACGTCCTGATGAAGGAGAACTCGGCCCTGCAGAACCGCAAGAGCAAACTCAGCGTGGACGTGGACATCCTGGAGGACATGGTGAGCGAGCTGTCCCGCACCAGCTGCATCCGCAAGAAGGTGAGAGGAAGATTAACAGTGAATAAGCGTCAGACATTTATCTATTACTTAGTGCTGGTCAAGTGTGTTCAACAGATACAGATCTCCAAAAGGCATAACGTTACTCAGTGGTTAAGTATACACTATGCATGTGATGTGTGTGCAACAGATACAGCGGCATCATGCAAAAGTTTGGGCACCTCTTGTCAAAATTTCTGTTATTGTGAACAGTTCAATAAGTGGAAGATGAAATAATCCCCAAAAACATTAAGTTACAGATGACACATTCTCTTCACATTTTAAACAATAGGCTATCATTTTTTATTTTCTATTTTCATCTTTTACATTTGTCCACATGACAGAAAAGAAAAAGGGCCTGCCGCAAAGGTTTGTCCACCCTGCATAGTTAGTAGCTAGTAGCCCCCCTTTTGGAGTGTAAATAGTAAATATCTTGTCTGATACCTTGGTCATAGTTATCTGAGAACTCAAGTCTCCTGGGTTTCCCATTCTTTTGCAGGCTGCTGCTTTGTTTCCCCTTTTTTAATCTAAAACTGTAGAAAACTAAAATAATTCACTGATATTGATTAAAATATTGGAAAAGAGTGTTTCATGTTTATGTCTTTTGGAGATCATTTCATCTTCCACTTGCACAAATTTTGACCACGGGTGCCCAAAATTTTGCACGATGCCATTGCCACTGTATATTGATGTCACAGTCATGTATATGCATCATTAAAGCAGAAGTGAGTGATCCGGTCGTTTTCGCTAATGCTGCGTTCCAGGCAGGCTTTTGAAATCGTAAATTACAGCTTCAAGTCACAACTTACGACTTTGTAGCGTTCCAGGCAACCCACTCGTGTTTTTCCGACCTGTTTTACCGGTGAAAGTCACTATAACGGCCACTCGTAACTTCCGACCGGTGAACTCGTACCAGATCGAACTGGTACGACTTCACGGTCGGAAAAATACGAGTTTCCTTGAACGCACCATAACAGTCCTCGTCGCTACGTCACCACATTCACGGCGTTCCTTGGCTGCACACACAGCCCTGCATGCCGTTCTCGCTCCTCATTGGATAAAAACTGTAGGATACGATAAATGTTTTCTCCTCGGCTCAGAGCAGAGCAGAGTGACTAGACCCGTGTTTCAGTCCAAACACTCTATGTAAGTGATTGCTGTCGGAAGATATAACTATTTAAGACTTATATTAACACAAATATATCACTTACTTCTGCTTTAACAATCAGTCAACCTTCCATAATACCGTCGTTCATTATGATTTCATTAACAGATGACAGTCTGAAAGTACAGTTGAAGATAAACAGTTCTACTTACCATCATCATTTCATCATCATCATCAACTCCTTTCTTCTTTCTCACCACCACATCTTTATATCCTGGGCCTGGTAGTTTATTATCTAAAAAATAAAAACGCTGGACATCTTCTCTTCATCAGGTGGTGGAGCAGCTGACAGAGAAGTGTCAGCAGCTGCAGGGGGAGCTGAAGGTCTGCAGACAGCAGCATCAGCAGCTGCAGACCGAGCACCAGGCCGTCCTGGCCGAGATGGAGGCACTCAGGTTCAGACTGCACCGCATGCCACAGATTCACTTTATCCATGTTCAGTGTATACATGTTAACATTCACAACTAAATCTACAAAAATACTAATATTCCTTATTTTATCAACTCAAGTTTTAAGAAAAGAAGCGTTAGAATCATGATGTTGAACAGTTGTCAAATTTATTTCACTCAAGCAACAGTAACATTTACAAAGTGCTGCATTTTATAAATATATTGGAAAAATATAGAGCTAGTCCATAAAAAAAAACATGATTAAAAGATAATCAGTCCACTCCTGCACTACATTGAAATCTCACCACAAAACCAAGACTTAAGTTTAACACTAACCCTAAACAAACAAAGAAAAACACAAGGAGAATAGGATACCGTGAAAACAAATAACCAGGGATGCATTTCAATTTACATAAAATGAATTATTCTTTTTTATCTCCACAGATTCATCACCAATTAACTTAGATAATGGTATAGTGCATTTTATGAACAGATGAAATAAGTAGCTTTTAAAACACATATTTACCTTTAACATATGCCTCAAAGAGTTATAAACATCATATTTTAGTACGTTCCTCTCAACCACGAAAATTAGATTATTAATTAACAACAGAAAATAATTAAACCATGTTATTGAATAAGAACAATAAGTTTTTTTATATTTCATACAATTGTGATCTGCTCCACTGATCAAACCTGCAGCTCAGGCTACACTTTTTTCAATCATTTCTCCCCTTCAGCCACACCAATTGTTGTTGTATTTTATATCGTTGAAAAGCTCGATAAGTCATCTATACAGCAAGATACAGCCTGCAAGGATCGTGCATCCGTGGAATGAGCAACACAGCTAAACAAAGAGCAGTGTGTGTTTGTTTACAATGAAACATAACGACTTAGCAATTAGCATTAGCATTAGCTTTAGCAGTCTTTTCAGATCGTAAAAACGTCGATGTACGCCGCACATCAGAAAACCATGGAAACATTAGACAAACACATCGATTATATGTTAAGATAAGTACTGTATCTAAACAGCAGATGTAGTTTATTATCTCTCCTTGTGGTGCAGTGGCGGCTGGTGACTGAAAAAATTAGGGAGGACAGGAGGAACACCAGTCCACGGCCTCATTTTATTTTATAGCACTACTTCTCCCTACTTTATTATATTCAATGAAAATTAAACAGTAAAACAATGTCTTACAAGATTTCTTAAAAACAACATAATTTTATTAAATCTTACTGTTTTCAGATTAACACAGGCCTAATGAAAAAGACAGAGCCATGATCTTGGATGTGGGATGTAAAAAAAAAAAAAAGCAGGCCAGTGTTCAACACCTGTAAATGCCACAGTGGGGATTTACACCCTCTGATTTAAAAAGGAAAAACAAAAACCATGAAAATCTGTAATTATTAATAACAAAACAAAGTGTTCCACTCAAATTACATACATATTTGGCTTTTACCTCTTAGATATAGCTATGCTTTTACCTGAGCTGATGGCGGAGAAAAAAAAAAAAAGTCCGGTCGTGTCTTTGTTTACCCTCCAGCTGCCCAGGTCACGTAACTGAAAACTATTAACAATCTCTCTGACTGCTTCTCTCTGATATCTCCTAACAGTTTATCCAGAAATCTGCTGATATTTCCTTTCAAATCGATGCCAATATCTCTGAAAACTCCGTATTTCTTGTGCTAGGAGCAGCATAAGCAGCACGGCTGGGAGTGAAAGTTTGGCGCACATAGCAACAGTAACCAAGGGGGGTTGGAGAACTGTCATTGGACCAACCTGCTGTCAATCTTGTGTTCTGATTGCTGATTGGTACAGAAGAGCCTCCTCCGTCATGACGTCATTTTACGTGTCTTAGCCAATCACAGGTCAGGATGAAGACATCCTAAATGCATTGAGTCAATGGAAGAAGATCCCGTCCCGAGGCCAGTTAGGGAGGTAAAAATCTTGCCACCTCCGTAGAGCCCCCACCTTCCTGCTCCCTGCTCCTCACACAGCCTGCTCTGTCTCCTGAGCCTGCTGGCGGCGCAGTTGAGCCGTTTTAAGTGGATTTTCTTCCAAAAAACAAACTTTTTTTTATGATAAAATACATATATAATATTTTATAAATTATACTGAGATTTGGTAATGATTTATTTCAACCAGTTACTCTTTCTTAAATAAAAAATAAATTTTCCTTTTGCCTCTCAAAAATAGAGGAGGACCAACCTCCTCTGCCTCAATGGACCAGCCTCCTCTGTTGTGGTGGCTAACAACAGTCAGCTGACTGAGAAGACAGAGCTAAGTTGGCTAACTGTTAACGACAGAAACTGTTTCACTCAAAGAAAACAACAGGTCAAAACAGAAATATCTAAAGTTTAAAGTCTGTTCTGTGGAGTTTCTTACCCAACAGTGTTCAGGTGTTTCCAGGTGGAGGTTTGAAGCAGAAGAAGTGCTGCTGGGAAACAGCACGTAGCGCCGTTATTGTTACCTGGCCCAGGTGCAGTGTAGTAGGTGCGCCCCCACCGGAAACAACGTGTAACTATGGTAACTACATCTGTTCAGCTTAGCAACAAACTAAAAATCAGCGTTACCGCCCTCCCCTGGACTGGAGTTTGAACAGGAGACTAGAAAATATAAAAATAAAGAATAAAAAGAGGTTTATCCACCTCTCTATCCACCTTTTTCCGAACGTCAAAAACGTAAGCCGGTGTTCTGTCGATTTCTGCTGCTTTGTTGAAAATGGCTACCGCTGCATAAACGGACAGGTCTATCGATTCAAGCTACCCTATCAACAAATACTAATGGTTTTCTACCTCTGAATATCAAACAAAGGCATAAAGTAAGTGTTATCTTCTTCTCAACGATATAAAATATAAAATACATAGAACAATGGATATCACACAGATGGACATCCATTATTAAAAGCTGGCGTTAAAAGATCCATGCGTTTACCGCAACTATGGCGTAAACATACAAGCGCAAAACCGGCTTACGTTTTTGACGTTCGGAAACCGATACAAGTTACATAAAGAGGGTAAAATGTACCATAATCACACACATTTACAAAATAATACATTTATCAAAAAGTCTATGAAATTTTTAATTTACTAAAGTGAAAGACTTTAAATCTATTGTTGTTGTTACTGTCACTGGGTTCAGTAGTTATTAGTGTTCCTATGGCAGTTGTAATAAGTTTACTGTAATATGTAGGGTCATAGGGTTGGCGATGAGCCCTAGCCTAAATGTTAATTACTTACTTAAAGATATCACAGGTTTAAACTATTCATACAAAAAGGGCCACTCTCATTATTCACACAACAGTTTAGATTTGGATTTAGATTAGATTTTGCTGTGACCTTTTGTTTGAGTTGTCTCATCTAACAAATCCAGATTGAGTATAGGCCTACAACACAAAACTCCAAATCAGGTTCAAGACTTTATTAAAATTTTGTTGAATATCATTTCAATATTTTTTTGTAAGTAGATCTCCAAAATGCAGATTATTAATATTATGGCACTTTTCATACATTTGGGTAGCACAAAGTGCCTCACAGGGAATAAAAACAAAATAAAATATGAACAACAACGAAAAGCCATGAAAACCCAAACCTCCCACCCCCACAAATACACAGGTGAGGTGAGGAAGAAGCAACCTTTGGGGGCCGCGCACACCGAGAGGAATCATGGTGTATGTCAAAATAGTGCTCAAATACAGTAAGATACATAAATAACAGAGTGCTAAACAGTCAGCACAACAATGCCACCTTGTGATGGATCTTAAATATGTCATTACATCAGGAATTTCACGTTCTGTACTCGGTACATACAGTAAAGACATTGCAAAACTTGCATTTTTCTTGCAGACAGTGGTAGTGCATTTGTTTAAATTTTACCTTTGTAACTGATTATTTGAATCAAAAATATCTATCTATCTATAAATAAACCAGATAGATATAGATATATATCAATATCTATAAATAAACCAAGATCCAAGGATCTACACTCCACTCATTTATCTATCATTGATAGGTGTTAATTCTGGCGCTGGATGTTGAAGGT
The DNA here is from genome assembly GCF_905171665.1 of Trachurus trachurus. Lineage (NCBI taxonomy): Eukaryota > Metazoa > Chordata > Actinopteri > Carangiformes > Carangidae > Trachurus > Trachurus trachurus. The sequence goes on along the minus strand of NC_139895.1, from coordinate 8,243,360 downwards.
TCGGTAGCGTTTGGCGCTCTCCATGCACATTTCAACCGGCTTGTTGTCACGCTCTGCTGTGCTGATGTACCAGCCAGGAGAGGAGGCAGACACGAGGGTGCTGAGATTCACACCGGAGTCCCGTTTGTAGAACAGAAATCGCACCATGTCGCTGGCTGGGTTGATTCTCTGCAGAGTGCTTTTGTCCTCCACTGCCTGAGGTGGGAAATAACACGTCAGGAGGTCTGACCAACAACGCTGGGCAATATTACTAGCTCACATCAGATGTACATTGATCTAAATGTCTGGTTTTGAATAATGTAGGTCTGGTGACTGAGTTGATCTTTTCACAGTATAATAGAGTGTGTTGTCTTTATGTGAGATTTATGCAAACACTGACCTCCAGGTGCAGGGTTGGTACATCTCCGTTCTTCTGGCATGTAAGGTAGAGACTAGTGTCTTTAATACACAGGGCCACTGGTCTGGCCTCGGTGTTGGGGGACGGATGCACGTAGGTCGACATGTTCAGGTGCACTGAGGGGAGAACAGAGGTTAATTTCAACAAAAACTGAAAGAAAGACAGTGTATGTGCATTTCAGACATGAAAATCTACTGAACTGAAATGGAGATGATAATTCATGCTTTTATTTCATCTCGCATTGACTATTGTAATGCTCTTTTTATGTGTTTTAACAAAAAGGCTGTAAATCGCCTTCAAACCGTGCAGAACGCAGCTGCAAGGCTCATAACTGGATCTAAGAAAAGGGATCATATCACCCCAATTTTATATTCCTTACATTGGTTACCAGTTAATTTTAGGATTCATTTTAAGATTTTAGTACTTGTTTTTAGAGCCCTCCATGAACAAGCTCCCTCGTACATCACTGAGCTGCTGAGACCCTATTCCCCCTTACGTTCACTAAGGTCATCAGACCAGAAACTCTTGATGGCCCCCCGCACCCGTTTTAAAACACGAGGTGACTGCTCTTTCCAGGCCTCTGCCCCTCGCCTTTGGAATGCTCTACCATCGACCCTGCGCAGTATAGAGTCCACTGAATGTTTTAAGAAAGAACTCAAAACCTATCTTTTTAGACAGGCCTTCAACTGATGCTGACGTTGTGGGGTCTCTGTAAAGTTTTTCCTGAAATTGTGCTATTATGTATTTTTTTGTTGTGATCACTGTACTGTATTTTATTGCATTTTATCCTTGCTGTAAAGCACTTTGTGATTTTATCTATGAAAAGTGCTATATAAATTAAAATTACTTACTTACTTACTTACTATCTAGCTTCACCCAGAGATTTTCTAAACCATCATGTCTTAACTGTCACATGCTGTTACCTTTGCGGTTGTCGCTGCCTGCTTGCAGATGCACTGAGTGGAGCTCCATGCTGTTTTGAATCAGAACTAAACTCCTCTTCTCGCTGTCCGTCACGCCACACTGGTATTCCCCTGTCCTGCTGAACTGAACCGTTGGAGCTGAGTAGAGGTCGAACACAATATGCTCTGCAGGAAAGAGAGGAACACATGCTTGGTTATTGTTGTTTTGTTTAGTTTTTTTAATCTACAATCATACATCATTCGCTGCACTGGAGCAGTAAAAGTCAAGCTGCCAACTCCTCAACCAACTAACATTTAAGATACACCCATTTTGTGAGCACAAACCTATTCAATCAGTTTTCCAGGAACTTTTAATGTGGGTATAGCACGAATTTAAAAAGACATAAAACTCAATCTAAATGTTGTGCAGACATAAATCAGTATAACTACCTTCCACTATGCTCTCCATCATGATGCTGAGCAGGTTTTCATCTCTGAACTCGGTGCTCAGCAGTAACTCTGACGTGCCGGGCTTCATCCTCTCCGTGGCGATGATCAGGTTGGCCACGCGCTTCATTGTCATTGGATGATGGGAGATCTCCAAATCCAGTCCCCTGGGCATCTTGGGGCTCCACATCTCGCTCACGTTGCATTTAATCTGGGATGCCATCATCTTATTCTGAATTGAGTAAGGAAGACCTGCAGGAAGACAAAGGGTTAATATCCACTGTTGGTGAATCCTTAAACTTGTAGTGAAATAGATTTACCTCTATTAGCATTTTATCTACTACCGTTAACTTATTACTGGCCTGTACTGCATCAACATTTGAGTATAATTCACTGATGCACACATATTTCACTTAGAGTTTGAAGATGTTGAAGAAATGAATTTCCAGAGATGGTTACAGTAGAGTCATGTCAAAGTAAAACAAAGACCCTGTTTATAATCTGCTCTACAATAAGACAGAAGACATTAAAATATCAAATTAAAACAAGAAAAGTCAATTTACCTGTTGAAGTCGGTAGAGAAGAAGTTGTTTTACTGTGCTTGGTAGAGCTTCGTCCTGTCAGGGTTGTTCTGCCTGCCTTCACTCACCTCCAGGGTTTTTATACACAATCACCACAGTTATATAGAAAGTGAAATTGTTTTGCTGTACTCACGCTTTCGTTGTCATTTAACCTCCTTTGAAACACCACAATTATGAAATTTTGTACTAGGTGGATTTGATATATAGAGACATTTTTTGATTCGTCATTCAGCTGCCATCTTACACGCTGTGATTCATGGGCAGTCTCTCTCTCTCTCTCTCTTCCTCATTTTTCAACCAATTTCTCATAGGAAAATAAATTCCAGTGGACATCCAGTAAACTTCTTGATTTCTTAATTTCCATTACAGTAGATGCGTCAAGATGAGTTAAAGTGCTACGAATTCAGTCTGGAGGATGTGACAGTGCTTTAAATAGTAACAGCAATTAAAGGACAATTCCAGGCGAATTCAACTCAGGGGTGTATTTTCATATCATTTTAGGTCTAAAAGAAGGAATCTGAAGATTTTCAGTTTAATCGCTCCTGTTTTGCGGTAGTTGTATCTGTCCCCGCATCGCCACAGCAGCAATGAATGGGTGTGGATGTAAGTTCCACTGTTTAGGCTGTTTACATCCCTCAAAGCCGCAATTTTTTTCCACAGACAGCGTCAGATGGCGACTCAAACATGCACCGAGAAGTTTATTTACTTCAAGCAAGCCGACATGTTTGTAAAACTAGATCTAATTCAAAGTCTCCCGGAGTCTCCCGCGAGCCCGAAGTTGCAGTGCGCGGTGTGTTCAGGCGCAGTGGGAGCTACCGTTTGTGTCATAAACACAGGAATATCAACTCTTGACTTGCTTAAAGTGTAATTTTTTTCCACAGACAGCGTCAGGTGGCTACTCAAACATGCGCCGAGAAGTTTTTTTTACTTGAAGCAAGTCAAGAGTTGATATTCCTGTGTTTATGACACAAACGGTAGCTTTTCCCACTGCATGTGAACACACCGAGCACGGCAACTGGGTCTCGCGCGAGACTCCGGGAGACTTTGAATTAGATCTAGTTTTACAAACATGTCGGCTTGCTTGAAGTAAATAAACTTCTGGGTGCATGTTTGAGTAGCCGTCTGACGCTGTCTGTGGAAAAAAATTGCAACAGTAGGTGTCAGTGAAACTCTGTTGTCGCTGCAGAAAAACAGACTTTAAAAATAAAGAAAGGGGACAGATTATCTAAAGAAAAACAAGATAAAGAAATAAGTGAACCAAACACGAGCAGAAAAATATGGAAAATACTGAATTAAAGAACTGAACGTTGATGTTAAAGACCGGTAGATTAAAAATATTGGCACATTTAGGAGTTCATGGAGGAATGAACACGGGATTTAGATGGATTAAGATCACATGAAAAATAATTTACCTGTAGGATGTGTAAACCAATTTAAATCAACTTAAAAGGTGATATTATGTCATGTTGTTGTGTTCTCATCCTGTCTCTGCTGCTTCATGGGAAGGAAATTTACTCATAAACATGTTTAAAAGTAACGACCTCAGAGAAGAAACGACCTCAGAGAAGAAATTATGGGATAATTCAACTGATTATAGACAAATAGAAACAGAGAAGGAGAGAGCAGCACATAGTGAGGTCTGGTTTGGTTTACATGAGAAGATGAACAGGTGTGAACCAGGTCGTTGTCGATACTGAGAGTAAATACACGGTGAGAGGAAACTTTATCGACACCTGCAGTGAAACAGCATAAACGAGCCTCAGGGGGCATCCGGATTTGAACCGGAGACCTCTTGATCTGCAGTCAAATGCTCTACCACTGAGCTATACCCCCCTCACACGCTGTAACTCTGTCACCACCGCTGTGTTTATTTTAGGCAGGACGGGGCCTCGCTGGCGCAGCAGGGCAGCGAAACCAGAGCTGAGCTGAGCCGACTGGACGCAGAGCTGCAGGACGAGAGGAGGAAGAGGAGCAGGATGAAGAGCGTCATGCAGGAGGCAGCCGTCACTGTCAGACAGGCCCTGATGGTAAAAAAAACCATCCAATCCAATCCGTTTTATTTATTAAAAATAACCAAGTTGACCAAAGTGCTTTACACAGATATAGACATAAATAAAATCAATGTTAAGTAAAATATAGAAGCATTTAAAATAAAAGCAATTAAAGGTGTAACAACATTAAAGCTGTGTTAAAAGTTAAAAGTATGTTTTAAGATGTCATGATTACTTGTTTTCACGATTAATCGCGGTATTAAACACCACAATTAATCATAAAGATTCCTAAATACCACTTTCCTAAAGAGATCTGCGCCGAAATGAAGGTAAATGCACAGATACGGGTCCATTTACCTAACGTAACATTGAATTGGTAGGAATGTAAACGTTAGCGTGTCATTTGTAATTAAAAAGAGCGATAAAATAAACGTAAACATTTGGTATAGATGGCAAGACAAGACAGCTTTATTTATATATAGCGCATTTCATACCAAGGGGCAACTCAATGTGCTTTACATAAAAACAAAAACATTTACCATCAAAACATATAATAAAAAATAAAATAAAACAAAACCCCAAATTAACATTAAACATACAATTAAAAGCAAGAATAAAAGATAGGACAGGAAAAAAGAGAGATAGTATAGATAGATAGATAGATAGATAGATAGATAGATAGATAGATAGATAGATAGATAGATAGATAGATAGATAGATAGATAGATAGATAGATAGATAGATAGATAGATAGATAGATAATAAAAACTAAATAGTACTAAATTAGAGCATATATACTGATTTGTATTAAGACAATTAAGAGGACTAACAGTGCAAATCCAAGATTAGGATTTAAGTTCTTTAAAAGAGCTCAGCCATAAAGACAATTAATGACCTGAATATTTCAAACTCTTCCTCTGGGGGTTTAATAATTGGTCCTACATTATATTAATAAATACTATTTTGTGTAATGTAATTATATTTTGACTATATTTGATTTTATACTTTCATAGTGATTTGAAATTAATTAATGCATAATAATTGTGATAATTGTTAATACAGTGATTATTTATCTGACACGTGATGTGGACTCTGTTTCCTGCAGGACCAGGACTCAGACCAGAGCCAGAACCAGGACTCGAGCGTCCGACAGTGGAAGCAGCTGATCCAGAAGCTGCTGCTCGTCCTGGACCTGGACAGACCGTCGCTCTCCGGCTGCAGCACCGAGACGACCTCTGACCCCTCAGCAGAGAGGTGATGACGTCGCTCTCACTGGATTCATGAGTTCAGTGATCAGTTTTATACGAAACATCATGAGGCCGCACGTCTCTGATCCCTGTAGCGCTGCATTATGTAAATAATGTAATCATTTTTCACCTCATGATGTAGGCTAATAACACCACATTTTGTAATAAAGTTCTTGAACACAATATGTAATAAACTTTGCTGCATTTTGAAATAAATTGTTACATAATGCACCAAATTATTACAAAATGCGAGTGTTGCAATTTTTTAATGAAAAAAATGTAATAATTTGTTGCATTATGTAACAACTTATTACAAAATGTGGCAAAGTTTATTACATAGACCTATTGCGTTCAAGAATTTTATTATAATTCAGCGCTGCAATCCCCAGATAGATTTTATGTCACATTACAGTTGCTCCAAGAAAAGATAAGGATCAAGATAAAGATATGTATATGTATGTATGAAATACAAAAATATACAATATATATACCAAACATATAAATTGTTTTAGGGCAGTTAAAGTAGAAGCACTTCTTCTTCAAATGAATCTGATGACAAGAGAAAAAGAAGAAAATCCTCAGTCCAGTCATCTGTGACTCATTTATTTGTATTTAATGTTTATTTAACAGGGATGATACACACAATATTGCCACAAAAAATGGAAAATGCGATGCATACAAGACATCTAGCTTCAGCTAATTTGCAGTCTTTGTCCCTGGTCAGGCTTTAGAATAGGACAAAATATACTGAATACAATAAATGCAATAATACAAACACAGTGGATAATACAGTGAATATGTAACATGAATAAATAATATCTTACAATACAATACAATACTACAATTTCCTATAATTTTCCTGTAATTTCTCTTGTTTCAGAGCCGTGACTCTGGACGCGGCGTCCAGCCTGCGGTTCCAGTTGGCCCGTTACCGACCAGGAGACCTCTGCCTCGTCCCCGCTCCGGCTCCCAGACACCAACGCCTCCTCGCCAGGTCGGGGCCGGGGCCTGTCCTGCCTCTGCACAGGTGTGTAAGGACGACCTCAAAGTTTTATTATCTTGTCCATTCAACTTTAAAATTAAAATAAACACATATTTATATAAAATCTTTTAGCCAGTGTCCCAAAAGTTGCTTAGACTTTTAATTATTTATTTAATGATAAACTTAATTTAAAAATAGATTAAGAAGTGGTCGTCTTGTTCAAAATTATTGGTAATGTTCATGTATTTGATATTTAATGACTTCTTTTTACAAAATTAGCAGCACTACTCATTTTTAAAATTGTGAGTTTTTCATGTTGTCGTGTATTTTCTGCTCTTCAGGAAACCATTGGGACCGTTGTCTCAGAAGACGTCAACGGACTCAGCTGTGAGACGTTTGACCTCCAAACACGCCGTCACCAAACTCACCTGAAGCTTCTTTCTTTATTCTTCAGCCATCATCATTTTTTTGATTAACATTTCTCTCTGCTGTGATCATGTGACAACTTACAGTTAATCAGGTAAATTTTAGTTACAGGGAAGCCAATAAAGTTTTATTCAAACTAATAAATGATACAGCAACATTTACTAATTGATTATAGATCGTAGATTATTCAGTTATCAGATGGAAACGGAGCAGTAAAAAGCAACAATCATGACTCGGTTTCACTTCCCTTCACTTCTCTGTCGCTCTGACGGTTTGTCAGTGAGTCAATGATGACGCGGCGCTGAGTCATGATAATCTTTAAGTGTTGTTTATTGTTATATGGCAAAAGTCTCAGGCACTTCAATTCTCATTGGAGGATGAAAGTCAGCACCTTGATGAACACTAGAGCAGGACAGACACTTTACATTACACATGAGACAGAGAGAAAAGAAACTGGACATGAAGAGAAAAAGAACTAAACTATCGACCACCGACTGTATGTACAATGAAATACATATATCTGCATTAAAAACTATACTTTGATAAATATATAACTTCATGGATTTTGTTAAGCAAAGTAATAGGAAATATTCAAAATACTGTGATTCTTCTGTTTTTTGTTTTTTTCTTTAAATAGATACAAAGGATTTGTATAAAAGTACTGTTTCTCCAGTCCAGGTCACGTCTGCGCTCGTCGTCGTCGAGGCAGAGCAGTATATATACAGGAAACCTTTCCTCTAACATGTGGGTGGATGATTCTCCATCTGTGTCATCATCTACTCTGATGAACTCAACAAAGAAAAAAGAAAAAGGAAAAAAAAAAAAATCACAGAGGAAGATGTTTTGTTGCTCCTAAATGATCAACATTGAGCTTTAGAAATAAAAAAAAAAGGTCAAATTGACAAAAAAAGAGAAAAAACTAACAAAAAAAAATTGCATTTAGTCGTTGAAGTTTGTGTCCGTGTTGGTCTGAACTCCAGTGGCTTGTTAAAAAAAAAAAAAATGTGACGGGACTCGAGGCACCAGCTGGTTACATTCATATGAAAGGACACTTTGGGCTCATGGGGGAAGGAGAGAAAGAGAGAGAGAGAGAGAGAGAGAGAGAGAGAGAGATGTGTCTGAACATAAATATATATATGTATGTATACAAAAAAAAAAAAAAAAAAGAAACTTCCAGAGATCTCATTGGTTGGTTGGGAAGGCATCGTTCAGCGTGAACCAATAGCAGCGCAGCAGCAGGGTTTTTTCCTCAGGGCCTCTAATCGAACATGCTTCTCCGGGTCGGACTGGGCGACGTCTTCCTGCCGAGTCGAGGCGTTCCCTGGAAAAACCACATCACATCAATGAGTTAACCCTGATTTTGAACCAGTTTGTTCATGGTCAAAAAATTTCCACGACCAAAAAAAAAGTAATTTGCTGCATTTTTTTTTTGACCAACTTCAGTTTTTGTCATAAATATAAAATATCTGACACACTGCTGTGTAGCCATGTCTGTTTTTACACTGTTTTTAATACCACTATGTGCCGTTTTGTCGGGAAATCTCAATAAAACGAGTTTTTTTGCGGGAAAAAAAGAGAATAAAATATTAGAACAGAATGTTTTTATTGTCTTTGCAACAAGCACAAAGACATTGAGAGGTTCGATCCTCTTTAGGTAACATTAAAAAGACAAGTACAAGTAAAAAAAAACTATATGTGATAAATAAGTAAGAAAGAAAGGAAACACTATCTGCAAGCACTTCATATTCACATTCAATGAAAACAATATCCATTCCCTTTTACGTTTTTAACTCTTCACATGCCAGTTTGTTGTCTTGTATTATTATAATTAGATCAGAGCTATGTCAAAATTGTGTAATCCATTTGCCGCCGTACGTACGCCCCCTATTGGAGACTGAGAATAGACATGAAATTGCATTGGCCAACTATTATTACCTGGTAGAAAACATTAAAAACTAAATTTTTTCTAGAGTTGAGTTCAGAATGAAAAACATTTTACCTAAATTGTATCAATCAAATGCTGTAAATAACAATGAATTAAAGTTTTCGTGGGTTTCAATTGGCCACGATGGAGCCAAAGTGTACAACTGGATGTACACAGTTTATTATTGGTATATTTGAAGAGCTAAAGTTTAAAAAAAATCCAGACCTTTGGGAAATTTAATTCCATCTGCATTAGCTAAAATTGTCTTAAAAAAAGAAAACAAACTGAGACGGAGACAGCGGTTTCTCCCTTTGTCTGGTTTCAGGGAAATAAATCTATAAACTATAAAAAGATGAATGGACGACTCACAGGAGACTGGGCTTTGGAGAAGTTGATCTGAGCGTAAAGCAGCACGGCGATGTCCTTGTGTCCGGCCTCCAGAGCGATGGACAGGGCCGTGCTCTCGTCCTGCAGGGGCGGGAATCAAACAGGTGATCAGCACTAAACCACCACACCCATTGTTAAAACCCTCCTGTTGTCCTCCTTGGTCAAATTGACACAATCTGTTCCCTTCCTCCATCCTTTCCTTCCTTCCTTCCTTCTGTTCCCTCCCTCCATCTTTCTTCCCTTCCTTTTCCCTTCCTGCTTTCCACAATCCTTTTCCCTCCCTTCTTTCCTTCCTTCCTTCCCTCTTCCTTCTTTGAACAAAACTGTTCCCTCCCTTCATCTTTCTTTCCTTCCTTCTTTCCATAATCCTGTTTTCCTTCCTTCCTTCCCTTATGACCCAATCTCTTCCCTCCCTCCTTCTATCTTTCCTTCCTTTTCCCTTCCTTCTTTCTTCCCATCTTTCCCTTCATCCTTCCTTCCTTCTTCCTTGACCCAGGAGGACAACAGGAACAAACTATACAATCCAAAGCCTCTAATGTTCACTCTGTAAAATCGTGTTTTCAGGGCTGATGATCAATAATCCGAAGAAGAAACTTAAAAACAGATCAAACTTCATAACTTTTATATTTCTCCGAGTGATCTTCATTGATCAGAAGACAATGGAAGACGCTGAAAGACTAATTGTCTCTCTTCTAATTGATTGATTGATTGATTGGTTGACGTAGCGGTGACTCACGCTGTCGCTGAGCGTGGCGTCGCACCCGGGCTGAGCGAGCAGCAGCTTGACGATCTCCACGTGTCCGTGTTCGCTGGCGCACATCAGCGCCGTCGAGCCCTCGTCGTCCTGGACGTTGACGTCGGCGCCGTGGCCGAGCAGCGCCCGCACCATGTCCATCCGGCCGTGACTGACCGCCAGCATCAGCCCCGTCTGACCGGCCTGGAGGGGCAAACACAGGGTCAGGGTATTAATAATTATTTATTTATTAATGTACACATTCAAATTCTTCACTGATTTATTGATTATGTCATAAAACTGTGATAAATGTTCAGTTGTAGTTTCATAAAACCTGTCGTGACATTTTCACATGAATAATTTTTTCTATTTTTGTTTTGTAAAGTATTATATCTTTAATTTAGTATAAATAAATATACAAACATAAATCAAACTCAACACTAAGTCCCACTACACAGAACAGATAATGAACACAAACACTTAATATAACAATAACGATAAGCTTCACAGCCTCAATAACATATTAAAGAATAAATAAATAAGGATTAAAAGGCAACATTAATCAGATTCTGAGTTGGATTCATTCATTTTTTCAGTGTTTTAAGTGAAATTTAACAACAAAATTATATATTTTTTTATGAATGTGTTTTTAAAATTCATATTATAACATATGTTGGAGTAAGAACGCAGGTTGAGGTCTGGAAAACCTGCAACAGGCCATTTTATGACGTTTTATGATGCATAAACAGAGAAAATTAATCAATAAATGCATTGAAATGAAAGAAATACTTAGCTATAATCATGATTAATAGATTGTTTTTCCATCTGAATTCACACTGATGATATTTCCTCTGTAATATCATCAATATTTCCGTCTAAATATTAAAAACTGTTTCCTGTAGTTGCCAGTTTCGACCACTCGGCGGCGCCAAAACACCAGTTTAGTTTTCCTTCCTCAGCGTGAAAATAAAAGTCAAACTGACGCTAAACTTCTTCAGCTTCGGTCTGATTTCATATTTTTCTGATTGGATCCCCTGATTGGAAAGATTTTGAATAAACTTTATTGACGCTGTGACGACGTCATCACTGACCTGGCTGGCCCGGGCGTTGACGTCTCCTTTGCTGAACAGTTCCTCCACGATGCTCATGTCCCTCGGCGTCTCCACAGCCGCCAGCGCCGCCAGCATGATGGGCGTGTATCCCGCCTTGTTCTGCTGGTTCACGTTACACACATCTGGAACAAACACACACACATAAACACACAAGCATAAACACACACCTCAACAGGACACACCTTCAAACATCATGTGCACTGCAAAAACTCAAAATCTTTCCAAGAATATTTGTTTTATTTCTTGTCAAAATGTCTAAATTTTAGTCAAAACTAATCTCTTTCCACTTAAAATAAGTCTCATCACCTGAAAATTAACTTGTTTTTAGATAATTTTGACTGGTTTCAAACTAATTTTCAATTTAAATAAGTAGAAAAATCCGCCAGTGAAAGCTAGTTTTTTGTGTTTGTAATAAGAAAGAAAAACTTGCTCCACTATCAGATTTTTCTACTTATTTAAAGTGGAAAATTTGCTTGAAAAAAGTAAAAAAAAAAGTGTCTAAAAACAAGCTACTTTTTAAATGTGAGGAGCCTTATTTTAAGTATAATTAGATTTATTTTGACTAGAAATGACATTTTGACAAGAAATAAGACAAATATTCTTGGTAAGATTTTTGCAGTGTATCTAATCTGGTAGAGACAAGAAGACAAAAAAATCGGCTTTTTCTACAGAAACAAATCATGATTTCCTTTTCACTGCAGGAAGAAACTTATTGAGGCAACTTTTATGTCAGTTTTAGACTATGGAGACGTTTTATACAGGCATCAGCTACAACTTTACATCCACTTGACACCGTTTATCATTCAGCCCTGAGGTTTATTACTGATCGACACTGGATTTTATTTATTCTTAAAGCTCTCACTTGTCTCTTACCATCTTATATTAACTCACTAGTATCTTTTAATAAAAGTTTCTATCGCACACGCTCAAAAGACTGGCTCACACTGCAGGTTCCCTCTGTTAACACCGAACTTGGAAAGACCAGCTTCTCCTACTGTTGCACCTACAACCTGGAAATTTACCTAATTTTTATCAATAGGACAATTTAAAACCATGACTACATCTTATTTTACCTCTAACTGCTCCTGCTTTTAACTACACTTGTGTTTCAATTTATCCATGTCACCTTTAACTTCCGGTATTCTGTTACTGTATGCTCATGTATGTTTCAAATGTCTTGTCTTCTGTCCTTATATGTTTTGTGTTTCATCTCGGCTATATTGTAAATGAGGTTACTCCTCAATACATCTCCGAGTTTAAATAGAGGTTATGAAATGAAATAAAAATACACATGACCTGAAATTGAAATTCACAATTCTACTTGTTTTTTTTTTCTTATTTTTCTATTTTGTTCTTTTGTAATGGTTATTTATATTTTTACTACCAACTTATACACTTATGAAATAAAGTTTAAAAGTCCTGAAAACTTGAGATTTGAGAGCTGCAACAGACGAAACAAGCCCTCTTCTATTGCTGTGATTGGTGTAAGGGGAGAATGTATGGAAGCCGCTGCATGTCGGTAAAAGAGGGGGAAATAAATGAATGAAATGACGCATGATTTATAAATAATGATAAAATAAGTTGGGGTTGTTTTTTTTTTTTTTTTTTTTAAATGGCCTGACTCACACTGCAGGTTCCCTCTGTTAACACCGAACTTGGAAAGACCAGTTTCTCTTACTGTGCTTCAAATGTCTTGTCTTCTGTCCTTATATGTTTTGTGTTTCATCTCGGCTATATTGTAAATGAGGTTACTCCTCAATATATCTCTGAGTTTAAATAAAGGTTATGAAATGAAATGACTTTCTCCATCCTGGGTGGTCTCTCTCTCTCTCTCTCTCTGAGTCAAACTCCGGCTGTGATTGACTCGTCAGCGTCGCTCGCCTGTCACTCAACAACACCACAACAACAACCTACACGACCCACGATGCATCAGTCCGTCACCCATGATGCTTTGTGTGTGTGTGTGTGGACCTTTAAAGAACTCGTCTTTTAGTCTTTCTGCAGGCGAGGAGGAGACATCAGAGAGAGGAGGGGGGAGGGAGGAGGGGGAGGACAGAGGGGAGGGGGGGAGGAACTGGGACGGTGCAGGACAAAGAAGGACAGAGGGGACGGAGGGGGGAGTGGACACGCTGTCACACACAAAAGGCCGAGGAGACAAAAGGCTTTTAGAGCAGCGAGTGGCCGGGACCTCATCACAGTCTATTGAGCCTTCAGAGAGAGAGAGAGAGATCGCCACCGCCGCTGCATGGACGTACGTGTGTGTGTGTGTGGATGGATCTGATCTGGGAGCTGCACCTTCCTTCCTCAGGTTTCTTTCAGTTTCAAGTTCTTCTATGATCTGTGGTATCAACTAATCTATTCACACATGAATTGTTCTACTTGTCTGTCAGTGCTGGTGGTTTCCATCTCATGTAAGATGAACGGATAATATAGTTTTTAAAGAGTTACGGGAGAAATTACGCTCTCTGTTTGCCTGTGACTACGGTTTTTGTTAGAGCTGCACAATATGCAAATAAAAAAAGAGAAAAGAAAATCATATTGTAATTGCAGCTCTCACTAATTGTGCTATATTTTGATGAACTGTTTTCATAATATTCATTTTCATAAATTCTCCTCTTACATCCAACAGATCAGTGACAGTTTTAATGTCTGTGTCTTCACTAAAACAACTCTGTCTGGTAACGTTGTGTTATTATCTCATAATAATGAATAATGAATAATTTACTGAATGTGCAGGTCACAACTTGTCCACCAGAGCGTTGTGGAGTTGTTGGATTGTGTATTTGATGAGGGAAACCAAGAAATCCCATCAGCCTCCGTAGCGTAGCTCTGAGCAGCTCACGGCTCTGCTCCGCCGTTCTAAAAATAGCTTGCACCGACAATTAAAGGTAACGAACCTACTGCTATGACTATAGGGATTATGGCAATGGGCCAATTTGCCAAAAATGTTGAACTATCCCTTTAAAAACTGTTTTTTTTTGGTGCATTTTTGTCTTAATTTGAAAGTCTAAGTTAAGGCACGGACAGGAAATGCAAAGAGGAAGAGCAGCAGGACGAGGACATGTAACTATTTCTGTTGTATTTATTCTTTTTCTTTTGGGTTCGGGTCTGATGAAGATATCGGAGGAGGGAAACTGAAGCTTGGCTGCATTTTTTTTAAGGAAAACTATTATTAACTAAGGAAAACTATTAGATTTATTGAAGTTTCAGTTTAGTTTTGATGATGTTTATCACATTTCTCTGAGGTGAGACCGTTTCATCGTCTTGTTTCCTCACCTGCGTCCAGCAGCTTCTTCACCACCTGGAAGTTGGAGTGCGACACGCTGTAGTGCAGCGCCGTGTTGCCGTTGCCGTCGGCCATGTTGACGACGTGGCGCAGCACGGCGGGCGAGACGGCGCCGAAGGCCGTCAGGTAATCCTCCACCATGGACGCCACCGCCGCCTTCTGACTGGACACACGGAACCACTCGTGCTGCACCGTGTTCAGAGAGGCGCGCTGCGGAAAACACACATACACAGCCGACCAGCACGGGGTTAGAGGAGGAGAAGAAAACAGGGTTCCCACTCTTTTCTTGAAATCGTTTTCCAGGACATTTTCAGCTGACGGACATTAGTTTTTACGCCATACACACTGGTTCATCCCCCTGTCCCATTCATGCTTTGGAGAAATGTTATTTTTTCGACAATGGCACCTTATTTTGTAAATTGAATCAGTTTGTTTCTATGTTTATTCCTCTCTCTCATTCTCTCTCCCAGAAATCTGATTTAGAAATGTGCAGTCTACGGCTTTAATTTATGAAATAATCTCTTAAATGCTTAGAGATTACTGTATGACAAATTTATCGTAGAACGGCATAAACATGTTTTTTTGGGGGGGGGGAACAAAATCCTTAGAAGGGTCTGAAAAAGTCAAATAGAGCTCTGGTAGCTGTGATAAATCATTTTCAAGCTTTTCCAGGACATTTGACTTTTTTTTCTCATTTTCCATGTGTTTTCCAGATTTTCCAGGACGCGTGGGAACCCTGGAAAACTAGAAGAAGAAGAAGAAGAAGAAGAGTTGGTGCTGTGTTTATGATCTGAGCGGGAATCGAACTCCTCACCAGGTCTTTGCTGCTCACGGCCTTCGAGTCACTGAGGTGAGTCTTGAGAACGCTGCAGGCGGCCGACATCTTCTCACTCAGCTCGTACCTGAGACAACAACAACAACCTTTATTAAAAAGTCTCACAACTACTAATGACTTTATCCATATTAAAGATTAATAACATGAAACACAAATAAATAAATAAATAAATAAATAAAGCTGCTGTTTAAAATTATTGTACAGATCCAAGTCCACACTCCACAGTGCTGTGAAAAAGTATTTGCCTCCTTCCTGAATTCTGATGTTTTTGTATATTTGTTACACTTGAATGTTTCAGATCATCAAACTGAGTTTAATATTAGACAAAGATAATCCAAGTAAATATAAAATACAGTTTTTAAATGATGATTTCATTCTTCTGGGAAACTCTGTGGACTCAGTTGGATGCAAAAGGCTGCGGCCGTCTTGGCCACAAAACTCTTGTAAAAGATACTTTTAACCTCAACGAGTCTTTTTTTTTTTTGTCCTGGTTAAATAACGTTTAAATAAAACAAATAAATACCGGTAATCTAAACCTACCTGGCCCTACATGCATGAGAAAAAGTAATTCCTCTCTTTCCCCCTTGTTAAATCATGGACTAACTCTGATAAACCAATTTTGTCTTTTTGGAAATCTGAGTTCGGTCTGATGCATCAAGAACTCACTTCTTTTTATTATATTCCATAATTTATCTTCCTTTACTCTTTTTTTTGGGTCTTTTTCTCACTTTAAATCTGTGTAATTGATTTTATGTTCAATTTATTATTATCTTATTGTACTGCTTTATTATAAAACTCTTGATTATAAGTGTTAAGATAATGTGCAGCTGTAAAAAAGGGGAAAAAATGTATATGAACACATCGAGCTGCGATCTAAAGAAACTCAACAAACAGATGAAAACAGAAGAAAACTAAATCACTGAAGCGTTACGGAGCCGTTTCTAAAGCTCTGGGACTGGAACCGATGCCACAGTAAACGCACGCCACGATCAAAGCTAAAGACGGTCCAACGAAACATCAGAGTGTGACCTTTTCCTTTTGGATGAGCTGTGAATTTTACATGAATCCACCATGAAACCAGAAGCTACAGATTCACTCACTCATGATGTTTGCTGTGAAAAAATAATCTAGTTTCCTCTGCAGATGTTTGAGCTTCTCATGGTTTATTAGTTATTTGAAACATTTGTCACTGCAGGAGCTTCTTGCTTTTTACCTGCGCTGCTCTTCGACGTCTCTTTTTTAGAAACCAAAAAGCAGAACAACTGAGCACCAGAAAAAAAAGAAAAAGAAACAGAAACTCCTCTCTCTCACCTCTCTCTGCTCTCCTGCTTCTCTGAACTTTCCGCTTCGTCCTTCTTGTCCACATCCTCGGCTCCCTCGGGCTCCAGCTCCTCTCTGCTGCTTTTCCCTTCCACGTTCTTGTGTTCCTCCTTTCCTCTGCTCTCCTTCTCCTTCTCCTTCTCCTCCTTCCCCTCCTCCTCTTCTTTCTCCTCCTCCTCCTCCTCCTCTTCTTCCTCCGACCCAGAGGAGCTGCTGTCCTCTGAGCTGGAATCGTCGCTCGACGTGCTCTCGTACCTGAGCCACAAGGGGGCGACAGACAGACAGAGGATTAAAACTCAAGGCAAAGCAAGGCATCTTTACTTATATAGCACATTTCATACCAAGGCAACTCAATGTGCTTTACATAAAGACAAAACATTTAAAAAGAAAACAGCATAAAACAGCATAAAAACAAAAAACAGAGTTAAAAGCAGGAGCAAATAAGAATAAAAAAGTAAAATAAAATAAAATAGATAAAGTTTAAAGTTCTTAACACTCAGGGTTTCATGACAAGTGAAAACATCAGTGTTCATCCAGAGCAGCAGGAAGAGAAACATAACATCTAAAAAAAACATCTAAATAACAGCAAAAAAAACCAATGACCTAAACAATAAACTTTACGCACCGTATTTAATCCCTTTTATAATAATAAACCTTTTTTTGCTCAAAGACGCTTACATAAAAACAGTTAAATTAAAATACAGTAACAGTGTATTTGTATAATATTGAAAAGAAACAGAATAAAATGAAATAGATTAAACTCTAGCAGAATTCAGACATATTTAATTACAATTTAAAAGTCTATCTGTGTATATGTTTATTTATATATACTGTTATGTTATACTGTTACTGTTTTTTTTGCCTTTTATTGTTATGTGGTGCTGGGACAAACACATTTCCCTCCTCTGGGGATCAATAAAGTTCATTCAATTCAAGTCAAGTCAGTATAAAAGGTGTTTTTTTTCGTACTTGCTTTTAGCACTAACTGTGACTTTAGGAATTTGCATTGATTGTGTTGTTTTGTCCTTTTGTGTTGACTGAACCAAAGAGGATTTTCTGTGACGAGAAACAATAAAGTTTTTTAAGTCTGACGTCTAAATACAGAAGTTAAACGCTGACCCACCCTCCGTTCACTCCGACAAACTGCAGGTTCTTCTTGGTGCCGTTGGAGTCGGGCCGGCCGTCCTTCTTCTTCATGATGGACTTGAGGGTGCTCTGACTGCACGGCTGCCCTGAGGAGCCACAGAAGAAGAACAAGAGTCGTTACAGAACTAAATATGATATCGATGTGGAGGTGATGGATCATAGAGGTGAAGTTTGCTCTTTTCAGTTCACTGAAGCTGCGTATTATAAACCCTGTATGGACCGTGATGCGTTTACTGTCACTGTTTAACATTTTGTCTCTTCATCAACAGGTTAGGGCTGCAACTAACGATTATTTTCATTATTGATTCATCTGTAGATTATTTAAACGATTAATCGATTAGTTGTTTGGTCGATAAAATGTTGAAAAATGTCAATGAGTGTTTCTCAAACCACAAGACGACGTCCTCAAATGTCTTGTTTTGTCCACAAACCAAAGAGAGACTCAGTTTATCATCATAAAAGTAACAAATAAACCAGAAATGTTCACATTAACCTCTTGAACATGAGCGCCCCCTGGCCAGGGGGCAGCCTGAGTTGCGTGCAGTATAGACGATCTCTCCACACGCTAGGAAGCTCCAATACTAACATTTAGCATACCAAAATGATGGAGAGAAACTCAGCTAAAAGCCCATGCCAAGCATTGTCACCTAAACACAACACAGCTCAAACCCCAAGCAACCATATGGGCATGTAACAAGAACGCAAAAACAACGCAAATCCACTTTTGTGCTTCTTCTCATTTCACCACCTCATGCTAACCGATGCTAACCAAACAAACGACATGTCATATGAAAGCAGAGACTCTGCTGATTACAAAGATGTCTCCCCCATCACTGTGCGACGTAAACTCGGCGAACTAGCAGACAAAGAGTAGCGAAAATAAACTTCACAGAATCGTAAAGTGCATCTTACCTTTGCGGTTTTGCGGTCAAAAGTTATATTCCAGCTCGAAAAAACGCTGCTAGTTTATTAGCTTGTTGGTTTGTCATGCATAGCAAACACCCTGGCTGTTTAGAAACATACCAAGGGGGGAAGTGAAGTGTGTCCTCTTGACATATACGATCTTTGGGGTTGTTTCTGCACCGTCATTACTGCGCCGTATTACTGCGCAAACGGCGCGAAAACGACCCCCGCGAATCACACACAGGAAGTTGCGTTTGTTTATGTTTGCTCGACTTGGATTTTCAAAATAATGGCAAACGGAAAAAAGGAAATAGTTTCAGCAGAAGAGGTTCTCTGTATGCTGGAGGGAGATAGTGGGGCCAATGTTTATCCTGACCTAACCCTTGGCAAGGACAAAAACTGTTTTGTGGAGTGGCATGGTGCTAAAACCAAACCCTGTTTCTGTCCCTAGGGGGCAGCACTGAAATGATGTCTGTATAGTATAAAGGCTGGGTGAATTTTCAAAATGACTCAAAAACAGTTGTATTTGGATGCAATGAATAACCATAGTTCACTATTAGTGATTTTAAATTAGTGAAATATAATTATATAATAAATATTTCCTGTCTGGTACCTGAGAAAGGTCTAATTCCGCCTGGACATAGGCCTGTGTTAAAACAGATGTAAAATTGCTTAGGTTCATTTTTTTAGCATCTACTTTTACATAAATAATGATCAGATATCACTTTACTACTTTCAAGGCCAATTAGGTTAGTATCCTTCATTCAAAGGTAATTTTCACTCTAAATAATGTGTTTTTTGATTAGGCGAAGATACAATTTTTTACATTTTCTACTGTGTTCCAAATGAATTTATGTTGACACAGTAACACATATCTTGATTCTGACACTTATGTAGAAATCTCACAAGTCTTAGCTTTCTTTTGAGACCAAGATTATTTATACAGCCCTTGTAGTTGTGAAGATATACTCTATTTAGTTTGAGTAAGTAATTCCGGACAGGAAGCAGCAAAAATAGGCCTCCTTTGGAAGAGGTTAAAGAAGCTGAAATCAGAAAATTTTGACTTTTTTTCTTAAAAAAACGATTTAAACCGATTATTCGATTATCAAAAAAATAGGTGACAAGGAATTTAATAATCCATTATTGTTCGATTAATCGATTAATTGTTGCAGCTCTACAACAGTTTGTATAGATCAGTGGTGTCAAAGTATAAGGACCTAGTGTTACAGTTATAAAACATCCACAGGCTGCAGAGCACAACTTCCTGTGTGTGTGGGCGACTGGTTCAGACAAATCGATTTTCTATCTGTGTGTTTAAAAAAAAAAGAATCAGAAGCGTTTCAAGTTCAACTCATCATGTGATATCAGATCAGATCTGATTCCAAATCCAGTATTTCAGGCTCTTTATCTGATACTAGTTCTTGGATCAGTGCAGCTCTGTTTTGGGTCCAGAACGTCTCACAACAACCTCCTCTAAAGTCGTGTTTCGTTCCTCTTGTTTCCCCTGTTTCGTTCATTGTGTTTTACAGCCAGTGGTTTATCAGAGCAGTGTGTAACTCTTCTGTTTATTTGTCTCTCAGGAGCTCAGCTCAAGAATCCCTCGTCTCTCTAAAAGCCTCCTCTGTCTGTCTGTCTGTCCTGTCTGTTCCTCCACCAGCTGATTCACCCGCTCCTCGGCCTCTGGGCTAAAGGTTGGAGAGAAAACCGACTCCTCGGATCCACAGCAGAGTTTATTCTCTTTTGCAGCTACAGCAACAACACACACAGAGAGACACACAGAGAAACACATCCTGCAGCAGAACAGTGACGATGATGATGATGATGATGAAGGAGCTCTGGCAGCAGCAGCGAGCATGAAGTATCTGAGGCGTCGGTGTCGTTCCTGTCAGTTTCCTCCAAACCTCTGAAACTATCTGAGTTATTTTAAATACAGGCCTCACCAGACCAGAGGAGCAGCACATCTGCCAAGACCGACCGGCCCCAGCGGAGGGGGAGGGGTGTGTGTGTGTCTGTGTGTGTGTGTGTGTGTGTGTGTTCCTGTAGCAACATGTTTGCAGTCTCGTGTATACGCTGGCATGTGAGCTGCGAGCTCAGTAGCAGCATTCATTCAGCACGTTTCCTATGTTTTGACAGGTGATAGTGTGTGAGGAGGTGTGAACTGTATTTTCTTTTTTTTTTGGGGGGGGGGGTAACCCTTTAATTTACAGGCCGTTAATAATGTGAAAATGTAAAGAAATGGCCTAGAAATAACAAATCATTGCGTCATAATGTCTAGAAATAGACTAGAAATAACGGTCAGTTTTCATAGTAATGTCATGTTTTTCATAAAGGTAAAAGATTACACAATGTGCTTTTCTTGCAACTGACCGATATTTCTGGGCTTTTTATACGCAATCAATCTTTATTTCTTGGCTACAGTGTATTTCTCAACAAAATGACTGCTATTTCTAGTCTATTTCTAGACATTGTGACACAATTAAAGGGATAGTTCACCTAAAATTCAAATTTCACTCATTATCTACTCACCCTCATGTCGACTAAGGGCTGGGAGAAGTTTCAGAGTCCTCCGTGCCTTCTCGGAGTTACAGCGGGGCTCCGTGCAGCACTGCATGTCCATATGACGGTTGCGAACGGAGCTCACTTTTCTTCGTCCAAAAAGACACACCAAAAAACATCCAAATACCTCCATAGTGCTCGTCTGTAATGTCCCTCTTGCATTGAAGCCCCAACATGCGATTTGCACTGACGCCGAGATTTGGACGGACCAGGAAGAGCAGTGCTGGGAGCTTCCGCTACAAACAAGCTTAAAATATAGACGTATTTAATTTTTTTCGGAACAATTTCTCACGTTGGGGCTTCAATACAAAAGGGACATTACAGACGAGCACTATGGAGGTATTTGGATGTTTTTTGGTGTGTCTTTTTGGACGAAGAAAAGTGAGGCCCATTTGCTATATATTTGTTATATGGACATGCATCCCTGTAACTCAGAGAAGCCACGGAGGACTCTGAAACTTCTCCCAGCCCTTAGTCCACATGAGGGTGAGTAGATAATGAGTGAAATTTGAATTTTGGGTGAACTATCCCTTTAAGGTAAGCGAGTTTCTTATCTAAACTTCAGCCATCTGCAATTTATAGAAAACTTCAAACATGTTTCCTCTTTATGAATGGAAACAATTTGTGTGTTTTCTGGTTTTGTTTTCAGGGACGTTTTTTTTTTTTTTTTGAGCGACTCCCTCGCCAAGTTCATAAATGATGATTAGATTGTGGAGCTTGTGGTTCACAGCACAGATTTCCATGGAAACAGACAATAAAGTTGTATATCATGTCGTCTTATCGGTACGTACAAGATGTAGGAAATTAAAACTGGATTTGGTGGCTCGTTGGTTTTTGTTTTTTTGTCGTACCGTGAAGCGCTGTCGACATCTGCAGGTCCATACGACTCTTCTGCTCGGCGGCGCTGAGCTGCTGTTGTTGTTGTGACTGAGAGCTCGGCTGCTGACTGAGCTCTGAAACACAAGAAGAAAAAGAGTCAGAAATTGTATTTTATTATCATTTATCATCATTCTTCTTATTATTATTCCTTAATAACTGACTAAACTAGCTAATGAGCTGCTGTCTGGTTCATTTATACGACAAATCTTAAACTAAACCTCAGCAAAATGAAACAAAAACATCAAATAAAACTGTATGACGTCTCTGTGATTATGATGTGATGTCGCATTGACAGAAAAACACAGTTCACAGTTGCAGAATGAAGTAAACAACAAAAGTCAACGCACAACCTGGTTTGCAATAATGTGGAACAAAAAGCTCTGAAACTGTACAAGTACAAGAGGAGCTGCAGAGATCAATCGACCAGTCGATCAACAGAAACATAATCGGCAACTATTTTGATTATAATTTCATATTTATGGATGTTTTTTTGGTTTCATCTCAGAAAAAATGTCAAATCCAAATATGTCGTGACATGAAGTTGCAGCCGTTTGACTGCTTTAGGTTAACTTGTAAAATCGGTACAACTGTATAATAAGTACACACTATTAAGCATTAGTTGAGCTTTAAATACTGAATTAATCATTTATAACACATGAATACTCATTATATGTAGTTTATAAACAGTTAAAAATGTTTTACTCACCATTGATAAGCATTAACTGTATTTATAAACTACATATTTATAAACTTTATTTCAGACACAGGTCCATATCACAATCAAACAATATAATACTAATGAGTATTCATGCGTTATAAGAATTCAGTATTTATTAATGCTTAAAAAAGGTATAATATGTAGCCATCTAGCGGTGCGGTTGCATATCTGAACGTATTCTTGATGTTGCATTCACGTGAAATCGGGCAGACGTCAGACAGACAACAGACGCTGCATGTAACAGGATAAACAAGCGTCTATGTAAACAAGTGGTCCGCCAGCACGAGGCAAAACAATACAGGCGTGACAATACAATATGTTGTCATGGTGATGCCGTATTGTTTACCTGACCCACGTTTTACCGCCTTTCTCTCGTGGAGTAAAATGACATCCGCCTGACTGCACCTGAATGCAACACCAGTGCCTCCGTCCTTCGTCACACTACACAGTGGTGACAGTTTGAACAGGCGCTACCTGGAAAACTTTCTCCCTGAGCCGACAGCTCCGCTCAGTTTCCATGGTTACCTACGATCACGCTGCCACTCAACGTAAAAAAAAATGGCGATGCAACATGGCCGCCTCGGTTCGGTGCGTCGCCCACTTATGTATTTGTAACGACTTGTAACAACTCATTCTAAGGTACCAGAAAGCTTTCATTTGTATGCGGCTGTGATTCCACTTCAGTGAAATACGTATTTATGAAAGCAACATTTAATTTTTGCTAATAAAAAGCCAAATAAGTTACACACTGGGGCTTTAATAGTGTGTACTTGCTATAAAATGTTGTATACTGTTTATTGTGAATATTTCTACACGTCGACCATCTGCTCTCTGATCTAAAAAGGCTCTCTCCTTATGATTGTGAGAAGTACGGTGGCCCTGAAGGCTCAGCTGCGGTGCATTTAATGATCTGTCAGGGCCAAGAGAGGCCAGCAACCGACCAGAAACCAGCTCATACTCACTCACACTCTCACACACGTACACACACGGCTCAGACAATCAACGTGCTGCGTTCATGCACCAGCCGGCCTGAATGCAGGTTATGTAACGGGTAGCGAGCCATGAATCAGCAGCAGAGGCAGCGAGGTGTCGGTGGAGGGAGGCAGGGCGGTCCGCTAAATCAACAAGTGGCCCATTTTTTTTGTGCGACGTTAAAACTGGCTCCGAGGAGAAATGAGCTCATTGTTGGTTCACGTCCAAATCCCCCCGCTGCATTTTTCAGGGTCAGAGATAAGTTTGGCCTGTCCGATCCCATCAGCGTGAACCAAGCTGGGTCCAACACACACACACACACACACACCACATCTGTGTCTGTTTGTCAGTGCTGCAGATGTTATATCACTGAAACTACAACTTGTCTGTTCAATAATCAGTTTTTCTGTTTCTATTGTCACTTATTATTTCATTACTTTAACGACTTTTCAAAGGAATCTGAGAAGAAAAGAAAGAAAACACACAACGTTTTATACATAAATAAACCAATAACTATATTAGATTCTACAGATTCTGTTTCTCTTTTGGTTTAAAATCTGATATGAATCTATAATTTTATCCTTTTTCTTGTGCGTTTTGTGTTTGCTTCTCATTCGCCTCGTGTATGTTTACATTCTGGTTATTCGGCAAAACTTTCTTAAAATTAAAGAAATAGAATAATTATAAAGAAAAAAGGAAATAACTAGGGTTTTGATAATAAAATGATAAAACCAGTGGGCCGATATTAGAATAATAGTGTAATATCGGTCCATAATGTTATCGTTTTTTTTAAACTGATGATGTAATGCCTGGATTTCGTACCGATGGCTCGCCGCTACTTCAGACGCACAATAATACTCCACATGTTCTCACTACACGCTGTTCTGTTGTCCAATAAACACACGCGTCGATGATGCTGCAACCAAACTACACAGATGTGATCTTATTTCACTTAACTTGATCAAATGTAAATTAATTTAGAACCTTTATATGATTATATTATTTCTGGATGTTTTGTGGATATTCTGTGTCTCTCCGTTAGAATAAACCAACCATAAAAACTATAGACCACCCATTTCTTTGTGGGGGAGCAAACTTATAAAAAAGCAGCAGGGGATCAAATACTTAGTTTCCCCACTGTATAATGAATGTATGACCTAAAATTTGTTTTTTTTTGGGTGGGGGTATCGGTATTGGTTGTTATCGTTCAATATTGGACATCCCTACAAATAACTGATGGGTTTAGTTTAGTAAATCTTCGCCAACACCTTCTTTTCCTCTTGTTTTTAAATAAAGCTGGATAATTCATTAAGTCATTAAGTTCAAATGTTTCTCTTTTAAAATGTTCCAGCTGTAATAAAAAATAAAAAAACAGGCAGATGAAACTAGTTTCTTCTGTTGTGTAATAAACCACAATTGAAGAAAAAGAGAAAACAGATCAAACTTCCCCTCAGGCTCCGATTCAAAACCAGTTTTCACACGAACTCTGGGTTTTCCAACTATTGAAGGAACGAGGAAACGGAGGAGGAAGGAACGAGGAGGAAGAGAAGAAGAAGGTGGTTGGTTGTCTCACCTTTGTCGGCAGCGGTTGCGGTGATGGTGGCGTCGGCCTGCAGCTTCAGGATGTCCTCCACGCTGCCGTACTTCATGACGGAGTTGATGGACGACAGCGTGCTGACCAGCTGGCTGTTGATGGAGCCGAACTGCGACTGCGGTTGTCCGAACGCCTCGGCGAGCTCGCTGTAGTTCTCCGCCAGCAGCATCTGTTGCTCCTGCAGCAGCTTCTGCACGCGCTCGATGTAGTGGTCCAGTCCGCCCTGCGCCTCGGCCGTTGTTGGCGGCGTAAGAGTGGCGGCCTCCGTCTTGACCTCCACCGTGACCTCTGTCGTAGCGGCGGCGGGTTCGGGCGGCTGCGACGGTCCGCACGCGATGTTTCTGGTTTTTAATCCGACTAGGAAGTTCTCCTGGACGCTGACCGGCCCCACGCCGCATTCTTTGGTTTTGGCCGAGCTCGTCGTGCCGACGGCGGCGTCCGTGGTGGTCCCGACGGCGACCGAGCGCGTCTTCTTCGCCGCGGCGTGGACGTCCTTGACGAGCCCGTCCCCGGCGGCGACCGTCCTCGTCTCCGTCGCCGTCGTGTTGGTCTGTCGGTCGCACGTCGCCCACGTCGCCGTCGTCGTCTCGGTGGACGAGTCGGCGAGGACGGCGGTTCTCGTGTTGGTCGACTTGTCCGTGACCTCGGCCTCGGCGGTGTTGGTCTGCCGGGTCGCCAGCTCGGGGGCGGCCGTGACGCCGGCGTCCGCCGTCCTCGCCGGGGGCTCGGGGTCGGTCCCCCGGGACAGCAGCGTCTTGACGGGACCGACGACCACGTCCACGGAGCAGTCGCCGCAGCCGACGCTCCGGCTCTCTTTACTCAGCTCCGCCATGGGTTTGCAGAGCGCCAGGCTGTCCACCGACTCCTCCGTGTTCACGCCGACCTCGCACACGCTCGCCGCGTCCGTGCCGACCCGCCGGTGACTCGTCTCCACGCGGCGGCTCCCGACGCACTGGTCGGCCGTCGCCACGCGCTCCCGCACCTCCCAGCGGTCCATCGGCAGCTCGGGGCCGGCGGCGACGCTGGCGACGGACGGTCGGCAGGAAACTCCGACGCTGTGGCGGCTCTGCGTTTCCTCCAGGTGGTCGCCATCGCCGCCGACGCCGTGGCTGCGCGTCTGCACCTTCGCCTCCACGCAGGCGTTGTACATCTCCGGCCGCGCCATCGAGCCTTTGTCCGCCTTCTTCCGGTTGTTGGCGCCGCCGGCCGCCGCCTGCAGCTCCAGCTTCAGCTTCGCCATCTCCATCTGGTGCGTCGTCTCCTTCAGCGCCGTCTCCAGCCGGTAGATCTTCTCCTTCAGCGCGTCGATCGTCTGCTGCTGCAGCTCGATCTCCTTCTCCGCCTCGCTGCTCGAGCCCAGCATCGCCTCCGTCACGCCCACCGCCGCGCTGCGCGTTTCCCGCCGCTCCGTTTCTACGCCCGCGTCCCGGAAACGGCGGTCGTCGCGGTCGCTTTGATTGGCGCCGTTGGGGAGGTTGTTCATGTTTTCGTCGGTAACGGTGCCGATGGACTTCTGCTTGGTGGCGTGGTGGTGGTTGGCGTTGAGGTTGTTGTTCTCCTGCGTCGTCGAAGTCGTCGTCGTCTCCAGAGCTTGAACCTCCGCCGCTAAACGCCGGAACTCCTCCAGCCGCTGGGCGCTCTGCTCTGGCGCCTCGGGCTCCATGATGTGCAGCTCCGGCTCCTTCGGGACGACGCCCGGGTTCTCCATCTGCTCGACGCAGCCCACGCTGTAGGAGCGCTTACGGAAACCGCCGGGCGCTTGATTCTTGGACTGCGCCGCCAGCTGCCGCTTCTCCTCCTGCAGGACGGCGATCTTCACCTGCAGGATGGGGATGGTCTTCGCCTGCTCCTCCAGCTCCTTCAGCCGCCGCAGCGCCACCACCATCTGCTCGCGGATGTGCTGCAGGTGCAACGGGCTGACGTTGGTGACGGGCGTCGCCATGCCGGAGCTCATGGGGCTGTGGCGGATGGAGCTGCTGCCCACGGACGGCGTGTAGTACGGGTTGTACTCTCCTCCGTTGGCGAGGTGTCCGTTGACGGGGAGAGTCAGCGGCAGCGGCAGCGGCGGCGGCGGCGGCTGGTGGTGGTGACTCGGCGCCACGGAGCCCGAGTACGAGGACAGCGAGCTGGAGGAGCCCATGGCGCCGCTGTAGCTGGCGAGGCGGCGGCGAGGCGGCGCCGGCGGGTCGGCGGCGAGCGGCTGCATGAGGAGTCGCTCCTGCTCCAGCCGCCGCCGCGTCTCCATGAGCGTCTTCTCCACCTGCGGGTTGTGGCGAGCGGCGAACCGCGGCGAGGGCGGAGGCAGCAGCTGTTGTTGTTGGTGTTGTTGGTGGTGCAGCGGGACGACGGCGGCGTCACAGCTCGCTCTGGACAGCGTGGGGGTCAGTGGCGGCTGCTGCTGCTGCTGCTGGGGCCGGGCAGCGGCGGCGGCGAAGAAGACCGGCGAGGACTGCTTGTCGTCGCTGTTGGAGGAGGACAAGGAGTCGGTGGAGGTCCATTCGGCCGGGGCGCTGCTGCTGCCCCGCGGCGCCGCAGAGGGTCGGGCCGCTCTGGGCTTCTTCCTCTGGATGCTCAGCTTCTTGATGGTGTTCCCTCGCTCGATGTCGTCGACATACTTGAGGAAGTCCAGGTCTAACTGGTAACCGTACGGCGTCTCAACGTAGTAGGGCGCCACCGAGTCCTTGTCGTCCTCGTCGTTGTCTGCGCTCGGGCATCGTTGTCCTCGTTCTGAAACACAAAAAGACAAACAGAACAACGTTTTAGTCCAGTGTTTTTCAACCTTGGGTTCGGGAAATGTCTAGTAATTGATAAAAACAATTACTGATAAAAATATTTTCTTAACTAATTATTATTCTTTTAAAATTATGACAAAAAACCCCACACAAAATCTTAAAAAACTGTATTCTATACTTTTAAAAGGTATAATATGTAGGAATTCCCCCCATCTAGCGGTGCGGTTGCATATCTGAACGTATTCTTGATGTTGCATTCACGTGAAATCGGGCAGACGTCAGACAGACAACAGACGCTGCATGTAACAGGATAAACAAGCGTCTATGTAAACAAGTGGTCCACCAGCACGAGGCAAAACAACACAGACGTGACAATATGTTGCCATAGTGACGTCGTATTGTTTACCTGACCCACGTTTTACCGTCTTTCTCTCGTTGAGTAAAATTACATCCGGTTGGTTTGCCGACGGCCGTCTGCCTGACTGCACCTGAATGCAACACCGGTGCCTCCGTCCTTCCTCACACTACACAGTGGTGACAGTTTTAACAGGCCGAGCCCACAGCTCCGCTCAGTTTCCGTGGTTACCTACGGTCACGCTGCCACTCAACGTAAAAAATGGCGATGCAACATGGCCGCCTCGGTTCGGTGCGTCGCCCACTTATGTATTTGTAACGACTTGTAACGACTCATTCTAAGGTACGAGAAAGTTTTCATTTGTATGCGGATGTGATTCCACTTCAGTGAAATACGTATTTGTGAAAGACATATTTGATTTTTGCTAATAAAAAGCCAAATAAGTTACATACTGACTCTAGCATTTAAATTCCTACCAATTCAATGCTACATTAGGTAAATGGACCAGTATCTGTGCATTTATCTTTGGTGCACATCTGCCAATACGTTTCCGACTTTTTTTGGAAAGCGACGGTATTTAGGAATCTTTACGATCCATTAATTGTGGCGTTTAATACCGTGATTGATGGTGAAAACAAGTAATTGTGAGTGACATCCCAAGTTGAGTGCTTCCTCAACCGCTGACAATCAGTAATTATTTGAGACAAGAACCAGCATGTCTCAAGTTTGAGTTTCTGACGTCTCTGCTGGAGAAGCACGCGCGTTTTATAATCGTTTTTGGCAAAGCGGCGTTTTTTTTTGTGCGATCCAACTGTGTGACGCAAAACAACAATAACTCACTAACAAAAAACCACCGCCACCACCACCACCCTGCCTGTCAAAATTAAAAACAAATGTTGGGGTTGAATGTGAGTGATGTCGCCTGGGGAGGTAGGTGTGTGTGTGTGTGTGTGTGTGTGTGTGTGTGTGTGTGTGTGTGTGTGTGTGTGTGTGTGTGTGTGTGTAAAGTACAAAGCTTATTACAGATAAACAGTCTATTGTTGACAAATGTTGGCTAAGCGGCGGGTGAGAAGCCAACGGGGTCAGTGAGACGGGAAAACACACAAACACTGTGTCAATATTGTCAAGAAAGAAAAAAAAAGAAAAGTTTAACGCAGCAGCAGCAGCTCTAGATCAATCCAGGTCCAAACTCCACAGGTCGACTCGGCTCTGAACGCTGCTGCTGCTGCTGCTCTGTCAAGTTGAGTGAACAAGAGATTAGGAGGCTCCAACGCCGCCAACGCCACTGCTGCACTGTGTCGGCTAAATACAGCGTCTTGTTCTTGGTATGCCTGGAACTCTCCCCGACTAAAGCAAACACACAGGCTGGAAATAAACAGCCCAGCTCTTCCTTCCCCAGTCCGCCCAGCGCCGGCAAACAGGCTCTCCCTCTCTCTCTGTGTGTTTCTCTCCCTCTGTGTTTCTCTTCAATCCTCCCCATTCAGCTCAAACACAGCTGAACCAGGGCTTAATCCTGCTGTTAAAGCCTCAGCAGCACCTTGTAGTTAAAAGCTTCACTCACCTCACTCAACTCACTGCTGCAGCAGCTCTCTCTCCATTTTCTCCTCCTCCTCAGTGAGTGGACAGGATATAATGTACTGTTTCTGCTCACTCTTTCTCAATCCTCTCTCTCTCTTTCTCTCTCTACCGTGGAGAGGAAGGGGGGGTTGAAAAAAAAAGAAAAATACACACACTATTGGTGTAAACTAGGCACAGCACTCTTGCTCTTGCTCCGGCTCTTGCTCACTATTGGACAGCTGTTTCCTCCAATCCTGCAGCACGATCCCGAGCCGGAGCGCTTCCCTCCCCAAATAAGTGAGAGTCTCCCGGTCCGTCGTGTTATTTGGCAGCGAGGGGGAAGGAGGGAGGGAGGAGGTGAAGTCACGACAATAACGGCCTGTTCTCAAGACAAATCACTTCTCTTCCTCGGCTGGTGCAGGTCAAACTTTTACACCTTCAGCTCCAGCTCTCTCACACATAAATCAAAGTCCACGACGTGTGAATAACTCTCTCTACTGTATGTGGAGGCAGACGACAAGTAATTTTACATTTTTTATAGCAAGTTATGTGTCATTAAGCAACTTTTTCATCATTTTATCACTTTTTTCCCCAAATTAGAATCATAAAATGTCTCCAAACTGCTTCACAAATGTCCATTTACAACAATAAAGCAACTTCATCTATAAAACACTGAAAATTAGAGCCAAAAAAACTCAAGTCGATCAGTGGATTATATGAATCGCCCACGACAGAGCTATAACGTTGATCAATTTTCCATCACTTTGCCATTGATTTTATGAATTTAACCCCAATTCTAATCATACAATGTCTTCAAACTGCTTAATTAAGGTCAATTTACAGTACAGAAGAAGCAAACTAGACGCATTTGAGATGCGTAAACTGAACTGGATCAATAAAACGGCCATTTAATGCCTGTCATTCAAAGACTTGTTGATAGAAACTGCTGTTTTTGCTGAAACTACGAGTTGATCAATGGATCCTTTGATTGATAGAATCAGAATCAGCCTGAACCTTGATAGTAGAGTACTTATACTGAATGAATTGATCATCTCTCAAGCTAAGAGTGTCAACGAGTCCCTAAAATCAAAAGGTTTCGCTGCTTTTTATCGTCAAATGTGATGTTAATTATAAATCTGAGGCTCTGTGGAGAGTTTTGAACCGTTTTCTGACAATTTCTTGGAAAGGAAACTAAAATAAATGAGCAGAAACTGAAGGGCTGGTTGTATATATTCCTAAACTGTGACTCTGTTCTGTAGGGTTAGGGATCCTTTGATCAATAGAATCAGAATCAGCCTGAACTTTGATAGTAGACTAACAATACTGAATGAATTGATCATCTTTCAAGCAAAAAGTGTCAACAAGTTCCTAAAATCAAAATGTTTTGCTGCTTTTTATTGTCAAATATGATGACAATTACAAACTGTGGATAGTTTTGAACCATTTTCGGACAATTTCTTGGAAAGGAAACTAAAATAAATGAGCAGAAACTGAAGGGCTGGTTGTATATATTCCTAAACTGTGACTCTGTTCTGTAAGGTTAGGGATCCTTTGAGAATCAGAATCAGCCTGAACTTTGACAATAGAGTCATAATACTGAATGAATTGATAACCTCTCAGGCAAAAAGTGTCATCAAGTCCCTAAAATCAAAAGGTTTTGCTGCTTTTTATTGTCAAATATGATGATAATTATAAACTGTGGATAGTTTTGAACCGTTTTCTGACAATTTCTTGGAAAGAAAACTAAAATAAATGAGCAGCAACTGAAGTGCTGGTTGTATATACACACAGTATATTCCTAAACTGTGACTCTGTTCTGTGTTGGACTTCCTGTTATTTTTTGTCCTGGTATAAATAATCCCTGTGAAGCAGCACAGTCACGGTCTTGTGCCGACTCCCTCTCTCCCTCTCTCCCTGGCACGAGCTCCCTCCCTCCCTCCCTCCCTCCCTCCCTCCCACTGGCCGTGTCAGCGTCACACACACAGCGGAGTGACAGCGGCCCTCTGGTACCGCCGGGACCCCCGACAGCTGAGCCGTGACCTCATGGACGAGGGACAACTGAAGGGGTCGCGCCCCAGTGACAGGGAGCCGACAACAGCGACGCTGGCGAGAGAACCGAGAGCCCGAGGGCCCGGCCCACTTATCTACAGCTGTTACACTGTCAATCTGACGGGGGATTACATTCACACACACACACACACACACACACCATGACGACACCTCGGACACAATCGGCAGCTTTTTCTTTTTTTCTCTCAGACTCGTGTCATTCTGCTTCTGCTTCTTCTGCTTCTTAGTTTCCCTGCCTGCGATTAGACGACTGTGGGCAACGACCAACAAAATGAGGCATTTTTGGTAGATGAAGCGATATCCTGAAAAGTTTCCCCCCACCAAAAAAAAGTTTTACCAAATTGGGCTCAGCCTGTATGACTCAGGCCTGATAGCATTTAAGGAAGTTTAAAAAAAGAAACAAAACGACCTCCGTTGAGATAAAACTTTAAGACAAACTGCTCCCTCCATGTCTCTGGTTTTCTGTCCTTTACTCAAAGAGAAGGTACATTTTAAGTGTTTTAAAATTCAGAAATGTGACAACACACACACACACACACACAAACACACACTTAAAGGGATAGTTCAACATTTTGGCAAATCAGCCCATTGCCATAATCCCTATAGTTTTAGCAGTAGATTCGTTACCTTTAATTGTCGGTGCAAGCTATTTTTAGAACGGTGGAGCAGAACCGTGAGCTGCTCAGAGCTACACTCCGGAGGCTCATGGGATTTCTTGGTTTCCCTCATCAAACTCATCAAATACACAATCCAACAACTCCAAAACGCTCTGGTGGACAAGTTGTGACCTGCACATTCACCACGCTATGAGATAATAACAGAACGTTACCAGACAGAGTTGTTTTAGAGGTAAATGTGCATCAGTGGATTTGCATGAATTTAACTCTAAAACAACTCTGTCTTGTAACGTCCACCAGAGCATTTTGGAGCATTTGATGAGTTTGATGAGGGAAACCAAGAAATCCCATGAGCCTCCATAGCGTAGCTCTGAGCAGCTCGCGGCTCTGCTCCACCGTTCTAAAAATAGCTTGCTTACAATTAAAGGTAACGAACCTACTGCTATGACTATAGGGATTATGGCAATGGGCCAAAAATGTTGAACTATCCCTTTAAAACTCAAGTTGGTCTCAAAATCCGCCTGGAAATGACAAATTCTTAAAATTAAAAGTTCTTGTGTGACAGAAATCGATGGGTAAATTTGAGTTTGTGGACGCAGATGACTGAACAGTGTCCCTCTCTTAGTTTCTGGGTGCTGTAGTTTCAAGCTAAGGAAAAGGGAAACGGTGGATTTGTTTTGGGGGTGGTGGGACTATTTTCAGCAGCGGATGAATCCACATTTGCTTCTATTTGCAGTAAAGCAGTGTGACTGTGTGTGTGAGTGATTGAGTCAAGATAAACAGTGTGTGTGAGTGTGTGTTTATGATAACAACAGACTCCAGCTCATCAGTGTGACTCATCATCACCATTGACCCAAACTGACTTCATCATTGACCCACTTTGTTTAACCTATGTACTTTTTTTTCAATAAAATGACCTTTTTTGGTCACGGGAGCTGAAGACGTCGACTCACACTCGGAGCAGGTTTTTAATTACTGCTCTAAACATCACGCAAGTGCCAACGAGTCAACAACTTAAAAATAGAGAAGTCCAGAGCCTCGGCTGCCCGCTCCACCACCACCACCACCACCACCGCTTCTTCTTTCTCTCAGCTGGGATATTAAAATATTTCAGTGCAATTACCCCGACGTTAAAAAGAAAACTGCAACTGCATATTCTGTGTTTAAAAAAAAGAAAAGAAAGAAAACAAACGTGGGCCGTTAAATAAATTCCTGCAGCTCCACGCAGAGCGTCTCCGGGCCAGAGGCTCTAACGGGAACCATGTGGCCGCAGACGGAGCCCAGTTGTTCTTTAGATTAAAAGTTCAACACACTGATATCAGAGGAGGAGGAGGAGGAGGAGGAAGGTTAATTACTCAACCTGGGGGTCACATGTTAAAGACATTTACAGGTTTATATGTGTATGTGTGTGTTTCTCTGTGTTTTCTCTGCAGCATCATCTCCCTGTGTTTGCTTTTTAAATGTTTCTCTGAAGGCCAGTTAAATACTGGAAGAAAAACACACACACACACACAAGTGGGGCCTTGGCTTATTTTTTTTGCACTGGCTCTGTTAAAAGTTTATATTTAGAGCTGACAAAAGCCTTTTAACATCCATAGAGAGAGAGAGAGAGAGACAGACAGAATAAATTAAGCTACTGGTCTAAATCTGTCGGCCAGTTGTTTGTCTTCCAACCAGAGAAGCAGAAACGATCCACCGCTTATAAATCACTGATGCTTTAATCGGCTGTGTGTTATCATCAGCGTCTGATTCGGGCAGCTCAGAAACACTCACCTCACTATATTTATACACACACACTGAAGATATTACAGGCTGCTCTACACAACACTACACAGTTTATAATAATAATGTGCTGACAGGTCAAGGATGGATGGATGGATGGATGGATAGATGGATGGATGGATAGATGGATAGATGGATAGATGGATAGATGGATAGATGGATAGATAATTACTCCTGCACAAAACTGGAGGAGAAACATGTTCTGCATCCAGGTTTTCCAGGTCTGGTGAAGGACTGAACACAGATCATCTACATTACTTATCAAGAAAACATTACATTACATTTTTAGGGGTAAATTCATGCCCCTGCATGACGGGGGCAGTTGTTCATCAAGCGGTCTCTGCATTTACCTCTAAAACAACTCTGTCTGGTAACGTTCTGTTATTATCTCACAGTGTGGTGAATGTGCAGGTCACAACTTGTCCACCAGAGCGTTTTAGAGTTGTTGGATTGTGTATTTGATGAGTTTGATGAGGGAAACCAAGAAATCCCATTAGCCTCCGTAGCGTAGCTCTGAGCAGCTCACGGCTCTGCTCCGCCGTTCTAAAAACAGCTTGCACCGACAACTAAAGGTAACGAACCTACTCCTAAAACTATAGGGATTATGGCAATGGGCCAATTTTCCAAAATGTTGTACTTTCCCTTTAAGATTAAAACCCTGCATAGTGTCTCCTTAAAGGATTTGGATCTTCATCATCTAAACACCATATGAAGGAACATCTTTTAAGGAAAAATGAGTAAGTTGCAACAGTCAAATCTGTGATTAATTAAACCAGGTGCAGTTTGTCTCACTCTGAGCTGCAGAACAGAGTGAAGTGAAGTGAAGTGAGGCCTGAACTAAACCTGCTAGCACACGCCTCACAGCTCCTCTCCTCCTCCTTTTGCTCCCTGCTGCACTCAGCTAATGAAGGCAGGAGGAAGAGGAGGAGGACGACTGGAGAGAGGAGACGAGCCAACAAGACGGATTTACAAGTGAAGCGAAGTGAGAAACTGTAGCAGTGAAGAGTTTGAGCCTTGTTCTTACTTTTTTGAAACTGTGAAGACGTAAAAACCTCTTCCTCATCCTTCAATTGTTCCTGTTCTTGATGGTTTATTATCACAGACAAAGTCAGGATTTGTTTTTTATGGAAAGGTAAAAAAACCAAATCCTGACTTTATCTGTGATAAACTAACATCAACACTTGACAATCCTGAAGACATAGAGTCATCATGCAGCTGCAGGGTGGAATAACTGTCTGTGCATTACAAGCAGTGAAAGCAAAGCATGATGCAAGCGCCTGGGTGGAGAGGGGACACACACACACACACACTAACACACACACACACTAACACAACACATTAACACACAGTCTCAGGTCCTGGTATTTCCTGGCCGGGCTCTGCTGCTCTGAGCTCTATGCACCTAATTACTCACTCACTAAGTGAAGTGGAGCCAGTGTTTGATGTGTGATCAGCTTCTCACTCTGCAGCTCAACGACGCACAATGTAATACAGGAAACACAACAAGGAACAATAAGTTGCTGCACATTCCTGCAGTGAACAGGACCTGGACCTGGATCTGAGATGTGATGTGATGTGATGTCATGTGTTTTGTGGTTCTGGTAAAAGTTCTGCAGCCGATGTGGAGCGAAGGGAAATGTTGTTTGGACTTCCTGTGCCAACGACTCTGAGGAGAAACTCGGCCCACCTCGTTCTCTCATACATGGTGAAGACAAACAAAGAGACTGCTGTGTGTGTGTGTGTGTGCGTGTGTGTGTGTGTGTGTGTGTGAGTTCTGCTGCTGCATCATGGGAAACTGAGGACTAAAACAGAAAGTGGAGAAGAAGCTTAGAAAATGTTTGGATTTTATGTTTTTTTTTGCTTGTTGTGGATGGCCGGTAAAGTGTGGTTACCATGGAGACAGTAAAATAGAGTGTAGATGTAGGATAAACCAAAAACAATGAGATGAGGTCGTAATACTACAGCTGGTCTGGGGAATTATGGGTTAAAATAAATAAAATCCATCCATCGTCTCCATCTCTACCTGCCGGTCCATCCATCCATCCATCCATCCATCCATCCATCCATCCATCCATCCATCCATCCATCTGTCCACAACTGTCAATTCATCCATCCATCCATCCATCTGTCCACAACTGTCAATTCATCCATCCATCCATCCATCCACCCACATCTCTACTTGTCCATCCATCCATCTCTCTACCCGTCCGTCCGTCCATCCATCTATATCTCTACCTGTCCGTCCATCCATCCATCCATCCATCATCCATATCTCTACCTGTCCATCCATCCATCCATGATCCATCCATCCATATCTCTACCCGTCATCCATCCCTCCATCCATCCATCCATCCATCCATGATCCATCCATCCATATCTCTACCCGTCATCCATCCCTCCATCCATCCATCCATGATCCATCCATCCATATCTCTACCTGTCCATCCATCCATCCATCCATCCATCCATCCATCCATCCATATCTCTACCTGTCCATCCATCCATCCATCCATCCATCCATCCATGATCCATCCATCCATATCTCTACCCGTCATCCATCCATCCATCCATATCTCTACCCGTCATCCATCCATCCATCCATACATCCATCCATATCTCTACCCGTCATCCATCCATCCATCCATACATCCATCCATATCTCTACCCGTCCATCCATCCGTCCGCCCACAACTGTCAATCCATCCATCCATCCCGGTCCTTCCATCCTTCCATCCATCCATCCATCCATCCATCCATCCATCCATCCATCCATCCATCCATCCATCCACAACTGTCCATCCATATCTCTATCTGTCCATCCATCCATTCCTCTCTTCATCCATGATTTTCTATCCATCCATCCATCATCCATCCATCCATCCATCCATCCATCCATCCATCCATCCATCCATCCATCCACCCACAACTGTCAATCCATCCATCCATCCATCCATCCATCCACCCACAACTGTCAATCCATCCATCCCACTTGTAGTGGCGAACGTAGATTTTAATTCCAAAGCCACTCGATTTATTAGCAGTAGGCTGGTACAGTTGGCTCGACTCGTATGTTACTGTCTTGTGTTCCTTAACTACTCACAAACCACCGGAGAGTCGGTTCGTAGTTTCGTTGTTTTATTTCTCGTTGCATAATCCAGGTATTTCCATCAATACACACCATTCCAAGCTTCTCTTGGTTTTCACAACGGTCCACAACATCTTAACGTGACGGTAACATCTGAAAGTGACGGTCAAAAAACCTTTTTTCCCCTGTACCTATTACCACTCTAATCCTAATCGCTAATCCACGTCTTGTACTTTGCACAAGTTCTTCAAAACAAAACAATGCGCATGTGCAGCGCCTAACGCAGTATGCATGAGCAGCGCCTACTTCAGGTGCTGTGGTAAATTTGACATCTATGCAATAAAAGTCAATAATGTCATAACACAACCAAAACCAATATAAAACACACTGTAATCTACAGTAAAACTCTCAACTTTCTTTAACATAATATTGGCTCCTACACCACTTTTCATCCATCTCTTTCTTTCCATCTACCTATTCATCCCCATCCATTCATCTGCCCCATCTATCCATATCTCTACCTGTCCGTCCATCCATCTGTTCACAACTGTCAATCCATCCATCCATCTCTGTCCTTCCATCCATTGATCCATCCGTCCATCCATCTACATATCTACCTGTCCATCCACCCATTCCTCTTTTCATCCATGATTTTCTATCCATCTCTTCCTCCCTCCCTCTCTCCATCTATCTCTTTCTATCCATCCACCCTTCACTTCCTTCCACCTGTCCGGTCTTTGTCCTCTGACTCTGAACTACGTCACCATCTCGTCTCTGTTCGTCCTAAATGAACACGTGTAGTTTCCTATTGAAGCTCTGACACGCTTCACTGTGGAGGAACAATTTGTCTTCCTCCGCTTCATCCTTTCTTCTTTAATTTACAGCTTCACTACTGTCACCAGCTCGCTGCGCACACACACACACACACTCTTCACATCTGCACCCACACAACATCTGCACAAAGAAGCCACAGTCCCAGTTCAACAAGCCACAGCTACGTTCATTCACCAGCCATTGTTGAATCACCACACAGAGTCCAGAGCAGCCGATGATTATAGTGTTGAGTTCACAAAACACAGTGGTGTGTTTCTCTCACTCTCTCTCTCTCTCACACACACACACACACTAGGTACCATGGGGTGTTTTTAAGTGGCAGCTGGGTCCATCGCAACACTACTTAGGGTTTTAATGAACTGCAGTTCAGTCAGTGACTCTGCAGGGTTTTTAAACCACAGCAGATCTGACGTTGTTCTGTTTTATCTTTAATTTGCCACCAGGAAATTGTTTTTAAGCAACAAATTACATTGAAAATCGTAGCTGTCAGAGTTTAAAATGTAAAAAACAAAAGATAAAAAGAAATATCAGTATAAATTATCACAGAGAAGGTTTTACAGCGCACTGGAAGTTGAAATATTTTTACCACAATCAGAAAAAAATATGTTTTTGGAGTCATATTTCTACATAAGTCCCTATTACTCAATTTGAATAGAGATCATCTGAGGTTTTATCTGGAGAATGTGCTGCCACATACCACACTGAGTCTGACTGCACACACTGGACTAGAAATAGAACAACAGTATTGTCTTGTGTTTGAGGCTCAAACCACCTATAATTATATCATAACAGCGCCTATATCAGCAGGAATAAAAATAGACCAACCCCCTGTTCTCCCCTCAACATCAGGCATCAACTTCATCTCTGTTGGTATGACACCAAAAGTAAAAAAGTTCAAAGAAAGACTATACTCCTGAGCTTTAAACTCTCTCTACTGATTTCTTGTTTCTCAAACTGTCCTGTCACAATAAAACCATTAAAAAAGTCCAAAAATAATATATCTTAGAGAAATTTATAATAAAAGTTGTTTTAGAGGTTAATTCATGCAAAACCACTGATGCACGTTTCCGTCGGAAGCAGTTTTTCATCAAGCAGTCTCTGCATTTATCTCTAAAACAACTCTGTCTGGTAACGTTGTGTTATTATCTCATAGCGTGGTGAATGTGCAGGTCACAACTTGTCGTGTCCACCAGAGCGTTTGTGGAGTTGTTGGATTGTGTATTTGATGAATTTGATGAGGGAAACCAAGAAATCCCATTAGCCTCCGTAGCGTAGCTCTGAGCAGCTCACGGCTCTGCTCCGCCGTTCTAAAAACAGCTTGCACCGACAATTAAAGGTAACGAACCTACTGCTATGACTATAGGGATTATGCCAAAATGTTGAACTATCCCTTTAACGGTGTGAATCTAAAGACAAACATCACAGACTCAGAGAAACTACTGCCCCTATCAGACTCTTAATTACTGTATAAAAATAAAAATAAAAAATCCAGTTTCCTGCAGCGTCCTGGTTCCAACCTGCTCCAACAGAAACCTGTTCCTGAGCTTCTCTCCTCTGCAGCAGCAGCAGGTGACCACTGTGGCATGTTGACGGCCAACAGCGCACAGCAGCTATTTATACAGCGTGCAGGGGTGTGTGTGTGTGTGTGTGTGTGTGTGTGTGTTAGCTCTGCTCTGTTAGTGTAGCATTCCTCAGCTTTTTAAAAAACTGACAATTAAAAACATCCTTGAAGCAAATCTACACATTATAGTATTTCTTTGCTTGAGGAGATTGCAACACTAAGAAAAAGGTGTGTGTGTGTGTGTGTGTGTGTGTGTGTGTGTGTGTGTGTGTGTCTCCTGTGCATTCCTGGAGGGATTTGGGAGCGAGAAGCTTCACTCTCTCCTGTTAGTCTTCCCAGGAATGTGAGCCGACTGCAGGTGTGTGTGTGTGTGTTCAGAGCTGACGGCGTTTATTTCACACTGAGCCGTGGAAATCTTCTCTACATGGAGCGGAGTGTGTGAGCGCACGGATGCACACACACACACAGAGAGACACACACACACACACACACACACACACACACACACACACACACACACACACACACACACACACACACACACACACACACACACACACACACACACACACACACACACACACACACTGAAACAAGCCTCCTCCTCTCTGCTGCTGAACATTCCTGCAGCCAAGTGAGATGTTCCTGAGAAAACCACAGGAACAAACACAGCAGAGACCTGACTGGACTGGAGCTACTTTATGTTTTCATCTACATGAATAATAAACTTTCTTTAGACTGATGAATAAGATCAGATCATTTCCATCGAGTGCACATGCAGGAGTAGGTTCAAGCTGTTTAGCTTATAACTGCCTGCACTTAATCTTTCCCATTAATTGACCATTTGAAGTTATTAATAATTTCAAATGTTGCCAAAACTAGCATAGTGAACACAAAGGATTAATATATTAATATATTAACCCATAAAGAAACAAAGACCCTTTAATCATTAAATGAAACAAGGATAAATGTTCAGCAGATGTTTCCTACACTTGACCAAAACTGAAGTCGACACGATATGATAAATCAAAAGGAAAAGATAAATAACTAAATGATGTCAAGCAATGCACCAAAACACATACATTCATTCTTGTTTATACTCTATAATGATTTGTAGAAAGTTGTATAAAATGTATACAAGGAAAATTTTAAGATGATATGAGTTGCACGAGTGTGCATAAGAGTAAACGTACTCCTTTAAGTTTGTTGATAACAGTTCAATATTAATGTGAAACGTGTCTCTTCTCTGGGATTTAATCTTGTCGACTTTGAGCCGTTAGTTTTTCTAATTCATCATCTTTCTCTCGGCCTGTTGAGATGCGTTTATTTCTCATGTTTATAATCACAATGACAACACAAATATGATTTTATATATTAGCGAAGATAGATGCTGAATATATCATGTTTTCTCCACATCTTTGTAATATTGTCACAACCACACACACCACTCTGTTTACTAAAAAGTTAAAATCATCTGACTGATCATTTTCTGTCTCTAAATGTTTAATTAAAAGCTTTGACTGGACACAGATGTGACGAAGGAGCCGTTAAACTGAGACAAACCACAGACCTGACACTGGACACCTGCTCCACATTTAGCCTCATTGTGTCCCTGTTTTATTTAGCCACAATGAGCACACACACACACACACACACACACACACACACACACTGAACACACACACCACCCTCACCTGTCACATGTAGGGACACATTTACTACCAATGCACCATGGGAAAACTGACCGCGTTGCAAAAATGACACTTCTAAGACTAAATCAAGTGCATGCAGCTGCAGTAAAGATGCACACAAACTCACTCAAGTAAACAAAGCAGGCAAAAAATCAAATAGATAAAGTGCAACATGAGGTATTGTTGTGTTGTTGTTGTTGTTACCTGGGCCGTTGGCGTTGACGTGCATGGTTTGAGCCATGGCTGCAGCTGCGTGCTCTCAGTCCCACAACAAGACCTAGTGCGGCCGCTCATGCAACTGCCATGCATCAAGTCCAGGTTACCATGCAGCCTGCAAACTGAGACACAACACAGGGACACAGTCGGTCAGAAACAGGTGAGAGACAAACAAACACACAGGTGAGGAGGCACATACTGTAGATCAATGAGCATCATTCACAGACTTCTCATCTAATCGATCAGTTGTTAAAGAGGAACTACGCAGGATTTGTAGCTTAACTATGCTACTTTTTACCTTAATTAAACAGCTTGAAATAATTGTGATGGTTTAATAAATGACTACACAAATATACATGTCTTTTCTGCTGCTGTAATGTATGTGGACAGTATTGTATTATGCACTAAATGCATTGTATTAAGCACTTATACACTTTTTTTCCCCTGCTGGGCCCCTCTGGACATTAATGTAATGTATTATGCACTTTTGCACTAGTTTTGCGTCAGTATTAAGCTGCTCTAAACGATATCTTGTTGTTATAACTGTGTTATTATGACAAACAAGTCTAAGTAACACTGTATATTACGTTATCCACCTTCATTGTAAACAAATGCACATGGAGGAGAGGAGGGTTAGCAACACAGAGGAAAAACAACCAGACTTACATAGTTCCTCTTTAAGTAAAAAAAAACAACAACAACAACAGCTGTTTAGTTTAAAGTTTAAAATATATGAAGAAAAAGCAGCAAATTTTCACTTGTAAGACGCTTGTTTGGAAAAACAAGTTGCCAATTTATTTTTTTCCCCCCATTTTTTAAACATTTAAACCAAAATAAAAGCCTTGAAGAAATCACTTTCCAGTGTGTGATCCCTGTCAGTCAACAAGATGACAAGAGCATTAGAGCAACAGTTGTCACGGCGACACAAGCTGTTGACAGACCAGAGTTGTTTTTATGGGCGTGAATGTCAACGGAGAAATTTTCTGTGTACGTGACGAACCGACCTGCGTCCGACGTGTGTTTCAGGCCCCGTGACACAAAAGCTGCTCTCACAGGTGAGTCTGAGTCCCACATTATGAACACAGAGGTTCCTGTGTAAGTGTGTTTAAGTGTGTGTGTGTAATAGTGTGTGTAAGTGTGTGTGTGTGTGTGTGTGTGTGTGTGTGTGTGTGTGTGTGTGTGTGTGTGTGTGTGTGTGTGTGTGTGTGTGTGTGTGTGGTTCTGCTCATTATCAATGGACACATTATGAGCTGGAACAAAAGAGCTTTTCTCTTATTAAAAAAAAAAACTAACACAGGAGCCGATGTGAGCCGAGGGAAAAGTCGACTTCATGTGCTGCACAGAGAAACTACTGATGTGTTGGAAACATCTGGAAGGACAGATGTGCAGACTGAGGATCTGGAGCCTGGAGCCTGCACCTCAACTAAACTAAACTAATAGATTATTAATATTATTCACTAAAACTTTGCTTCTTTAGTTTTTGTCGTCTGAGTTTTGTCGTTGGTTTCATTGTCCACTCCTGTCTGTTACATCGAGGCGTTTTAAAGGGAGGAGGGAACCATCACTGATCAATATCTCTATAGCTGTCGACTGCAGATCAATAACTTCTGATCCACATACAGAGTCAGAACACCTGTAATGAGTCATAATCCTAGTCAGAAAGTCCTATAGGATTTTCATCTTTTCCAATAGAATCCTTTAGGATTCCCATAACTTTCCAAAAGTCCTATAAGAATAGGAAATCGTTTTGGTTCTTTGACAGTCCTATTAGAAACCTATTTATTTTCTATTGGTCGCAATAAAATCCTCTGGGATTCCAATACATTTCTAAAATAAATCCGATAAGACTGTATCCCCTTCATAAGAAAAATGTTTGGTTCTTTTGTTTTAGTTTTGTTGTTGGTTTCATTGTTACATCGAGGCGTTCATCATCACTGATCAATATCTCTATACCTGTCAATTGCAGATCAATAACTTCTGATCCACATACAGAGTCAGAACACCTGTAAAGGTCACACACACGGTCCCTCAACACACACGGTCCCTCAACAGAGTCTCTGCAGACACGACCTCTGGTTCTGGTGAAGTCGTGTTTACAGGACGAGCCCAAATAAAGACACTCAGATGACGAGTCTAA
Organism: Trachurus trachurus; assembly: GCF_905171665.1. NCBI lineage: Eukaryota > Metazoa > Chordata > Actinopteri > Carangiformes > Carangidae > Trachurus > Trachurus trachurus. The sequence goes on along the minus strand of NC_139895.1, from coordinate 8,199,385 downwards.
ATCCTGACACACACAGTTATAGACCTCACACACACAGTTATAGACCTGACACACACACACACACACAGTTATAGACCTGACATACACAGAGGAGAGAGGGCGATGAACTTTTCCAGCACCCAAATAAACTGCCGCCATATTTCTGAAGCTCCTCCTCCTCCTCCTCGTGTCTCACATTTTAAATTCATCCACAACTAATTATTACAACATGTGTCGTTAAAATCAGTCGTAGAAACAACCTGCTGCTCGAGAGAAAACAAAACAGGAAGAGAAGACGCTGCTCCTCCACAATAAAAGCCTCCAGAGGAGTGACGATGGACAGACCAAAATAAGAGAGAAATAAATCAGTTGGAAACTTTAAAACCACATTAAACTTAAACTTGATCATCTCAACAATAAACCTTGAGCCTCACACGGACCAATCATGATGCAGATGATTCAGTGGCCTAACAGACACAGCTGTACAGATGTTCATCTAACCTACACAGCCCTGCATTCAATAAAAAACACACATTTTAATTCAGATTTTAGCCAAATTAGTTGGTTAGTTAGACGGAGTCAAATAAGGCTCAAAATTCATGACTGCACCAATGTATTTTGGGGATTTATATGTAAATAACTCTCTCCAAAATAAAGTCATTTAAATACAAATTTGAGTATTAAAAATCTACATATATATAAAAAAACAAGATTCACAAATGCATTTCTGATGCACACACAAATATTTCTTCATGCATTTCTGTGATTGGCTGAAAAAAGGAGGGAGCCATCTGATTGGCTACAGATAAAAACATTATTTTACATGTATTTTGCATGCATTCGCAAATATTTTTTGTGGAAAGAGTCATTATATAAATCTTCAAATACACCTGTGGATCCTTCTCTGGGCATTTTTTTTTACTGATCTGACTCCATAAGCTCCAACATTTAAGTGTGAAGTAAAAGAGACTGATGAGATTTAAGAGAATATTTCTAGAATAACATTATTTATATTTAACCTGCAGCATTAATTACATGATAAACGCCTTGTCAAAGTGTTGTGTTCAGCGTCTATTCAGTGTTTCTAGTCCAAACAGTTTTTGTTATTGATTAAATTCCTTCCACTCAGACACTTCCTGTTATTGGTAAAAACAATAAAAGTGCAGAAAAAGAAAACAGAGCACAGAAGGGCTGAGGTCGGTGAAAACGCTTCATGCCATCACAGCTTTAGTTCAGCTTGTTGCAAACTCCATGCAAAGAGACAGTGAACGTGTCACTGACCAAACATCTCCCAAGCGTCCTGCTCCATGTGCTGCCAGAACGCAAACCTGCAGGAAGGAGCAGGAAATCTTCATCACAACCACCACCACCATCATCAACAACTCTGATATTTCACTTTCATGTATTTTCCATCATTGGCTCTGAGAGCATCACACACATACACACACACACACACACAAGCTGCGAGAGCACAGGACGAAATCTGAAAGTAAATCTGCTCCAAGGTCAGATCTAATATTGGACGCTTTATATTTACAGACACTATCAGGTGTTTAGTAAATTCCTGTTGCAACTCAGAGGTAATATTCTCTTAGTAAATGCCGTTTTTTGTTTTTTTTAATGATAAAAAGGTAAAGTTTATGATCTATGAAGCCACATGAGATTGGATCGATGCATAAATCCAAACTGTGACGTGTGTTTTCAGAGCCAGTTTTAAAGGACTCCTTCGTCTCTCTTTTCTCCAGTTAATCATCAACAAACTGAACATTTTTACTAAACTCTGTCGACTGAGATGAACTAGGATTTAGATTTAGATTTAGATTAACTTTATTGTCGCCCAAAGGGAAATTTGTCTTGGGCAAAAAGTCCATACAGCCATACGACAACAATGTTACAATAAATACAGTGACAGAAACAACAGAACCATTGCAGTCGGCATTACCAGTTCTAATTAAGAAGAAACAACAGAACCATTGCAGTCGGCATTACCAGTTCTAATTAAGAAGAAAAAAAGTAAGAAAGGACAAAAGCTTGACTTGATAAAAGAATAAATAGTTAAACTTGAAAAATATAAGATAATAATTCTGTTTTTGAGTTATTATGCAACAGGCTTTTTACAGCTCAGGTTGTCCTGAGGGTTTCCACGCTGTTAGAGACGACATGGGTGGACCCACTACTTTGAAATGTCACATGCATGAGTTCCTGGTTTTTAAAGAACTGATTCCAACAAATAACACAAACGGTGAGTGTTATTCTAGCAGGTGGAGGCCTGCAGGACCTGACGCAGGGAGCTGCGGCCCACAGCAGACACACACACACACAATGCTGCTGCTGGTGGTGACGTTACATTATGTTTGACCTCCTCCCAACAACAAAGCCCGGCTCATGCAGCTTACCTGTAACTCTCATATTAACGTCCTCCAACCTCCGGCTACAGGTAGCAAATACACAACTGAGCGCACAAGCCCACCGCCCCCCACCGGCCCCCCCAATCACCATGAGGAGCCTATAACCCCCCGAACGAGCAGCTCTCTCCCTCTCTCTGAGCGTAGGGATAAGTTTCACGGCTAAGATTAGACGACTTCCTCAGATGACAGCCAAACGATCTGCGGCCTATAAGAGGAAACACGACTGTTTGAGGCCGTTTGGGGCAGAACCGACCCCCCGACCCCCCCACCAGCCCCCCCAACACCCCCAACGGGCCTCCAGGTGAAACGCATGGTGAAGCTAATGTGGTTAAACAAACCGTCCGGGTCACTCTCCAGCTCCACCCAAGACACTGACCTTCAACTGAAGGGCTGAAAAGCAGCTAATGAGCACGTAGAGACAATAGAGCGCAATGGAAAAAAGCTCCTGTTTTAACACAGTTACTTATTAACCAACAACAGCAGCAGCTTTTCTTTTCCCCTCCAGGCCTCAACGACTAAAGACGAAGAAGACGAACAGGAAATAAAACAAAAACATCAAAAATCACCAAATCTTAAGCAAGCTGAGCTGACTTGTGTATCAGATTTATCAAGCAAAGAGATTACACAACCAAAAACGTGTGACGCACATTTTTTAAAATCTAGATCTTCGGATATAGATTAAATTGTACTGATAAGTTATTGTTTATTTGTTTTAAAATCAAACAAAAACACTAATATTTCAGGTGCTGGTGCAGTTTCTGTTTTATTCTGTTGCTTCGCTTCAACAGTTTGAATGTTGTGAACCAGTTCATCACATTTCTTCTAGAACAAAACAAACTGCAGATCATTACATAAACCAAAAACAACAAGTCGCCCCATTAGTATGTGTACAGGATGTGTTCTATCCTATGTGGTACAATATTTTATTCCATTGTTGGTTGCCTTGTACAATCTGGCAGAGGGACAGTCGATGAAAACTAGCTTTTTAAGCTAATTAGGGTGCATTTACATGTGTTTTTTCTACAATGTTTATGTGCATTGTCCCTTTTCAAATAAACTAAACTGAAACTGAATTTCCCTCTTCTTTTGTCTTGTCACTTGGTTTTTGCCGAGTTTTGTTTCTCAAGTGGAAAAACGCCAACATCCACCTCTTATGTCATCAATAATGTCTCATGTTTCAACAGTGTTTGCATTAGCTGGTGTCATAAGTACAAACCACACGTCAACTAACGAGTGCTTTCATTATCGTTTCATCTGCCGGTGCATTTTTCAAATTATCTAAAATATCAAAATGCTGAACCAAGCAAAAGAAAGAAGTCAAAACATTCAGTTTACAATGATACAAGACGAAGAAAAGCAGTAAATCTTCTCTTGAATCTGTTTTATCAACCACTTTGCTGCAGTTTCTCATTATTTCTTATTATTTGAGTTCTGGTTCAAACAGTCCAATTAAAAAACAAAATTAAAACTAGCTGGCAAACCTTGTTCTCCAGATATTCAGCAGTATTGTTCATCTCCTAGTGGATTTACTTCTGCTCCTTGTATCTTGAACTTCAGCTTCTTAAGCAGCTGGACTCTGAGTGTGTGTATGAGTGTGTGTGTGTGTGTGTGTGTCCTCGTGGCCTCTCAGACTAATCCAACACTTTACAGATGAATGTTTCCATTTCAGTTTGAACAAAGACAAGAAGAAGACAGAGCTTCTGACTCACCACGACACAGAGAGTGAGAGCGCACTGGGAATTTAGAAGCTGATCTGATCCATGTCCAGCTCACCAGCTTCTCCGATGTGTAAAAACAAATTTAAACAAGAGGTTAACGCTATTAGCTAACGACACAAACCAGAATAACTTGTTTTGTTCCTGCTCAGCTGTTACATAAATACATACACTCCTATGCCGTCTTGTGACAGTCGGTGATCTACAGTGACAGGTCGGTTCACGCCTGTTTAAAACAAACGCGCCCAAATGACTTGTGATGATATACGAGAGGCTCGATGTGCAAGATTAACACACAAACAGATGCAACCAACAGTGGAGCGTAAATTAATATATCAATATCAATTTGTCAATATGTCTTTTGTGCACACCTGAGGCTAAAATCATAATTTGTTCCCATGACTTCACACCCAAATAATAATTTCTTATCAATCATCAATCTATCAGTAAAAGTCACTTCTCTTCTACAGTTTGAGTCAGAATAAGCAAAAAAAAAACTATTAATGGGTAAAAAGTTTTGTTCCCAACTAAATACCAGCGGACGTTAGATTTGTAAATTAAACTGCATGAAAATGTTGAAACCTCCAACACTGGACATTTTAATAATCGTGTAATAAATCAAACCAGAAAAGAAAATAACAAGCAGCTGAATCGTTAGTTGCAACTCAATATGTGTGAAAACTGATTGAACTGTATCTACTATGGCTGCAACTTTTACACTTATCTTCAATCTGCCAATCATTTGATCAACAGATTTGACCAATTCCAATTCATATCCATCTTAATTTGAAAGATCCGATATAAAATCCTTAGATCGATGTTTTAAATCCTGTTTCCTGTACCAGACGAGATCTGATCACCCTTTCTGTTTACATGTTGTCTTGCTGCTGAAATGTTGTTCACGTTGATTGCAGATATTTTAAGTATCACTCACAACTGTACTGAAGAGCTGCACTCTTCACTTCTTTAAACCTGCACCAGTTCGATCTTTGTACAATTTGCAGCATTAGATCTGCAATAATCTCTTTCATAAGTCAAACAAAATTGGTCCTAAAATTGGAATATCTCCAAATAGATCAATATCAAATTGATTCAGTAAATCAGTAGCGACACCCAGACCTAATTATAGCAGAAAAAAAGTTACACAAGTTAATAATTTCCTCTCAGGAGCTTGAAACAAAAAAAGTAAATGCTGATTATACAAATTAAAATGGACAATCACTGCTCGTTATTAGAAAATCAAGTGCTTTTACTGTCAGAATCGATCATAATATGAGGAGCTCAGAGGCGTCACATGACAAGAATTAAGTAAAAATGGAGGCGAGAGACGACTGAACTGGAAAAAAAATAAACGTAAAACTGTCAAACACCACACTGACAAACTCTCACCTCATCTCACTTCACCTTTTTGTCTTTTTATTCAGTTAATCCATGTGAAACCCTAAACAGAAGCTAAATTGTGGAGTTTGGTTATTAAATCAAATGATTATTCCAGTGCTCTTATTGTGAAAACGTCCCTGCAGTGAGTCTAGACCTATTTGTCTGCTATAAACTGACCATCTAACAGAAAGATCAGTCGTCTTGACAGGATGTGGTGCCACCGTTTCACATTTTCCACTGTGAAAAACACTCCGGCTTTGTGACTTTGTGCATCGACAGTAAACAGCATAAAAAGTTAAGACGGGGAGGCTGTGAAGGTTACAAACCCTAACCCGCTGCGCTGAATATTCAACAGGCTCGTTTTTCCCCTAATAAAAGTCGAGGTTACGGTTTTTAATGGAGGGAAAAAGCCTCAAGACAAACTGGGTGCTGTTATTCAGCAGCAGCACGTTCAACATGCAACAAGAGGGGGAAAAAAAAACTGAAAACCAATGTTCCCAGTAAACAGACAGATTAGTGGATGTGTCTGCGCTCTCGAGCACGAGTGTGTGTGTGTGTGTCGGTATAATTGCAGAACAAGCGGTGGCTGCTTGTCGTCTCAGCTCTGCATCTGGCCCTCGTTAGGAAATGCCTTTGAAGCTTTGCAGGAGAAGCCGCTGTGCCGACCGTGGAGAGGACGTGGGCCGGGTGAGGAGGTCATGGCTCCCTCGCCGCTGACGTTCACTACCGTTTGGCAGCGTATAGCCCCGACCCGGCCCGGCTAGCGGTGCTGCTGACCCGGCCCTCGATGCTGCTGACCGACCGACCGACCGACCGCTCTTTGATGTCCCGCGTGAGCCTGCTGGGCCCAACCCGGCTCCAAGCCTTTCAATTATCCCAGAGAAAGGAGGGACTTACAGAGTTTACTGTGAGGAGGGTGGCAACTCTCAGGAGGTCACGGGGTCACGGGGGGAAAAGGAAACACTTCCAGCTACACCCAGGTGGCTAAAAGCTAAAAAGACTTTAGGTAGAAGAGCAAGTGTTGTCTGAGGCCAAGTAGGAGGTTAATAAAACTCTCTACTCTATGTGGACAAAAAATGACTGAGAGGCTAAATTGGCGGCTTTCTGAGGCTGATTTATTGTGTTAGCATGCTAACACTTGAATAATGAGCGCTAAAATCAAAAAGTACAGATGCCAATATCTCTTGTTTCACAGGCCGTAAACCAAAGGACTGGACAAATTAAACATCTGCCCCTAACAACGGTGATGATTTTACAAACCTGAAGGTGAAATATAAATTGGTGGCAACTCTCAGGAGGTCACGGGGTCACGGGGGGAAAAGGAAACACTTCCAGCTACACCCAGGTGGCTAAAAGCTAAAAAGACTTTAGGTAGAAGAGGAAGTGTTGTCTGAGGCCAAGTAGGAGGTTGATAAAACTCTCTACTTTATGTGGACAGGAGTTCATGAAAATATTGATCATTTATAAAAAAAAATAAAAAAAAATGACTGAGAGGCTAAATGTGCGGCTTTTTGAGGCTGGTTTATTGTGTTAGCATGCTAACACTTGAATAATGAGCGCTAAAAACAAAAGTACAGATGCTAATGTCGTAAACCAAAGGACTGGACAAATTAAACATCTGCCCCTAACAACGGTGATGATTTTACAAACCTGAAGGTGAAATATAAATTGGTGGCAACTCTCAGGAGGTCACGGGGTCACGGGGGGAAAAGGAAACACTTCCAGCTACACCCAGGTGGCTAAAAGCTAAAAAGACTTTAGGTAGAAGAGGAAGTGTTGTCTGAGGCCAAGTAGGAGGTTGATAAAACTCTCTACTTTATGTGGACAGCCGTTCATGAAAATATTGATCATTTATTAAAAAAAAATAAAAAAAATATGACTGAGAGGCTAAATTGGCAGCTTTTTGAGGCTGATTTATTGTGTTAGCATGCTAACACTTGAATAATGAGCGCTAAAAACAAAAGTACAGATGCTAATGTCTCTTGTTTCACAGGTTGTAAACCAAGGGACTAGACAAATTAAACATCTGCCCCCAACAATGGTGATGATTTTACAAACCTTAAGGTGAAACATAAATTAATGTTCAACCAAAAACCAAAAGTTAAAGCAACTACGAAGGACTTTGACTTGGAAATGAAAAAGTCTCTTGTTTCTGCTGATGTCTCTGTGTGGCCTACAACAACAATTGAGGCCGTCAGTGGGAAGATAAACTATTTCTTAATAGTGTAACGCTTCACCTTCGGGAAGCAGTGGTCGGGTCGATCCACAGGACAGAACGATTTATGGCACTCAGACCGGAGACATGAGCCAGATAAGCGGCTGTACGACAATATGTGCTAATAGCTCACGGGAAATGTAGCCTTCATTCCGGCAAAACACTACCGCTTTTGTCCACAGGGGTCGTCAAAATCAACACAAAATGAAAGTTCTTTGTAGATGCTTTAAGTCCAAATATAGACTACTTATTGAGACCAACTATCATGTCCTTACATGAGCATGAGATGTTGTTGCCAGAAGCAGCAACTGTTGCTTGACAAGAGCTTCGTATGGTGGCCCTGAAGGCTCAACCTTCTGAAACTTGCAAATAAATTTAGAAACATCATCAATTTGACACATGAAGCATGTGCTGCAAAAGCTCACAACATGACAGAAGTGTTGTTATGTACCCAAGGAGTGCAGATGGGCGCTTGGGTGATGCTAGCTGGTTAGCATGCTAACTTCATTGGTAGAAAGGATTTGATGGGGATGTATGCAATTGCTTTCCACAGCTGGAGACATCGGCTCTTGGTAAGAAAAGGAATAAAGTTTGATTTCGAACTTGCAACGTCTCTTCTAGACTTGAGAGTAACCAGCTGCTAACCAGATGCTAGCGCTCTGTAGCAGTAGCAGCGCTTGAAACAACTATCATGTCTGTGTTGTTGTTGTTGTCGTCTGGAGTAACTCTATTCTTATCCGAGTTCAACATCAAGCAGAAACGAGCCACATTTGACTCCAAACCAAACAACTGTACATGGACCAAAACAACCCTGTGGTGTCCATTCAAATCTCCACCTTCAAGCGTCCAACGATCAGGTGCGTTGGGTCAACGGTTCCCAGAAACAAGAGCAGCGCAGCACGCTCACATAAAGAGAGGATGAGTCAACCTCCAGTCATTCCTGTCACATCAGGTTATTTCTGATGCCATCACTGCTTCCATTCCTCGTCTCATACAGTCACGAGCCTCTTGCACGAAGAAAAACATAGTGTTTAAGAACGACAACCGTTTGCTCAATTAAGACCATAATTATGTAAAAAATTGAAGAAAATTATACATGCGCCTCTGTCATTATGTTGTTCATCTCTCTAACCGTTTCTACTTCATCTCCATGTCTTTCAGTAAAACTTGCACAGTTTGGATTCTGAAATAAATGTTTGGAGAAAAAAAAACATGGTTGTTATTTCAAGATAGGAAAAGGCAGAATGTGACTCTCTGGCCTTGAGGATGTAAGCGGATGTAAAATTACAGAGTATCAGATAGAGCCATCTGCCAGACACATGGTGGGAAGCCAGCTGAGTGAATCTGAAATCTATCAGCATGTTGTACTGTTTAAAATAAATTCCTCAGCGGCTCAGATGCTTTGCAAATGTGGTGAAGGGTTTATGTGGGAGTAAGAAATGTGAAAGTCCAAAAGTCTGAGAAGAAACAAAGAAAAACAGCTCAGTCAGTCAATTGGTTTATTTGTTTAAAGGATATAAAAAACTGGTTATTGTCTGTAGAGTTTTAAAATACAACAACAAAACACAACCTGCTAATCTCAAGACGTTTCTAGAAACAACCGCAAACCTTTAGAGAAGCTAACGAACACCTACTCAAAGACTCGTCTTTCCCATGATGTATTTTACACATGGTCTCGTCAAATGTATTCAAATGGTGTCTGAAACAACAGATATCCACAAGTTTATCATAATCAGTTCTTAAATGTGGACTTTTTAAAGTCAAATATCTTTCTCCAGAGAAACATGCATTTACCATTTTCACTGCAACAGATTTTGACACATTTATGCTTTTTGAAGTTGAGCAGCATCATGTCTTCCAAAAAGACACAAGTAAATTAGAAAGAATAAATGCTTTTATACACAGCAGTCTCTAAAGTAGAGGCAATCAAAGAGATGCTTAGGAATGTACTTCATTAAACTCAGCCATTTGCCTTTACAGCTGTTCTCCAGAGGTTCAGCCGTACCTTTGATAGAATTTGGTACAAGACTGTCAAATGACTAGAGAACAAAATGTTTTAACCCAAACCCAAACTTTACTATAGTGCGGGTTCAAAAAGTTCAATAAGACGTCAAAATGTCAATACAACTAAAGTTTTTGCCAAGTTACCAGCAGTTCGTCTTGTTCTTTACTTGTTTGATTGAAACTAATCTTTGAGCCACTAACACAGTATATGTTTTCTGCAGATCATCTCCATCCTCACTGTAACAGCAACCACATTCACTGGAGTCTTTTATCTAAAAACCTGTGATCGTGTTCACCTTTCTCACCTACACATTATTCCTCAAACACCTGCATGAACACAGGGAGAGGGGTTTATCTTTACCCGTATTGGTTTATCATTGATTAGATCCTTCAGCTGAAGCTGCAGCAGCATCCAGTGACTCAGCTCAGGACACGTTGACTTCCTAACAGCTTCACCTCTAAACACGGCAGCTCCCTTCTGCTGACAACACTGCCCCCTGGAGGAGAAAGACTGCACCCGTCCAGACAGCACAGCAATGCTTCAGCCAAATAACAGCAAAAAAAGGTGGACAAGTTGGATTTTAGTATCACACTCACACTGAAAACATTCAACAATTCATTTTAAGCCCGAGTCCAAATTTCTATTGATAATTTATTGCTTATATTTCATCATCTCTGTGGTCAACAAAAGGCCACAAGAGCATGAAACTACACTGCTACAGTTTCTTGAGTCACCAACAGGTGCAAAACTCAGACCATCAATGCACTGAGAAGTAAAATATATATACTAGAAAAAAGAGAAAAGCAGATTTTTACATCCAATTAATTTAGGCATTTTTGGCAAAACACAATATCTCCATCAAACTAACTGATTAAAAGACTGTTCAGATGACAAAACATTCAATTTCATCATCTAAACCTGTTTAACTTCTCTTAAACTTCCTGTCTTGTTCACCTTCAGTTTAAAAACTCTCAAAGTCACATTGTCATTTCTGAAGCCTCTTGGAGAGGGAGGTAACGCACACCAGTGGTTCTTTTGGGCGGTGCTGATCAATGCAAGTGTCAACTGAAAAATAAATAAGTGTTGCACACTCTTGGCTCCATAATATGCAAGAATCTTTTAATATGAGAAGGACGTTTTGGCCCCTCTGTCATCACCCCTCCATACTTCCCTCCCCCACACATGTCCTCCTCCTGTCCAGCCTGCACTTGACCCGAGGACAGGCTGGAGCCACTTATTTGTTTAGCTCTTGAGTGGAGTCAGTAAGGCGGAGGGGAGCCATGGGCCGGTGAACACCACCATGTACAGGACAGGAGACCCTCCTCACTGAGGCAACATGCAAACCACACACAAAACCTGTGGTCTGTCCTGTGATCGCAGACAAAGACTCTTCTGCTGCTGTTTATAGAGACAGACAACAGACAAAAACAGGTTACAGGTTGTTTTTCGAATGATCTACCTGACAGACTTGTGCAGTCTATCTTTTTCAATTAAACTACTGTATTTAAAACCAGACAAAAACATGCACGTCTCACAAAAACACACATGGACCAACTATCAGAGGAGTGTGTAGAAACTGCAAATCCTCCTCCACACAATGCACCACTAATGCACAATCAACAAAAGTGACAAAACAAATCTGATTTAATCAGATTTAATCTCTATACTGTGATGAATTTGGTTTTTATTAAAACAATCAATTAAGAGAGAAAGCGATTAATCAAAAATCAGCAGTAGATCAACTGCTTAACATAGGAGGTTCGTTTTTGACCAAAAAGAAAAAAAAGAAATGTTCCCCTTGTTGGTATATTTTTCTTTTCTATAAAACAACTTTAAACTAAGTGTGTTTGAATCCAGATCCCGCTCACAAAGCCTCCACTCCTGTTGTCAGTTGCTCTCAAACAGAGGCATTGTGGGAGAAATTCCCCACCTTAAGTGCTGCCGTGTTTGCTTTTGTGCCGAGCGAACCCGCTCCGCTGACCTTTTGGAGACGGACCAATAAGATCCGGCGCTGCGTCCTCTGCTGCCCTTCTCCTCTGACAGCGGCCACACAATGAAGAACAAGCTAATTAAACTCATGAAGGCCTGAAGGACTGAAAAGAAGCTCTGTCACTACACTTTCCCCCAACAGACACCGAACCCAGTCTACTGCCAAAAAACAGTTTAAAATGAAAACAGCAGGATTGTGAAGCAACGAGGCAGCAGCAGCTTCTCTTTCACTTTTAGATTGATTGATTGTGGTGTTTACAGATTATGAGGAATGATTGACAGCTACGTCTGCAACGCCACTCCCTGCTGAACTCCAACAGACGACTACATCAGGGATCAGACTTTTTGTTTTGTTCGTCCCCCCCTGAACTCTGGACCAATTATAGTGTTAATGAGTCCCAGGCCACAGTGTGTTGGACTCCTGCCAGGGCGCTGGTGGTGGCGACGACAACGACGACGGTGGTGGTGGTGATGGGGGGGAGGGTGACACTAATGTATAGAGATGCTGCACTTGGACCACAATGATGAAAAGGGGGGGGCACAGAAAGTTGTCACGAAAGCACGCAACGATATTGTACTCTCACTAATCATGTGTCGGTATTCATTAGGTACGACAAACAGCTTTTTTAATTGGTTCTTAATCAATTTTTTTTTTAATTACAGCTTCTTAAAAAAGGGACAACAATGGAGTTTGTTTGTTTATTAATGTGGATGAATCTACGTTACCCACACTTGTTAATGGGTCCATTTTCGATAAATATATCGTTTTGTCTTTATCGTTATTTTATTATTATTATTTAGTGGTCGACTTGCCCAGCATTTCCTACTTTCGGTTTCGCAGACGCTGCCTGGCGGGTCATGGGAATAACGACGCCGAATCGCCGTTTATGGTCGGAACTACGATGGTATCTGAACCGTCTTCGAACCTCCGACTTTCATTCTTGATTTGAAAACATTCTTGGCAAATGTTTCTGCTTTCGTCCGTCTTGCGCTGGTCCAAGAATTTTACCGTGCGCACGGAGGCTTATGGGATATGTACTTATGTAGTGTGAAAAACTTTGCTTTCCAAAACTCCTCGTTGTCCCTTTAATTTGTTACAAAATTTGTTACGTTTCCTGAGACCAACTCTTGGGGAACTCCAACTCAGTGGCCTTTGGCTGACCAATGCAGGAACTACGATCACTCAGTCAGTCAGCAACATACATAATTATATTTTGGACGCAAATTAAGACCCCACACGTCGAGGTTTCATGACTTGACTCTGAAATCTGAATTTGTCTTGATGATGGTGATTACAGCGGCAGCCAAGTAATTGCATATTCTAAAAATGGCATTCGTTGTCTGAGGAAAACTCTTGTCGGAAATAGTTTCGAAGAAGAAAAAGATTGTGTGTTCAGGACTCTCTGTTTTGTTGGGGAAAGGAGATGAAAGGAACTAGCGGAGGTCGTACAGATAAAGATGGGAACGTTTTCAAGGTCCCAACGGGGCAACTAGACAACACCCACACAAACTATTTCCTTCACATACTTTCACTTTGTTATCTTTTCAAACTGACCTACAATTGTTGAGTAAAGCATCTCTGACAAAGACGAAGAGCAGCCGCCCAAACACATCAGTAAGGGCCTTTTTGTTTTTAAATAGAAATTATACAAATTTAAATTTTAAATGGAGAACCATTTGTTGTTTTAACGCCTTTCAAAATCAATCAGCGCTCCTCAAGGGCCAGATTTTCCACCTCCAGGGCTTCTGCAGTCCCAGCTGTGCCACGGTTCAGGTCGTGGGAACAAAAGGCGGTCGAGCATCACTGGGGAACAGGAGAGACACCTGCCAGCTTCAGAGGCGTTCAACCACAAGATGAGCATGAAACAACCACCAGAAGATAAGGCGTTTTTCCACTCCGCGTTTTATCTGAATCATTGCACCGCTTGGCTTCTGAAAGACCCGATATTGATCAGAATCTCATATCGGTTGGCGTGTTGGAGACAGGTGGTGATGGGAGGAGCGACTGAGGGCTTGCTTTATCGGCTCACACCATGCAACTGCCCATTAAAGCAAATCATTAATCATAATCAGAGGAGGTATCCACAGTGAAAGGCCCGTGGAAAAAGGTGCAACATCTGAAAAATTACAGCCACAGCAGCAATTAGTCAGTAGGGATGCACCGATCGGATATTTATTTATATATCCTCCTGTGTAACTTTTTGCTGTGAAATATGACTGAAGGCACGTGAACTCTGCACGTGTCGACACGCCTCCATGAGTTGACGACATTAGGATCTAATAAAATAAATAAATAACCGATAGTATTAATCGGTCAAAGTTCTTGTTATCGGTTAACGGTTAAACGGTTAATCATGTGCATCCCTAGTAGCCAATTGTGCTGGATCTTGGAAGTATAAACTGGTCCACAGCAGAGATTTACTGTGGAGACGGTTATCACAAATACGTCTTTTAACTCATTGAGTGCCGCGCTCCTTTCCAAAGTTTTAGTCAAGTGTACCGGCAATTTAGACCATTTTTGACTTTTTATGTAGAGCCATAGTGTATTCTATATTATTGCCACCAACACATACTGTAGCTCAATTGAAAGGTTTAACTTAATGCTTCAAATGACCACAAACCGTTTGTTTCTACGTGCCTCCGTTCCTGAGAAAACTCAAGCTAAACATGACTGGGTTTCACCAAAATCCCTCCTTTTTTTCTAGAAAAGGAGATAGAGCGTCTTTTATGAAAGGTGCGCTGTTTGTGTCTGTCGCTCTTCTGACACTCGCATTTCTGGATCAAAGGGCTCGTATAAGATAAATATATACAACACTGGTTGTTCTATTCACAAATCCACCAGCGGGGGCGGGGGGGGCGCCACTAAACAACAATAACACAGACGCACCGTGCCATGTCACAGCCACTCGCCGCGGAGCGTGAGGGTCTGTCGGCCACCGCATCTCGCGAACAACGGTCCCGCCGGTGGTCGCGGTCCTGCTGTGGTACGGGTCGGTGGTACCGGTCTGCTTTGGCCCAGAGACCATCAGATTTTACCGCGGGAGGACTTTGGGGAGGACACGGTGTTGCTCGAGGTGAAGACCGGGCGGGACAGTCGGCTGAGAGCTTCCTGGTTCAGCTCCGAGCTGCTGCAGCAGCGCGGGTGAGAGCAGAGCAGCTGCGGAGCAGCTGCGCTGCATCTGCATGCAGAACTCCGTTTGCAGAAGCCGAGTTATGATAAAAACTTCCAGATCATGAGCTGTCATGTGACTTTGATCGTCATCTATTTCAGTTCTCCTCGTCGTAGAGTCCCCAAATTTACATATAATGTGTATTAAAGTGTCTATTTTCATAATATAAAAAAAAAGCAAAAAACGAAAAATCTCCTTTTTGGCACTCAACGCATGGGAACGAAAAACGAGAAATTACGTGGTTGGCACTCAATGAGTTAATAAACTTTTTTTTCCCCCTGTCACTAAAACTCATTTAATATGAATATGTTAGGGGTGTCACGATTCTCCAAATCCTCGATTCGATTTGATTTTCGATTTTAGGGTCACGATTCGATTCGATTCTCGATTTTTTTTCTTTTTCTTACAGCACAGACGCCTATGCTATTTTCAGACTAGTCTAGTCTACGATCATTGGTTTTATTCATCAAATTTTGTACAGTAAATCTTATTTCAAAAGATGGGCTACATATAAGTGATGCAATTTCCATAATGTATTACATTAGGCACTAATGGTCACATTTAATTAATTTCTTTACAATATAAAGGTAACATGCCCCCAAAAATCATGATCCAGGGGCCAAAATTGCCCCCAAGGTTTTGAAACAAATATATTTATATCTGTACATTATCATAATTTTATTTTCATTAATTTACCGTCGTGTCTCATTATTCTCCTGATGTCGGCTTAATGTAATGTAAACGAGACTGCGCTGATACGGAGAGTCATGTGACAGCGGGGCAGAGCTGCAGCTGCTGTGCTGTGATGGACCTGATGATCAGGTCCTGATCAGACTGGCGGTGGCTCACAGTCAATCAGTCCCGGATCCTCCACCGTCACCAGATCCCCAGAAAGCCCCCGCAAATAATACATCGACAAAAAGTGGCAAGTTGCAGCTTTTCGTCGGCTTATTATTTGCGGGTTTTTTTTTTTTTTTTATAACGTCTCTGCAACATGCGGCTCTCAGCGCTTGTCGTGTTGTGTAATCAGAGCTGTGTCTCCCTCCTGTTTCCCAGGTAGGAGGGGGACAGTAGCCCACCAGGGCTGGGTGATAAAACGCTATAAATTGTGAAATAACTTTTCTTCGATAGAAATATGAGACGTGGTCGATTCGGTTTCATTCATCCATGTTTTGGCAAATAGCCAATGATATTGAGAGTTGCGCCGTGCCGAACCAATCATGTGGCTGGAATAGAGGCAGTCAACATGTGCATTTGTTTGGGTTGCTGCAGACGTGCACAGCAGCTGACACCGCCGGTAGAAAAAAAAAGAGAGAGCGAGGGAGAGGGAGAGAGAGAGTTGCAGAGAATGAGTGAGTGTTGTCTCGAAATAAAAAGTAAAGGAGAACTCGGACCAGTGACTGACAAGACGCTTGGTGCGCAATGGGGACAACGGGCAGTTGTAGCTTTGCGTGCGGGGGGGAGGGGGGATCGTCGATCCTCTCTTTGACTTCGATGCTCGAGATCGTGACGTAATTTCGATCGATTTCGATAAAAAATCGAAATCGTGACACCCCTAGAATATGTATAATCATTGAGAACAAAACGGTGAAAGACAGTGCTGGCTTCCGAGTGTCCAAAGTCTGTGGTCCAGTCAGATAATCAACCACAGAATAACAAAGCAATGTACTATTAAAAAGGAGTCAATGTATGTCAAGCTTCTCAATTTATTCACCACCAGCAGAATTAATGAGGACGAGCAGATGAACCATTGAGCTTTTATCTTCCAATTCGTATGCCACTGTTGCTTTTATCGTGGGGTATTCCTGCAATGAAAACCACCTAATTTAAAAACTAATGTACGATATATTCATGTCCATCTGTTGAGTCCGTCGTCCCCAGCTGGCCCTGACGCTGGCCGGCCTTTGTGACGCGCTCCCTCTCTCTCAGCTGGCCTCATTGTTTATCATGGCGATAGCAGGGCCACGCTGCTTAGAGTGGTGACATCAGTGGTTCGGCCTGATTAACTGTCTTCAGTGTCATTTGTCATCGGGGATATCAAGCATGCTAATCTGGAGGATGGTAGAGGGGGGGGTCATCGTTGTCCCTGCTCAGTCTCTGGGGCGCCTGCTGTTGATAAAGCAACAGAGCTGCAGATATTAAGAGTTTATTTGGACTTGAGCGCAAACACAAGGTCAACTTATCCTCAAGATCAAGAACAGTGACGGAAACTTCAGGAGCAAACTCAGTGAAGAGCGGGAGGTGAAAAGAAGCTCAGAAATCCTCCATTTACTCCTCATTAATTCACTATTTAGCCTCTCTAAAAGCTTTTTATTTGGACGGACCAGAGGCAGCGCCCCCCAAAAAGAGAGGAACTGAAGGATGGAAAGAAGACAAGAGAGGAGGGAAAAGAGACGGAGGGAGGGAGGCCGGGAGCGAGGAGGCCTAATCCCATTAGGGTGGCAGCTAAATGATTTGTTCCACTGAGAGAAAGGGAGATAAAAAGGTGAGTACAGGGAAGAGAAGGAAGAGAAGGAAGGGGACGGGTGGGGGGTTGTTTTTTGGGAAGAGGACAGTAGAGACGAGGCATAGAAGCTCTTCCAAAAGGAAAGGAAACGCCCCCCTTCCACCTCTCTCTCTCTCTCCACGTTCAGCAGCCCCCGGGCATCGTCATTAACAGCGCTCCGGGCTCAGAGCTGCCCACACGCCACTTCAGACCTCAATTTAAAAGTCTAATTTATCCCCGAGGGGGAAGCGACGAGGAAATGCTGGAACAAAAAAAAAAAAAAGATAGAGACGATGGACCAAGGCCGTAATTACCATATACATTGGGGAGACACATCCCCCCCAATATTCAGATATACTAAAAATGCCCCCCCCCCCCCCCCAATATATAGCTAGGTCATTAAAAAATAAAAAAGTATCCCATGTGTTAGCGAATTAAACGTACTTTCCGGACTATAGAGCACTTGAGTATAAGCCACACCATCTAAATTTTAGAAGAAAATACATACATGTATATAGGCCGCACTTGAATATAAGCCTCAGGTTTTCATGTTGTAACATGAGATATTTACACAGAAAGACAGGAGGGAACTGTGTAAGTCCATGCGCATTTGTTGACAATGAAGCCAGCGAAAAATCAACAAATGGAGCGGCCGGATAGTGTTATACGATGTTACGGCGTGTGTGTTTGTGTAGTCTTAGCCATCATAAACAAAAGATTACGGGTTGCAGAGCGCGTTTGTGTGCGGTGTGCAGAGACGAGAGCTGGGACACTGGGAAACCATCACCCACAACAATTTAAAAAAAACATTTTAAACTAAACTAATCACAATAATCACAAATATCACTGAGTGAGTGAGTGATCATAATTCAATCCCTGGTCAGTTGAACGCCATTGAGCCGAGCTGTGGAGATGTTTCCAGGAGTTTCCAGGAGATGGTCTTAGCTAAACTAATTATCACATTATAACAAGCTGATTGGTCACAGTTAGTAGACTTGTAGTCAAGACCGCCTAAACCGAGACCAAGACACTACCAAGACCAGACAGTATCAAGACCAAGACACTACCAAGACCAAGACCAAGACAGACCAAGTCAAGACCAAGACCAGTTCAGCTCGAGACCGAGACCGAGACCGAGACCGAGACCAAAAAAAAAAGTTGTTTTTGCCATTTTGCATGAGTTGTAGAACATAAGCACCATATTGGGTTCAGCTGCTTAGTATGAGAAATGTATTATTTCAACTACAGGCACAACAATACAGTACATGTCTTGTGTGAACTCACTATAAATGTTTTCATCAATTGACTAAAAATCTAATATGTGTAGCAATTGCATGACCACACCGTACTACACTATTTGAGGATTGACTCTTGAGTGCTGTTAAGGACTGACATGACTATAGTCCTAAAGTCATCTAACAAAATAACAATTGTTAGTTGTGTGGCAAACAAACTCTTTATGGTCTGTAAAACCGAACCTGATGACTGACGAATTCGCCGACATTTTGCGTCCTCCTTCATAGATCTTGACCGTGCTTCAGAGGCTTCAGAGGGGGGAGGGGGGAGGGGGGAGGAGGAGGGAGGGGAAGCGTGAGAGGACAAGCGCCGCCGTCTGTGTCACAAAATGTATGTGATTGGTACTTGAAGGGGGCGTATAATGATAGCTGTATTTAAAAAAAAAACTGTCCTTGCCTGCCTGTATAGGTTACATTCCCTTCGAGACCGCGCTGCCAGTCCGAGACATTGCGAGACCGAGAGACCCGAGACCGAGACAAGACCGAGACCAAAGACTGTCGAGGCCGTGACAAGACCAAGACCACGAAAAAGCGGTCTCGAGACCGGTCTCGAGACCAAGACCGGTCTCGAGAACTACAAGTCTAACAGTTAGACACTTTAATTATTGTATTAATTAATGCTGTTAACTAATTATGAGGTCAACATCAACAAATTAATACATGTATTAGTGACAACTGATCTGGTACCAAAAGCTGTTGGTCGTTACCAACACATGATTAGTGACATCACAGTACAGCTGTGGACAACAGGACTGCAGCTAATGATCATTGTCTCTACTGATGAATGGTCGATTGATTTGCTGCTATAAAACAGAAAAATATAGATCACAAAAGAAAACTTAAAAACAGTCAAATATTAATGTTGTTGTTGCTGATTAATTTTCTGTCAGATATACAGTATTAGCTGGAGCTTTAAGAGTAAAAACAATGTCTGTGTATATCATTAAGCTGATGGGACTAAGAAGACAAAACCAAGCCTGTTTTTGTTGAGCATTAACCACCGTTTTTCTGAACTTTTGTTTTCTTAAGACCTTACGTTAAGAAGTTATACTTTCCTTTAAATACAGTAGCTTAAAGTCAATACCACCCAAACACAATGCAGTAGTATCATTATAGAAAAACCACCACGTCCTGTCCCTACATGTTGAAAACCACCGAGTCAAATACAAACCACACACACTCAGACACTCTGACAGGTTCGTCCTGACGTCCTGACAGACGCTCCAACCGTTTCCATTCTCCAAGGACGACAACAAAGAGGCTGCCTGTCTTCATACAGGAAACATCAACAGCTTCAGGAAGTAGTTCAACAGTGTTTGGCTCAGAGACACACACATAGACACACACACACACACAGAGCTGCTCCAAGTGAAGAAAGGTAACATCGCTGCTGAGTTGGTGTTTAATATTAAACAGCGACTCAGCAGCAGCAGCCAACAAGTTTTAACTGGAAACAAACACAAACAGATCTGACATAACACAGATTTAATTAACCGTGACCACAACGTCAAACTGAACATTTGAGGTTTCCTGCAAACACAAGATTAAACCAGCCACTGTCATCAATGGGAAAAGGGAGTGTGGTTGTAATTCAGGCAGATCTAGGACTCACTAGGGGTTTTAATGTAGTTGATTAGGTTCATATCATTATCTATGAATTATGTCAGCATCAGAACTACGACAGCAATTGGTTAATCAACAGGTAACACGTTTATATCTCATAATTTAATGTCAAACACAACAAATATTTGCCAAATCCAACTTCTCAAATGTGTTGATTTGCTTCATTTCTCAGTTTTATTACTTTATCAATTGAAGATTTTTTGGGGGGTTTGACCCTAAAACAGACTAACTGACATCAAAACATGTTTTTTTCTTCTTCTTTTTTTCATGGATACTTCATATCAACTTTCATAACTTCAGTTAAATAGATATTGATTTGTTGACAATACTATATTGGAATACTATTTCTAAAGGTGCGTTCACACCGGACCTTTTAGTTTTGTCGCTGTCGCTCGTATCGCTCCAAAAAAAAGAGAAAAGAGTTGGGATTTCTCATCTCGAGCGCTTGGAGCCCCAGCGATTTTTCGCCTGAGCGATTAAACGCTCAATCGCTCGTTTGCATTGACTTAACATATGTAAACTCGTTGCCAGCGAGAAAAACAAAAGGTCCGGTGTGAACGCAGCTTAAGAGATAATAAAGAACTTTATTATATATTCTAACATGCAAGACATTTTAAATTCATCTAAAAAACTATATATTAAGCAGGAATAATCAATAAAAAAAACGAGTATACAAAAAGAAATGGTGATTGAAGAAGTAAATTGTCCTTTCAAATTACTTATAAAGTGTTTAAATAATAATTGTATTTATTGATGGATTAATCATTCGTTTATCATTTCCTGTACTGATTATATCTTTCCTCCTGACATCACTGGCACTAATTAAAAAAAAAAAAGTCTGGTGTGTGTTTAAGACAATAAAAGCCTGGCTCCCCGGCCGTGGTTGGTTCCTGCAGAGGAAGCTGTAATAACTGTGGGACTAACCGATGACTTCCGTGTCATCCTGTTCATTATCCCGGCCTCGGCTGGCGGTCACGGGGTCATAGGCTACGAAAACAGTAGCATGCCTTCATAGGTATAATGCAACACATTGTATTGTGCTGGCAGAGAGGGGGTGGGGGGGTGAGGAGGAGGAGCGGGGTTGAGGGGGGTGTGGTGGTGGTGGTGGGGGGAGGGGGAGGGGGAGGGGGGGTTGTCCTCCCAGTGGGTAGTCATCCTGGTTGACAATAGCTGTAACATTCCTCTGGAAACACTGTGGCATTATGGCTGCCCTCTCCGCGCCGGGAGGATCCCCACTTCCACCAAAACAAAGGGATTAACTCCCGCGGTATTCTGGGAATTTTTAAACGTCACATTTGGGAATGATTCAGGGGAAAAAAAAAAGAGAGGGAGCAAACACAAAACAACAATTGTTGCAGCGCTGTCACAATGATTCAGCGTAGCTTTCCTCGTTCATACAGAGTCATGTTTAACTCAAGCGTGTACTGACAAAATATTCTCAGTGTGCCAGATTCCCACACAGAACAGGCTCACACATAATCTTCAGTATTAGTATAATACAATCCTATTCTGTTTGATGTTGTGTTACTTTTTCTTTTTTTTTTTTTTTTTGGGCTTTAACCTCAATTAATCAAAATGATATTTGTTCGAGCAGCAGAAGGAGAGGATATCATCACAATAACTACCTAAAAATGAGTGTGTATTAACCAGGTTCACAACCAGCTGCTGTTAAAGTTAAAGGCAGTAAATGTTTTAATTTGCATAAAACTACTGGCACAAAGTTATTTGATTTGTTGGATGTACATGTATAACTTCAGTGACGACAGATTTGCTTTGTTGAAAACACTGTCTTTAACATCCTTGCTGGGATTATTGGCCTTTGTTATTATCATTCTTTCCATATGATGTCCACTGTTTTGTTATTGCAGCCGACACACAGGACACGACTTCCTGAACCACATCCTGTCAGTTGAACTACAATAATGATTGGGACTTCTTCTTGATTTGTAAATATATTTAATATTTTACTCGTCAGGTTTGATGTGATGGTTCGTGATCTAACAGACAAAACGTTGCTTTAGTGTCAGAGATTTTCTTTTATACGTATCGGACCGTTTTTTTTTTTTTTTTTTTTTTTAATTTGGCTTGGATCATCCTGATGAGTGAAACCCAACCTCACCGAGCCCGGATAAACCCGACGCAGCTCCGCGTCCAGAAGGCGCTGTCCATGAACAAATATTGACTCGAGTGGTGACCCGTGCTCTGCTATTATTTCAGCCACGCTGGAGGGCAGGGACAATCAGCATTTGCCCTGGTGGAGAGGTCTAAGAGGAGGGGAAAGGGGAAGAGGGGGGGGGGGGGCAGATGTCAGAGAATATGCAAAACAACCAGACGAGAGAGGAAGGGAGGGCGGTTGTACCAACAATGGACGAACAACAGACGACCTGCCAGGGAAACATGATACCACCATGTTTATGTTCAACATGTCCAACAGCGATCCCTCTTCTTCTTCTGCTGCTGCTGCTCTGTGTCCTGACAACTTTCTAAAAAAAAAAAAAGGTTCAACCAAGCTGAGTTATTAAAAGAGTTCACTGGATTTTTAATGTGAATAAACAAAACAGGCCTTCAACAGCCTGTAGAACTGGATTGGTGTTAATGTATCTCAGTGGTGTAATGGTCGTCCTATGATATGGAGGCATTGGAGTGCCAGAATAAAATAAATTAAAAAAAAAGAAATGCTTGAAACTATCACAACTTTCACTTTCTTTCCAATGCCTTTTCTTTAATGTTGGGTTGTACCATAGACTGTAAAAAGAATGGACGTAGCACCCGTGACGTCACCCATTGGTTTTGGGGGAGTCTGTTTTGTGCCGCTACTACGGGGGTTTGAACCGCGCCATGTTGGATTCTACTTGCCATATTTGGAGCGGTGCGGCCGTTAGCCAGCCGAGGGCCCGCCCACTGGCCTCGTAGCAGCGATCTCCGGACCTGTCACTCAACGGTTCTGCTCCCTAATTGGCCAGAACTTTAAACCTAATAATAGTAAAACGGTAGAGTTTAAAAAAAATTCACCCCCCTCAGAGTGTGTGTGGGGGCAGAAACTATAGGTTGAGACCAAAAAAATAAAATGTACCAGGCTGTAAATATGTTTTTTTAAGCTGTAAAATCGGCTATTTTAACATGGGGCTCGATTGGAGTTGCTCCCTTCTGGAGCCAGCCCCCAGCGACAGCCGAGGGGATTGCAGTTTTTTGAACGCAGAAGTGAGCTTCACTTCTCAGACCGACAACTGCCCCCTTGGGTTGTACCAGTCGAGTGTGATAAAGGTGTAACCATGCAAGCTAGCTTTAGCCGTAGCATTGGCCTGCTGAGCTACTGTATACTGTACATTCTCTGTTACACAGAAGCATGACATAACATGAGCCCATAAAACAACCGTCTCAATTACGATCAAACATTTATGACGTTTTTATGTCAATATTGACACTTTATAACCTCCCATCACAACGTGTGTTTACACATGAAACGACACAACAGCTGCTGTTATATAAACTAATCAAACTGAAACTAATTCAGTTCGGTTATTATTATTTCATATTTAATATTGAATCAGTCAAGCCAAAGCTTAGTGGACTGCACTCGGCCTCTTTAGTCTCTGCTGTGTCTAAACTTTCTCTCAATTTCCTGCTCGGTTCACCACCTTTAGTATATGAACTTCACACTTTCTACCATTTTTACTGTTTGACATCATAAATCATAAGCACACAGTTAAAAGTGCGTTCAAAAACTCCCCTGATGAAACACAAAACATGTCCAGCCATCATGTATTAAAGAATTTTCTGTCATTGAAGACCGTTTGAGACTTTGTGTTTACATCCAGTTAAAATTAAGAAAGTTAAACAGTTTAACTAGTTCAAAACTGCTTTGGATTTGCAGCAAAAACCAACAACAACAGCGTGTCCAGTCCTGGTCACTGCGCTCTTCACTCCCTCAGAGGAGGAGGAGGAACATGGGGATAGGTCAGTGGAGCCAGTGGACGGCGTTGCCACGGCGACCTGCCCCTCACTTTGTGGAAACTGAAACCCGAGAGGCGGCAGCAGCTCCATTGTCAAAGCTGACTGAAGTCACACAGTCAAACGCTGCTGCAAAGTACCAGCCTTCATCATCACCACCACCATCATCATCATCAAGTATTTCCTCTCTTATAATTAACGTGACATGTTGAAATATCCGACAGCCGGGCCCTTCATGACCCACAGCAGCTGATAAGACCCACGGTGTCACCGGGGAGTCAATCTTCACTGTAAACACTGAGGAGGAAATCATTTACTGCTGCAGTTTAACAGTTTACTGAGAAACGCCCGGGCTTCTCCAGGATGACGCCGAGTCGACACTCTCAGTCAAAGGTATGTGACCGCAAACGGGAGGAGAAGAGGTCAGCTGCTGTCCTTACCTGACTCTAGTTTGTCACGTGACTGGTGGAATAACAAGCTTGTGACGGAGCAAAAAGAAAATATAGTTGCCCATTTACTTCCAAGTAAATTTCTCCCCACGTGTGAACACTCTGTTTCAATCACTTGTCTCAACTTCAGTCGAATTTTGCCGATGAGTCATTGAAGATAAGACTCAGGTTGTAAAGTTTACAGCCGGCCACACTAGGTGCATTTCCACCATCAGTAGTGGAAACATCAGAATAAAAAGTGTAAAAAAAAAAGAGCAAACAAAAACTCTGATGTCATGTTTTAAAGCACTTTCCTTTCGTCACCTAAAATTTGGACTGTATTACACCGTGAATTTCTAAAAGTTTGAATCTGAATGCCATGAACAAATAAAAAAATACTTGTTAGAATATGTTGGGGGGCTAATGCATCGTCTTGCTGCCTCTAAAAGCTAAATATGCTGCAGGCAACACACCGATTACATCACATAGCTTTAGAGCTGCAACAATTAAATCGATTAATCGAACAATAATAGATTAAATTCAACGTCAACTATTTTGATAATCGAATAATCGGTTTAAAAAGTTTAAGAAGAAAAAAAGTCCAAATTATCCGATTTCAGCTTCTTAAATGTGAATAATTCTGGTTTCTTTGTTACTTTATGATGATAAACTGAGTATTTCATTGGTTTGGGGACAAAACGAGACATTTGAGGACGTTGTCTTGTGGTTTGGGAAACACTGATTGACATTTTTCAACATTTTTTAACATGATTTAACATTAATCGTTTACATAATCTACAGATTAATCAATAATGAAAATAATCGTTACTTGCAGCCCTACATAGCTTCACGTAAACTGAAATGAAACCTTGAAATTTAGACACAGAAATCACTTGCTGCAGTGGAAACCAACTGAAAATCCTGCAGAGCGTCATGCAGCTCCATCTCAAAGCCAGTCTGAGATTCCTGTGCTGCCGTTTCTCCTCACTTATCGACTGATGCAACTGCGATAAGTCGATTCAAAACCCCGGATGATGAGTTATCGGTCTATCTCCAAGATGCCAGTGGTCGTATCTGTAAACTCTTTGGCTTGTTGGAATGAGAAAGGAGACGACTGACTGATCATTTCTTCTCATGCGTGTGCTAGGGCTGGGCGATATGGACCAAATGTCATATCCCGATATATTTTGTCTGAATATCGATATACGATATATATCCCGATATTTTTCCGCAAAGTGAGAGCAAATGTTCAGTCAAAATTAAAGCCAAATATGACAAGTCACAGGTAGTTTTATTGAAACCGGCTATTTCACTGAACAGTTGCAAAATCAAATGAATAAATAATAAACAGGTTTCTTCATCTGGTTCATGAATAAATGTTCAGTTGCTCAAATAACAAAATATAAACATAAATACTGCCTGACAAGAGTACCTTTTTTGAAATCAAAGTAATGGAGTAATGGATTTTAGAAGGCGTGATTCCATAAGGCCTCTTCTAAGATCAATGTTAAAAGTTGGCTGGAAATTTGAAAATATTGTCATTATCATGTATAATTTATTATAAGACATTTCTGTAACATAAACACCAGCTATAGCAGAGTCTTATAGAAAGGCACTCTTGAAATAAAAAAAAACTATCAATTGTCTGCACTAAAAACTAAAAAACAACAACTGCCTTGTGTCTCTGTTATTTCTCAGAGATTTTTTTTTTTAACCTGGAGTCACGTGACGTGCCCCACGTCTTTTCCGGTCAGTCGTCATGGAAACGTCACGTGACACTCACGGACCCACGGTTTGGACCAGAGTGAAAACAAACGTGTGTAAACCATGGATGTATTATATTATCATAGATCCATGGGGTAAACGCGAACCTTACGAGCTGTATCTGGTGAAAGCACCGCGGCTCACAGAGGTCTGGAGCTCTGACGCTGCTGCAGGGGACGACGTGCTAACGGCTAATAACAGCTAACGGCTAACAGCTGTGCTACAGCAGCTGACTGAGCCTCTAGAGCCGCGGCTCGGCTCGTTAACGGCAACGAGGTCGACGTGGACTCGTGCGTTCCTCTCGGTCAGCTGGTGAAGCAGCGGTCTCTGATAAGCATGAATAAAATAGTTAGAGGAGGGGCGGAGCGCGGCGAGCAGTGCAGGGGGCTCCAGATCAGCAGCCTGAATGGAGCAAGGATCACAGCGCAAATTTGAACTATATCGATATATGCGATATGGTCAAATTCCATATCCCATTAAAAAATATATCGATATATTTTTTATATCGATATATCGCCCAGCCCTAGCGTGTGCACAAGCTGCAGTGTTTTTACATGCAACTTTTACCAGAGCGTACGAGGCGACGCAGCACCATCTACACCAGAGTCTGCTGGAGAAGAGACCACCTAATAAACAAGGTGCGTCTGAACCAGACCTCCACCCGCCGCCGGCAGCTTTCACACCAGCCTGAGAGAAACAAACCAAACCGTCGAGTCCGTCTGAACCACAACACACAGACAGACAAACAGAGAGTCGGGTCTGTAAACAGCCTCAGAAAAGACAACAGAGAAATGTCTTGCTGAGGAAAAGACCACAACATACCAATTTCTGTCCAGCCAGCTGCACATGCCGGGCAGAAGGGTGGAGCGAGGCTCGGCCGGAGTGACCGGATCTTCACTGGGGATATGTAGAGCAGCAGCTGTAGACACAACATAAACCCCCTCCTCCCCACCACCACCACCGCCTTGACCAGACCCTCCGTCCACTTCACAGTGTGAAGCTCCTTCTAACATGTTACTAT
This sequence comes from Trachurus trachurus, assembly GCF_905171665.1. NCBI lineage: Eukaryota > Metazoa > Chordata > Actinopteri > Carangiformes > Carangidae > Trachurus > Trachurus trachurus. The sequence continues at coordinate 8,171,957 of NC_139895.1, read as the reverse complement.
TTGCAAAATGTCACAGCTGCAGAAATGATTTTGTCAAACAAACATCATGTCATCGTTTATTCCCAGAGAGGAAAACTTTCAGAACGGAAAAACTTTGCAAAGAAGAAACAAAAAGGTGCATATTTATATTTGGAAAAGGACGTTTGCAAGAAACTTTTTAGATTGAAAAGGGATCCAGGTTTCTGAATCTGTACAAAGCTTGTGTTTCTCACAGCTCAACCTCATTCACAAATGCTCAAATACGAATTAATAAACATGGATGCAATGTCCTGGTTTCTATCGGAGGAGTCAAGGAAGCATATATCTCTCAAAAAAGAGGATAAGATATAAAATATATCCCAAAAAACAGCATTTAGAAGATAAAGTTGTCTGGTTCAAGAACTTAACAAGCACACAATGATGAATGAAGACACACAAGAGAAGAATAGCGATCCAAATATGCAAATGGACGAAATGAAGACATCTCCACCAGGAAACAACGCAACAGTTTGTTTGTATCATCAAACTTCCTCACTCACCGTCCTCATGCTGGGAGAGTCTCTCAGAGATATTCGGTGGACGTCGCTCAGCTGCAGCTTCAGCTTCAGCTCCCACTAGAAAACATCCCGCAGAGAAATGAGGGATTAACACGGAGACGTCACCCGGCGCTGTCTCACACGGCTGAGCACGAGCCAATCACAACACAGCCGCTCACACACACACACACACATAACAACACACACACACACACACGCTGTAACCTGACAATAGCAGCCAGTGAGGGAGGCTGTAATATGAGCAGGCTGGTGACTCGCGGGCCGAGGGTCTGGGGCTCTCTCAGCCGTAAACAGTGGCATCCCCTGGCAGGAGACGAGTTCAGCAGCTCTTTATGTGCCGGTGCTGAGGATTATTATGGGAGTGTGGAGACATCGGGGGCATTTTCTAATAAAAAGCTGTACACACCTCGAGTCGCCTCTCATTAAAACTGATAATCCACCCAATACTGTATGTGTTTTCTGAGAATCGCACGCCTCACCTTCAGGGCCGTGTTCACTGCAGTTTGCCCTTAACTCTCATTTACAGCAACACACATGCTGACACACGACAAACTGAGCATTTAGAGAACAACACCTCATCAGTTTCACACAAACATATGCAGTACCAAATGAAGAGAAGTTACATTTGCAATAAATGTTTGTAAATTTGGAGCTTCCACATTTTAGAGCCGGGAAAACAGAGTATTTTGGAAACTTTTTATCTGCATCAGCTACAGTGAAAGCAACACCATAACAAAATACCAGTGCAACTGCAGATATGCTTTCTGTTTACACTGGCTTGTTCATGCTCAGCGTGCATTACTGTTAAAGGGATAGTTCAACATTTTGGCAAATTGGCCCATTGCCATAATCCCTATAGTCATAGCATTACCTTTAATTGTCAGTGCAAGCTGTTTTTAGAACGGCGGAGCAGAGCTGTGAGCTGCTCAGAGCTACGCTACGGAGGCTCATGGGATTTCTTGGCTTCCCTCATCAAACTCATCATATACACAATCCAACAACTCCACAACGCTCTGGTGGGCAAGTTGTGACCTGCACATTCACCATGCTATGAGACAATAACATAACGTTACGAGACGGAGCTGTTTTAAAGAGGTAAACGCAGAGACTGCTTGCCGAAAAACTGTCCCCAACGGAAACGCGCATCAGTGGTTTTGCATGAATTTACTGAGTAAAGCAAAGCGAGTGTTTTCTAGATGTCCGTCAACTACAGCAACTTTGCCACAACAGAACAAAAACGGCTTTGCAAACATCCATCTCCACTACCATTATGTACGAACTCCAACTTCAAACTTAGTTAGTGGATAACCTGAACGTCACTGTTCTCAGCCACTTCCACTCTTTACTGATTGGCCGGGAGATTCTCTGCAGGAGAAAAGCCGAGAAAGCATTTCAATCCCAGACTGAGCACAGAAGGGAAATGAAAACTGACTGGAAGTACGTAGGTGGGCGGAGCCAGGCTAGCAGATGCTCTAAAATGCTTGTTTAAAAGAAATTATATGGTTGTAGCCTCAGACCTCCAACACAGTTAAGTTTTACTATGCTTGTGGTGAACAAATGAATTAAGTATTCTGACTCTGAAGATCTCGGTTCATTATTGTGTTTCTATTGGCTCTCGTGCCACCTGTTTACAGCTGCTTAGCTCCCCTGGTGAGGGTCGAGCTCTGGCTCAATTGAATCAGACTGCCTGCTTGGAGTGGGATGCTTCGACTTGACAGGCTAAAGTCTGTGCATGCCTGCATAGCTGAGGGATTATCACAGTATCAATTGAGCCCTGAATTCCCTCTGCACCTGCCTCGTCCTGTTTAACGCACACCAAACAGGCGGGATTTTCACTCCTGCAGTTTTTCACGACTACGACGACCGACTCCTCTTTCATTCACAAGTAGACGGAGGGGGACGGTGACAAGCTGAGAGAGAGAGAAAGAGAAAGAGCTGCTCTGACAAACTGACACTTCCCTCTGGCGTAGGAAGCCACGGATGTTTGGTATGTGCAGGCTGCAGAATGTTTTTCTGATCTCTATCACTCCTGCTGCACAGTGTTCAGTGGAAGAAGAAGCGCTGCTGGTTTAATCTCTGGAGAGTGTGCTGGATGCCTGGGATGACAGTCTTCACTTTAAGAGAGGCAGCAGTTCTCTCCACAACCTGATGCACCTGGTTCACCATCCTCACTCTCAGCATATTCATGGTTTCTGCAGATTTCCAACTAAGTAACTTCCAACTTTTTCCATCGATCAATGTCATATCTCAAACTCAGGGACGATTTCCAGAAGGATTTCCATGTCAGGCATTTGCCAGAACAGAATATAGCATTAAGATCAAACCTACCGTGCTATAAACATGAAGTTTTTACCCTTTGAGTTTTTCTTTCGCTGTAGCTCGAAGCAGAGACCTGGACTCTACTCCTAATTCAGAAAATATAACATGGGCAGAACCTTCTTCTGTGTCAGACATTGGAAAATGTCCAACATTAATTCTTTCTTAAATGATCCCTCCAAGCATGGGTTAGGCAGTGAAAAGATAATTGGGGTTTCCTGCCCAGCCACATTCTGCTTTTTTTTTTTTGCCACTCCTCTCATTATAGTTAAATATAAAACAAATCTTGTCCAGCAAGCTGTGTCAAGCACTGTGCTGTGAGTGTTTCTTTTAAGGGTGTAATTAATTTCATTCACAGGGATCAGTCCACAAGCACTCAGTCATGTCCAGTAGGAATCCACAAGCAAGAAATCACTAATACACCTAAGTTTATTAATGAGTTCTCCAAAACCCTTCACTTTCATCTGGCAGTTGTATTATGTGTTGACAGGCTGGATAAAGTAGAGTATGGTCAAAGTTTATATCAATGTGGTTCAGCCATGTTTATGAAAGGAAGGTCAGAACAATAGACAGCTACTATCCAAACAACTCCACAGGTATTGTTGGAGTCAGGTGAGCTACAGGTTAGGAAACGGCTCCAGAGAAGAAACATCATCTGCAAAATGAGAAAAATCTCATTTAAACTAAATTATTTTGCAAACGGTAAACATCAGTGATTGGTCCTAATCGTCTGTGATACAAGGAGCACATGATGACTGAGGAGGCATGAATGAAAAGCACGGGGATTAACATACCAGGAAACAAAACATCTTTGTGAAACACACTTCAAGGTTTAGCTGGGGGTTAATCCCAGCTACACGAGAGAAATACCTTCGCTCATTCATGTTCGCCGCGACAATTCTTTTCCCCCAAAACACAGAAAATCTCACAAGTTGAAGCACGCATGGACAAATATATCTGACAATCTGTGAGGTCTTCGAGAAGACGATAATCTAGGTCAGAAAAAGGGAACGTTTCAATTGAGGAATCTGTAAATTCACAGCTTCAATTGATGCCACTGATGAGCTCTTCAGCTGGACACACTGCGTGTTGAAGGAAAACCAGGTGATAAATCGACCATCAGCAAGAGGAAAGACCATGACACAGTTAAAGGGGGAATTTTGATATTTACCTGCACCTGCTATAAAGTTATGTTGCAGGATTAAACACACAAAAGCACAGAATGGACAGGCCGGTCATGGTTGAGGGAAGAGCCAGTCCCAGATTATTTATTTACCACAAACTTTCCAGGAAATAGTCTGGTACACAAAATGGAAACAGCTTTGCACCTATGTAATACAGCTGCTCATGAATGAAAACCCTTTAAAGATACCAATTTCACTATCTATGACAACAATTCCCAAATACCCCTAAAATTAATACTTGATAGTCAACAACAGATCTGACATGTGGGTCTTTTCAGGACTTGGCACTGAATTCAAAAGGACAAGTAAATCAAAAATAATGACATATTCCTCAAGCTGATGGTCTTTATGCTGCCAACACTCAAAAAACATCCATACCTGACCTGGTTTGCGTATTACGAACATATTTGTGATCGGTGTGTGCCCCATACCAGGCCAACACAAATGTCTCCCAATCCACCTCAGGCCAGTCCAACTCTGTTAAGTCTGTAAATCCAGCAAGCACTGATTTAAAGAGATTTTGAGGTTTTTTTGCCAATGCTTTGATCAATGCTGTAACGACTTCCTAGCAAACAATGCGTTGCTGACCTGGCAGCTGCCCCCGGCTGTTGCAAATCTTTTAGGAGGATTCCCTGAGGCTTGACTTCTCCTTTTTTGTTTTTATTAAATTAAACAAGTCCGTTTAAAGTCTGCTTTACAGGCCTTGTTATTTTACATTTCACACGTCAACGCCTGACGGCTATTTATCCGATATCTCCAAAACAATCAGATCTATGTCTTGGTAAAACAGATGTAGCCTAGTTAGCATCAAATATGTTCTGACGTTGAGGTTTTAGTTTTTTGGGGGAACTCCTAAATGTTTGGTTCCAGTAGATTTGGTATTCAAAGAAGATCTGATCTTGTAATAACAGGGCAGTCCCTATGGTTCATGGAGGTCCTCATCCTACATTTTAAAGCCTGAGCAGCTGTAACAACTCCCTTCACCTCCACAGTCGAGCACTGAGGCCAGTAAGCGTGGTTTCCTCTGGGTTATAAAGCACTGCAGCTCTCCCAGAAAAAAACAAAACAAAAATCTTTCAAGTCAAAGCACTCAAAAGTAGGCAGTATATTTAGCTCCGAGAGATGCAAGAGAAGCAGAAACGGGACAGAAGCATGCACAGATGTTTGTCTGACCTACACTAAAATTACAACTCAGCACCCCCACTCTGCATAAAATTACAGAGCAAACACCACGGCAAAGGACTCCACAAAAACTGTACAGCTGCAAGAAAAGCAGGGCCCGGGGTTGACGTGCAACCCGCTCAGACGGCGCAGTGGAGTGGAAGTCATTTTCTCTAAACAAACAGTGGAGGGATGGGAGTCATAATCACAGGGAGGTGGTGGCTGAGGGGGTGTGTGTGTGTGTGTGACACATCTGAGCGGAGGAGACCAAGCTTTGATCATGTGGACAGAAGGCTCGTCTCACTGAGGTGTTAATTGAGAAACCTCTGCCATATGTCCGAGGAGGCCGAGTGGCCGACCTGACGACGTGGAGCCGGAGCGCTGCTAAGCCTGATGTACCAACCAACGCCAGGCCGCGGCTACTGCCACCAGATCTGCTTATGTGTTAATGTGGGGGGGGGAGCCGAGGAATGCCTCGAACCGGTGTTTGTGGGGGACGCGCACAATGTACAGATTTAAAGCTAAGCTTTTTACAGTAAGATCAGGAGCCCCAGCAGAGATAAGTCAGTGAAATAAACAAGAGGCACGTGAGCGACCCACTCACTGAAAATCAGTCAAGTGTGACTTTGCTAAGAATCAGAACTGAAACATATCAACCAGTGTAAAACACCAGATTCTGAAAGATAATTGTAACCCCCGGTTACTAGACCGATTAAATAAATAAATAAATAATCATTTTATTTAGGTGACTACTATTGATATTTAGGCTACATTATTTAATTTAATAAATAATTAAATAATTAATAAATAATAATTAATTTAGGCATGTGCAGTAACCATAACAACTGTCCCTGTATAAAAAGCCTGGGTGAGCCCGGAATGCTCACTCTAACTGCACTTGAGGGGAAACTAGAGACACAGAGACAGAGACGAGATCAACGAAAAAATAATCGATAGAGAGAAAGGAAAAAAGAGAAGAACAACACCAATCCTGGAGCAGTATACATCCTGCTGCTAAAATCCAAAGAAATAGCCTACTTGGTGAGTGGAAATGTTTATTTTGTCAAAAGTAGACCAACTTTTTAGCTAACTGTAAAACCCAGTAGCAGCAGTACCTGCCGCCATAGCAACAGAGGTTGAACATTCCAAAGCAACAGTTAGGATGGGTGGCAGTTACTGGCCTTTTTGTATGGTGTGTTGTGGTGTTTCATGAATGTAATAGCCTACTGTATATATATTTTTCTGTTTGTTTGAAATATTAATAATATAAATAATATTATAATCGCAAGGTAACATAATTTAGAGTTAGCGTTTTAATAATTATTTGTACTGGCTGTGTATTTTCAAGGCCAGGAGCTTGTGTGTGTGTGTGAGCCCGATCATCACCCCCCCTCATCATCATCCCATCATCATCATCATCCACCTCATCATCATCCCCCCTCATCGTCATCCCCCTCATCATCAACCCCCTCATCGTTATCCTCATCCTCCTCATCACCCCCTTCTTTATCGACAACTTCCACTACCTGATTCTTCAGTTCAGATGGTCGGACAATACAGTCTGAACTGAAGTGGCGAGCCAAACCCCACTGAACCTGGACTGTCAGAGAAGTTGATTTCTTTTTATTTTATTTGTGATATTATTATTTTTTGTGTGCTATTCATTAGCCTACTGTTACTGTTGTAACTATTTTTATTTATCTTTGTTTATTGTTTTGATTGAGAGAGGGATAAGTTAAGGAAACCACCTGTCAGTAAGATCCGCAATAAAATAGGATTTAAAAATACAGAATTAGAAATAAATTAGACAATTAAAATAATAACTAAATTAGCACTAAACTGAGAATTAGACATCAAATTATACTTACCTGACAGGTGGATTTGTAAGGGAAAAGAGGGAATAATTTGTGTATTTCAATTTTATCTTATGTGTTATTGTTGTTGTTATATGTGATTCTGAAAGAAAGAGATAAGAGAAAGAAAAAGAAAGAAAAGACGAAGAGAATCGATTCACATTGGAATAAATTTGATTATTTACTTTTTTAAACATATGACAGTGACCTCTTGTTGTTTTCTTTTCTACTCACACCCATTTCTCCAGAGCAAATCTAATCTTCTGAGTACTGGCCCACATCTAAGTTTTCATTTTATTTACTTTACATTAACTGGTTCTTCCTTTTACCAGGTGTTACAACTTGGCGAGCACAGCCAGGAGAAATTGGGTTTTTGTCGAGTAGCTTTAGTGAGGTCACTGTATAACAAAAACAACAACAATGGAGGTTATTAAATCTGCTGAAATTAAAGTGCAGAATTCGGTTATAATTAGTGGACCCCTTGATGCAGAATCTGACAAAGAATTACTTCAACACCTGAGTCAACATGGCTCTATCTTTAGATTTGTCAGCATAGATGCTCCAAGCAGTAAATTTCATGGACATGTAGTGGTTGAATACACTGACTACACTGCAATACAGTCATTCAAGTCGCTGCTACCAGCCACTTTTCCACGCCAAGGTGAACAAGACTGCTACCATCTGAGACTGCTAGCAGATGTGTACACACATGAAGTGAGTAGCACCACCACCGAGAACTACCTTGAACAGTTGCAGGCAGTTGCACGAACGACCGGCAAGACACTAGAAGAAGTCCTTGCAACAGAACTCTTGAAGCTCAGTCCAGCCACCTCTGCTCTTTCTACCAATCAGTCAGCTGGTGATGCTCCCATGATGACCAGGCAAGTACAGACGACCGCCAACCATGAAATCTTTCGCTCTGAGCCCCAGCTTACATGTCATAACATGGACTACAATGCAGCTAGCCATGTAACTCCACCCATCTCATCTGGATCAAAGAAACACCCCACCTTCAGAGATGATGACATTAATCCACCTGAAGTGCAGAGAGTAGTGGTTGAGCACGTTGTAAGAAATGCAGACATTTCTTCCCCAGCCTACACCTCCGTCAGGCTGCGATCCTTCTCTGGAAAGTGTCCACACCCCAACAACGAGGCAGACTACGACACCTGGCGAACTAACGTCGAGCTCATGCTTAAAGACCCAGCCATATCTGATCTACACAGAGTGAGAAAGATACTCGAGAGTCTCCTGTCCCCCGCAGCTGACATAGTCAAACAGTTAGGCCCTCAAGCTTCCCCCAATGACTATGTGCAGCTACTGGATTCAGCTTTTGGCACTGTTGATGATGGTGAAGAACTCTTTGCTAAGTTCATGAACACGTTGCAAGATGCTGGAGAGAAACCCTCCCAGTACTTGAACAGACTGCAGGTGATTCTCAGCCAGGCTGTGAAAAGAGGGGGTGCAGCTTTCATCGAACAAGATGAACACCTACTGAGACAGTTTTGTAGAGGTTGCTGGGACAACACTATGCTCAGCAGCCTCCAGCTAGAGAAGAGAAAATATAATCCCCCATCCTTCCCAGTACTCCTGTTGCTCCTGCGCACAGAAGAGGACAGACAGGCTGTAAAAGCTGCCCGCATGAGACAACACCTTGGAGCCCCTAAGCAAAGAGCTACATCACATCTTCAGTGTAACTGCACCCATGAAGAATCAAACATGACCTGGCAACAGAATAATTCCACAGTAGATGTTCTATGTGAAAACCAGAACTTGAAGAAACAAGTGGCTGAGCTTCAAAGTCAAACGGCCAGACAAAAGACACAGAACTGCCAGACCTCCAGACCCCAGTCCCAATCCCCCCAGTTTGATCCCCATGTGCAAGACCTGAAGAGACAAATAGCAGAGCTGCAAAGTCAATTGGCAGCGTTCAGAGCCCAGATTCCCCTTTCCCCTACTCCAGCTGAAACAAATGTACGTGGTGGGGCAAGTCGTTCAGCAGTCAGAGCACAGAATGAGAGGCCAAGACCCTGGTACTGCTTCAGGTGTGGTGAAGATGGACACATTGCACCAAACTGCAATGAAGCGTCCAATCCAGCCTTGGTTGCAGTGAAGAGGAGACAGCTACAAGAAAGGCAGCTACTGTGGGAAGCCCAAGGCAGCTCTTCCAGCCCACAGCCTTTAAACTAGAATCAGCTCCGGTCGAGGGACTGATAGGAGCTGGAGAACATTGGAAACGTCCCAAAGGCAAGCAAAGAGCTAGCCTGAAGCAAGCCTCTCCTCATGGTCGGGGACACCTACCAAAGGGATTAATAGGGACCAAGTGTACTGGAAAAGTGATCATTGCTGGAGAAGAATGTAGCTGTCTATTAGACACAGGGTCACAAGTAACCACTGTCTCCCAGTCATTCTATGAAGAGAAGCTGACCTCACAGACCATTCACCCCATAGATGACCTGCTAGAGGTAGAAGGAGCTAATGGCCAGATAGTCCCCTACACTGGTTACATCCAGCTCAATGTAACATTCCCCAAGAGTTTCCTGGGTGTAGACATTGAAGTACCCACCTTAGCCCTTGTAGTTCCAGACTGTCGTGCTATGGCCCTGTCACCTGTGTTAATAGGCACCAACATCTTGGATGTAATGTACACCCTCTACAGTGAGACAGACATTGGCCCTAATCAGTCTACCCCATATGGCTACCGAGCAGTGTTGAAAACCCTCGCACTGAGACACAAACAAACATCCAACAGCTACATTGGATCAGTGAGGCTGCAGGGAAACTCACCTGAAATGATTCCAGCTGGACAGAGAGTGGTGATGGAAGGAGTAGCCAATGTGCGTAGTGCATCTACAGAGAAGTGGGCAGTAGTTGAGCCTCCATCGTCCTACTCCCTTCCTGGGGGCATACTGGTCACCTGTGGTCTGCTCACCCTACCAACCAGAGCACCCTACAGAGTGCCAGTAGTGCTGACCAATGAGACACAGCATGACATACTCCTACAACCAAGAAGTGTCTTAGCTGAACTCAACGCCATACAGCGAGTGCTTCCTGGGGCAGGCGAGAACAAGACCAAAGATCCCTCAACTGATCAGCTACAACCTCCACAAGTTTCCCCACCTGCATTCAACTTTGCAGACTCCCCCATACCTGCTGAATGGAGAGAGAGAATAGAGCAGACTCTAAGAGCAATGTCAGATGTGTTCTCACAGCATGACTTGGACTTTGGAAGAACCGACAAAGTGAAACATCACATCAACCTCCACGATGAGACGGCCTTCAAGCAGCGAGCTCGCCCCATACACCCTCAAGATATCCAAGCTGTCCGAAAACATCTCCAAGAGCTGCTAGATGCAGGTATCATCCGAGAATCCGAGTCTTCCTTCTCCTCTCCCATCGTGGTGGTCAGAAAGAAAAATGGTGACGTACGACTCTGCATCGATTACCGGAAATTAAATGCCCAGACAGTGAAAGATGCCTATGCCCTGCCCAACCTAGAAGAGACCTTCACAGCGCTGCATGGATCCAAGTGGTTCTCTGTCTTGGATCTCAAGTCTGGATACTACCAGATAGAAATGGAGGAAGAGGACAAAGCCAAGACTGCTTTCGTGTGTCCATTGGGATTTTGGGAATTCCAGCGTATGCCCCAAGGGATTACCAACGCCCCCAGTACATTCCAGAGGCTCATGGAAAAGTGTATGGGTGACATGAACCTGAAAGAGGCCATTGTCTTCTTAGATGACATCATCATATTCTCAGAGACTCTAGAAGAACATGAAAGAAGATTGGTGCGAGTCCTCAACCGCCTCAGAGAGTACGGACTGAAGCTGTCAGTGGACAAGTGCAAGTTCTTTCAGAAGTCTGTGAAATACCTGGGGCACATCGTATCCGAGAATGGTGTCGAAACAGATCCCGACAAGATCAGCGCTCTAAAGACTTGGCCTAGCCCGAAGAACTTAAAAGAACTGAGATCCTTCCTAGGGTTCTCAGGATACTACCGTCGGTTTATCCAGGGGTACTCTGGGATTGTCAAACCGTTAACTGACCTAACAGTTGGCTACCCACCTCTGAGAAAGACCAAAAGACCAAGAGAGAAGAATGGGCAGTATCACAATCCAAGAGAGCCCTTTAATGACCGTTGGATTCCAGCATGCCAGCATGCTTTCGACACAATCATCGACAAGCTGACCACTGCCCCAGTGCTGGGTTTCGCTAACCCTACACTCCCCTACATCCTGCACACTGATGCAAGCACCACTGGCTTGGGAGCTGCCCTTTACCAAGAGCAAGAAGGACAAATGAGACCCATCGCATTCGCCAGCAGAGGCCTGTCCCATAGTGAAGCTCGCTATCCTGCACATAAGCTGGAGTTTCTAGCCCTGAAGTGGAGTGTGACGGAAAAGTTCAGTGATTACCTGTATGGGAATCAGTTCACTGCCATCACTGACAGCAACCCACTGACCTATATACTCACCTCAGCAAAGTTGGATGCTACAAGTTACCGATGGCTGTCAGCTCTGTCCACCTTCTCATTCACACTCCAGTACCGTGCAGGGAAACAGAACTTGGATGCTGATGGTCTGTCAAGACGTCCCCATGGAAAGCTAACAAACGATCCTGCGTCACAGAAAGAACGTGAACGAGTCCAGCAGTTCATCACACGTCATTCTCTGGATGAGAACCTCATCGAAATGGAACCTGAAGTGATCCAGGCAGTCTGTGGACGTCACCTATTCCGGCATGACCCAGAGAACGAGTCACCTGAGCCCTGCATCACACTAGTTGAGTCCCTTGCTATTCATGCAGACGCCATCCCTGCCATCTACGAGCAAGAGGAAAGTGCAGAAGGAACATCCACCATCCAGCACCTGTCAAGAGAAGACCTGAAAGAAAAGCAAAGAGCTGACCCCAGCATCAGAGAAGTGATACTGCAATTAGAGACTGGGCAGAATCCTCCATCAGCGGTACGACAAGAGCTCCCTGAACTCCCATTGCTGCTAAGAGAATGGCCTCGGTTGGAGATGAGAGGAGGTGTTCTCTACAGGAAAAGGAAAGAAGGAGATAATACCAACTTCCAACTAGTGCTGCCTAAAGAGCTCAGAGTAACGGCGATGAAGAGTTTGCATGATGACATGGGTCACTTGGGGATAGAGAGAACAACAGACCTCCTGAGATCCAGATTCTACTGGCCCAAGATGGCAGCTGAAGTGGAAGCAAAGATCAAGACATGTGACCGCTGCATACGGAGAAAAACACCACCTCAAAAGGCTGCACAACTTGTAAACATTCAAGTTTCCCGTCCATTAGAACTGGTCTGCATGGACTTCCTCTCCATCGAACCCGACAGAAGCAACACGAGCAACGTCCTGGTGATAACAGATCACTACACCAAATATGCAGTCGCCGTCCCCACACCCAACCAGAAAGCTCGTACTGTGGCCAAGTGTCTCTGGGAGAACTTCATCATCCACTACGGGTTCCCAGAGCGCTTACACAGTGACCAAGGGCCCGACTTCGAATCCAAGACCATCAAAGAGCTGTGTGAATTGGCCGGAATCAAGAAAGTAAGAACAACTCCATACCACCCAAGAGGAAACCCCGTTGAGAGATTCAACCGAACACTTCTGAGCATGCTGGGAACCTTGCAAGACCAAGACAAAGTGCATTGGCGTGACTTTGTACGACCATTAGTGCATGCCTACAACTGCACTAAAAATGAAGTCACCGGATTCAGCCCATATGAATTGATGTTCGGGAGGCAACCAAGGCTGCCTATTGACCTGGCATTTGGAGTCCCACTCAAAGAGCGTCCTCAAACATCCCACTCAGAGTATGTACGCAATTTGAGATCTCATTTGGAGGAGAGCTACAAAATAGCAACCAGCAATGCTGCCAAAAATGCTGCTAGAAACAAGGCCAGATTTGATCGACACATCACAGAATCTGCACTTGAAGTTGGAGACCGTGTGCTAGTAAGAAGCGTCCGCCTTCGTGGGAAACACAAATTGGCAGATAAGTGGGAACCGGCAATTCATGTGGTGACAAAACGTGCCGGTGAGCTTCCAGTGTACACCGTAAAGCCAGAGAACCAGAGCGGACCCCTGAGAACTTTACACAGAGATCTCCTATTGCCCTGTGGATTTCTCCCTGCAACAGAGAACCAGTCAGCCCCACCTGAAACAGCCACATGCCCCAGGACACGTCAGAGAGTTCGCTTGAATCCTGCTGAACAAGATGTAGAAGAGGATGGATATGAGTCAGACGAGGATGTGGCAGTGCACTGGAATGCTGCAGAGTCAACACCTGTGGAAAGTAATTGGCATCCCTGCGGAGTAGAACAAATTCCTGAAAGAGAACCTGGAAGAGAAACAGAACTTGAAGAGGAGACCTTACCTGAGAGAGAACCTGGAAGAGGAATCTTACCTGAAAGCGAACCTGGAAGAGGAACCTTACCTGAAGGAAGAGGAGCCTTACCTGAAACAGAGCCTGAAGAGGAAATCTTACCTGAAGGAGAACCTGAAAGAGAAACCTTACCTGGAAGAGGACTTGAAGGAGAAACAGAATCTGAAAGAGGAAACTTACCTGAAGAGGAAACTGGAACTGGACAAGAAAGTGGTGCTGAAGCAGACGAGCCAGAAGTAACTGGAGTGGCAGCAGACGAAGATGTGCAAGATGCTCCTCAGAGACATTCCAGTAGACACAGAGCTCCACCAGACAGACTGCACTACACTAAATTGGGGAATCCCCTTGTATCTATTGTACAGTCACTTTTTCAAGGCTTAAGTACAGCATTCACAGAGACATTACAAAGTACGTATGTCCCTCAGTCAGTTGTGGTTAAGCAGCCAAGTAGGTGTAACGGGACGTACACACCTTTGAGAGGGGAGAGTGTAACCCCCGGTTACTAGACCGATTAAATAAATAAATAAATAATCATTTTATTTAGGTGACTACTATTGATATTTAGGCTACATTATTTAATTTAATAAATAATTAAATAATTAATAAATAATAATTAATTTAGGCATGTGCAGTAACCATAACAACTGTCCCTGTATAAAAAGCCTGGGTGAGCCCGGAATGCTCACTCTAACTGCACTTGAGGGGAAACTAGAGACACAGAGACAGAGACGAGATCAACGAAAAAATAATCGATAGAGAGAAAGGAAAAAAGAGAAGAACAACACCAATCCTGGAGCAGTATACATCCTGCTGCTAAAATCCAAAGAAATAGCCTACTTGGTGAGTGGAAATGTTTATTTTGTCAAAAGTAGACCAACTTTTTAGCTAACTGTAAAACCCAGTAGCAGCAGTACCTGCCGCCATAGCAACAGAGGTTGAACATTCCAAAGCAACAGTTAGGATGGGTGGCAGTTACTGGCCTTTTTGTATGGTGTGTTGTGGTGTTTCATGAATGTAATAGCCTACTGTATATATATTTTTCTGTTTGTTTGAAATATTAATAATATAAATAATATTATAATCGCAAGGTAACATAATTTAGAGTTAGCGTTTTAATAATTATTTGTACTGGCTGTGTATTTTCAAGGCCAGGAGCTTGTGTGTGTGTGTGAGCCCGATCATCACCCCCCCTCATCATCATCCCATCATCATCATCATCCACCTCATCATCATCCCCCCTCATCGTCATCCCCCTCATCATCAACCCCCTCATCGTTATCCTCATCCTCCTCATCACCCCCTTCTTTATCGACAACTTCCACTACCTGATTCTTCAGTTCAGATGGTCGGACAATACAGTCTGAACTGAAGTGGCGAGCCAAACCCCACTGAACCTGGACTGTCAGAGAAGTTGATTTCTTTTTATTTTATTTGTGATATTATTATTTTTTGTGTGCTATTCATTAGCCTACTGTTACTGTTGTAACTATTTTTATTTATCTTTGTTTATTGTTTTGATTGAGAGAGGGATAAGTTAAGGAAACCACCTGTCAGTAAGATCCGCAATAAAATAGGATTTAAAAATACAGAATTAGAAATAAATTAGACAATTAAAATAATAACTAAATTAGCACTAAACTGAGAATTAGACATCAAATTATACTTACCTGACAGGTGGATTTGTAAGGGAAAAGAGGGAATAATTTGTGTATTTCAATTTTATCTTATGTGTTATTGTTGTTGTTATATGTGATTCTGAAAGAAAGAGATAAGAGAAAGAAAAAGAAAGAAAAGACGAAGAGAATCGATTCACATTGGAATAAATTTGATTATTTACTTTTTTAAACATATGACAGTGACCTCTTGTTGTTTTCTTTTCTACTCACACCCATTTCTCCAGAGCAAATCTAATCTTCTGAGTACTGGCCCACATCTAAGTTTTCATTTTATTTACTTTACATTAACTGGTTCTTCCTTTTACCAGGTGTTACATAATCAATCATTTTTAGGCAAACTAAAACAAAGGTGACTGGTTCACGCTAGGGCTGTCACTTTTTATTCGACATTCGAATATTCGTTCGATTGTGGGGGGAAAAGTTCGTATTCGAGCATTAATGACCTGCTCGATATGCAGGCTGCAGCAAAGATTCTCTATTTACCGTCTTTGGCTGCAGTGCCCGGTGCCTGCATAGCGCCGCGGAACGTCCACCGGACGCGGAAGGGCCGCGAACAGCCGAGAAGCGGAGCCAGTTTACTTTCTGTGCCCATATTAACCGCTGGTGTGGTGTCGCGGCGTGCACCTCCGCGGCCGGCTCGCGCCGTGCAGCGTCTGGTCTATTTTGTGTGAGAGCCGCGAGCAATCGCGTCAAGCTGGGCAGGAAGTCAAACATGAAACAACGAGAGTATCCGGTCAATTTTCAAAATAAAACACCGCGACTGTGTGTGCTGCGGCTGCGGCGGCGCGGGGGGGGGTAATAATCGAATATATCCGAACGAATTACGGGTCATTCAATAATCGTTCGAATGTCATTTTTCTAAAAACTGACAGCCCTAGTTCACGCTCCTCACATGTGAATATCTTTGGATTTTCTTGGTCGTGTTTGACCATAAATTGAAGATCTGTGACTTCTGGCCTGACAAAGCCAGCTATATGTAGACTCTGTGAACATCTAATGGCTTTTATTAAAACAGTTTTATAGATTACACAAGAAAAGGTGATGACCAGATTCGTCAATACTGCAAATTATCATCAGTTGAACCCTAACACACAAAGTCGTAGCAATACGGTGTAAATATTCTTTCATGCCCTGACCTCTGATTGTTGACTCTCAACACCCAGACCAATGAACACACTGAAAACACAATGTCTGTATATGCTGTACCAAGGTGGCAGCACAAAACAAGACCAATGTGCTGATTGCAGTGTCCATAACAAACTCTTTTGGCTCGACAGACAAGAAGAGGTTAGCTGAAAAGAACAAAAGCCTCTCAAAGACGGTTAACCATTGTCACTTTGATACATCAACTGCCAGTTTATTGGGCTCACTAACTATAAAGTAATGTGGTCCAATACAAAAGCCCTTTCTGGAAAAAAAAAAAAAAAAAAAACTCAACTTGATGTTTGTGGTGCCTTTGAGGGACGTCTCTAACATTGGTCCAAATGGGTTCAATGTGACTTGGTGTGAAGAATCAAGTGCCCTGTCAATGTACTTTACCTACATGACTAGAAAATAATAGATCATGAAGTACGAGCAAGACCTAAATTACAAAGGTATCCCATAGTTTTGTAATTTATGCTGGTTTTACACCAACTTTCCATGACTTTATGAGTTAAAACATTGAATTGTGACATATAAGTTACATAAAGCAGTACAGCCAGAAAAATAGGACATTTTTTATTACGTTATTTGTACAAATCATTTCCCACTGTGACTGTTGGAAAGATCATCAGGTCTGTTAGATCTGAAGGAATGCTTTGTTTGGTCTACTGAATGAAATCACTGTTTGCAATCTGTACTTATTATACCCAAGTGTAGAAAAATGGATTCAGGCATATGCCAAAAGTGCCACACTGGAAGCCTAAGAATTTCATTAAACCGTTGTCACAATGCTGATATTCTTCCCCTTGACATATCAATTCAGGGCTTTATCTGTAAAAAGGGAAGAAAAAAAAAAAAGGTGGAAAAAGCCTCCGAGTCCAGAGAAAACAGAGAGCCCTCTATTTGACCCCGGCTCTTCACCGGGACAATAGGGACCACCATCCAGGTCTATGTCCCCACTGCTCTGACCCTTAAATGCCTCGGCTCCACCAACAGAACTACTGACAGTAAGAAAATAGGTGGTGGCATGCAAGGTTTCCTGAAGAGCAGAAGAAGAAAAGCACCTCTGCTGTATATGGTTTAGAGGTTGGACACCAGATATAAACCAATAGCAGCTTCTTTTACACTGTATTAGACATTTCAAAGTTGATGACAGTCCCTTTCAGTGGCCCATAAAGAGGCTTTTGTTAAGAGTCAAGCACTGGACTGTATTTCAAGCCATGAGGAGGAGGCAATGAAAATGAGTGTGGTGAAAGAAAGAGACTGTTGCATTCTCTTGGAAAGCTTGAGGTGAGGGTGTTTGGGACATCGCAAATCTGCGGTGAAGCCTGATTTTAAGTCTTTAATCCCAGGCCAAGATGAGTCAGTATGGATCATATAATGCATGGTGAGGGATTATTACCATGCGGGTCACATCACGTGAGAGAGAGAGATGGGTCACTGATGTGGTCACTGTTTGAAGAGCAAAATCCTTCCAAGAAACCTGCAGAGTAAAGATTCAAAAATTGCACCTTCCTCACTCAGCCTCCTTCCTTCCCACCACCACATTTGCATGCCTGCACTTGGAGCTCAAAGTTCAACCCCAAACATGCAGCAGCACTCTTACACCTGTGTTGCATGGAAATGCTGCATATAGCCTACGGTCAGGTATAGGGAAATAAAAAGCAAACACACACACACACACACACACACACAAACAAACAAACACTATATTACCAGACAGAGCAGATGCGACAAAGCACCATATGACTTTAAACATAATCCCTGCTTAACGAGCAGCGCTTCATGGGATTGTCTGGTCTCGTCTCTGCATGCAGGACCACCTGACCCGAGAGAGCACGCATCGAGGCCACGTACGGCACGTTCAAACTTTTTTTTTTCTTATCCAAAGAGGTCAAACAAAGTGACCATGCATGCTCGCAAACGCACAAAAATACCTTTATTAGCGGCCTATCGTTCATATTTAAACAAGGGTGAATGAAGCCGGTGGTGTACCCCTTTGCTTTGCATCTATCTATGTCCCATGCGACTGCAAAGCGTTTCACTTACCCGGCTCTCAAGTGTCCTCCCCCGGGCTCTCTTTGGACTAAAACGCCACTCCACCTCCGCTCTGCTGCTGACTCAGCCGCTTGTCCTCCTTGGGGCCAGGTAAATCGTCCGGTGAGCGTCACGACGTCAGGTAAATGTGTAGTAGCCTACACGGTAACGCTTTGGCCCCCGTCTGCACCACCACCACCACCACTACCACCAGCAGCCTCTTTGTACTTGTCTGTCCACTTCGGCAGCAGCCAGCAAGTTGTGCACCGGCGGTCATGCGCAGTCGGTGCTCAGACAACAGGCTCAGTCTGCTCTGCTCAGCGATGATATGAAGGTCAGCTAGTGCCACAGGTGTAGCTTACCTGGCGGAAGGTTGCCCTACTTTTTTCTGTCCGCCGCGCCAGCTACAAGAATATCCTGTTGGAAAAAGTAAAGTTAGCGTAAATTAGCTACATAAACACATAACGGCTCACACAATAAAGTTAGCCTTTTAAAAAACGATGAAATCATTAATATGTCCGGTATCTTTAAATTACTTTTGTGGTAAATATGTGAAGCTTCTGACTAACTCTATCATCAGAAAGAACAAAAGTTGAAAACTAATGTTTACATACCGAATTTAGTGGACGCACTAGCTGGATATGTTTTTCCTCCGCACAAGAATATAGTTCTAGGTTGGTAACGTTGGTAACGTTCTTGAGATGAAGCTGTTGTTGTCACTTGGCGGATTAATATCAACGTATCTCAGTTGTTGTGTGGTCTTTGGCTAATTTTAACGGTCTATTTAATCTAAAATGTATTGAAATAATGTGATGTAGCCACTTGTAAAAACAGAAGTAGCTACACGTAAACTATAAAAGTAAAACTAAACAGTTGTCAATCAGAATATTAATTATATAAATTCACAACACATGTCAACAGTGTGAGACGGTGCACAAACAGTCAAGAGCCTGGGAAATGAAGACAATGCCGCCATCTTGTGACGGTTTGTTTTAACTGCACGAGATGGAGCCCAACAGAAAATGTACAGTAGAGGAAGTAGAGACATCTGCTGTGGTAAGATGATGGGTTATGATAAAGAGGATGGTGATGCGATTACAAAGTATTAATTAATGTGTAGAGCTACTTTTTGGTTTCTACTCTAAACGTTGAGCTTATAATAAAATGAAGCTTTAAACGGGTGTAAAGGTTGTGTTGTGTAAGTTACTAGCTTCTTCACTCAACACTACAACTTTAGCCATAGCCTAATTTAAAAGTGCATAGGGTTTTCACTAACTGTGTTTGGCACTAACTACTAGGCAGAAATTGGTTTGTATGTCTGTACTAAAGCCTACAGCCAGTTTAACCCATAGACTGTAAAAAGAAGGTTTAACCAAAGACGGTTTGGTTTAACTGTGGCAGCAAAAATAGCTTGCTTGTTTTTTGACATCCAGACCACATTGGACTAAATAGGCTACAGAAGAAAAAAATCACTATTCCTAGACTGGTTTAATCTGGACTTTTTCTTCCCTGAGAGGCTTTGGACTCTTTTAAACATGACTTCAGATCTGCAAAACTCTTATTCTATTGTTAAAAATGGAAATGGGTGAGATTTAATTTGGCATATCAGGACTATAATGTCAGAGAAGCTAAAAATTGTATTTAGCCTAAATCAAGGCTTTCTTTAGTTGTGGTTATGACCTGTTTGAAAAAGTCAGTGGGTCAGCCTTTTTGTGTTTTCATGAGTAACGCCTTCACAGATCTGCACCAAAGAGCCTTTAGTTTGTCTGGGGAAACCAGTCCAAATTTGACAAATCATACTCCTTACTTCCTAATACAGTGGTAGCCTATAATCCCCCGTATAGCACTAAAGCTCTGCCCCGATGTCAGCGGAGCGTGATCCTTAAAGAGCAACTGAGATTCAGTGTGTGTGTGTATGTGTGTGTGTGTGTGTCAAATAAGGAGGCCATCATCGCTAGAAGTGGATGCTGAGCAACAACCTGTGATGGAAGTGAACAGTAAACAGCACCAGTGGTGTCTGGGGGAGCCAATGACAGAGGATGGTGGTAAGAGAGAAGAAATTAAACTATAGTCCTGATCTAAAGGAAATCTAAATAAGGTAAAACAGAAGTTAGACATGATCTGCCTCTGATTAACAATGCTATTTTCCAGGTGGGCACCATTAAGCAACAAGACCCAAATTTTGCCCCCCTAAAAGCAGTGGAACTTTTTAAAATCATTTCCAACCACTCCAGTATTTTATAAATCATGTTAGGTACACTGAGTGGGCTGCCTGGTACAACAGTCAGTTTAAAAAAAAAGGGGGAAATTTCCTTTTGTAGACAAAATGCATCTTGTGCTATTTGTCATCTGCTGATGCACAGTATACTTGTGGTTGACACATTGGTATATCTGCTCAGTCTCGACAGCCTCCATCTACTGTATTTATCATGGCAGCTTTCCTGTATCTGGTGAGTCAAGAATCCTACATATTAACACTATTGAGCGACTGTAACTGACAAAAACAGTGAATTACAGGATGTCAGCAGTGCACCATGGTGTTTGTGGTTGAAAGTTTCCTCAAAGGAAGATGTTAACATATAGATTAATTAGTTTCCAAGTGAGAAGAAAAATAATTGTGAGACTTGACTCTTAATCATGGAACTTCCCTGCCATCACAAATACCCACTGTTGCCAAATTGTGCATGTTTAAAACAAACACAACTTTCAGATATTTGGTTTCCATCTATCTTGGTTTTAAAGGAATTGAAGGCACTTGTTGGAAAGTTTTTATTGCACTTAACGTAAAAGGTTATTAACCAGTCTCTCATCTATGCTTAGGTGATGTGATATCACACATGTTTTCTGAATATTTTATCATTCTTTCGGGCTTTTTGTCAAAAACAAAAAAGGGTGCAAAAACAGTGTTCTCCAACTTACTCTGCTGCTAATTTTCACCTCTTTCCCTTTTGTAACATATTTCTGACCACAGACACTGCAGACACGGCTATCACCTGTCCAGCACAGTGTTGTTAAACCAAAAACGCCACAACTACAACGCTCCAGGGTGAAAGAGTGAGCTGCAGTCTGGAAACAAGTTCTAAAAACACATAATCAGCAATTGATGCATTTCACAAAGTAAGGTTCCAACACTTGCTTTGCTTACAGGGGCAACAATATGTATTAGTAAAGAAATTTGAATTTTTACTAAATACACAACAATGAACAAACTTCAATACTTGCTGAACGAAGCAGTTTACAAAGCACTTTTGTCTGTGGGCGGGCTAACCTTTCTATTCTGACATCTAAAATCGGGAAATTCAAATGCTTGCACATGTTTCCTTTGTTGATGACAGATGGGTTTCACAAATGCTACTACAGTACCCTAATAATGCTAATAATAGATGGCAGTGTTGGTTTAGTCCGTTGACCGCCTTTCTTGGGGAAGTTGTCTGTAGTCAAGCGTGATTTCTTTCTTTTTCTCAGCTGGATCGTTGCTTTTGCTTTACTTTTGCTTTACTTTTGCTCTCCGCAGCTCAGTCTCCTAAAGTTCTCCCAAAGTTTTGTTTTACCTTCAAACTAAGAAGAAGTGAAATGGAGTCTATGTCTACAGTAGTCGTTAAGTTTCTTTTTTTGATAACAGTTGGCCTCCAGTTAAGGATTACTGTCATGTGAGTGGGGACAGTCCTTAAACCTGGTAATTCTGGCAATTCACTGACATAAATAATTATGTGATTGTGCAGTTTAATTTAGGTGGTGGTTCAGTTTGAATGGCGATATGGATTGTACCTTATACTGTGGCAATGCCCAAAATCCATGGCAAGGCCACCCTAACCTTAAATCTGACTATTATATAGTATAATGATAAAAAAAAAAGTATTACTGGTACTCTTAACGGTTCTTTAAAAGGAAATCTACATTATAATTTACACTCTAAAAAACATTTGTGATTAACTGTCAAATCTCTCCAATCTTTTATTACTTTGAACATTTCCGATTTTCTATGTTTTGGTTGTATTCTAGTTGTGTGTGTCAGATCGATTGGATTGACCTCCAATAGCCAATAGTCAGTTATTTGCACAAAATACAAGATATAATTTTAAGATAAAAACACACACACACACACACACACACACACACACACACACACACACACTGGGCCCTTTTCTTTGTGATCTACTTGAATAAAATCCACCGCTTTCTGTCAGATCTGTCTTCTAGCATTGGCCAATCAGAAGTAGAGCTAACACTTGTTTTGTCCTCATCTTCAAAAATCAGTTGATATCATTTTGTTGAATCACAAACAATGATTCAGAGCAATGAATGACCTTCAGTTGGGTATGTTTTCCACACCCAACTGAATTAACTAGAATTGAAAAATGGGAAATGAAAAATGCTGAATTTGATTAAACTGTTGCAAGAGTTGTTACAAAAGTTGTGATCCAAGGTTCTTTAAATTGAACTTTTTCTGTTCCTATACAATACTGAGTAGTACACAATGATTTCTTGGCGAAAACAGTCAAATATAACGAAATGAGGAATGGGAGGAGGTCAAAATCTTTAAATTTGAATTTAAATTTGGTTGAAAGAGGATCAGTTCCCAAAGTCATGCTTGTAGTCATACATGAACTGCAGTTTCAGTTTTACCAAATGATTTACAAGAAAAGAAGGTGTATGTCTAAGATTCATCCATTCTCTTCCGCTTCATCTGGGTCCGGGTCGCGGGGGCAGCAGTCGGAGCAAGGATCCCCAGACTTCCCTCTCCCCAGACACTTCCTCCAGCTCTTCCGAGGGGACCCCAAGGCGTTCCAACGGCCTGGGTCTTCCTTGGGGCCTCCTCCCGGTGGGACATCTCCGGAACACCTCCCGAGGGAGGCGTCCAGGGGGCATCCGGTACAGATGCCCGAGCCACTTCAGCTGGCTCCTCTCGATGTGGAGGAGCAGCGGCTCTCCAAGCTCTTCCTGGGTGACAGAGCTCCTCACCCTATCTCTAAGGGAGCGCCCCGCCACCCTGCGGAGGAAGCTCATTTCGGCCGCTTGTATCCGGGATCCCGTTCTTTCGGTCATGACCCCGAGTTCATGACCATAGGTGAGGGTGGGAACGTAGATCGACCGGTACCGATCCGCCTGTCAATCTCACGCTCCATCCTTCCCTCACTCGTGAACAAGACCCCAAGATACTTAAACTCCTCCACCTGAGGCAGGAACTCTCCCCCGACCTGGAGGGTGCAAGCCACCTTTTTCCGGTCGAGAACCATGGCCTCGGACTTAGAGGTGCTGATTCTCATCCCAGCTGCTTCACACTCGGCTGCAAACCGCCCCAGTGCATGCTGAAGGTCCTGGCTCGAGGGAGCCAACAAGACAACATCATCCGCAAAAAGCAGAGATGAAATCAAGTGGCTCCCGAACCGTACCCCCTCCGGCCCTTCGCTGCGCCTAGAAATTCTGTCCATGAAAATAATGAACAGAACCGGTGACAAAGGGCAGCCCTGCCGGAGTCCAACACGCACCGGGAACAGGTCTGACTTACTGCCGGCCATGTGAACCAAGCTCCTGCCCCGATCGTACAGGGACCGTACGGCCCTCAGCAGAGGGCCTCCGACCCCATACTCCCGGAGTACCCCCCACAGGATGCCACATGGGACACGGTCGAAAGCCTTCTCCAGATCCACAAAACACATGTGGACTGGTTGGGCAAACTCCCATGTGCCCTCGAGCCTGCAGAGGGTGTAGAGCTGGTCCAGCGTTCCACGGCCAGGACAAAAACCGCATTGTTCCTCCTGAATCCGAGGTTCGACTATCGTATGATGAACCCTACATGGTTCACGCAGAAATAGTCAAGGTTGGAGTGCATTCGGAGCTGGAGGTCGAGTGGGTCGTTCACTAACCATAAGGTTGTTGATTTGATGCTTGACTGGCTGATTCATCGGTGTTATCTGGAATAATGTGTAAGTGAATGTGGCAGGTATGGTTGTGTGTTTTTAGTGGGCGATGGGACTAAGTAATAGTCTCTTTCAGTCCATTTTAAAACAGATGAGAAAACTTTTGATAGTATGAATGAGAAATGGGATTAAGCAGGAAACAAAATATGAACACCGTGCACATAAAACCAGTTTAAGTTAATGGTTCATTGTACATTTCCTCTGTCACCAACCTGGCTGTCACATGTGTGGGTCGTGAGGGTCAGTTGAAGCCTCATTAGGAAAAGCTTGTGAAATGCTTCATTATACTGCCAGTCATTGTACCTGAAAGATTAATTTCACTTTATATATATATTCGCTTTTAAATATTCACCTAAAAAAAAAGAAAACCAAAGGCACTCTTCTTTAAATGCGTAAAAGCCTATATTCAAACATGGCTATTTCATATAGAAAAGAGAAAAACATAATAAAAGTGGTTAACAGCCCACACGTTTCACCTATTTAAACTGGAAATACACTTTGTCATTAAAAACGTGTATCATTCATTGTTATTCTCTCTCTGTCGGTGCACTGTCTCCCCCCATCTTGTGGTTTGTTCACGGGTCTCCAGTCTGATCCCAGCACAGCATTTACTGAATATGACGAAGCCAATCTAAATTTACACTTATTTTCATAAACGGGAACTCAAGTCTAAATTGGGAGGTGATAACAGTCCCCACAATTAATTATTTACCAGAAAGGATGTGGTTATCAGCCAGGGACCTCCAAGCCAAATACAGAAGTGCGGCTATGCCCAAGCTTGGTTGGGTACTCTCCAGTATCTTTACCACCATTTTCTGTTCCTGATTCTTTACCAGATTGAATCCAGACTAATGTAACTAAGTCAGCTGCGTCTATCCTGGGCCAAAATGTCATTAAGCTTGATTTGGATTTGCCTGCAGTTTCAGTTTTTTGAAATTCCCTCATCATGACCTAATATGAAGTTTAAATGGCATAAAACCAAATGCATAACAATACATGGAATATTCTAAGATAACGGGACAGATATAAAAAAAAAGTTTCTTATAGTAGTACAAAACCACCTGCAGATGTCGTATATAATACATTCTGCTCTGTTTATTTGGTGTTATTTGTAGTCTGTCTGGTATCTATACATGACAATAAAACCCGTCTGGAAATCCATTTATTTGACCAACAGTATAGTTGACATTCTTTAGCTTGAGTTCAATTGATATCATATAAACCACCGGAGGTTTTCAAAATGTCTGGATGTCAGTGAAGCCATCGACCAACTGCCTGAACAGTCTCACAGATTTTCCTTGATGTTGACTATCAGTGCTTAACAGGTTGCATGAAATTGTTATTGCTTATTTCTCATTGAAAACATAATTGGTATACACCTCCTAATGAATAGGATCAGTGTTGCTCTGTTTATTGCGTATAGTACTGTATGCCGCAATAAGCCAATGATAAATTACCTTTTTTTCGTCATTTAGACTGGGATGGCACTCTGTAGCTGATATTTACATTAAAGCAGAAGTGAGTGATCCGGTCGTTTTCGCTAATGCTGCGTTCCAGGCAGGCTTTTGAAATCGTAAATTACAGCTTCAAGTCACAACTTACGACTTTGTAGCGTTCCAGGCAACCCACTCGTGTTTTTCCGACCTGTTTTACCGGTGAAAGTCACTATAACGGCCACTCGTAACTTCCGACCGGTGAACTCGTACCAGATCGAACTGGTACCACACTTCACGGTCGGAAAAATAGTTTCCTTGAACGCACCATAACAGTCCTCGTCGCTACGTCACCACATTCACGGCGTTCCTTGGCTGCACACACAGCCCTGCATGCCGTTCTCTCTCCTCATTGGATAAAAACTGTAGGATACGATAAATGTTTTCTCTTCGGCTCAGAGCAGAGCAGAGGGACTGAGAGACCCGTGTTTCAGTCCAAACACTCTATGTAAGTGATTGCTGTCGGAAGATATAACTATTTAAGACTTATATTAACACAAATATATCACTCACTTCTGCTTTAACCTTTAAAGGTGTAACGTGTTACAGCAATTTAATGTTCTTTCTAAAAGTACATCAGATTTGGTGGATGGTGATGTATGTAATTTCAGAGCTGAGGCCCATCAATCAGTGATAAAAAAAAAAAAAAATCTTAAGATTTTAACCTCAGCTACAACCACTGTCCTACATATTATCATAAATGAGTGCTAGACAGTTACACACTCCCTGTGTGGTATTCGTATTCAAAAATAGTATGAATAATAAGTGAATATAAATGAACTGTAACACTGCATATTAATGTAGGTAATAAAAAAATAAAAAAAAAACCTGGCAGACGGGCCAATAAAATAGGCTGATCCAAATTAAGCTCATTCAGCAGAAACCCCCCTGAAAAAAACACACACAAAAAAAACACATTCTGCTGTGTCAAGAATGGAAAGTAAAGTTGTATTTCCTTATTTGCTGCTTTATAAACCCAGACTCTACTCCATTCACTCTCACTTCATTCTCACATCCTCATTGGCGCCGAGAGATCAAAACAACCGCTATGATGCTGAAACCACTGCTGCTCCTGGCTGCTCTGACTCTCTGCTGCTGCATTACCTCGCTCCATGGTAAGAAACTTTTCTCTCTATCTCTCTTTTTAAATAGCTTTTTCTTTTTAAATTTACAGCTGATTTTATTTTCAATTCAGTTGTCCAATTCCAAGCAGTTTAGTATTTTTGTAATTTGAGCAGCCAAAATGAGTGGAACAATAATATATCGTCTGCATACAGTGACATTTTACTAATGTTTAAATGGGACAACAAAAAGTACCTGTCCTAATTTTAGACACTTTATGTTTCTTTTATTCACCTTCATTAATATTTGAACATTTTTATTTATCATTGCATAAAATATTGAGAACATTTAAAACTTTTTCTTTGGAGCTCTCAACAATGTTTCTTTATCACTCTGACCCGAAGTCTGTATTTATATCAACCAATGACTCATTTTGAGATGTGGTTGAAAAGATACCAAGCTTTTGACGATTAAAATACCTTTTACCTTCTCATTTTGTTTTACAGGGTGTAAATGCATAAAGACGGCCTCTCATCGTATCCCTGTTCAGGCCATCAAGAAAATTGAGATGATTCCTATTTCAGGACAGTGTCGCTGGACTGAAATCATGTAAGTAGTGTTCTGATAAAAGAAAAACTCTTAAATTTCTGTTAATGTACAGTACTGGTACAGGAAGTAGCTTCATCCTCTCCAAGTAAAAACAGCAATAACAGAAAGTTAGGTAAGAAATATTTTAAGTAAAGTAAAAGGTAAAAGGCAGTTTGAAGTGAACAATTTGTACAGATATACCTCATGTTTTCTGAAATCGACGATTCTGACGACATCTACATAGAATCTCTAAAGTTTTGACCTCCAAACAGATGAAAGTAGAAAGCACAATATATTCCTCTGTGTAAAGTGGCAAACATTTGAAATATTTATGTTAACACAAACACATTAAAGCATCAATTTGACATGAGCCAAGCTACATAATCGCCTCTTGATGCCAGGTGGACCAAAGGCACTCAAAGCGAAAGTGAGAGTAAAGGAGTTCAAGTACAATATTGCACAAAAATGGAAAAGTTATCAGCGTGGACATCAACTTACACTTCTACCCACTGAGTTTTGTTATTGTTCACTGCTCAGATGGATTTAATCCAATGTCTTCATTGATGTCTTTCTCTCTCCCACTACCACAGAGTCACCAGGAGGAATGGCGCCAGAATTTGTGTGAATCCATCAGCGGTATGGGTCCAAACCATGCTCACTGAACTGCAAAGGTAACAACATGCCTTGTGTTCTTGTGAAACAAATCTCTTACAAATCAAACCACTTTTCTATTGGTGGTCATGGAGATGTAGTTATTCTGTTTTGTGTGTTTTTGCCTTTGGTTTCAATATATTTTTAAAAGCATTTCCAACTAATTCTGATCAGTGAAACACTTTAAAGTAGAGCTAAAAGCCGTAAAAGTCCTACCTCCTGCCATGTCAGTGGGTTTACTGACTGGTATGTTGTTGTGTCCAAAGGAAGGGCTGTGTCAGAGGAAGAGCTCTCTCTTGTGTTCAGCCTCATTTATTGTGATAACGGTAATAAACAATTTGCACTTCATGTGTTCTGTGTCATCCCTCATCACCATATACTGTAGCTATAAACTACTGTATCTGATGCATTAATCTGACTCATTCAATATGATTTATCATTCATTCTTATTCTCTCTTTTTGTTTTAAATTACAGGAAAAGTGAGGACCGCAATGAAACCACTCTGCCGCAGACTGCTTCCACAACCGCCAACATCTTCTGATCGCATTTCGTGGCGACATCTGACGTAGCGTTGGCTCCATTAGAGTTAATGAGGCTGTGAATGAACTGGTTGCATAGCTGAGCTACTGTCCAACATGAAAAAAGCCAAACATTTTATTCCATTTAACACTTTATGCTGTAGAGTTTTCTTCAATCCATCGACCTGATGATAGTAACTGCGTAGTTGATGCTTTTTTATGTACTTGAAGTCTTGACATCAATAATTACAAGCAAAAAAAAGTTTAATTGTGTTATAGTTTTTCCATTTTATTATCAAAAGCTGTAATTCTGTATAATTCCTTCTTGTAACTTTGAAAAAAAGACATTGTGAAGATGTTTATGACATTTCAAATGGTGCTGTCGACATTGCTCATGTGCTTGTGCATTTTTGTGTGTTTTTATTTTTTATATAAAAGAAATAAAGCACAGACAAAGAGACTCTTTAAAAAGTGACATGTTTATTGCCTACAGGAGGTGAGGGGGGGGGGGGGGGGGGTGTGGGGGATTGGGGGGTGTGGAGCAATGATAACAGGTGCTGTTGAGCATGTTTGGTTTCAACTGAGGTTCAACTGCTCACAGATCAGATACAGACACAGCAGCCTTTGTAGAAGTCCATCACTTGGTTCATACAGACGATGGTTCAGGATGTTTGGGAAGCACTTAGATTCGTTTGATTATTTCAAGATATTGATGGTGTTACAACTTCCTTTCTTTTGGTAATGATCTTAATACAATCCTGAACAGTGTTGTGATGTAAGTCCAAAAACAGCTCATACCAAATAATTATTTTCCATTTTTATAAAGATTTTAATCTCTTTCTTATTTATGTACTTGTTCTTTGTTTTGTTTTTTTAAGAGAAGGCCATAGACATTATTAAGTAAACTTTCAAAACACTGCATGCCCAACGATGACACAACTTCACTTTCATTTATTGGACTGCAATGTGCAGCAGTAACTCTAAGCTTGCGAAACAAAAGTGAAAAGGACGTCTACAAAGGCTGCATCTGCACTTTTTTTTTCTTTCACAACAACGCCACCTACGTCAGAATAAAACTTCCACTCGTCCTCGTGGGGCAAACAGCAACTGGTGTCACTGCCATATTCAGCTTTTTTTTTTGACATTTAATTGTCAAACACGATGCACACTTTAGATCGCACAGTACAAAAACCTGCCGTGTCTCTGACGCCGGCAGCTCTTCACCACAAAGCTGCAAGTTCTCCCTCCAGACAAAACAAACGCTTCCCTCCCACCCGCCTGTGGTGGTGGAGGATTGGAAAAAAAAAAAAAAAACAATGTGGTGAAGAGCTGCTGCTCGTCAGGAAATAGAAACTCAACATTTTTAGTTACATAGAACAGGTTTAAGTGCAGTTCTTCAAAATCCTTTTGAGGGATAATGTAGCACCTTTGTTGGTGTCTGCTGGTGGCTGAGAGTCCTCACCCAGTTTCACTTCGCCTACTGCACACGGGTGAAATACGTAAATCTGCTGAACGTCGCCCCAAAGGCAGAAACTTTAAAACACTTTTTTCTTTCTTTTTTTTTAACAAATGCTGCGAGGAAAAAAATGGTTAATTCCAAGAAACAGCAGTCTGGCATTTCTTATTGTTCTCAGTTTTGAAGATGAGACAGGAAACTGAAAACTGTCAAACCAACTGATGGGGTTCAGACCTTTTCTCAAAGTGTTTTGACACCTCAGTCTGTGCCTCCCACTGCTTTTATAGATTATATTTTATTTTATCATGGCCTAATGTCAGCAAACTAACCAGTGCATTAACCTGTGATCACTATTGTAAATTAACAAAGATGCCGTTTAAGATTTACTTAAAATTTCCTCTAGCATGCGTTTGAAAGGTTGTTATCAACTCAGCACAAACTTTGCATGATCTCATTTTGGTGTCACGTTCTTAGATTCCCTTCCACCGACTCCATCGTCTGCTGGTTTGGATGCAGCGACCCAACCTGGTCGACTTGTTAGAGCAGATTAAAGTCACTGTAAAGCCTTCCTTCAAATGCTTAACAATAATCCTCAATGAACCCAGTGAACATTACTGGACGTCTGATTGGCCTCTACAGACTCCTGACCTCATGTGGTGACCACACTGCTGTAAACTTAAGTATGGCGGGAAAAAAAAACAATGGAGAAAAGAAACAAAAAAACCAAAACCAGGGCCAGATATTGAACAACAGGATTATTATTAAATTTTTCTTTACATTCAGAAATCGCATGTGATGGCGGTTGTGGTAATCCTGTGGACAAGACAGCGGTAACTCTTTGCAGTGGTAATCTGCAAACACAAAACTCACCGAAGGGGAGGGAGAAAAAAACCCCACAAACAGGTGAGAGTGTGCGTTTCAACGACTGATTTGTCCTTGAACATTATGGATACAAAAAAAAAAAGATGTTTGTTTGCTTTTACAGTCTGAGGTGAGCAATGACTCCTCAGTTTCAACTCCTCATGACCACATCCCCAAAGGTTGGTTCAGGAAGGACTGGCGGGTTGACTGGATGACTGGATGACTGGATGACTGGATGAATGGATGGATAAATAGATGGATGGATGGGTAGATGATGGTGCTGGGTTAATCTCTGAGCGTCTTGGTCTCATGGGCAGTGCTGCTGTTGGAGGAATTGTACAAACTAGGCACGTTGTTTGTAGAAAAAGTATGCGAGGTGCGCTCTACAGAAACAAATCAACAGCTCAAATGCTCACAGGTAGTGACAGCTGGGTATTACTGTGGGGAAACGTAAAAGACGTGGCTGTGGATGATGAGCGTGGAGAAGACGGATGTGGAGGGATCTGGGAAGCCATTTGTAGGGGAAAACTCAAGATGGAAGACATCAAATGAAAAGAAAAACAAACCAAAAACAAATCTTTTTTTTTTCTTTTTTTTTAATTTTTATTAAGCATCATCTCAGAGTTTGCAAAGCTTTGAGATGACACTTAAAAAAATGTGCACTGGAGAAATAAAAAGCAATCAAGACAAACTGCTTTTAAACCTAGAACGTTTTATCTTTTCTTCTCAAAAAAACGTGGTAATACTGAATTGTACAAAGTACCAGTTGAAAGACTGACTGCATGTTGGAGACAGAAAATGCCCGTAGTTTAAAAACAAAAGTTGGAGAGAGATGTTTTCGTCTCTACAAGAGTATCGTGGACAAGTGGAGGTGGTATTCACATATAAGATCTTAGTGCACCGGGCAAAAAGAAAAAGAAAGTACAACACCAAGTACATCTTTGACTTGTGAGAAAAAAAAAAAAAACACACCCCTTTATCTGGAGAACGGTACATTCCCCTCACAGACGTGAAAGACGCCCTGTCGTCGAAGACAAGTTTAATTTCTGTACAGCTGTTGTACAAAATCAGAAAACCCTGTGAGGTGAGTTTCAGGAGTGAAGTATAGGCCTCGAAATGCTCACAAACGATCACAAGAGTCAAATCGTGCAACGGAAGCAAAAGCCGAGACTTTGCGTCCAGGCCAGTTTACACTGATCTGAATGCTGTTTAAAGCTGAGGTGTCGTGTTGTGCAGACACCATTTATCCAAAAAAAAGAAAAAAATATATAATTATGGCTTTTTTTTTCTTGAACAGAGCAAATGCTTCGTCTAATTAAACTACTTCAATCTTAAAAAGATCCAATACACTTGACTAGACACTACAGCAGTGAAAACGTGCCAGATGTGTTCAACGTTGCAAAGATAGTGCTGGGTATCAAATGCCGGTGTTTTGTTTTTGCACCGCCCAAAAGTCAATTCACTCAGGCCTGGCACTGACAGACCTCTGTGACCAACAAATGACACTTGAACTGTGTTTTATTTTGTTGAATCGACCATGAGATCATGACACAACAAGAAAAAAAGAGGAAAGATCAGAGAAAAGTCCTAACAATAAACACTATTTCTCTGTTTTTACTTTATTAGTTATCATGTGATCATGACCACAAAGGTTCTGACACATTAAGATTTTTTGCAAGGTTCAAAAATAATTGAATTTTCTTTTTAAACTTTGTCTAGGTAATGAAAAATGTATGTATCCTATTGGCTCCAGTATTGATACCCAGTCCTACCCTTGCATCCATTCATCTTTTAATAATGTCCCACTAATTTGTCCAACTTTCTCTAAAAAAAAAGAAGAAAAAAAAAAGCCTTACAACAAAACCGAATAAATGATTTAGTTTTAAAACTCCAAAGTGTCTCGAAACCAAATTTATCTCAACACCTTTTTTTTGTACTTTGTGACGACTTTAAAATTAGACTTTTTTTTTTTTTTTTCTTTTTTTGAACTTCCCAAATTCTGGGAACGGATCAAAAGTGCAGCAGTAGCTTTATCGAAAAGAAAAAAAATGCACAAAGACGTGGGACTTGTACTGCAACAGCAACAACAACATATATGTATGTCTAAGTACATACGTTACCTGTGCTTATAAAGGATTTTCAGAACAATAGCTTCCTGTTTGGTTTTGCTCGTACGTGACTCTGAGAGTCTTTAGTTTGAGAGGTACTGCTTGATGCATAGTATAGCCCTGAGTTACAACTTACATAAAGGGCTATTAGTTCTAATCGTCTCACACAAATATACAAAGTCTAGAGTCCACAGGAATCTTTAACATTAAGAGGCTCCAACGACCAATTTCATAGCGAGCCACTGGTAAATACATTCGGCTCCTGATCGCGAATCATTAGCAGATTCTTCTCAGGAAGATTGTTTTTTTTCTCTGGCACCAATAAATAAATATTATTTTATTATCGGCAGAGCATAAGTCACTCGTTCGGGGGGAGATTCTTTGGCCAGTCAGGTGATGGGGAAACAGGAGGACACTCTTTTCAGACCGCGGATGTTCGAAAGCACGACTTCAAAAAGTTAAAGTGTTAAAGCGCATTTGTTGGTAAAAGTCAGGATTGTGTTTCAAATACGTCTTAAAACATGTTGTAAGAAGCACGTTTAAGTCTTTGGGCTCATTAGGGTGCAACGCTAACATATTTGAGGGCTCATTTGGCCTTGGATTGATTGTTTTGTTACTTCATAGTGCTTCAGAAAACGCCTCTTTTAAACTACAGTGAGCGTAAATCAGCCAAGGTGAAAGTGAAAGTGAAAGTGAAAGTACCTCTGCAAGTAAAAAATATTTAGCAATGATCGATACAAGACCCGTATCAGAGGAAGAGAATGCAGCTGAATGCAGCAGCAGCAGCTCAGTTAACATCCACGCAGGACCGCGACGAGGCTTTCAGGTTGGCGTTAGCCGATGTGACATCCATGTTCAGGCAACACCGATCCCAAAACAATGTGGAAAACGAGTCCCAGAGAAGCCGGCGTCAATTTGAAAGCCCCCTCAAATAAAACAGTCCATCATCCAAACTCCCAGTGCTGTAATGTGACCTGCAGCTGTGGCATGAGATGATTTCGTACTCCCGCTCCCATATGAAAACACACCAGTTTAGTGTTACAATGAACGTTACATTACTTTTAAAATGCCCAGTCAGCACTTTTAATCTTTTTTTTAAAAGAAAAACTGCAGGTATTCTCTCACCTATACGTGACTTTTAAGTGTTTTTGGTGTTTCTTGGCTGATCAACGTGTAAAATATGCACCGATGTAAACAAACCTTTGACGCTCCTCCGCCTACGAAAATTCATAACTTAAAATTCAGCTCTTCTTCGTAGTGTTACTGCTTTTTTTATTTAAAAGACTTGTCAAGTTTAGTTTGGTAGAGATGTCAGGTTCCAGTTCTACAAGACAAGTTGTGTTTTTTTTTACTCTTAAAAAAATAAAGATGATTTCACAGCTACGTGAAATGAGAACAGAAACCCAAATGAAGTGCGATAGATTTGTCTCACAGAGGTTGATGATAGTATCCGTGAAGGTTTGTCGTTTTTAGGAGCACAATCTACAAGCGGCCATGATCATGTCTAAGGCAAAAAACTAAAACAAAAAACAAAACAAAACAAAACATTGGGGGCGACCATAGCAGCTTCATCCCAAGCCCAACATTTGGTATCAAGACTTTTCAAGGGGAGAAAAAAAAGAAAAGAAACATTTACAGTGTGCAAAAAACACAAAAAGGAGCAACAAACTGGGCGAATACTTCACTCCTTTTAGGTAGGTGTGTCTCGGGATCGGAGGGGAGGGGGAGGGAGAGGGGAGGGGGGTGCAGGGGGGGTTGGATGGTGTCGGAGTTTGAACATGATCGGTAAACTGTACAGGGTCCTGTATAAAGCTGTAGGAGGAGGAGGAGGAGGAGGGAGGACAGTGTTTAAAAGGTGGGAGGGAGTTGGGGGGGTAAGGAGGGCCGGGGTTGGAGGCGAGGGGGGGTGTTGGGGGTCTTTCTCTCTCTCACTCTCAGGCTGCACTACCTGTTGACGGGCAGGTGCAGCCCGTTGAGGGGGTTGAGCGGGTGGGGCAGGGGGGGGTGCAGCTCCAGCTGGGCCAGCAGGGAGAAGTGGTCCGAGGGGATGTGGGGGTGGGGGCAGCCCGTGATGTTGTTGTCGACCAGCCACTGGCTGTCCAGCGGGCCCATCAGGCCCAGGACGCTCATGTGGGTCTTGGAGAAAAAGATGTAGTCAATCACGCCCTGCGGACACAAACACACGGAAATCAGGACATTTTCCAAACACAAATAAGGGTCAATGACGTGTTGCAACCCAATGTCAAGTGGTGAAACCGGTATTTTTTTCCATAAAAATCTGACTACATACATGAAAAATAAATCTGGACTCAAATGTGGAATTAATGCAATTCACTTTTGCAATGCAACACTGTTTCTTGATAAAAAAAAATTGCATAATTTGTCACATTATTTAGAAGAAAAGTGGTGTTTCTAGTATATGTCCTGACCAATGTTGCCGAAATGCATTAAAAATTCAAATACAGAAACACAGCAAAAAAATCCATTTCAATGAAATGTTTTTCAAAAGAAAGTATATATTTCTTAAGTACACCTAATAAATAATATTAATATATTATTACAAATACACTTAAATCCACTGTAGGTGGATCAACTATTGAATATGTATAATTATTTTGTGGTTACACCATTTGACATTTTCAGGGGCATTCAGTCTTACTTTAAAAAAAAAAAAAAAAAAGGTTCAAATGTCATTTCAACTGACATAAAACCAAAATGAATACAAAATGTGCATTTTAACAAATCTTTTACAGTAAAACAATTCTTTAAAGATATTTCTGAATTGCTCATCTTGCCAAACCCTTATTTATCACTGACCCATAAACATAAAGGTTCTGGAAAAATCTGCTTCTTTATGGTCATGCTGAAACTTGCACATGAAGATTTGTACGACTCACATGTCTCGATTACGCAATTAGCTTAGCTTAGCATAGCATAAAGAGTAGGAACAAAGGTAAAACCTACTGTATCTGAACTTAACAACATGTCACTTCTTTCCTTGACAAACTGTGATTCATCATTTTTTTTAACTCTTTGTTTTTTAATAGATTAAACAAGTGATACAACCTGGTAATTAATGAGCTTTGCAGTTCATGTTGTCACGGTGTCAATCTTCTAATTTAACTCTACACAAACAGAAATGCAGCAAATTTCCCAAAATGACAAACACTTTCGTCATCACAAAGCAGCTGCCCTCTTCACTTCATGACCAGGATCAAAAATGTTCACATGATCTCTTCATTAATCATGTCGCTCCTCTGACTTCATGCCAAATGACTTTTTTTTTTTTATACGAAGATTGAGGAGACACAGAGACTTCAATTTACCCTCTTCAGATTTTCCATTTACACCTATAAAATATGTGCACGTAACACGTTCTTGGATCAATTTTGACCGAAAGTCTTTCGGTCTAAGCTGAATCACAATGTCACAGCTTTCCAACTGCACATTTCTCTGATGAGGAAACTGGAGGCGACGGCATCTACGGTGGATTTGCCAGTCAAAAATAGGAAAATTTCACGTTCACGTTTTTGTTTATGTAAAGGAAACAACTTCTCATGCGTTAAGGCTCAACTTCTTTCCGGAAACCTAATTTTGGCCTGGTACAATATATGAGTCACTTTCATCGCTTTGGACGGAGGATGTCTGCGTGCTAATGAACCGACACGCTCTACAACTTTACCATTAATCAGTCACCAAATGGATTAATTTGTTCATACGGAGGTAAAAACCCAATGACGGCATCTGAAGAGGAACTACAACAAAAACATAAGTAGGTTTCTAAAAAAAGGATCCCCTCCAAAAAAAAAAAAAAAACATGGATCATTTTAGTGTTTCTGTATTTTGGATAGTGAAGATTTGCGCAAGACAGCCGGGGAAGTCCATCGTTAATTACTATTGCGATTACGAGGAGTACAGCTGCAGCCTGAATGACGCATTGGAAACCAGAGGTGAAACTACAGACTGTATACAGACTGATACAGACTGTATCTCAAGCAAAGCGCCAGTGAGGGTTTTCCAAACCCACCGGGCGCCCACAGAGAAATATACTCAGAATGGTATATAAAACATCCCACATGTATGAATCTGTCTAATAGATTCAGGCTTCAACGCCTCTCACTGCTCAGCTGTACTTCATTTAACCCCAACACTGTACTGAACAGAAAGTGTGTAGGCCTAATGACTGTATATAGTGTATTCCAGTCAAAATCCATCGCCTTAGTGATTCAGATGTAGCCTAATCTGGTTTGGTGCAAAGCATTATCACATTACTTTCATTTAAAGTTTGGGTTGAGACGTGTAGTTTTAAGGCAGAAGTAAGTGATATATTTGTGTTAATATAAGTCTTAAATAGTTTTATCTTCCGACAGCAATCACTTACATAGAGTGTTTGGTCTGAAACACGGGTCTGTCAGTCCCTCTGCTCTGCTCTGAGCCGAAGAGAAAACATTTATCGTATCCTACAGTTTTTATCCAATGAGGAGAGAGAACGGCATGCAGGGCTGTGTGTGCAGCCAAGGGACGCCGTGAATGTGGCGACGTAGGGACGAGGACTGTTATGGTACGTTCAAGGGAAACTCGTGTTTTTCCGACCGTGAAGTCGTACCAGTTCGATCTGGTACGAGTTCACCGGTCGGAAGTTACGAGTGGCCGTTATAGTGACTTTCACCGGTAAAACAGGTCGGAAAAACACGAGTGGGTTGCCTGGAACGCTACAAAGTCGTAAGTTGTGACTTGAAGCTGTAATTTACGATTTCAAAAGCCTGCCTGGAACGCAGCATTAGCGAAAACGACCGGATCACTCACTTCTGCTTTAAGCCTGCCAATGATTAAATTGTGGGAAACCAAAGCACAAACGTAGTGATCGAGAGACGATGGCCTGTTTGCTCAGTTACGCTCAAACTCCAAAACCTCAAAAAGCCGTGAAATTCGATTCCGTTTCGAGAGTTCGCTTGTTCTAGAAATGAACGGAAACCAATTGGAGACGGTAAAACAGACCCAAACCGCCTAAACTCGTCAGCTAACAGGATTTGTCAAACTTGCGATCAGACAGTGGAGGCTTTTAGTTTTTTTTTTTTTTTTTTTTTTTTACCTTGAAGTCATATGTGTAGTTGGTGTAAGGCATTAGATTGCTGTCGTAGGCGCTCTTCAGCTGGAAGCTGTGTGTGATGCTTCCGTTGGAGTTGCCGTTCTTGCCGTTGCAGCTGAAGTTGGTCAGACATTCGTTGTAGCGCAGCTCCTTGAAGTCCTTGTGGTTCTCGGCCACTCCTCCGTTGCTCAGGTATTCCACCACACCTGGAAGAATGAGGATGTGTGTGAAGGTACAGTAGTACGGCACATTGACCCTGAATATCTCTTGTTTTATTTAAAAGGGATAGTTCAACATTTTGGCAAATTTCACCTATTGCCATAAATACACAATCCAGCAACTCAAAAACACTCTCATGGACAAGTTGTGACCTGCACATCCGCCACGTTATGAAATAATCATGTATAATTATTTAACATTATGGCACATTAAGCAAATACTCAGAACTACTTGCGCTTTTGAAATCACTCCGCCCAGCAGCCGTGTCTGGAATGTAGTTCCGGCTACGTATTTCCCTCTAAAACAACTCTGTCTGGTAACGTTGTGTTATTATCTCATAGCGTGGTGAATGTGCAGGTCACAACTTGTCCACCAGAGCGTTGTGGAGTTGTTCGATTGTGTATTTGATGAGTTTGATGAGGGAAACCAAGAAATCCCATGAGCCTCCGTAGCGTAGCTCTGAGCAGCTCACGGCTCTGCTACGCCGTTCTAAAAACAGCTTGCACAAACCTACTGCTAAGACTATAGGGATTATGGCAATGGGCCAATTTGCCAAAATGTTGAACTCAGGGTTCCTACAGCTTAAGCCAACTTAAATTCAAGACTTTTTAAGACGTTTTTTAATGCCACTTGAAATGAAATTTAAGACTTCACACTTCACATTAAACACAAATGCAAAAAAAACAAAAAAAACATCACCACATCTATTATAGGGTTAGGGACAATTTTACCCACTTTCCTATGTGGTCCAAGGTAAAGTGACTGCTACATGAATGATTGGGGGAAAAAAAAACAGATTTGGGAGCTGGTGGCGGTAAGAAATTTTGCGGTGACGGCCGCCACTAACTTCTCTATGTCAGAATGTTACCAATTATTTTGAGATTTGAGACTAATTACAATAATAAAATCCCACTTACCAAGTGTTAAGACCTTTGAAAAATGTATTTAAGACATTTTAATGCCAATTAAGGCCTTGTTTTTAGATCAGGGATGCAAACGGGTCAGGACCAAAAAAGAGAGGAATTTCCCGGGGGGGGGGGGGGGGGGGGGGGGGGGGGGGGGTAGTTCAACCCCAACCAAGTATTGAGTGCATATAGATGGACATAGTTTTCAGAAGGACAACATTTCTATATTAAAAATGCTTAAAAAAAAACAAACTTTGCAATATTTCCATTTTGGAGATACTGATTTTTAGGTCTTCACTGAATGTTAGTCATAATTATTACTATTAAAATAAACTGAATAGATAAAGACATGGGATGTTTCATTCAGTGTGTAATGGACATATAGGCCTATAATGTGTTAGTTTCACTTTAATTGAACACATTCTACATCGCGGAGGCGACGTCTTTCCACTCAGGGCTTCCTTCACCTCTGAAACGGGGCAGAGCTCCGTGGAAACACCTGCCTGACACAGCAACGTAGGGAACCGTGCATGTCCGCGGCGTACGGCTCCACATGCACGGGGGGAAAAACGACATCGCTGTCGCACCGATGTACGCGGATACGCGCCGCTTTAATGAGCGCGCACGTCGCGCGTCTACATTGGAGGTAGGCTGTTATCAGTATAATCAGAGACAACCATGAATGAGTTCACCTCAGTTTCACGTGATTGTCACTGTCAGCCTGTTAGAAAAACATTTTACTGACCCCAGCTGAGACGCTGAGACCCCCCCCCCCCCCCCTCCCAAAAACAAAAACTCTTCGGATCTGAACGATTCACACAAGTCACCTAATTGGTCATGAAAAAAGCGAGTTTCGCTTTTCGGCGCGCTGTTTGCATCCATGTTAGATTAATGAATTCAATGCCTTTTAAGACTTTTTAAGGATCCGTAAGAACCCTGTGAACTATCCCTTTAACCCCACGATGGCCTTTAGATTCGATTTTTTAGTGTGGTGACAGTTTAACGAAACCAACCGACCAACCGACCGACCAACAAAGAGTGTGAGCATCGTACCGGAGTCGGGCAGCGAGTTGAGGTCAGCACACAGGACGATGGGGATGGAGGATGGGTCGGAGGTCGGCGAGCCGGTCGCCACGGAGCCCGAGGCCCTCTCGGCGATGCTCTTCAGCTCCGAGAGGAACATCATGGTTTGGATCAACTTGACGTCCGAGTACTCGGGGTCCCAGTGCATGTGGGCGTTGGCTACCAGGATCAGCTGCCTCTCCTGTGGCGGCTTCATGCCTGAAAACAGGGATGTAAAAAAAAAAAAAAAGCTGATTGGCTGACCCAGTATATCTGCAACGTGTTTATTTTAAAAAGGAGGAATTATAAAAATGTCAAAACCCCAAAACTACCAAAAAAAAAGGTTACAAGTAGTGATGGAG
The DNA here is from genome assembly GCF_905171665.1 of Trachurus trachurus. NCBI lineage: Eukaryota > Metazoa > Chordata > Actinopteri > Carangiformes > Carangidae > Trachurus > Trachurus trachurus. The sequence goes on along the minus strand of NC_139895.1, from coordinate 8,131,353 downwards.
GTTTGTGAAATCCCACCAAACCTCCAAACAAATCATTGCTTTATTTTGGTTGAGTAAAAGTACAGAGCTGTGATGCAACTTAACTCAAAAAAAGTGCTGAGGCAGTATAAGAGAGAAAAAAAATAATCCAAAAAAAGGGAAAACAGAGATTTTACAGAGCGTCAATGAACACGGATTCAAACCACAAACAGGAAGTCTGGCTGCACACGAGCATCACTATGAAAAACGGCCAATATTTCACAAGCAGTGGAAATATACCCACAGCCACAACACAACAGACCAGTCAATGACATCTAGTGAATTCTGTTGAGATCTGATCAAAGTCACAAGTCTGACACCTTGTGGCCAAATCACGTTACTGTACTGTAGATGATGTTATTACAGTTTTTCTCAATTGCTAAAACACTAAACCCTGTTGTCTGAACCAAATTCTCAGTTGCCTGAACCCACTGATTGAATCAGTCACTCTTTTGTCAAAACCATGAGCACTTTTCACCTGTTTAGACACAACTTACCAACACATTTTCATTGTGATGCACCTGTGTTGCATAATGCTGAGCACAGGTGGCAAAAGTCAAACACAAGTAAAGCACAAGTTTCACCGGTTGAACACAACAACTCAAAATTGATCACACTTGTGTCCAATGATGTGAGGGCACATATACTGTAAGCCAGTTCAGGATGAAGTCCTGTGGCCTGATCCAGTACAGAGAAATGATGTTGTGGCTGAGTTGTGCACTTCTCATTTCTATATTTTTGTACTTTATTTTTATGTAGGTTTACTGCATACAAGTGCTAAATGCTCAAGATTTCTATTTGTTTTTGTACTGTACAAGTGCTACGTGTAAAATGCACAGGATTTCTGGTTTTTGTACTTTTTTTTTTTTACTGTACTATGTGCAAGTGCTAAATGCACAGGTTTTTTGTTTTGCAAGAGGAGAAGATGAGAGACGACGGGGTGAAGGAAGAAAGGATGAGGGAGGGAGGGAGGGATGAACTGGGAAGAAAAAAGAAGAAGGGAGGAAAAGGGGATGACATGGATGTGGGGAGGGAGGGAGGAGGGTGAAAGAAAGGGAAGGAGAGAAGTGCTACAGTGTAAATGCACAGGTTTTTTGTTTTGCAACATGCATTTAGCCTACAGTGAACGATAAACATTTATTTCTACAGCTTCATGTGCTGAGCATTGTGTTTTCTATTTTTCTATGTAGTGTTTAGTGACTGCTCGGTAGTGTTTTTAATTTTGATTGACTCGGGGCACGATTTGACAACAAAGTTCAGTTTTGGGCACAGATTGAACTGTTTTGAGGTGAAAGTTTGGTTTTGCAAGAAGAGTCTGAGGTTTTGTGAATGTAGCTTGAAAATTGGGGTATGTGTTCACAGTTTAGAGAAAATGAGAGAAGCTTTCGAGAAATGTGTCTTAGCAATCGAGAAAAACTGTAATTATTTGACAGATGCATTCATTTGGATCGCTAGTTACAAAATAAATAACCATTGTGCTGTGGTTTCATTTTGGCTACAGGGCGAAAAAACATCTATAGTCGTTGAGTAGTGGACTGTTAATCAGGCTCAACAAGCCATAAATGCCCCTTTATGAGATGTTCTACATTGAGATAATTAATTGATAGCTAAATAAAAGTCCTGCTCTGGGAGGCTGCTGGGATACTTAATGCATTGCTATGGATCACAGCTCAATGAGACAGCCATCTTTAGAGTTAAAGGGATACTCTTACCACCGGAGAACACGTCCTTGTTGACCTCGAGCAGCACGGCCACCCCGATGTTGTCTTTGGTCATCACTCTGTTCAGCATGACCTCCGAGCCCTCCGAGTTGGCCATCGCCACCTGGTTGAACTCCACAGTGTGTTTCTGCACCATTGTAAACCTGCAGGAGCGGCAACAGAGGACTGTTAGACGGACTCTCTTCTAGAGTTAAAGGGATACTACACCCAAAAATGATAATTCACCAATTTTCTACCCACCATCGTCATGCCAAGGAAGGGTTTAGAGAACTCAAAAGTCATCAAAACGCTTTAGGAGTTCCAGGGGGGGTCCGACTGGCAACGGGTTTTCATATAATGGCGGTGCATAGAGTTCACTTTTGTTTGGTCCAAAACACACACTATGAAACATCCAGATACCTCCATACTGCTCGTCTGTACTGACCCAAGTGTCCTGAAGCCGCCACATGAAAAAGTTGTTTGAAAAAAATTAATGTGATCTCTGTTTTTATCCTTGTTGTAGCAGTAGCTCCCAGTGGCAGCGAGAGATTTGCTCCGAGATATTGTTGTGTTTACATCATATATCCAATGGTTTACAACGACCAACGAACATCTCACAGCAAATCTTGCCCATCTTGTGCAGCTACTGCTAAAATAAGGCTAAAAACAAAGATCAAAAAAAAAATTTCCGAACAACTTTTCCATGTGGCGGCTTCAGGACACTTGGGTCAGTACAGACGAGCAGTATGGAGGTATCTGGATGTTTCATAGTGTGTGTTTTGGACCATTCAAAAGTGAACTCTATCCAACACCATTATATGAAAATCCGTTGCCAGCCGGACCCCCCTGGAACTCCTAAAGCATTTTGATGACTCTGAAAGTTCTCCAAACCCTTCCTTGGCATGACGGTGAGTAGAAAATTGGTGAATTATCGATTTTGGGTGAAGCATCCCTTTAAAATCTCTCAGCTTTTCCAAGGAAACACAGCGTAGGTATCACCACTAACAATCACTACATGGTCTGTCAGTTTCAAATCAATTTATGTAAAGCTCCGCCTCCAGGAATATCGTCTAATTTCACACAGCAAACACTCTTGTTTGTCCGAGCAGCGCAAAAACAAACAAACCTACCAACCTACCAACACCTGTGAAGCACAGAAGGTTAAACTCACTTCTCGGTCTTGAAGAAGACAGCGCAGCCGTCCACGTGCTTCCTCTCCTGTTCAGACACCAGTTTGGCACGAGACTTTGGACAGAAGTAGCCGTCGTAGCCGCGCTCCTTTAGCGTTTCCAGAAACATGGTGTAGTACTGCTCCGTCTCCACCTCCTGCAGCACACAGGGCCAGAAAAGAGAGAAAAGAGAGAAACCATGAAACGTTTGTGTCGTGGTGTCAGAGAGGTTTTATCAGTATCTCAGTGATCTGTCCTCTGAAGATGAAATAAAAAATCGACCAAGACATTTTCAGACAGAATGTTTTTCATGTTCACTCAGTTTCTCTTTTAAATATTCTGCTTGATAAGTGAAGTTCCCATTATACATTTTGACAGAGTATCTTCTACTGTATATAACTTTACATGTCACAGGTGGATTTGAATTTTTATCCAAGTCCATGAAGGACATCGTTGTTTCCTATGGAGCTCAATAACATCCTTCAGTATCATTTGACATACAACAAGAGATGTGGGAACATACTGTACAATGTCGGCACATTATCTCCATCATAAGATTGTGGAATATGGAAGTCAAGTTAACCCCCTTACACTCTCTTTCTTTCTTTCCTGGGATTTTCCTGATTTTTTAAAAGTTTTTCAGATCCAAAATGTTCCCAAAAAAACCTCCAGGTAGCGTGGAAGGTGATTAAACACGGCGGTGAATTTCTCTGAAGTGATATTATTAACATCAAATATGGGGCTTTCCAATCAAAGGAAAGTAAACACGGTATCCCAACCCCCAAGGACCGGCACCAGTTAATCAGTGATGCGTCTGCCTCTTTATCTGTGGCAGTAGACAATGGCTCTGTTGTTGTGTCGATGGAGAACGGTCGGACGCTGCGAGTCAATGCGAGCAGCTGACACTGACACTGATATTTACAGTAGTGAAGAGACTGAAAGACCCAGCAGAGCCGATGCTGTTCATTAGAAGTCAGCGGGAGGAGACTCCTTTACAAAAAGAGATGAGGACGGAAACAAGACAAAACTTCAAATAAGGCGCTTGGGTCGATTGTGGATGCGGCGAGCACACAGCGGGAGTCTCAGCCCGACTCGGCTTTCTACGAAGCTTTCAGGAGGAAACAGGTTTAAAGATTCAAATAACACAAGAATGATGCAGCAGGCAATGATCACACACTTTCAGTAAACGCACAAAGATGAGGTTATATTGGGAAAATCTTATGGAGGTTGTTGAAAAGTATTTTTCCAAATATAATCCCAACGTTTATCCTGTGATCTGAGAGGACACGACCAAAGTTGGACCTGCAGGAAATGAGAAAACCACTAACAAGAAACTGGCCGAATGTAAACGCATCAAATCAGACACAGTGGCTGGAAACTGTCCAGGACGTTTTCATTATGGAAAAGTTGACAGATCTTTTCAGAGTCAGACAGAATTTATTTTAAAAGAACTAGGAAAAAAATGAACATTTATAAGAGGCTCAATGCCAAATTAAAATAGATGTACATAGTAGGCCTAAGTTTGTCCACTGAAAACTACCTGTATGGATCCTGTGGGGTTTAAACTCTGTAGCCCTAGGTGTGTCAGTCAATCCACCCACCAACTTTGGTTCAGGCTAGAACATTTGACCCACTTTTACGGTAGATTACTGTCAGATTTGATTCAACCAGAAGATGAATCCCCTGGACTTTCCTTAAGGTTGGTTTTCAGCCATGAGATGCTAGGTGGAAGGCAAAGAGCCTCCGTTCTCACTCGTAACAAGTCACAAGTCATGTAGTTAACTATGACAATTACTCCGGAGCTTTTTAATTAAGGTAAAAATGTAGCATAGCCATGGGAAAATCCTGCTTAGTTCCTCTTTAAACTCACAGTGACAGGAAGCAGGTATGTGAAAGGAAAGGTGATCAAAAAGTACCGCACATTTCAATAAGACTGTTTCCCTAGAAGGAACATGATCACAGTAAGAGATTCCCTTTGTTCATTTTCACTTAAAATGACATAAATACTCACATAGAAACAATAACAGAAGCCTGCTTTCTGTGTGTTTCACTGGAAGTTTGAGCTTTCAGTTAAGAGGAACAGGAAGACAATCTTCCTCCTCCACCTGTGGCGTCGGTCTTTTACCTGCAGGCTGATGATGTCGGCGTCACAGCTGGTGATCTCCTCCATGATGCCTTTCTTCCTGTACTCCCAGTTGAGGGCCCAGGACGGACAGTAGCCGTACAGCTGTCGCGTGGCGTACTTGTCGCACAGCACGTTGTAGCACATGACCGTGAACGTGGCTGCAGGAGAAGACGGACACACAGGAAATACAGAATAATTTAAATACCTACAGTAGAACAGCAAATCTAAAAAAAAGTTTTTTAAGCATTTACTATGTGCAAATGCTGGGGATTATCTCTAAATATATATATTTTATATTAGGCTGGAACATTTTATCTCATGTGTGAAATGACAAAGGGGAGGTCATGACACTCCCAAGGCTAGAAATGAAATGTTGATTTAAAAACATGTAGCACTTTATCTAGCAGATGTTGCTTTAAGCACAGTCTCTTGGTTCGGTTTCATTTTGCGCTCACATTTGAAACAGAAAAGGCTGTTTTCATTTTTCAACCTTTTATGTCTCAGTGTGTTGTTCCTACACATGCTGTCTTTTGAATTCATCTTTTGCTGTTTAAATGTGTTGAATAAAGACAATGTTTTTGTTATTAATCCAATGCAACAACAACCACATAAATCTCTTACATCTCTGCTCCAATTAGTCTCTTAAGTGTTTTATTTTTCTTCCTTTCATTTACTTTCAGGACAAAGTGACAGCCAATGTTGAAAGCTGTGAAACACTGGGCGGCTTCGCATGTTGGCAAGTGACGAGGAAAACAACAAACAAACTATCAAATCACAAAATTAAAACAGTGAAATGTCGACAGTGAAGTAAACACAGAAAACTGACTGTTCTGTGACTTGGAAAGAAAAAGATCAGGACGAGACTGAACGTGGCTGTTTGGGAGTAAAGCAGCGTCTGATTGCTGCAAAGCCAAACGAGATAATCAGCATTGATATAAGCCAATCAGAACAGAGGAGGCTCTGAGTCTCTCTTCTGATGAAAATTGATTCACATAATAGTCGCAATTCTCATTTAATACGATTCAGAATCGATATAAAATGTCCCAAAATCGATTTTAAAAAATAAAAAAAATGAAACAAATCTGCTGGCTGTCGGCCTCCATTTCCTTAGAATTTAAAAGGCAGCATGTTTAACTACAATATTTTCTTAAAAAGAGGCACTTAATTTTGTTACTTAAGCAATATGTGATATTGCTTTTATGCAACAGTTTCAACAATTCCATCTAAGCATGGATAAATGTTTAAAACTCAATAAATGTGAAAAAAAGACACTTTAGTCATTATGTCTTGCAAAGCAGACTGGAGTAGATCATGAGGATCCTTAGTTTGCACACCGACAGACTGAAGCAGCAAATCATTAGGAATCAAATCGTTTTGAAATGAAAATCGATTTTGAATCGAATCGTAGCCCCAAAAATCAGAATCGAATCGAATCGTGAGATAGTAAAAGATTCCCACCCCTAGATAAATCACTCAGAGAAACCAAATTATTCTGCAGGTGTTGGATGGTGAGCCCAGCGTTGTTGTGACATCACAAAGTGACAGGAAGTCCTGACGGCTGGTATCAAGGCTCAGTTTCTCCGTACAGGCCGTGTGCATTTCTCTGTGTGGACTGAGGCTTTTGATACTTTCACACTTAAAGTAAAACAAATATAGATAGTCAGATCAATAACGTCTAAACAAACAGAGACTTCCCTCCCTTACCTGAGGGGATCATTTGGTCTCGCTCTTTCAGAGTGATCCAAGGTCTTTGGGGCAGCTGCTCCGGGTGCACTGGAGACAGGTTCAGGACAGCGGGAGAACGAGGATTAGTGTTCATTTGTCCACGGCAAACACAATGGCATACCTGCTATTATATACAGTACCTGCCGTGCTGAGGTTCACAATAAACCGCAGGTTAAATAATGCATGAGCTCTGATAAACGGCTGCGTGTGTGGTCAGGTGACGTTGCGTTGGTGAGGGCCATTTACCTGCGAGATTGTCGAGCATGTAGTTCAAAAGCTTTCTGGTTCCGTCCGGCTCCTGGTACAGATTGAGGATGTCTTGGGACAAAGGGTTTCCTGCAAAACAACCAATCAAAACCTTCAAATGAAAAAAAAAAGAATAAAAGAAGCATAATACAAACAGAAACTCAATTAAACGCTTTCTTTATATATATATATATAAAAAAAATGTTTTTGCCTTCACACACAAAAACTCCTGATATGACTGATGTTGGGTTTGTGATATCGATTAGGTTCAAATTTGCAGCAGATTTCAGAATAAAACACTGGATGGTGGTGGTGTGGTGGGCGGGGCTTTGGGTGACTGCTTTGTTGTGACATCACAAAGTGGCTGGTTTTAAGGCTCAGTTTCTGAATACAGGCTGTGTGCATTTCTCTGTGGACTGAGGCTTTGATACTTTCACAGTATTAATATAGAACCTAGAGCTGCTTTATAATCACACTACACATGGACATCTACCTTTATACTGTATGGAGCTTTAACACAAACATCTACCTTTATACTGTATGGAGCTTTAACACAAACATCTACCTTTATACTGTATGGAGCTTTAATACAAACATCTACCTTTATACCGTATGGAGCTTTAACACAAACATCTACCTTTATACTGTATGGAGCTTCAACACAAACATCTACCTTTATACTGTATGGAGCTTTAACACAAACATCTACCTTTATACTGTATGGAGCTTCAACACAAACATCTACCTTTATACTGTATGGAGCTTTAACACAAACATCTACCTTTATACTGTATGGAGCTTTAATACAAACATCTACCTTTCTATAATGTGAAAAATTTTAAATTTAAAAATTGTGGTCTGATCATCCTTATATTTCCAGCCACATGCCTGCACTACAAACCACAAGATTCACCTAATCTCTGTGTTTTCTGATAGTAAGTGGTACAGTGGTAAATTAAAGATGTCAGAAGAATACAATCAAGAATATAAAACTAACCACCAAGTCCAATAAAATGGGTAGAGAGGGATCATAGTAAACACTCACCTTTTAGCCCCAGGGTTTGTAACTGGAAAAGCCTCCCAAGTTCATAAGGCAGAACTCGCAAAAGATTGTTGTTTAAAAGCAATTCCCTGCAACAAACGGACACAGATGTCAGTGTTTTGTGTTTCCGTCTTTTCTTTTCTTCACAAACTTCTCTTTTGTGGGTTACTCCTTGTGCTTTTTCTTTTTTTTTTACTGGTGTCAAAAAACATCTTCTGCTTTGTTGTCACTTCACTTTTAGTCTCTCAGTGAAAATGCGCCTTTGCTCGTCTTTTTTTTGGGTGCCATTGTCAGTTTTTAAGGCGAGATGCTTTTCAGAGCCCAACAGTATAAAACTACTCTCACCCACATGTTTGTTGTAAAATCTTCCACTTTTCCCTCAGAGTGTTGGATCACTGTGTGTGTGTGTGTTTTTTTTTGTCTATGGGATTCTTCTGTCACATAAACCCGTTGAATGAATTATCTACTTTTCCTCCCCGGAGACTATAATACACATAGTCTACAAAAAAAAAGAAAAGAAAAACGCTCTGTGTGTCATTAGTGAAATTGAATCCTTTATGTCAACTTCAAGCAAGTGGACAAACGCCAACGAACATGAGGCCGAATTTGTTTGCTTCCCATTTAAATGAAGAATTATCCAAACGCAGCAGCAGAGACAATGGGCCTCGTTCATTAAGTCATCGGCCGATACCATCGGTCGTAGGCTACATCAAACATTCATACCAAGTCTGAAAGCTTCACTGCTGCTGCTGCTGCTGCTGCGACCACATCCATTTACTTCAAACAACAGCTCATATTTGTCCTGTGCAAACAGCATTAATGGAATAATTACAGATTACCCTGTTTCCTGATGTGCCGCTTGTTGGCTTCCACATCATCACAGAACAAAAAAGGCGTACGCACGTTTAAAGGACGGGCTCAACTGTTTTCAAGTCTGCTTTAGAAAAATAAAAACAAAACAAAAGAAACTGCTTTCCTTTCCGCTAACGTGCATGACAGAGGACAAACTCCACAGTCGTACGCCAGAGTTATTTAAATTCAGTGGAAAAGTTTCAATGTGTTTTTTTAAAGTAGCGAGTTCCTCTTTTTGTGTTTTGCCGAACGTCATTTATATTTGGCTTTGAATAAATGAGTCAAAGCTGAAGGTCACAACATTGGGAGGAAAAAGAGGAAATCTTTGGATGTTTTTTTTTTAACAGTTTACTACGTCCACTAACTCATCTCCTGCACTGAGGCAGTCGATGCTTTAAAAAGTCCTGGTTGTACTGGGCCATTGTGGACAGTGTCACCTGGTAATAAGCAGATTTGTCTTGTACTTAAATTTATATTATCATTAAAGGGACACTTCACCCAAAATCGGTAATTCAGCAATTTTCTACTCACCGTCATGCCAAGGAAGAGTCATCAAAACGCTTTTGGAGTTCCAGGGGGGGTCCGGATGGCAACGGGTTTTCATATATGGCGGCGGATAGAGTTCACCTTTGAATCGTCCAAAACACACACTATGAAACATCCAGATACCTCCATACTGCTCGTCTGTACTGACCCAAGTGTCCTGAAGCCGCCACATGAAAAAGTTGTTTTGAAAAAATTAATTTGATCTCTGTTTTTATCCTTGTTGTAGCAGTAGCTCCCAGTGGCTGCGCGAGATTTGCTGCCAGATGTTCTTCCGTGTTGACATCATACATCCAATGGTTTACAACGACCAACGAACATCTTGCGCATGTGCACAAACATCAACAGAGCCACTAGGAGCTACTGCTACAACAAGGATAAAAACACAGATCACATTAATTTTTTCTGAACAACTTTTCCATGTGGTGGCTTCAGGACACTTGGGTCAGTACAGACGAGCAGTATGGAGGTATCTGGATGTTTCATAGTGTGTGTTTTGGACGATTCAAAAGTGAACTCTATCCGCCGCCATTATATGAAAATCTGTAGCCAGCCGGACCCCCCCTGGAACTCCTAAAGCGTTTTGATGACTCTGAAAGTTCTCCAAACCCTTCCTTGGCATGACGGTGAGTAGAAAATTGGTGAATTATCAATTTTGGGTGAAGTATCCCTTTAATATATTGAAAGACAATGTACCTATTGCAGTGTGAAATATACTGTGATGCTATTACTGCAGAATATAGAGCAACTCTCTAACATATAATGATCAGTTTTTCTTTCTCGCCCTCTTGTTTTGAAAATCCAGGATGTCTAAGTGGAGATGTTTACGGTATTCCACCGCGCTGTCCCTGAACGCGTCATTATCACCACCGCCACCGACCCACCTGAGTGAGACCATGTTGCCCAGTTCGGCGGGCAGGCTGCGGAGCTTATTGGACGACAGGTTCAGGTAGACCAGGTGGGGCAGCTTGGCGATGTCCGGCGGGATGCGGCTCAGGTTGTTGTCGTTGATGTGCAGCGCCGTCAGGTGGGTGAGCGTCCACAACGTGCTGCTCAGACTCCTCACACGCCCTGCACACACACACACACACACACACACACACACACACACACACACACACACACACACACACACACACACACACACAGGTACAATTGTTAAACACACAACTCAAAACAGACTCACTTCACTTCATTGGACTTCTATTGAAAGCGGATGTGAATAAGCTTTTTCTTTTTCTTTTTTTTTTAAAAGATGCTGGTTTCCATTGAAACCACAATAATTTGGGTGTTTTTTTTGTGCCAAAAACCAAAAGAAATAAATTCAGATTTTCAGACAGGATAAAATTGTTTTCACTGTGAAAAACCCACAACATGATGTGTCACTAAAACCTCCAATTAAAACCAGACAGCTCTGGGATCTGTTACTGCACTTCAATACAGAGCTTTTTTCTTCAACAGCCTCCATTACATCAGAGCTAAACGACAGTAACTTATCATTTGATATGAGGAAACTACAATAGAAACCTGTTGTTAATCATTAACTTCATCAACCTGAGGGAGTTTAATCATTAACATTTCTTTCAGTTTCACATCCATTCAAGTGTGAACCTCTTGTCACTGAGTCTGAAGCTGTCCATTCACTTCACAGATTTCTTCTGTAATTTAAAGGGATAGTTCAACATTTTGGCAAATCGGCCCATTGCCATAATCCCTATAGTCATAGCAGTAGGTTCGTTATCTTTATTTGTCGGTGCAAGCTATTTTTAGAACGGCGGAGCAGAGCCATGAGCTGCTCAGAGCTACGCTACGGAGGCTCATGGGATTTCTTGGTTTCCCTCATCAAACTCATCAAATACACAATCCAACAACTCCAAAACGCTCTGGTGGACAAGTTGTGACCTGCACATTCACCACACTATGAGATAATAACAGAACGTTACCAGACAGAGTTGTTTTAGAGGTACATTTATGCAAAAACGCTGATGTGCATTCCCATTGGGGGCAGTTTTTCAGCAGCAGTCTCTGTATTTACCTCTAAAACAACTCTGTCTGGTAACGTTCTGTTATTATCTCATAGCGTGGTGAATGTGCAGGTCACAACTTGTCCACCAGAGCGTTTTGGAGTTGTTGGATTGTGTATTTGATGAGTTTGATGAGGGAAACCAAGAAATCCCATGATGAGCCTCCATAGCGTAGCTCTGAGCAGCTCGCGGCTCTGCTCCGCCGTTCTAATAATAGCTTGCACCGACAATTAAAGGTAACGAACCTACTGCTATATAGGGATTATGGGCCAATTTGCCAAAATGTTGAACTACTATCCCTTAATCTTGAACTGGTTGGATCAACAACAGGTCAGGGAGAGCAGATTTGTTTTGTCACCAAGACTGCAACTCATTAATTTGTCATTATCGATTCATGTGCGGCTCAGCTGTGCTGCTCCGCAACACAACACGACGTTAGGGAGCAGTTTGCATCAACACATGTGAAACACCGGCGACTTCCTGTCCCGCAGAACTGGAGCCAGCAAACAGGAAACGACACGACACACTGGACCGTCCTGACCTGTTTCTAGGGTTACAGGTGCAGAGGGGGAGGAGGAGAGGGAGAGGGGGTGGGGGGATTAGTTGGACTGACCAGATATCTCCAGCTCGGCCCAGTAGGACTTCTTCCCATTCGCCGCCTCCTCGGCCGACATGATGGTGTAACATCTGCGGGGATCTGGGGGATCATATTTTTCCTTTGGCATACCTGTTAATCTGAAACACACAGAGCAGAGAGACAGGGTTTAGTTTGATTTCATGATTTCATTTAGGTGGCACCTGCTTTTTATTAAGAGAATTAAAAATGAGAAACAGTTAAGAAATGTGAGTTTTTCAACTTTTTGTCATAAAAAACAATGAAAAATCCACTTTTAAGATCTAGAACATAACGATGTGGCGCCATAATGACTAATCTATTAATCAAGAAGATAATTGTCAGAGTAACTAATAGTGACAAGACAACAAACATTATCCACTGATTAAAAGATTTTTCATACAGGGAGAGAGCATCAAGGATTAAAATGGATAAATATTAACATAATTAAAGCATCATGTGACCTAATTGCGATTTGATATGAAATAATTTATTTATAATCAAAAAAAAATACTTGGTAAAAAATAACATGTTAAAGCAGCAAACATATTCAGTTCACAGTGATATAAAACAGACGGACAAGCTGCAAGTCCTTATAACCAGAGAATGCCTCCCTCCCTGATGAATTGATCATTGATTAACACGGCTGATTAATTTCCTGTCAATTAAAGGGACATTGTGTAACTTCTCCTGTTATCTATTCACGAAAATTGATTATTTCGTTCAAAAGTATGTTTTTCATTCATCAATAACATAATCCCCCAATCAACAAAGTGAAGTGTTCCTTTCAGCTCTGAATTAGCCGTTCATATCATTCATATCTACATGGACCGGGTAAGCTCGGTGCTGCTGCCATGTCGTCGTGTCGCCATGTTTTTACGTTCGGTGGCAGCGTGACGGTAGGAAACCACGGAAACTCACCGCGTTACACTGATGCTGCATTCACCTGCAGTCGGGCAGACGGCCGTCGTCGGTAACAAACCAGATGTCATTTTAGTCACAGAAGTGTATATATACAATATGACATCGCCATGACAACATATTGTCACGTGTATTGTTTTGCCTCGTGCTGACGGACCACTTGTTTACATAGAGGCTTGTTTATGCCGTTACGTGCAGCGGCTGTCGTCCATCTGCCGTCTGCCCAATTTCAGGTGAATGCAGCATGAAAAATACTATTGAGTCACTTGCGATATACAACCACAACGCTAGATGGGAGTAATTCCTACACAATGTCCCTTTAACTAATCGATCAAAAAACTAATATTGCTTCAACAAAAAGAAAAACAACTTCTTGTTCTGACTGTAGTGAGTTTGAGCTGAGAAATCTGTGGCTTCTGCCTTTTACTCTGAAAAGCCAAGTGTGACTAAAAGTTGTAAAATCAGTGTGTTAGTTGCAGAAACACACTCACACACACACACCAGAGGTTCATCTCTAGCTCAGTCCGAGCCTCGATAACTGTCAGACAAGACAAAACCCCCCAAAAAAGTATTTTCCAGTCACCTGCAAGTTATTTCCAGATGCAGATATTTTTACGCAAAACCTTTTTTAAGCAAATAAATGTGTGTGTGTGTGTGTGCAGCCGGTGACCTCTGCAGCCACACACACACACACACACACACACACAGACACACACACAGTTTACTGGCATGCAGCTGCAGCATGAAGGTGATTTCCCACCATGAGGCCGACACAGCGCCGCAGCCAAAGCCCCAGAAGCCGCAGAGGAAACTGAGCCGCCACCAGAACAACTGAACTGACTTCCACACGTCGACGTCGGCGCCTTTGATCGTCGGTCAGACTCAGGCGCTGCTCGTGATGCACGTGAATGATGATTCAGAAATAATAATGCGTTGACGACGAGGGACAAAAAGGAAATCAGACTTTTCTTGAGCAGCTGTTTGGACCCGTGTTGTTAACGCTGTGTCTCAAACCACAGAGACCGAAGATGTCAACAGTGTTAAATGTTTCCCACGTCATCTCATCCCTCAAGATGATGTGTGTTTTTAAAAAGGAAAAGGCAGGATTAAATTTCATCATCGACTTTTTCTTGGTTGAATAAAACTTTCAGACACCAGTGTTCAACCAGTGTTCAACCAGTGTTCAACCAGTGTTCAACCAGGACTGGGTGATAAAACCATAAAGATATGAATCACGACATAACTTCTCATGGTCGACAGATTTAATTTGTCCGTGTTTTGCAGAAGATAAAAACTCAAATCAAAAACAACCTTCTCACTTATGAGAAACAGGGAACATTTAAAGGGATAGTTCAACATTTTGGCGGAGATAATAACAGAGAGTTGTTTTAGAGGTAAATTCATGCAAAACCACTGATGCTCGTTGCCTTCAGGGGCAGTTTTTCATCAAGCAGTCTCTGAATTTACATCTAAAACAACTCTGTCTCACGACGTTGCATTATTGCCTCATAGCGTGGTGAATGTGCAGGTCACAACTTGTCCACCAGAGCGTTTTGGAGTTGTTGGATTGTGTATTTGATGAGTTTGATGAGGGAAACCAAGAAATCCCATGAGCCTCCGTAGTGTAGCTCTGAGCAACTCGCGGCTCTGCTCCGCCGTTCTAAAAATAGCTTGCACCGACAATTAAAGGTAACGAACCTACTGCTATGACTATAGGGATTATGGCAATGGGCCAATTTGCCAAAAATGTTGAACTATCAATTTAAACCTGAGTTATATTGTGATATATCAATATCGACTTACACCAGGGAAGGGAAAAAAAGCGACTGTTTGCACAGATGCTGTGTGGATTTAAAGAGCTTCGACCTCCGTGACACAGATGTTGAACCACGGTGCCACAGATCATGATTTACTTTGATTTCAACCCAAACTTTAATTAAATTAGAGCTGCTCTTTGATCTAACTTGGACTCTACAGACAGTCATCTTGTTGTAAACAGTCACGCTTACACACATATGACATTATAACACAACATACACAACGCTGTTACTACCACACCTCGTGTCACAAAATATAAGGCATGAATGTATTTGAATATAAGAAGAACAGGCTGCTTGTTGTATATATCTGTCAAGAGTCTAATTTAACAGCTGAAACTCACTATTATTGTTATAAACTGCTGATTATTTCCTTAATTAACCATTAAGTCTCAACATTAATATGGAAAAAAGTCACTTCACTCTTGTAGAGAAAAGAAAAGAAAAGAAAAGCATCATATTTCCACATCTGAGCAGCTGGAACCAGGAAAGTTTGTCATTTTTCAACTAACCTGGTCTTAAATACTTAAAAAAAAAACCTATACAGTGTGAGAAACATGACACTCCGACTAGCTGCATAAACTCGACAACATATTATCACCTTCAGCAGCTATTTTTCCAGTTTTGATTGTAAACACTGGTGATTAATGCGACACCTGCTCCGTCAGCAGCTGCAGCAGTAAATCAGGGCTCAGAAATAAATAATATTATTATTACACAACTTTGTTATTGTCCACATCTCTCTCAACACCATGCGCATGAACTGAGGACGTGTGTGCACATGGAAAAAGTAAAAACAAACTATAGTGCATCAAACTTTTAGGTGCAGTTTGGAGGTATTTAAAAGCATTTCCACTAAAATATTGCACTTTTTACTCTATTACTACATTTATCTGACAGCTACAGGTGGTTTGCAGATTTGAATTTACATCAAAAACATTAAGAGTTTATAAAATACAACACATTTCTTATGATTAGAAAAGTAGTTTCTGACCTTTTCGACTTAAATTCATTCATAATACGTCATTATATTACATAAGTGGACGTCCACTCCCTGACGGTGTGCAGTGAACACAACAAACAACACATGCATTAGTGTAGATACAGATTAATGTGCATGATAGTTCATATTATTGCACATTAGCAGTGATAACAATGATATTTTCTGTACAGTGCATGATATAACACAGTTTAACCAGATTACAGTTAGTTACGGTGACATGCTGACTGCACACTGTGTTATTAATGCTATTTATGACCTCATCAGCCCTTTATATTATAATGCAAACACTTTCTTCAATTCTGCACTTTCCCTTTTATTTTATTTTATTCTACTTTATTCTATTTTATTCTTTCACATGTTGTGTTGATAGTTTTTTTTAGTGTACTTGCCTGCTCTACTCCCACCGCCGGAGGTTGGCTGAGGGTGAATAAGTTTGGAGACGACTTACATAACCTGTTTACACACTGACTACTGGGTCACAAGTAAGCGGCAGCAGCGGCTGCAGGCTGATATACACACACACACACACACACACACAGACACACACAGACGGCCTGTTGGCTGCTGCTGCTGCTGCGGCCACGGCTCTGTGTCACAATCACACGGCGACAGGCACGAAACTGAAGACTGTGAGTCTGTGTGAGTGTGTGTGTGTGTGTCGTCATAATCATCACATGTCCCCGATCATATCATATCAACATGTCACACACACATCAATCACATATTTATATACAGCTCTGGAAAGAAATTAAGAGACCAATGCTTCAAAATGATCAGTTTCTCTGGTTTTAGTATTTATAGGAATGTGTTTGAGTGAAATTAATGAACAATTTTGTTTTATTCTGTAAACTACTGACAACATTTCTCCCCAAAATATTGCATTTATTTGCAGAAAATGACACCTGGTCAAACAAAAAAAAGGTCCAGTGTTTTAATTTAGACCTTGAATAGTGCAAACAAAACAAGTTCATAGTCATTTTTTTTTTAAACACACAACACTGATGTGATGAAAGATTTCAGAAATCAATGTTGGTGGAATAATCTCAATTTTTAATCTCAACAGTGGTTTTTATAATCTTTATTAAATATGATAAGATGTCCTTGTGTTGAAAATGTTGATTTATTAAGAACATTTGGGCTTGTTTGGTCTCTTTTTTTTCCCAGAGCTATAGGCTATAGGTTAAACCCTGAGTCTGTTGCTGTTGCTTTTGTTGCTTTGGAAACCGGTGGACCTGTGTTGTTTTATGTTGTGTTTTGTTTTGTTTTTCTTTCTTTCTTTACAAAGCCATGTAGTTCTCTTCATTTATTTGTATATATTATTATTATTACTATTATTATTATTATTATTATAAGTGGGGGAAAAAATGTAGCCACGCCAACTGCACCGACAGCTGACAGCCGAGTATCCAAACATAGCTCCATAATGTCAAAAGTGACAAGACACCACCACCACCACTACATACTACACCACTACACCAGCAGCAGCAGCAGCAGCAGCAATGGGCCCCATGGTGGACAAGTTCGACCCCCCTCCACCACCGGCAGCTGTCACACCTGACAACCATGAGGTGAACACGCGTTTCTACCCGGTCTGACACCACTAAAATAAAATAAAATAAAATAAAATAACATAAAAAATACAACAACGTTACAACCACCATCCCCCCCCTCTCTCCTCTCTCCTCTCTCCCCGGCTCAGTGAGCTCGAAGCACGGGGCTGGATTTGCGCTGCGCCCGGTGCTTCAGCAGCGACTTACGGACGGAGGAAGAAGAAGGCGAGTAGGTACAACAACCATAGGAGGAAAAAAAAAAGAAGGGGGATTTAAGTGTGAGATTTTACATTTAAACCCGAGGCAGTCCCGGGTATAAAGAGTCCGCAGCGTGGGTAAGAGAGTGTAAAATGTCACGTTACCTTCATTCGGGGGCGGTAGAAGACGGTTTATGGGGGGAATCGGTGGAGACATGCAGGCAGACGCGGCTGTTGAACCCGTTCAGACCCTGAACGTCTCGGAAACAGAAGGAAGAACAACAAACGCGACTTCCGCTCGTACTCGCCTGGTCCGCACACAACATCTACCCCCCGTTTTTTTTTTTTTTTTTTTTTTTTTTTACCTCAACCAAAAATATTTCTTTAAAAAAAATAATAATTACAAAAAAAAATGAAGAATTTTAATCTATGTAAAAAATAATTACAGATAAGTTATGCCCCAAATTTAATGGTAATCGTCACCAAACTCCGTTCAAATTTTGCAATAAATATCAAATATACAGCCATACAAACTATGTGGCTTGCATTGTTTATTTTTTCTCGTTGCCAGGAAGCAACTTTGATTTTTTTTTTTGCATGTAGTTGATCCCAGACGTAAAATTAGACAAAAAAAAATCTTATTACTGTGAATGCTGAAATGGTGTTTTGTTTTGTTCTTGTTCTTGTTTTTTCTTTTTTTCTTTTTTCCTTTCTGTGTCATTGTCTTGTTTTGTATGATTGTTAGTTGTAGTTGTTTGGGATTTTGTTGTTTGTATGTTCAATAATAATAATAATAATAATAATAATAATAAATTTTATTTATAAGCGCTTTTCCAGAAGCTCAAAGACACTTTACATATGCAGTTAAGAACACAAGATATTCAATTAAAAGCATGATTTGTATGGACTGATTAGTCATTTTTAAACCAAACCAAATGAAATAAATAATTTTTAAAAGTTGATCACAAAAGAAAACGCCCAAATAACTGTTTGAGATTAGTGTAAAAAAAAAAATGTATGAAAATATAGCGTAATGTGTAAAGTGAAGATTAAAAATCTTGAAATGTTTGAGGAAAATGGTCTGAACTGTTGAAAATAACGAATAACTGTTCAAAAAAACCTTGGGACTAAAACTTTTTTTTTTTTTTTTACAGTCTATGGACTAAACTAGACTAAAGAGTTGGAAAAACCAAAGTCATGACGTGAGGAACTCAGAGTTCAACTTTTTACTAAACAAGTCAAATATTTAACATAAATAGTAAAAACTGGTAGGCCAGGTGTGTGTTGAATGCAAGAGTTGGACCTAAAAGTTGCATAGAAATACTTTTTGTTCGGTTTAGTTTTTCTAATTAAAGAATGTAAATATTAAAATATAAATCTACGGCTTTTGAAAGGTGTTATTTTTTTATTTTATTTTTTACCGCTCGGGCGGAACCGTCGAGTGCGTCGTTGTTTCCACACGGACCTCAGATATTCCCAGACATGGCAACCTGCACGCGGAGTGTGTGGAAAGGTCAGTAGTTTTTGTGCAACTTACTTTCTTGCGACTGACATTAAAAATTATTAATTAATCCGCTGAGAGAAATTTATGTTAAATCTGTAGAGTTTAATATTTTGTCTCGGTTTAACGAGCCGCAGCCTGTTAGCTTAGCCTAGCTTCTCTGTCCGCTTGCTCCCTTCATATGTGTTATTTTTTACTTTCTCTTGGCTTATTGAACAAATACACTCATTGATTTATATATATTACGATTATATATAAACAACTATAGTTTTTGGTTGAATTCGGCTCTATTATAATTAAGAAAGGAGCTTTAAATGAAGTGAAATAAGCTGTTTTTTCCCGATTAATTCATCAACTTTAGCTGAGCGTCTTATAACCCAAAACACGTCCTTGATGGGGTTAACGATCTTTATATTTATATTTAATGGTTTATATGTATGCAGAATTGAACAATTAATATGAATGATTTCACTGAATAATGTATAGGCTAATATCTGTCCTTGCTCTTAAGAAGCGCGGTCTTTTAATTGTCAGATTTCTGAATGAGGTTTGATTTGATTTATTTATAAGCACATGAAATGAAAAAAAAAACCTATATAAAGCAGCACGATGAAAGAGTACAACAACAACAAAAAAACATAATATAGAATAGATACAACATATCAAACGTGTGCAGGAGAAACAAAAAACAAACAAACCCTAAGGGGTTGTAAATTCAACATTCAACATAAAAAGATGTACAATAATGTGAAACGCATCACAAAACAGTTAAGACAAGTGGAAGTGGAAGCAGGTGGTTATGCATTGTTCAACTGGGCCAATATAAAATTAATTATTTGCTTCTTAAAAGAGTTTAAACTTGTGCAGGTTCTAATGCAAATAGGTAACATCTGAATCTAATTGAGAATTGAGAGTAGACGTGAAGAAGGTGGGATAATGATTATTTGCTGACCCTGCGTCGAAGTGATGAATTTGGGGATTGAACTGAAATACAGAATGAAAACAGATCAGAAGTAACAGGTTCCCTGAAAACAGTTTAAGTGGCCTAAACTGCTCAACGTCTAAGAGCAGTAATACAGATGTAACTGTACATTAGTTTAACACACACACACACAGTTAACATCTGTCCCTGTCTGCACAGGACTAGAAACTATTAAAAACGTGACTCACATGTGTAACCACATCAACATCAACATGATTGAGCTTCTCCCATCACATGTCCTTACAGGCAGACCTTTAAACTTTAATATGGGACTTTGAGCATGTAAATTACTGCTGTGTGAACAAGACCAGTCTGGTTTTAAATTTGGAAAGCACATTTTTGTCTTCCAAATCATCAAGCTCAGACTGATGTCTTGATAATAATAATAATTTAAAAAAAAGATACTGGCACAGGCAAATATTAGCAGTTTTATTCCAGTCTCATGCAAATAACAGAGCTGGTGCTCTTTTATAGAGATTACACTTTGTTACACAGTTTGCATGGCATCCGATAGTGAAATTAAACAGACATTTTATGGTTCACATGGTTTATGCAAAATTAAAATGCAATTTACAACAGAAAAAAACCCAGCAGAAAACAGCAGCTCTGTGTCTTTAATGGCGGTCATCATGTGTGTGTTGATTTCCTCTCTCTGTTTGTTTTTCTGTCCTTTCTCCCAGTTTTAGCAGGATGTCAGAGGCAGCTGCTGAAGGCCGGCGGTCCGACCCACGCGGCCGTCTCACAAACTGCACAGAGGAATCTCCCCGTCAGGACTTTTGCAGCCGCCAGGTGAATTTACAATCCCACAATTTTCACTTAAAGGGATAGTTCAACATTTTGGCAAATTGGCCCATTGCCATAATCCCTATAGTCATAGCAGTAGGTTCGTTACCTTTAATTGTCGGTGCAAGTTATTTTTAGGTGGAGCAGAGTCATGAGCTGCTCAGAGCTACGCTACGGAGGCTCGTGGGATTTCTTGGTTTCCCTCATCAAACTCATCAAATACACAATCCAACAACTCCACAACGCTCTGGTGGACAAGTTGTGACCTGCACATTCACCACGCTATGAGATAATAACAGAACGTTCCCAGACAGAGTTGTTTTAGAGGTAAATACAGAGACTGCTTGATGAAAAACTGTCCCTGAAGGCAACATGTATCAGCGGTTTTACATGAATTTCCCTCCAAAACAACTCTGTCTGGTAACGTTGTGTTATTATCTCATATCGTGGTGAATGTGCAGGTCACAACTTGTCCACCAGAGCGTTATGGAGTTGTTGGATTGTGTATTTGATGAGTTTGATGAGGGAAACCAAGAAATCCCATTAGCCTCCGTAGCGTAGCTCTGAGCAGCTTACGGCTCTGCTCCGCCGTTCTAAAATTAGCTTGCACCAACACCCACTGCTAAAACTATAGGGATTATGGCAATGGGCTAATTTGCCAAAATGTTGAACTATCCCTTTAAAGTGACTTAGGAGAAGTTTCCTGTTGACTGAGTAGACAAGACAAGACAGGAAGAGGCTGTGATGAACCAAATGTTTTTCATTTCAACGTTTGCATCATCGTTTGTCAGGCCACAAAAGAAAGACAAGAAAGAGGAGGCGGAGAAGGAGAAGGAGGAGAAGAAGGAGCAGAGAGTGATCGATGACACAAACAGACACAAGCCTTATGGGAAGACGGCGTGGGCGCCCGTCGACGACGTCTACGTCATGAGGTACTACCCCCGGACCGCCTACGACGTGTCGGACGCCCTCGACCTGCTGAAGAGCTTCCAGCTGCTGGACTTCACGCCCAGCGACCAGAACGTTTACGTCGACCTGAAGCTGAACATGAAGCTGGAGAAAAAGGTAAAAACATCTGCAACAGCTCTGAAGTTACAGTTTTACTGCTGCACCAAGGTTTCTAATAGATATTGCACATCTTAATAAACCATCACTTGATTCATCAATTAATCATTTGACAAAATAAAGTGTTTAGTAGTTATAATGACAAACAGTAATTTTCTATAGTAAATGATAAAGAACTGTTTGTTATGCATCACAATAAACTGGATACAGCTGCGTTTTGGACTATTGAATGAATGAATTAATGTATTTTTATTTTCGAACATGTATATAAAAAAATATATGTAACTATTTGTACATACAGAATAAATAAAAATAAAATAAAAAAAAGAAATAAAAATAGAGTCAAGACATAACAAACACAGCATATTGTTCGAAAAAGGAGAAGAAGTAAAAAACGTTTTAATTTCCCACCCCTTTTTAACTATTCTTCAGTTTGTAACTACTACATAATACATAATACCTATATAAATATATACCATATTATATACACACATAATAATTATCTCAATCCTAAATAATATAATACACCTATATAAATATATACCCTAAATACACATCATAAATTGATTATCGATCCGGCAAAACTAGATATTTTAAGGCTCCATCTCAGTGGTGGAAAAAAAGTTTGCATGCATTTGTGAAATATTGCATTGTTCACTGTTAGGTCTTGAAGTGCAATTTCTTTAATTACAGTCACAGCCAAAATACTAAACAAATCCCCCCCCAAAAAAAGCCATTAAAAACTTCCAAATTGATTGGTTCCATAAAAATTACATACGGCATTTTGAGTGTTGGGTCATTTTAGTACCAGTGATACACTAAAAGACACAGATTTTGTTGCCGTGCTTCGTCTCTATATAAAGTCAGCACATTTGAAAGTTCTTCAGAGACAAAAATGTGCAGGGAATTGTGTAAAAATGTCACTTTTTTCCTCCGCTGTAGACGTCTCTTACATTTTATTATTTAAAAAACTTGACTTTGACGATGAAAAATTAATGAATTGCAGCCGCAAAATCCCGTTAATTTCCACTTTGGTCGACTCTCATTGGTAAGAATGGTGTGAACATACAGCTTCAACACAAACTGAACATACATGAAGGAATAAACTATCATATTAGTCTGCTTTTAAATACTTAAGATAAATAACATAGTATGGTAACATAGTGTGTATAAATTGATATTAAAATATACTGAAATGGGTCAAAAACAGCAGAAAATGATAAATCTTGTGTATAATAATCCTGTAGGTGTCCTTTATTAATAAATCCGGTACATTTGAGGATTAAACTGTCACATCAGTGTCGCAGCTTCCTCAGAATAGACGAAGACGTCCTGACGGCGGCTCATCAGCTGCCAAACTGTCGTACTGTGTTATCCACTCGTTTCTACAGACTTGGCCGACGACGGCTGCTGCTGCTGCTGTCACCTCGCCTCCACAAGGCACACAGATATTTACAGCGTCAAGCTCTGCAGCACGAGCACTTTTAGATTTAAGCAGCTAAAAAAACAAAAAAAAAACACCACCATGGCACAGAGGAGTTAAAGGGGAATTGCTTTTTTTTTTTACAATCTGGACCTTATTTCTAGCATAAAATGCGATCCTTTACTCACCCAGATAACTTTGGTGTCATTACAAGTCAAAATTAGCTCCAGCCGAGAGCCGTGTATATCCGTATAATGTGAGTCTACAGGGCAGCGCAATGCAGCCTCTAAATAACACATTATCCGCCGCGAAACTCGTTCATTTCACCAATATTTAGTTATGATAGGCTAGTGCTATTCCCCTCTGAGTCCGGGGAGAGGTTAGTAGGTCAACCTACAGACCCCGGATGTTGATAACAGCTAACCCCGGACTCAGAGGGGAATAGCACTAGTGTATCATAACTAAATATTGGTGAAATTAACGAGTTTCTTTTTCTATTTCTTTCATATTGTTATTTTATTTAACTTGCATTGTTTTGGTATGATTTGATTCTGTATGATCTTGCCATTGTTTTTACTTTGATATTTACAAATGTATTTATTTCATTTGAAGTGTTGAAGTGAACCCCTTGCGCCCTGACATTCGCTGTTGAAATGCATCCATGGAAAACTCAATAAAAAGAATTTTGAAAGAAAGAAATGAACGAGTTTCACGGCGGATAATGTGTTATTTAGAAGCTGCATTGCGCTGCCCAGTGTACTCGCATTATACGGATATACGTATGCGGCTCTAGGCTGGATCTAATTTCGCCGGAACGACTTGTAATGACATCAAAGTTATCTGGGTGAGTAAATGATATATATTTTATGCTAGAAATAAGGTCCAGAATGTAAAAATAAAATGGCAATTCCCCTTTAAAAAACCCTTCTGAGTTTGTTTCCACATCACCAGAGTGGTGGAGCGGCGGTTGCTGCGTCCACACCGTCCACATGAGACGCTCGTCAGTCGTTCTCCACAGATCTGAGCAGGACCGGTGTTCCTGTGCATAATGAATGACGAACACACTCCTCCAGAAAAATTAAAAATTGACGTGACGGCGCTGGAATAGATTTAATACTTGATTACCTCAACTCGCTCTGTGATTGACATCCATCCTCTTTATTTTTATTCTTTTTATGTGTTGTTTTCTTTTGTCTGCAGCTGTCTGAGTGAAGCTGACTGTGATAATCGACTTGTTTTTCTCTCTGCAGAGACGAGTGGAAGCCTTCGTCAGCACCGTGCACTTACCTCACCCCTTGCAGATGGAGATGAACAAAGTTTTAGTTTTCACCGAGGTAAAAAAACCCAGCTACGTTTCCTCTCCTCTCTCTCTCCTGCTCTTCGGCCTCACTGAATCTTAATTTCATAGCCAGTTGATTGTCTGTTGTTGATGAATTGTTTTAATTCGGCCAGAACATGATTCAGATGCTGCTGCAGCACCTTTTTATTTGTCACCCTGCTCGTCGTCTGTAATGGATGGGCTCAGGCTCAGGCTCAGGCTCGGTTGTTGTTGTTGTTGTTGTTGTTTTCTGGTGAAGCCTCCGCTACGAGCAGCAGTTTGATTAATAATCCTGTCGAGCAGCTCGGGTTGCCAGGTTGTGACTTTAAAAGGTGCATTTTAATGACCGTAATGAATGGCAGCAGCAGCGGCGGGGACAGCGACACACCTGAATCAGACTGAAATGGGTATTAACGTTGCCTCTGTTGTGTTTTTGTTTTGTGGTTTGTTTCTCTCTGCAGGACGCCAATCAGGTTAAAGTTGCCCGGGACAACGGAGCCGCGTTTGTCGGAGGAGCCGAGCTCGTACAGCAGGTGGGTGAGCTGCTGCTCATTGTTTCCACACCAACAAACCAAACCAAAAGTCATTGAATGGATAGTTGTGGTGATTTAACACGTGGCTATGTGTCATAGTCTGTGTGTTACCTGCAGGAGATTCAGATCAGGTCCCAGTTTATTCAGAGTTTTAAAAAGTATCAGATAAAAATTTGTCATTTTTCATTAGAGTTTTCCTCCCACACTAATCCAGATACATGAACTGTCTCTGTCTGCACTTACTAGTATTAGTTATATGTAAAAAGAATAAAATTACTCAACAGGAATGTTGTTTTGTAACCTCAGAGAACAACAGAGAACAATACGATCCACAGGTGATATGTCGGTGGTTCCAACTTTAACCAGCTGATTGTAGTGGATTTTAAAGCTGCAGATAATGAGCTCTGCAATAAATAATCTAGCCTTGTGTGTAGTGTATAGTACTATACTGACAGTGAAAGCAAATATGACTGAATAATTGTTAGCAACTAAAGCTTTAAGAACTGTCCAACACATTATTAAAACTGTAAGGAGAGTGGGGAACCATCATCTTCAAGGAAGAAACGTGGTCCAATGTGACCACAGAGTCCAGACCTGAACCCCATTGAGAATCTTTGAAAAATTAATGCAACTCTGGATGGAAATAAATGTTGTGACATTGCAGAAATGATCGAAATGAAAGCCGTAATCAAAGCTAAAGTCGGTCTAACGAAATGTTAGAGTGTGACTTTTTTTTTTGTACGGGCAGTGTCTCAACTCTCTCCAAATGATCAGCATCAGTTTCCCATGCGGGCCTGATGTTGTGATGTTGATTTCAGCCCTGTCGTCCTGTCCCGTGCTCCTTTTTGTTATGAAACGGATGTAAAGTTAGAAGATGTGCGGACTAGTTAATCAGACAAACTCTCAAACCTCTGAGCTGCACAGTAAAAAAAAAGTACCAAAGTTACGAGGGAGGGGCAGTTAAGGTTGTAGATCTGGTACATGAACCTCATCTACAGCAGACAGACACTGACGGAGAACTGCAGCTGTTCTGCTGACGACGTGCTGCCTCCGTCCGCTACGACGTGACCAGTGTAGATAAAGTCCAAAGGCACCGTGGCGGCGGCGGTGGCGGCGGGGTTTCCTTTTCTTGTCGCTGTGTTTGTGTCAGACGAGACTGGAATTCAATCATCGATCAATGGCTTTATTTGTCCCCGAAGAACAGTCGGTTTCACAGCGGAGAGAGAGACAAGATAAAAACACAAAGCACAGGAAGATATGATACAAGACAAAAACAAAACAGAGTACACAGGTTTAAATCACGTCGTCTCCTGGAGTGAAGCAGAGACAGTAGCTTCAGAAGAGGTGACATAAAAGAGAGATTTAAATCTTAACAATAATAAAAAATACAGATATAGTGAAGCTGATTATTTATATTACATTTCAGCTTGTGGTTTGTGTCATATAAACAGAGGAAGCTTCACCTGCGGCTATTAAATCAGATGTTGTATGTATCAGCTTTAATGAAAACTTCACAGTCACCGTCTTTACAAGTGGTAGAATCAGTGACACAATGTCAAATTCTGTCAAAAATCAAACAGGAAGAATAAATCTTTGCTCCGTTTTGCACTTCTTTTGTTTGTTTTTCTTAAAGTCTATCATGTTTGATTTCATCTTGATTTTTATTAACTCACGTGACATTTCCAGATCCTGGATGACGAGGTTTCAGCGGACTTCTACGTAACGGTTCCAGAGATGCTGCCCAAGCTCGTACCGCTGAAGAACAAACTGAGGAAGAAGTTTCCAAAGAGCAAGAGAGGTGAGACCAGAGGAGCTTAGTAAAGGATGATGTTTATATATACTGTATATAGCTCTGGAAAAAACTAAGAGACCACTTCAAAATGTTCAGTTCCTCTGGTTTTACTATTCATAGCTATGTGTTTGAGTAAAATGAACACTTTTGTTTCATTCTATAACCTACTGACAACATTTCTCCCAAATTGGAAATAAAAATATTGTCATTTAGAGCATTTATTTATTTGCAGAAAATGGCAACAGGTCAAAATAACAAAAAAAAATCTGGTGTTTTCAGACCTTACAGTATAATGCAAAGAAAACAAGTTCATATTCATTTTAAAACAACACAACACTACTTTTTTTTTTACTTTGTGTTGGAGTTCAATAGACACTGGAATCGATGGGTACCATACATGTAGAGAAGCTGATTTATTAAGAACATTTTGGACTGGTCTCTTTATTTTTTCCAGAGCTGTGTATATATATATATATACTGTATATATATTTATCTCTATATATTCTGGTTCTGATCAGTTCTTCTCTCTGCGTGTCTCAGGCTCCGTCGGCACAAACATTCCCAAGATGCTGCAGCTGTTTAAAACGGGTCACGAGTACATGGTGGAGAACGAGTGCTTCGTCAGGACCAAGATCGCCACGGTACGACATGACAGTTACAGCTGCTACAGCTGTGGTGACTGATTAATCATTTAAGTTTAAGTTTTTATTTGCACAACTGTAGAATCAACAAAAGAAATGAAATAAAATAAATAAAACATGTGCGGGTGAGGTAGAAACCCACTCTGGGCTTATCTTTAATTAAACCTCACCTATAAAAAGTAATTACACAAATAACAAAACAAAACAAAAGAAATAGTATTACAAACAAAATTATACAAAATAGAATAAAATAAAGGAAACAACAATTCATTTTAAGTTAAAAACAAAGGAAAAGGGACAAATTACAAGGTTTTTTAATTACAGAGTCTGAATTATGTACAACAATGTTTTAATTTTTAAAAACTAGTTAGATAAAGCAAAAATCTTCGCACATCTATACATCTATAGGTGCGTCGGAGGGTGACAATTAAGTCCAAATTAAACAAATCAGAGTTCCCACACACACCAACCAACTTGGCTGCAGGAACTCTTCTTTGTTTAAAAACTAGTTAGATAAACATGGTTTTTTTTTTTGAGTTAAATGCTAAAAAAGCATAGATAAAATAATGAATTCAATTGGTTATTCAGGATCAGGATAAACGTTATTGTACAAGCTGCAAACACAGTTATGACATAAAACACAGATCAAATAGAAACATTAAGAAGAAAAGGTACAAAAGGTTTTGCAGTCAACAATTATTGCACATGTCCAAAGTGTTGCACCACATTGATGTTTCTGAGAGGAAACTAAAGTGCCAAACAATGAAGATAAAACCAGTTATGATATAAATGTGAGTTACAGCAGCAGCGTCTGTGTGGAGCTACGTACATCCAGTTCTCACGTTTCCGTCCTGGGAGAGAGAGACGTTTCTATATTTTAAATGTTGAAATGCTCCGAGCTAAAAAGGAAAATTCAGATGAAACATGTATAAGTTTGTTTTCCCAACAGGAAACTGGAACATGAAATCAGTGCTCTCGGAGGAGGAGGACTGAGTGTGTTTAGGCATCGAGTACATTTTTTATAGGCTTAAATATTTTCTTATTCCCCTGCGTGTGCGTGAGTGAGAGCCTCCATCATCTAGTTTTTTTTTTTTTTAATTTGCAAAACTTAGTTTTTAAGTTTCCAGTCCAGTATTTTTCTAATATTGCTGTGTGATTGGAAGGAACAGAAAACACAAACTCGTCCACTCACAACAAGCTCCATGGAGACATGAAGACTTGTAGGAATATTGTATAATGTAGGATACCCAGTTTTTGTGGAAAACAGACACGGAGCGTTGTAAAAGGTTTGACACTAGAAATGATATCTAGGACCTTCAAGGATCACAACCTGGGTGGAAAACCTGGTCAACTAGCTGCTGGAAAGCTACAGGGGGCCAAAAAAAAACCTTTTGGGGACATTTTTCTGGCGAAATTATGTAAATGAAAATATTTAGGTACTACAATGGCATAAATAGTCATACAACTATAAAATTTGGCAGACAGTATCTTGACACATAGGAGAAGGCAGGAAAAAGAGATTCTGGGGCTTGCTGTAACTGTATTTTAAGATATCACCCTCAACATCCCAAAAAAGTACTGTTCGCCTGACAAATTCTCATGAAAATTAATATTTTTCAGCACTTTATGGAGAATATCTATGCCTAACATGTATATAGAAAACTTCCTTAATTCATAAGCTTCCATTTGAGTCTAGTATAGCCTTTCTATAATATATAAAATGTTGACTTGACTTCTCTCTCTCTGTGCAGCTGGACATGCCCAAAGAGCAGATCTTATCCAACCTGCAGACCGTCCTGATCGACGTGTGCTCCCACCGACCGGCCGACATGGGTACGTACCTTCACCAACACCCCACACACAGTCGCTGCAGTCGGTGCCTTCAACCCTTCAGAATAAAATATCACATTACTCACTGATTAAAGCTGGCTGCTTCTGGTTCCCAGCTCTGTAATCAGACTGGTGTAGACAACAGCCAGGTGGTTTCATGAGGCTCCTTTTGTTTTTTGTTGTTCTGATGTATGAAAAAAAAAAGAGGAAAACATCAGCATATCAAAACATACGTAGCTGTTACAGTATTATAATTGTGTAATGTTAAAATTGCTGAGAACAAAAACCTGCATATATTTGTATATTTATAAGAAAAAAACAAAACTAACTAAAGACAGACAGAAGGTGGGATAACAAAAAAACAATGATGAATCAAAACGGGATGTATGGGTTTGTAACAACGGCTGCATTCACTTGTAGGGAGACCTAACAACTATATTATCTGAGTTTTGATATGTGTGTATAAGACGTATAAGACCAGGCAATCCTTCAATTAAACCAACAGAGAGATGGACAAAGAAAGTAAGTGGGCGGAGACAAGTTATTTAGTTTTTAGGATGTGACTGTGACATTTGTACATAGGAGACCCTTTTTGACCACGACTTTGTGAATTTATCTATTTGTAAGGCAAGGCAAGGCAAGTTTCTTTGTATAGCACATTTCTGCAACAAGACAACTCAAGGTGCTTTACATATTAGCAAAATGAGAACATAAAAAGCAAACATTATTTAAAAACAGACAAGCGAAAGAATTAAAACAGGTATAAAAAGAAGTAAAACAGAAAGGGAGACAGAGTAAAAAAAGATATAAAATAACAGAATAATAATAATTTGTAAGGAATCTTTTCCATTATATATAGTATTTCAATAACAATATCAGTCCATTCCTCTATTGTGGGGGAGTCAGGATGCAGCCAGTGTCGTGTGATGGTTTTCTTGCCAGCAACAATCAGAGCACCAAATAGGTATCTGTTGAGATGCCCTGTGAGAAAGTTGTCCAGTCATGTTTCAAGCAGTTTCCAGACTCCCATCTTGACAAACAAGTCACATTTTCATTCACATTTTGATTTTGAAGGAAGGGATTTAGACCTGACTGTATCACAACAACATTATCACACATTCAATATTCTTGTGTTTTTACTTGATAGTTTTGATCCACAAGAAGAAATATTTCAGGTTTTAAAGGTGTACAGAAAAGAAAATTGAATTTGAGCCCACTTTGGGTCATAAAATTAATGTGATAACTCATCTTTCAGACGTTGTAGGCCAAACTTTGTGAAAAATTCTATTTTTGAGTAAATCCGGGATGAAAGTGTGTATTTTTTTTTTCGCATTGGATAATGCAGGCGCACGGATTATACGTCAGCCTGTACACGATTCATCAGCCACTGATATTGGATCCGTCATTCAAACGTATTAGACACGCACACACACACGGAGCTCGGGCTCGCCCCAAGCTTTGAATATCCCGCCCGCTCAATAACGACCAATCAAATTCGTTTTCCTCACTCGGGTAAACTCGTGTTGCAGCTCGTGACAACTCGGCGCGACAAACAGGACAAACGGCCATTTCTGTACAGCTTTAAGAACCAAAAACCATCCGAGTGTAGTTTAATATCTCCACTCAGCTCGGCTTCATAATCAAACATATGGAAATGTACCTTTTATATAAATCTATCTGGAGAAATGACATCACATGTGGAGTGCACAATGTACGGTAATGTACTTTCTTGTCTGAAAAAAATATGAATTAAAACTTAATAAAGTGACATATGAAGGGTTCATAACTGGAGCACAACCAATGAAAGCAGCATGTATTTAAAGATTAAATATAGAAAATACATATATTTTTTAGTTAAAGAACAAGAACAAGCTCCGTGTGTCCTGGTGAGACAGTCACTTCTCCTCAGAGGAGTTCATTCATTTCCATTTTCTCCACTTTGCGTTCAGTAATAATAAGATGCAGAGCGCAGTCATCTGCTAATAGACCCTCATTACAGCGCGGCGCTTAAATGATCTAAAAAATAATTGATTCTGAGCCGGCTAAATAAAATATCATTAACGGTGCTGCTGGCCGCCGCCGCTGCTCCTGAAACAAACCGCACAGCGTTTCAGAAAACCGCTGACGGAGGAGGATTTAAAACCGACGACCCTCTGTGACCTGGAAGTTCTCATCAACATCTCTTCACTCCACCGTCCGACTGGAATCTCTCTCCTGAGGAACCGCGTGTCTCCTCAGCACAAAACTAATGACTCTTCCTCTCACTTTTTCTGCTGTTTCTCATGAACCTTGAACTGGCTCCATTTGTTTGAGACTTTCAACCCTCTGAGACTGGATGTTTTAAAGGGATACTTCACCCCAAAATCCATAATTAACCAGTTTTTTTACCCACCGTCATGCCAACTAAGGAAGGGTTCGGAGAACTTTCTTAGTCATCAAAACGCTTTAGGCTGACAACGGGTTTTCATATAGTGGCGGTGGATAGAGTTCACTTTTGAATCGTCCAAAACACACACTATGAAACATCCAAATACCTCCATACTGCTCCATATGAACTCTATATACACAATCCAACAACTCCAAAACGCTCTGGTGGACAAGTTGTGACCTGCACATTCACCACGCTATGAGATAATAACAGAGCGTTACCAGACAGAGTTGTTTTAGAGGGAAATTAATGCAAAACAGCTGATGTGCGTTACCTTCAGGGACAGTTTTTCAGCAAGCAGTCTCTGCATTTACCTCTAAAACAACTCTGTCTGGTAACGTTCTGTTATTATCTCATAGCGTGGTGAATGTGCAGGTCACAACTTGTCCACCAGAGCGTTTTGGAGTTGTTGGATTGTGTATTTGATGAGTTTGATGAGAGAAACCAAGAAATCCCATGAGCCTCCGTAGCGTAGCTCCGAGCAGCTCACGGCTCTGCTCCGCCGTTCTAAAAACAGCTTGCACCGACAATTAAAGGTAACAAACCTACTGCTATGACTATAGGGAGTATGGCAATGGGCCAATTTGCCAAAATGTTGAACTATCCCTTTAAACGTTACATGTTTATGTGTGACACTTAATACTTTTGAGGCTGATAATACATCTGCAGCCACTTCTCTGCTGGAATTAAAACAGAAATGAGGACAAATGATGCTGCATACGCCACATTGTTTTCCTCCAGTACAACTTTATTTTAAGCCAAACCAAAAACTAAATCCATTGTTTCTTGGCTCAACTCATTATCAGCTCTCGTTTTAAAAAAAAAAGTATACAAATGAACCAAACAAGCAGAAACAGAAGTTTTCCTCCTGAAGCGCTGAAACTTTTCCGCGCTGCGTCAGACTGGAGGAAACCTGCAGCATCAGATGCTTCTGTTCAGCGTGCGGCGTGCGCTCTCAGTAAAAACCGGCTGCAGTCTGATGATGACGATCCCCGGGGGAAGCGTTATCACTCACAAACGACTCAGTCAGCGCCTCGTTCCTCGTTCCTTCGCCCCCGTGACTTCTCATCGGCGGAGCGGCTCGTGGCGGCGTCTCGAGCCCGAGCCACCTGGGCTCCATTGAACTCCCCGTTTGAGTCGCTGCCAGAAAACATTTACGCAGCAGTTCAGCTCCTCGACAAGAGGCGCATAAGGACTCTTCGGCAGAAATTTAATTACATCTACAGCCACAAGTCAAGGATCAAGAAGATTTGAATGTGTAGAATACTTATTGTCAACTCTGCATGAAAAGCGCAGTCTTTAAAAAAATATATATATTATTATTACTTTATTCCCATTATGGTTTGGAGAGCCGACGGCTGCACCGTGGGCAGAAACGAGTGGAAACTTCACCGGCAAAACGTCCACAAACTGAGAAAGGAAAGGAGAGCGTTGTGCATGTGAAGTGAATGCATCGTGTGGGTGAGGCAGGGGAAAGTGAAACCCCCCCAGGGAGGCTTAAGAGTTATTATTCATGACAAAAGCACAACTATTTGCTGATACGTAAAGAACCTGAATGCAGAAAAACAGTCGACAACAGGGGTAGGTGATGCTGAAGTGAGTGAAAATGGAAAGAGAGAGACTGCAGGGAATTTGTGCTTTTATTTGTGTTTACAAAATAAAAGAAGGCGAGACGGAGAATGTGTGGGCGAGAGATTGAGAGCAGCTGTTAGGAAAAGTAATCTCATTCAAATGTAGGCTTTATATATGTGTGTGTGTGGGGAAAGTTCATGGAAAGTTAGTTTATTGTTATTTTTCAGCCTCACAATTATTTTTTAAAGCCATGTCAGCGGCAGACAGGCAGGTTTTCCAGGATGACAGTGTAACAGCCTAATAGGTAGAAGTTGTTCAGTCGGCCGTGTTCACTTCAGATATGATGGAGGCTTTTCTTCTCCAGATGCTGCTGCAGAAAACTAAACTAGTTCAGTAGCTCTTTTGTCGAAAAGAAAGCTCTCTTATCAACAGTAAAAAATTGGCATCAAAAGCCCGATCAAATCAGATTCGTCTTGTTTACTGAGCCGGAAATAAGGAAACTAATGATTCCTACAGTACAGTATGCTCCTCCTCAATACAAACGAAGTGAGCTCAGATCATTTATAGGAAGATGTTATATATATATATACAGTGCTCAAAGCCTTAAATCTCAAAAAGCTCTCCAACAGTTTAAAGGTCCTATATTGTAGGTGAACTGAATTTATGGATATCTGCAACTTTGTGATGTCATAACGAGGCAGACACTGCTCTCAGTCATGTCCCAAGCGCCGCCTGTCCGGACCCAGTGTCCACACTGCAAAAACTAAAAATCTTACCTATAATATTTGTCTTATTTTTATTCAAAATGTCATTTCTAGTCAAAACTAATCTAATTATACTTGAAATAAGACTCATCACACTTTTTTACTTTTTCCAAGCATATTTTCACTTGAAATGAGTAGAAAAGTCTGATAGTGGAGCAAGTTTTTTTCTTTCTTATTATAAGCACAAAAACTTGCTTTCACTGGCAGATTGTTCTACTTATTTCAAGTGAAAATTTTGATTTCTGTGATTGTTTTACCTGAAATCGGAGAAACGACAGCCAATCACGAGAGAGGATCTGAACCTTTCGTCTGATTTGGGAAAAGCCTGAGAGAGGAGAAGTAAAAAAAAAACTACACTGAGTTAGTTTTTTGGTTCTTAAAATGGACAATTAGATCTTTTTTAATGAATCAACATTTAAAATATAAGACCAGAGAAGTGTAAAATATAAATCTACAAAATTCTGCCTGATGTGTTCAAGCAATAGTTTTAGTCTCTCGAGGTAAAAAAAAATGTTGTCTCTCGTTTCACATCTTCAAAAAACGAGCAGTTCTATCGATCTGTTATCAGTTGAATTGCTCATTTTATGAAGATGTGAAAACAAGAGAAAACAAATTTCTCTTTAAGATTGAACAATAGTGAAAATGTAAATGATATTAAACTTCTGCCTTGATGCCAAAGGGGAAGAACCGAAGCTTTAAAGAATTATTAGCTGAATGGGAAAATATGGTAAAACTGACTTTTGACGATCTCAATCTGACATCCATCACTCACATTAAAAACAAACCTTTCCAGATCGTCACAATGACCTTGTTTGTTCTCCCCCCCTTTTTTTTTTTTTTTATTAATCTCCTCTTCCAGGACCTTTCATCGAGCGAGCCATCATCGCCAGTCACACCAGTGAAGCTCTGCGGTTCAAGAGCGAAGACGTCTTACCCAAACCAGCGGAGAAGGAGGCGGAGCAATGAGGCGGTTTACTGATTGTATATAATAATTATTAATGTGCTGAATAAAGTGTTTGTCTTGAGTTTGGCTCCGTTTGTTGTGCTGCCTATTATCGATTTTAAAACAATATCCTCCTGGGGGA
Organism: Trachurus trachurus; assembly: GCF_905171665.1. Classification (NCBI taxonomy): domain Eukaryota; kingdom Metazoa; phylum Chordata; class Actinopteri; order Carangiformes; family Carangidae; genus Trachurus; species Trachurus trachurus. The sequence goes on along the minus strand of NC_139895.1, from coordinate 8,096,091 downwards.
GTGAAACCAGGACAAAGCAAGACAAGGTTGACCATGAAAGGACAGTAAAGTGACTATTTTTTCCGCCGCCAACAGGAAACTACAGCCCATAAATCAGCTGATACTGTCACCGGAGGTCTAGGAGAAATGTTTCATGTGTGTTCTGGAGAGTCCAACTCTTTACTCCCCGTCGGAGAAAGTTTGGTAGCCTGTGTGTCGCAATTACTCAACACAGAAAAACGCCTGATGGGCCTTTTCCACAACTCGTTTCCCATTTTCTTTTTAAACTTTCCTGTACAGAACTTATATAGAGCCATCCATCATTGAGTTGACTTCTGTTATATCAGTTTGAAACCTTTCAAACGAAAAATAAAATAGATAAATAAATGTAGCCACAGTTTAATAACCTTGTAAAAATGTGAGTTATCTGAATACCGTGCATTTGGTTCTCCGGGTTTTTAGACTTTGTAATAAACGTCCTTGAGTACAGTCTCCTTCAGAAAAACATTCACTGATCCGATGAAACAAGATTGGTGCAAAATACAGTATAACTGAGCCTTTTTCTTGGATGAATTCATGTAACGGGCTCATGTGAAGAGGCCAAACTCATTAGAGATGTAAGGATGGTTTGATCAAGGTCTTTAAACTAAAAGGTTTCTGGTCCCTGCAGTGAAAACACACCTTCAGGCTGTGTAAACTGTGAACAGTCTTGGTCTAACCTGGGGTTTCCAACACCCCAATGGTTCCCTCAACTGTTTTATTTGGGTTTAGATCAGATTGGTTTGAAACCCTACGCCACTGGTGCTCTGTCCTTCGTAACTTTGGTGTTGTTGAACTTAGTGTGTCAAACTTATTAGGCTACTTTTTTTAGTTTCAGAATTGTTGCTGAATAATGTCTAATTAATTATCAAAGTGGTTGCCAATTGATTTTCTGTCAACCAACCAACCAAGCAACCAACCAACCAGCCAATCAATTAATAATTTCCTCTTTGGGGGAACTGGTCCATGTTTGGGGGAAATGATAAGCTTGCTAAGTAGCTGTAGTACTGTAGTAATCAATAGGGTGGAGATCCTTGGACCAGAGGAGAGGAGAAGGCTGACGCAGCAGCACATTGATGTAAAAACTGTGAGGTTGACTGCACATGCTTATTGCACATGCTTAAACTCAGATGTAGTAGTGGCCTCTAAACAGCAGGAGGCAGTGTTGACTTGGACTGTCCTGTATCGACATCCACTGACGGTTTCTGCCACCTGTTGCAGCTGAAACACAATTCACACACACCTCACTCTTTTTTAACACATGTGGAGCCTTAATAAACATATTAATTTAAGTAGGCTGCGTGTGAGCGTGATATAGTGCCTACTAACTGTACAAACTTTACAAAGTGTTGGTGAAAATGAATGAATGGCCTTTTTTAAAAAAAAGCTCTGACTGTGACTCAAGCTTCACATCTTGAAGGAAAAAAAAACCTACAGAGAATTGTGTTAATTTAAATGCTGGTTATTATTTAACTTGGGTCTAAAGGAGTCATTCAACAGCCTACTGATGTAAAGTGCGACGGCGAGATTTGGGACTTTTAACTGGATGTAGCCTATCACTCCGCCACACAAGTGTTCATCAACCGTTAATTTAGATTTGGGACAAACTTTACAAGGATGGAGAAAAAAACAAACAAACATTTGAGTTAAATGATACCTTGTCCATACTAGTCGAAAAAGGGAAGACAAGAAGCCTAAATACTTACACGCACACCTGAGGTAGCCTATACCATTAAAGTAGGCTAACAAGCTAGCTCGGAAGATGTTTGTGTTGCTTGGCAACAGTTCAGTCCACTGCAAAAACTAAAAATCTTTCCAAGAATTTGTCTTATTTCTTGTCAAAATGTCTCATTTAGTCAAAACTAATCTCTTTCCACTTAAAATAAGAGCCATCACCTATACAAATTAACTTGTTTTTCACTTGTTTCAAACAAATTTTTACTTGAAATAAGTAGAAAAATCTGCCACTATCAGATAATTTCAAGTGAAAATATGCTTGAAAGAAGTAAAAAAAAGTGTCTAAAAACAGAGTCTTATTTTAAGTATAATGAGATTTGTTTTGACCAGAAATTACATTTTGACTAGAAATAAGACAAATATTCTTGATAAGATTTTGAGTTTTTGCAGTGTAGCGGTGTGTGTGTGATGTTCAAACAGGATACAAAGCGAAGTTTAGGTCAGTTTTTCATACTAGTCCTTGACTTGAAGCCTCTTGCCTTTTCTCCTCAATTGAATGGGATTTTTATAGTTTAGTTTGTGTTCAGGTTTAAATACCTAACCATTGAATGGAAGCTTTAACTGAGCCTAGTGATATCTATCCTGGTATAAGGCTAAAAAAACAGCATCATGTCAGACTGCACTCACCATGGTTATCTCAAGCTGACACCAACACATTATGTTCCTTGGAAAAGTACGGAACGACTTTAAAGTCCCCAAAACCACAACAGTGAGGGTGGAAAATAACTATCTGTTCCTCAGACTGTGTGTGTGCTGAATTAGCAGCTCACAGCCAATTAAACATCTATTCCTGCGCTGCTGTGCAGGTTGATATTCAAGTATGAGATGGAGATAAGCTTTTATTGGTCCCCATGGGGGGGTGGGGGGGAGTCGGGCTGTTGCAGCAGCTCAGGTAATAGGATTTGGCAGCGTGGAGACTTTATAGGAGGAGGCAATGAAAACTGGGGAAATAATGAAAATGATGAAATGATGACTTCAATCAGTTTTAATGTTGACAGGAACTTCTGTAAACGTGTTAGTTTGACCCCTTCAGGCTCGTATTATATCAAATATGGTTATCCAGGTTTCTCCCATAATGTATTTTTATTATTATTTTTATGGTTTCACTCTGAGCTTGTAGATGTGACATCATTTCCACCTGCTCTGTTGCTCTGCCTGAGGTTTTTATTCCTTTTTCTTTTTACCCTCTTTTTCTCGGGGGCAGTTTTTTCCTTATCTGATTACATTCAGAACAGAGTCTGAAAGCCTATTGAGCTAAATTTATCGTGTGATTTTCTTTTTTTGGGGGGGGAGCTTTGTGTTTTCAAACTCACAGTCTGAAGCCTCCAAGGGGTCTACTCTTGACAGAGGGTTTGCAGCTCCGCACAAAGAAACCTGCCAAGCCTGAAACTCAAGATCTTTTTTTAAGGCAACTTACGTATGTACATTTATTCCGATTGATCCTGAATCAATCAATCCCAAAGCAAAAACACTGAGTCAAAACACAGCCAGTGGCATTTGTTTAAAAAGTCTATAGTCTTTACATCTAACACAGGTCTTTACTGTTATGTGGGGTTTGGGATCATTCTGCTTATCAATTAATTGCTATACAGTAGCTACAATGCAACGTTTTGATGTTGTTTCTCTGTTTCGTATCATTATAAACTGAAACCTCAGGGGTTTTTGGACTGGAAAGACGTCTTAGATACACATTAATTGATCATTAAAGTGCTCCATTGTTTCATTTACATAAACAAAACATACTGTAGGCTATATGCACCTGCACTGTTTTCTTTTTACCCAGCAGCCTCTCTCCCTTTCACCATATCCCCCAGCGTCTCTAGACAATCTCCCAGACTGTTACCTAGCAAAGCACAATGAATGATTAAAAAACAGAAAATGGTGCAGAATAAGTGTCTTCATCCATCTCTGAACATGAACCGAGAAGAGCATCAAACCGTGAATAACTTGTACTGTTCTGTAGGGTACTTATTATTTTTACTATTGAGGCGAAAGAGTCTTAAAAGATCACGACAACCAGAACTGCACTTTGCGCTGCTGCATCGGAAAGAAATGAGTTAAAGGGATAGTTCACCCCAAATTCAAATTGCACTCATTATCTACTCACCCTCATGTCGACTAAGGGCTGGGAGAAGTTTCAGAGTTATCCGTGCCTTTTTGGAGTTACAGGGGGTCTCGGCGTAGCAGTGCATGTCAATATAACGGTTGCAAATGGATACCACTTTTCTTCGTAACAAAAAGACACACCAAAAAACATCCAAATACCTCCATGCTGCTCGTATGTAATGTCCGTCTTGTATTGAAGCCGATTACAGTGCGATTACTGACGCCGGCGCAAATCGCACAAGATTTGGACGGACCAGGAAGAGGAGCTTCCGCTACAAACAAGCTTGAAATACAGACTTATTTAATTTTTTTCGAAACAATTTCGTTTTTTGGTGTGTCTTTTTGTTACGAAGACAGTTGGTATCCATTTGCAACCATTATATATGGACATGCACTGCTACGCCGAGACCCCCTGTAACTCAGAGAAGCCACGGAGGACTCTGAAACTTCTCCCAGCCCTTAGTCGACATGAGGGTGAGTAGATTTGATGCAATTTGTGCAATCTGAATTTTGGGTGAACTATCCCTTTAAAATTTCAAGAGACTCACGTGTCATGTGGTTTATTGAAATGACTTGTGTGGTCACTCTTGGTTTTCTGGATGTCAGGTTTTACACTGTGTGAGTCACATCGACGGTTGCAGAGTTCAGACAGAAGCAGCAGCAGCAGCAGCAGCAACAACATTAAAGCAGCAGGAAGAAAAAAAAACTGGTTCAAAGGCAAAACTGATTCTGATCCCTGTTTTTGGCAGAGGACAAAAGGGCCAAGTGCAGATCAGGTTACTGCCATGTGACACTGAGGAATCTCAGCCCTGCACTCACTCCCTCTGATTAAACATCACAGGCCGACGGTGGCAGGAAAGGAAGACAAGAAAAGAGCCGCTCACATCCACCAACCATAAAGACTCTCTGCATGCAACCTCAGAAGGTCATCATTATACAGATGTGAGCTGAGTCAAACACTTCTTCTGCAGATAATATGAACCACTGGGAGTTAGACCGTGATACTGTATGGAAGTTAGGTGCTATAAATATACAGCAAGGTCACTGACACTGCTGGAGATAATATTAGAATATATACAGCAGCCGCAAGAAGGATGACAATACAATAACTCCAGTGTGGGAAAACATATGGTGGTGAAATAACATGTTAAAACTGTTTATTAAGGTCAATTTTTCTCCTTTTTTTTTTTGGAATCAACTTTCCTCTGAACTCGTTCACTCGCTTTTAAGGTTTTACACCTTCACAGAGAATATTAGAGAAAAGGGGGATTTGTCTGGAAAGCTAATATAAACCTAAAACTTCAAATAAAAGCTGTGTGAAGTTGACGATCAGAGTAATATCGTAGAAGAGAGGCTCTCGAACGTTTCACTTTTGTGATCTCTTAAATTTCCTCTCCAACACATTAACATCATGCACCACAGGTAAGAAGAGGAAGCATAAAAACACTTGACACCTTCTGGTTCAGTGGACGTTACCAGATCGATTAGCACAGTTGGCATCTTTTATGTACGTTGCAGTGACGCTCACTCTCTGCTTTGTCCACAGACTGTGAAATAAAGATGGATGTGATGTAATGTCATCCTCTGGTTTCCTGAAGACGAGTTTTGAAGCTGCTCTGCTGTCGTCACCTTGGAGGTATGATGTGATAATAATACTTTAAACCTTTAAGGGGTTATTATAAGTTCGGTCTCTTTTCCTCTGTGCTGCTAACCCTCCTCTCCTCCATGTGCATTTGTTTTCAACAAAGCCGGTGAGAAATCAATCCATGGAGCAGTGGATAACGTTATTTATCATCTACCATGTTACCATATGTATATTTGTGTAGTCTTATCTGTCATAAACAAGAGATCACAACCTTTAATGTGCAAATCTTTCACAGTTCGAGTCATTGACTCCAGTGGCTGTACGAGGAACTGCAGGTTTTGGCCTCATTTCTTAAACCTCTGAAAGAGTTCAGGTTTATTTTGCCCCGCCCACTTTTCCTTTAAACGTTGACGTGATTGGTTCCTTAGGTCAAACGACACTATGAAGCTCGGGCTGCCTGCATCTCCTATTATGAATCATCCAATTAAATGACTATATAAAACATAATTAAACAGATAAATTGAGCACATCAACAACATAATAAACTTATATTTTCAATTTTTCATCCTCTCTTTGGTAAAGTTGTGCATTAAAGTTTTAACATGGAGATCATTTTGAATTAAGTTTTTCTGCCCCTCCCCTCCTGTTTCCTCCATTAGATTCATCTCCGGACATATAATCCTCTGCTTTAAGTTTATATCACACCAATGTGCCATAAAGTGCAGTGCAGTGCAGTGTCACGCTCTTAAAGCCACCAGGCGTTTAGATATGCAGCATAAAGGGAGGATCCTGGAGGATTAAACGCCATTAAGTGAGATGAAGTCACTATAAACTCCCTACAAGAGACTAATGATGATGTAACAGGGGATAAAAACACCATTAAATATGTCGAGGTGGCTGTTCACACCGTAATAAACTTAAAACAGTGAGTGTTGAGACCCACAGGCCCCACAGCACGAGTAATGTAAGATGAATACTAGGTGGTAAAAAAAGAAAAAAAAAAGAAAAAAGTGATTTTAAAGCCCCAGTATGTAACTTATTTGGCTTTTTATTAGCAAAAATCAAATATTGCTTTCATAAATACGTTTTTCACTTTAGTCGAATCACATCCACATACAAATAAAAGCTTTCTCGTACCTTAGAATGAGTTGTTACAAGTCTTTACAAATAGCCTACATAAGGGGGGCACACCAAACCGAGGCTGTCATGTTGCATCGCCATTTTTTACGTTTGGCAAACAACCAACCGATGTAATTTTACGAGAGAAAGACGGTAAAACATGGGTCAGGTAAACAATACAACATCACCATGACAGCATATTGTCACACCTGTATTGTTCTGCCTTGTGCTGGCGGACCACTTGTTTACATGCAGTGTGTCTGTTGTCTGTCTGACGTCTGCCCGATTTCACGTGAATGCAACATCGAGAATGTTCAGATATGCATCCGCACCGCTAGATGGGGGGAATTCCTACACATTATAGGCTACCTTTAACTCCACTGAGCAGGACAAAGACAAAAAGTCATGTGTTATTTCTGTGATTTCCTGCTGTAAATGGGATTATGATCTGCGTTACATCCATTCATCACCAAAAAAAAAAAAAAATTAATCCCTACAGCGCAGCAGACAGCAGAGTCCTCACCGTGTGTGAGATTATATCTGCGTGGTGTAGTGGTGGGAGGTGGAGGTGGAGGTGTGGCAGAGGAGGAGAGGTGGTGGTGGGACGTCCCCCTGGACAGAGGAAAGAAGAAGGAGAGGAGGAAGGAAGGAAGGAAGGAGTGGAGGGAAAGAAGGAAAGACGCTGGACAAGAAGTGACTTTAAACAGTCGCTGCAGGAGCGCACAAAGTCCGACCGCCTCTCCGCCGCTCGTCGTCATGCGCCTCGGCTTTTAAAAGTGTCTCGGCTGCTGAGAGAGAGACAGAGAGAGACAGAGAGAGAGAGGACAGGTCCACCTTGCACTCGGCGTGGTTTTCTCTCTGTGAGTTTTGCGCTCGACCGGCAGCGCAGTGAGAAAGAGGGGGAGAGAGAGAGAGCGGAGGGAGGAGGAGAAGAGAGATAGATAGAGAGAGAGAGGTGGTGGTTGTGGAGAGCTACTTTCGGGGGCTGCGCTGCTGCTGCTGCTTCATACCAGACCGGAGCGCAGCGCTCAGGAGCCGGACTCGTTTGCGCTCCGTCTCCCTGCTCCAGCTCCGTCTCCCTCTCTCCTGGATCTTTTCCTGCTTGTTTCCCTTTTTTTTAATCTTTCTTTTTTCTTTTTCTTTTTTTTTTTATAGCCTTGACACCCCCGGAGCTCCAATAATAACAATAATGCTCAGAGAGAGACCTGCTCTCACTTGAACTGAAGAGAGACACTTAAAACACATCGGCGCGTTTTTTTTGTTGGTTTTTTACCTTCTTCTCTCCTTGACTTGGATTTGGATTTATTGATTGATCGATTGATTGAAGACTGTTTTTTGGGGGGCAGCGACCATGACTGGACGGTGGATATTTGTCGGCGCCCTGGCTGCGATCCTCACCGTCCCCCGAGGGATCCACGGTTGGTATATTTTTGGTCTCTTTTCTTTTCACCAGTTGTTATGTAGGTCAGGGGTTATCGGACGGAGTGGAGACCACCCTGATACACATTCATGCACATTGCACATCGCACATTGCACATTGCACACGCCGAAACCTGCACCAGTAGTATAGTTTCACATCGGCTACTTTTTTCTCTCTCCCCCCTCTCCACCGACAGTCAGTCTGTTCAGTTGTACTCATTAGAAATCCTGCAGAGGAGAGAAAGTTGCAGCCACAGCTCCCACTGATCCAGACAAGTAGATATACATGTATGCTATGTAATTCATTCCTCAAGTTGCTGAGGAAGTCCTGCAGCTGGAGCCCTTGTTTTAGGTTTTCAGGTTGTTGTTTCCCAGGCTGAGAGAAAGTTTGTGAAAGAAAGGTGGTTAGTTTTAGAGTGATATAAGTCAGTAAGGTGGAGATTTTCTGATCTTATCTAGATGTTTAGATATAGAAGCTTTATTCCATTCAAACCAGTATCTGTTCTCAAATCTGTAAATCAGACAGAAGTGAAGTCAAACTTTTTTATCTCTGAGAAAACAAAAGAGTCAGGCTGGAAACTGCCTCAAGGAATAAAAATCTCCCGCCAGCCAGCCAGCTAGCCGTTATCAAGACACCTCATCTCCTCCAGGTGAGGGAGGGAGGGAGGGAGATTATCTGATGTAAACTCTGCAGGAGCTCACACTTCACATTCAACACCTGTGTGAGTGAGTTGACCTGCTCTGCTCTGCATGTTTCACTTCTTCCTGAATAATCTCAACACTCACACATGCACATGCCATTTGAAATATTTATGTCCGCCCCGGCATCAAATCTAAAAAGGTCTTCTTGGCCGATGCACAGCAGCAGCAGCAGCAGCAGCAGCAGCAGCAGCAGCAGCAGCAGCAGCGTATTACAGCACTATTCCCATCAGTGGAAGTCATAATGCATCAGATTTCTGAGGAAGAGCAAGAATCCCAAAGCAGCAGAAGCAGCAGAGTCCGACCGGCCCATTCAGAGGTTTTCCTTTTTTTTTTTAAGGGATAGTTCACCCAAAATTCAAATTTCACTCATTATCTACTCACCCTCATGTCGACTAAGAGCTGTGAGAAGTTTCAGAGTCCTCCGTGGCTTCTCTGAGTTATGGGGGGGTCCGTGCAGCAGTATTTGTCCATATAATGGTTGTGAATGGATACCACTTTTCTTCGTCCAAAAAGACACACCAAAAAACATCAAAATACCTCCATGCTGCTCGTCTGTAATGTCCCTCTTGTATTGAAGCCCCAACATGAGAAATTGTTCCGCCGGTCACCGCAAATCACGCGAGATTTGCACTGACACAGGATAAGCAGTGAACTGAGACACTGGGAGCTTCTGCTTCAAACAAGCTTAAAATATAGACTTATTACATTTTTTCCGGAACAATTTCTCATGTCGGGGCTTCAATACAAGAGTGACATTACAGACGAGCACTATGGAGGTATTTGGATGTTTTTTGGTGTGTCTTTTTGTTACGAAGAAAAGTGAGCCCCATTCACAACCATTATATGGACAAATACTGCTGAAATTTGAATTTTGGGTGAACTATCCCTTTAACTTTCACTATCAGAGCCATGAAGGCCTGTTACTGTAGCTGGTGCAGCAGCAGCTCATTACCTGCAGCAGAGGAGTCGGGCTGCATGTTGAAATCTGGCAGCAGCAGCAGAACCACCACACTCCACCAAAAATCATTAGCATCATCTTTTCTTCATCTCGGGCACGTGTCCAATCCGCTTGGCAGCTGTTGATCCACTGAAAGTCAAACTTTTATATAAAGAGAGATGCTCCTTATTCTTCTTTTTCTGCTTCTTCCTCCTCCTCTGGCGTTGGCGAGCCGAGCAAAGTGGTTTAGAGGAGTTAAAACGTTCCAGACGTGAGGTGGTGATGAGGAGGCTGACTCCATCACGATTGTGGCTGTGAGTTTCTGCAGCATCATCATCATCATCCTCACCATCCCTGCCCTGACTCTTCCCAGAGATCAGAGTCTCACTCACACACACACACACACACAGGAGAGATAAATAGTGTATCTGTGAGGGAGGAAACACGGATCATCTCATCTTTAAATCAGACTGTTTGACTGCGCTGCCTCCTGCTCAGCGGCGCTGCAGTGATTCAGCGATCCACAGGTCCCGACCGTGCCCTGCTGTTTTGGATTAAATGAGCTGTTTTGAAAGTCAAGAAGAGCATATAAATGAATATACTGTATATCAATATATATAAGTATGCAACAAAAACAAAAAATCACTTTTAAAGTATAACCAGCCCAAGTTTAAAGACACTTTTATTCCTTCTGGGATGGATCTGTCTGTTTCTGAGCGGAGCTGCTGCTGCTGCTGCTGCATCGTAAACAGTGAAATCTCCTCTTGATGATGAATAATTGAAGAGAGAAGCTCTCAGGTGGAAGGGGCTCATTCAGAAACCTTGTCAAATTACTCTTTGTGTGATGTGTTAAGACTGTGAGGTGAAGGCAGACGCATGCATACGGTTGTCATGTCTTCTCTTGAGTTGCCATGGTTTCTCTCTCATAATCAGATGATGATTTAAATATTTTGTCATTACGAGACTCTTTTCACGCCCTCAGATTCTCCAGATGTAAAAAGCCTTGTTGATTCGTTCATGTTTGATGATGATAAACACCAGAACTTAAAGGGATACTTCACCTAAAATTGCATAATTCACTAATTTTCTACTCACCGTCATGCCAAGGAAGGGTTTGGAGAACTTTCAGAGTCATCAAAACGCTTTAGGAGATCCAGGGGGGGTCCAGCTGGCAAAGGGTTTTCATATAATGGCGGTGGATAGAGTTCACTTTTGAATCGTCCAAAACACACACTATGAAACATCCAGATACCTCCATACTGCTCGTCTGCACTGACCCAAGTGTCCTGAAGCCGCCACATGGAAAAGTTGTTCGGAAAAAATTAATGTGATCTCTGTTTTTATCCTTGTTGTAGCAGTAGCTCCCAGTGGCTCTGTTGATGTTTGTGCGCATGCGCGAGATTTGCTGCGAGATGTTCATTCATCATTTTAAACCATTGGATCTATGATGTAAACATCTCGCCGCAAATCTCGTGCAGCCACTGGGAGCTACTACTACAACAAGGCTAAAAACACAGATCAAACTAATTTTATCCAAACAACTTTTCCATGTGACGGCTTCAGGACACTTGGGTCAGTACGGACGAGCAGTATGGAGGTATCTGGATGTTTCATAGTGTGTGTTTTGGACGATTCAAAAGTGAACTCTATCCGCCGCCATTATATGAAAATCCGTTGCCAGCCGGACCCCCCCTGGAACTCCTAAAGCGTTTTGACGACTCTCTGAACCCTTCCTGGGCATGACGGTGAGTAGATGATTGGTGAATTATCGATTTTGGGTGAAGTATCCCTTTAATTTCTCAAACTTCTATTCAATTTTTTTACACATTTTTAGACTTTTAGTCAATAGAAGTTTTTCTTCCTGTTGCGAGTTTTGTTGCATTGCTAAGTAATGAAGAAAAACCAAAAGCCTCAAACATATTTTCTCAGTATCTTCTGTATGAAGGCATGAAAATGAGCCAGTCTGTCCATTTCTATTGTTGTTGCACACAATAAAACACCCATGCAACTTGAAAACAAGATAAGTTGTGCCCACAAATCTCCACTCGCACATTTTTGCACAAACAAATTCTCATCTCACTGGATTCACACTGTGATAAAACGCTTCGCCCACTTGGAGCCGCCTGCACTTGATGAAGGGTTAATTAATGTCTCAGTGTGGAGCTTGTTTAAAAAAAACTCTGCTGTTGTTAATTGGTTACTGGGATCATCTTTCTTAAGCTGCACAACTTAACCACCTCTGTGTATCATCCACAAACTGATTAAACTCCCAGATTACATATTTTTTTTCCCCCCGTGCACTCTTTCTGCCAGACTGGGAGATAAAGAGACAAGAGCACGAAGCAGCAGCAGCAGCAGCAGCAGCACAAATAGACTCTGGCTCTGGGGCATCGTGTATGACTCTGCAACTGTAACTGTACTCTTGTTTTCCCATCTGGATCATTATGGTAAATGTTAACCTCCCGCTGCACTTTTCCCCCGGCGGCAGCTCAGATTTCTCTGGTCTTGTCTTGTTGTGTTTTGTTTTTTGTTTTTTGACGAGGCTGGTGCGAAAGCGTGCGCACACATCCGTCTGTCTGTGTGTGTTTGTGTCTGTCTGCGTTTTCTTAACATTTATCCCTCAAATTGAGCGGAGATAATCAGCGCTGCCGTGCCCTTTCAGTCTAAAGGTGCCGCATGTTCTGGCTCTTAAGCGCTCGTGATGCACTGAATGCTAATGAAGCTAAATGATCAATTTAAGGAGTTTTCAGTGTTTACACCGGGGGTGGGCAAACTTTTTGTTGTGTTGTGTTGTGTTATTGGTTTTTATTGCACTATTTATATGTTTTAAAGAGACCCAGGTTGGTTATAAAAGAATCTCATAATAATGTGGATGATCCTACAGCCTGCTCCGCTATAAGGATTTTAAATACATTTCCAAAGTAATTTGCCTAAATGCTCACAAAAAAGTTAGTCTGGAGCCCTGACGCTCGAGCCACATATAAGCGTCTTTATGACAATATGCGCTAGAGCTCATGGGAAATGCAAGTCTTCATTCCGGCAAAACATGAAAGTTCCTCGGAGGGGCTTCAAGGTGCTGAGAGAGAACCAGGGCAGAAAGCATTTCATTGCATTGGCTGTACATTGTACATCTTTTTAATGTATATGACAGATAAACTAAACTAACTAATATGAATTACATGCAAAAGCAATTACCTCAAAGTAAAAGAAAACTTGGGAGCAGTGTAGTTGTTCGTCACTGTTTTCTTTCCAGTGCATCAAAGTTTTCAGTCAATTTTGTACCAATATTCGACGGGCTGGATTAAAAATGGCCGTAGTTCGCCCTGGCCTGTTTTATACTGAACTCTGAATGGGACTGTAGGGCGTTCAGGGGCCAGATTCACCAATATGTTCTAAAGAAATGTCTTAAGATCTAAAATTAAGAAGTTCATAAGAAAGCTCTTAGGTGCAATTCATCAATATTTTCTTAAGAACAGTCATTTCTTACGAATTTCTTATTTTTCCTATAACAACTTCTTAAAATACGTCACTGCATTGCATTGCACGCGCCATTTTAAGACAAGTTTTTTCTTTAAAAGAAACTTATGAAGAAAGTTAAGAAAAAACTTTTTTGGAGAATATGACTTCTTCTCTTTTTTCTTCTTAAGAAAAAAAAAGACACTTTAGAAGATTTTTTTTCTTAAGAAGGTTTTGTGAATCTGTCCCCAGGTGTTCAGCCACTTAGAGTTTAAAGTCCCATACAGTTTTTATACAGATACAATCAGCAAACATGGTGTCTTGTTTGGTAAAGTTGGTCTTTAGTTAGTTAGTTAGTCTTGATGAGCAGCAGTGGGAGCTTCTTTTAGCTTCTTTTAGCTTTTGTTGCAACACTTGTTTGTCAGTTTGCTGATTTCATGGCTTAGCTTCAAGTTGAGCAGATTTTCACTATTTGTTTTTTGGATTATTCTCCCACTGGGGGACGTCTTGTCTGTTTATTTATTTATCCGACACTTTACACCAACTCGTGCTGCTGAGTACGTACGTATATCGAACCACTTCCCCAGAGTTTGACACGGCCGCTGTCACGGAAACTCACATCTCACTTTTTGAAGGGAATTGATTTCTCATCCTTCATCGAGCTGAACCGCCGTTTGACCCGAGCGTCTGCAGGAATCACAATGACACATTTGCATAATCCCTAAGAAAAGAAAAAGGCTGTGGTGATGTATCAATAATACCGAAGGCGTGCGGCTCTCTAATGCTAATGTTTTCTTTTCTTTCCCTCCACCCAGGTGCCTGTACCTACGAGGGATCGCTGTATGCGGTAGGTGCAAACCGAACTTTTCTGCTCTGTATCATCATTTGGTAAAACCTTGTTCCCCATCTGCTCGCAGAATTAGGATCTGGAGTCTGTTTGTGGAGCCTGATGGGTATTTGCTCATGTATTATTCAGAGGGACATTACCAAGTTGAGCATGAGTGACGGCTGCAGTCGTTAAGTGCGTGTATGTACTGTATGTGCTCAGATAGGTGGTAAGGAGAGTAGGTATAGCTACTATGAGCAGGGATTGCTGCACAGTCACACTGAGATCTAGCTGAGAAGATGTGTCTCATCTATAATGCATGCCGGATACTGACTCTGTGTATGATAACAGTGATGAGAAAGCATGATGCAGCTCGGCGGCTGAAGGTTATAGCCTCTTTTCACAAGTTGGAAAAAGAGTTTTGTGATGAGCTTTTCCTTCTTTCACTGTGTTTCTGCTTCTGTTTTCTGGGCATTGGCCAACATCCAAGGGTTTTTTTTTTTTTTTGCTCCAAGATGTGCTTTTTTTTGTTTTGTTTTTATATTATTCTTTAAACTCTGCTCTGCTGCCGGATACTCTACTCGTCGTCGTCTCCTGGCGTGGGAGACTTATTACAAGCGTTTGAAGTTGTCGTGTTCTGGCTCGAGGCTGCGACCCAGGAGGAGAAGTCGCTTCGTTCCCGTTGTGTCGGCTTTTGCCCGCTACAACGTGTGATTTGTAAGAGTTGAACCTCCTCCAAGCTTTTGCACTTTTTTTTTTTCCATACACACACTTTTTTCCATGAGCATTACACCTGATATGTTGTTGAACAGTGCTGTTGATACCTGGCTGCAGGGGTTTGCTCCTGTGTTATTGATGTTGCATCCCACAGGTTTCAGATTGGGTTGAAGTCAAGCCAGTCTTTAATTCTCTACAATGCACCTGGCTTTGAGCATGGAGGAGGTGTTGCCGTGGTTTTTTTCAGTGTTTTATTTGAAGTGTGGATCCATGTGAAGGTATATTTGTGGTTTTAAGAACAAAACAACTGTGTCTTACACAATCATTTGTGTTGTTGTCTTCTCCTCTCTGTGGTCTGAGCTTCTCTTCTGATTCACTCACTGAACCGAAGTCCTGTAAGGTTTTTTTGCACAGTGGGAGGGTGGAGCTGAGAGTGGTGACATCACAAAGTTACAGGAAGTTCTAACGGCTCGTTTTTATATAAAGAGGAGCTTCACCCAAAACAAACTTTTTCTTGTTCGTTTTGAAAAAGAAATCTCTGTAAACACGGCATCGTTTCCAGAAATATCTGCGTACACATGGATCCATTGAAAGTGACTGAAACGGCTGTAGTACATACATATGCCATTGTTGTTACATTACGTTACGTCCATAGACTGTAACGTCTTGCGGTGTGTGTCAGGTTACAGGTTAGAGCGGTCGGGGGTATGACATCATCGTTTTGCTGGGGCGGCGTTTTCAGATTTTTCCAATCTGGGACTCGTTTCCAAACACTGTTTACTGTTTTCACCCCCCCGAAAACGCCGTTGTCGTCAGGACGAACTTTCCTTTAATTTCATTTTGATTTATTCCATTCATGGTTTACATACTTCACACGGTTGCACATATTTACATGATGTGCTGACATGTGTGATGATATAATCACCATAAATGGAAAGGAGCATGAAGGAAAACTTATAGTACCTGCCCCTTTCTATAGTTATAATGGCATGTATTTGCGTGGATGGGCTCTCAGTGTCTGAATACAGGCTGTGTGCATTTCTCTGTGGACTGAGGCTTTGATACTGTAACACTAATAATATAAAACCTAGAGCTGCTATATAATCAAAAAATACTGAGACAACACGAGACCTTTAATTCAGAGCAAGGAAACGTTAAGTTGGAAACACCGGTGTGGTGAAACCTGCATTACATCACAAGTGTCAAGTGTGATTTCATGCAGAGGTTATAGGTGTAATCTAGAGAAATTGAAGTTATCATAACCTCAATACATTTTTTACTTTTTTTTTTATCACACTCACCCTGTAACTGCAGTTTGCCAACGTACTGTTCAATGTTTAATATGGTCTGTTAACTGTTTAATATCAGCCGTCAGCCGGTCACTTCATCTGCGACCCAGGAGTGTCTCTGAACGCAACTGTTTTCTCTCACTCACTTATTTGAGTTTTCGCATCACCAGAGGAGGAGGAGGAGGAGGAGGAGGAGGACTGAGTTTGTCTGAAGGAGCTGAGAGAAACGTACCTGCAGGTTTAAACAGAGGTCTGAAAGCAGTTTCAGAACTTCTTCAGGAGGGTAAAAGACAAGAATTGCGAGCGGTTTAAAAACTTTCAGCATCACCGCAGGATGTACTTTTGGCGGGAGGGGGGGGGGGGGGGGGGGGGGTGTAATTCTGTAATGCCTTCAGAAAAATCTGTGTCCCAACCCAAGTAAAAGAAGAAAAGGAATGAAATCTGCTGCTGTGCACTTTGGAAAAACACCACTTGTGTCTTGCAACAACTGGTAATCTCTCTTAAAAAGCCTTAAACACGGTCCTCGGCGGTTGCAGTTGTGGTTCCCAGGCAGGAATAATGACGAACTCAACTCTGCTGCTGCTTTGTTCCCCCGTGCTGCCGTGTTATCAGTGTAATGACAGTAGTAGAAGCTCAAAAACAGCGAGTGGTAACATACCTGCAATCCTGTAAATGCATGAGAACACATCCTGCATCTCCGGCGTTGTTACTTTCCCTCCTACTCTGCAGCTTTGAAAAAAAGAAAAAAGGTGCAGGGAGGAGGGGGGGGATAATTACTGGAGCGGAGATGTAAAGACAGAAATGATTGAGTCTGTGTTTTTAAAGGAGGGAGGGAAAGGAAGGGAAGAGAAGAGAGGGGGTTTGTGGGAAGTAAAAGGAGACAGGTGGGACGTCCCAGCATGTTTGGACAGTTAGACGGGGGAAAAAAAGTCCTCGTTCTGGAGTTCAAAGTGAAGAAACCACCCCTCCTCCCTCCCTCAACACCTGGAGTGGTGGGCAGAGAGGAACAAATGGAGGGAGAGGGAGAAGAGAAGGAACCAGATTAAAGGGATAGTTCACCCAAAATTGAAATTGCACTCATTATCTACTCACCCTCATGTCGAGTCGACTAAGGGCTGGGAGAAGTTTCAGAGTCCTCCGTGGCTTCTCTGAGTTACAGGGGGTCTCGGCGTAGCAGTGCATGTCCATATAACGGTTGCAAATGGATACCACTTTTCTTTGTAACAAAAAGACACACCAAAAAACATCCAAATACCTTCATGCTGCTCGTATGTAATGTCCATCTTGTATTGAAGCCCCGAAATGCGAAATTGTCCCGAAAAAAATTAAATAAGTCTATATTTCAAGCTTGTTTTGTAGCGGAAGCTTCTCGAAGCTCCTCTTCCCGGTTCGTCAAATTTGGACGAACTGGGAAGAGGACGGTCCCTGGTTCGTCCAAATTTGAGGAACCGGGAAGAGGAGCTTCCGGTACAAACAAGCTTGAAAAATAGACTTATTTAAATTTTTTCAGGACAATTTCGCATTTCGGGGCTTCAATACAAGACGGGCATTACATACGAGTAGATAATGAGTGAAATTTCAATTTTGGGTGAACTATCCCTTTAAAGTGCAGGTCTCTCTCTGCAGCAGACACCCTCGGGCCTCGCTGTGTGGCAGACTTCTGCTTCTGCTTCTGCTTCTGTTTTTATATGATTAGATTTGGTGTTCGGCTTCGATTTTGATATGCCATGAAAAACAAACTCAGCCAAGACTCGAACACAGATCAGTTTGATGACTCTTCACAGCTAAATTAAAGAAGACATAAAGGTGCAGTTATACATGTGAGCTGCTGACACACATTTAGATCTGCAGGGTGAATGCGCTGCACCAGGGCAGAGGAACTCGATCTGCACATGTTTGTTTTTTTTAGGATTTTCCAAATGTGGAAGTAAATGATTCCACCTCCTCCTCCTCCTCCTCCTTTTCTTTCTTGGTAGGAAGCTGAGGTAACGAACCACATCGGAAGCGACTGCTAGCATTCAGGGCCACTACACTACACTACGGGAAAAAAAAAAAAAAATCTGATACTCCCAAGAAAAAAAAAGTAATGTAATGATTTTTGTTTGAAAAGGAGGCTCAACGCTCCTGTTCTGTTGTCCTTCTGGGTCAAGGAAGGAAGGAAGGACGAAGGAGAAAGATGGAGGGAAGGAACAGATTGGGCCAAGGAAGGAAGACGAATTAAAGACGAAGGGAAGGAAGGGAGGAAAGAAGAAAGGAAGGGAAAAGGGATTGTGGAAAGAAGGAAGGGAAAAAGGATGCAAAGATGGAAGAGGGAAAGAGATTGGGTCAAGAAGGAAGGGAAAAGGGGATGGTGGAAAGAAGGAAGGGAGAAACGAAGAAAAGAAGAATGGAGGGAAGGAACAGATTGGGTCAAGGAAGGATGAAGAAGTAAGGATGGAGGAAGGAAGGAAAGAAAAACAATTATGGAAGGAAGGAAGGAAAAGGGATTGTGGAAAGAAGGAAAGAAAGATGTAGGCGGGAAACAGATTGGGTCAATTTGGCAGGAAGGAAGGAAGGAAGGAAGGAAGGGAAAAGGGATGGCGGAAAGAAGAAAGGGAAAAAGGAAGAAAAGAAGAATGGAGGGAAGGAACAGATTGGGTCAAGGAAGGAAGAAGAAGTAAGGACAAAGATGGAAGGAAGGAAGGGAAAAGGGATTGTGGAAAGAAAGAAGGGAAAACGAAGGAAAGAAAGATGTAGACGGGAAACAGATTGGGTCAATTTGGTCAAAAAGGAACGAAGAACAAGTAAGGAAGGAAGGAAGGGAGGAAGGGGGAAAGGAAGAAAAGAAGGATGGGGGAAGGGAACAGATTGGGTCAAACAGGAGGGTTAAAAAATAAACTGTTTTGGGTTAAAAAAAAAAGACCTTGAATTAATTTTAACTTTTATTTCATCGGAAACTGATGCTTTTACTTTCTACTTACTGTTAATTTACAATGTAATTTTCATTGTTTGTTTGTCTTGTGGACCCCAGGAAGAATAGAGACAACTAATGGGGGTCCGTTTAACAATAAACAATAAAATGTGTTGGGGGGGAAAAAGTCATAATTTTACAGTAAAAGTTGCATTTTGAGAAAAAAAAGATGGAAGCAGATGGTGCGTCGCCGTCTTCTCTCGATGATAAAAAAGAAAGAAATAAATAAAATGAGGTGGGTGTAGCTGAGCGGTGACCTCCAGCCGGTGGTGCAGTGAGTCAACACACACGACTTCCTGTTATCTGCATGAACAATGAGCGTTTATGATTGATAAGGAAAAAACAACAGCAACAAAAAAAAACACAAAACAAATATGGCTGCACAGATGGCTGAGAAGGTTCAGGCAATATGGTCAAGTGAACAAACTCAGAGTCGGCCTCTTTGACAGCCACCGCCATATGGTGAGAAAGAGCAGAGGGACAGTTTAAAGGGATAGTTCACCCAAAATTCAAATTTAATTTCTCATTATTTACTCACCCTCATGTCGACTAAGGGCTAGGAGAAGTTTCAGAGTCCTCCGTGCCTTCTCCGAGTTACAGCGGGGCTCCGTGCAGCACTGCATGTCCATATGACGGTTGCGAATGGACACCACTTTTCTTCGTCCAAAAAGACACACCAAAAAACATCCAAATACCTCCATAGTGCTCGTCTGTAATGTCCCTCTTGTATTGAAGCCCCAACATGAGAAATTGTTCCAAAAAATGTGTAATAAGTGTATATTTTATAAGCTTGTTTGTAGCGGATTACACTTATTTATTTTTTTTCAGAACAATTTCTCATATTGGGGCTTAAATACAAGAGCCCTTAGCCCTTAGCCCTTAGTCGACATGAGGGTGAGTAGATAATGAGTGAAATTTGAATTTTGGGTGAACTATCCCTTTAAAGTCCGGGAGTTTCTGATGTTGGAAATCTTCCTGGTACTGTAGGTTTTTATAATTTGTTTGTGGTGAATTAATCAGGTGTTGCTTTGTCTTAAATGGGACGTTAAACAGCAGCTGGTTGTAGGTTTCGTTAAAAAAGTCTTTAGTCTCGTCTTCTCACCGGCTCAGAGTCTAATAACAAGGTGTGGGAGGGTGTGGAGTGGAGTGGAGTGGAGCAGCGTTTGGCCTGCAGACGGTCCAGCAGCCAGAAGCATCGTCTGGGCGTCAGCAGAGCGTCTTTACGTGACGTCAGCCCGGGGTCGTCCTAAACATCCTGATCCTGTCGGCTCATGTCAGCTAAGCTTCCACGCTTACATCACGTACTAAACATGGCTGCTGCTGCTGGAGAAACTAGAGGAGGAGGAAGCTCTCAAATTCTTAACATAGAGAGTTAGCAGCTATTACAGCAGAACTGAACCAACTTTTGTCAAGTGATTAAAAATGAAGTTGTGGTAGTTTAGTCCAGTGGTTCTCAATTTTTTTTTTTTACATCAAGGACCCCTAAATTGACACAAATTAGACTACGGACCCCCCGTTGGACAAAATTTTGAAGCAAACACCAGAAATACCTACACAAATATTTGTTCCGAGACTGAATAAAGTGTTCTACATTTAAATTAGGGCCAATGGCATGAATTTTTGGAAATATTATGGAGAAATTTCTGGAAAAAAGTGGTAGCTACAATTTCTCCAAAAACGTTCAAACATTTCTAGTGTAAAAGTGGTAAAATTCTCAAAAAAAGAAGTTAAAAAACAAACAAACAAACAAAAAAAAGTGGTAACATTTCTCAAAAAAAGTAAATAATAAAAATGTAGAAAAAGTGGTAGCCTACATTTATAAAAAAAAAAAAAAATTCTCAAAGAAAAAAAGTTTAACAATTCTAGAAAAATTGGAACAAAAAAAAAGTTCAACATTTTGTGGTGGTAAAATTTCTTTAAAAAAAAGAAGTAAAAAATAAAAATCTTGAAAAAGTGGTACATTTAAAAAAAAAAAAAAAAAAATTCTCAAAGAAGAAAAAGTTTAACAATTCTAGAAAAATTGGTAAAATTTCAAGAAAAAGTTGGGGACCCCCTTCAACCCTCTCAAGGACCCCTAGGAGTCCCCTGACCCCATGTTGAGAACCACTGGTTTAGTTGATAAAATGTTTGAAAACAGTGAAAAACTTTATGCAAAATTAAAAAAAGATGAGTAGGAAATGAGAGCCACAGCTGTTGAAGTGTGGCTCAGCGCCAGTCCAAGTATAAGAGCTGTAAAATTCAATCGATTATGTCTAAAATGTGCTTTTATTATCAAATTAAAACTTTTTGAAGAGTTTCTTAGTAGTTTTATTAAACTTTTATTATCTTGTGCGGTAACAGAGACTCTTCTACAACCAGTGAGCTGTGGATATTGGGGGGGGGGGGGGGGGGGGGTAACATGTACCACAGATTTTTAAATAACCCAGGACAGCGGTGCAGTTTGCCGGCCGCCACCGAGGCCGTGCGATGACGTGCAGCGGGGGCTCGGCAACATGCAGCACCATGTCCAAATATATCACCTGATCCCCCCCCCCTCCAGGCTCGAATTCCTGGAATTACAAGTCGCTGTTTCTGTAGGAATCAAAATGTAGGGCAACTCGAGAATAGCACCATCAGGGACGGAGGTCTGTGCAGTGTAAACCCCCCCTCAACCCCCCCGCCAAGCCCCTTGAGGTTTACTCTACTGGGAGGAAAAGCTGGGATTAAACGTGTGTGTGTGTGTGTTTGTTTACATACACACTCAGGTTTCCTGTAGGGACAAAGAAACAATCACGGTATTGCGATTGTCAAGATTATTATGCATTAATTAATTTCACAGCACTGTGAATGTGTAAAAAATCAAATACAGTCAAAATGTTAAAATACTTAAAGGTCCAGTGTGTAATAATAATTTGCAAGGTTTATTGGCAAAATCTGAATATACTATATATTTGAACAAGTGTATAATCGCTATAAACGAAAATTTGTTTCACTTTCGTAGTCTTATAATTATTCTTTTATACATATAATAAGGGTCTGGCTTTAGAGAGTGTCGCCATCAGCACGTTTCAAGAGTTTCACGTTCATAAATAAACCGCACGCCCCAAGCAAATTCAATACAGGACTGTTTAGGCTGTAAAAATGTCCTAAATGACGTCGTTTCCAGTAAACTCTGGACTACATCCCTTCAGGACACTTTGGTTGCAGCGGATGAGCAGTTGTGGAGGAATATTACATTTTTTTTGTGTAGTTTTATGGACTTTTTGTGTCGCTATCGACTCTCATATATGGATTTAGTTGGCACTTTGAGGAATAAAAAACTACTCCTACTTTTTGGTGAACTATTCCTTTAACTGTAATCGTGTCATCCTTATAGTAAACTGGCTTTAATCAGATTCAGAGTGTAGTTTTCCCTCGTAGCTGTGATGGTGCGGTGTCCGGTCTGTCTGTGCCCAGATTCCTGAATCCGAGCCTCTTGTTTCCCCTAACAACCGAGAACCATCCCAGCAGCTTCCCACAGTTCCCTCGTGGCGATGTCTTGCAAGTGTGTGTGTGTGTGTGTGTGTGTGTTGAGGCTAAATGTGTCACTCAGGCCGACTGGATGCACAACAGTTTGACATTTTATAGCACTGCTTCATTTTTTTCCCTTCTTTCCTCCCATTGTGAGAGTCTCTAATATAAAATCTCAGCTGCTATAACCAGCTCCAGAAATATGAACTGTGATAGAAATCCTTTTCACTTTCACTCTCAATACGACTTCAGTGGTTAATTTCGGACCCGCTGAGCTCACGACCACATCATCACCAATTATGCACAAATCACATGTACAGTATAGCCTAGTAGGTGTTTACGAAATGGGAGAACCATAAAAGGTAATGAATTTTTTGCTGCCGTGCTCTCGCCCTCTTTGAAGCACCATAATCTCTCCAAAGTGCTGTAAACACACAGCGCTCTCTCTCTCTCTCTATGTGTTGTTAGCAGTTAGCGTTAGGACGTTTTACTGCTTTTTTTTTTTCTTCTTTTTTTTGTTGTTGACATAATCACATGTCATTTCCACCGGCTGCTTGCAGCACATAAGTCAACTGATAATGAAACAGTGTGTAGTTGTAGAGAATAGATTCACTGCAGCTTCTGGTTCCCACGTTCACTTTCTGGAACAGAGGAGGTTGAGTTGAAGTCGTCAAACGTCCGTCTGTCTGTCTCTCTCTTTCTCTCCGTGACCATGCATGCATCCCTCTGTTTTGTAAGCGTGCACGTCGTCGCTTAACACACGATTAAGTTTAGTTTTATTAGTGAGAGTTTAGTGTTAATGAGGTGCGACGCCCAGTTAGCAGCATGAAGACGATTGCTGCCATATAAAACACTTTGGTTCATGAACACCTTGCTGCTTCTTTTTCTTGGTGCTCAATGCATTGTGGACCGTTTTTCCATCTTAAAGGAAGGGAATCAGCAAGCACTAGTCTCCCAGGTAATATATGATGGGTGCACGGCTCGAACAGGCTTGAAAGAAGTTAAAGGGCCAGCACTCGCAAAATGTCCTTTAGGTGGCTTTAATGTTAACACACTGCAAAATCTTACCAAGAATATTTGTCTGATTTCTAGTAAAAATGTCATTTCTAGTCAAAACAAATCTAATTATACCTAAAATAAGACTTATCACATTAAAAAGTAGCTTGTTTTTAGGCACTTTTTACTTCTTTCAAGCATATTTTCACTTGAAATAAGTAGAAAAATCTGAGAGTGGAGCAAGTTTTTCTTTCTTATTACAAGCTGCTTTCACTGGCAGATTTTCCTACTTATTTCAAGAGAAAGTTAGTTTGAAACAAGTGAAAATTATCTAAAAATGAGTAAATTTTTAGATGGTGAGTGGTAAGAGATTACTTTTGACTAGAAATGAGACATTTTGATAAGAAATAAGACAAATATTCTTGGAAAGATTTTGAGTTTTTGCAGTGCAGGTGGCGAGGTACAAACGTTTTGACAGTATTCTTCTTCAGTGTACAAAGACCAGGAAATGCAGGACGTTTAAATACTCTCAGCTACTTGTGCTTTATAGCCTTTATTTTTCATACGCACTTCATTTAGCTACTTCACTGTGCGATATCAGGTGGGTTTTGTTATTTTAGATGCACTTGTGTAATTTTATTTTGAAAATGCTTTTATTTTGTAGTAAGTAACTGGGAGTATTTAAACATCCTGCATTTCCTGGTCTTTGTAGACTGAAGAAGACTACTGTCGAACCGTTTTTCCATCTTCTCTGCAGCTGCCTGACCAGGGTCGCAATTTTGCAACTTGAGTTTGATTGCCGATGACTTTATCGCAACATAATGAGCTTATTATTTCTGCTTTAAGTTACTGGAAGGGAGGGGACATGAATTGGTTTTTGGACTTGAATCATGATAAATATTACAATTACAGCGTTTAATTGAACCCTAACCAGCAATCAAAGCAGTGAACATAAGACAGGTTAGATGAGTAACATCATCAACTCATACTAACCCTGTACTTTGATATGTAGATATATTCTAAATCTATTTATTTCTCATCATTTTTACGTAGTAATTTTCTTTATGTTCAGTTTCTGTTTTTGTACGGAAGCATTGAACAAAAAGTTTGTCCCAGCCAGGTCTGTAAGTTTTCTGTTGTGTTGTTAGCTTTTGCAGAGCCATGATTTGTCAGATTGATGGAGATATACTTCCTAATGTTGTTGCATGTTTGTGTCTCTTTATAAGAGATTTCTGAAGCCGCAGCATGTTGAGCTCTCAGGGCCACCGTAGCTTTGTGATATTTCAGCATTACTTAAGTGAAAGTTTCTCCCACTGCACTCTGTCCTATTTGTTTACCTCGTCTTTTTCCCACCCAAACTGAACTGAAACCTAGAAGTAAAAGTAAACAAACCTTTTTTTCTAAAGTGAAAGTGCAAAGCAGCAGCAGTATTTGGAAATGTCATGTATTGAGAGTTGAGTTGGAGCAGGTTGATTGTGAAGCTGCAGCTCAGACTGAAAGCAGAGGACAGTGAAGTCTCTTTTAAAGGAGCTGCCTATATCTCTGACTGAGCTCTGTGCCGCGGGGTAATATCCTCAGCTGGGGTATTCATATCCGTGGACACTGTACCCGGTGGGGTTTAGCGGTGAAATATGACATTAGAGGCGCTAATAGGATCTGACTGCTGTTGGACAGCGTATGTATATTAGTGGAAACTGCCTTTTTTAAAGGCTCCTTGGTGGATTAAACACCCCGGTGCTCGTGGTGAATGATAATTCCTTTGTGTGACAGCCGGGTCAACGCTGACTGGTGTTCCTGCTGCTGTTCGCCCCACGGGGCCCCAAAGCCACCCATGTGATCAGAGGGAGAAGGAAAGGAAGCCAAATAAGACCTCACTCTCGTCCAGCTATACTATAGGCGCAGGAGGAGGAGGGCAGAGAAGAGGCAAACAGAAAACTATACTGCAGCCAGGAGGAGAAAACTATAGAAGGAGAAGAGAAGAGAGCGTTTTCAGGAGGGAAATCATCATCTGAGGACAATGTGTGTAAAAATGTCCATAAAACTACACAAAAACCTTGTAATCTTCCTCCAAACAGTCCTGTATTGAATTTGCAAATTCAATACAGGACTGTTTAGGCTGTAAAAATGTCCTAAATGACGTTGTTTCTAGTAAACTCCGGACTATATCCCTTCAGTACACTTGGATTGCAGCAGACGAGCAGTGTGGCGGAATATTAAATGGTTTTTGTGTAGTTTTATGAATGTTTTTGTGTTGGGCCCTATTGACTTGCATATAAAGTTTACGTTGGACTACGAACCGGCCTCCCGGGTCTCCAGATGCACTTTGAGGAATAAAAAAACTACTCGGGAGTATTCATCAGCATGAGGATGAATTTCATTTTTTGGTGAACTATTCCTTTAACTGTAATCCCTATAGTATTCTGGCTTTACTCACATTCAGAGTGTAGTTTTCCCTCGTAGCTGTGATGGTGCAGTGTCCAGTCTGTGTTGTGGAAGTGCCCAGATTCCTGAATTGGAGCGATACTGCAGCCAGGAGGAGAAAACTACTGAAGGAGAAGAGAAGAGAAGAGAGCGGTTTCAGGAGGGAAATCATCATCTGAGGACGACAGTGTGACAACATAACGGCAGGAGGTGTGTGTGTGTGTGTGTGTGTGTGTGTGTGTGTGTGTGTGTGTGTGTGTGTGTGTGTGTGTGTGTGTGTGTGTGTGTGTGTGTGTGTGTGTGTGTGTGTGTGTGTGTGTGTGTGTGTGTGTGTGTGTGTGTGTGTGTGTGTGTGTGTGTGTGTGTGTGTGTGTGTGTGTGTGTGTGTGTGTGTGTGTGTTTGACAGCAGGGGCTCGACCTCACCTCCTCGGCCCCTGTGAGACCCGTAGAGTGTGTCAGCGTTTTCAGCTTTCACCCTGATAAGAAATTCTGGACAGGAGGGGAGGGGGAGGGGTCACCTGACAGGTGAGTTTGGACCTGAAAACTAAACTCGAAGAACGGTGGACAAGCTTTTTTTCCCTCTTTTTTTTAGTTCAGTTAATGCTGCTGCGCTATGAAAATATCAGACTCAATCAGACGTTAAGTCCTAAAGTCTGAATAATCTGCAGAAAGTTTGTAGGATAAAGTGCTGGTATCTTGTTTTGTTTTTTTCCATTTTACACTTTTACATAGTTTTTGGTTCTCCTCTTTACATTTCAACCTATCTCAGTGTAGTTTTCTGTATGATTTTGTAGTCTTTAGTAACAGCCAATCAGAAGAGAGGAGCCCCCCCTTCTAATTGGCTGATTGTTGTCTGAGTATTAAAGTAAATATAGAGCAGATTTCAAGTAAAAAACACTCGGATAAACCAAATCCTGCATGTGTTCAGTGTTTGACGGTAGAGCCGGGTGGGCGGGGCTTAGGGTGACTGCGTTGTTGTGACATCACAAAGTGACAGGAAGTCCTGACGGCTGGTTTTAAGGCTCCGTTTCTGAATACAGGCTGTGTGCATTTCTCTGTGGACTGAGGCTTTGATACTTTCACAGTATTAATATAGAACCGAGAGCTGCTTTATAATCACACTACACATGGGACATCTACCTTTTGTTCAATATAAGACCTTTAAAGTAAAGCAGTTTCTTTAAATGTCGTCATTGATTAATCTGGTGATTCGTCTGATTTATGACAATTAGACTTTCCTAGAATAAAATATTGAGTCTTTAGACGTCTGGTTTTTGTCTCGGTAACTGTCTCAAACCCCAAATTATTCTGTCAGCTAACACAGAGAACTACACAAAAAAAAACCAGCAAACCCTCCTCACCTTTGAGAGGAGAGTTACATCATCAGTCGATGAAAAATGCATGAAAAAACTTTGATTTGATTAAAACTCCCTCATGTTTTCTGTCAGAGCTTCAAGTTTTCTCACCACCATCTCAACTTTTGACTCGGTTGGAAGTTGTTTGTGTTTGATGTTCATTCAACGTCAACACAAGATGGAGAAAAAAGAAAAAAAGAAAAGCAAAACGACTTCAAGCTGCAGGTTTAACCTCCATCTGAGACGTTCTGTGCTGCTTCTTCAACAACCGCTGCCACTGTTAGATAGTAGAGGCTGCAGGATAAAGGCTTGTTTTGAGGAGAGCACACTCAGGCTTATTGAGCTCTTTGTCTGGTAGATCCTCAGTCCTGATTTCTCCAAATGAAGACCCCACCACTGCTCCAAAAAAACGCGACACATAATGTTCCTTCCTGTTTATCCTTTTGAGAGATTTTTCCCTGCGATGTGCGAACTTCCCCCTGACATAATGAATTGAGCAGCACCGGCGGCCGCCACTGATGTCAGGAGAATAGACGCTTTTGAGCAGCTACTGTGGCCCAGGACACACAGGAATAGATCATTTGAGGACTCTGAATCCGTGGCTCTTCTCTACCACATCTGAATTATTAAGCGGCCCGAGGCTGTGAAGTGCCTACACTGGCTGCTCTTTTCATGATGCTTTTAGTTTAAAGCTAAACTTCATCTTGCATCTCGGATCCCTTCGTTCTCCTTCGTTCGTTCATTCGTTCCTTTAGCAGTTTCCCCTTTCCATTTGTTTTTCCTCCGGGGAGAAACTTGCTGTGGTGTGTGTGTGTGTGTGTGGTGCAGGATTAAAAAACAATGTTGTTTTATTTTCATGTCCATCGTCGAGGTTTTGATTTACATCGCACAGACTCGTTAAAGTTTCACGACGCCCTCGAGACTCGGGTTCAGTTAGACGCCACAGGTCCGGGACTCTGGACGAGGCAAAACAATGCCCAACAAAGTGTTTCCTCTGGGACACAATAAGTACTTACTGTGAAATAAAGCAGGTATTTGGCCCAGAAAATAATGTTTTGTATAATTTGCCAAAGAAGAAAATCTGATATGATGTATAATTTGATATAAAAGACAAGTGTGCAGCTGGTATTCTTGGTATTCATATTGAGACAGGCAGATGTGTTGGCACAGCAGAAGCAGACGATATAATTTGTACTTTGTGTGACATCCAAGAGGTGGAGAATGAAATGCATTTGGTGTTATAACTGTCCTTTCTATGACTTTACGAGACAAAAACTGTTTAGTAAGGTAGATCCAAATAACGAATGTGTGTGGGTGGACGATGCTGAGAAGCCAAATCATCTTTTTCAGTTATAAAATATTTGCATTTTCTTTATTTCTTGAAAAGGCCTGGGCAATGAGACGAAAAGCGATTTACAGATGAAAACTGAAAGTATAATCTTAAATTTTTTATTTATGTGTCGCACTTGTGTGGGTGGCGGGTAATACCAACAGGAAGGACTGTCTAGTTTTTGATTTGTCAGTAAATGTGTCTTGTAATCCCATATGGGATGGGCCTCAATGGTGGCATGACACAATTCATTCATTCATACACATGGATTAGTTGCATCATCTTAAATGCATCTTATCTAGGTTCTTCACTTTTTTGTGTCCTGTGGAAACACTTTCATTTTGCCTGCATCTTCCTTGCATCGTGTGTCTTCTGGATTAGTTTGTTTTGTTTATTAGTTTAGTCTTCTCTTAAGATGTTGTGTTTTGAGCAAAGGTTCTCTCTTAATCTTGACCTTCGATGCGCACCGTCCAAATGTTGCTCATCTATAATGATGATGATGATGTTGATGGACTTCAGTGGACTTGGAAGTCGTAGCGTTGGAGGAGAAGCATCGTTATCATACTGTCTCTTATAAAGGACACAGTCAAGTAATCCATCCATCCATCCATCTTGGAGCTCAGTGACGTGACGGCAGCCCTGTAGCGGTGGAGACCGGGATTAAGGTGTCGTCACCTGAGCTTGTGTACGTGAGAGGTGCTGCACACAAACCTGAATGAAGGAGGGAGGATTAACGGACGTGTGAAGGTCACGTACGTCCACGGCTTTGTTCAAATCAAAAAGGAAAACCACATGAAAAAAATCTGAGGCTTTTGTTGGTGCGGACGAGTTGCTACAGGTTCGAGGTGAGAGGATGAAGTTTGATCGGAGCCGTTTACACCTCATTTACCAGTTTGTAAGGCAAGGCAAGGCAGTTTTATTTGTATAGAACATTTTTACAAACAGTTTGTCTCAAAGCGTCATGACAACATCCTCACATTGAGGAAAAACTCCCAAGAAAACCATTTTAAAGGGTAATTGCCGTTTTTTTTTACATTCTGGACTTTATTTCTAGCATAAAATACGATCATTTACTCACCCAGATAACTTTGGCGTCATTACAAGTCGTTCACGGGGCAGCGCAATGCAGCCTCTAAATAACACATTATCTGCAGAGAAACTTGTTAATTTCACCAATATTTAGTTATGATAGGCTAGTGCTATTCCCCTCTGAGTCCGGGGTTAGCTGTAACCAACATCCGGGACCTGGACTCACTAAAGCTCCGGCTAGTTGAGCTAAAAATGGACCCGAATGCCGAAGCGGAATGATTATTATCAGAATGAGTCGGGCAGCGGTCGGAGATGGCATCATCCAGGTCAGAGGTCAGTAGGTCAACCTACTGTACAGAACCCGGATGTTGATAACAGCTAACCCCGGACTCAGAGGGGAACAGCACTAGCATATCATAACAAAATATTGGTGAGTCGAGTTTCACGGCGGATAATGTGTTATTTAGAGGCGGCATTGCGCTGCCCTGTAGACTCCATTATACAGATATACGCGGCTCTTGGCTGGACCTAATTTCGTTGGAACGACTTGTAATGACACCAAAGTTATCTGGGTGAGTAAATGATTGTATTTTATGCTAGAAATAAGGTCCAGATTGTAAAAAAAAAAAAAACGGCAATTCCCCTTTAACAGGGAAAAAGTTCAGTGTTTAGCTTAGCATCGCTCCTACCTCGCTGCTGGATGAAGAATATATACTGGTCCCACTGAAATGACTGAGGAAGCTTCTTCTCCTTTTTTTTTTTTTTAGTGCTAATGATAGTTTGACCGTCGCCGTTGGGGATGAATTAAGAAGGAAGGCTGAGCTCATGAGGTGGGAGTGTAGGCTTCATTTTGATTAAAAGCATTAATCAAAAGTATCAGAAGCTTATTTTTTCCATCCATCGTTCATTGTAACGACCCCTCCGAGGACCCTCGTCCCTCTGTCTGTCCGACTCCCCTGTCCCCCAGGCCTCGGCAGAGCTGTTAAATCAGAGCACCGCCGCGCTGCTGCTGCTCCCTCGACCGGAACTAAGTCTCTTCTTCCCCTCCAACCAGTTGAGCGCTTGCGGACTGAAGTGGCGCAACCTTTGGCAAACACCCAGCCGCTGCGGGCTAATGGGCAAACAAACAAGCTAGCTGCTTCCTCGTCAAACTTCCCACTCCTCAACCACCACAAACTCCCTCCTCTCCTCCACCTCTGACCCCCCCTCCTCCCAGGACCTAGGGGCCGTCCGGTGGCCGCTTTGACAGTTTCATTGCCGAAGGTCTGGGAGGTCGTGGGGGCCTTTTGTCTCTCACTTCATTCACAGTGTTTGATTCCCCGGCTCGCCATTCAAGCCAGTTTGCTTCTTATCTGTAAATACCAGCACTCCCCCCCCATCCCACCCCCCCCATCCCCCCACCCACACTCCCTCGAGTCCTGGTTTGTCTTTCTTTCTTGCTCCACTTTTTCCTTCTGTCTGTGCCTGCAGGCTCTTTGGAGCTACAAGTGTTTAGACAGAGAAGCGTTACACCGAGCCAAGCCTTTGTCCCCGCCGGCTCAGACGGCCGTGTTCACACACGCTGCTCGGCTCAGACCTGCCATCCACAGGGCTCGTGTTTTTTCATCTCCATCCCCGGGTTTCCCTCCTGTTTTCCTTTTCTTTTCTTTTTTTTTTCTTGAACACACACACACACACAGGGCAAGAGGAATGAGATCATCTGCTGGGACAACAGCTTAAAAAATTAATTCTTTTGTCTGTAAGAAAAGACTGGAAGAATTCAAAGAGCCGTGAAGAGGGAGAGCACTCATGGGAGTGTGTTTTTTTTTTTTTCTAGAGAAGTTTACTGATTTTTTTCGAGTTACAAAATGAAACTCATTTCATTATAAACCCTCATAGACAGAATCAGCCTCTCATGAGGAATAAAACTACATTATCTGATTGCTTTTTTATTCCTTGAATGGACATGTTTTGTTCACAAGTACACAACAAATAAAAAATATGGTTTTAGATCATTGGATACTCCACATATCCCATCAAAATGAATTTAAAAAAGCTGCCATTATAGCCTATCCAGCCGACTCTGTGCATGTGCGAATAAAACGGCAGAGAGGGACTTTGAAGTCTTTTAAAGTCTTTGTGCAGTGACCTCTGACCTGCTGACTTCACGTTTTCAGTAGAAACAGAAACGTTTGTGCTTGGAAATGTGAACTTGAAACGGGAAAAAGAAAAGAATCGCAAACCGAGGAGGATTAAAAATGATGATGCTACAGTTTTTTTTTTTTTACACTTTTAAAATCATTCATCCATCAGCAGCTTCTTCTGCTGTCATCTTCAAAACCCTCAACCGGGTCAACTGGGGGTCTTATACCTCCTCATCCTCTGCTTCTACCTTCTACTTGTAGACCCTCTTCCTTCTTCTTCCTCCTCCTCAGTGTTTTTTCTTCCTACCCTGGAGTCAATCTCTGGTCAACCACATTTTCCTTTGTGTCTGTGTGGATTATTGATGGAGCAGGTGATGCAAAACCAAACAGGCTGCCGACAGAGCGAGGCGTTTAAGAGGCTCAGCCAGTGGACAGAATATCGTAATGTGAAAGAAGCACTTTGAAGTAAATAAGTCATAGCTCCTCCTCGAGCTTCATCTCTGGTCTGGTTTTGTAGCTGCAGCCGCTGTCAGCTCATGTTTTTTCTGTCACTGATGAATCTTTGCCGTCTGGAGAAGGTCACAATTTAAACCTCTTGGACCAAAAACGCGAATCTCAGCGTTGTAGATTTGAAATTGACAACGTCTTCGTTCTTGCCTCAACAATGACTTAAGCTCTCACACCTAAAGGAGAAAGGAAGTTATTTATACGTTGATCACACAGGTTACCCACCAGGACAGCAAGTGGTGGTGGTTTCATGTATTTAAAGGGATATGCAACATTTTACCAAATTGGAAATAATTTGGAAATAATCCCTATAGTCCTAGCAGTAGGTTCGTTACCTTTAATTGTCGGTGCAAGCTATTTTTAGAACGGCGGAGCAGAGCCGCGAGCTGCTCAGAGCTACGCTACAGAGGCTATTTCTTGGTTTCCCTCATCAAACTCATCAAATACACAATCCAACAACTCCAAAACGCTCTGGTGGACAAGTTGTGACCTGCACATTCACCACGCTATGAGAGAATAACAGAACATTACCAGACAGAGTTGTTTTAGAGGTAAATTCATGCAAAACAGCTGATGCACGTTTGTGTCGGGGGCAGTTTTTCGGCAAGCAGTCTCTGCATTTGTCTTGAAAACAACTCTGTGTGAATGTGCAGGTCACAACGTGTCCACCAGAGCGTTGTGGAGTTGTTGGATTGTGTATTTGATGAGTTTTATGAGGGAAACCAAGAAATCCCATTAGCCTCCGTAGCGTAGCTCTGAGCAGCTCGCCACTCTGCTCTGTCGTTCTAAAAATAGCTTGCACCGACAATTAAAGGTAACAAACCTACTGCTAAAACTATAGGGATTATGACAATGGGCCAATTTGCCAAAAATGTTGAACTATCCCTTTAATCATCCACCAACAGCTATACAGTAGGACTGTGGTTTCCAACCTGTCAGTCATTGCAAGTGGTCCGATCAAACATTTGAAAGTCGATTTGATATATTTAAGGTGTTTAAAAACTAAATTATACTTAAACATGTTATAAATGTCTTTTCATTTTCCACTGTCCACACTGTGATAATTGACTGTGGAGCAGTAAGTTCAGTCCTGAATATTCCCTTATTATAATGACAATAACTTGGCCTCCATAGAAAGTTTTTGATAATTTCATGTGGTGCCGTGAGTTTGGGAACTGTACTGATCGAGAAAAACACATTAACATTTAATTAATGATGATGATTATGAATCAATTAACAGCATTTAATCATGACAGATTAGATTTTTGTCAATAGCTTCTGACTGTGTGTTAACCTTAACCGCCGCCTTTTCCTGACCTGTGATCTACAACCACGATCGTGACCGTTCAACCAAAACAGAAGAGAACGCGGATTTAAATAAACCAGAAACAACAAATTGACCTGATTCTGATATTGATGTAATATTGATTCCTGTAAGGTGATAGGTTGGTTTCCTGGTGAGAACAGTACGTACATGAATCGACAGGACGCTCTTCTCCCTCTGCACTTTTTTACACATTGTCCACGTTTGTTGTTTCTCTCATCATGTGAAACCTGTTTCTTGATTGATACAAACCACAGAACACACCGGTTAATCAAATGTTTCCAAATCAATCAAACCAGTGTTTTTTTCTTTTTTTTTTGGTACCCATTCATCCTCATGTCATTTTTGAGTGAAGCACATGCAGATGAATCATTGCAGCGTGAATAGCTAATCAGATGTCTCCCTTAACTCTCGTGTTGTACCTTTTTTTTTTTTTTTTTCCCCCTGTGTTATAGTATGTGGATGATTGGCATAAATCTCCGAACGCATGCAAACCGGATAAAAAAAAAAAATTCCCGGAGATTTACAGCTAAAGCGGTATAATTGGGCCTCAGTCTGTCATGAGTGCAGTATGATTATCTCTCAGTCTGTGCTCATTACCCCGTGCTGCTGCTAACCTTTTACTAAAAGCAGCCCGGCGGATTGGTATAAGATAAAGCCGGCGATGACAGGTAGAGATGGATGTTTTTGCCTCGGGGTAACGTGTTGGAAGCCAGACCCGGCCTGTCGATGACTTCATTCCCTCCTCTTCCCTCCCTCCTTCCCTCCCTCCCTTCCTACCTTACCTGAGCTCCACAGGAAACAAAGCCGACCCCCCCCCCCCGCCCCTCTCTGCTCGACCCTACAGGATGCTGGGATTACTCTACAGATTCCTCCAGCGGCATACAAATGCTGGCTCGCAGCCCGCTTTGATAAAAAGAGAGGAGGTTGTCGAGGAGGGGATTGATCTCTTTTCACTTCCTGGCTCTTATTTGAAAATGCAGATGGGATTTGTAGCCGTGTGTGTGTGTGTGTGTGTGTGTGTGTGTGTGTGTGTGTGTGTGTGTGTGTGTGTGTGTGTGTGTGTGTGTGTGTGTGTGTGTGTGTGTGTGTGTGTGTGTGTGTGTGTGTGTGTGTGTGTTTTATTCCCATTCATGATTGGCGAGTAAATTTGACTTCATCCCTGCTGACCTTCTGCTGGCTTTTTTATTTACATCCCCTCACAGGGTTAGGTGTATTTACTTTAGCAGGGTTGTAGTGGCTGCATTTGCTTTCCCATGCAGCCTCCCCTCCTTTCCCTCCATTGCACACCCAAAGGTTGTTGAAACAAAAACCCTTTTTTTATTTGTATGAAGAGAGAAGGACTTGCAAACACCCTCCATAATCCATAACGAACAAGCTTTAGTTTTATTCCATAGTGAGCCATGCAGAGACTGGAGAGTTAAAGCGCTAAATGATGAGGGTTTGTTTGACGGATGCCCCTGCACCGTTATAGCAGC
This sequence comes from Trachurus trachurus, assembly GCF_905171665.1. Lineage (NCBI taxonomy): Eukaryota > Metazoa > Chordata > Actinopteri > Carangiformes > Carangidae > Trachurus > Trachurus trachurus. The sequence goes on along the minus strand of NC_139895.1, from coordinate 8,061,177 downwards.
AAGCAGCGCAGACAGATGTGATGCTTTTTTGTTCCATCCAGGGAATTTGGAGAGCGATAAACAGGGTGAGATTGGACAGAAAGTCATAAGAATGCAGCAGGAGACGCATAAAAGTTTAAAGCCTCACTAGGGGCCCTGAGAAGCCGCCGCCGCCGTGTTTATCACAACCCGAGATTTCTAAGCGTTTTCAAGGGAATCGGCAACAATGAGAGGATTTTTTTTTTCTCCTCCTTCTTCTTCTTTTCTTATAGAGGTGAATGTAGAAATCTAATCTTTGTCCTGAACGTGATCCCCAACTGTTTTGGGGATATTGTTAAAATCTGTAAAAACGCACTGCGCTTTCCCAACAAAACAAAAATATTGTTGTTGTTTTGTGAGTTTTTACATGAGTCATTGTTGGGGCTAGAAGGAACGCTTTTCATTAAAGTGATTTACTATTCTTCCATCTACTGTTTTACTCTGGGGTTGGACTGTTTTTATGAACCCAAGATGTTTGTAGAGCGTTTGTTGGCGATTGTTTGGGAAGAGAGGGGTCGTATTTTAGTGGGAACAGGTTGGGACAGGAGTGAAAATCCAACACCTTTGCTTTGGTAAAGCCACTCCAGGCACCCAAAATACTTCATTTGCATCAGTAAAGGTTTTGTTTTCCGCAAGAATTTCAAATCAGTTTTTCAGTCTTGGAGCCCAAACACAGTGCATATAGGGTCAGAAGAAACAGTTCTCATGGTAGAGCGAGCCGGTTATAGAACATATAAATATATATTTCCACAGAATATAGAAAGAGATTGGGTCTGAAAAGGTGTGATATAAAGCACTTAGTCTTGACCTTATGTGCTATTATCTGAAGGAATGATGTGGAACTGGAGAAAATACCCTGAGATTTCAGAGGGTTAAGGACAAATCTAAAGAATTTAAAGTAAAAAGCCAGAGGTGAAACTTAGATGGGAACTAGAAAAGGCCATGCATGAATCCCTAGAGTCAAACCAATAGATATCTGGTCAGGAGGTTTTGATATGTCCTCAATCTTGATGCAAAATGACAATAACACTGGAGAATAATGTTACAAGTGCAAATCACACAGTTCTTTTACATGACACTTGAGAAAACCGAATTATTACCTTAATCCGACTATAACTGGACAACTGAGCGCATGTAAACGCGTTAGTCCGACTCATATCGGAGTTCTCCAACTCCAATTAAGACACCCAGATAATGCTAATAATTGGAATTCGACTTTCTCCGGCATGTATGCACGCGTTAATCGGAGTTTAACTGGACAACGCATGCCATCTGGCTAATAGGTCAACAGGAGAAGGTTCTGCATTAACCCGCTGAAATGTCGCATATCGCCACCTGGTGTTGAGGAGGAGGACATGTCCCCGTCAGTTATTCTAGTTTCTCAGTTGCATGTAAACTGGGACAAAGACAGAAGTCCGATTAGACGCCACAATCGAATTTTGAGCAAAGCTCGATTAAGCTGCGCATGTAAACGTATTTGGTTTTGAAGTTGTGTTGTCAATTTTTCCTCAAAACCTGTTGAAGCTGCTGTGGATGATTGTATAAACACCTGTAGAAAGACTTGTAGACGTGTTTGAAGCTGTTCCGACACTCTGGCCTTTCCCAGATGCCCTTTTCAAGACTTGTTTTCCCAAACTATTGCGATCTGTCAAAATGACAATGAGGGAAAAAAAAACGCCTCTAACGACGTTGACGGCCTCTAATCCATCGTCCTTCTCCTGTACTCACGGTCCAGCTAAGTGTGACCACACACTCTGTGGCGTGTTTGAATGATCTTTGCCCTCTAGTTAGAGGAGGAACATGCCTCAGCTCGCTTCATTACAGACCGGCCTTAAGGTAAAGACTAAAAGCTTCCCTCCCTTTGTTTTGCCTGTGAAAGGAACTTGACACAATTTAACATACTAATGTGAGTCTGACTCCTCTTCGGTTCCCTGAGAGCCGGGGAGTCGTTCCACCCTGAGGGAGTAACAAAAAAAAAAAAAGAAAGAAAGAAGACATTTGAGGATAATTCAAAATTTGAAGATGAGGCACACGAAGTTAAATAAAAACCCTCAATTAGTCCGAAGCTAATCTATTATAATCCAGAGTTGATTTCCTGGGAGAAGAAGAGCTGACACTGTGTTTGACCCCGGGATGATCGGCTCATTGTCCCCATGTGTGACTGAATGAGGACGTTAAACGTTTATTTTAACAGTCGCCTCATTGTCTGGATGACGTGGCTCCTTTTGTCTCTGCCGTTATTTCGACCAACGACCAAAATAAAAAAAAGAAAAGAAAAGAAAAGAAAAAGAAAAAGAAAAGGACATTTTTTAAATTCCTCCTCCACACAGGAACTTAGCAGCAAACTGAGAAAGTCGCCCGAGCATCGTTTGGCGAGCTCGCTGCGTCAACGGCCGAGCTCTTCTCCCCATTCAGAAGAACAGGCGTCTGTGTCTCACATGATAACCTCTTTACTTCCTGAACATGGAGATCCGTCTGGGAGCTGGAACATGGAGCTGAATGTTTGATGAGCTGCCGGGCGTTTGTTGTGTTTCTTTTTTGCCTTGATTCGCGGACACAACATCAAATAATTTCCTTGCAATTAGAAGCTGGAGTGTGAAGCAGCGCCGCTCTTATCGCAGCGTTTATGTAATAGGGGAAAATTACATTTACATGTCCCATTTCTTTTTTTCTTTTTCTCCCCCCCCCCCCCCCCTTTCCCGCCTCGTTGCCTTTGCAGCACCATCCGCTGAGTCAGCTGTCCGGCTCGGTGACTCCCGCTGGGTGTTTGACAGCTCTGTCTCTGACGGGAGGGGGGTTTATGGAGGGTTTCTTCCCTCTCCCTGCAACACTGCAGCTCAGCGGGGCGTCCCAGTCGTTTTAGTACCAGAGAGACATCCAAACAATGTCCTGACGGGGGCGGGGGGTCAGGAATTAGACTCCAGAGTTCAGTGAGTGGGTTTCAGGTTGGTGACCTTCGGGCATTTGAGGGCTTTTTAATTTCACAAAACCCCAGGAGAGGAAGTTGTAGGTTCATTTCAAGAGGTTTAATGATCTCAGAAACAAAAAAATGGACTATTTTAGGGGGAATCCATCCGTTTCACAGACGTGTTGATGGGTTTCAATGTTTCCATCTTCGGTCCTCCATGATGTTCATCTTGCACCATTTTCTTCCCAGTTGTTCCGTCTCTTGTCAGTTTTATTTTCCCATCAACATAGTTTGTTCAGCCTTTACAAGCCGCTGCTGCCGAGACAACGACCATCTCCTGCACCGTTAAAATATTCTCCTTGTCAATAACCATCTAGTAAATTTTTACAGGCTCTCCCCTCTGTAACATCATAAAACAACAACAGTTTGACCCTCCACTTGTTCCAATACAGGATTTAAACCACATGTCTGCCTCTTTTAGAGATAAGAACAGGACAGAAATTGCAATACCGAGACCCATAGGGACCCTATGTTTTGATTTTTGTTGTTCTTGCATCATTTTGTAAAATGCATTTATTTTTGTGATATTATCTCACAATATGCATATGACCCACTTTATCTCCGACATATTTGACATTGATACTTTTTGGTTGGTGGACCTTTACAGGTTTATTATCGCTATGGCTTCATCTTCAATATCTTTTGCCGGTCATGATCTATAAAGGTAAATGTGTGTTTGTTTTTTTTTACCAACTGAGCACTGAACTTTGATCATGAATATGGAAAAATGCTTAAAATGTAAAAGAGTCAAGACGAAATGTCAGATGTTTTTTGGTCCCACATTATCTAATTTTGATTTTTGAAATACAAGAACAAAACTAATGAGGCCTGAATAAAGGCAAAAAGCTTTTCCTGCAGACTTGTGCTGCAGGAGGAGCCGGGAGGACTCCTGAGGGCCGGCGCTGCTCCGTCTCTGCACCACTCTGTTGCTACTTCATGCAGAAATGGATGCGATTGAGCTCAGTCTCAAGTCGAAATGACTGTGCGGTTTGCATGATGGGTTGTTGAAGGAATATGGAGGGCTGGGTGTTTTTTTTTCCCTCTCTCAGTGAAAGTAAAGTGCTGCAGTTAACAGTGGCGTGATTATCATGGGAACATCTGTAGCTTCACAGGAAGCCTCATAACAAGGGAGTGAGCCGACGCTGATGGAAAATGCAGTAAATTATGCTGCTATTTAAAACATGTAGGGAGGTGGTTATGATGACAGTGACGGGTTAAAGGGATAGTTCAACATTTTGGCTAATTGGCCCACTGCCATAATCCCTATAGTCATAGCAGTAGGTTCGTTACCTTTAATTGTCTGTGCAAGTTATTTTTAGAACGGCGGAGCAGAGCTGCGAGCTGCTCAGAGCTTTGACGAGAACGTGACGAGACGGAGTTGTTTTAGAGGCAAATTCATGCAAAACCGCTGATGTGCGTTGCCTTCAGGGACAGTTTTTCACTAAGCAGTCACTGGATTTGCCCCCAAAACAACTCTGTCTGGTAACGTTCTGTTATTATCTCATAGCGTGGTGAATGTGCAGGTCACAACTTGTCCACCAGAGCGTTTTGGAGTTGTTGGATTGTGTATTTGATGAGTTTGATGAGGGAAACCAAGAAATCCCATGAGCCTCCGTAGTGTAGCTCTGAGCAGCTCGCGGCTCTGCTCCGCCGTTCTAAAAATAGCTTGCACCGACAATTAAAGGTAACGAACCTACTGCTATGACTATAGGGATTATGGCAATGGGCCAATTTGCCAAAAATGTTGAACTATCCCTTTAATAGGTAAATCTCTTTACACTATTAAATTAAAAAAAATCAGCTTGTCAGTAACCATCTTGTAAATGATACCATCTCCTTCTGTAACATCATCTTGAAGTAAAGAAGCCATTTAACAACAGTTTGGCTCTCCACCAGACCGCCGGTGAATTCCCCTCACTCTGTCAGCTTTATATGAGCACTGGTGCAGATTATGTGCTGCTGCTACATTATGCATGGCAGAGCAGCAGTGAACTTGAAAGTTGGAAAAAAAAAAACACACATAGAGAGAGAGAGGAGGCCTGGCACTATACTACTCTTGTCTCTGCAGGGTTAAAATGCCATCAATAAGCCTGGAGGGACAATAATAGCAGGCAATTACTGCTACCCGGTGCCCCGTGCCTCCCACATCCAAGCACAGCGACTCGGGCATACTTTATCTTGTCCACTCGAAATAGCTCAGCGCCCGCCGCCGTGCCTCCTGCCGACTGTTCGGGCCCTCGCTCTAGACCTCGCCAGCCTCCGCCGGCGACGGGCGTAGAAAGGTAAACACAGTCTCAGCAGCATCAGCAGCAGCAGCAGCAGCAGCAGCAGCAGCAGCAGCAGCAGCTCCCCATCGCCTCCTCCTCCTCCCACCTTCCAGCCGCAGAGGCCCAGCAATCATTAATCTAGAGCGTAAACAGTGCCACAGCAGCGTTGCCAAGCAAGTTTTTTTTAAATATATTTTATTTGTGAGGTTTTTTTTTTCCTTTTTTAACAAACAAACAGACATATCACACACACACATAAGGAAGACAAAACAAAACAAAGAAACAGACCAACCAACCATCCAACAGACAAACAAACAGAAATCAAATTGCCCATTTTAGCAGGTATAAGTCAACTGAAAAAATATGACCTTGGGGAGTAAAGTTCCAAAAACAAAAAAGAAGAGAACAGCTGAGAGTATCTTTACCTGCCAAGATAGTAATTAATGGTTACAAAACAAAATACAACAAGAGGACAAAAAACAAACAAACAAAGCAAAAATAAAATAGAATAAAGCTAGCATAGACAAAAATGGCGCATCTGCTCCATTCTGGCAACAGAAAGCATCTCATTGAGCCACCGTTTGAAGTAAAGTTTCAAGCAAGTTTGACTATCACCCTCCTCATCTTCATCATCATCTTCCTCCTCCTCCTTTCCTGGATTTGTGTTGTTGTCCTCCTGGGTCAAGGAAGGAAGGAAGGAAGGAAGGAAGGAAAGATGGAGGAAGGGAATAGATTGGATCAAGGAAGGAAGAAGAACAAAGGGAAAGAAGGGAGGGAGGAAGGAAGTAAAGTAACAAAGGATGGAAAAGGGAACAGATTGGGTCAAGGAGGGAAGAAGGGAGGAAGGATGGAGGGAAAGAAAGAAAGAAAGAAAGAGAACAGATTGGGTCAAAGAAAGAAAGAAAGAAAGAAAGAAAGAAAGAAAGAAAGAAAGAAAGAAAGAAAGATGGAGGAAGGGAATAGATTGGATCAAGGATAGAAGAAGAACAGAGGGAAAGAAGGGAGGAAGGATGGAGGGAAAGAAAGAAAGAAAGAAAGAAAGAAAGAAAGAGAACAGATTGGGTCAAGGAAGGAAGGAAAGAAAAGAAAGATGGAGGAAGGGAATAGATTGGATCAAGGATGGAAGAAGAACAGAGGGAAAGAAGGGAGGAAGGAAGTACAAAAGGATGGTGGGAAGGGAGAAAGGAAGGAAAGAAAGAAGGATGGAAAAGGGAACATATTGGGTCAAGAAAGAAAGAAAGAGAAAGGGAACAGATTGGGTCAAGGAGGGAAGAAAAAGGAAGGATGGGAAATAATGTTTGAAAGAAGGGAAGGAAGGATGGAAAAGGGAACAGATTGGGTCAAGGAAGGATGAAAAGAAAGAAAGAAAGAAAGAAAGAAAGAAAGAAAGAAAGAAAGAAAGAAAGAAAGAAAGAAAGAAAACAGATTGGGTCAAGGAAGGAAGAAAAGGGGAGGAAGAAAAAATGATAGTGGAAAGAAGGGAAAAAGGAGGGAAAGAAGGATGGAGGAAGGGAGGAAAAAAGAAAGGAAAGGAGTGGAGGAAGGAGGGATGGAGTAAGTGTGCATGGATGTGTGTGTCGAAACAGAACAGACAACAGAAGGGTTAAGCTCTTCTCCTCCTCCGCCCACCTTTTTTTTTTTCGTCTGGACTTTCCCAGAGGACGAGAGCGAAGGTGCGGAGTGCAGTGCATTTGTCTAAGTGCTGTTTCCAGCAGGAGGATTATGGTTTATTATTGCATCTTCCCCCTCTTATTTTGAAGGAGGAAGAGAAGCAGCATATAGTTCAATAAGTAGTAGCACAACATCTCCATATATATGTAAATGTATTGGTAAAAGGAGAAAAGTCTCACAATCCAGAGACTCTTTAAGGTCCAGTTTGGATCTAGTTCACATATATTTGCCCATTGGTCCCATTAGTAATAACAACATTGTATACATTATACTCCCTAGTTGCACTGGAAAACCACTAAAAATAAGTTTTATAGCCTCAGTCTAAAGTAAATGCAGTTACTTTGGTCAATTCAAGTGAATTAATTGACAAAATAAGGGAAAAACATTGTGTATGACACCACCATTTTCCTCTTGGCAAAACCTGATAGTCATTAAACATTATCTCTTAGCAGCAAGACTCTGTGTCACACTACAGAAGGCAAAAAAAAAAAAAAATCTCTTACAATATTTAATTTGAGTGTAAAAAAAAAAGAAAAAAGACCTGAATCTGCAATGAGAGATAAGCTCAGAAAATATCATTAATATAATCATTACTTTATTCTTAGTTTCCACTTTTTACTTCTTTGCTTGCATATTTATTTCCCTCTTTGCATCTTTCTCAACTTTATTATTTCTTTGATTCATTTCTTTTTCATGAAAATATCTTTTTAAAAAAAGTGATGATACACAATATTTCTGCCCCAGCAACAAAACTGAACTCAGACTTTATTATTCAGTTCAGGTCCCAAATGTGACTCTTTCTTCTATGGTTCATATGAAGTGTTGATGCATAGGACGATATAGTTTTGGCATATTTATTTAGTTTTCCATCTTCTTCTTCCTTTCTTCTTCTCTCTGGAGCTCTAGTAACAACAGGTTGGTCTCAGCCAATCAGAAGAGAGCTTCTCCTCTGATCTGTTTTCTCACTTATCTAATAGAAAATAGAGCAGATTTAAGAATAAAACACTCAAGAGAAACCAAATCGCTGCAAAGTGTTGGATGATGGGTCCAGGTGGTGCTGGGCGACTGCTCTGTTGTGACATCACAAAGTGACAGGAAGTCCTGACGGCTGGTTTTAAGGCTCAGTTTCTGAATACAGGCTGTGTGCATTTCTCTGTGGACTGAGGCTTTGATACTTTCACAGTATTAATATAGAACCTAGAGCTGCTTTATAATCACACTACACATGGACATCTACCTTTTACCGTATGGAGCTTTAACACAAACATCTACCTTTATACTGTATGGAGCTTTAACACAAACATCTACCTTTATACCGTATGGAGCTTTAATACAAACATCTACCTTTATACCGTATGGAGCTTTAATACAAACATCTACCTTTATACTGTATGGAGCTTTAACACAAACATCTACCTTTATACCGTATGGAGCTTTAATACAAACATCTACCTTTATACCGTATGGAGCTTTAATACAAACATCTACCTTTATACCGTATGGAGCTTTGATACAAACACCTACCTTTATACCGTATGGAGCTTTAACACAAACATCTACCTTTATACTGTATGGAGCTTTAATACAAACATCTACCTTTATACTGTATGGAGCTTTAATACAAACATCTACCTTTATACTGTATGGAGCTTTAATACAAACATCTACCTTTATACCGTATGGAGCTTTAATACAAACATCTACCTTTATACCGTATGGAGCTTTGATACAAACACCTACCTTTATACCGTATGGAGCTTTAACACAAACATCTACCTTTATACTGTATGGAGCTTTAATACAAACATCTACCTTTATACTGTATGGAGCTTTAATACAAACATCTACCTTTATACTGTATGGAGCTTTAATACAAACATCTACCTTTATACCGTATGGAGCTTTAACACAAACATCTACCTTTATACTGTATGGAGCTTTAACACAAACATCTACCTTTATACTGTATGGAGCTTTAATACAAACATCTATACTGTATGGAGCTTTAACACAAACATCTACCTTTATACCGTATGGAGCTTTAACACAAACATCTACCTTTATACTGTATGGAGCTTTAACACAAACATCTACCTTTATACGGTATGGAGCTTTAACACAAACATCTACCTTTATACGGTATGGAGCTTTAACACAAACATCTACCTTTATACCGTATGGAGCTTTAACACAAACATCTACCTTTATACCGTATGGAGCTTTAACACAAACATCTACCTTTATACTGTATGGAGCTTTAATGCGATGGCTTTTAACAGATGCGAATGAATGAATGTTGCTTCTCTGAAATGCATGTATCATCTCCTGCACCCTAAAAGCCGACAGACTCTGTGTCTGTGCTCATGTTGTTTGCTCAGTCTATATTGTATAGACAGGAACCCCATGTACAGTAGTAGCAGTCAGACCATGTGCATTATGTCTTCTATCCAAGGTTTCTCTCTTCAGCCAGAATTATCCATATGTTAAAAAAATATAAGCAAAAAAGTGAAAAGAGATATCGAAGTTAAAGTGTCTCTCTGAGGACTCCACGACGTCCTCTAAGTGCTGCACCACCTCCTCCTCCTCCTCCTCCTCTTCTGCTGCTTTTAGGCTCTCGCTGCAGCTTTGTGCTGACTTGAGCTTTGTTTTTCCACTCCTTGTCTCTTGTGGTTTGAATAAAGACACATAAGCTCTCATGCTAGCCATCTTTAACCTGAATAATGCATCCTGTGGTCTGTCAGCTAGCGTGTAGACACATGCACCCTGGCGTCGGTGGTGGAGGTGGATGTAGGATGTAGGTGACTCCACAGCAGCAGCAGCAGCACACTGCAAAAACTCAAAATCTTTCCAAGAATATTTGTCTTATTTCTTGTCAAAATGTCTCATTTCTAGTCAAAACTTATCTCTTTCCACTTTAAATAAGACTCATCACCTAAAATTTTACTTGTTTTTAGATAATTTTCACTTCAAAATTTCACTTGAAATAAGTAGAGAAATCTGCCAGTGAAAGGAAGTTTTTTGTACTTGTAATAAGAAAGAAAAACTTGCTCCACTATCAGATTTTTCTACTTATTTCAGGTGACAATATGCTTGAAAGAAGAAAAAAGAAAATTTTTTAAGTCTTTATTTTAAGTATAATTAGATTTGTTTTGACTAGAAATGACATTTTGACTAGAAATAAGACAAATATTCTTGGTAAGATTTTGAGTTTTTGCAGTGCAACACTTCTCCTCCCGGTGCTTCAGCCTCACTTTGGCCATAATTTGATAGTTTGTTGAAAGAAAGAAAGAAAGAAAGAAAGAAAGAAAGAAAGAAAGAAAGAAAGAGGCAGGCAACAGGCACTCGTCATCATCTTTTATTTGCCGGCCGTCTGCCCCTCACCCGTTCACCCCACTCCCAGCCAGCCTCCTCTTTCGTCTCTCAGCTTGACGACCGGCTCTTTTTGTTGTGAGGAATGCCGTTGTTCTTTGTGCGCCGAGTCCGTCTCCTGGCTCAGGTCTCTGCTGGCCCGTGGCCAAGACCGCTGAACTTCCCCCGAGAGTTCAGACGATCCAGACAAGCCCCCTCCGATACAAATCATCGTCTTCTTCAACAACAACGAGGAGGAGCGCACCGAGGAGCCATGCAGTTTTATCTCAGCTCATAGAATCTAATTTTTATCTTTTTTCTTTTCTCTTTTCCCCATCTTGGCTGGACGTGAAAGTGTAATCTCATCTTTTCCTCAGATGAGAGCACCCCACACGCTTCATGAACAGCAGTGAGCAAAATGGAATATGTTAAAATATTTGACCTGAGTTTGTATCTCTCAGACAGAGCTTCCTCTCAGGCTGCATACAAACACTAACTCCCACATCAAGGGGCTGCTTTTATTTCACACTTTCAGACACGAGCACTGATACAATCATAGGATACAGAACAAATAACATCAATCCTTGTAGAATCTTACCTTGAGTAAAGAACCAAAAGACCAAAAGCATTTTCCAGCAATATGTCGCAAAAAATTCAAGTTTTTTCTATTTCTATTTCATTTTAGAGCCTATTTAAAGGGATAGTGCAGTTTTTTTCTGTGCAGGTTTTGCATTGTCGGTAAATAACTTGCATTAGGAAGTGATCTGACCAGAGAGAACATACTACGCCATAAGCCATCAGTCTTCAGCGGTTTATTGTGAACTCTGGCTGCAAAGCAAATGTTTCGTGCAACTAAATTACATACAAAGTCAATGCAAAGATGCAAATACGCGCAAATTTGTGCCGGCGCTGTGAAGGAATGACAGGAATGGCGCAACGTTCAAAATATTCAACTCCAGCGTTGAGATTCTCCTGATATTCAGTAAATATCTTTATTTTATAACTCACCGGAGGCAGGTAGGCGCTCCGCGGCTGAAATGGAGCGGCTGTAGTTAGTTTCCTGCCGGGTAGGGCTGCCCCCGACCAAAGATTTTCTTGGTCGACCATGTCGCCATTTAAGGGCAATTAGTCGACTAATCAATCGCACTTAACAGTTATTACAGGCAGTACGCCCATTGATCACCAATAAACACAGTAGATGAGGTGGGTAAGTGACTGAGCTGAGGCTGTGTAAGACGGGTGACAAAAAAGTGACATTGAGTGAGTGTCACAACTTCCTGGCCCTTCAAATTAAAAGCCCTATAACCTTTCATATACAGTTCAGTCATATTGATTTTGACTTCATTTTGACAAGACACGGCTCCAAATGTTTGTTTTTTTCCCCCTTGCGACCAATCGACCAATGAAATTTTGGTCAACTAATGACTTTTTGGTGGAATAGTGCTTGTTCGACTATTTGGGGGCAGCCCTACTACTGGGAGACCGATCCTACCCAACAGGTCATCGAACTGGGCCCTGGTCAGCCTGAAATAGCGCTGTAAGCAGGCGTCCTTACCCCCCCGGACAAGATGGCGTTTGTTTTTTTCTGACGTATCTTCTCTTTGGGTGAATGTGCACGAGTCGTTTGTCCTCACGCACTTGAGTAAATCGAGGGTGAAAATTGTGTGTGAATGCACCGTAACACACTTGGCTCCGTAGATGCGTAGAAACACGGTTGCTCAGCAGGTTCACAGAAATGTAGTACAGAAAGAAAAAGTGGTGTTTTCACGGGAGGATGAAGTGAAATATCTGGTTCTTCAGCGTCTAAATGCACCACTGCTGCTCTCTAACCGTGTCTGTCTTGTTTTTTTTAGAGCCTTTAGAGAATCATTAAACCTTTAAATTGAAAGATTTCGATCTGTCTCTTTGTGCCGTTTCGTAATTTATTCCGCTCACTCGAGCTAATTTCATCATGTACCATCTTTTACTGATATCAATCGCACTTCTGTGGATATGCTGAGAGCTGATGCGGAGTTTTGATGATGGAAAAAAAAAACAGTCCTCAGGCTCTGAACGGCACAGGACACGTTACGAGGAGGAGTTCAAGTTGTACCTACAGGTTTATCACAGCGGGAGAACTCCTCCTCAAACAGCCACTTTAACTCTCCACGGTGCAATTAGCATTTAGAGAGCTGCAGAGCTGCAACAACGTTAGGCACTGATGCTCCCACATGCAACATCTGGACCTGAAGTTGACCACACTGTAATTTGTGAAGGGAACAGTAATAAAAAAACAAGGTGAGGCTCGTCGCAGCCCGGAAAGGAAAGAGAAGAAAAGAAAAGACAAGGGGTTGGGCTTCTCCTTATCTGTCATTAGTCGACCGGAGCCATTCATCTCTCTGGCATGCGTGGGTAAAAATACAGGTCGGCAGTATCCAGGAGAGCACCGGTGGGAAAGAAAGAGGTGCGTCTGTTTTTCGAGGAAGTGGGAGAACGAATAGAACAGAAAGAAAGAGGAAAAAAAAGCGGTGGTATGGTAGTCCAAGGGCAAGTAGACCGCAGGGAATCAAGACACCCGGGTTTTTTTGCTGCATGTCGGCTTCTTCTCAGTGTATCACTGCGAGAGCCGCGATCAATGCTAGAGAGGTATTGATCCAGCTGATAAGAGTCTGAATGAGAGGGCTTTTACAGGCTGCTTCAGGCCCTAATGAAGAGGCTGCAGAGTGGCAGCGGCCGCGTCCTCCTCTTGACTTTGGTTACCGCTCATGAATGAGAGAAATAAGAGCTTCTGGTGTTAGATCGTTATTTCTGGGAAAGGATGAAGAAAGAAAGACACTTACAGATAGATAGGTATATACATGTAGATGTAAGAAAACTATATATCGGTTGTTTCAGAGATATTGTTTCAGCCAAAGCAATTGAAGTTGAAGTTTTTGCATTATCAAAAATTTTCATATGCATTTTTTAAAAACCTGTCAAGAGAATAGAAACTTGCACAGTGCGAAAATTTGCATTACAAAACAAAATGTGGCCCTCGAGCACCGAGGAGTCTGATACTCCGAACAAAAAGAAAAAAAAAAAGAAATAAAAGAAAAGTTGCACAGAAATGAAAATTTCTGAATATTTGCATCACAGAAATAAAAATCATGCCCTCTGGCACCGAGGAGTCTGTTACTCCTGATCAAAAAAAAAGAGCAGAAAAAGTGCCACAAGCAGAAGGGCTTTCCCATGCAGGCTGATCCTGGTGCAGCAGAAACTCCTCATGCGCAGTGTCATGAATATGTGAACTCTTCTGGCTGAAGTTGGCGTCCAACTCTCTCTGTGATGGTCAACATCTTTCCAGGGTGCAGATTGTTGGATTCATATTTCAAGTCTTCTCTCCGTTCTTATCTCTCATCTCATCTCCCGGCTGTAAACAACATGTTTATTTCTGTTGTAAAGTCGGACGTTTTAACATGAAGAGTCTGCAGCTGTGTCTCCATTCAGGGGCTTCATCCCGCTTACGTCACAGCGTCGTGACAAGACCTGTTGCGATTTTTATGGCTCTTTCAAATCAGACCTTCTCTCACCTGCTCTAGGAGGCCTCACGTATCGGAGATTGTTTGCGGACTTTTAGCTTAGCTATTCTACGTTTTAAGCAGAAGTAAGCAGAATGTTTGTGTTAAAGCAGTACTAAAGAACTTTCAGTTTTGGTTGAGTTTGGCGGCGCCTGTGGACCAAAGCGGTAGTGTTTTGCCTGAAGGAAGACTCCATTTCCCATGAACACTAGCGTGAAGCCCTGTAAATATCCTGCATTAAGATTAACAGAAGACATCAAAACTAAGTTTCTGTTTCCAGTGGATCATTTCAAAGTGAAAACACAAACATAATCCATTGCTAAAGTGCCGTTTTGCCTGTTCCCTCCTTGTTGTGACTCGCAAAAGTGAAAGTGAAAGTAAAGTGAGAGCCGGGTTCCTACCATGCTCCTCAAAGCTGCTTAGTGCCAGAGAAAGAGATACAGACCCCCTCAGACCACGACAGAGGTGTCATTCAACTTGTTGTAAGTCGATGTATCATCACAAAAGTTATGAAAATATTTTATGAAGGTTGAAAAGTTACTTAGTGCTGCTTTAATATAAGTCTTAAATAGTTATATCTTCCGACAGCAATCACTTACATAGAGTGTTTGGTCTGAAACACGGGTCTGTCAGTCACTCTGCTGTAAGCAGAGGAGAAAACTTTCCTTGTATCCTACAACCTTTATCCAATGAGGAGAGAGAACGGCATAAAGGGGTGTGTGCAGCCAAGTGTGCAGCCAAGGGATGCGCGTGTGGTGACGTAGGGACGAGGGCGGGGACTGCTAACTCCATCGACTGACAAGAAGTTAGCTAAAACGACCGGATTGCTTACTTCTGCTTTAATTAAACAGCTTTGGAGTAACTGTGATGGTTTAATAAATGTCTTGTAACTTGTTCCAGGGAGAATGGAGGCTCTCTGCCTTCCACCTAGCGTCTCTTGGCCTAAAAACCAACTTTGCAAGATCATCACGACCACTCTGGTGTCTCTGCGGCACTGCCACACAAACGCGCCCCGTAACCCGTAATCTCTTGTTTATGACAGATAAGACTGCGCTGTAGCCATGGTAACCCCGCAAGCCCGAGCTGAGGAGCTGTTGAGAGTGTAAAAAAACCAAAACAAAACAAAAAACGCCACTTTGAAATGTTTGGAACACAAATTATAGGACCGACCGACTCGCTGTCGGACTCTAGTGGCCACTGGAGGAACTGCAAGTCTCTGTACCTTCATTTTTACGGTTACGATTAATTTCCTCATAGTTGACGTAAGATTTCTTGAGCGTATTGTGATGTCACCAAGACCACGAGATGTTGGTGGTCAAAGGGTCAAAAAGTCGTCAGTTCAGACTCGATTGTTTCAACCAAATTGTGATAAGTTTCTTCGACGTATGGCAGTGCTAGCGTCTTTGAAAATATGAGAATTTAATCTGTTTTTTGTTGTTGTTTGGTTTGATTGTGCATTTAAAGCCTTTCAGAAAGAAAGTGATAAACTGACTAACTTCCGATGCTTCCTTTCAGAAAGTCTCATCTGCAACATTGAGATCGATTAGCTTCTTTTTTCTTGTTTAGTTTGAGAAGTGGCTCTTTAATAGGACTCGCTGTGTTTCATATTTACCTCTGGCAAGTTGTGTTCAACAATTTTCTCAAACAGCTGCTCCTCAGAAACAAACAGAGACTCTCTCTCTTTCTTTTTTATTATATTTCGCTCATATTCCTCCTTAATATACTCTCACTTTGTGTGGTTTCTTTTTTTATATGTCTCAAATGCATCATTAAGGAGGAGGTTCTCACACGGCAGTCGTGGGGTGTATTTGAAAACGCATACGAACGCAGATGCTTTATCTCGCGTTTCTTTACCTTATATGTCTCCCGAGGGAGTTCAGCAGGAGAGGAAGTTCAGAAGTAATGATCCTAAATTAAAGAAAAGAGATAAAGAAACGCGGGGATGTGATCATCTTTTTAAATCGCACCGTTAAACCCGTCTTTATAGACAAGATTCTGCCGTGTTTCTGCTGTTTTATCATCTCACAACCCTGTAAGATGATCAATAAAAAATCCAATTCAGATTTTTTTATCGCTTATCTTATTAGTTTTCACTTTCTAAAAAGCCTGTAAAGCCCCTTTTTTTCCCTCTCTTTTTAAAACTCCTCTGCCCCTGCAAAGTTCACCACAGACGAGGTTTTAGTTTATCCTTATTAGCATCAGCGTGCTTGTACAGGGCATTAGGCAACACAGATATTCAGATGTGGGATTAGCGTTTAAGTGTAGAGTAAGCAGAAAAGACTGCAGCAGGCAAATATCATTAACACGTGCTGCTCCTCTCTCTCTGTAGATTTCACTAGACTTCACTCTCTCAGTTTCTCGCGGTGGGTTTTTCAGCTGTGCACCAAAGCCCCCACAGCTTAGGGGCTTTAAAACGCCCCATTCCCCCCAGCCATCAAGCTTCCCCTTCCATGAGTTTAAGAAAGTGACCCGTGTGACCTGTGGGAAGGCCGGCGTTGACACAGTTCGGCTCACACACAAAGGACCGGTTGAATGGAACAGGTGAAAACAGGGCAGCTTTGGTTTTATTGAGTGCAGCCATTGACAAAGAGAGAGAAGGAGGAGGAGGAGGAGGTGGAGGAGGTGGAGGCCACTTGTTGTTTTCCTTTCACAGCGGGGGCCGGGGGTCTTGTTAGGATTTCCAACCTGTGGCCCAAAGCCTCTTAATGTGTGGGAAGGGGGGGTAAACGTGGCAGGTTGTGAGGTTTTTTAGCCATCGCAGAGGTAATTTAGGTAATTTAGGACAATTAGCGAAGAAGTGTCGAGGTCACAGGTCGGCGAGACACAGATTCAAGACATTTATCATCAGTTTGATCCGAAATAATCAGACAATTAATTGATTTTGTGTCGTCACAGCTTCTAAAAATGTGAATAAATTCACCTTTTTTTGTTTATCAAAGTTGCTGTGAGCTGTTTTGCACAAAGTGTGTGGAACTACGACACTTTAGCCCAATCATGTTTCATTGATTGGGCTCCAATTAGCCTTTTTTTGGAGTCATTAGCCTCAGGGAAACATTGTCACACTCGAGGCCCGGGGGCCAGATCCAGCCCGCGATAATACAACATCATATTGTATCTATTATTAATGCCTGTATAGCACTGACACTACCCACACTACATATCCCATAATACGCTGCAGTAGCTACCGTACAGTCATAACCAAGCAGTAGATTGACACACTTCCACTCAGCTCAGGACCTGGCATGGACACAATGGCACAGGAGAGAAAACTAGGCTAAATATATGTTTTTTGTTCAGTTATTTTTTTATTTTACACCCTTTTCTGAAATCACAGTAAAGTTTACAAGATGTTTGACCCACGACATACCAAGTGTTTACAATTCTGGCCCCTTGTGTAATTGAGTTTGACGCCCCAGGCCCTAAAGGGTTGACTTACTTTTACCACCAGCACTGTGAATGTTTAAGGAATATATTCAAAAAAGACATGAAATATTATAATTGTTTGTGTGGTATTGGGTTAAGCACCTTGTATTTGTCTATACTTGTGACTTGAATGTAGATCGGATTCGGATCACATTTTATGACCAATTAATGCAGAAAACTAGGAAATGTCAATGGGTTCACATACTTTTTTCTTTACCACTGTACGTTTTACATATTTCCGAAAACGTATATCCGAAGCTGTTTAATAAAGGTAAACATCTTGCATAGTTCCTCTTTAACAGACTAATATTTGCTATTTAACATAAGTTCTGCAGGTATTGGATGAATTAAAAACGTGAACTGATGGCAGCACTACATGATGATGATGGAAAACGGTCAAAAAGCTGTGGTGATATTTCCGTCTGGATCATAAAACGATGGGCTGACATTTCCATCCATGCAGCCACGCTGTTAGTTTTGCCTCCAAAATGCCAAACTGGACTAATTACTGGTCTGATGTGAACAGACAATGTTGAAAATTATCAGTTGTCACACATTGCAGAGAGATTTAGTCCATTAAAAAAAACAAAACTGTTATAATTATGAAGTCATGATGAAACAACTAATTATGTGATTGGCAGAATTTGCTGCTGCTGAATTTTAAATTGAGTATTATGCTTTAAATCTTCATCTGCTCTTCCTCTTCCTCTTCCCTGTCAAATATATTGTGTTGTTCATTCTTCATAGTTATTCTCCGTACGTCTGCATCTTTGTCCCATGTGTTTGTTAACTTCCATTTAGCAGAGGGTCTGAGTTTAATAAGTTATTGATCAAATATTGATGGCGTACGCAGGAACATATCAAAGTTGTCATCAAGAATCACTGTTATTCCACCAGATATTGATTGTTGAGCTCCTCACCGTCATTATTATTATGAATTATTGAAGAGGATGAACCCGTTTTCATTTGCATTATTCAGCGAGTGAATGGATCTCTGCGTTTTTAACTCTAAATGAACTTTAGATTTCATCTGTAGCTCATCGGAAACTTGGATTCTCCAATAGAAACTTTGCATTGTGAAGGTCCGCAGTGCTAATTTAGCAGGTGTGAGTGTGTGTGTGTGTCCTGTGTTTACGAGAGGGAAGGGCCGTCTTTTATGACAAAGTCACAAAAGTAACTTCTGTAAATGCTGTGAACCAATGTGACGAGAAAATCCTGAGGCGATTTTTTAGTTTTTAGTCCTTTTTACGACTGTTTTGATCGGTCTGTTTGATTGACAGCCTTGTTTTGCAGAATAGATAGACTGATAGTGTTAATCTTGTTAGGAAAAATTGCAATGATACTGTATTAGTGACACAAGTATGGTGATAAAATCATATCATGGGGCCTCTGGTGACAGACGTTATGACACGTCTGTTGGTATTAAGGCAACATTAAACACCGAAGCATCTGCTCCCTCTTCCATTTGATTTGTCATCTTTAGTCGCCTTTTAAAGACAGACGGGCTCTGCTGCTGCTGCTGCTACTGCTGCTGCTGCTGCTGGAAAAACATGTTTGTACTGAGCTGCAGCTCTCTTTGCTCGCCCTTTTCAAGTCGCCCCGAACCCCAGTCTCTCTCAGCTAAATGCCTCCGATGTAAATACGAGAGATGAAACAAGAAAAGGCTCGGTCTCTTTGTAGAGCTGCAGTAAATGGATGGAAATGCAGGACGTTTGATTATGAATTATTCATTTTTTTCTCTCTCTTCAAACTGTGAAGTTTTGAAAAACTGACAAAGCGAAGATATCTTTTTTTTTTCTTCTTCTTCCTCTTCTTCTTCCTCCTCTCTTTAGTCACATTATTTGACTTTGATTCAGACTGGAGCAGCCTCTAATTTCGGCTGCACAAAGCTGTTAAGCCTTCAGTCCCTCTACAGTGCTCTTGAGAAGATCAATCGCTCCTCTTGAAGATCGGTGAGCGACCGTTAAATTAGTTTTCACGTGTCTGACCAGGGACCCTCGTGTGCTTTACGACCCTCGGCTGATACTCTCGGGGTAGATATTTCCCTCTTCGACTCTTAAATCACACAGCACCTCGTTCCAGGTCCTGTGCTCCGATGGGAATCAAAGCACTGGAGGGCAGGACGTTTTTTTTTTTTTTCTTCATTTTATTTTTTTTGTTTTAAAGCAGAAAGTACAGACCGGGGCTCCGATGAGTCAGTCGTGACCCTGAGGCGGAGACTTCTCTTGTAAATTAGCCTTGAGAGGCCCGAGCAGCCGGAGCCTCCCTGCCCCGCGGTGCCTGACGGAGATGGGACATTAATGAGCGCAGAGGTGCCCGAGGGCTCAGCCGCGTACAAAAGACTCTGAAACCAGGACAAAAAAAAAAAAAGAAAGTCTTTTTGTTTTTGTTGGGCTCTTTATTTCTGCAGCAGTGAAACTGTGGCTAAAGCCCCCACCCTCCCTCTCTCCCTCTCTCCCTCTGGCAGCCGAGGCAAAAATCAAATCAGTGAGCAAAAGTAAAAATATGGAGGTTCGGTAGGCTACGCTCCACGGTACAAGTAAAGGTCACACCGCCTGGGTTTTCCTTTAATAAAAGTGAATAAATGACAGCAGGGAAATGTCATCCACAACTTTTAGTTTGGGGGAAAAACAAACAGGTGAAGGAAGCGTTTAGGCCGGGGAAGGAAAGCGAGAGAGAGATATAAAAATGACGAAGTGGAATAATAAAGTCTAGTTCAGATCTTTTGAAGTGTTTTCAGAAACACACTCATTTGCTTTCTTTCAGGAGACTAAGACCGCAGCTGGCTCCTCCTGTGTAATCCTGCTGCTCAGTCATCTGTGAGGCACTTTGAACTGCACCACCACAAACCCTGTCTGAACAGCGCCTTACAAATAAAGTTTGACTGATTGAATGGTTGTTGTTACAGTCAAGGAATATAAGCCCTGCAGTGGGGAAACAATGCAGAAGCACTGATGAGTGTGATGGTGAATAAAGTTCATTTTAAGAGGAGCAATGCAAGGCTGGTCGCTTCTCCTCTGTGTTGCTAACCCTCCTCCTGGCCATGTGCATTTGTTTACAACGAAGCTGGCGAGAGATCAATCAGTAGAGCAGTAGACAACGTTATATATCGTATGCAATGTTACTTTGTGTATATTTGTGTAGTCTTATCTGTCATAAACAAGAGATCACGGGTTACGGGGCGCGTTACGTTTGTGTGGCGGCGCCGCAGAGACGAGAGCTGGGACACCGGGTCGGAGGCTCTGATCTTACAAGGTTGGTTTTCAGCCAAGAGACGCGAGGTGAAAGGCAGAGAGCCTCCATTCTCCCTGGAACCAGTTAAACCAATTATTAAACCATCACAATTACTCCAAAGCTGTTTAACTAAGGTGAAAATGTAGCACAGTTAAGCTATAAATCCTGCATAGTTCCTCTTTAATGTTACAAATTGAACATTAGAAGTTATTTGAATGAGTCCACAAGTGAACGAGTGCAGTAAAATATAGAAATACTGAAGTAAACATACCAGAGGAAGGTTGGAGAGATGGAGGGAGATGTAGAAAACGTTCAGTTCAAAGCATCTTAAGGTAAATATTCACTCATGTACTCAAATGTACACATACGTGCAAGTGAGGAAGCACCTCATCATCAATAACAGTTGAAGAAACAAACAAAAAAGTTGAAGTAAAGAGAGAAACAGAGAGAGAGGAGGAAAAACCAAACGAGCTGTGAACTTGAACTGTGTGTAAAGCTTGAAGGTAGCACAGCACTTCACTGCTTCTCCCCCTCTCTCCTCTCTCTCTCTCCTCTCTCTCTGCAAAGCCTCACGCAGGGAGGGAAGGATTAGGGAAGTCAACCAGGCCCGAGCCACAACAGGAGACCAGGGAGGGAGGGAGAGGAGAGGAGAGGAGAGAGAGAGAGGACAGGGTGAAGGAGGGAGAGGAGGGAGAGCTGTATTTTGTGTCTGAAGTGGAGTGAATGAAGCAGCAGAGGGAAGATGATGCTGCCGAGCCGGAGACCACCACATCCTTTTTGTCCTTATCAGACAAGACTCTGTGTCTCCTCCTCCTCCTCCTCCTCCTCCTCCTTCCTCCTCCGTCTGTAGCCTGAGATTGGCTTTTTGTAATGATCTACTTTTTCTTGTCCATGTGAAGCTGTTTGTGTTTGTGTGGCAGCAGCGGAGAGAGAGAGAGAAAGAGATGGAGAGAGAGAAAAAGAGAGAGAGAGACGTCCTGAGAAAGTACAAACACTGCAGGGTGTAATCACAGTGATGCTGAAGGATTCAAGACAGAGGACGGATAGGGGTGAGGAAGAAGAGGAGAGGAGGAGGAGAGAGGGGAGAGTGAAGGGAATTAGGAAGGAGGAAAAAGTGTGCAAGGAGGGAGGGTGTAAGGAAGGAAGGAAAGAAGGAAGGAGAAGGAAGGAAGGAAGGAAGGAGGAGAGAAAGAGGGAAAGGAAAGGAAGGTGTGAAGCATCAGAAAGACCCTCAAGAAAAGGAGGAAAGAGGGGAGGATGCAAAAAAGGGAGGTAAAGACTGAAGGACTCGGGAAAAGGAGGTGAACAAGTAAAGACAGAAGGACAGAAAGAGAGAGAGACAACAGAAACGTGTGAAAGGAATGAGTGGAAGGATAGATGGATGTAATGAAGGGAGGAAGAATATTAGGCAGGGAAGGAGGAGAGAAAGAGGGAAATGAGAGGAAATGTGTGAAAGACAATCAAGAAAAGAAGGAAAGAGGAAAGGATGCAAAAAAGAGGTAAAGGTGGAAGGACTCAGAAAAGGAGGGAAAGACGAAATATAATAAGGATGAACAGGATAGATGGATGAAATGAAGGGAGAGGAGGAAAGAAATAAGGGAATGAGAGAAAGAAGGAATGGAGAGCAAGATATTAAGGAAGTTAAATAAGGAGGATAGAGAATAAATTAAGAAATGAAGAAAGAAAGAGAAGGAATGAAAAGTAGAAGAAAGTAGAATAAAGGAGAAGAAGGAGAAGTGGAGGCCATGTTGTCTGTTAAACTTGTTTCCTCTGATCCAGAGGACGAGTGTAACGACTGATGATGAGAGACGGACGACGTGGTTCTGTTTTCAGTCTGGAGTCAGACGGCGGCCCGTGGAGAGCTTCCACTCTTCTCTCTCTCCGTCTGATCCCTCCATCTTCTCTCTCTCCGTCTGATCCCTCCGTCTCTCCTCAGGCCGATGATCGTCTGACAAGGACTCGCAGCTAAAAACTGTCAGAGCTGTAGAACGAGTCGGCGGCGGCGGCAGCGTTACGACCTTCACAGAGCGAACGGCCGCCTGAAACAACGCTGCCCCATTAGTGCTGCACATCAGCAGAGTGTCAGAGGAGAGAGAGAGGGAGGGAGAGGGAGAGAGAGGGAGGAGGAGGAGGAGGAGAGAGGAGAGAGAGGAGAGAGGAGGAGGGCTGACAGTAAAAGTCAGAGAATGGAAATGTACATTTTAGTCTGTTCGGACAAGTGTGGGGTGAGAGAGGAGGACAGGAGAGGAGTGAGAGAGGAGGACAGGAGTGAAAGAGGAGGAGAGGAGTGAGAGAGGAGGACAAGAGAGGAGGACAGGAGTGAAAGAGGAGGACAGGAGAGAGAGAGGAGTATGGGAGGTAGAGAGGAGGAGGACACGACAGGAGAGAGTTGAGTTTTACCTGCTAAATGATATCTACACTTTGTTCATTAGTAGTTATTTTACCATTTTTGTAACGCTTTGGCAATATTGTAATGACAGTCATGCCAATAAAGTTTGTGAAATTGAGAGGAGGACAAGTGGAGGACAGGAGAGAGAGGAGGTAGAGAGGAAGACAGGAGTGAAAGAGGAGGATAGGAGGTAGACAGGAGGAGGAGAGAGGAGGAGATGAGGACAGGAGAGGAGTTAGAGAGGACGACAGGAATGAGAGAGGAAGACAAGAGGAGGAGAGGAGGACAGGAGAGAGAGGAGGAGAGGAGGACAGGAGAGGAGTTAGAGAGGAGGACAGGAGAGAGAGAGGAGGACAAGAGGAGGACAGGAGAAGGAGTGAGAGAGGAGGACAGGATAGAGAGAGGAGGAGAGGAGGACAGGAGAGAGAGGAGGAGAGGAGGACAGGAGAGGAGTTAGAGAGGAGGACAGGAGAGAGAGAGGAGGACAGGAGTGAGAGAGAGAGGAGGACAGGAGTGAGAGAGAGAGGAGGACAGGAGTGAGAGAGAGAGGAGGACAGGAGAGAGAGAGGAGGACAGGAGGAGGAGAGGAGGTAGAGAGGAGGACAAGAGGAGGATAGGAGGTAGAGAGGAGGACAAGAGGAGGACAGGAGAGAGACAGGAGGACAGGAGTTAGAGGGGAGGACAGGAGAGGAGTAAGAGAGGACGAGTCCCTGCAGAGTCGTGTTGATTGACAGATGAGGATGTTGAGTGACATCAGGTTCAGTCGGAGCTGAAGGACGATTCACTGAAGCTGCAAATCTCAGTCTGGGACCCGGCAGAGTTCATGAGAGGAGTTCACTCTCTTCCTCCATCCTCTCCTTTCCTTTTCCCTTTCCTCTTTCTTTCACTGTAGTCTTCCCTCTGCCCTTTATTTCCTTCACCCTTTCCTTGTCTTCTCTCTTTTTTCCTTGTTTCCATCCTTATCTCACTTTCTTTCCTCTTATCATTTCCACTTCTCACAGTGTCCTTCTCTTCTTTATTTCTAACCTTTTACTTCCTTTTATGGTTTCTTTTCACACCGTCCCTCAATCTTTCCTTCCTTTCCTTCCTCTACTCCTCATTCCTTTCCTTTCTTTTCCTTTCTTTTCCTTTCCTTTCCTTTCCTTCACTTTCCTTTCCTTTCGTTTCCTTCCCTTCACTTTCCTTTCCTTCCCTTTCCTTTCATATCCTTCCCCTCCCTTCTCTTCCCTTTCCTTTCCTTTCCTTTCCTTTCCTTTCCTTTCCTTTCCTTTCCTTTCCTTTCCTTTCCTTTCCTTTCCTTTCCCTCCCTTCCCTTTCCTTTCCTTTCCTTCCCTTTCCTTTCCTTTCCTTTCCTTTCCGTTCCTTAGACTATATTTCATCACAGATTTTGTCTTTTCAGTCTGTTTTCCTTCCTCCTCCTCTGAGCTCCAGTCTGTACCGTTGTCTTGTCGACAGTCGTTCTCATCAGAGAAACAAACAGCCGGTTCGGTCCAAAACCTCCTCGTGCTCCATGTGACATTAACAGGTTCTTCTTTTTCTCTGATCCGAACTCCGGCCTGAATCAGCAACATCAACAGAGAAGGAGAAAACTCTCTCATTTTTCCACCTTGTGCTCGCTGCTACACTCGGGGGGGGAGGACAGAGGGGGAATGTTTTTACGGATGAGCTCCGACCGAAAAACCTGGCCGTCGTGGAGCAGCAGGCCTGAATGAGCCCCTTTGTGCTCGGGGAGTTCCTCTTAGTGTTTCCAAAGTGACCCGACAGCTTCCAAAAATACGCCTTTGTTCTGCCTCATTTGTTTCCCTGTCGGCCGCTGAGCCGCTCCGCCGTCCCCGCCGTCCCCGGGCGGACGCAGAGGGTCACGGTGTCGGGCCTGATCCTGGATGTCAGAGCCAAGCTGCCGCTCCTCTCTCTCGGGGGGTGCAGCAGTATACTCACACTATACACCTTTGGTACCTGCCTACACACACATGCACACAAGAAAACCAACACGTAGGCCTAATTTGAATGAGAACAGTAGCCTAGTAACGAATGAGAGTTTAGCTATATACAGTAGGCTATAGCATATTTTTCACGCCCTATCACCGTTTAGACAAATCTGAAATGATTTAAGAAACATTACTATTTCTGTGTGTGTGTTTTGTGTTGCTATGTGTTGTATTTATTCAGTTTGGGGGAATCACAGTGTCTAGAAAGCATCAATGGCTCAGCTGACAGGGACAGCTAACGGTAGCTAAGCTAATGGCGGTAGCTAAGCTAACACCAGGACGTCAGCTGTTAAAACCCTCCCGTTGTCAGACACAACATGAAACTACTCCAGTTAGCTCAGTCATGTTGTAACTAAGATATCCACTGGAAAAAATATTTTTTCATGGACCGTTTATTGAGTCACTGAGTTATTAAAGTAGGCTAGGTAGGCAGGTAGGCTAACCGTTAGCCCGGCTAATCTATGATAACCAAAAATGTGAACACATCAACAGTAATGTTTGTCCAATCATTGGTATATAAACTTTACAAACATCAGATTAGGAGTCTAAACGGCGATATAGTGACGTGAAAAATGAGATACCTATAGCGAAACTCTCGTCCGTCACTATTGTTCTCATGCTGGATTTCTACCCGGAAGTAGTTGTAAACAACAAGGCGATTCGTTCTATACACACACACCTTTGGTATCTGCCTACAAACACACACATACACAGATACACAGCAGCATAATGAAATTCGTAGAGGAGGGGGGAACTGATCCACAAGGCCCCAGCTTTGTGAAGAGGCTTTGAACTCTGCACTGATCGACACAAGGAATTCACTTTGTTGTTTACACCCACAACACACTGGAGTCCCCCACCTCCACCTCCATCCCCCTTCTCCCCTTCTCCCCCTCCCACCAACACCGACCTTCTCCTTGCAGCATGGGGGGAGTGAAGGGAAGCGGGGAGGAGGCAGCTAGTGGCTGTC
The DNA here is from genome assembly GCF_905171665.1 of Trachurus trachurus. Lineage (NCBI taxonomy): Eukaryota > Metazoa > Chordata > Actinopteri > Carangiformes > Carangidae > Trachurus > Trachurus trachurus. The sequence goes on along the minus strand of NC_139895.1, from coordinate 8,035,365 downwards.
TGAGCTGAAGTCAGCGACCTGACTTTTGTTGTTTTGTGTTTTTTTTTCTTAATTTTTGTAACATAAAAGCAGCGATGAGCTCCTGCTGAAGCTGAATGTGCACGGCGCTCTGCAAGATTCAATATGTCAGAGGAAAAGCCGGACGTTTAATTGGAAGTTTAAATCAGGCAGTAATTAACATCACAGAGTTGTAATATAATTATTTTCCAAAACCGCCGTCTTGTTCAAAGTTAATTAGGTTTTTTTTTTTTTTGCTCTGGTGTTTCTTTTCATAAATTGAAAATAGAAATCATTAAATCTTCATATTCAGTTTATTGTACTTCACTTTCCTTGTTCTGTATGTTCGTGATTAATCAAACAATTAATATATATCACAAATAAGAAGATTGTGAAACCACTTTGTAGCTCAGATGTCGTAGCTGAGTTGCAGCGATCACTGTCTCAGAGGATTTCCTCCTCCTCACTGTACATTTCATTTTTTTTCCCAACAAGCTCTGCAGTTTCACCTCCACTTTTTTTCTTCTGACACACATCACAATCAGTCTGGCTTTGGTCCAGACAGTTTTTTTTTTTACCAGCTTACCGTGGGGTCGATGTATTTGGCCTTTTACAGCATCAGCACCGTGTAAGCCTGAATTAGTTCTTTGAATCCTCAACTTCTGCACAGCTGGTGGGCTCCGGCTCGGCTCTAATTACGTCCCCAAAGTCTCCACCAATGCTGCTGCGCTTATTTCCCCCCCACCCCACCCCGAACCCCGACCCCCCAGCGCCCGCAGGCTGACTGTTTAACTCCCGCTGAAGTTTTTTGGCCTTCGATGATGCTAACGTGAATGTGGACGAGGCTCTGACGAAGCAGCAGGTTGCACGGGGGGTCGATTTGCAGGGATGCCCCACCGGTTTGTGTCTTAAACGTTGCCAGATGGAGGAAACTTCTTTTTAACCTTTTGTCTCGAAGATTTTTGCGGCGCCGCGCTACGCGTACAACAAGCTCAGCGTCGCACTGACACTTACAGTAAAGTCAGTGTCAGGCAGGCAGAGAGAGGACGGATGGACGCACGGCCATCTGGAGCAAAACACTGAGTGTAGAACTGTGGATTAGAAAAGATGAAAAACGGCCCGGAGCTGTTTGGGTTTAGCTCGGCCTGTAGACCGGTCCGCCCCAGGGCCCGGCAGTCGTAAGTGCCTCTAATGCCGCCGCCACGGGCCGTTCTGGTCTCTGACTGGCTGCCAGGCAGGTGCTCGTCTCAGCTGAATAACAGGCCCTGATTGAATAGTGCAGAAGGCATATTAAACGGTTGGTAGCCATAGCAATGATCCCAAATTTAACAACAGTCTCACTTCAAGGTAACTTACGTAGCTTTTTCAATCACATCTCAGGGTTTTTAACAGGAAGTATCAGCGGATGAACAGGTGCTCAGACTTTTCTTTGGAAAAAAATTGGATATGGACTTTGAATAAGGTCAGAAATTGAACATTTGTGCAACACTGATTTACAAATGAACCCTGAAAAAATGAATTGATTGGATTTTGTTAGTATCTATGTGAAGCTAAGGTAACCAGCTGCTATTAGCCAGGTATCAACCTTCACCTTTAACTCTACAGTAACTTTGCAGGAAAGTAGTTTTTGTTTTAAGAGAATGTCCAAAAATGTTTCTTATTTGTGAAAAAATAACAAGTAGAGAAAGAAATAGAGCATATAGGCTTATAGTTTTTGGTCCTTCACTACTGTATTTGTATTGAATAGGCCATGCTTTTATTTTGAAGAACAACGACGGTAGCCTGACTGAGAGTTGTGTGAGCTAGCTAGATCGCTATTGTAGCTAACGTTTGAGCTATAGGCTACGTTTGTATTTAAAATGGGCATTTAATGAATGGAAATTTCTAATAACAAGTAGTAATTGAGTCTCTGGAGCAACTTTATGTTATCAAAAGTCAGGAATTGTATAAGATGGATATGTTTGTTTTCTCTTTGTGGTGCGTTCATGGTGCGTTAAGGATGCAGAATCTTTCAAACCGCAAAATAGAATTTTTGGTCTAACGGAACAACGATAAACATAAATCAATACTGTGTAGTCACTGATATTTGATTGATTATCTATATTGAACTGATCTAATGGCACAGAAGTATAGCCTGTAAACTGTAGCTATGCTCACTTCTGGGATGTTGGACTTGGGAGGTTTTTGTTTGGCATCGCCGATTCTCCCAGGCGGCACACTTGAACTCTGTCTGTCACACCTGCCCTACCTTCCTCTCCCCGTCCGTTTACCCCCCCACCTCTCACCCCCGGGGCGAACCTTGAGGCCTGAGACACATGCTGCACTCACCTGTCATGTAGCCTTTGGCGTGGAGATGATTTGTGCCGTCGCGCTCGGCTGCTTCCTCCTCCTCCTCCTCCTCCCCCCTCTCTTCTCCTTCTTCTTCCTCGTCTTCTCCATCTGTGCCGCTCTCGTCCCACAGAGAGGTCACCGCTGCCGCTGTTTCAGCCACCTCTCCTGTCCTGTCGCCACAGAAAATGTGGGGAGGGGGGGGCAACAGGTGAATATACTGTATCTCGCCGCCCCTGACAGCAGGAAATGGTGCGTGTGGTTGACTTTCATGTTCCTGTCTGACTCTGGGATGATTTTCCATCTCTATGTGTCATTCTGACTCTGCACCTCTGAACGCGTTCCTGCAGCAGCGTGCATCCAGGTATCATAGCGTAGCAGTGGTGGAAGAACAGGGGAAGTATTTGATTTAAATAAAAGCTGCAATGAGGAGGCATAATGCATTTTATAATTCAAAATAAAAGTAAAGAGCTGTTAATTATCTATAAAAAAACAATGGACTTTGATATTGGCAGCAGCAGCTTCTTGTTGGCAGCAACACCTTTTATTTGTGCAGCCAGTTATTTCTCTATGTACATCTTACACTCGATTAAATTTTATATGTATAGCAGCAATATACATTATCTGTAGATGCTTTTACAGGTTGAGGCCAAGACATCAATACATCTTATTCTGTATGGAGGTTTTTGCCCAACTGGAAACTCAGTGAAACCAACGTGAAGCTTAGATGTCATTGTCTACTCTCACATTTATCTAAATAAATAGAAAACTAACTGCGCTATAATTGCGTTGTCAAACATCACAGACTCTGTATTGTGTAGCTTTTAATCAACAGTGCAAATTAAAAGTTAAAATAAGCCATAACATTTAATTCTCCCTGTGCTGTAAGTGGGTGTGCAGGTGGTAAACAACACCATGTGCGAGTAGTGAAACTGCTACTACTGGAGTAACCCATAAATAAGTAAGTAAGTAAATGAATAAATGGATAAATAGTATGACATCATGTCGCTGCACTGTACGAATGCAATTAGTGAAATTAGTCACAGCGTGAGGAGCAAAGCAAAACAAAACAAACAAACCACAGTTCATCCATAATGCAGAACGTGGAGGACCGAGCCACAGATGAGTAATTCTGCTGCTCTGTGTGTGCGTGTGTGTGTGTAGCCACAGGTGTGATAGGACTGATAACTCTCTGTGTGTGTGTCTGTGTCAAACCGTCGCTGTCTTTCTCACTTCTCCGTGAAGGATTAGTTTAAAGTGTGTGTGGATTTTAATCAGAACTGGATGATCATCGTCCTTCCCTCAAGCCTTCTCCTCCCTCCTCCTCCTCCTCCTCCTCCTCCTCCTCCTCCTCCTCCTCCCTTTGCTTTGATAAACCCGAGGGGAAGGTCGAGGAGGAGGAAACGCTGGGGTCAGGAGTTGACATCGATAAATCATTACATTTGGGATATTAGCGTAATTACTGCAGATCAGAACAGATGAGTCATAACTGAGCAGACGGTCGACTTTGCTGTTTCCCACCAAGACTGAAATAATAAAATTCAGCCGTTAGACATTCACAATCTCTCAGTGGTGATGAGTTACTTTTTTATTAAGCGTCTTTTCATGAGGATAGAAATCAAATCTTATTGGACAAATAAACCAAATTAAAACAGACGAATCCTTCCTGCTTTAGTTGTATTTTACACAACTAAGTGATTTTTTATTTGTAATTTATTCACCGCCTGCAATTAGTCGTCATGGGCATTCATCATAAGTGCAAAAAAAACAATGACATTTTCTGTCGGCAGCACAGAGAAAACAACCGGGAGGAAAAATACACCGTCTGGGATTTCTTGTCAGTTTTGAAAGTGCCTGTCTGAGCTGTCTGTCACACACAGCTGTCACGGCTTGTTGTTGTTGTGGCAAATGCTCGTCCCATCGGTCGGTATACGCCCTGTCACGAAACCAGTCCAGAGGTCAAACAAACAAACAAACAAACAAACGAGCAAAAAACAAAAAAAAGTTAGAAATCCACATCATCATGATGGATGAGAACGTTACACAACTCGCACAAACTTTGTCTTCGACCTTCATCGTTATTTAACTTTGACAAGAGCTTCTGTAACCCACATATATCATGGTCTCATTTGTTTTTCATCATCAGCTCAAACTCCTATACAGTATAAAGGTAGATGTTTGTATTAAAGGTCCATACAGTATAAAGGTAGATGTTTGTATTAAAGGTCCATACAGTATAAAGGTAGATGTTTGTGTTAAAGCTCCATACGGTATAAAGGTAAATGTTTGTGTTAAAGCTCCATACAGTATAAAGGTAGATGTTTGTGTTAAAGCTCCATACAGTATAAAGGTAGATGTTTGTATTAAAGCTCCATACAGTATAAAGGTAGATGTTTGTGTTAAAGCTCCATACAGTATAAAGGTAGATGTTTGTATTAAAGCTCCATACAGTATAAAGGTAGATGTTTGTATTAAAGCTCCATACAGTATAAAGGTAGATGTTTGTGTTAAAGCTCCATACGGTATAAAGGTAGATGTTTGTATTAAAGCTCCATACAGTATAAAGGTAGATGTCCATGTGTAGTGTGATTATAAAGCAGCTCTAGGTTCTATATTACTACTGTGAAAGTATCAAAGCCTCAGTCCACAGAGAAATGCACACAGCCTGTATTCAGAAACTGAGCCTTAAAACCAGCCGTCAGGACTTCCTGTCACTTTGTGATGTCACAACAAAGCAGTCACACTAAGCTCCGCCCCCTCACCACCTGGACCCACCACCATCCAACACTTTGCAGGATTTGGTTTCTCTGCTCAGAGCCTCCTCTCTTCTGATTGGCTGATCCGAGAGAAGCCAGAGAGAGCAGATGTAAAACTACACTGAGATGGTTTTTGGCTCTTAAAACCACAAATATATCTTCGTCTGGTTCGATGTTTCAAATAAAACACATGAGAAGTGTAAAATATGAACCTTTTAAAGCTCAGATCTTTGACTTGTGTCTTTAAGTGCATCAGAGACACTCAGCTACTATTTGGAGAGACATGTTCCTACTGAGGAACACGAGAGAGGCCTAGAAAAATGATATATAAAACCAACAACCTGGCAGAGGAGAACATTTCAACTCGGCTCTTTGATTTCTTCCTTTTTTCCAATCCGAGGCTGTTCTGCTCATCTAAAGGCCCAATTTATTCCTCAGCAGAAGTTGAAAGAGACTTTCCCCCCTCAGAGCTCTTTTTTTTGCCAATGTTTGAGTGTGTTATATATATTTTTTTCATTTTTTGAGGAGGAGGTTTTCATGAAAGAAAGACAAATCTCATCTCGTCAGCTTGATTATGGCGACACCCGCCTGGGGGTCGGGAACTGGGATCTCTCCAAGAGCCGGATCACCTACGCATACTCACAACAGAGCTGAGAGGTTAGAGACAGTGAGACGCTGTGGAGGAAGTGGCTCAGCAGCAGAGGGTTAAAGTCATGATGAATCCCATTTTGGCGGAGATGGTGGAGTAAATGTGAGCGCTGCGCCGGGTGAGGCAGGTGCAGTTTTCTAGTGGAGGAGAGTGGAGGAGGCGTGACAGCAAATTGCCCCAGAATTCAGGGGAAAAAGTGAGTGAGTGATGTCATTTCCAAAACTAAGGAGCTGGAATCCAAAGATCGATGTCGTTTTGATCCAACTAGTTCTCTAGGGAAGAAAGGTCTGGCTGGGCCGACTCTGATTCTGAGATCCAAGGAAAAAAAACGCCCTGCCGGCTGTTTGGATTTTTATTTCAACCAATCACAATCGTTGTGGGCGTTGCCACATCAACGGTTACGGTAGGCATTAGCCTCGCTAACTCACTGAAGATTTTTGTGTAGTATGTTTGTCCGTCTTTAAATGTGAGGACTACGGATGGAAATTAGCTTTGCGCTAAATCCGGCATAGGCTATTAAATATGACATGATGTGCGCGTCACAAATTGTTCATTAATGTGCACTGTCCTTGTCAAATAATGATGAGCAAAGCTTGATGGATAAAACTTTTTCTTCTTTAGTTGGTCGGCAAACAAGCCAGAACGTCCTACCAAATGGCGTAAACGTACTCTTTGAATGTCTTTACAGTCATATCGACATATCTGTGGTTCCTGTTGTTGTTTCCTTTCTCCGAGGGGACTGTGAAAACTGCAACAGGAAGGCAGGACTTCCGCCGGGTGGCTTGTTCCGGCCAATGAGAGGCTAATCGCAGCAGATTATGCATCAGCGCTCATGTGTGAGAAAAGGCGCCAGCAGCAGCGTCGGCGTTGGCGGTGGCAGCGTTTATCTCTGACGGTGCAGTTTGACCCGAGCGCTGCAGCTCCTCTGTGACCGGACTGTTTACATTCATGCAATATTCAAGCGTTGTGGTGGCGACATCATGAGCGTAATGCAGTTGGACATATAGGCTAAGTGCTACATCCGTGGGCGGAGGAGGAAGCACGCAACCGTCACACCGGAGACCAGAGTCTGGGGCCGGAGGTGACCGTTAAACATGGCCGCCTCTAAACCACACATCTCGTCTGCAGGTCGTCTCGTTAACATGATGATGTGTCTCTGGTGATGCGTTTACAGGCGGTCGGGTCTAAGTAGCCTACATTAGTGTTAAAACACGTCTCCACATGTGTCACGGATCACCATTAGCCACTGCTTTATATGCAAATGACAATGTGCAGGAGAGACAGTGGAGCCCATGATGTACGGTGGCCCTGAAAGGTCAATGCACAGCAACAAACGGAGGCATACATGTAATACAACCTGTGGCAGTTGTGTTGTAGGACAGAATTTGCAGCATCTTTGTATGAGTGTATGTTGAATGGGATATGTGAATTGATGAGGTTTTTTCCTGGATTTGTGTCTTTGCATGTGTTTTTCTCAAGGCCACTGTACTTTTGTGACTGGATCTCAGTTGGATCCTCATTGCATCCTGGGTGTAGGTTATAACTGCCCACTTGGGATTGGCTCACTGGAGACAGTCAGCCTTGGTCTGACCTACTGGATATTGGCTGTATACTAGATAGATGCTCCAACGCTCTGTTGCAGCGACACTGTCACTTCCCCGTGGACTATAGCCTATGCCGATTCTTATTATTACGTCCTGACAATGCCTGTCCCAATTGAAAGGCTCCTCCAAGTCCGGCCTTCTCTTGCCTGTTCTAGGAGGACACACCGCACAGTCTATCCTTCGTGGACTCCCCTATCCCAAGACTCTTTGCACACCGTTAATTATTAGCTACCTAGCGTGCCAGCTAAAGAAATGTTGAGCCATTTCTCCGACTATACTTTTCTATATTTTTGCGTCCATTAGTCCGTTAGACCTCCCATTTCTCCAACGTAAGTAACCCTAACCCTAAACATAACCATAGCCCTCTAGAATAAGTCTGATTAATGGGTAGACAGAGAAATGGGCGGTCGGACTGACGTATTCTTCCCGGCAGCTCCGTGTTATAGCCATGGTAAACCCGCTCTGGGACCGGCTTGGAGGCGTGGTCGCCCGCTGAGCAAGGACTCTGCTGGTTCTACATAGCCCGAGGCGTGGAGCTTTCAAATGTTTGATGTTGGGATGTTGATTGACACAATCAGGAAATGCTTCAAAGGCTAGGCCGTCCCATTTACCAACGGTTGGTGGTGCGACCTCTGAAGGATCCAGCCCATGTAGCCCCCAAATTGGGACAGAGCTTGTAATTGGTTTAAAGAAATGCAACAACCTGGGGTGGTTTTTCCCCTTATTGCAGAATGATAACAGAGTGGCTGTCTGAGACTAGTCTACACCTGTCTCAGACACTTTGTTTGACCAGAAGCTGCTTAATCCTTCTTTAAAGTAATAAAGCGCATCAAAAATAACAGGATAGGCTACTGCTGAGGAATGGATTCAATAACAACAAAGTCTAGAGACGGGTATGGACAGGTCTATTAAGTGTAAACAACTGAGAACTGATGTTCAGCCATTTAAGCTCTTACACGATAATGAATTTCCTGATTAATCCTGAGTTTCTAACATCAGTCTGAAATCCACAGAAACGTTAAAAAACTGCAGTTTCGGAGTGGGATGTCAGGAGTGAACTGAGATCAGCTGCTGCTCACATGGAAATAATGAGGCTTGAGTTCACAAAAGAAAGATATATATAAATATATATGTATATCCTGTCAGCTGTATATAAAGTTGTGATCCGTGGTAACAGCTCTAAACTTCTGACCTCCACTCTGCTTCCTTCTGTTCTCTCTCCCCTATTAGTCATTGATTTTCAGTATGTAGGTTTTTATTTCATTAAATTCATTGATCTCCGTGGGAGTTTTTCAATATTTCACAAACAAACAAGCCTTCTGCATGCAAAAACTGTTTAAAGATGAGTTCAGGATATTTGCGGGTGGAGGTGACGAAGATCTCCTATTGATTTTCCTCTATGTGCCGTATAAAGGAGAAGTTTTTAGGCCTCGGTCGTAGGCTGCAGGAGCAGAGACCGACATGACTCTGCCAATTGTTTACATATTTCACATAACTCGTTGCTGTTGTGCCTCCGGGGCACCTGCTGCACCCAAACCCCCCAAACCGCCTCCCTCAAGGGGGAGTAATATCAAATAGTAGCTCTGTCAGGCTGGTATTTTGCACGATAATGCAACAAAATTACAGCTTTGTGCCGGTGTGCGTCGGCCTGAGTGAGATCTCTGCCGGGCTGGGTGACAGGCCGCGGACAGAGCCGAGCTGCTGCTGTGATCATGTGGCAGGAGGAGGCTTGTCTCACCTTGTTATGAACCTCCACCTTTGAACCTTCATCATCAGCTTCGTCGGCCTGATGACGAATGTGCCGTTGACACCTAAACACCACGAACAGTCCATATATCAGAGACTTTGCATGCTTCAGTGGTAGAAGTTTGTGTAAAGGCGGGAAAAAAAGGATGTAAGGTCTTGAAAGTTTTGTTGCAATGTTTTCAGAAAGTTGTCGTAATGGTATTGCATAAGAAGGAAACCAGAAGTTTTTGCCATTTGCAAATATTCCAACACATTTGTATTTTTTTTATACCTCAGAACAAAATTAAAAGATTCATTACATGTGTTTTTTCAAAATTACATGTTTAAATTGAAATAGTTTGAAAGTTATTCTACATTTTAACTTTAGAAAGTAAGTTATATGTGAAAAAGTCTTAATTTTCTGAAGATGAAGTACGTTCTATTTAATCGATTAAGGTCATATTGTTAGTTATATAAGTTTAAGGGAAATATTTTTGAATAATCAGTCAAATGTTTACAACTACATATTCCTTCAAATCCATGACTTCCAAATTCAATGTGAGATATTTTAATAATCGTCATCGTCTTTCTTCAGTCATCAATAACATAACATTCAGTCCCCAGAGTTTCCTGTACAGCTTTTCAATGTTGTTGTATCTCAGTTCAGTTGTATGTTGTGAGTTTTAAAAAGTCTCGGTTCAAGGACGGACAGGACATGAATGACTGCAAGTTTTCGATCACTTCTAAATACTTTCTCATTATTTCATTCATTTGCTTGTCTGTTGTCATTTATTTTCTTGTGGTTGTGTGATTGTGAAATCAACAGCTTTTTAGAAGACGTTGGCGTCACCCCGGTTCCCTTGACAAAACACAAATTACTTTTTTTTCTTTTCTCCATTGGCGTTTGTGTTATTGCAGCAAATGAGATCTGTGACAAACTCATTTTATTCGCAAATGAATCACAATTTTGTTCTTTTTAAAACCCAAGGACTTTAATGCCACCCCCTCATAGAAAGTTAGTGTGAACACAACAGCCGAGTAGTTAATGGATGAGTTTTCGTGGCGTGTACGACAATGTTCAGAGAGGAACTATGCAAGATTTTTTACATGTGAAAGTTTAAGAAAAACACAATTGGGGTATTTATTCAACTTATTCAACTCCGTTTGTGGTGAAATCGCAACATGTTTGCTGGCAACTGACCCTTCGAACAAACTCTTTGCATCCAAAATGGTTTCTATTTTTAGATCATATAGAAATAATATGCGAGATGACAGATGCAGCAGCCTGCATACATGTCATAGCTGAAACATGACAAAGACAAAAACTGTCACTGTCGCACCGCCATGAAATGACTTGAATTTAACGCCCCATGTTTGTTGTGATCCCTCGCTGATGGACACGTCCCCTGTTGTCCGTCCCTTAAGTGCAGACTAATGCCGGTTTCCATTACAGTGTCCTTTGTCCCTCCCCCCCCCCCCCCCCCCCCCCCCGCTGATGGTATAGGCTAGTGGTATTTCGGGAATGTGTGTCACATGATTCAGGCAGCGACGTCACAGGTTCGATTCTGGTCTCGTCAGCTGTCAGGTGTAATGTGTGGTGACTGATGTCTGGAAAGATGAAATGTAAGACCCACTGTAGCCTATCAGCAATTTAGAAACACTCAAGACTTATTTTTATGCTAAGCTAATGAATGAGACTTCTACTAATGATTATTTTTGATCAGCACAAGATCCCTCAGACCAAGTTCACGCCAAATGTTAAATATTATAATGATAGCCTATTAAAGGGGAACTATGCAGTATTTGTATCTTATATATATATTTTTTACCTTTAATTAAACAGTTCTGGAGTATTTGTGATGGTTTAACTTGTTACGAGGGAGAATGGAGGCTCTCTGCCTTCCACGTGCATTTCACTTATTGCGTCTCTTGGCTGAAAAACAACTTTGCAAGATCAGCGCCACCGCCAGCCCCACCACCAGCTCTTGTCTCTGGCCGCGACAAAAATGCACCCCGTAACCCATAGCTAATCTCTTTTTTATGACAGATAAGACAAATATACACGTTATAACATGATATAACATTATCTACCGCTCTATTGATTGATTTCTCGCCGGCTTTGTTGTAAACAAATGCACATGGAGGAGAGGAGGGTAAAACAGAGGAAAAGCGATGGGACTTTCTTTAAAGTAAGAAATGCTGAACTTTGACAAGACATCAATCATGTGTCAAACTCGCTTTTTGTCTATCAACTTGTCAATGATTTGGTCGTTTCAACCCGTCATCATCATCATCATCGTTACAGTAATAAACCTTAAGTTTGTGGACTGGTCGAGTTAGAGAGATTAAGTTAATGCTACATAGCCAACGTTAGCATTAACAGCTGTTAAGCTCAGGATCAAACTTAATAACTTTTCTCACCAACAGAGTTTGTAAAACAGCTGTGTTTCTATTTCTGCTCATTCTTTTCTTCTATTGAAGCTAGCATGCTAACCAGGTAGCTCCGGTCCGGTCTGACTGTCTCAGTATCATTCTTTAGTTTTCTTTTAATAGCTAAGAGCATTTTATCAGATATTTGACCAATCTGTGAACTCAATCCTTAGACATTTCTTGTAATATCACGTATAAAGAGGAAACCTCTTAAGAAACTGCTCAAAGTTGAAGCTCTGCGAATAAACAGCTGGTTATGCTAACATTAGCTATGGCGTAATATTTGCCTGTAGCTCTCTTAAAGGAAACCACACTGAAAGTAAGAGCAGCCTTCCCTGTCAACGCCTCATCTTTTGTGGACACATCTATCCAGAAATAATCTTCTCTATGAAGGACACTGATGAGCGTCGATCATAGCAGCTTCAAACGTGTGTGTTTGCTCTTTTTTTTTTTGCCGCGGCAGTGATGTGGAATTAGTTTGACAAGGTGAAAAATTCATCTTTGATTCCATCTTGTCCTTATGTTTCCCCCCCGCACTCGAGCGCCTCAGGACTCCTTGCGGGCCACTTTTGGTTTTATGCTTTACAGATGTTGCCTTTGCAGTTTACATGTTTTATGATATTGCCACTTTTTATTTCATGCTGTCTAAATCCATGCCGCTCCATCTCCAAGAAGACGCTGCAGAGACACGAATCATGCTGTGCCTCCTTTTCATCTGTCAAAAACGGCAGCGAGCGCTTCGCTAATGAGACAGCTGAAAGACACTGCAGGTTTTCTTTTTTTCCTCCCCTTTTTCCTTAACACCACATTACAATACAGGAACTCAAGAGGTGAGAGGCTGGATGGATGTGAGCAGTAGTTTTTAAATTCCCTTAAGCTCAATAAAAGCAGGAGATAAAAAGAGGCCAAAGAAGAACAGAAACGACCCTCAAATTGCTTTAATATGATCTTTAATATTCTTCCATTTACCACAAACTGCTCCATCACATTATGATTTCAGCTGTGTAGACATTTTACTACTTCATGGCCACAGCATCGACTCTATATAGGACGAATGACTGGACAGAAGTAAAGTGACTTCAGTGAGCAGCCATGAATTCGCCCAATGTGACGAATGATTGGCGGAAACTATCATCCAGAGTTGATAGAAACTGCACTTCTCAGATGACTCAGATTCCTGAGGAAGCAGAAAAACGATTCATATGTTCGATCCCTCTGGGTTTTTTTTTTTGTCAGATTGAAACTCAAGCTGAGAACAAGTTCTTGATTAAATCTTCTTTTACTTCCACCTCTGTTGTGTTCAGTTGAACTCTTCCTCTTCCCTCTCCTCCTGCCTGTGGCGGAAAAAAAAACACATTTGAGCCAAGATGGATAAATACAGTAGGGTGCATCGGCAGTTTCCTTTATGAGAGGCCACAAATAGTTGCCTTGCAGTATCATGTTTGCTGTTGAGACGTAGGCCTCCACGCCGCAAGCAGCTATCATCTGATTCATAATGGCTGCCTGCCTGCCTGCTGCCGCCGCCATCGTCTTTCTAATCGGCGTCGGGAATGTCTCACGCAGCTGATGACTGTTATTCAACCGGTTTTTTGTTATAAACACACACATTTCAGCGCCTAAAAGGACACGTTTGCATCTGACAATTTCATCATGTATCTGAACAAAATAACTCCCAAGCTGGTCGACTGAATTTCACCCTGATATTCAGTTTCAAAGCGAAAGTTAAAATAGCTGCCGCATTTTTTTTCCTCGTGGCGCCCGGCTGCAGCTGTTTCTTCTTTTTTTTTTTTTGCCACCAAAATAATCTGTGTTGGAGGCAGTGGAGGGGACAGTGAGTGGAGTCACCACCACAGAGCTTTACTAAATAAGGACAGAGGCTGTCAGGGATGCACCTGCTCAGGCCGCTGCAGTGGGATGAGTCCAGCTAGCTGCATTAGCATGAGTACTAAGTTTTCAGGTTGAAGAGTGAGTGAAAAAAAAAAATGGGGTGGGTGGTGGGGATGAGTCGAGTCGAGCCATTTCAGGACGATCCAGCGACTTCCTGTATCTGCCTGTAACACAAAATCTCATTTCTTGAAGAATTACCTCACGTCGCTCCATCCCACCTAAGTCGCACACCTCGTCTCCCACTTCTTCCTCCTGCGCTGCCTCTGTAATGTGATCTAATTTGTTCCTGTCGGAGGGGAAGAAGTAAAAAAAAAAAAAACCCATCCAGGTTTCCTCATGCCGTATGCTGCTGCAGGATCGCAGCAGAGTTCAGTTTCACCTATTGTCAGAGGACACAATGGTTTGACTCTAGCTACATTCCCTCCTCACTATTGACTGGTTGTCACCTGGGTACAGAGATTTGCATTAGCTAGGCTACCTCAACACTAATAAACATAATAATAAACATTTTTGAATTTATCCTTTTAAATCAAATTATGTAACTACTCTGTGGAGGGCCAGTGTCCAACCAATATCTACTAACTTTCTTCTAAGCTGTGATTATCATTATTATGCGTAAATATTTAGTTATATTTTCCATTAAAGGTACATTCTTCAAGATTTTCGCCTGTCAAAAAAAGCCACAGCCACAGGTTGTCCATGGACTCAGGTTGATGGAGTTACAGGACTACACTGCAAAAATATGACTTTTAAATGTGACTTTTCGTGGCCACTTAGGGGCAGAGGAGCCTCACAACAAGCTGAAAAACGCAGTATTATTGATGTATTATTGTTCTGGCCAATATGTCAGAGAGAAAAAATTGCCTATTCATGCATCCCGAAAACAGAAAGGAGCTTAATGGATTCAGGTTTTTGTGACCACCTGATAATTGTAAATTCAATATTTACAACCGTGCGTCTGGCTCTTTAGCGGCGGAGATGTGCCGCCAGTGTCTGTCTGCTGTTTGCTGCAGGGCAGGTCGTGTACAGTGGGTTTATGGGAGCGCTGACACTGAACTATACAGTAGTGCTATAAAAATAAAAAATAAAGCCCTATAACAGCCCAGTAGAGCTGCAGAGCCGGTCGCCATCCTCTGTCGTCTTGTCACCAATCCAGGACTTTTCACTTTACACAGAGTCATAGTTATATAAATAAAATCTTGTTGAGTTGAGTTTGACAGTCCAACGGTTTGTTCCCTGTTTATATTCAACTCAACATCTTATGTAAGTGCAGAAAAAGTACATGGATCCTCATGTTATCTAGTTTATTTTCCTCTAGTCTGTCTTGTCTTGTGTGATATACCGATGTGGAGGTCTAAAGGAAACATCCGTGAACCCAGGGTGTGGTTTTTTTTTTTATCTTGCTGTGGCATTACATCAGATGGAAATGTTGGTTTATAGATGTCTTGCATGTGCAATTAATGCAGCCTGACATTTCATGTTCAGCTTCTGTACAATCGTTTTCAATAAAGCAGTCAGGGTCTGGAGAGAGGTTACCTACACAGCATGTATTTTTATTGGATGGACCGACTTGTAGCTGTGTAAGACAGCAAGCAGTCAAACAGAAGTGTTACATCAGTCCTATTGAAGCTGACAGAACCAGACAAATTATTGTTTGTTAGTGAATTACACAGTCAACTCAGCCAACCTCTTCAAAACCACCATTTTTTTTTACACCATTATTTGAAATGCAAATCAGTGTGGCCTTGAGGTTCGTAGTGAGGAATAAAAACACTGACGCACGGTCGGTGAGATGTTGAATTGTTAATCTTGTCTCTGGTTCTTTACGCAGTGAAGGAAAAACGCCACTGCTGAGAAAAACGTACAGAATTCACTGACATTTACAGGTGGAGTTAAAGATTGATGGAGAGATGTAGCCTGGCGCCTCCTCTCCACTGATTTAGGATTCTCTCTATTGCTCTGGAGTTGCGTGTCGGGGCAGAACATGCTGTGGAGGTATTGCGTCGACTTTCTGTTCCACCTGACTGAAGTTGAAAGAGCAAGGTTTCCCCTGCTGAGCAGTGCCACTGACAAAGGCCATTACATTCTCCACGACACCGCCGATGATAATGATGATTTCATTTGTGAAAAAGATCCAGATGTAGTCAATCAAGTCAAAGATAAAAAGAGGGACAGAGGCTGATATTAAGTTGTTTTGTGCTGACAAGAGAGCAAATCCTCTTAATTTCCTATCTGAAAAAGCCTTGATATTGAAATGAAAGGGTTTTAAAGATATTAAAATGAACTCCATTTGATTCCATTTGACCCTGAAAAGTTGTTTTGTTCCTCACATTAATTCATAAGAATATATCATTGAGGATTTGCTGAAGCAGCCTTTCCACTAATCTCTCACATGAAGGGAAACTTTGGAGCGTTGACTTTGGGCGTTGAGTTTTACTTTATGTCTTAATCCAGGTACTTTAGTAATCACACTTTGTATTCTGACTGCTTTGATGTGTTAATATTGACCATAGACTGTGTATGCCCGATTGTAGCAAGCATATACTCACCCACCTGTTACTCAAATATGCAGAACTTAAAGTGTTAATACTATTTTTTTTTTTTTAACTAAAAAACAAATCACTGTAGAGTTTTCATGGAGGAAATAAGCTGGACAGACCCAAACATTTTTGTTTTGCCCCTGGGCTGTAAACATGTTTATTTCTGCTGTAACATTTTAACATGGGAGTCTGTGGGGATTGACTCACTGTTGGAGCCGACTGCACTTGAGGAAGTGCAGTTTTAGCAGATCTGTCTTGGCTTCACTTTACAGCCCCAAGCATCACAACCACTAAGTATGACAACATGCACAGTCCACTTTTTTTTTAGTATTACAGTATTTGGATGGTTCATTCAGGTCGGGACAGTTCTTACTATTGACAGGCTTCATCTCTACTGTGTAGCGTTTCAAAGTTTTTTGAATTGTTGACAATAACAGTGAGTAGACAAATCTACATGAGACGGGGTCAAAACAAATGTTCATCTTTAAAGGGATAGTTCAACATTTTGGCAAATTGGCCCATCGCCATAATCCCTATAGTCATAGCAGTAGGTTTGTTACCTTTATTTGTCGGTGCAAGCTATTTTTTAGAATGGCGGAGCAGAGCCGCGAGCTGCTCAGAGCTACGCTATGGAGGCTCATGGGATTTCTTGGTTTTCCTCATCAAACTCATCAAATAGCTACATTAAGGTAAATGCAGAGACTGCTTGTTGAAAAACTGTCCCTGAAGGCAACGCGCATCAGTGGTTTTTCATGTATTTCCCTCTAAAACAACTCTGTCTGGTAACGTTCTGTTATTATCTCATAGCGTGGTGAATGTGCAGGTCACAACTTGTCCACCAGAGTGTTTTGCAGTTGTTGGATTGTGTATTTGATGAGTTTGATGAGGGAAACCAAAAAATCCCATGAACCTCCGTAGCGTAGCTCTGAGCAGCTCACGGCTCTGCTCGGCCATTGCACCGACAATTAAAGGTGACGAACCTACTGCTATGACTATAGGGATTATGGCAATGGGCCAATTTGCCAAAATGTTGAACTGTCCCTTTAAGTGATGAAAGCAAAGTGTCCAGCAGGTATAGGCAACAATCACCAACATTGTTTCCAGATAAGTGTGTTTGATTTAGGACAAACACAACCTTGTCAAAATTCCCGCACTGTGCCGGTGAGTATACCGTGTACACAGTGTACTACATGTGAGTGTACTGACTGACTTGTTCTGAAGTATCTGATTGGAGATGCAGCGATTGTTTTAGTTTGTATTGTGTGCGTATGAATAATTAAATGACTAAGGCATTTTTGAAGTTTTAATGTGATGGTTGTCTGCTTGTGATGAAGTATGCATGACTTGCATAAATTCAATGATATTACTAAAAATAGAGAGAAACAAAAGCACTGTTTGCCACAAGTCTTTTATTGTTCTTCTTCTCATCATCATCATCAGTAAATCGCCTGAAAAAACCAACACCAACACTGTATCTCACTCTTATGTTTCATCGAGGTCACTCTTTTGCATTGGGTGACAGTTTATTTTGTCTTAATCCCACACACACCGTCCTACTGCCCCAAATACTCAG
The DNA here is from genome assembly GCF_905171665.1 of Trachurus trachurus. Taxonomy (NCBI): domain Eukaryota; kingdom Metazoa; phylum Chordata; class Actinopteri; order Carangiformes; family Carangidae; genus Trachurus; species Trachurus trachurus. The sequence goes on along the minus strand of NC_139895.1, from coordinate 8,017,876 downwards.
TAGAGCACCAAATGTGGATTAATCTGCCTCTGAAAATAGTCCCCTCCTCCCAACAATACAGTCCTGATTGAGTAACATTTGATAACAACTACTATGACTTATTTTTAGAAAATGCCAAAGGAGAAAACCCAGTTGTTGGACCCTGCAAGCTTCTACTCTGCTGGTTCTCTCGGGGTCTGAAGCCCGAGGAAGCCTCCCGGGTTCCTCAAAGCTCTTGTACTTTCTTAACAAGTATCTTTAAGTGTTGTCATGTCATCCTCTGGCTGATTCACCCTCTGGTCCTGATGCTGCGTTCGCTTGACAGGTGACGGCTGCAAATTGCTCTCGGAGGGGTATTGATTGGAGGTGTTGACCTTTGGAGTTAAAGGTGATTGGACTGATGCAGAAACTCGATTTCCTCTACAAGCTTTTTTTTTTTTTAGGGGTGCTGGTACACTGGAAATCCACATGTCAGTCATGTCTAACTCTGCAGAGACTTCCACAGGTCGATACAAAGGTGTGTTCAGGTTATCTGTCGGTCAATGAAAGGTGCAATAACGATAAAGAAACATTTTCTACAGTGGAGGCTGTATAAAGGATTGGACTCTCGTTTGCAGCAGAACTTGCACTTTGTGACTGTTGGACTATTAGTTTGTTGAACTTATTGATCCTCTGAGATCTCATTAGCTCTCTTTGGTTTCAGAATTGACTGAAAATTAGCTATTGCTTCTTGATTACTCAGCCATCAGCACCAATTACTTCAAGCTGTAAAGTCTAGTAAATATTTGCAATCTGTTAAATTAAAAGGATTGCTTAAAGCCCTAAAAGTTGTCGGTTGGTTGGTTCATTGGTTGGTCAGTGGGTGTGTTGGCGGTTCATTGGACAGCAAGTTGGTTGGTTGATTGGTTTGCCAATTGATTTGTTGGTTGTTTTGTTGATTGATTCATTGGTTGGCCAATTGGTGGGTTCATTGGTTTGTAGGTTGGCCACTTGGTTTGTTGGTTGGTTCATTGGTTGATCAGTTGGATGGTTAGTCGGTCAGTTGATTTGTTGATTGATTCATTGGTTGGTCACTTGGTTGGTACAGGGTTGGATTATTGTTTCATAGGTTGGTTGGTTGGTTGGTTCATTGACTGAACAGTTAGTTGGTTGATTGGTTCGTCTAAAGGTTTGTCCAAGAGCGAGATTAATGCGTTCACACAGAGCAAAAAGATACAGTCCACTCTTCAGAGCTCAAACTTGAATTGTTCTCCATCACTTTCTTTGGGATCAGAGATCAGATAATTGACTGCAACCCAAACTCAACCTTTCCTCCCTCTGCGCCCATAATCCATGGTGGCATGGCAGGCGTAAAAAGAACGGAAATTACAGGGGCGACAGGGCAGTCATGCCTCGTCCTCATCATAATTGCAGCTGTCAGATCTGTTTCACAATGTCTTCTGCCAAATAATTACCCTGGTGCTGTGCTCACAGGGGGAACAGAAGGAACACGGCAGACTACTTCTTGGCTCTTGTTTTTCAGCTAAGTCATTCAACACAGTGCAGTTTGTTGGCCGGCTTCCCTCTGCGAAGACTTTTGGAGCCAGGCCTTGGGACTTAAAAGGTTGGCATCGCGGCAGCCGAGTGCGATGTTTGAGGCCAAAGCTGATGAAGTCCTGCTTTGTGCTCACAGAGTTAACAGCTGCACCACGGGGGAAGATAAAGCAGGCGCCCCCGTGCATTTTTATATCATCACACCTTAATAAATATGCCATATCTTTACTCTGACAGCTGCATATCAATGCATGGGTGTGTGTTAAGGGAACCGCAAGAGCAAAGGATTGAATTTGGAAACACTGAATCACAAGAAAAGAAAGAGTTTCATTCTCAAGCATAGAAGTTATACTTAAAAAGAGTGTGTAAGATCTATGGGTTTATGTCTTGGCTTTTGCTTATTTACACATGCAAATGAGACCAACTGAGAAAAGAAATTGAGCTTGTTCTGCTGATTCAGAGAAGCCACAGGGGTCTTATGAGAAAGAAAAAGAAAAAAAAAAACCCTGTCCCAAACGAAGAAGCAATCCATCCAAAAGAAAATGAGAAAAATAAAAAAGGACAGGGGAAACCAATTCACATCCAGACTCAACATGAATAATAAGACCCACATAGACTAAAATGAAAGTAAAAAAAGAAAAGGCCTAAGTTTGGAAAACAATGATCGTGAATGGAAAAGAGAAGGATGATGATGATGATGATGATGATGAGGAGGAGGAGGAGGTGCTTCTTTTCTGACCTTTTTGGTTCATTCAGGATGGACGAATCATTTTTCAGCAGTGTAGGATCTAAAACAGAAAACAATCTTAGAGAAGTGAGTTTCCATCATGTCCTCCCCAAGGAAAAAACATGATGAATCTAAAACATCTTTCACTTGGTGGAGGTATCTCACTCCAAACTGTTTTTGTAACAGATGAATCTGTAGCTTTTGCTTTTTTGTGTGTGGATGAAGTCAGGTAAGACGAGAAAAGATGAGAGGAGACGAGGAGGAGGATCGACTTTATTGATCCCCGAGGAGACGATAAGTTATGATAGGGAAGCAAGAAGCTTGGAGAGCATCATCAATGAAGCTGAAGGAAAAAAATGAGGGATGAAAATGAACATTAGATGATGGCGTCACCTAGAAAACATTGTGACTGTTGGGAGGGATGTTAATTAGCAGCTGTTATCAGAAGACTGCTTTTACTGGTGGAACAAATTTCTATTGATAGAGAGTGTTGCAAAAGTGTTAATGTAAATTAAACATGCACACAAAACAAGTTTTGACATTATGTGACAAGCAAAAACACAGTAGTTAATAGACAAAATCTAGTGCACAGCAGTGCGATGCAAAAATGTCACTGTAAATGTAATGCACTGGGAAATGGAGCTGTCACAGTGAAACATATGAACACTGATGGATATAAAACACAGTGCAAAGGAGAGTATGTGTTGCTCTGTCAGCCAGTCGGTGGAGATGTGGTCTATGTGATAGCTGACAGGTTTGGTTGAGGAGTCACATTTACAGCTCGGGAACATTATCTGGATCCATTTGCGAGATTTTGGTGTTGTTGAATTATTTGGTTGGGCTGTTGGAGTCGTCCTCCCTGTAAAGTCGTGAGCAGGCCGAGTCCCGGCAGAGGGAGTCGCTTGAATTCAAGACTGGCTGGTGTGAATGTACCGCAGTCAAGTGAAACCATTAATTAATGATGTGATCGCTGTAGTTTGCAAAGTTCAATAGGTTCAACCACTGCTTCTCCAAACCACTGCTTTTTTTTTACATAAACTCTAAAATTAATAATAAATGTCACCAGTGACCAAATCGACATGTGAATTTCAATGAGACAAATCAGCCGGCTTTCAATTAGCGAGGGTGGATGTTCTCACCTGTTGCTGCCTCCAGGGATGTGAGAAAGAAAATCCTTTTCTAAAATAAAATTCTTTTTTTTTTTTCTCTGAGTCAGAACCTGAGGCAGCTCCACAGACACACTGCATAAATGAATAACACTCCTGGGACTCTGTGGTTTCACACAGGCCTGGAAACATTTTTCTGCTTCATTTTCTCACCTTCAAATCAAACTTGAATAAAAAAAAGTACCAGAGTTTCAAAGACTCGTTCGTTTAGTGTAGAGCAGAAACAATTACATAATCGATGGATTCGTCAGCTCAAGGTCCGCTTACTCATTTCTTGTCGACTCTTTGACTGTATCAGTTATTCTTTGTCAGAACAAGATCTTTAGTTAAGCCATGTAGAGAAACAGATCAAGCCAGTATAACTGCAGCTGCAACACGTGTATCTTTTTATGTAATTTATCCCAAAAGATAGCCTTACAGAAAAACCACATGAACTTAACATGTGATTCACATGTGATTTTTCACATTTGAAAAATTTTGCACATGTGAATCATCTTATTTGCACATGGGAAACATGTGGTTTTGGGTTGGAAAATGGGTTCACATGGGAATTCACATGCGATTCACATAAAATTGGGCCAAAACCACGTTTGTCATGTGCAAATAACATGATTCCCATGTGCAAAATTTTTCACATGTGAAGTTCATGTGATTTTTCCTGTAAGGGTTGCCAACACATCCAATTTCCTGCTTCTATATTGTGAAATTTGATGAAATGTATCCTCTTAACCTAATTAATACATGTGTCTTCAAAAGATACAAAGTCCTTTTGAGGAGGAAGAAGAAAAGAGAAGGAAGGATGACACAGACGGATCAATAAACTAAATCAGAGAAAGTCAGTAGGAGGGATGCTGTGAGCTTTTGTTATTTTTCTCTGATACTGAGCTAATCAGAAAATGAGCGGTTTGTTCATTATTAAACATCTAGATGATGATAGTAGAAATGTTTCTTAATTACTGTGGACAAACAAGATTGATTGTTTTATTGTGACGTCGTAGAGACACACGGTCGTTTTGCATCGTCACATTTTTGGGGGACTGACACACTGTCAACACTTGGTTTTATAGGTTAAAGTCAGCGGTCAGTGCTCATCTTGTTTGTTGTCATGGTGATTGGTGTTCATAGTGCGTCTCCTGGGGTTTAGCCTAAGTGAATGTAATGTCCCCCCTAAGTGGCATAAACTGGTGAATGTGTATTACTGTAGTGTTTGGATTCTCCTGCCAGCAAAAATACTGGAAATGTTCAGTGCTGATAACTTGGATTATCATTCGCCCCAGGGGGACGAGGCTGCATCAAACACACACACACATACACACGCACGCACACGCACACACACACACAGAATAATGCCAGCCAGCAGCCCTGTTAACACGAACACACAGCGTGATGCTTGTACCATAACGTCTTGCTGTGCAGTAACTGCAGAAGTATCTTGTCAGCGGTGGTATGGGGTGTTTGGTGTTTGGTGTGTGTGTTTCTGTGTATGTGTGTGTTTGTGAGCGAGGCGAGGCAGGCAGACTGTGTGAGTGTGTGTGTGTGTGTGTGTGTGTGTGTGTGTACAGGATTCTGCAACGTGCTCCGACTCTCTGAAAAAGAAAAAGTAGACAAAACCTCCCCAAAAGGAAGATCCTGACTGAGTCTGAGCTGCTGAGCACAAAACCCCAATTATAAAGCAGGGAGAAGGCAGATTGGATTATACACACACACACACACACACACACACACACACATACACACACACACACACACATATGCACACACTCGTCAACCCGTGCACACTCGGGCTCATTTAGATCCTAGTCCTGTTCCGTTTATCCTAATCAAGGAGCTAATAGCTCACAGAGAAGAGGAACATCAGAATGTGGACCAGGGCCTTTTGTTCATCTCTAATCGCACTCGACTGCCTCGTCTTCATACGGATGAAGGTTTTTTTTTTTAGCTGCGAAATATCAGAAATAGACTTTCACTTCCAATAGTAACAGATGAGCCCGGTGTAAACAGGAAGCAGGTTTGTGCGTATGACGCCGTTGTGGTGTCGTAAGAAGACGAATAAAACATCCAGAGAATCAAAGATGGATTCTGTGGAAGAGGCAACACAATGGAAACAAAACAAAGAAGTGTCGCTTTTCTTTTCTGGTGCAACATTATCGACATTATCAACAAAGAGAGGAAAAGGAGATGTGATGCATGAAACCAGTACACGCACAAGATTATACACCATCTAAGACTGTGTGGTCTGGGTCTGTCTTTGAGTTTCACTTGGACCAAATATCAAGTCAATCTGAAAAACTCTGCATCCAATCAACGAATTAGAGAAGGTGAAGTCACGGCTGATGACTCCTAGTCATAGACTGTAATAAGAATGGACGTAGCACCCGTGACGTCACCCATTGGTTTGGGGGAGTCTGTTATGTGCCTCTACTACGGGCATTTGAACTGCGCCATCTTGGATTTTAGTGGGAGTGTAGGCTACTTTCCATATTTGGTGAGGTGCGGCGGTTTGCCGGCCGAGAACCCGCCCACTGAACTTGAAGCAACCAATTAACGGCCGGTAACTGTCTGCGAACCTGTCACTCAAAGTAACCACGCCCCCATTTATGTACGAATTTGAAGCCTAAACAACACTAAAACGGTTGTGGTACAAAAAAAATTCACCCAAATAGCCGACACCGATAAATGATGCGAAGCCTGCGAAGCTAGTTCAGGCAGACGACTCAAGCCGCGCCCATCCTGATCAGCTGATCAGTCACATGCTCTCCTCGCCCAGATAGGGCGGGCTATTTAAATCTCCCAGCTCACCTGCTCGCTCCTGGCTATGCTTCTGCTGCTACGCCGCTGCTCTGCTTTCGCTGCTGCTGCTTCTGCTGCCCTGCTGCCCATGAGGTTTTGCAATCTTTTCAATAGTTTATATACACACCTGAGGTTAAGAAAGGCTAAGATGTAGGGAGTAAAATCCTTAAAAATCAACTTTTGTTATTGTTTCAAATCAACTTAGTGGTTAAATAGACTGAAAATGAGACAATATTGGCTAATTATAATTGGCTCTAGTGATGTCATTGTCCTGCTTACTGCATCTGTACTTTTATAGTTATCCTGCATCCCTAGTGACAGCAACCAGGTGGTGATCCTAGTTGACAAACGGATAAAGTTGAAGCTTTGTGTTATACTCTATCGTGGTGGTCGTCTCGTTGTCACACATCTGCAGCCTCCACTCAGCATCTGGAAACATCAGGGTTATAAAATCCCGGACCATCGTCTCTGCTCTGCACCGAGCATCTCTGATATCCAATCAGATTTTCCAAAGATCAAATTCATCGAGAAGTTGCTTTGAAAAAAATTCTTCCCCCTCCTTCCTTCCCTCCCTCCCTGGATGTAGAGACATCTTCTCTGTTCTTGGTGCATGCAGCAGCAGCAGCAGCAGCAGCAGCAGCAGCAACAACACAGACTGTGGTGGTGGTGATGCTGAAATCAGAGTTCTTGCATAATCCAAAAGGCTTGTCAGTACATTCAGAGAAAGAAAAACCCACCACCACCACCACACCACACCACACCACAGTTATTCATAGTTGTTCACATGAGCCAATAGATGCAGCTGTAAAGGGACAAATCAAAGGCTGAGGAGAAGAGAGAGTACTTTGTGTTTGAGTGTAGTGTTCTTTCATCTCTGTGAGAGTGCACTGACCCATAAGGAGTGTTGGCGAGTGTGTGTGTGTGTGTCTGTGTGTGTAGCTTGTGTGTTAGCATGCAGCTTAACTCTGCTCTAATTGCCTTCTCTTGCCCTGCACACACTCATACATTCAAACCAAATGGCATATGTTATTTTTGTTGTGCAGCTCAGAGTGGGTAGAGCTCCATGATGGCACCGACACACACACACACACACAGGCACACACAGGCACACACAGCTGCTGCTCTCTTCACTCAGACAGCAGTACGCCTTGTTTCCTGTGTCAGGTTCCCTTCGGCCGCTAAAGCTGTCAGAGAGCTGCCCCCTCTGGTAATCTATACATCCTCTCCTGTGTGTGTGTGTGTGTGTGTGTGTGTGTGTGTGTGTGTGTGTGTGTGTGTGTGTGTGTGTGTGTGTGTGTGTGTGTGTGTGTGTGTGTGTGTGTGTGTGTGTGTGTGTGTGTGTGTGTGTGTGTGTGTGTGTGTGTGTGTCTGTCTGTGTGTGTGAGTGTGTGTGTGTCTGGTCTCTCTAGTCATTTCACACTCATAAAGAGTGATTTGCAAACTTCCCACACTTGTTTAACGAGCTTTACATTTAACTTTTCATAATATGCTTCCTCACTGTCGTACCTAACCGCTGTGGAAGTTTTTATTTTATTCTATTATTACACGTCGCTTGCTAAAGGATTGCACCACTTTTTACGCCCCTGAAAGGAAAAAAAGTTTTACTGTTTACAACCTGCCGGGAGGAGCAGCGGGAGGAGCAGCATGCAGGCTGCCAGCTCTGTGATGACAGCAAGTGTCAAACACAACAGCTAAATGTTCAAGGCAGGAGGAAACTTTGTGTTGAAATCCACTCACTGTATATGAAACAATATTAGAATCACCATTCCCCCCCCCCCCCTCTGGGTTATTCAGATATTGTGTTTACAGTGAGATTGACAAATGATAGCTACATCCCATAATTGTTATCTTCTCCTGTGTTTTATCTGAAGTGTCGATCCATCAGAAGATATTATTGTGCTTTTAATAAGTATTGTTTCTCTCAGCTTCTCTCTGGAGCTCTAGTAACAACAGGTTGGTGTCAGCCAATCAGAAGAGAGGAGGCCCTGAGCCTCTCTCTTCTGATTGGCTGACTGTTTTCTAAGTAATCCAATACAAAATAAAGCTAGATAGCTTCAGCCTACACCTTTTCGATCTATTTATGAACTAGTTGAACGAATTATGGTATTATGGAAGGTTGACTGATTGTGATTGATGCTCAACTGCAAATAATTTTTTGTAAAAGATCGAATAAACTACTACTACTACTACTACTACAAAATAAAGCAGATTTCAGAATAAAACACTTGGATGAACCAAATCCTGAAAGTGTTGGATGGTGGACCGGGTGGGCGGGGCTTTAGGTGGCTGCTTTGTTGTGACATCACAAAGTCACAGGAAGTCCTGACGGCTCAGTTTTATGAATACAAGCTGTGTGCATTTCTCTGACACTCTCACAGTATTAATACAGAAACCCAGAGCTGATCTATAATAATCAAAATGGAAATATCACTTTGTACAATATGAGACCTTTAACTTCCTGCACTTCTCTCGCTGGATCTCATCCATCACAGGAGCTCTGGAACAGATCCGCTCCTGTTTGAACAGCGTTGCATAACACAGAACCTGTTTGCTTAAAAGCTAAACAGCCTCTGCTGCTGTGTTATATTATAGACTCCATGTGGATTTATACATGTTGTGTTTTTCCCTGATGTTTCTCCACTGCTGCGGTGACAGGATAATGATTCACACCGGTTTACGTAATTGTTAACAGTGTGTGTTTAAAGTTAAACCTTGGCTGGAGAAGTGCAACAGGACTCTGGTCAGTATCCGGTCGGTCAGCGCCGGTAACATTTCCCCTCGTCCTCTTCTGTCTGACACGTCTGAAGTTACAGGAGCAGTTTTAACGAAACATTATCCAGCTGGTATTTCTCAGAGCGGGATCATTGCAGCAGCAGCAGTCGTTGTCGTTTGTTGCAGCGCTCTTCTCACAGCTGCCCCAAATTAAAAATTTGGTTACACATTCATAAGCGTCCTCCCTCCCTCCCTCCCTCCCTCCCTCCCTCTCTCCCTCCTCCCTGCAAGAAATCACAGGCGTCAAAATGGGTCAGGAATCACTGTCGTCGTTAATTTTTAACTCAAGTTGCATTTTCTACATTCCTCTGAGGTGCGAAGGCAGTGATTTAGAAAACTTTGCTCAGCCTGGTTGCTCTGTAGCCGGGGCGACGGCCACGGGCCAGGCCAGGCCGGGCACGACTTTCCCACCATGCCTGAGTGCTGATTTATTGAAAACGACCTGCAGGAGAATCATCATCCCAGAGGTGGGAGATGCTGCGTCCTGCTCATGTTCGGCTACATGCAGTAGAGCGGGTTAGAAGAACAATGAGAGAGCGACTTCAAAGGCTCTTCTCTCCTCGCACATGCAGCAGCTATCTCAATGAATGAATAATTTACCTTCTGTTTTGTTAGCCTAAAAGCTGTTGTTCTTTCCTCTGACTGTCGCCTGCCAAGACATCTGACGTTGAGAGGTTGAGGTGTTTGAGCTGGACGGACAGCCGTAAAAAGAAAAAAAAGAGGGAACAATTCAGGTATATTTGTCAAAAACCGGTTTTGAATTATGCAACGTGGCCCTGATGGTGTGAAATCTTAGTGCATGAATGCAGATGAGCTTTGTCAAATGTGAGGAACCTGTAAACTAGATAATGAATGAGTCGGCTCCTCCAAAAGGCGAACAACGAGAGGAAACAAGGCTCTCAGATCGAACGTCGGCAGCATGCATTATGTATCACCGCAGGCCTGTGAGATGAAATACAGTATGTCATCTACTTTCTGTACTTTGTGTTCACCTACATCTACATTGTCACTTTCACTCAGCTTTTTTTCTCTTCTTCTCCTTCTTCACTCTGAATCCCCATGAGACGTCTTTAGACTCGCAGAAAACACTTCTTCTTGCATTCTTATCTTTTCCACTGTGGAAGTTTTTTTTTCTGAATCAGACTTAGTAACCTCGAGTTCAGCAGCAGCACAAACTGTCAGAGCGGCGATAAAAAAAACTTTTGGCTGGACTTGGGGCATTGATTTTTAATTAGAGCTAATGAGCATTGGGATGGAGGAGGTGAATTATTGAGTAAAATGCTTCTGTTTGTGCGCTCTTCATCGCAGCACTGTGTGGGGAACAAAAAAAAACACACACACACACACACAGCGCCATTAAATCACACCTGGCTTTGTCTGTGTCTCTCTGACCTCACTTATGATTTATGCAAAATGATGTCTCTTTGAGGACGGCTTCTCTGCATGTTTTTTTTTTCTGCTGCTCATTGTGGTTAAAGTATTACCAGGCGAGCTATGAGTGTGCATTTCTATTCTTGACCCGTCTAAATGGGTCAGGGTCTGTTATTGCAGGCTGGAAGAAGAGAATCTGGCCGAGGTTGCTTCAGTTTGGTTCCTATTCTGTAGAAATGAGACAATGAGACTCAAAAGGTAAAAGTATTTTTCAAATAAATGAGAAATATACTCCTTAGATGTACGATACGATAATTCGATACGATAAAACTTTATTGTCCCGCTCTGTAGCGCCATTGCGCCATAAATGCCTTGATGCCACAATGACAAAAAACAATACAACCTCAGCCAAACCAACCTAGCAGACACAAAACGCAACAGCATTGCACATATCCCATAACATAACACATATTGCACATATCCCATAACATAACACATATTGCACATATCCCATAACATAACACATATTGCACAAATCCCATAACATAGCACATATACACCTCATAAATTCACCATAGTAAGAGCACTATAAGAATTAGTGCACAAACTCAAGCAGCGTGTATTGGTGCTCCATGGCCACTCTTAGTCCACTTAGTCTATTATAAACATTATTATTATGTAATATAATCATATATACCATATTATTAATGTGTAATATTCATTATAGTTGCACAGATACAAATGTTTAGGAAAGAAGGAGCTCTTCTCTGGCTGTCGTGCGGCTCCAGTGCTGATCTCTCTCTCTCTCTCTCTCTTCGCGGCCGACCCCGAGCTTTCGGGCCATCTGTTTGATGATCCAGAACCCATTACCCAGCTCGATGCCGATACTTGGCTGCAGGAGCGATAGCGGTGATGGCGGGGCGAGGGGGTGAGACAGCTGGATTTATGGGCGCGGGGGAAGCCAACGATCAGCCAGTCGTTTGTCATGTCTCAGCAGCGGGTCCTCTAATTGGACTGGAGGCACGGTGGGAAAGCTGAATCAATGAGCTAAGTCACAACTTTTTTAAAGCGAGCCCCGAATCCCCCAGACGAATGTGTGCGGCTATTAGCATAACAATGCTAACCCCGTGGCAGAGCAAGCAAACGGCCTCTCTCGCTTTACATTGCAGATTCCTTGGCTGCTAAATAGCTTCCATTGGTGCTCGGATGATGAACAACATCCGAGACGTCGAGCAGTCACCTCTTTACTCTGAATATTTGCCAAAGCCTTTTTTTTTTCTCTGGCAAGTAGCTCCGACAGCTTCAGGTGTCCTTCAACCGGCCGGCGCTGTAACTTTGCTTGTTTTCACAGCTTGAAATTAGCATATAATCACTCGACCGCCATTGAAGGGTAGTAGAGGGTTAGAGCAATTAAACAGCAGCAAATGAATGCATTTGAATTCATTTGAGTCGGGATTTATTTTGGAAAAACGGGAGCGGCACAGCTGTTGCCCTCTAAAAGCAGAAATCCGGCCGTAATGAGTGAGAGGCGCAGTGGACGGAGGATTTCAGGCTACAACTTGTTACCGCTTTGTCAGACTCAGTGTGTTACTACACCTAAAGAAGTGAAATAAGAGGCAGCGCAGCGCCTGGTCTCATAAGTCGAGTCCGTTCTTTTGTTATCGAGAATACATCAAAGAGCTGCGTCTCCTCAGGCGTCCTTTGAACTCGTGGTTATGACAAGTCTTTTTTTTTTTTCATCTGGAGTAACTTTTGTGCTTAGACGACAAAGTTTTTATTTCCCTCCTTTTTAAATTCTTTTCCCAGCTCATACAGCCTCAAACCAAAGCGGTCTGAAGTTCTAATGTTGATTTGTCTCTCAGAAAACATTAAATATTACAAATAGATTCACACACACAAACATTTACTGAAGCCGAAACTCATTTAGCATCATCCACCTGTGACGTTCAGAATATTTCAGGTGTTATTTTTGGAATAAAATATTAAAACTCACCCTCTTGGTTGACTGATTTCTTTCAACTTAAGGAGCAAACAAGAGAGTGAAAGAATAAAAAAAAGGGTTTTCCAACCAGAAAGAAGACAGAAGTTCACACAAAATGAAAGCTCATATGCATCCAGGATTTGGTCTTTGAGACTTTTCAGATCACTTCTTTCCAATTTGTTTGTTGAATTGAAAATATAAACTTTAAAAAGAAGTTTGTCAGACTCAAACCGTACTTTAGACCACAGAAAAACAAGTCAGACTCACTTTTATTTACATCTTTAGTCTTTCTTTTTGGTCTTCTGGTGAGTAATTGGCCAAATGACCAATATCAAGGTTGAGACTGAACTTTACCACATCAATATGACTCTGTATTTTAGACCATGTATATATTTTCTACTATAGTTCACCTTGACTCAAATATACAAATATAGGACTCAGCCTTGTTGGTTTTTTTCCATTGGCCACCAGTTGTAGTACACAAAAAAGTGTAGTACACAGCAATAATAGTCAGTATAGTATAGAAATATAGAAATATGTACTGTTCCACAGGTTTTTACCACAAAGGCCCATAAAACCTTCAATTACTACAGCTTTTCAAAGCCTGGAGCATAAAAAAACAAGCGCCTCTTAACTTAATTATCATATATATTAAACATTTCTCTGCAGTATGTAAATATAAATGTTGCTAATTGGCAAAAAGAAGTCACAGTTTCTGACTTGTGAGGCAGATCTGTTCCTGTGAGCTCACGACGTCGAACAAACTACTGTTAATTTCTCGCTGTCAGGGAGAATGTGTCGACTCACGCTGACTTGATGCGGCTCTGATAACTCCCTGTTAGATTACTGAGACCTGACCCAGTTGTGCACAAACACAAACACACACACACATATGGCTGTGTACTGCGGTGTGATCGAGTTGATTAGCTGCAAATATAAAGCGCTGCTGACAGAACCAGGTTTCCCTCGAGGAGGAGCTCCGTGGTTTTTCCACAGCCGTCTGAAGCGGCTCTTTTTCGGGGCTGCGGTACGCCGGCACGTCCCCCTGATCGAATTTGCCTCGGTAATAACTTTAGTTTCTATCAGCTCTGGCCCAATTTTATCCCAATTACATTTTGCTTGCCTAGCAGGCTGCCCTCTGTCTGGAACGGGGGAGTCCAACTAAACCAATCCTGCCTTTTGTTCCCCATCAGATTTGAAATGAATCTGCTGCTTCAGCCACTGTCGGGCCAACACAGGCCTCCGCTACGCCTTTATTTATCTTTTTTTTTAGTTTCATCCTACTTGATTTTCATTCAGGCAGACACAAACACTCCTGGGAGCTTCCCAGTGTGACCACAGTCTTCTCATGTCAAAGTAATGGAGGTTAAAGCTGCACTTTTGTCACTACTTAAGTTCCTACTTAAAGGGATAGTTCAACATTTTGGCAAATTGGCCCATTGCCATAATCCCTATAGTCATAGCAGTAGATTCGTTACCTTTAATTGTCGGTCCAAGCTGTTTTTAGAACGGCGGAGCAGAGCCGTGAGCTGCTCAGAGCTACGCTACGGAGGCTCATGGGATTTTTTGTTTTTCCTCATCAAACTCATCAAATACACAATCCAACAACTCCAAAACGCTCTGTTGGACAAGTTGTGAGCTGCACATTCACCACACTATGAGATAATAATAGAACGTTACCAGACAGAGTTGTTTTAGAGGTAAATGCAGAGACTGCTTGCTGAAAAACTGTTCCTGAAGGCAACGTGCATCAGCGGTTTTGCATGAATTTCCCTCTACAACAACTCTGTCTGGTAACGTTCTGTTATTATCTCATAGCGTGGTGAATGTGCAGGTCACAACTTGTCCACCAGAGCGTTTTGGAGTTGTTGGATTGTGTATTTGATGAATTTGATGAGGGAAACCAAGAAATCCCATGAGCCTCCGTAGCGTAGCTCTGAGCAGCTCACGGCTCTGCTCCGCCGTTCTAAAAATAGCTTGCACCGACAATTAAAGGTAACAAACCTACTGCTATGACTATAGGGATTATGGCAATGGGCCAATTTGCCAACATTTCAAACTATCCCTTTAATGAAATATTTCTGATAAAATGTAATGCTTTTTTTCTGTCAGAGTTGAATTTGTCACGAATGTCTCCCTTCATTGTCAAGAAACAAATAATTAATGAATCTAGAAAACACAGTAACAGAAATCATCCCTTGGTTTTTAAAGTAACGTCTGTAATCCAGTGTAATCCTATCAAGACAGTTTAATGATTTTTCAAACTAAATGGAGTGTACTAACCACACTGCCGAAATAATCAGCTGCTTAATTAAATTATTAGTTGATTGATCCTTTTAGAAATGTATTTAGCCAAAATACCATGACACAGTCTTTGCAAGCCCAAAGCTTCTGAGGGAGGATAAACTGGTTTCCATTGTTTTATTTATCTGGAAACTGAGCAAATCGAGCTTGGTGAATATTCCTTTGACACTTTATAGTGTAAATAATTAATAGATTATTCAGTTTGTCAGATATTTATACTGACAACCCATCATCCAAAAGTCCAGAGTGCACTGCAGAACTCCCAACTTAAGCTCTGGCCCATAAAACAGTCTCTACGAGGATGTACTCGGGTGTGAAAGTTATGGATCTATTTTTTTCTTTATGAAAGTGGAGACGTGGTGCCGTGGCGCCGGCTGAGTCGGTTTCGGTCCTAAATCACATCTGAGGCAGAGAATGAAATGAAAAGCCCCTCAACTCCTCAGACGTTTAATCAACGAATCCAAGGTATGGGTCCCTGTAGGGGACAATCTCATCGGCAGGAATGGGAGGAACTGCCATTACCACTCAGTGCTGCTGTCTGCCGAACATCTCCCCTGGCTCTGACTCGTCAGCGCAGGAGGAGGGGGGAGAGGTCAGGTAATAGCCAGTGCAGGTTTTTCAAGGATATCTTTGCCCCCCTTGTGCCCCCGGCCACTTTAAGAGGTCCATTTTCACAGCGAACCCGGGGTCAATCCCATTCTGCCCGTCGTCCGTGCAGGAGGTAAACAGGACGAGGGCTTGGAATTGAGTGCAACCTCCTTGACCTCCCCCGAGACCTGCATGGCTGAAATGGACTCGCCGTTTAATCCATTGCACACACACACAGTCAGTCAGTCGTCCAGTCAAACCTGAATCCACTTATAGAGTTAGCAGCTGGCCTAATTTTACCCAGCTCTATTAAGAAAAGGCTAAATGGCATGAATGGCAGCCACAGAGCCATAACGGGAAACTTATTTCAGACGGCATAGCTACATGTACGCACGCATACGGCCTTATTATTGTCAACCTCTGTGACCTCTTTATCTATTTAAATCGAAAGGAATCCAAATCGTTCACATCATGTTCTTGTTTTACAAACATATCACATATATACACATACAAGTTATTAATACGATCTGACACTCCCACCACCTAAACACAGACTGCAATCAGTGCAGCACATGCCCATGCACATACTAGAAAGTCTTTCTGCTTATATATAGCATTTGTGACCATTTAAGAGGCTTAAAGGGGGGCATATTATGGAAAATCCGTTTTTGAACGCTGTTTAACATATATTTGGGTGTTTGTCATGTCTTCTTGTCCCCAAAATGTGAAAACTGACCAAATAAATCTGTAATTTTCAGGCTCCCTGGGTTGAAATCCATGTGGTTTTATGAGCTGTTCCCTCAGTTGTCTGACAATGATGTCATTAGTTTTCAAATTTGCATAACACCACCCCTACCTGTGAGTACCAGTAGAAGGGGCGGAGCAAGCAGTGGTTCATTTGCATTTAAAGGGACAGGCACTGAAACCAGCCGTTCTGAACAGGGCTGTTCTGAGAGGATGAAAAGAGCTGTGATGTTTGATCCTTGAGGTATTTTGATCGAAGCATGTCACAGGCATGTCTTTAAGACGCCTGGAAACTATTTTAATTTGTGGAAAGGGGACATAATATGTCTCCTTTAAGTAGCCATTTGTAGGTTTTGCTATTGCTACATCGCTAACGAGCTTCATTCCTTTGCTCACCAAGAGCTTTACCTCCTGTGTTGCAAACACAAGCTTTGACCTTGTGGTGAAATCTGTCAGAAAGCCGCCGAGATGAAGACAAGATCGAACATCACGGCCTTGTACAGTAGAGGGATTCGTTATTACAGTGGATATCGCACCAGCTCTGCCTTTACAGGTAACAGTGAACTTGGAGGTTCAGAAAAATCCACGGGCAGGTGTGTTCAAACAGAGACTGGTTGTACCCCGGTGTGACAAACTGATCTGGTTCCACCCTGTGAATTGCTTTTTGCAGTCAGAACTCGTTACCAGACAGATAGTAACAGTGTAAATACACAGAGGGGTGCAGCTCTGAGAGTTTGTTGTAGTGCTTCTGGTGTATTGAAACTTCCTGTTTGTACCTTTTGAACAGACAGAAAACAGAGCAAAGAAGTGTGTTAATGCAATGCAAAGGGAATTTCCGCTGCACTGTACTGTACTCTCATATTTGACAAATCTGGAGCTTTGCGTGTAATCCATCCTCAGTGGTAACACTTAGCCCATGGATGGATGTGTTGTGTTGCTGTGTTTAAATACAGCACATTTGTCTCCATTACTGTGGGCCAGACAGCAGTCGCCACGTTGTCCTGCACCTGAGCTGGAAATCCCTCGGGGCTTTCGCTCACTCCAGCCGAAGCTCCATCATCTCATCCACCTGAAGTGAATCTGCATCTTTCAGCCGCTTTTGTTTTTTGGCTGCATTCACCTCTAAATTGATGATGTTGCACCTAAATGCATCGCAAATTTGGTGGAACAATCCTGTTTTTGTGGCTGTACATAGCACAATGAGCAAGAATGAGTCTATAGGCTTCTGATTGATGTGCACAATTGCTCCTCTGCCCCTGTAGATATTTAACCATCGTGTTTAGCAGCCCATACACATCACTAAAACCTACTGTTCTGACATCACATTTAGGTGTATCAAACATTACTTCTATTTCTCTCATGTCTTTTTTAAGGAGTTCCTCAAGGAACGCTCTTGGATCCGTTTGTGATTGCAGCTCCTGAAAACCCTCTAAGCCTCTTATGTTCTCCCAAGTCTTTATAAACCCATTTTGAAATATGTCAAATGGTGAAAAAAGCTGTTTTCAGATAAATGAAAGGAAGAACTGAACTGAACATCATTTTTTTTGGGGGGGGGGGAACACACATTTGCTTTATACTGCATGTCCACAACAAGTAGACCGCTAAGTCAACTTCGCACAGAACAGGAAGCTGTCTGCCTTTTTTCTGTCTGTTCCTATCAGCAGCTCTCAGACCGGAAAAAAACAACAACAAAACTTTACACTTAAACTTTTTTCTTGGCTGGGCTGCTGTCTTCCTGGAAACTTGCGTTAGCAGCTCAGCTATAGCAGCTGCTGGCTGTGGCTTCATATTTAACATACAGTCACATGAGCTGTATTGTCTTCTTGAACAGAGGGAAGATAAGTGGATTTCTCAGAATGCCACACTATTCATTTTTGGCATTTTTGAGAACGTTTAAGGGAGAAAGTCAAAAGCTAAAGAGGTTAATTTTCATCCCGTGCATCATCTGTTTGCACATAATCTCATTTTGTTTTGTCTCTGAGATCGTTTGTGTGTCCGTGTTAAATAGTTTCTGTCACATGGAACGAAAGGCTTATAGGGAAAACCTCGGCATTCAGCTGACATCCACAATCCTATTACTTCGCAGTGTCGCTCCTCCCTCTCCTCCCTGAGCCGCAGCATTATTGTTATGTGCAGAGATTGCCTGCGACACGCTCGCCCCTTACATAAAACTCATTACACATCTGGCCACAGCTGTGCAGGGATGCACACCCACAAACTCGCAATTAAACACACTTTTCACAGGCACATAAATAGCTCACACATAGCTACACACTACAGGGAACATATCAGCTCGGATTCTCTCTCCAGGAGTGCCATTCCCCTCAGCTGGCTGCTCTCGCTAATTAAATTTTCATTCTGTGATGCTCTCCTTTTTCTGACTGTGTCTTTCAACATGACCTATAGCTATTCCTACGTTTCACCGTGCATGCTCACTGCATGACTTTCTTATGTGCTGTAATTCAATTAGGAAGAGGAGTCGTTCGACAGATTAAGCTTGGCTTTTTTTTTTCCTTACAAATTCAAATTGCCAGTTCAGGGATTTTTTTTTAGCAGCATTAAAGGATAATTGGAGTTTATGACGACTTGGGTCTGGTTTTCATAATTTTGCCAACAGTTGGAAACAATCCATCAGGTTTGCCAAATTAACTCGAAGAGAAACATAAGGAACAGCAAGGTTATTACCCAAAGTGGGATCATTGGTTTTATAGTTATATTTCCAGCATCAGCTCTGACCTGCTGTGCTTCCTACTGCTTGCTTCTTGCCCAGTGGACTTTGTTGCAGTCCTGTCAGCATGTTCCCTGGCCTTACCAATTACTGCAGTAAGACAAATGTTAACCAGAACTGATAAGATTGCCAAAAATAAGGCTCATCCTGTAATAAATCTGGAGGTTTTTTTTTGGAGGGGGGTTGTTATTTATGGACCTTTTTTACAGTTGCTGCAAATCTGAAAGCCCTACCTACCTGCCTTGTTTTTATGCCCTCTCTACTCCCAACTGATACCAGCCTGTTATGTAATGGGTTGTAATGTGTGCTGTGACCCTGTTTCGTGGATGTTCTCACTGTTTATTACCACAGTGTGCTGCCGCATAACCTAGTGTTGTGTTATTGTCTCCTCATAATATGTAAGAAGTGAACTGGTTATGATTTATAAATGTGAACTTACTTAAATGTTGGATTAGTCATTGCAAAACATCTGGAACACAAAAAGAAAGTATAATCCCAGTTCCCCTTGATTTGATTCTTGGTGGTGGTGTACAGTTGTTTCTTGCTAATTTTGTCTTTTTTAGTGGAAAATGTTATACTAAACTTAGGGACTGTGAGATTGATTGGTTTTTGGTTTTAAAAAATGATGGTGGGATGTTGTTTCTGCCCATTAGCACTGAGGCTTTCCTGATTTGATTAGAGGTTATAGCCCTATCCTTACCACATGCAAGGACGGATAGCTAGTTAAACAGAGTGATAAATACAAATTTAGAGGTCTCTGTAATTCCTACTATTACATACCTTCAGCCATCAGCTTATATGGGATATATTCAGAGCCTGGTGGTTGTTAACCTGAGTTTGACATTTCCTGTCCATTAAGACGTCTGCTTCAGTTACCGTCTCAAATGGAGCAAAGCCTCCGCATGTGACAGTCACCCACCACCCTCCGTGAAGCGTCCGCCCCATAAGCACAGCTGCCCGTAGGATATTCCTGTCATGAGTGGGTTATTAATCATCCGGCTAAATCAGATTTATGGACTGTAAGATGATATATCTGAGCATATGCAGGCCCAGGAATATTGATTTAGCTCTGGCTTTGAGCTAGCCATAAGACATTGTCAGCTAACTGTTATGAGCTATTGACAAATAGCGGGCATGCTAACGGGCGCTGCAGCCACATGGCACAAGTTACTTTGCCCCTATCTGACTGTGTAGTTGGCCACACTAGTGCACGAATAAGGTTTTTAATCAACACTGAAGCAGTTTGACTCCACTCGCAGCAGCAAAAAATCCTTCAGTGTTTTACAGCCTCAAGTACAGAGGATGATAAGAGTTCAAAGTATGAAATGGTTTTCTTATAGCGGGTTCTCACATTTCGTAGAGTGGAGCAGTAAAACCTCACCACCACGGCTATCATGGACCTCATAGTGCATGAAATACAAACTGCAATGGAGACAGTTTCCCCTGAATGTCTGCTGTGTATTTCTATGTGTTGTTATCGCACTCTTTTAGAGAGGTAGAGAGTAAAAAATACAGACGGTTTGAATCAGCCGCATCAATATGCACAAAGAGGCCCGGTGTGATGTGATTACTGTCATCCGCCCCAGCTGTCAACATAAAGATGACATGTGGGTGAGTTAGGATGATAATGGAGCGTGAGAGAGTGATTCTGTTTTGCCCCGTGTAATGCTTTATGTCTTTTATTGTTATGACAGAACAACACATCATGGAGACCGGAGTCGTGTCGGGAGTGTACCTGCTACAGTGACGTGGCCATCTGCAAGCCCATCCACTGCCCTAACCCACAGTGTGACTTCCAGAGGGTAAGAAAGACATTGTGACTTTAAAACACAAAACACTACAGCAGATAATTCATGTCCAAAGGAACAGAAAAGCTGTTTTGCAGCTGCTTTTGTTCTAAAAAAAAAAAGAAGAACCACAGCTCATTTGAGCGCAAGCAAACAGCTAGGTTGGTATGTGCAATAAATAGGCTACACAAAGCAATATTGTGACATTTACAAAGGCAACACATTAGAGTAAAAGTAAACAAACAAAACAAATCAACTAAACAAACATAGAAACAGCTGCCAAATCTGATAGAGCTTATCAAGGATGTTCATCATACCTATAAATATTTCTCCATATGGAGCACGGAGGAAGGTTCTGTTAGCTATGTCTTGAAAAGGTAGCTTACCATTTAAAAAAAGACACTTTAAGAGCATAAATTACAAATATGAATTGTGTTTTTCTATTGTAATTTTGGTAGAACAGTATAATTAGTGAATGTATCCTGATAGGTAGGCTTCAATATGAGTTCAACAAAGCTGACATCTGTTAGGTAGCTTCACTTTCATGTTAGCTTAGATGTCAATTGTCAATTGTCTGTTTTTTTTGTTTTAGTTTAAGTTCTCACAGTGTTCATGTTGTTAAAAGACAAAACAGGTTTGTTAAAGTCTTGTTGGCTAAATAGATAGTGAGCACAATCTACAGTGCAGCCCCCAAAATGATCAGAAAGTTGAACTGGCACCTCTTTATATCAATTTCTGCAAAAGTTTAACAAAATAAACCTTCCTGACAAATGATTCAGTGAATTACTCAGTTCAGTTAAGGGTAGCCTACCTGACAGTCATTTTGACAATATGGTGCAAAAGAACAAATGTAGAATCCAAGTAAGTAGAGTAAGTTCATTTTAAATATGATAATACAGAAATAATGGCTCAGCTATATTAATTAAAGATTAAAGCAGAAGTGAGTGATCCGGTCGTTTTCGCTAATGCTGCGTTCCAGGCAGGCTTTTGAAATCGTAAATTACAGCTTCAAGTCACAACTTACGACTTTGTAGCGTTCCAGGCAACCCACTCGTGTTTTTCCGACCTGTTTTACCGGTGAAAGTCACTATAACGGCCACTCGTAACTTCCGACCGGTGAACTCGTACCAGATCGAACTGGTATGACTTCACAGGTCGGAAAAATACGAGTTTCCTTGAACGCACCATAACAGTCCTCGTCCCTACGTCACCACATTCACGGCGTTCCTTGGCTGCACACACAGCCCTGCATGCCGTTCTCTCTCCTCATTGGATAAAAACTGTAGGATACGATAAATGTTTTCTCTTCGGCTCAGAGCAGAGCAGAGGGACTGACAGACCCGTGTTTCAGTCCAAACACTCTATGTAAGTGATTGCTGTCGGAAGATATAACTATTTAAGACTTATATTAACACAAATATATCACTCACTTCTGCTTTAAATGTTTCGGTTTTAAAACCTAAATTCCAATTTAATGAAGTAGCTGTATCGTGAGCACGTCTCCTCTGACTGTTTGACATTCAATATTGATAGGCTAACTTGTAAAATGTATGTTTTTGCATTATTAACACTGTGTATCAGTACAGAGAAATATAAAAACATAATAATGATAATTTTAAGCATAACATTTTCAAGTCTCTAAGAGTTTGCTTTTTTTGCCCTGTGATCAACCGACTAATTAGCTACAACTTATCTGACTCCAAGTCTCCTCATCGAGAGTCAGAATATTTTTCTACCACAGCACTCTGCTTTACAGATATACTTTCCCAGCCAAATACATTTTTATGCTTGGCGTACGTGCAAATCTATTATCTGGTTGAGAATGCCGACCTTTAAAAATGTTGAGACTCCTGAACGCTCAGGGACCTTGTTTTTGTGATATTTTAATCTCCCTCCCTCCCCTGGTTTCACCTTGGAAGTGCAGATCCTCTTTCAAGGGTCCGTTCAATCACTCGTCTTTGTGAGTCGGCCTTACAGGGAGAATCAATGAGTTGACAGGCTATTGTGCAGTCAAACTCTGCCGATTGCACCATTTAATTTGCCACAATGGCGACTGTTTGGAGGCTGTTAGTTCCAGTCCAACGTTTTTTTTTGTTTTTTTTTTGGCTCATTTAAATTCACAGGGACACATTTTCAAAGCAGTTTTATTTATTTATTTATTTTTATTTTTTCATTCCCATCTATCCGCCTGTTCCTTCCCGTGTATGCCTCTTCCCTTAAAATGTGATTTAAAACATGAAGCCTGTGGTCACGGCATCAAATCCAATCCCAACCCTGAGCTAAGCCAACAATCAATGTCTAATGAATTCCACTCTGCTGGCTAGCAATCCAATGTTAATTAAAAATTAGTCATCATGCTCACCAAGCCGTGCGCTCCCTCCATTTAAAAAGCTCTTAAATGTGACTCCCCCTCACCTACACTGTGATAAAAAAGAAGAAAAAAAAACAACCAGAGATTTTATTATCTGCCTGTCTCCAATTCAAGGGCTCTCTTTTGAAATTTACTGCCATTATCTACGAGCTCAAATTTCCTTATTTAAAAAAAACCCCCCTCCCTCCTAATCGTCCACCTTTTCCACCTCTAAATTTCACATGAGTATATTTAATATATCTGTAATGTCCCGGGTTAATTGTCCCCCACAGTCCCATATATCAGGCTTGTCTCTTTAGTTTAAGAGACATGTCCTGATAAAAGGAGGAAAGATAGGATAAGTTTAGAAATTTCGAGATTTTGGCTGCAGCTACCGATCATTTTCATTATATATTAATTGGCCAATTATTTTCTGGTTTAATCATGAATGGGTCATAAAATATCTGAGATGTAGTGAATAACAATCAGTGCTAATGGTGCTTTTACTTTCATCAACGGCACATTGCAACTCCAGCAACATAGCCTAGATATTGCATTATCAACATTGCAATTTCAATTATATTGTGATTTAATTGTGCATCAGTGAATAAATAACCTTAAAACTACACATCAGTTTGAAATAAAGGCCAGACTTGAGCTCAGTTCACTGTGATGATTTATATTTATCTTATGATGATCAGGCAAGTGAATCTCAGCACGACACGACACGACACACCTACGGGATTTTTAATTTCCTGCCAAACAAAGTGCATTGTAAGAAAGTCTCACATCAGTCCAGTGATAAATGAACTCTCCTTTCCTCTCCGAGCCTTGTCGCCTCTCTCTGTGTTTACAACAACACGATCTCTAATTGAAAACATTTTAAAAGTTTGCATTTTAATGTTAAATGTCTGAGTGCATAATAACTTGTCTGATAGATATAATATCTGTCCAAACTCCACAGGTGTTGTATTTGTCCCTGTGTTTATAAAAAAAAAAAGCAGTGTGGTTGTTTCTGTTTATTCATCACCAGCCTCTTCCCGCTGCGCAGCTCGCTCCGTTTCATTTCCCCAACGCTTGTTATTTGCCGTCGTCTCCGTTTCATTGCCATGTAATGTGTCTTTCGCCGCTGATTCATTGTATTTTCTACTACACAGTCATTTTCACCTTTAGTCATTGACACGCAAGACGTTTTTTCCTCTGAAGCTGCCTCGGGGGCGGGTTGTTGCTTCGTTCTCACAACGCACCACATAGGTTATTCCTTCAATTCTGTTTTCCTTTCTTCCCTCTTCTCCCGTTTCATTTGTATTCACAAATAAAGCACATGTAAACTATATCCGCCTTCCCCGCTTGCCCCAGCGCCTTCTCTGCTTTCCCATTTACTTCCTGCTGCATATCCGGCCTCAATTAGGGTGCGTAGGTGAATCTATATTGTAATATTATGTATTGTGATACGGCTGCTGCGCTCTCTCTGTATTCAACACAGCGTGCGCGCCTGATAAAGTCTTCATATATCCTCTCTTGTCAGCTCTGTTGTGTTATTTGTGTCACATGTCGGCTAATTTCCATGGAAATGAGACTGTAATCGGCAGGTTGTGGTTGTTATTGTCGTATTGCCGGAATCAGATACATTTTTCTTTTCCTTTTTATACCTTGGATTTGTATTTGTGTGTGTTGTTGGTTGTATTCATGCAGCTTTTATCTTCTCTCTCTCTCCAAAAGGGCGAGCATTTGAGGATCCCCGCCAACAAGTGCTGTCCGGAGTGCGTGTCCTCGTCCCAGGGATCCTGTCAACACGAAGGAGTGGTGTACGGAGTAAGTAGTGGAAACAGTGAAAAGTGGAAATGACAATCTGTCGTGTTATTATGCAGCATCTGTGGGTGTCTGTCTGGCTCAACAGTACAACAGTGGGCTTTTTAAGTTTGTGTTTGTTTGGGGAAACAGCACCAGAAGAACTGGTTGAAGCATATTGATCTCAACAGCTTTAAGCCTTTAGGACCAAATCACCCAACAACATCAATGTTTTGCAGTTTCAAAATAAATGACTTTGTGGCTGAATTGGTCCAAAACTTGAGTGAAAAATCCTGAAACCCTATCTATCTATCTATCTATCTATCTATCTATCTATCTATCTATCTATCTATCTATCTATCTATCTATCTATCTATCTATCTATCTATCTATCTATCTATCTATCTATCTATCTATCTATCTATCTATCTATCTATCTATCTATCTATCTATCTATCTATCTATCTATCTATCTATCTATCTATCTATCTATCTATCCCATCACTGGGCCTCCTCCTCCTCCTTCTCGCCGTCCCTCTGACCTTAAACTCAGCGCTGACCCCTGCCCTGCTGCACAGACTGTGGAACAGCTTGGCCACGTTGGTCGATCGGCTCTGCCTCCGTCCAGTCGACTGATTCAAGTCTGGGCTCAAAAAGACAGTATTCATTCTCATTAGCGTTGGAGCCAAGATCAGCTTCCCTCCCTCGTCCGCTCCGCTCGCTCCTTTCTGCCGCTTGATTCACTGCGTTGATTGTCATTTTTTTCCCCTCTGCTAGTTAACAGCACGTTGCTCTGGTTAGAGGGATAGTTCAACATTTTGGCAAATTGGCCCATTGCCATAATCCCTATAGTCATAGCAGTAGGTTCGTTACCTTTAATTGTCGGTGCAAGCTGTTTTTAGAACGGCAGAGCAGAGCCATGAGCTGCTCAGAGCTACGCTATGGAGGCTAATGGGATTTCTTGGTTTCCCTCATCAAACTCATCAAATACACAATCCAACAACTCCACAACGCTCTGGTGGACAAGTTGTGACCTGCACATTCACCACGCTATGAGATAATAACACAACGTTACCAGACAGAGTTGTTTTAGAGGGAAATTTATGCACAACCGCTGATGCACGTTGCCTTCAGGGACAGTTTTTCATCAAAAAGTTTCTGCATTTACCTCTAAAACAACTCTGTCTGGTAACGTTCTGTTATTATCTCATAGCATGGTGAATGTGCAGGTCACAACTTGTCCACCAGAGCGTTTTGGAGTTGTTGGACTGTGTATTTGATGAGTTTGATGAGGGAAACCAAGAAATCCCATGAGCCTCCGTAGCGTAGCTCTGAGCAGCTCACGGCTCTGCTCTGATGTTCTAAAAATAGCTTGCACCGACAATTAAAGGTAACGAACCTACTGCTATGACTATAGGGATTATGGCAATGGGCCAATTTTTCCAAAATGTTGAACTATCCCTATATATCTGCTCTGTAGATACATTTGGTTTGATAATTCACCTATTAAAAGTTTCCATGAATTGAAACTAGTTCCAGAAACCTCCCTCCACCCATCCCTCCCTCCTCCACTCACACAAAACAATCACTGTCTTGTTCATCTTCCATCGAGGGTCCTCCCGCTTAATGAGCTGGACATTTTGGCAGCCATTTTGGACAATATGTCGTTGCCCCCTAAAGAGGACCCGAGTCTTTTTCTTTGGCCGGCTGTGGAGAGAGAGACTCCATCGGGTTTTTTTTTTTTTTTTTTACCTCTGTGCTTGAAGAGGCACTTTACCAGATCTGAGCGACCAGAGTGGGAGTCTGAAGAGGAGTCGTGGCCTTTTCAAGGGTTTTTTTTTTTTTACTCCATCTTCAGTGAAGGAGGCTGGTCCGACACCTCTGCTGCTCCTTTCCCAGGACAAATTGTTTGGAGAGATGAAGCTTCATCCTGTTATCCAACAGTCATTTTCTGTGTGAAAACAGGTCCCTCAAAGGTCCAGTGTATAATATTTGTCAAGGTTTATTGGTAAAATCGAAATATACTACCTATGAATATTTAAAGGGACAACGAGGAGTTTCTATTCGGTTATAAAAAAGTCTCACGTTAATGTGGATGAATCTCCGCTACCCACACTTGTTAATGGGCCCATTTTCGATAAATATATCGTTCTGTCTCTATCGTTATTTTGTTATTATTAGTGGTGGCGGAGATGCTGGTCGAGCCGACCAGCGTTTTTTACTTTCGGTTTCGCAACGAGTCATGAGAATAACGCAGCTGAATCGCCGTTTATGGTGGGAACTACGAGGGTATGTGATCGTCTTCCAACCTCTGACTTTAATTCTTGATGAATGAAAACATGAGTCCGTCTTGCGCCGGTCAAAATAATTTTACGGTGCGCGCGGAGGCTCATAAATGTAGTGTGAAAACGCTTCGCTTTTCCAAAACTCCTCGTTGTCCCTTTAAGTATAAGTATATAATTGCTATAAAATAACATTTGTTTGGTTTTTGTAGCCTTATAATTATTATTTTATACAGCGGGGAAAATAAGTATTGAATGCAACATTTTTCTCAGAAAATATATTTCTAATAGAGCTATTGACATGAAATTTCCCCCAGATGTTGGCAACAACCCAAGTAATGCACATAGCCTATACAATGCCCATAATTTAAGTAATGTGTAAAAAGTGAAATGACACAGAATAAGTATTGAACTCATGAATCCCCTATCAGTACAAAGTAATATCAGCTGCTTTAGTCCAAATTGACGCCTATAAAAATGTTTCTCATCATCATCATCATCAGGTGTCACACAAGAGCAAGCAAAGAGCTTCTCAAGACCTTAAGAAACTGATGTTGCAGAACAAACTTAGTGCCGTTATCCAGAACTAAAAAGAACAACTTTTTACCATAAACTGGCCACGACCAGGTCCTCACAAGATTTGTCAAAAGAAAACTAAGAAGAGTCAAGGAACCCTGACAGAGAGCTGTAGAGACCTCCAATTAGTAGATACTGAAAAGAAGGAGTAAGAAACAGCAGACATATAGTAAAATGGTTTAGATTTTCAACTCATCGCTCCGTGCTCCTGAAATACTCCCTCGCCCCAGTCGGGGTAAACAAGCTTTTTGGTCCTCAGAGGCCTCCGTCACTTTGCTGACGGGAGGGGTGAGTGCGAATTAGCGCTGCAAACTAGAATCTGAACACAGGATATCACGGTTTTCCCCCTAATTTTAATAATAATAATAATAATAATAATGATAAATTTGATTTATAATGCACTTTACATTTAAGCAATCTCAAAGTGCTACAGTACAAGCTTAATTAAAAGGGACACAAGTTAGTAAAAGTTCAAAAAGAGAATGAAAAGTGTACTAAAATTTAGCAGAAAGCTTTCCTGAATAAATATGTCTTTAGGTTTCGTTACACACTGGACCTTTAAACAACAGTGTTTTAGGGTTTTATTTGGTCACTGTGTAATCTGCGGCAGGTCTGCCACATCTCCACACGTAAACGGTATAAACTGTTAAATCGCAGAACATCTTTCTGGGGTGAAAAAGCATTTACACAAACGCTCCATTAAAACCGAGACTGATGACAACGTCTCACGCAGCGTAACAAAGGTTTTTTTAATGCAGGTTTCGCAGCCCGTCGCCTCGGAGAGCGACTGAAGTCAGATCCTCACCTCAATCATTGTGACGGCGGGCAGCGTGTGCATGCTGCTTTTCTCATTTAGACTGAGAAGAACAACAGCAGAAAAACCTGCACCGACTGTGCACTGCAGCCACCAACTACACGGATGTACGAGAGATATATAAATGTAGTGTAGCTACTTGCTCTAATTAACACCCCAGAGATAGTTGTGCAAGAGTGGGCTTCCTATCACTCTCACGCTTCTGTCAATCAAACGGAGCCGAGGAGGCATCGACGGAAACGCACGTTTACCCCCTGTGGCAGGAGGATTTAAACACAAGAGGAATGAAGTGAGGAAGATGGTCGACGGGCTTAGAGTTCGCCTGGAGCTTCTTTCACTGCAGCTTAACCAGTCGTCTCTCTCCTCTCCTCTCCCCACCTTGAACTGGGCAAACTGTTCTGTTCTGCTGGAACGACTTACTGTACTGTACAAACTGAAATTAGACATCTGCACTTCTTCCTCAGCTCTGAAACGTCCTCTCGCTCTGTGCCTCCTCACTCAGCCACATTCACACTCATCCTTTAGCTTTAATCTGTCTATCTTCTTCTTTCTGCAGCGCATCCTTCCTCCTCCTCCTCCTCCTCCTTCTCCTCCTCCCTCCCTTCCTTCTCTCCTCTCCCTCCGTCACTCAGGCTTAGACTTATAAAACTGTCTTGTCCACAGAGAGCAAAAGCTGCTTTCCTCGTCCCACATTGTCCCTCTGCTTCTTTGTCTGTTTTTTGTTGTTGTACGTATGTGTGTATACTTAGTGTGTAACTTCCTGTCTCCCATGTTTCCTCAGCATGACAGCCAGTGGAGTCCCTCGCCCTGTTCGGTGTGTGTTTGCTCCAGAGGGAGTGTGTCCTGCGCCGCCCGACCCTGTCCCGCCCTCAGCTGTCCCAGCGACCAGAGCCCGTTCACTCCGGCCGGGGAGTGCTGTCCCAAGTGTGGACGTAGTGGAGGTGAGGACGAGACAAATCTAACCTCTAGCCAAGATCTGTTTATTTCTATGAAACAAAAATGAGCCACTTCAGTTAGATTTTTAACTCTTAAAGTTCCCTTTTTTTTTTTTTTTTTTTTTTACAAGTGTTGATCCATATTTGTGGTTTAAAGGACCAAAAAACATCTCAGTGTAGTTTTACATCTTCTCTTTCCGGCTTCTCTCAGCTTCATCCGATCAGAAGAGTAGAGGCTCTGACTCTCTTCTCTGATTGGCCAACTGTTTAAGGAATGGTGCAATCAAAAAAAGAGCAGATTTCAGGATAAAAACACTTGGATAAACCAAATAAACCTGCTCATTAGTTGATGATTGGGTTAATCTGCAACAATTTGATTTATTGCCAAAAAGTACAACATATTTTGATTTTCCAGCCTCTTGCATATGAAAATATGCTCCTCGTCTTTGTTTTTCTGAAATAAAATGGTCACTTTTCGGCATCATTTTGGTATTTTTATATTATTTGTAAAGTTTTAATAGACTAGATCATTAAATGTTCCTTATTTTACACATTTATTCTAAGTGTTGATATTAATGAGGAGATATATTTAACCAAAACCATCTCGGTGTGGTTTACAATACAATACAATCTTGGCTTCTGTCTGGAGCTCTAGTAGCCAATCAGAAAAGAGGAGGCTCTGAGCCTCTTTTTCTGATTGGCTGACTCTTCTCTAAGTGATCCAATAAAAAAAATAGAGCAGATTTCAGAATGAAACACTCAGATAATCCAAATCCTGCAACAAGTGTTGGATGGTGTTGTCCAGGTGAGGGGGCGGGGCTTTGGGTGACTGCTTTGTTGTGAAAAAAAAGTGACAGGAAGTCCTGACGGCTGGTTTTAAGGCTCAGTTTCTGAATACAGGCTGTGTGCATTTCTCTGTGGACTGAGGCTTTGATACTTTCACAGTATTAATATACAGGTTATCCGCGGATCCTTAAAAAGTCTTAAAAAGTCTTAAATTCATGTATCTAAAATTAAGGCCTTAAAAAGTATTAAATATATCAGAAATTTCTAAGATGGTCTTAAATACAGTACTCAATGGTCTTAAATTCATGGATTAAAGTTCTCCGTCGCCACGACGGATTTCAGTCAGTGGGAAAAATGAGGGGGGGGGGGCTACACGTGTTTTTGTTGTGGTTTACTAATGCCGCTCTCAACCAGGTTGGTAATTTCTCCCGCTAATCAGTGAAGGAAAAAAAGTAATATTGTGGGGGATATTTTTCGCTCTATCTGGCAACCCTGGCCTGCCTGCGCGTATGAACCCGGTGACAGGACTCACTCAGTCACTCAATGGAGGCGATACCGTTGTGTCTCCAGCCGTTGTTGACGTTGGGCCGAGCGGACCTGTTGGTCCGAGTGGCCGCGGTCCGAGCGCATATGGCGGCGCGCATTCGTTTTTTTTTTTTTTTTTCGTGCATGTCCGCGGTGCACTGCTGCACGGACATGCCCCCCCCCCCCCATAGCAGAAGAAACGGGTCCTTGAATGGCTGGTCCAGACCCCTAGATTTAAAATATGAGATTTGTTTTTGCTGTCCACTGAGTTCAGTTTAAGTTTCATACACTTCAGCCACTCTTGCCTGGTTGCCTTACAATGATAGGAACCTCAGTCAATGTGCTTTTTTTAATCTGAAACAAATGTTCCCTTAATGTTCTTCTCAGAGTACACCAGAATGCTTCATTTATGTGTTAAAATCACTCATTTTTGGTGACTTTTTCACCCCTTCTGAGTTTGCAGGTATACAGTATGCATCTTCAGACAGGTATACAGGTGCATCTCAATAAATAAAATATACATATATATATATATATATATATATATATATATATATATATATATATATAGATGGACAAACTTATCAGAAAGCAAACATTTCCATATTAAAAATGCTTTTTTAAATTGGTATTTTTTTCTTACATTTTGTCTACATTTATTCTAATTCATTGAGATGCACCTGTATGCCCTCCTACCCATTTCAATACTTAGAACAGCTAATTTTACCATTGTCCTTGAGTAAAAGTTGTGTGAGTGATTTCAGTGTCAGTCGCGCGCAGAATCCTTCCTTTCATCCTTGGTGCTTTTTCTAGTTTTGTATTGATTATCAGTTTGTTTATTAATAACAGACAATAAGTAAACTTGACTGATTGTCATTGAGGTTGTAGTACAGTGGGATCCCCAACCATCGCTTATATTTATAGGATTTTTTTATTCTTTTTTTCGGTCTTAAATTTCATTCAAGGTGGCATTAAAAAGGTCTTAAAAAGTCTTAAATTTGACTTGCTGAAACCTGCAGATACCCTGATATAGAACCTAGAGCTGCTTTATAATCACACTACACATGGACATCTACCTTTATACTGTATGGAGCTTTAATACAAACATCTACCTTTATACCGTATGGAGCTTTAATACAAACATCTACCTTTATACTGTATGGCGCTTTAATACAAACATCTACCTTTATACTGTATGGAGCTTTAATACAAAC
Organism: Trachurus trachurus; assembly: GCF_905171665.1. Classification (NCBI taxonomy): domain Eukaryota; kingdom Metazoa; phylum Chordata; class Actinopteri; order Carangiformes; family Carangidae; genus Trachurus; species Trachurus trachurus. The sequence continues at coordinate 7,986,133 of NC_139895.1, read as the reverse complement.
ATCTACCTTTATACCGTATGCATGGCGCTTTAATACAAACATCTACCTTTATACAATATTTGACCTTTTAAAACTCAGATGTCATCCCCTCCTTTGATACATTGAACAGCTGGTCTTCTTTGAAACTGAATTACAAGGCTATACAGTAAGTCTGAATGTACTACATGTACAAGCATTAGTTTAGTCACAAGAAGATGGGAAACCAGGTATTTTTCCAAACGTATTTCAGTAAGGATGGCCATCTTAGTCTCTCCTGCAAGCTGTTGTATGAAGAAACACATGCAAGTAAACAAAAATATTTCACCAAATACACAACGTGGTGCAAAATCAATATGATACAGTGATACACACACACACAAAGCAGCCAGAGGAGGAAATCTGGTCCCGGCTTGGTATCGGTGTTCACCCCAAGGTTGTGGGTTTGTTTTTCCACAACGTTGTTTGTTTGTTACACTCAACCACCTTTTAAAAATTTTTTTTTTTTTACTAGAATTACAACAAGTTGCACCACAGCTTCCTCTGTGTTGTTTACATCTCCTGAGGTGGTGCGTTCGCTGCTTCCTGTTCGTTCGCTGCTCCCTCCATCACATCCTGTATCCTGAGTCATGTGCCATCATTTTTGATTTTTTGAAGAACGTCTTCATGCACAAGAGTCTGACATCAGAGGATTTAAAAAACTGATCCGAGCGCAGTTTAACTTTTAAAAGGGCCTGCTGAGACGTTCATGATTCTTTTCTTTGTCCAGTCTGTCCTAATTCTTCCTCTACTTTCAATAAAAGATTTTCAAATTAAATTCTACTTTTACCAAACTATGCCACAGAACATTCAAGGCCACAGTATCTGGACTCACTGTCATATTGTTATTAGTATTAATAAAGGATACATTAAATTCCCCCAAGGTGATATACAGTATAAAGTATTTCATTTCATTTCATTTTGATTTATTCCATTCATGGTTTACATTCTTCACAAGGTTGCACAAAATTACATAATGTACACATTGTCACCATGAATGAAAAGGAGCAGGATGAAGAAAACTGCCCCTCTCTGTTGTTATAATTACACTGGCTTACTTTAACACCAATATTATACTCTATTTCAAAATATTAAAGATGATGAAACATAGTTGTGACACGAAAACAAACAAAACACCACTCGTCTATCTATCTTTTTTCTTTCTCTTTCTCCTTCTTCTATATATATATCTATATATATATATATATATCATAAAAATTACATTGAGCCCAAAGGATTTTTTTATTCCAATGCCCAGAGACGCGTCCATTCACACAGAGCTGCAATGAAAATGTAAAGTTGTTAGTCATACACATGCATGAGTAACAACACAAAACCATGGTGATACAGTCGTCCTCATTTTCCAGGTGCAACATTCTCAGCTGTAGGTTAGAGACCCTCGTTTGCTCGGTCCTCGTGTTGTAGCGCAGCATCTTGTCCTCTATCAGACAGGATTGTTGTTGTGACAAAGCCGGGGTTTTTGCGCGAGAGCATGGGTTCAGCAGCCGGAGCGCAGCTGAAAGGTTAATCTAGACGCTAATGATGTCTGGGAGTTGCTATGATGCATCCCAGCGGTTAGCACCTAATTAGCAACTGCAGTTTTTTGTTTTTTTTTCTACATTTTTTTCCCTCCCTCCCTCACTCCCTGACTGTAAATCAATGAGCATTCGGGCAAACAATGCACCAACAGTCAGCTCATTATCTGACACCCATTTTGACTGTTTACTCATTCTGTTTTTGCCTCTGTGTCTGTGTGTGTGTGTGTGTGTGTGTGTGTCAGAGTCTTGCCCCTGGCAGGGGGTTGTGTACAGGGATGGTGAGGAGTGGAAGCCCAGCCTCTGCTCCAGATGTGTCTGCAGCAATGGGGAAGTCCAGTGTTCGGTGACAGAGTGTCAGCAAGTGGCCTGTAAACCGGTGAGTTTCCATAAATACACATATACTGTATATATTTTATTTTTTAAAAACATTTTCCTCCTCCGTCTTCACACTGGGTTGCTGGTACAACGGATCAGTGCGTCCGCCTCTCCGCTCAGTTTGTTCAGATTCAACAAGCTCATTGTTAGGAGTTGAGTTGAGTTTTTTTTCTCCCTCCACTGAAATTCTCAGTCAGAGATGAAGACTATCAATTTGATCTGATGCATAATTGATGATCGAAGTCACACTTAAACGCTCATTCTGAGGATAGGGGATAGAAAATACGGTGCTGCAAGGATGACCTTATTTTCTGTTCCGTTGCGTCCCTGGCTTTACTGCTGCTGGATCGCTGCGAGCAGTGTTTCATAAATACAGACCCAGCGTTGTATATTATACTTTAATGAAGCACATTATAATAAATCCACGGAGGGTCAGCGTGGCTCCCGCAGGAGTGTGACTGCAGGGAGCAGCACCGCCCAACGGGATGAAAAACGAGCTCTCGTTTGTCACAACCCTCAGGGAGAAAAAAATATTGTTACAGTGTCACAGCTAACCGACTAGCATATAGCAAAGACCGGCTCATTAGTTGATGATTGGGTTAATCAATCAATGTTAAACAATTTTAACATTGTCAAAAAGTGCAAAATATTTAGATTTTCCAGCCTCTTGCATATGAAAATGTGCTCCTTTTCTTTGTTTTTCTGCAATAAAATGGTCACTTTTTGGCATAATTTAGGTATTTTTATATTATTTGTAAAGTTTTAATAGACTAGATTAAACTTTTATTTTAAGTGTTGATATCAGTGAGGAGATACTATATTTGTGGTTTTAAAAACCAAGACCATCTCAGTTTACAGTAGTTTTTGTTTCTCTTAGCTTCTCTCTGGAGCTCTCTGGAGTAACAACAGGTCGGTGTCAGCCAATCAGAAGAGAGGAGGCTTTGAACCTCTTTTTCTGATTGGCTGACTGTTCAATGATTGATCAAATTTTTTTTAGCAGATTTCAAAACACTTCACATCCTGCAAAGTGTTGGATGGTGGGTCCAGGATGTGGGCGGGGCTTAGGCTGACCGTGTTGTTGTGACATCACAAAGTAACAGGAAGTCCTGACAGCTGGTTTTAAGGCTCAATTTCTGAATACAGGCTGTGTTAATTTCTCTGTGGACTGAGGCTTTGATACTTTCACAGTATTAATATAGAACCTAGAGCTGCTTTATAATCACACTACACATGGACATCTACCTTTATACCGTATGGAGCTTTAATACAAACATCTACCTTTATACCGTATGGAGCTTTAATACAAACATCTACCTTTATAGGCTACTGTATGGAGCTTTAATACAAACATCTAGGCTACCTTTATACTGTATGAAGCTTTAATACAAACATCTACCTCTATACTCTTTTCCAGCATGTGTGTGTTTTTACTATTTTAGCATTTCTCTTCCTCACACAGAGTAAACAAACAAGATATAATGTGAGAGTACGACAGGTTTGGAGTTGCTGGAAGGTGTGATTCACAGCAGTACACACAGCGATTTCTAGACTAGGTGCTAAGATAGGTCAAACACCTCTCTCTGTGCTGGAGGCAGAGAGATGAAGCTGATATCGAGCTTATCTAACTCTGGCTGAGATTAGAGTGAGTGTGTGTGTCTGTATTTCTTTTCTTTTTTCCCCCCAAAATGTCAGACTGTCTAACAGTATTGTCACGGCTCATATTTACAGTGTTGCATGCAATATATGATAATATAATATAATAATAAGAAGAAGCAGCTAGATTTGTACTCTTTTGTTATTAGAGACCATCTTTCTGTTTTTTTCTTGTGTACAGTGTGTCTCTCTTTCTCTCTCACACACCAACACACACACACCTGGTCTGACAGTGTCCCTCTCCCTCCTCTCAGCATGAGAACTTGGTGATTCAGCCCGGCCACTGCTGTCCTCAGTGTGTGTCCAACCCCTGTCTGTCCGCCGGGAAACAGCACCAGGTGGGCAAACCTCTTTATGCATGTGTGTTCAGTTGAGTTGAAAAGTGTGTATTTGCACCTGTTATTGTGTGCATTTGTGCATAAATCCTCTGCGGTACAAAGCCTGTGAGTGTGTGTGAGTCTATAGACCGAATCGCCTTGTTGTTTACAACTACTTCCGGGTAGAAAACCAGCACGTAATTTGAATGAGAACAGTAGTAACGAACAAGAGTTTTAGCTAGGCTATATATCATATTTTTCACGCCCTATCATCGTTTAGACAAATCTGAAATGATTGAAGAAACATTAGCCTACTATTTATGTGTGTGTGTTTTGTGTTGCTATGTGTGGGATTTATTCAGTTTGGGGGAATCACAGTGTCTAGAAAGCATCAGTAGCTCAGCTGACAGGGACAGCTAAGCTAACGGTAGCAGCTAAGCTAACGGCGGTAGCTAAGCTAGCATCAGGACATCAACTGTTAAAACCCTCCCGTTGTCAGACACGACATGAAACTACTCCAGTTAGCTCAGTCATGTTGTAACTAAGATATCCACTGGAAAAAAATATTTTTTCATGGACCGTTTATTTTATTTATTGTTTAGTTTATTTACCCCCCCCCCCCCCCCCCCTCTCGAGAGATGTCTGCTAACCGCTAGCTACTCTAGTTGTAGCAACTTTAGCTATGACCGCACCATAACAAACAGGAGGAGGATGATACATGGAGGAGACAAGTGAAAGAGGGAGAGCTGCCGGTGGAGTCTATGTTCAAGTGGTCAGTGTGGTCACTGCCTACCAGTGGCCGCTGAAACCAGATGTTTGTGCTGCCAGTCGAACAGTCCGACGTGTGTTGTCAGTGCAAAGTTGCTGCATAACGTAACTGGAGGAGAGTGGGTGAGTTGTTTTGATCTCTTTTCAATAGAAACCAGGCAAAGCTAACAGATGTTTGATGCCTCGTATTACGTGCTGGGACCCTGTTTGTACTGTTGATGTGCTGTTCTGAGCATTATTTGTGGCTATGAGTGGCTTTTTGATCAGTTGTGCGTGGATCAACAGACTGCGCTGTTTGTTATGGTGCGGTCATTGCTAAAGTAGATGTCAACACAAGAGAACTAGAGAAGCTAGCGGTTAGCAGACTTCATCTCTCGGGGGGGGGGGGGGGGGGGGGGGGGGGGGTCTAACTCGGTGTTACCAAGGGGGCAGTTGTCGGTCTGAGAAGTGAAGCTCACTTCCGCATTCAAAAAGCTGCAATCCCCTCGGCTGTCGCTGGGGGCTGGCTCCAGAAGGGAGCAACTCCAATCGAGCCCCATGTTAAAATAGCCGATTTTACAGCTTAAAAAAACATATTTACAGCCTGGTACATTTTATTTTTTTGGTCTCAATCGATAGTTTCTACCCCCGCACACACTCTGAGGGGGGTGAATTTTTTTTTAACTCTACCGTTTTACTATTATTAGGGTTAAAGTTCTGGCCAATCAGGGCGCAGAACCGTTGAGTGACAGGTCCGGCGACCGCTGCTACGAGGCCAGTGGGCGGGCTCTCGGCCGGCCAACGGCCGCTCCGCTCCAAATATGGCAAGTAGAATCCAACATGGCGCGGCTCAAACCCCCGTAGTAGCGGCACAAAACAGACTCCCCAAAACCAATGGGTGACGTCACGGACGCTACGTCCATTCTTTTTACAGTCTATGGGTGTTACGTGTGTTGGATTTACACTGGAATATCCCTTTAAAGTTAAACAGGTAACCGTTAGCCCGGCTAATCTATGATAACCATGAATTACAAAAATGTGCACACATAAATAGTAATGTTTGTCCAATCATTGGTTTTATAGACATCAGATTAGTCTAAACGGTGATATAGTGACGTGAAAAATGAGATTTAAAGAAACTCTTGTCAGTCAATTTGTTCTCTGATTTTCTACCTGGAAGTAGTTGTAAACAACAATCAATCAATTTATTATTTAAAGTGCAAAATCACCATGGTACATGGTCTCAATACACCTTACAATAAAAATAAATAACAAGGCGATTTGTTCTATTATTATGTCCATAAAAGATGTGTGTGTGTGTATGATGACAGCTCATAAATCTGTGCTTGAGTAACCGGGCACATATTCTACAGTATTTTTGTGTTTCTCTACAAAATATATATATATTTTTTTTTTGTGATGACGGGGAGAGTCTGACGTGTGCATGTGTGTGTGTTTTTTATACTGAGATGAAAGCTCTCGTCTTCTTCTTCCTCTCCCTCTCCTCCTCTCCCTCCCTCCCTCCATCATCTCTTCCTCCAGTCTCAGTTTGCGTCACCTCATCTGTCCTGCTCTGGCTTCCTCCTGCTGTGTTTACACTACACACTACTTCATCCCTCTCTCTCTCTCACTGCCAACTCCTCCTTTGATCAAAGAGTGTCCCATTCTGTCTAATGTGTGTTTGAATCTTCCAAGACATAGACACACACACACACACACACACACACATGCACACACCAACAACACACATCATCAGTTATGTTTACGTCGTCATGGCTTCAGATGTGCGTCTTTTTTATTATTTTTTATTTATTCTCTCTCTCTTCAGGGCGTCAGCAGCAAGTGTCAGCGACATCTCAATTTGTGATTTATTAAAGAGAATGAATTATGTCGCCGGGCTTCTGATATCTAATACACAACCACAGCTGTGTGTGTGTGTGTGTGTGTGTGTCTGTGCAAATGGTCACAAGTGCTGCAGTAAATCAGCCTTTCAGCTCATGTAATCCAAGTAAATGTTGGAATAACAGTCTCAGTGTGTGGAAGAATCACATCTCCGCAGTCTTTTTTAAATATTGACCACTTCAAACCACATTCAGCCGTGTGTTTTTTACTTTTTACTCACATGCGGAGAAGGCGGGAGGATTGAACCAATCAGTGGACGTAGGGACCCAGTCCTGTTTTATTTTTTATTTTATGTAGCCTTTATTTATCCAGATTGGTCCCATTGAGATCAAAGATAGATATCCTTTACGACGTACGTCTGGCCAAGTGGGCAGCAACATTACAACATTACAGTTACACAGATTAGATCAAACATCATTAAATCTTGCTGACAGACAGTTAGACAAGTAGACTGCTGTTGTGGTTTCACCAGAGCTTTAAACTCATTCAGTGTAACAAGGGCTTGAAGTTGAAGTTCAGATTGTGGTTTAATCCAAGCATGAAGCGCCAGAGACCTACTACTGTAAATGCTTTCTTGACCAGTTCAGTTTGTACATTGGGGACTACAGTAGGTTGCGACCGACGTCCATGTTTCCTTGTTAAAAGACAAGACAGTTGACAGATAATCTGACTCATCATCCAAAGCAGTAAGGAGACTGAGGTGGATCATAACATGAAGGATGAAACCTTTTTCAAATTATCTCACAATGTAAAAACACATTACGTCTCTTTAAAATATACATCAGCTTCTCATTCAATGGTGTTTTACTTTCTGTATTGTAGATTCATACTGAAGACATCACAACTACGAAGAAACACATGGAATTATGTCACAAAAAAGTGTTAAACAAACCAAAATATGTTTTATATTTTTGGTTGTAGAACATAATTAAAAAAAAACATTGAATGAAAAGGTGCAAACTTTTGGCTATAAAATAAATATAAATATAGGCTATATATAAATTTCCTCTTTGCCAAATGCAGTAAGACTTGTATAACAGTTCATCTGCGTCCAACAGAGAACACACTGAACTCTACAGTAGTAATAACAGAGTTCTTGCAGCATTGCACCATTATTTATTTACTTAGTTATTTGGGGATATTTTATTACAGATTTGTGACTTGTTTCTATTTCATTCTTCTTATCTGCTATTTGCACTAATATGAATACCTGCTGCCGAAGCACAATCCCTTCCCAGCCTGGGATGAATAAAATAATAGTCTTATCTCATCTTAGCTTCGTTTCTGTTGGTCCACCTCAAGAGGATCCAGTTTAGTCTGATTTAACCCCCAGATATTCTGCTGCAGAAAAACATGTAAATGAGAAAAGTTTAACTGGGAATTCAGCTGCATTAAAAATACCGTCTATTAGAGCGCGGAGAGAGGCAAACAGATAAAGGGTGGCAGAAGGGCTGACACCAGGCTGAATGTAAATAGCCTCTGACGAGATCCAGCCATATTCTCGGTTTTGACCCGCTCATGTGTTTTTGTTATTTGTATTTTTTAGTGTTTTTAGCCTCGGTGCAGAAATAGTGAGTGTAGAAATCCACATTAGTCAGACGCTGGGCTGTAACCTCTGTGATAATGATCTACTTTGCTGGGAAAGAATGAAATGATTTGCATCCTTCAGACTCGCGTTTCAGTTTTTAATTAAACTTTTGAGTCTGAAAAGGGCAGAAATGAAAAATAATTACTGGAGCTCAAAAGGTTACGTTTGTGTGGATTGTTAGTTGTACTGGTGCTTTGAGGAACTGGAGGTTTAGAGAACTGAGACACAGAGAGCTTTGAAAAACCACTGATTAATACTTTGACTCCTCTGACACGGGGAAATTAGGTTTTATAAGCTTTAGTGTAAATAAAATGTGCGATATAAATGTTTATAAGTTGTTTCTATATCGGTGAGTTTCTGAGGAGTCTTGGCATCTTGGCAGCGTCTGACTCTGCCCTCCAAACTCCAAAAATAGGCAAAGAGGTGGAGCATGTGTAGATAAAGTGGCCACGCCCCCCTCACTTCTGCCTCTGGTGGTCATTTGAGGAACTGCAGAACATGCAGCACTTTGATGTTAGAAAAAAATTATGTGTGATTGTGAGAAGAGCAAAAATCGTCAAACATTCGGGCTTTTGTTAAAGGAATAGTTCACCAAAAAAATTAAATTCAGTCATTAGTGACTCACCATCATGCTGGTGAATACTCCGGAGTAGATTTTTATTCCTCAAAGTGCATCTGGAGACCCGGGAGGCCGGTTCGTAGTCCAACGACTACACTCTCATGTTCAAGCGACGCACGTGTGCATCCAGCCAGACACAAACAGGTCCATAAAACTACACAAAAACTGAATTTCATTTTTGGTGAACTATTCCTTTAACATTTAAAAGTTGTTTCTTCAGTCCAGTTTGGATCAGATGAGAACAAAGCTCGGTCATGTTCGTCTTTACACAGATACACTATGTGCTGCTCTTTATTGTGATTACTCAACGTTTTAATGACGATGTGCAGAACGCTATACAGGGTTTTGATCTTTGGTAAATGGCTGTAATAAATGTTTGATCAGTGTAAAAGTGTCCGATACTAAATAATGAAATAATTAACATCCTCCAGGCTTCGGTCAATATTTAACCAAAGTGTTTAAAGTCGAGTGAGGTGAGGTGAGGTTAGGATTTAACCTGACAAACTCCAAATTTAGGCTGATTATTTATTTAAGGCTTTGAAACTCATCAGGGACGCAAAGCTTTGAGGGGACAACCTCACTTCACTTTTTTTCTTTTTTCGGTGTCCTGACGAGAGGGATCACCAGCGTTTCCTCTGCCATGTTCACAGAGAGAGAGAGAGAGAGATAGAACTTTATAAAGACGCAGCGTTGCCCTCTGCTATATATATATATATTTTTTTTAAATCCCATCACCACCCAGTTAGCGCCGCTTTTATGATTTCAGATCAAAAGACGGAGCAGACATCAAGGTTAAAAACTGGGCTCAGTTTGTTTGAAAAGCGAAAAAAAGTTGAGCAGGATGTCAAGACCTCATATAACTGTTATTTTTTTCTTTTTTTAAATATATTTCAGCGACTTTATATTTGGAATCTAGTCTTTGCTGAAACATCAGTCTAACTATGTTTAGCCAACTTTTTAGCAGAAGCATAAATCTGGTAAAACACCAGAACAACAGCTTAATGGGCCCAGAAACAGCTGCTCTGCTCTCTGCACCTGTTCCTCTGTCATTACTGATACAAACCTGCGACTCGCTCATTGTGCTTTTTAAAAAGTAGCTCCACCGTGTTGTTCTCATGCTCTAAAAGAAACCCTTTCAAAATAAATGAACAGAGCAGTACAAGATAGATAGATAGATAGATAGATAGATAGATAGATACAGTAGATAGATACAGTATAGATAGATAGATATATACTGTAGATAGATAGATAGATATAGATAGATAGATAGATATATACTGTAGATAGATAAATACTGTAGATAGATAGATAGATAGATAGATAGATAGATAGATAGAACTTTATTCATCCCAAAGAAAATTCTTCTGCCAGGATGCTCCAAAGGGAAATGTGTAAGGAAGATAAATAGGATACAAAGAGGAAGTGTATGATAAAATATATCCTACAATGTCTAATACACAACAATAGAGTATACATAACTTTATTTATTTAAAGGAAAATCCCCTTGAGGTGGATCACCTCGTTTTAAAGGGGGATCCTTAGCATCTCAACAATCAACAATCAATATACTGTACGCTACAAGTGCAAAGGGAGCAGCCTAGACATATAGGTTAAATACTCTGCTACATAATTTGAGTGCAATACATGATTTAAAAATGATATACCTAGTGCAAAAGGGCCAAAATCCAAATCAAAAACAGCTGAATATATGAAAACGGCAATATGTAAGACGACATGTAAACTATGAATCATTTACTTTATTTGATGCTTCGCTTTCATAATTGATTATCAGAACAGAAGTATCAGATACAGTAGGAACACTGTTTCCAGATGACGTCAATAATTAATGAACTAACTCATTCATTAGCTCCAGTCTGGTTGAGTGTGACGTCAACACACTGTTTCCACTTCTTCTCTCTCTTCTGTCTTTCTCTGGGTTTAAAAGTTTCAAGGAGAACTGTGTTGACATCTGACAGCTGCTATTTGCTCTTGACAACAAAAACCGTGTGTGTTTTTGAGTGTATGTGTGTTGTTTGTGTTTGTATGCCACGCACACTCTCCCCCCCTGACTCCCTGCACGCAGACCAAGACACTCATTGGATTTGAATGAGCTTTGAGTTTCCTACACACACACACACACACACACACACACACACACACACACAGCCTCTGATTCACTGTGTGTGTGTGTGTGTTTGTTTCTGTGAGGGTTTGGTCTTAATGTGTATCTGTGTGTGTGTGTGTAATCTCGGCAGCACGGCGAGCAGTGGCAGAAGAGCGCCTGCACCACCTGTGTGTGTGACCGGGGTCAGTCCAAATGCCACACACACACCTGTCGGCCCATCACCTGTGACAAGGTGAGTCCTCGCTTTTTCTCTCTCACACACATACACACATATACACACACAAACACACACACACACACACAAACACACACTCTGACATTCAGTTTCATCCAGGATTCACCTCATACATTCGTCTCTGTGTTGAAACTCTAATGGCTGCAGAGACGTTTCACTATGCAGCTCCTCACACAAATGTCTTCGCTTCTCTTTCTGACACACACACACATGCACATGCACATGCACACACACACGCACACCTTGATCTTAAACTAAACCTAACACAACCTGCAACCAACACTGGTCCTCATAAAGACAAAGTACAGCTTCACACACACACACATGCTGCTGACATTTAATTGTTAATTGTATGCAAATTTCAGGCTCTCGGTTTCCACTCTGTTGTTAGTGGAGTCAGACAGGACCGATACTACACAATCCAGACACACAACACAACAATAAAGGGCCACACACACACACATTTCATGGTTATGATATAAAAGGTTATGTTTAAGTGTGAGCTTATGGCTGAAAAGAATAATAATTCATGGCAAGACCTGATTAAAAAGATAGTTCATGATATGATTTTTCATATGTTAATATACCAATTAATTAGAAAGAGTGATAAAAAAGGAATAATAATTCATTGTTTTCATGTGTCCTGAGTTAAAACAGTTTAAATGATGATTGATCATCTATTCTGTGTTCAACTGCTTTTGCCTCGCAGGTTATTTTTTATTTTCTTTGTCAAGTCTGTGGTGAATGTGCTGCACAGCGATAGATTGTTGATGCCTGTTTCCGTGTTGAAAGAGAAGCATAAGGCTGACTGAAGAGAATACACTGAATGCTAACGTGTTGTGCTTGTGTGGTTTTTCCACCTTTTTACTTGCAACGGGGCGTACATCGCAATACAAGTAAAGCTAAAAGACTAGACTAAGAACAGAGCAAATATTGGAGATAAAGTTGTGGTGCACCTTCAGTAACAAATAGAGAATATCAAATAAAATAAAAAATGCAGAGTAGGCCGTTTCACTATCACATACAGAGGAAGAGGAGGTGTTTTAGAGTTTGACTTTAAACTGCAGCACATTTAGGATCATCTCAAGGTTCAGGCGAGAAGATAAATGGGCTCTGGCACCAGCCGACTGAAGATGACTGTATGATAAGTCAGTGTGTTTCACTGGGGCAGAAAAGCTCCTTATACTTTTATGTTCCCTTGGACCGGAGCGTAACGGACCTGCAGCTGAGAGTTTATATTCTTTAAGCATTTAAAACATGTATTTTAGCCCTAAGCTACTATATAACTACTGTAGCAGCAGCAGCACTTGAAACTGTAAAAGTATATTCTCTATACCGAGCTGGAAACTTAAAGAGCAGAAGAGCTGCAGTTGTTAATAGTCTCTTATAGAGCAGTCGTCCTCTGTGAACTGAAGGCACCAACGAGTTTCTTTAATTCAAATCCACAAAATCAAAAAACCAAGAATCAAACCATGAAGCCATGAAGTCTCATCCTCAAACAGCTGCTTTTTCTATTACAGTGGAGGATTCATATAGCTACACATCTGGAGCTGTAATGAGTATTTCAGACATCTGGATGTGAGACTCGTGTGTATTGGAACAATGCAACATGAACAACAACATACGTCAGCCTCTCGTTGTTATCTTTTGTCTTTTCAGAGGGGATCTGTCGAAATTAAAATTAAAATATTCTCCGTTTTCTCCTATAAATTACTTGTTGAAAAGAGACCAAACATTTCCCATGAATCACAACGGTGCAGCTAATTGAAGTAAGGAAATATAGAATCATTATAAAAAAACACAATAAAACGTCAGAAGTAGTTGAAATGATCTGATGCATTTCATTTTTTACAATAAAGAGTAATTTAAAAAAGCTACACAGGAGGATGTGAGACTTAATTTTTGATTTATTTGTTGGTAATTTAATAAAAACACAAAATATGAGACTAAATACAACATACGAAGGCACAAGTGACAACAAACTCAGATGTTATGGATCAATCAGTCAAATTGTACTTATATTGCTCCTTTCAAATGTATCCAATATAATTCAAAGTGCGTTATAGGTTGAGGTTGACAAACAAAAACAACATAAGAACTGAGATCAAAAAGGACACTGCAACATGGTTATTAAAAATAGAAACAATCTGTAAAATAACAATAAAAAGGAATACAAACTTTTGAAAAAAATACATGAAAGAAACAAGATCAAGAATCAAAGATAGAAACAATCAGTAAAAACAATAAAATATGGATAAAATCGATAAGGTTTTGATAAGACAAGATACGTTTTCAGTCTATTCATAAAAGTATCAATGCTTCCAGCTCCTCTCAGACATTATATGTTACTGAGCCTGTAAAGAGGAAACACTGCTGAAGCTCTTTGGTGTTTCACTCAAAGTGTCCAAATCTTTAACTAAAAACTTAAAGGAAAAAATATTCTCAGCTTTGATTTCAACTTTCAGCTGAGGATGTTTTAACAGTCTATTCCCTCCACTAATGGTAGCAGACAAAAAACAAAATCCACTGCTTCAAAGAGACGATCCAAACCAAACCAAACCTCCCCAAACCAGCAGCACTAGCAGGCTGATAACTACTGTACCTGCTCTGCACTTTGAGTTTCCCTTTAATAATTTCTCCAAAATTTCACGCCACTGGCGGTAATTTGAAAATGCATTGACTAAAAAAAGGGACATTTTTCAGTCTCAGAACAAATATTTGTGTATTTCTGATGTTTGTTTCAATTTTTTTTTCCAATGGGTGGTCTGATTTGTGTCAGTTTAGGGGTCCTTGATGTAAAAAAAGGGTTTTGAGAACCACTGCCTTAGTCAATGAAGACATGGGACAAAGTGCAGTTGACTGTTTACACTCAGATGACTTCAATGACATGCAGTGAAAACTGTAAATAAGCAGCAAATATTGCATTTTAAACATCTTAAAATATGAATTTGTAACTTTACTTTACTTTACTTTATTTGTTTATTTAGTTGGGACAATGCATATTAATGGACAGTGGACAGTAACATTGTAGGCACATTGAATTACAGTAATAATCGCCAGCAGAATGTCATTAAACATGTAAATAACACAGACAAAATGTCCTTATATTATGTTTTAACAGCTACGGTATCACTGTTTTATTATTTTTAACACATTAAACATCGATATTTCTCAGTGGATGGCTACGGATAGCTTCAGAAAACAAGAAAAGGAAATAAACAGGAAATGAATAAACACAGGTAACCTATCAGTAACTCGCCTGTCAAAATAAAATCCTCTTATCAAACTTTTTAAACCCTTTTTTACTGTTATTTTTAACTACAACTACATACAAATCAACTATTTCAAAGCAAACATTACAGATGAATAACATAGATGCCTTTTAGTTGAATCTTACGTCTCTCAGCACTTTCAAATTAAGTTGTACTGTAAGAACTGTCTGATGGTCCAACGTGTTTGGTGTGTTTGGCCCTTTAATGATGCAACACCTTTCTCCTCCATCCTCTTATCTCTCTCTCTGTTGAAACACCAACCTAAAAAAAAAAAACAGCATTTCCTATCAGCTCCTCAGATTTCCTCTGTCTTGCTTCATCTGTATCGAGCGTGAAGACAAACACTCACTGTTTCCTTTCTCTCCTTTTCGCTTGCAGGGTCAGACCAAAGTGAAGCGTGCCGGTCAGTGCTGCGACGAGTGCGCCGTCGCCAAGGGGAGCTGCCTGTACGAGGATGCGGTTCGTTACCACGGAGACATGTGGAACGGCACCGGCTGCGAGTTCTGCAGCTGCAACCGGGGTCAGGTCGTCTGTCGCAGGGCCGAGTGCGGGCGCGTCGAATGCCCACAGGTGAGCGTGGAGAAAGAAATAGAGAAAAAATAAAAGAAGTCGTTATTATAAAAACCAAGAGGAGAAACTGAACTCACGCCTGTGAACTTCTGATGTGAGTCTGAAGTGGCAATTTTATAGGAGGGGAGAGGAGAGGAAAGCAGAGGAGGGAGGAGAGGAGAGGAGAGGAGAGGAGAGGAGAGGAGAGGAGAGGAGAGGAGAGGAGAGGAGAGGAGAGGAGAGGAGAGGGGAGAGGAGAGGAGAGGAGAGGAGAGGAGAGGAGAGGAGAGGGGATATGGGGAGAGGCGAGGAGAGGAGAGGAGAGGAGAGGAGAGGAGAGGAGAGGGGATATGGGGAGAGGAGAGGAGAGGAGAGGAGAGGAGAGGGAATAAGAGGAGAGGACATGAGGAGAGGAGAGGAGAGGAGAGGAGAGGAGAGGAGAGGAGAGGAGAGGAGAGGAGAGGAGAGGAGGAGAGGACATGACATGAGGAGAGGAGAGGAAAGCAGAGGAGGGAGGAGAGGAGAGGACATGAGGAGGAGAGGAGAGGAGAGGAGAGGAGAGGAGAGGAGAGGAGAGGAGAGGAGAGGACATGAGGAGAGGAGAGGAGAGATGAGGAGAGGAGACGTCATGAGGAGAGGAGAGGAAAGCAGAGGAGGGAGGAGAGGAGAGGAGAGGACATGAGGAGAGGAGAGGAGAGGACATGAGGAGAGGAGAGGAGAGGAGAGGATATGGGGAGGGGAGAGGAGAGGAGAGGAGAGGAGAGGAGAGGAGAGGATATGGGGAGAGGAGAGGAAAGCAGAGGAGGGAGGAGAGGAGAGGACATGAGGAGAGGAAAGGAGAGGAGAGAGGAGAGGAGAGGAGAGGACATGATACGATACGATACGATAAACTTTATTGTCCCGTTCAGGGAAATTTGTCTTGGACACTGTAGCTGCTCCATAAATGCCTTGATGGCCACAATGACAAAAACAAAAAACAAAAAAACAATACACCTCAGCCATATCAATCCAGCACACAAGACATAACAGCATTGCACATATTCCATAACATAACACATACATACACCTCATAAATTCACCATGGTAAGAGCACTATAACAATTATTGCACAGACTCGTTAAGAAATTTGATGGAAGTTGGGATAAAAGAATTCTTAAAACGGTTGAGTTTACAGCGAGGGACTCTGTATCGTCTACCTGAGGGTAGGAGGTCAAACTCTTGAGTGAAGGATGTGGGAGGGGTCATTCACTATCCTCAGGGCTTGCCTGAGGAGAGGAGAGAGGAGGGAGGAGAGGACATGAGGAGAGGAGAGGAGAGGAGAGGAGAGGACATGAGTAAAACATATTCAACTGTGTGTGTGACTACATACTGTGTATATAAATGATGATGCTTAATTGTGTGAACTTATTATAAAGTGTCACTAATATTTTTGGTCTGGGTGCAAACTGTAGAAATCCACATTAGTCAAACTATCGACTGTAACCGTCTTTGCTGGGAAATAAGGAAACAATTTGCATCCTTGAGACTCATGTTTCCAAAGAAAAAAAAGAAAAAAAATCTCTGTTATTAGGGTTGTTGAACCTTTTGAGGTGGATTTAGTCTCTAGAGACGGGATGCGGAGCTCAGAGGTCCAGGAGCCAGTTGAGGTGGTGAGGTCTGGAAGTCCAACTGGGAACACCTCAAGGATGGATATGGATGGAAAAAAATATCCTTAATAAGGTTACATACAGAGCCTGTGTTGTCATGGTTACACTGGCCAAGGTTGAACCAAATGGTCACGAAAAACACAACGACAGCTTTGTCCACTTGAGGATTTGATTTGAAACATTAAAAAACACAGCTAGAGACCATAATAAGCCAGTTGCACATTCGACATGTGAGGTTAAAGCAGATATCAGCTTCACGGCCGTTTCGGCTAATGCTGCGTTCAAGGCAGGCTTTTGAAACCGTAAGTTACAGCTTCAAGTCACAACTACGACTTGGTAGCGTTCCAGGTAACCCGTAGCTCGTGTTTTTACCATCCTGTTGTCTGTGAAAGTTCCCTATAACGGCCACTCGTAACTTCCGACCCGTGAACTCGTACCAGATCGAACTGGTATGACTTCACAGGAAGGAAAAACACAAAGTACGAGTTTCTTTGAACGCACCATGAGTTAGCAGCCCCCGCCCTTGTCAGGCATCAATTGGTCCTCGTGCTACGTCACCACATTCACGCGCATCCCTTGGCTGCACACACAGCCCTTCATGCCGTTCTCTCTCCTCATTGGATAACACTTGTATCCCACAAGGAAAATTTTCTCCTCGGGTTACAGCAGAGCAGAGTGACGGAGAGACTCGTGTTTAGGCTGAAATACTTCATGTAAGTGATTGCTGACGGAAAATAGGACTATTTAGGACTTATATTAACAAAAACATTCCACTGATATCTGCTTTAATTCTCGTGTTTTATTCAGGTTGAACTTCCTGAATCAGATCTGAAGTGATTCCTCTGGATGTATTATTATTATTATTATTATGGTCTTATTTCCTGCAGCGTCAAACCCTGTTGGTTTCCACTTGATCCCCCCTAAACTCTCCCACTCTCACCTCCCAAAACGCAGCGTGTCAGCACCCAGAAATCCCATTTCCTGGCTTTCAAATTGGCCACTAAGACGATAATGGAGGATGTCACTATCTTCATTGGTATTTAGGAGGAAAAAATCCAGGGTTGGATGCAGAGGGAAGGAAGAACGAGGGGGGGGGGGAGATCATTGGAGGTTGTAAGGTCGGCTGCTCCCATCACAGATAATTCACTCAGTCCAAACGAAGCAAAGTGAAAGATAAATGAAACCTTTAATGATCTGTGTGTGGGGAAAAAAGAAAAAAGAAGAAACCTGCAGCTCAGTGTCAATCGTTTCCCCTCCATCAGTGTCTCAGCGATGTGCAGCTCACACTTGGCCCAGTTACAGATGTAGGACGTCAGACGTCGTGGGAGTTGGTTTATTTTTTTGTTGTTTTCTTTTATTTTTGGGGACGAAACACACAAAGGATTTTCCTCAGGTTATTAACCGTTGTTCCCATAGTTACTTTTTTATCCCCTTTTTTGACCCATTTTTTTCCCCCAGCGCCACGTCGCCTCAGCACCTCGTCCAGTCAGTGTTTTCTTATGTCAAGCAGATTTAATAATATTGCTTTAATATCCCCTGCCACGGCCAAATAAGCCCTCGTTAATCATGTTGTACGGTGATAATTACAGCTGGTAAGTGTCATTAGCCGTAAGTAGAATAACTGGCGTCCGTCCAGCAAGGTCACTCGGCTTAGAAGATCAGCCCCTTGTGTGTGTGTGTGTGTGTTGGTGTGTGAGACAATTAAGACAAGGTTACAGCTTTAATGGCGAGTGTGTGGGTCAACAGGCAGACAAAGGCGTCGGGGTTCAGTCACTGGAGGAGGTTTATGAGTCCTCATGGACATGGAGACACCTGGCTGCTCTCATAGTGTCACTGTGATGACACTGGGAACAGCAAGAAACTGTACAAAGGAAAGTTAATAACTCCGTCGTTACCGGGGCCGAGTAAAATACTTTGACCCCCGGCTCGAAGCTGTTTAAGATAAACACAAAGTGGACATTTGGAAATGGAGAAACAAGGTTTCTAATTTGCCTCAAAACGTCACAGACTGAAACTTTATTTACTCATCAAGAAATACATTTCTACATAATAATAAACTTTAGCTATATAGCACTTTTCTTAACAGAGTTACAAAGTGCTACACAAAAAAAGCAAAGTAAACAAAGACAACAGGGATGATAGAAGGAGAATACAGAGTGGATACATCAAACATTTGCAAAGGCTTGTCGATAAAAGAGAGCGAGAGAGTCAGTGTTTTCTCTCCAGCCAATGACGGAGCTCAGGTGAAGCTACGTAGGAGGCTCAGGGCTACTAGCCGCACTAGCTGTCTCTGATGCTAACGAGTGCTAGCACGTCTCTCTCAGCAGCAGCAGTCAGGACCGCAAAGAAAAAGAAATACAGTCTTGAGTGAAGCACTGGAGCCGCGGACCGATTCCCGACCGTCACCGACAACTAAAGCCTCGACCGGTAACAAGTATTAGGGCTGTTGTAGTGAGCTAGCTCGATGCTAACTTCGGCTAGCGGTAGCAGTTAGCATCCGCCGCTAACATCGTCTTCCCAGCTCACCACAACGGCATAACAACATAAGACCGGAGGCTTCTGGTGTTGGTGACGGTCGGTTATCGGCCCACGGCTCCAGCGCTTCACTTGGACTGTATTTCTTTCCTTTGCGGTCCTGACAACCGCTGCTGTTTGGGGCAGGAGGCTACACAGCTTAGCCCGAGAGGAGGGGGGCCCTGTTTCAATGTTTTGTTCACAAACTGCAACGAACAAAACTCCAGACTCTACCTTTAAAGACTCGGTCACCTTTGCTTTTGAATCTGGATCCATATCCAGTAGAAGAAGCTGGTTTGACGACCACATCACTCTGACTGGAGCTTGAAGGCTTAAAAGGTCACATCAACAGAGCGGTGCCTTCGTTCATTTAAAATCCTATTCATTCTCCCTCCATTATTTCCATAGAAACTTGAAAAATAACTTTAAATAGGCTATTTTTCAGTTTTACCAGTTCAGCCAAAAGTCTGAATGTTTTTGCCAAGTGTTTGTCACATATCATGATATTATTTAAATCAGTCTTCACAGCAGCAGCATCGTCTGCAGCAGCTGAAACACTTGAAATGAGGAAGAAAAATTAAATTTAGTTTCAGTCAAGCAAGATGAGCCAAAAAGTAAAGAGCCAAATGATCACAATTTTGAAAATGTAAAAATGGAGCAGAATGAAAACACTCATTAAAAACTAAAATAACATCGTAAATAACCACACGATGACAATTCATTCTGATTAAAAAGGAATGAAATCTTGTTTGTATACCAAACGTTAATTGAAATATTCTGTTGGTTGTGGCATTTTGAAGCATGACTGTGGAGTTTACTCTCTTTTCCCCGTTTTTCACTTTATTAAATCTCTTTAAAATGAAATGTAACACCATGGAAGCCATAGAATCAAATCAAAATTAACATATATATCATTTCTTTCTTTCTTTCTTTCTTTCTTTTTTTTATCTTTCAGGGAGCAGAGCTGGTTCACCTGCCGGGGAAATGCTGCCCAGAGTGCTCCTCTGTGAAACCTTCCTGTGTGCACGAGGGAAAATCCTACAAGGTACCTTTTTCTTTCTTTCTTTCTTTTTTTTTCTCTAACCTCAGACGCAGACGACAAGTTTTCTTTGAGCTGCCAAATCAGGCAAGAAATCCAAAGTGTGTGTGTGTGTGTGTGGGTGAGACAAAGACACCACGGGGCTTCTGTAAACTCTTATCCTCCCAAGACAAAAAGAAAGAAAGTGACAAAGTCTCCGTGCAGACTAGAGGAAGAGGAGGAGGATGCTGCTGCTGCTGCTGCTGATGCACAAACACATACACAATGCATGAGTATGAAGCTGGATATAGATATACGAACACAAAGTCTACACAGTGGTAATTAAAGTTGACTAAATGTGTGTTTTAAGAGCCGAGCTATCACATTACTACCGGCTGCAACAAGAATCTGTGTCTTATTATTCTGGCCCATATCTGGCAGAGCGTCGTCAGCTTCATTATTTATAGGCCAGGCCTGAAAACCCAGAATGCACAGGCTTTTAATGTTTTGGGGTTGCTCATGTAATCCTGTAGGACGACCTGCTACGGCCACGGCTTGGAGTCGGCTATTATCCTGTTCCAATAGATTATTCCTGGTGTCCCCGATGAGTTCCTCCTGTGGCTCGTCTCAGCTTTGCTTCCCTTCCCCCCCGAAAAGGTTAAAGCAACAAGTCAGAGACTCTGTGATTTTGTTTTCCCAAGAGATTTGAATCATTTTCAGTGGGGAAATGAGTTAGAAGAGTAAAAGAGTGTTGATTTTAAGTCACATTAATGAGCTTTTTATACAAGACTGGAAGAGGAAGAACTTCCCTGCATGGTCCCGTCCCAGGTGGGAATAATATACAAGATAAGAATAACAGATAAAGAAGATGAAGAGTCTGATGATTCAAACTCAGCCCTAAAAACAGCTTCAGTCCTTTTTGTCTCAGCACTGAGATCTGCTCGGGGGGGATAAATGACCCTCCTGCTCCTCAGCTGCTGCTCCTGCTGAGCTGCAGGTTTCACTTCAGTCCTCTGCATCTTAAAGAGTCCTGGCTTTGCCACCTGCCACCTGTTTTGTTGAAGAAAAGAAAGAAAAAACATTTCATTTTTCTGCATTAGGGTCGTCAGCGAGCGTCTGTTCACCAGCTCTTGCTTTGAAAAAACGTACATACTATATAGGAGTGGTGAGTGTGCGACACATGCAGCTG
Organism: Trachurus trachurus; assembly: GCF_905171665.1. NCBI lineage: Eukaryota > Metazoa > Chordata > Actinopteri > Carangiformes > Carangidae > Trachurus > Trachurus trachurus. The sequence continues at coordinate 7,964,831 of NC_139895.1, read as the reverse complement.
ATCTGGATTCAGCTCAGGCTCCTGGTCTGTTTGACTTTAAAGGGATAGTTCAACATTTTGGCAAATTCTCCTCTGACCATAATCCCTATAGTCATAGCAGTAGGTTCATTACCTTTAATTATCGGTGCATGTTGTTTTGAGATCAGCGGGGCAGAGATGCGAGCTGCTCACAACAGAGGCGCACAGTGCTTTCGCTTTTCCCTCATCAAACTCATCAAATACACAATCCAACAACTCCAAAACGCTCTGGTGGACAAGTTGTGACCTGCACATTCACCACGCTATGAAATAATCATGTAACATTATGAAACAGAGTTGTTTTAGAGGCAAATGCGTAGCCGGAACTACATTCCAGACACGGCTGCTGGGCGGAATGATTTCAAAAGTAGTTCAGAGTATTTGCTTCATGTGTCGTAATGTTACATAATTATGATTATCTCATAGCGTGGTGAATGTGCAGGTCACAACTTGTCCACCAGAGCGTTTTGGAGTTGTTGGATTGTGTATTTGATGAGTTTGATGAGGGAAACCAAGAAATCCCATTAGCCTCCGTAGTGTAGCTCTGAGCAGCTCACGGCTCTGCTCCGCCGTTCTAAAAATAGCTTGCACCAACAATTAAAGGTAACAAACCTACTGCTATGACTATAGGGATTATGACAATGGGCCAATTTGCCAAAATGTTGAACTATCCCTTTAACACTGAAACTCAGCTTCTTCAAAGCTTTTAGCACCAACAGTGGCTCTTTGTGCATGAGGACAACTTTAACCTCTGAATTCATCAGCTCTCTCTCTGTCTGTGTTTTCCAGGACGCGGCTCGTTGGACCGATGGAAGCTGCCGTGAGTGCGAATGCCACGATGCCCAGGTGACTTGTTATCTGCGCTCCTGCCCCACCTGCCCGCCGGGCACGCTGGCCGTCACCCAGGAGGGACGATGCTGCCCGGAGTGTCGCCAAGGTACGGTGCTCGGTGCAAAAATGTGTTTGTGTGGTGACTTTCCTGCCACATTCCTCTGCTCTGGCAAAACCCTGTTGCTCCTTTTGTCCCAGAAGTTTCACTCACACTCAGACTCAGGTTCATACAAAACCTCCTGGATGGATGAGGCTGAAGGCTTCAGTGAACGATCTCCCCTCAGACACCCAAACTCATCAACAACATCTGTGAAGTTTAGTTGTTTTGTTGAGATGAAGTTACGCACATCCTTCAGATTTTCAATTTATCTTAAGATCTCATTCATTTCCCCAGAACATCCTGATGTGTTTGTGGGCATAAAAACTATGTGTCTCTGTGCACATTTGGTGTTATTTTCCACCACTGTGCGTGCAGAAATTGGTTTCTTTGCCTTTTTTTGATTTCTCCCTTGTTTGATTATTGGAGCAAAAATTAGGGTTGATGAAAAAAAGCTGTTCTCACTCTTTTGATTCAGTGGGAGAGAAACCAAATCGTTGAGTCTTCTGCCATCTAACTCCTCCGCTGATTGACTGTTGATTGAATCTGCCTCCCCCCCTCGGGCATCCTATATCAGTTTCTCATTAGAATATAAAAATATTCCAAAAGGCATGTAAAATATTCTTCACAAACCACTCTATCCTCTCTTCCTGCTGGTTTAGTTTTTCCTCTGCCTGCTTTAGTAACATTAATACATGTAGTGAAAGTAAGACTTGGTGAACTGGGAAACCTCAGTGGTCTGGTGACGAAGCCCACGGCCGGCGCCCACACACACACACACACACACACACACACACACACACACACACACACACACACACACACACACACACACACACACACACACACACACACCAGGCTTAAAGGCTTATTTTGCATTCATTAACTGTTAAACAGCTGCATATTCTGCTGTGGAAAGTGCAGGTCATTTTTCATTTCATGGACCTTCATGAGGGGCGAGGAAGTGAGGGGAAGGGAAAGTGGGTGGGTGAGGAGCTGCACCATGTTCAGATAGTTCACGCTGTTTTTTAAAAATATATTCTGTTTAAGGGATAATTCAACATTTCTGGCAAATTGGCCCATTGCCATAATCCCTATAGTCATAGCAGTAGGTTTGTTACCTTTAATTGTCAGTGCAAGCTATTTTTAGAACGGCGGAGCAGAGCCGCGAGCTGCTCAGAGCTACGCTACGGAGGCTAATGGGATTTCTTGGTTTCCCTCATTAAACTCATCAAATACACAATCCAACAACTCCACAACGCTCTGGTGGACAAGTTGTGACCTGCACATTCACCACGCTATGAGATAATAACACAACTTTTCCAGACAGAGTTGTTTTAGAGGGAAATTCATGCAAAACCGCTGATGTACGTCGCCTTCAGGGACAGTTTTTCATCAAGCAGTCTCTGTATTTACCTCTTAAACAACTCTGTCTGGTAACGTTCTGTTATTATCTCATAGCGTGGTGAATGTGCAGGTCACAACTTGTCCACCAGAGCGTTTTGGAGTTGTTGGATTGTGACATTTGAAAGAGTAGTAAGATGTTCTTATGTATGAAATCCCCCCAAATATGTGTTTCTAAGGTTGAAAAATTGAAACAAAGGTTAAATGTGGTTACATTTTTTACAGTGATATCTCTGGAAGAGGAAGAGGAAGAGGTCACAATCATTTCATGAGAAGAGGTTAAAAAAAAATATTTGATTCCAACTTTATGGAGTGTACAGTGTATATGAAAACACTGAAACTTTCAAATATATTTACATGAACATGTGCAATATTGTCTTTGTGTAGATGTTATATCAACATGTTTATATTTATATGATAATGCAACATCACTCTTGATATAGAGACAGAGAAATATTATATTCGTGAATAGGACTTCGAAGTGGGTCAGGTGGGCAGGGCTTCATCATGCTGATCATTTGATTGATTGGTGGGATAATAAATAATTCATCCTCCTCCTGCTCACTCAGACAGCTTGTGACTTTACTGCTCAGGTGTGGAGAGATGCCACCGACCGGGGTATAAATACACTTTTAGTCACACGCTAAAATTACTGCACATGTAAATCAGAAGCCGGTTGGATAAATAAAGAAGGAAGTGGGAGGGAGAGAGAGGAGGGGGGAGGAAGAGGGGAGGAGGAGGGGAGTAGAGGAAGCCTCATAAACACAGAGACAGAGAGAGTTTATAGATGTGCCAGGCAGTCAGAGGACAACATCCAAATTGTCCTTGGGGGGGAGGAGAGCGACGGCGGCGGTCGGCCAAGCTGCTGTGTGTCAGTGTGGCGTCGCCTGAGGACGGAGAGTCCAGAGCAGCCACACACACACACACACACACACACACACACACACACACACACACACACACACACACACACACACACACACACACACACACACACACACACACACACACACACACACACACACACACACACACACACACATAGTTGCTGTAAACTATCCTCACTGCTGCTTTTAACTCTGGCTTTTTTGATTTAAACCTTTTTTTTTTTAAACTTTATTGTTACAGTGACTGACTAATTCAAGGTGGACGTTCAGTTTTTTTTTTTTTTCCCCGTCAGATTCAAACTCTGGCGTCTGTGTTGTGATGAGCTTTTGAATTCTGGATCCAGGTTTTATTTATTTCAAACAAAGGAGGCAGCGTTTGAAGTTTTGGAAAAAGTAGTTAAACAAAAAAAATGGTGAAACTTTCTGAACACGATGCCGCTCCCCACCCTCCCCAAACCACTCACCCTCCTCCTCCTCCTCCTCTTCCTCCCTGAGGCCTTAAAGGTCCATGAAATGAAAAATGACTTTCACTTTGTCAGACAATTTTCCATGGCCAGAAAATGCACCTATTTAACAATTAATGAATGGAAAATAAGCTTTTACCATGACACGGTGTAACTGCAGTGGTGACCTTTCTCCACTTCCCCGCTCAGCCCACCTGTTCCTCAACAGGAAATACCATCAATTAATAAAAATAAAATACACTGAAGGGGGTGAGAGATTGAACCAAAGATCTTCTGCAAACTACACACATCCCTTTAAGATCGATGAGAAGAGGCTCCGACGTGTTCACTGCAGAGTTTCAGATGTTTCATTCAACACATCAACAAAACACCAGGCTGTGGTTCTGAATGCGTTTACATGAACATAGAGCAACCTGGTTATTCATATCCCTGTTTACACTATAACTACCAGTATCTCGATTTCTGACAATTGCAGCTTATTTGCGTAGGCGTTTGTGATGTTAAAGGAGAATCCCGGCCATTTTTGACCCCTAATTGTTTTAATTGAGTTGCACCATGGCTGCCCGGCGCTATAGGGATAGCGACAACGCTAACCTATGGGGGCAATTCCCCCTTACGAGACACCACTGAACTCATATAGTGTTACAGTACAAACAGTATAAACTTTGTGTTTTTGCTTGTTGTGATGATTTCTTTACAAAAATAAACTGTCGAGCAGTGCAGTGGTAATGTCCAAAATATCTCCGACCGTTTATTTTTGTAAAGAAATCATGTGAACGCACTGTAGTTACAGTAACGAACATATATGTATACACTGCAGTGCATATACCTTCGTCGTCATGGTTACAATAATAATACTCGTGGCTTTGGGGGAAATGTTGTGATTTGGGTCACAAGGAGGACTTCCTCGACATCAGATGATCTCTGTTGTCATGGTTACAGTTCAAGACTGTGATTAACTTGCCGGTGTCACACGTCGGGAATCGAACACGTGACGCCACTCTTACTGTATCAGTCTCTGTTGTGTTGTTGTGTTGTTGTGCTGTTGTGACTTTTCCCCTTCGCTCCTATTTGTAATTACTAGCCTACAACCACTGATGTTGCCTAGCAACAGGACATAACCCAGGGTCATAATAACCTGCTGCACACACACACACACACACACACACACACACACACACACACACACACACACACACACACACACACACACACACACACACACACACGACCCGCTGCCTCCTGTTGTTTCATACAGGAGGAGGATCTGAAAATAATTCGGAGATGCCGGTGGTTTTGTCTGCTGGAGCCACCGTTGATATTTCTGACATTTGACTCACGGCAACAAAGTTTCTTTAACCGTCACGTCCGGCTAAATAAAGGTTTTATATTTTGAATGTGACAGATGCGTCACTCAAACCATTAAAACCCCCTCAGTTCATTTAATAATAGAGACAGAGGTGAAAAGCAGCCAGTGTCATGCAAAAGTTTGGGCACCTCTGGTCAAAACTTCTGTTAACCTGAACAGTTACAACAAGCAAGTGGAAGATGAAATGAAGTTACGGATTTATTAATTTATTTAAAAGGATCTCCATTAGCTGATGCCAATGGCACAAGCTAGTCCTTACATCATATTTTCAATATCACAACAGTCAAATAGACATCTTAATACATCGTGTTTGCAGTAATCTTACATTACGCCTCACATTTGATTGCATTTAAACATTAAAAGTTGATATTAGTCTTCATATCAATCATTCATTTAACAGGAACAAAACAGGGATAAGATATAAAATATGAGATGACACATTCCCTTTACATTTGAAACAATAGGCCTATATGTATATTAGTGTTGCACCGATACCGATACTAGTATCGGTAAGGGGCCCGATACCGCACTAAAATGCTGGCATCGGTATCGGCGAGTACTAACAAATGACGCACCGATGCCATTTACTGATAACTAATATGAACGCTGCGCCTTGTGTCTTCTCTCGCCCGACACTCACTGCTGTGTGATCACAGTGTTCAGTGCATGCCAAACCAAGTAAGGATGTAAACAATTAAATTAATTGCAGTTAATCAATCCTTTTCTATGTGTTTTTTGTGAAATGTAAACAAGCAAAGCCGACATAAAGTAGCGGGATCTCTATTTAAATGTGCAGCAGACCCTCATTGGACCCTCAACATTATTTAAAGGTTAAATAACGCGTTACTTAAACATTTTTACCAGGTAGGCAATAAAAAAGTTCTACTGGATTATAGTATTAGAAGAAAAAAAGCTCTTATTTTTTTTTATTTTTCCAAACGGTGTGTATCGGTACGGTATCGGTATCGGCCGATACTGCACAGCCGGGAATCGGAATCGGTATCGGGAGCCAAAAAATGGTATCGGTGCAACACTAATGTATATTTTACTTTTTCATCTTTTACGTTTTCAAAATGACCAACAGGTTTGTCCACCCTGCATAGTTAGTACCTAGTAGCTAGTAGCCCCCCCCCTCCCCCTTTGGAAATGATCACAGTGTGTAAATAGTAAATATCTGGTCTGATACCTGGGTCAAAGTTATCTGAGAGCTCAAGTCTCCTGGGTTTCCCATTCTTTTGCAGGCTGCTGCGTTGTTTCCCTTTTTTCACTCAAACTGTAGAAAACAAAAATAATTCACTGATATTGCTTAAAATATTGCAAAAGAGAGTTTTGTGTTTAACTTTATGCCTTGTGGAGATCATTTAATCTTCCTCTTTTTGAACTGTTCACATTAACAGAAGTTTTGTGCCCAAACTTTTGCATGACACAGTAAATTGGAGACTTGAGCTGACTTGAGATGTAGTGACCTTACAATGACTCAGCAGAAACAGTGATGATGACGTTGTTGAGCTACAGTCGACCTCTTCCCTCACATTTACCATGTGTTGCATTCACTGTTATCTTTCAAAGTGGAAGGTGAATGATTGGGTAAATTCAATTAGAGCTGTTTCCTCAGTGTATTCCTGCGAGGTGTGGAGTCTTATTCATTTGAATTAATGGGTATTTATTGTGTATTATCTGCACAAAATGCTCCAGTTTTAGTTTAAGAACTGTTAAGACATTAAGATAAAGTTTGGACAAACTTTTGCATGACAGTGTATTTATGAAGATAAAAGACAGAATAATCTCACCAAACATCATAAATTCTTAAAATTTTTAAAGATTATAGTGTTTTCTGTGTCTTTTTACGATACTTAAACTTTTGGCCTTAGCCGACGGGCTCCAGATGAACAGAGGAATCGATTTCTGAGATTCAAGAAGCTGGAACACTTTGGCTGCTTTTCAATAAATCTCTTTTATTTTCCGTCTTTTCCGTCATCAGTTTAAAGCAGATTTGAGTTAAAGGGATAGTTGAACATTCTGGCAAATTGGCCCATTGCCATAATCCCTACAGTCATAGCAGTAGGTTCGTTACCTTTATTTGTCGGTGTAAGCTATTTTTGTTTTAGAGGCAAATACAGAGACTGCTTGCTGAAAAACTGTCCCTGAAGGCAGCTGTTATTATCTCATAGCGTGGTGAATGTGCAGGTCACAACTTGTCCACCAGAGCGTTTTGGAGTTGTTGGATTGTGTATTTGATGAGTTTGATGAGGGAAACCAAGAAATCCCATTAGCCTCCATAACGTAGCTCTGAGCAGCTCGCCGCTCTGCTCCACCGTTCTAACTATAGCTTGCACCGACAATTAAAGGTAACGAACCTACTGCTAAAGCTATAGGGATTATGGCAATGGGCCAATTCGCCAAAATGTTGAACTATCCCTTTAATGCTGTCCATCAACTGTCTCTTTCTCTCTCTCTCTCTCTGTGTGTTCACCCACTCAGAACATGTGTGTGTTTGTGTGATTATCATGTTCGTCGGAGTGAATGGTTTCTATGATTTCCATGTTTTGCCTTCACACATTACAGTGCGTCGCACATGTGCAGCAGCTGTCACAGCTCATGTGTTCCTGTGTTTGTCAGTGATGTGTCTCATAACCTCATGATGCACCGCCGCCGTGTTCTCGTGTGCATAAATATGATTTAAACATGATTCAGCCACTTTACGTTACATTTACACCCCGATGCAGGAGACAGAGCCGTGTTCTCACTCGTTATAACTCTGCATTACTGTACTTGGTCTGCTTCGCCTGGCTGAGAACTGGATTTCCTCACTGTGTTTTAGTTTGTGGCTAAAAATAGGAGAGGAAAAAGAAGAAGAAGTAGAAGAAACACATATGCTCTCTTTCTCCTCCGTTCCCAACTTGAACCGTAAATCTTCCCATAAGCCTATTAATCATGGCTGTCCGCTCGGGCCCACAGGTCGGCAGCCCTCTCCTCTCCACCAGCCGTGCTGCATTCAGGTCCCAATGGGAGAAAGCTGTGTGGACTGTGAGAGCCTCCTTACGGGTTTTTGACCCAAAATGAGACACTTTTGTTGACACACGTCTTATTATCTCACCAATATGTAGATTGATGCAGGGACTTAGCCTTGTTATGAGATGTTTAGGGAATTCTTTATGATAATTAGCTTGTATAAATGTCATAATTTGACATAAACTGAATATTTTTTGCGACTAAAACTGATTTCTCCAACACAGAATAGAATATAATTTCTTTATTGACGTTGTAAATCTCATAAACATGAGGAATGAATCTAAATCGAAGAGTAAAACGACTTTGTGCAGTTGTTTTCCATAAGAACAGCTGACTCGGCTTGTTTTATGCAGATTTCTGTGAACACTACTCTTTTAATCAGTGACTTGACAGAATTTACCACAGTTGCAGACGCTGTAATGTTGATTCATCCTGCAATCATAAGTTTCTGCATCACTACAGTTTCTCATCGGCCCACACTTAAAAGCAGTGCTGCGATAGTTTCTCCATTTGTACAAAAATCTTTAACGAACCACAACTAGAAAAAAGAAGAAAGAAAGAAAACTGCAACACGTCGTTTTTAATTTCTGCTCTGTGGGTAAAAGTGTCATTAAACAGACGTTTCCCTCTCTCCCACGAGGAGCGCTGCTTTGTTCTTAGCGCTGCTGGTACCAAGCTTCATAAATAAATCTTCCTCTGAGGAACGGCCGCTCGCTCTTTGCTTTGACTTTCACTCGCGAGTCTCTGGAGGGAGGTTTCTGAAGCGTCGCCGCTGCTGTTTAATCAACAGTTTATTGGACAAATTGAATGGATTTGAACCTGTTAAGTGGCCAGGAGGTCCTGGGTTTGATCCCCCTGTGTGGTGGAGTTTGGATGTGGAGCTTCCTCCCATGGTTTAAACCGTTTTTGAGTACTTTTGATTTTTGCCTTTTATATACCACATAAAAAATGTTCACCATACCCATGTTTGGTATCTTTTTTTCCAGCACAACTACTTCATTAACATGTTGGGCCCAAAAACACTCATCAAACTCATCAAATACACAATCCAACAACTCCACAACGCTCTGGTGGACAAGTTGGGACCTGCACATTCACCACACTATGAGATAATAACACAACGTTACCACACAGAGGGCCGGATTTACTAAAGGTTTGCGTGTATTAAAACGTGTGCAAACGTGATTGCACGCGCAAACACACGTGGAACCTGATCTACTAACCGGACGCACCGAGGATTGCGTCCCTCACACGGGCAGAATAGCACGTGCGATCCATTTAGCGTGTTTGCCTTGATGAATATGTAAATATGGGCGTTTCAGCCAGAACGTGCAAAATACTGGGAGGAGTAGATGCAAATAGATTTATTTAGCGCGTGCAATGTGATTTACCAAACCAGGAAGAGATTGCGGTGGCTGTTTTTGTGTCTTTATTCACCACGTCTGAAAACCATGTACTAACTGATACAACTTTGCCAAAACGTATGCGTTTATTGATTTGATACCTGTCAGAGCCCCATGATCTTACATCTCTGCATTTCCTCACGTCTGGGTAATTTTGTAACAGTTTTTCAGCCGTGTTAAAAGTCATTTACGCGCCGTTACGCACAGGGCACGTCTGTCCTGCAGTGCGCTCCGTTGGCTCCTCTCCTCTCCTCTCCTCTCACCTGGCTGCTCAGCTCCGTCTCTCAGTCCCGGTCCCGGACTGAGACACGTCACCGCTGCCTTCACCCGTCTTTGATCCCTCTGGTCAGTGGTCAGAGCGTTTAGATCTGTGTGTCCCACCTGAGCTCTCTATTAATCCACTGGATCATGGGCGGCACACACATATTAGGTGTGTGATTGTCGCTGCAGCTGCAGCCTGTTCGTCACTATATGACGAGTTGGGCCCTGTAGCGATTTGTGTTTATTTATCTAAACAGAGCGCGAGAGAGATGAACACACATGCTGTCATTGTATGCATCGGATCAAATGTCATTCTGTCCCTTCGTTCGTCCAGCTCTCTGTCCACTCTCTCCATGGCGGAAACGATTACTACGCGCAAAACCCTCATTTACATATTGTGGTTTGCACGTGTTTTCATTTAGTGGGTTACTCTTAGTAGATCACCTGTTTTGCGTGCACTAACCAAACTCGCAATATTATAGCGGGTGCAAACAATATAGCGCCCGCTATCTGAGATCTTAGTAAATCCGGCCCAGAGTTGTTTTAGAGGAAAATTAATGCAAAACCGCTGATGCGCGTTGCCTTCAGGGACAGTTTTTCAGCAAGCAGTCTCTGCATTTACCTCTAAAACAACTCTGTCTGGTAACGTTCTGTTATTATCTCATAGCGTGGTGAATGTGCAGGTCACAACTTGTCCACCAGAGCGTTTTGGAGTTGTTGGATTGTGTATTTAATGAGTTTGATGAGGGAAACCCAAGAAATCCCATTAGCCTCCGTAGCGTAGCTCTGAGCAGCTCACGGCTCTGCTCCGCCGTTCTAAAAACAGCTTGCACCGACAATTAAAGGTAACGAACCTACTGTTATGACTATAGGGATTATGGCAATGGGCCAATTTGCCAAAATGTTGAACTATCCCTTTAATATTGTACGTGATGATCTTGGGCTCGAGCTTCAACTCACTTGGGTTGGGTTTGGATTTTCAGGCCCGTTAAAAACTCTACTCTAGGTGACTAGATTGTTTGTTAGAGCCTGGAGGGTTAATTAGTGACTCTAAATTGCCTGTAGGTGTGAATATGAGTGTGTGTGTGTGTGTGTGTGTGTGTGTGTGTGTGTGTGTGTGTGTGTGTGTGTGTGTGTGTGTGTGTGTTGGTCAGCTGGGTTTGGCTCCGTCTCCCCTCTCTCCTGCCTGGATGAGCGGTCTAACCAGTGGATGGATGGATGATCCAGTCAGAGACTAATGATGCAGAGTGTGGTGGTGGTGGTGGCAGCAGCTGAGAGCTCGTCATCGTCGGGGGGAGTCGGCGTGTGAAATGACCACGACTCAGCAGCCAAACGGTGAACTGGTAGTATAACCGTTGTTGGCTGCAGTTGGTAAATTGGTCAATCTGAGCTCTGGCGGCGGCGGCGGCGGGGAGCGAGGCTCAGCTGGAGGTCAAGGTTGTACTAACAGTCGAACTCTTCCCTTCCCCTAACGATGCTGGTTGAGAGTCGCTGCTAAACGCCAACACACCAACACACCAACACACCTGCAGCTTTTTTTTCCTTTTGGTTTTGTGTTGTTGTTGTTGTTGTCATATAATCAGGTGCTGTTAAAGGGATAGTTCACCCAAAATTCAAATTGCACTCATTATCTACTCACCCTCATGTCGACTAAGAGCTGTGCGAATTTTCAGAGTCCTCCGTGCCTTCTCTGAGTTACAGGGGGGTCCGCGCAGCAGTATTTGTCCATATAATGGTTATCAATGGATACCAACTTTCTTTGTCCAAAAAGACACACCAAAAAACATCCAAATACCTCCATACTGCTCGTCTGTAATGTCCCTCTTGTGTTGAAGCCCCGACATGAGAAATTGTTCCGCCGGTCAGTGCAAATCACGCACGAGAATTTTCAGAGTCTTCCTTTCCTTCTCTGAGTTACAGGGGGGTCCGCACAGCAGTGTTTGTCCATATAATGGTTGTTATAATGGTCCAAATACCTCCGTAGTGCAAATCTCGCGTGATTTGCACTGACACAGGAAGAGCAGTGAACTGAGACACTGGGAGCTTCCGCTACAAACAAGCTTAAATTATAGACTTATTTAATTTTTTTCGGAACAATTTCTCATGCCGGGGCTTCAATACAAGAGGGACATTACAGACGAGCACTATGGAGGTATTTGGATGGTTTTTGGTGTGTCTTTTTGGACGGAGAAAGTTGGTATCCATTGACAACCATTATATGGACAAATACTGCTGCGCCGAGACGCCCCCCGTAACTCAGAGAAGGAACGGAGGACTCTGAAAATTCTCACAGCTCTTAGTCGACATGAGGGTGAGTAGATAATGAGTGAAATTTGAATTTTGGGTGAACTATCTCTTTAATCCTCCACACCTCTGGATCAGCTGTTTTCATACGACTTCCCCCGTTAATCGCGGGCGCCGGCCGGCCACCGCCGCTGCTGCTGCAAGTTTTTAATTTTGTGCTTCAGGGATTCTGGCTCGCTGCACTGGTGAGGAAATTAAAGTACAGTGAGCGAGAGAGCGTCGAGGCGGCGCTTGTGTTGGAGAGAGAGAGAGTGTGTGTGTGTGTGTGTGTGTGTGGGAGAATCCAATTGTGGTTCACTGTCAGCTGTCAAAGCAAACAAGAAATGATCTTGTAACTAGTCAGGTGAGAGATTTGTACGAAAGAAAAAACTCATTTGTTTCCCCGCTGTTTAATATTCAGGGATGATGCGAGTGCAGGAAGCGGGCGGAGAGCAGAACATATGCAGATGATTGCTACATCAGGAAGCAGCCGAAGCTCAACGCAGCAGCAGACAGACAGACAGACTCATAAACACTTGAGTGATATTTGTAACAGCCAATAGGCTCGTCAATGAGCCAGAACCTGCAGCGCTGCAAAGTGTCTCAATCTCCCACTTTTCTCACTCGGCTTCTCCAGCTTTTCTCTCTCTCTCTCTTACTCTCATCTCAAAAAGCAGATTTGGGCCAGTGGGATGAGAAGTATAAGGTCAGAAAAAGTGAGAATGAAAAACGAAGCGGTATAAAAGGATAAAGAAGATGATGAGAGGTACCAGAGTGAGAAAATGGAGATAAGGATACTCAGAGCAGCAGGTTGAATGAATAGTTTACCCCCCCACCCCCTCAAAAAAAAAGAAATATTTTAAGTAAAGAAAACTTAAAAGATTTTTTATTTTATAGCTACAGACATTTATTTTTTTTCTTTTTGATTTTATTAAGAAAATTTAAAAATGTTTTTGTGAATTTGAACATTTTTAAGAAATTTCTTTGAAATTGTATTCAGACATTTCAACTTTTTTTTTCTTTTAGATTTTAGAAAGAAAATTTTACATATTTTGTGAATTTGAACATTTTAAAGAAATCTCGTTGAATTTTTTCAGGCATTTCAATTTTATTTTTTATTATTATTATTTAGAAAATATCACTTTTTATTTTATTTTTTATTTTTTTTTTACATTTTTAAAAAATGTCTTAGAAATTTTATTCAGAACTTCAGAAGGACATGTTTACATTTTTGTCTTCTACATTTCACAAAAATATCAGGAGCAAAGAAATATTCCTTTTACTCTGGAGTGTAAACCTGGACACCATCTTCAAATAGTCTTAGTTTAGTCAACAGAACAGTCAATGCACAGAATAAACTTTATGATAAACACAGCCACTGATCAATCCCAATGCATTTACCAATACACCAAGGTCTCTACGTGTTTACCTGCAGCGCTTCAAAGTGTCTCAATCTCCCACTTTTCTCACTCGGATTCTCCAGCTTTTCTCTCTCTCTTACGCTCATCTCTTCAAAAAAAAAAAAAAAAAAAAGCAGATTTGGGCCAGTGGGATGAGAAGTATAAGGTCAGAAAAAGTGAGAATGATTTGGTGCAGGTGGAAAGAAAATGGCAGAGGGAGAATAAAAAAACGAAGCGGTATAAAACGATAAAGAAGATGATGAGAGGTACCAGAGTGAGAAAATGGAGATAAGGATACTCAGAGCAGCAGGTTCTGCCTTACTGCCTCACTTGAATGAATAGTTTACCCCACCACCCCCTCAACAAAAAAAAAAAAAAATTAAGTAAAGAAAACTTTAAAGATTTTTTATTTTATACAGACATTTATTTTTTTTCTTTTAGATTTTAGAAAGAAAATTTTACATATTTTGTGAATTTGAACATTTTTAAGAAATCTCTTTGAAATTTTTTCAGGCATTTCAATTTTATTTTTTATTATTATTATTTAGAAAATATCACTTTTTATTTTTTTTTTATTTTTACATTTTTAAGAAATGTCTTAGAAATTTTATTCAGAACTTCAGAAGGACATTTTTATATTTTTGTCTTAACATTTTAATTTTTTTTTTCTCATTGTGTGTTTTGAAAATTCTACATTTCTAAAATTATCAGGAGCAAAGAAATATCCCTTTTACTCTGGAGTGTAAACCTGGACACCATCTTCAAATAGTCTTTAGTCAACAGAACAGTCAATGCACAGAATAAACTTTAGATAAACACAGCCACTGATCAATCCCAATGCATTTACCAATACACCAAGGTATATACGTGTTTACCTGCAGCGCTGCAAAGTGTCTCAATCTCCCACTTTTCTCACTCTGCTTCTCCAGCTTTTCTCTCTCTCTCTCTTACTCTCATCTCTTCAAAAAAAAAAAAAAAAAAAGCAGATTTGGGCCAGTGGGATGAGAAGTAAGGTCAGAAAAAGTGAGAATGATTTGGTGCAGGTGGAAAGAAAATGGCAGAGGGAGAATAAAAAACGAAGCGGTAAAAGGATAAAGAAGATGATGATGAGAGGTACCAGAGTGAGAAAATGGAGATGGAGATACTCAGAGCAGCATGTTCTGCCTTACTGACGCTCTTATTGGCCATCAGAGTTGAAGCCTCACCTCCATCTTTTTCATTTTCTCCACTTTTCTCTCTCTCTCCTGTCTTTCCTACTCTCCGTCTCCCTCCATCTCGTTCTGCAGCCGTCACGTTAATCAGATCCCTCTGTCACATTTTTTACTACGAGCTATATACCAGAGTTTATTTACTCCATGCATTCAGAATATAATGAATAGAGCAATCACGGTGCAATCAAGTGAAAGCGTTCCCCGCGTATTGTTTGACAAGACGCAGCACGCGGTCGCTCGTTCGCTTTGCATCCCAGATACGTCGGCTGCTCATGCCGCCGCTGTTGTCAATGTCACCGCCGCCGCTGATTGCTGACGGGGACGATGGGAGGAAGGAGGAGGCTGTGTCACACGATGTTTGAGGAGTGTGATGTTCTTTCACACATCGGCTGCTGCTTCTCATTCCACTAAAACTGGAGCATTTTACACAATAAATACCCATTAATTCAAATGAATAGGACTCCACACCTCGCAGGAATAACACTGAGGAAAAACAGCTCTAATTGAATTTACCCAATCATTCAGCTTATACTTCCACTTCCACAAGAGAACAGTGAATGCAACACATGGTAAATGTGAGAAAACAGGTTGACTGTAGCTCAGTTAATGACATAAATGATGTGTTTCTGCTGAGTCATTGTAAGGTCACTACATCTCAAGTCAGCTTAGTCTCCTATTTACAGTGTCATGCAATAACAGAATGTTACCAGTTGTTTTAGAGGTAAATTCATGTAAAACCGCTGATGCGCGTTCCCGTCGGGGGCAGTTTTTCATCAAGCAGTCTCTGTATTTACCTCTAAAACAACTCTGTCTGGTAACGTTGTGTTATTATCTCATAGCGTGGTGAATGTGCAGGTCACAACTTGTCCACCAGAGCGTTTTGGAGTTGTTGGATTGTGTATTTGATAAGTTTGATGAGGGAAACCAAGAAATCCCATTAGTCTCCGTAGTGTAGCTCTGAGCAGCTCACGGCTCTGCTCCGCCGTTTTAAAAATAGCTTGCACCGAAGATTAAAGGTAACGAAGCTATGACTATAGGGATTATGGCAATGGGCCAATTTGCCAAAAATGTTGAACTATCCCTTTAAAATATTGCAAAAGAGTGTTTCGTATTTGATTTGCTGCACCCACCCTCAGTTGTGAAGCTCCCTCCCTGTGCATCACAGTCAAACTCACTATAATAGAAAGTCCAATAACTATATAACATTTATGATACATAATATCATTTGGTTTTATTGTTTTGGATGCTGTTTTTCTACTGTCTTATGGAGTTTATTGTGTTATGGTTATAACTGCCGCAATTATGGAAATCACTTCCTAACACTGTTTAGCAAACAGCTTTGCAAATAAAGTTATTATTATTATCTTTATCTTCTTTTATGCTTGTTAACTTTAACAAGTGACCACTAAAATTTACTTTGTAGGGATCGGAGCGCTCCACTCCAGATCAGAACTGTGGAAAATACTGTAGATCCATAAAAAAATGTCGAAAACATGGATAAAGAACGAGAAATAACAGGAGTTTATTGTGACTAGCTGTTACAGAAGAAGCATTAAAGTTATGTAAAGTTGCTGTGACCTTTTGACCTCTCTGTCATAAATGGTTTTAAGCCTCAAGATGCTTTTAAATGGTTAATGGAAATGTTGTTTTATGCACTGGTTTACTGAGTGAAAATAATTTTTAAGTGCAACTTGAGGACAAATCTAAGACACAGGTTTGTGTTTGTGTTGGTAAAGTGGTGGTGGACCAACTGGGAGCTGCTGTGGGCAGTGGGCACTTCATCATGAAATGCACCAGTGGAGCCTCTCAGATGTTCCCACTTGGTCCCAGTTTGCACAGTGAAACTCCCATTAACACAGAGTGACTGAGGAACCAAATGTGCTGGGTGACATTTTGTTAAAAAATTTAATGTGCTTAATTTGGGATGTGTGTGTTGCATAGTTAAATCCGACTGCCTGTGCTAACTGAGTTTCAGTGCAGAGCCAAATCTGTTAGACAGAATTTGCATAAAATGAAATGTTAAAATGTGCCATTGAGGGAGTGAGGAACTTCATGTCTTGTGTCCAGCTGTGCCTGCTGCTGCTGAGACGTATAGAATAAAATTAGCATGAAATTGAATGTCAGAATATGTGTGTGTGCATATCATGCATATATTATCTATTATTCCCAGATCTCGTATCCACATTTTGACCAGAGGTGCCCAACATATTTTGAGTTTTAGAGTTTTTCCTGTGTTGTGTGTGTCCTTCAGACCAGTGTCATGGAGACTGTCTGTCCTGTGTGGGGACCCCCGACCACTGTGAGAGCTGCAGGGACCCGAAGGCCGTCCTCCACCTCGGCCGCTGTCTGTCCATCTGTCCAGCTGGTTTCTACGCTGAAGGACGGACGTGTGCAGGTAGGACTGTCCTTTAAATACTGTCAATAACTATATAGCATATATAATAGTTCTCACTTTTACAATACTCTTTGCAAACAAATCTGAACTGTTAAAAGGTTTCTCTTTTGTCGTTCCATTTCACTTGAATGAATAGTTTACCTCCCAACCCCTAACCCACCCCCAAAAAGAAAAAAAAATTAAAAGTATTTTAAGTAAAGAAAACTTCAAAGATGTATTAATTTTTTGGAAATTTCATACAGGCATTACATTTTTTTCTTTTCGATTTTATTAAGAAAATTAAAAAAACATTTTTTGTGGATTTAATAATTTTAAAGAAATTTCTTTGAAATTTTATTCAGACATTTCAATTTTTTTCTTTTTGATTTTATTAAGAAAATGTTAATTTTTTTGTGAATTTGAACATTTTAAAGACATTTCTTTTAAATTTTATTCAGACATTTAAACTTTTTTTTTTTAATTTTATTTAGAAAATTTTACATATTTTTTGAGAATTTTTTAATTTTTAAGAAATGTCTTTGAAATGTTATTCAGAACTTCAGAGGGAAATTTTCAGACGTTTTTGTCTGAACATTTTAGATTTTTTTTTTGTCATTGTGTGTTTTGAAAATTCTACAGTTAAAGCAGAAGTGAGTGATATATTTGTGTTAATATAAGTCTTAAATAGTTATATCTTCCGACAGCAATCACTTACATAGAGTGTTTGGACTGAAACACGGGTCTCTCAGTCCCTCTGCTCTGCTCTGAGCCGAAGAGAAAACATTTATCGTATCCTACAGTTTTTATCCAATGAGGAGAGAGAACGGCATGCAGGGCTGTGTGTGCAGCCAAGGAACGCCGTGAATGTGGTGACGTAGCGACGAGGACTGTTATGGTGCGTTCAAGGAAACTCGTATTTTTCCGACCGTGAAGTAGTACCAGTTCGATCTGGTACGAGTTCACGGGTCGGAAGTTACGAGTGGCCGTTATAGTGACTTTCACCGGTAAAACAGGTCGGAAAAACACGAGTGGGTTGCCTGGAACACTACAAAGTCGTAAGTTGTGACTTGAAGCTGTAATTTACGATTTCAAAAGCCTGCCTGGAACGCAGCATTAGCGAAAACGACCGGATCACTCACTTCTGCTTTAACAATAATATCAGGAGCAAATAAATATTACTTTTACTCTGGAGTGAATGTAAACCTGGACACCATCTTCAAATAGTCTTAGTTTAGTCAACAGAACAGTCAATGCACAGAATAAACTTTATGATAAACACAGCCACTGATCAATCCCAATGCATTTACCAATACACCAAAGTCTCTACATGTTTATAACGACCCACTGCAGGAACACAATAGTCACTCAGTGTCCTTTACTGTACACTGCACTTTTTGTTCCCTCCTTTACCCAAATCCCACCATTACCTGCCAACTTGTACAACTTTCTATAAAATAAGAATAGATATATAGAAAATGAACTTATAAAAGGAAAGATTTGGGAAAGTCAAAGTGCAGCAGCGCCGCTCTGCACGCACGCATTGAAGTTCAAGAGTGCAACATCTGGATTGATCCTGCGTCCACCTGTACGTCTCTCTTACACATGAGTTTTCCTCTTTGTATTTGTGTGTAGTAGTAGTTGTATTACTTTTCCCGTTTGCGATCTGGTCTGTTGACCCAGCTGTGGCACCTTGACCGGGCTCTGACCCTCCACAGCCGTAATCTCCTTAAGCATTTCACTGCATTCAATTCCCCCGTCCCATCGACCCTCTCTCTCTCTCCTTCTGAGCCGGGCGTTCGCTGCCCACAGTCATTCATGAAGCCAGTAAACACCAAATGCCCACACACACGCAGTAAAAAGGCCATCACAGACACAGATAAAGGTATTAACTCTGAAGCCTATAGCTGAATCCTTAACATTGTTTCCACACTTGTACTTATAGAAATGTGAAGCTCGGATGTGTGGACTATATGTGTTCATCTTAACTCAGTGTTATGATAATATTACTTAACCAGGAAGTCTGAAAATAGCTTTGATGCTTCCTCAGCAACGGCACAATAGAATAAAGCTAGTAGATATTAGACTGGTACAGATAACCACATTATGTAACAATTATGTTCAACTTTCAAGAAGACGGTTTAATATGTTTTCCATCTCAACTCTCTTCAACAAACTCTCATTAAACCTTGTTTTGTTTTGAAGACGTCTCCTGCAGCAATAACAAAACGCCGACTGGGGAGATTTTAACTCTGCATGAGGTCAATTTCCATGACAACTCAGTCAATTAATCATTTTTTTGATCACAGGATGTTTATTATTGATTCTGTGTTGATGAGCTTTTTGATAATTGCTCTCCATGTTAATTAGAAACTTCCAATACTGATCACATTTACAACCATGATCAGCTCAAACCACACTGAAGGGTAAAGCACATACACACAGGTTAATATCACAACTGACACTAAAACTTGTTGACTATGCTGATATTGTTCATCAAAACACTTCAGACACTCATCTTAAATCTCTGACTTTATTAGTTAATTCCTTATGTAGATTTGTTTTGAGATCATTGTCTTATGTGTGATTCATTGAACTGATTACAACCAAAATCAAGAAGGCAATCTCATTGGCTTCATTTTCTTTTCAAATGTGTTTATCTCCATTGTTCTCCATATTTAAAAGAACGTATGATTCCATACGATTCGCCATATACTCACTTAGACATATGAACCTCCCTTTTTTCTTTGTTCCTAGATTCTTGAAACAGGTTGGTAAAAGGTCATTCCAATATAAAGCCCCATCGGATTGAAATGACCTCCCTCCTTCTTTGCATTCTGTTACCTCTTTTCATTGTTTCAGGATGTCACTATACTCCTATCTTAAAACAAATTGCTCATGTTTCTAATTAATTAATTAATTAATTATTTTTGTATTCTTTCTTTCTCCATTTTGGTTATTCCTACTATGTTTTTATGTTCACATCATTGATCCTTGTTATTCAATATCTCTATTCTGTATGTTAGACTTATGTGGGTAGCGGGAGTAGGTGAGCAACTTTTTCTTGAAATTTTATCACTGGGATCTTTAAACTTTTTTTTGATAATTTTTTTTTAAACATTTTACCACTTTTTCTAGGATTTTCTTTTTATTATTATTATTATTTTTTTTTAGAAATTTTACAATTTTTTTTTCTAGAAAATTTTTAACAGTTTTTTTTTCTTTTCTTTTTTGAAATCTTACCACTTTTTTAAAAAAAAATTTTGGGGGGAGAATTTTTTTTACCACTTCTTTCTAGAAATGTTTCAACGTTTTTGGAGAAATTGTACCAATTTCTCTACAATATTTCCAAAAATTCACGCCATTGGCCCTAATTTGAACGTACTTTGACTAAAAAAGTAATGTTCTTTAGTCTTGGACCAAATATTTGTAGTGTAGTGTATTTCAAAATTTTGTCGGTCTCTGGTCTAATTTGTGTCATTTTAGGGGTCCTTGATGTGAAAAAGTTTGAGAACCACTGCTTTAATAAATTCAAATTCAAATACACACACTCAATACAGTATTTACAATCACGGCTCAAATCTGGCCCGTTTACGGCAGCAGGACTGTCCAAGAGCCAGATGCCACCTGCACATCTGGACACAGCTGGAATCTGCCCAGGTGCAGAGAGTATTGGTCAATGGGAATGATTACGATTATATATTCAGATATAATTTAGCTCCGGCTCTTATCGTCTCCCCTCTCCATCCAGATGTTGTTCATCTTTCTGCACACTTCCTCCTGATGTCACCTCGAGTCTTTCCGTCTTCTCCCTAATCCGATCCGTCCGTGATCTTCCTCCCTATCGTCGCCGCCATCTTCATCTCAACGAGGCGTCGCTGAAATCTCTTCCCCCGTCGCTGAGTGGGAGGCTGCTGAGAGCTTTTAAGAGGAGGAGATTTAGTCACTTTATATTCTGTAATCTTCAGAAAAAACCAGCTGGAAGTCTCCTCATTACACGTTCTGTCCCGTCTCCATGTTCACTGGGTTCATGATTATGTTTATGGAAATGTCTGTAAGTAGATTAGACTGCATCAGTGCCTCCCTGCCAAACTCATGTATTTAATTAAAATGTAGTGTTTTATTTAACATTTTATTTAGATTTCTCCGTTTTCAACTCGGTGAAAGCTTGATTTTCTCTCAAAGTTGCAGCAGGTGCAGATAAAACAGGTTTAATCCAGTTTTTAAAAAGCAAAAAAAGTTTTAACATGAGAAACTCAACCGTCAGATTTGACGATACAGACGAGATGCTGAATGTTTTTTTTTTTTTTTCAGCTTTTGTGTTTTGTAAAGTTTGGCTTCCTCCAACACGTCGTCAACCTGCAAACCTGCATCTCCTCATCAGGAAGCACGAAACATAAACACATGAGAGAGAGACACAGAGAGAAGATAAAACTATCAGATGGTGTGTGTTGACAGAGAAGGGGAAGCGGCCATGATGTAATTACAGAGAGAGGGTAGATGATGCGTCTTTATTGTCCCGGGGGGGTAATTAGCTGCTCTGTTAGTCATGACGAGAATATTTATCCAGCCTTCACTCAAGTCACGTCTTCTTTTTTCTTTCTTTTCTTCTCTTTTTTTATCATATTTTTTTGAATATTTGCACAAAGAAACAGGTTCAAATGTGTGTATGTGTGTTAAGTTTTCCTCTGGGATAGGCTACTACTCAGAGACTTTGAGTTTAGGTTCAATGTTCGTTTTTATTTTATAAATCATTTTTCATTCATAATTCATTCATTCATTTATAATATACAGCAGACGTGATCTTGTAAAAAGGGAAACCCCATAAGCTTCTGTAGCTTATAAATAATAATAATAAAGTAATTTATTTGTCCCTGTAGGGAAATTGAGTAAATGGGGACCCAGAGATATCAAAACAGCAATACAGTATATTATGAAATACAATTCCTATTTCTACCTAAAATCTAACCTAACTAGGGATGGGCATTTCGAATAATTTCCTAATCGAGTAACCTAACCTGGTGTTACCCGGGTAACCGATTACTGTAATAAAAAAAAAAAAATTACGTCATGTCTGATGGACAGAGCGCAGCCGGTGCATAAATGCGCTCTGTCCGTCAGACAGTCACATCACTGACACACAGCGTCGTCAGACTAAATATCAGGTGGATAATAAGAGTAGAGACTGGAGTTTAAGATGCACATATGGGGCAGATGTGCATCTTTATGCCGGGGAATAAAGGCGCTGCATGCGCTCTGAGCGCTGAGCGCAGCGCATTTATGCCGCGGCTGCCTCGGAGGAGGAGGAGAAAACTTTTTTTTCTTTTTTTAAATCATTAGCGGTGCTTATTTATTAGTCCACACTACATGTTGGTGCCTTCGGTCCTCTCTGCCTCGCATCGTTTCAGGAAATAACTGGGAATGTTTCAGAATGTTTGTAAACTGAAAGCAGATTTTCTAACAGACTTGATGACACCTGTCGTCTCCCTCCCGACGGTTTACGGCGAGGGAATCACCACAGATTATTGTAAAAGGTTTGAAAGTCCGAGGCTCGATCCAAAAACGCTTTTACACAGCAGAAAATCACGTTGCTTGATCCGAAACTGTTTAACACTACAAAAAGCTGAACCACGCATGATAATGTAGTTTGATCCGACACTAGACTGCGCTCTAACGTGCCGTTTTTTTAATCCTAGGTTAACCGGATAATAAATTCATAACCGAGTAGCAGATTACCTACTCGGGTACCCGGGTACTCGGGTACCCGTGCACATCCCTAAACCTAACCCTAACCATCTAAAGTAATTCCATAAGTACAAAGAGTATATGGTTTAACACAATAACAACTCATCAGGTACAGGTACATGAAACAAAAAAAACAGCAAACCGAGCTTGATTTAAACATATTTCAGCAGCAGTTTTTGTTTTACTCTCTTTTTAAAGATAGACAGAGATGCAGACTCTTTTATCGTGCTCTCAACCTCATTCCAAGTCTGTGGTCCTTTAACGGTCACACTAAGACTTTTCAGACATTTCAGTTTCCGTCTCTTTCCCTGTATACTTAAACCCTTTTCAAAACCTCGACTCTCTGTATGTAAAAAAAGGCTAACAAATGCACATTGCACAACATAAAATAAAAATAAAAATTGTTTGCGATACTTATGTGAATCGATTTTTTCTCCCACCCCTAGTAGAAAAGTTTCACCTTTGATGAACCACACAGGTTCCTTCAGATTGCGGCCGAGGCTCTAAAAGCTCAGAGCGGACCAGGAAGTGAGTGAGTGAGTGTTTGATGTGACCGACTGACCGTCCGGCTTCTCTTCTCCTCTCCTCCCCCCTCCAGCCTGCCAGTCATCCTGCGCCACCTGTTCCAGCAGGTGGGAGTGCCAGTCCTGCGGCTCCCAGCTGCCCCTGCTGAGCGCCGACAGCGGCTGCTGCCTGGCTTCCTGTCCGCCCGGCTCCTACCGGCACGACCACACACACTGTCGCCGTGAGTAACACACAAGATGTCATGGGATTTATTACGGCAAAACAAAACAAAACAAACAACTTGAGCCAAAAGTTGTGTTGTGTTTCTTTTATTTGGCTCCGGATCAGCAGCAGTAACAAGCTGCAGGTGAATCTCTCATCTGTCTGAATTTCTCTGGGTCAAGCTGAATTAGATTTCCATATGCATATATACATGACACGGGTACATATTTATCCATGTTTTTATATCATTTGCAGAATATTTATGATGACAAGTTAAATCTTTCCCAGTCAATCTATGATTCGGATGTTCCTTAATCACACAAACTGAAACGCTCAGTCATCCGCCAGGTTGGCAGCAGACAGGCGGCAGACTGGCCGATGTGCATGGCGACATATGGAGAGGCTTATTTCTTTCTGCAGATTCACCTCCTCCTCCTCTCTCCTCTTCGTCTGATGTCTTCTGTCTTTTTCCTGCCGTCCTCTTCTCTCCTTGTCCTTTTCTCTGGGTTTCGACGCTCCATGTCTGCAAATTACTTTTGTGTTTTGTTTGTTTGACATCTACAGCAGCCAATAGCGTGGTAGATGATGATGCTATTCATTCATTCATAGATGATAAGACTGTATGGATGATGGATGAAGACGTTTCTGGAGTGAGACTGTATAATGTTTGAGCCGATAGCTGAACGTAGCAGTGATGCTAACGGCCTCATCGGAGTCTCAAACTATAGCTGGTACTGTAGATACAGCACCAAGATGGAGCAGGAACGTAAACATTGTAGAAACTGATTTTAATTGGATGCAAAATTAGGACAAGTGCAGGATGAGTCATCAAACATCTAAATTTGTTTTACAGGAAGGTTTTCTTTCTTTCTTTTTTTGGACTCTCAGGCTTTTTATTATCTGCCTCCAAATGGAACAGGAAGTGCTCAAAACACACCTGGTCTCAATGAAACTATTCAGTATCAATAGACCAGATGGTGGAGCGTGCAGGGCAACCTCGTTGCAATTCTGTATTTATTTACAACACAGACTGGCACAAGTCATAAAGCTAAATTTTGCAGCGTTTGATTGGATGAGAATGTCTCACAGTGAAGGAAACGACACTCATCCATTGGAAAGTGAGGAAACTCAGTTGTTTTAGCCTGGATATCTTTATATGTATGTGTGATTATCTACAGTAGTGGACATGAAGGTCCTCGGACCTCAGTTACAACAGTTAAAGGGATAGTTCAACATTTTGGCAAATTGGCCCATTGCCATAATCCCTATAGTTTTAGCAGTAGGTTTGTTACCTTTAATTGTCGGTGCAAGCTATTTTTAGAACAACTCTGTCTCACAACTTCCCGTTATTATCTATTATCTTATTGATCTCTCTCTAGCGTGGTGAATGTGCAGGTCACAACTTGTCCACCAGAGCATTTCGGAGTTGTTGGATTGTGTATTTGATGAGTTTGATGAGGGAAACCAAGAAATCCCATTAGCCTCCATAGCGTAGCTCTGTGGCTCTGCTCCGCCGTTCTAAAAACAGCTTGCACCGACAATTAAAGGTAACGAACCTACTGCTGTGACTATAGGGATTATGGCAATGGGCCAATTTGCCAAAATGTTGAACTATCCCTTTAACATGTGGATACAGGATTAAAGCTTAGAAAATATATTTTTGTATTACAGGGGGGGAAAAAAACCAAAAGACATAGACTCAGATTCTGACATTGACTTAATAGCAGCGATCATCTGGCCGCTGGCGCCGGGGCAACGAGTGGCGTTCCCACAGTGGGACTCCACAGCTCGGTGCCGCTCCGTGTTTCAGGGCCCTGGGATGAACTCTGGGTGACTTATTTCCACTGGGTTGGTTATGAGGATAACTCAGAGAGGATGTTCTGACTGAATATTTCACGAAGCTCCCTCAGGGAATTGAAGTATTATTGCTTCAGTATTGTGCTTTTCCCCTCAGTCACTGTTAAAAAAATATATATATTTTTTAAAAAGCCTATAAGAAGGTGGTTGTTTGGAGGCAGATGTGCAGGTTGGAGGAGTCGCTCTTATTGTGACATTTCCTCTGAACCGTTGCTGCAGCTCTGAACTCTCTGTCTCCCCCGAGGGACGGTGGGGTTGTTTGGAAAAGTTCTTGAAGTTGGTGTTGGTGCCCTTTTTGAAGCAAAGGACAAAAAGTCTGTCAAGATTTAGTCAAAGTAAAGAGAGAAAGAAAAAAAAGGGCGAATAATTAAATATTTGTGGCTCTCATTCATGTTGCTCTGCTTGATGTTTCTGATCTGACTCTTTCAAAATAAGAACATTAGAGAAACCAGTTAGTGCCTGAAAATGGATTTGTAATTGAAAATTAAATTGACTTGAAAATTACTTTTTTTTTTCTTTCCAACAAACTTTTCTGTTTTATTGTTAATTCACTCGTTCAGAGCTGAGTGAGTGTGTGTTAATATTACACCGTGCTCTCCAGTCAATCACTTCACACCCATAGGAGAAAAAACAAAACAGCACAGGAAGTGTCTGGTAGGAAATAAAACCCTTTAAGTTTGATAAGTGCTGTATTCTTGTATTGTTACACCCAGTTATTCTTTTGAATATGAAAGAGTGTTTGGAGGAAAATATGAATATTATAAATTTACCTCATGCATGGAGGCTCAATGTACTAATCAGGTCATGCACAGCTCAAACATTCACAGAAAACAGCGATACGTGACTCAGACTTTAAAAAAAAAAAAGAGAAAAAAAAAACATGAATATATTTTAAGCTTCGTTTTTCAGCCGGCACATGTTGTTATGAGTCATGAGTTTTGCTTTGTAAATGGTTTGTGCTCAGGAATCAGCAGAGCAATCAGACTATTGTGGCAAACACCTGTTGCCATTTGACTTTTATGCATTATTTATTTCTCAGCCTGATTCAGAGCGAAGAGTTGCAGTATAATCACAGTCATATTTCAATAATAAACAGTGATCAGGTGCATCTGTAAATTGGAGGAAATTGACGTTTTATATAGGTATAAAGGGCCAAACCGATTTTTTTTGGGGCGGGGGGCAGATGCCGATGTTGATATTAAAGGGATAGTTCACCTAAAATTGAAATTTCACTCATTATCTACTCACCCTCATGTCGACTAAGGGCTGGGAGAAGTTTCAGAGTTATCCGTGGCTTCTCTGAGTTACAGGGGGTCTCGGCGTAGCAGTGCATGTCAATATAACGGTTGCAAATGGATACCAACTGTCTTCGTAACAAAGAGACACACCAAAAAACATCCAAATACCTCCATGCTGCTCGTATGTAATGTCCGACTTGTATTGAAGCCCCGAAATGCGAAATTGTCCCGAAAAAAATTAAATAAGTCTATTTTTCAAGCTTGTTTGTAGCGGAAGCTTCTCTTCCCGGTTCGTCAAATTTGGACGAACCAGAGTCTGTCCTCTTCCCAGTTCATCCAAATTTGGACAACCCGGGAAGAGGAGCTTCGAGAAGCTTCCGCTACAAAACAAGCTTGAAATATAGACTTATTTAATTTTTTCCGGAATAAAGAATTCCAAATTCCAAATAACGGATATATCGGCTGATTTAATTTCTACATTTTTCATTCGTAAATCAATGGATAAATAAAACAAATAGCTGCTTTTGATCGCTTAAATATAGTTCAAACACGTGTTATAAAGATATAAACTGAAGGGAGAACAGTGTGGTGCAGTCAGCATGTGAATTGATGTGAGTTCTAACGTATTCACATTTTCTTTCCTGCATCATTTCAAACCATGAAGTTTTTATGAATCAAACTTCGACGCGCCCCTACTGGATAAATAACGGCACAAGGATGTAATTTCTAAGTAAAACCGAGTCATATTCCCTGCACTTTATTAGTGAAAATATAAGTGTTAACATCGTCGTCTGTCGGCTCAACTATTGGCCGGTTAATTCTCAAAGGGCTTCAGTATAATCGGCCCTCGTTATGTACTGGAGGTGATTGTCGTGGGGCGTTGAAATGAGCTCAACCAGCGCAGGCAGGCGGGAGGGAGGGAGGAGGCTTAACGGTGGATGAGAAGCGAGAGCAAAGACTGGACCCCCGCTGTGCAAAGTGCCAATAAAGGATGGATGCAACAACAAGAGCTGTCGACATCGACTGTTGCTCCACCACCAGCACCGCTCTGCCTCAGAGGCCTCGGTGCAACCAGAGCCTCTGGACCAATGACTGAAGCCGAGCTGAGCCGAGCTGAGCTGAACCCCGAGGGGAACGCTAATATACAGTACTCTGAGCAGTTTGACTGAGCGGCTCCATCAAGTAGAGAAGACCTGCTGTGACTGCTGGGGGGGTTGGCAGGATGATAGACAGATGAAGAGAGAGAGAGAGAGAGAGAGAGAGAGAGGAGAAGAACCGTGATGCGATTACGGTGTGGTCGACACTGCAGCTCAATTTCACACCTTAAAGGGATAAATTCAACATTTTGGCAAATTGGCCCATTGCCATAATCCCTATAGTCATGGCAGTAGGTTTGTTACCTTTAATTGTCGGTGCAAGCTATTTTTAGAACGGTGGAGCAGAGCCGTGAGCTGCTCAGAGCTACGCTACGGAGGCTCATGGGATTTCTTGCATCAAACTCATCAAATACACAATCCAACAACTCCAAAACGCTCTGGTGGACAAGTTGTGACCTGCACATTCACCACGCTATGAGATAATAACAGGACGTTACCAGACAGAGTTGTTTTAGAGGGAAATGCAGAGACTGCTTGATGAAAAACTGTCCCTGAAGACAACATACATCAGCTGTTTTGCATGAATTTACCTCTAAAACAACTCTGTCTGGTAACGTTCTGTTATTATCTCATAGCGTGGTGAATGTGCAGGTCACAACTTGTCCACCAGAGAGTTTTGGAGTTGTTGGATTGTGTATTTGATGAGTTTGATGAGGGAAACCAAGAAATCCCATTAGCCTCCGTAGCGTAGCTCTGAGCAGCTTGCGGCTCTGCTCCGCCGTTCTAAAAATAGCTTGCACCGACAATTAACGGTAACAAACCTACTGCTATGACTATAGGGATTATGGCAATGGGCCAATTTGTGTTATCCTGCCTCCTTCCATCCATCCATCCATCCATCCATCCAGCTCCATGTAATGTAATATAATACAGTGCTGTAGAAATCCCTCTTCATACATTTATGCTGCCTCTGTCCTGCTCTGCTGCTGGATGCTGGATGCTTCAGGCCTCGGTGGCGTCCACTGAAGAAACTCCCCTGCTCATTCATTAATCCAGCATCTATACTGCATTAATACTGCAGATGTAGCTGTATTTATCTATAATATTGTACAGCCAAAAGTCAAATCGAACACAGCGATGGCGGCTGCGGTGCGTGACGTTGTGCGACTCCCCTGTCAGGCTCTTATCCTGCATCTGTCTGTCCTAACAAATCCAAAACATCAACTCTCTCTCTCTCTGTGTGTGTGCGTCTGTGTGTGTGTGTCCCAGTCAGGCAGCAGAGCGTTTACTTTTAACACATAACCAGCTTTAATAAGAGCATAAACCTTTGCTTTGTTTTGTTTTGTTTTGTTTTGTTTTCTCCCCCCTGACCAGCGTCTCCTGAGGCGGCAGCGCTGGAAATCAGAGGGTGCTGCTCTGCTCACTCAGGCCGCGGCTATTAGGGGAGGATTTAGTCTGAACCAGCTCCTTATTCCAGCTCCTATTGTTTACGGAGGAAGAGAATCACAGGAAGGATAGAGAGAAGAAGGAGGAGGAGGAGGTGGGAGGTGATGGGAGGAGGTGTCAGTGAGTGCGTGAGGTGTTTGTGAGGAGCTGCTGCGAGGCGTTTATGGAGGATTGTAATGCTTCTTGGCAGACGACCAGGACCACCCAGAGCCTGGTGTGTCGCTGCAGGACTCCCTGGGGGTTCGTTGCTCTGTGTGTGTGTGTGTGTGTGTGTGTGTGTGTCTCTGCCCATGCATGCATCCACAGTCAGCTGGTTAATAGTTATTGGAAGGAGAGAGAGAGCTGTTTGTCCTCTCCGACTTGTTTCTTTCTCACTTCTCCCCCAACGGCTCAGTGAGATCAGGATGGTTCAGGCTCGTTGCTCATACTGTTCATACAGCTCCACACTGGATGTTTGTGGAAGTCAAAAAAACAGAGTAAAGACTTTGTTAGTGATTTGTCTGTTTCAAAACACAGTTGTTATTGTCTCCAGTCAGTGTCAAAAGCCACACAAACACATGCTCATCCATCCTGGTCACGTCAAAAACAGTCCACAGCAGTTTCCATCTCCCATTTATAGAAAGTGTTTAGGGTTTCAAGGTCTTTATAAGAGCCACATTGAGAAAAATAATGTTTCACAGACTTTGAGAATAAATTCATAGTTTTACGAGAATAAAGTCATAATATTACAAGAATAAAGTCACAATTTTACGAGAATAAAGAGGCAATTTTATGAGGAAAAAGTTGTAAATTAACGGGAAAAATGGCAATTTCTTGAAAATAAAGCCACACATTTACAAGAAAAAAGTCGTAATTGTAACTCCAAAACGCTCTGGTGGACAAGTTGTGACCTGCACATTCACCACGCTATGAGATAATAACACAACGTTACCAGACAGAGTTGTTTTAGAGGGAAATACAGAGACTGCTTGCTGAAAAACTGCCCCCGACGGGAACGCACATCAGTGGTTTTGCATGAATTTACCTCGAAAACAACTCTTGGATTGTGTATTTGATGAGTTTGATGAGGGAAACCAAGAAATCCCATTAGCCTCCGTAGCGTAGCTTTGAGCAGCTCACAGCTCTGCTCCGCCGTTCTAAAAATAGCTTGCACCAACAACTAAAGGTAACAAACCTACTGCTATGACTACAGGGATTGTGGGCAATGGGCCAATTTGCCAAAATGTTGAACTATCCCTTTAAGAGTTTCTCAACAGTTGCACCAGTAGCTTGAAACACAACTTTTAGCTTTGTTTGTTTGCTTTATCAACATGCAATGCATCATGGAATAGGTTGATCCACCTGTTGGAGCTGATACTATAAAAGTCTCTGTGACACAAGTGAACATTTATGATATAAAGTTCTTTTTGAATTGACTAGATTTGGGTCACGGTGACCTCACACTGTCCTTGTGAAGACAACAGCTCCAGATCCGACCTGCAGGGAGTCGCTTCCCTGCAACATCACAGTGTGTGATAGTCAGACTCAGGCCGTCGCTGCTGCAGCTCTTTGATTTATTCCAAAGGGACTCAATAGAACCAAAACTGACCTATATTCAGTTTACCAGCCTTTTGAATTAATTTGTCTGACTTTTTTTTTTTTTTTTTTTTTTTTGTAAGCCTGAGAGAACGACAGATCTTTGGAACGGCAGTGAGATTCATTCATAACGTGGAGATCACTGGAGGACGGCTGTTCTTTTTATAGAAACGCTACTTTACTCAGTTCGTCTCTGGAAATAAACGCTGCTGCTGTTGTTGATGTTGTTGCTGTTGTTGTCGGCGGCTTCCAAGCAAAGTCTGTCGCTATTTTCATTCGTGATTCAACTTAAAGCAGATATCAGTGGAATGTTTTTGTTAATATAAGTCCTAAATAGTCCTATTTTCCGTCAGCAATCACTTACATGAAGTATTTCAGCCTAAACACGAGTCTCTCCGTCACTCTGCTCTGCTGTAACCCGAGGAGAAAATTTTCCTTGTGGGATACAAGTGTTATCCAATGAGGAGAGAGAACGGCATGAAGGGCTGTGTGTGCAGCCAAGGGATGCGCGTGAATGTGGTGACGTAGCACGAGGACCAATTGATGCCTGACAAGGGCGGGGGCTGCTAACTCATGGTGCGTTCAAAGAAACTCGTACTTTGTGTTTTTCCTTCCTGTGAAGTCATACCAGTTCGATCTGGTACGAGTTCACGGGTCGGAAGTTACGAGTGGCCGTTATAGGGAACTTTCACAGACAACAGGATGGTAAAAACACGAGCTACGGGTTACCTGGAACGCTACCAAGTCGTAGTTGTGACTTGAAGCTGTAACTTACGGTTTCAAAAGCCTGCCTTGAACGCAGCATTAGCCGAAACGGCCGTGAAGCTGATATCTGCTTTAACTGTTGTTTCTGACCTCTGCATAACCCTCTCATGTTCACTTGTGTCGGAGCCGTCATGGTCGGTTTGCTTCTTTTTTAGAAAACACCTTTGACATCAGTGGTTATTTCTGTCGGGTGTGATTTTCACGGCTCTCTCTGCTTGTGAAATCTCAGGAAAGGTGGGAGAGATCGAATCGATGCCGTCTTGACTGGCTCACCCAGCGTATGTGTTCACCTCGTGACCCCCCCACCACCACCACCACCCACCCACGTGTTATTTCAATTTTACATCCCAGTTTCATTCATGGAACTGTGACGACTGTACAGTTTCTGTGTTTTCCGGTTTCCTGAGCTAATTCTGCAGTTTGGCTTCACACCGCAGAGGAAATGTTTGGAGAGTTACAGCCCCAGTATGTAACTTATTTGGCTTTTTATTAGCAAGAATCAAATCTGTCTTTCATAAATACGTATTTCACTGAAGTGGAATCACACCCGCATACAAATGAAAGCTTTCTCGTACCTTAGAATGAGTTGTTACAAGTCGTTACAAATACATAAGTGGGCGACGCACAGAACCGAGGCGGCCATGTTGCATCGCCATTTTTTACGTTCAGTGGCAGCGTGACCGTAGGTAACCACGGAAACTCAGCGGAGCTGTGGGCTCGGCCTGTTAAAACTGTCACCACTGTGTAGTGTGAGGAAGGACGGAGGCACTGATGATGCATTCAGGTGCAGTCAGGCAGACGGCCGTCGGCAAACCAACTGGATGTCATTTTCACCATCATCATCACCATGACAACATATTGTCACGCCTGTATTGTTTTGCCTCGTGCTGGCGGACCACTTGTTTACATAGACGCTTGTTTATCCTGTTACATGCAGCGTCTGTTGTCTGTCTGACATCTGCCAGATTTCACGTGAATGCAACATCAAGAATACGTTCAGATATGCAACCGCACCGCTAGATGGGGGGAATTCCTACACATTATACCTTTAAGTTCGGTCCCTTCGAAGTTTTTTTTCCGCTTTATTGGCTGGAAAAACCTGATACTGAATCTATGAATCTAGATTCCAAAATAAAAGCCCCTCTCTTTCTCTTTCCCCCCCGTGCTCAGTTTAATTGCTGCGTCTCTCTCGGTTCGTCCCAGAAGGAACGGCGAGCTAAGATTATCCGCCACACCGTCGTCGTGTGACTGTGCATTTGTCTCCACCTCCACCTCGCCTGTTTTATGCAGAGAAGGTTTTTTTTTTTTTGGCAACTGGTCTGCTAGGATTACATTTGCTGATAACTTAGCGCTCCGGGCTGCACAGAGAAAATAAATTGCTCTCCTGTGAGGGCCAAGGTAAAGGACGTGTAATCCCCTTGTTGGATATAACCGTTTTGGAGAGGTTGTGTGTGTGTGACCGTGTGTGTGTGACCCAGTGGTAGAAATGTAGGAGTCACATCTTTTGCTAAATGCTGGTTAGATGCTTTCTATGTTTTTGCTTCATTTGCAAGAAGAAAAGAAAAGAAGAGTCCGAGTGGATTTTGTTTGTTAAATTTTGTTCAAGTCGCTGCAGAGGTGCAGCCGAGGAATCGACTAGATATACTCTAGATTATCTCTGGAAGAGGAAGAAGAGGAAGAAAGTGGGAGGAGGAGAAGAAAAAGAAAAAAGAAAAAGAAGACTAGAAAGAGGGACGTTAAAAATTGAACATGGGTGTAAACAGAGACAAACAAGCACAGAAAGAGAAAGACAGATGACAAGAAATCTAGTGTTGAAGCTCAAGAGAGAGGCCAGAGGGCTGAGAGAGAGAGAGAGAGACAGACAGAGAGCATCATGGGAACAGAGGGATGCACATCTTCAGAAACAGAGAGAGAGAGCGAGAGATAGAAAGATAGACAGAGAGATGATAGGAAGGAAAGAGAAAGAGCTGGCGGAGACTAAAATATTGAACAGTGGGCCAGGAAACTGTTTCACCTGTCAATCAACCTGTCACCGTGGGCGATGGCTTCCAGTCCCTCAAGTTTCACTCGGGACGTCCCGCCACTTAAACGCTAGCTGTCCCACCACCACTAACAGGAAGTCCGCTCTGCTGTTGCATGTTTCAGGCGTCTACTGTACTGTAACCTTCAAGTCACGTAGTATCTATAATTCAGAGCTTATTATAAAAAAATGTTTTGCTTTTTTTTGATTGATTTCTCACCTCGCGGGCACGTCAGCGCAAAACCAAAATTAACTCCCTGAGACTTGAGACTTGACGGGAGCGTTCACGGAGAACATTTGCTGCACTTGCATTTAATTTTTCACTTACAGGGACTTTTCTAGCGTTGCTGCTCTGAAAACTTTTTACCCTTCTCATGTGTTTTATTTTTGAAATGTTGATCCATAAAAAAAAAACACTCTAAATTTACTTTTAGCCAATCAGAGGAGAGGAGGCTCTGGGCCTTTCTTCTGATTGGCTGACTGAATGATTAATTAAAAATAGAGCAGATTTCAGAATTAAACACCAACAAATCCAGTGTGATTCGGATAGTGGATCCAGGTGAGAGTAATTTGTTGTGACATCACAAAGTCGCTGGTTTTAAGGTTTATTTTTCTAATACTTTGATAGTTTCACAGTATTAATTCAGAACCTACAGCTATAATCTATAATCAAAACAGACATGGGGAATCTGACTTCTCACATTATTGGACCTTTAAGAAGCATCTCTTCAAATTAATCTTCATATCATGTAGACACATGAGCCGAGAGCGCTGGCTGTTCGGGAAGATAGAAAAATCAATCTAAAAAGAGTTGGTACATTTCCAAATCTTATCCTCGCTTATAAAAAAAAAACGCGTACATGATTTGCAGTTAATGGGCTAAAACATGCAAAAACCACCAAGTGTGGTCCTTTAAATCAGCTGGTGTCAGTGATTTAAATCCCCTGCTGATAGAAAAAAAGACTTATGATTTATCCGCCCACAGTGGGAAAAAAAAAACGGAGAGGAAGTGGATTTGGCTGCTGGTTGGTGGTAATTTTTCACTGAAAATGAAGAGAGATTGAAAAGTGAAGTCAAGTTGAGAGAGAACGAGACACAAGGAGGGGCAGATTTCATTTCTATTTGGCACACATGATGAATAAGGTAACGCAAAATGCAACAAAACTGACACAAACAGTGCAACACATCCAGACTGAAAACACACAAATCTCCATTTTTCGACAACAATCTTTAACTCATATTTAATTTAGCTCTTTTTCTACTGAAGACGAGTGCATGTGAGGGACAGAAATGGAAACTGTACAAACTCTTAAGAAGAAGAAAAAAAAGCACAATCTGTGTGGACGAGATAAACAAAACCCAAATTAAACCGTGTCACTAGGAAGGTAAGAGAACTTTGAAATTTGAATAATGGGAAATATATCTGAAATTTAAGTCGGACCAACCTGGATCTTTTGGAAGTCGCCTCCTCTCTCCTCTTTCTTCAAGGGAACTGAAAAGTGTAAAGTTGAAGGTTCAGCCAGTTTTCTTTCTATGCTTACAGAATATAGATGTTAGGACGTTGTACGGAGCCGCCGCTCACAGTGACTGAGTGTTTGGAGTCATGGTGCAGACACACCAACTCCTGAATTCCTCTCATTTTACGGATCCCATTCATTCATTCCCTCCTACTTATCTGGACTCTCTACTTCCGGACTCTCTCTTATCTATCTGGCCTGTCTACTTGGTCTTTTTACTAAACTTAACCAACTCCTTTCATCATTGCCTAAACCCAACCAGTGCAAAATCTTTTTGGGGAAAAAATACGCTATTTTAAGGAATTGTCATAAGGCAGGATGTTTTTAAAAAAGAAAGAAATACCGTCATTCCGACCATAGGAGGCAAAAATGGTCGGAATGACGGGACGTTTTATAGAAAATTAAGTGTTTCCATTAAGACAATTTCAGGCTCATGTCAGATTGGTGGGATGTCAGAATGGCGGTTGCCCCCCCCCCCTTTGCATAAAGTAGACTCGACTTTACTTTATGCAAGGCAAGGCAATTTTATTTGTATAGCCCGTTTTTACAAACAGTTTGTCTCAAAGGGCTTTACATGGCTTCATAACAACATCCTCTGCCCTTAGACCCTCACATCGACTGAGGAAGAACTCCATGGAAAACCCTTTTAACAGGGAAAAATTGGAGCAAATGAGGTCTGTCCAACGCGATGCGGCCGGCTCCCGAAACTCTGTTCAAACTATGAAACGAGGCAGAGTTGATCAAATGTGAATCAAGATTCTGTTACTGCACGGCCCATTTCCTGCCTCAAATGTTTTAACCTGCGTCTCTTTCTCTCATTAAAGGGACAACGAGGAGTTTTGGAAAAGCGAAGCGTTTTCACACTACATTTATGAGCCTCCGCGCGCACCGTAAAATTATTTGACCGGCGCAAGACAGACTCATGTTTTCATTCATCAAGAATTAAAGTCAGAGGTTCAAAGAGGTTCAGATACCGTCGTAGTTCCGACCATAAACGGTGATTCGGCGGCGTTATTCTCATGACTCGCCACGAAACCGAAAGTAAGGAAACGCTGGTCGGCTCGCCCAGCATCTCCGCCACCACTAATAATAACAAAATAACGATAGAGACAAAACGATATATTTATAGAAAATTGGCCCATTAACAAGTGTGGGTAGCGTAGATTCATCTACATTAACGTGAGACTTTTTTATTGTCGCGGAATTTTTCGTTCTGCCGATGGAGAAACTCCTCGCTGTCCCTTTAAATATTCAACATGTTTTTAGACCTGTTTGTTTTAAGTCTTTTATTCTGGCGGGACGGCTCATCAAACATTGAAACCACAATTCAATGAAATGTGCTGTGAAGTTTGGGCCACATGGCGTTGAATAAATTATACAAATTAAAGGTAACACTTTACTTGAAGGTACGTCATAACGTGGTCATTATATATTAAGTGTCATTCGGTTTTTGCAGGGTTAGGATTAACCGAATGACAACGTTATGACATTGACATAATGTTTATGACACAATACCTTCAAGTAAAGTGTTACAGTACCTTAAATTTGCATAATTTCCTCGACGCCATGTGGCCCAAACTTCACACTTCACATTTGATTGAATTTTGGTTTGAATGTTTGATGAGCCGTCCCGCCAGAATAAAAGACTTACAACAAACAGGTCTGAAAACATGTTGAATATTTAATGAGAGAAAGAGACGCAGGTTAATTGCACATGAGAAATTCAGAGACAACAAAGTGTGTAAACACAGCACGGATTGGAAATTAAGATTTATTTAATAAGCCTCCGATGACACAATCGTGTTGGATGTAAGTGTGTGTGTGATAACAGAGAGGAACTGTGTGTGTGTACGTGTGTGTGTAGATCTGATTAAAACAGGAAGAGGAGTGAGTGTTCCTGGTGGGGAGTGTGTGTTTTCCGGGTGATAAAGAGGCGGATGAAGCAGCAGTGATGGAGACATGAAGGCAGCAGCAGCTTCTCTACCTGAGGAAAAAAAGAAAGAAACCTGCATCAAAGAGCAGAAAGGATCAGAAGATTTATCTCACGCTGCTTCTCCGACAACTTCTCGCAAAAGAACGTATTTGATTAACTTCTTATGGCGTCTCTCCCCCGTTAACGGAGCGAAGATTTCCATCAGCGCTTCCTAAACGCTGCTGATTAGATTAATTGCCCTCCCCTGTGGTGAACGTCCCCCCCCCCGGTGTTCCTCTCATTTCACTTCCTCGCTCAGCACGGAAACTTTCAATTATCCTTCATTTCTCTGCTTTCGCTCTTGAACCTTTTGACCGCCAAGTGCTTCACCCATGTTCACCTACGTATCTCTGTCTCAACTTTGTAGATCGTCCAGGTTTCTCTAAGGCCCCGTTTATAAATACAAGTTCAGTAGTTAAAGGAAAGGCAAGTTTATTTGTATGGCCCATTTTTACCAACAGTCTGTCTCAAAGGGCTTTACACAGCATCATAACAACATCCTCTGACCTCTGACCCTCACATCGACTGAGGAAAAACTCCTAGAAAACTCTTTTAACAGGGAGAAAAAGAAACAGGAGAAAGCTCAGGGCGAGCAACCCAGGACGGGCAAACCTGCAATAGATGTTGTATACAGACAAGAAAACAGTTCAGTTCAGTTTTAGTTCAGTTCAGTTCAGTTGTATTTGTATCCCTAGGGAAATTTAATTTGCAGCAGGCATCACAAACGTAGACAAAAGACAACATCAAAACATCAACATGTCACCAGCCACAACATAGTGCAGCAGTACATAAAAAAACAGTACAAATAATAAAAAGTGCATAGTGCTGCAAGGATTGGAAAAAAACAGATAACAACATGGAATATGGAAAAACATTGAAATCACTCAGTTAATGCGGCAGCAGCTTCTGCTGTGCAGACTGGGTCATACACAGATTAATGGAAACCTCCTGCCACAGCGGAGATTTGGAAAAACTCTGTTTTAGGCTTCAGAGCGTCACAGACAGTGTTGGGAAAGTTCACTTTCTAAATGAACTAGTTCAAAGTTCAGTTCACACATTTTAAAATGAACTAGTTCAGTTCATAATTCATTGTTCAAAATTTTAACTAAGTTCACGGTTTCAAAACTGAACTAGTTCTTTTTTCTTTTCTTTTTTTTTTTATCAATATGTTGCTGCAAGCTATTATTTTTCAAAACTTTTGCCTCCATAGACAGCAATTAGTTACTAGTTACTTTCCACAAAAAGTAACTGAGTTACAACTTGATGAAATAAAGTAATTACCAGGAGAAGTAACTACTGCGTTACTATTTAATAAAATTCTCAAATATGTCAAATTACTTGGACGTTTATCTTTTACTAACCAACTGGGTCAGTATTCCTCCACACAAACAGACAGGCTCAGCGACGCGCTGTATCACTCCGCCTCTTCCATGCGCTGCTGATGCAAATGATAGGTGTTGCCAGATTGGGTGGTTTTTCCGCCTGTTTACAGTGTGTTTAGCTGGGTTTTGCTTGGAAGGCTCTATGGAAATCTGGCACACTCTTCAATTAAGTCATACTGTGAGAGAGCACCGTTCACAAACGCCAGAATGAACGCGTTCACAGTAACGTTCATGAAGCGGAAATACAGTACGTTCAGTTCACATTCACACAACGCTGGTCACAAATATGTACCGGTATGTGACAGAAAATGCATCAGCATCACGTAGCATCATGTGATGAACGAACCTTGTGCCATCCCAGAAGGAACAGGAAGTGACTGGTTGACATGGCTGTATGCTTCTCCTCCTTACACAAAAAACAGTAGCCAGTCAGGTGTGAACACTGTTATTTGTGTAGATATCCAACTATGTGTAAACGTGACCAGAGTGAAAAGGTTTATGATGCTTGTGAATGAGCGTCGTTGTCGTGGAGTAACCGGTGTTGTCAGAGTGTGAGTCAGAGCCGTCGCTGCTCCTCCGCTGGCGTTTTCCCTCCAGTTTGTTTTTGTCTCTTCTCCGTATTTTGTGTGTGTGTGTTTGTGTATTTGTGTATTGGTTTGTTTGTCTGTAGCACTTGCTGTGGCATCTGGCTTCAGTGTGTGGGCCACTGGGAAATCACGGTGATCATACCAGTTGGTGCTGAATTAAATTCCTGGAGCCTGTATTTGTTCACAACATGGACGCACACACCCACACCCTAACACACACACACAGAGGGACGAATGTGCAGGTGTAGCACAACATGTTGTTCCATGTATTTCCATCAACAAAACAGGATTGATTCACTGGTTAATTATCAGATACTGTGTGTCTGTGTGTTTCTCTCTGTCTCTTTGTCTCCAGCTCAAACCTACACAGACACACGCACACACACAAATACACACAAAACCAGCCTCTCGTTTGTATTTTATAACCCTCATGATCTCTTTTGTGTTCGGTGTGTCTTTAAAGTACATTGAGTAAGTTCAGTAATTATGTAATTTACTCCAAATTATCCAAAAACATCAAATCAAATCTAGATTTCCTTTAATTAAAACAAGCGTCGTTTAACCTGTTGTATCTAAACGACCGTGAATTTTGTTCACGTGGTGTGTTTTCTGATCTTTCCTCCAGACTGTGACGTGTCGTGCTCAGACTGCCGCGGGCCGAGCCCACAGGAGTGTGTGTCGTGTTCAGACCCGGCTGCCTTGCTCAAAGACGGGGAGTGTGTCCCGGACTGCGGCGGAGGTTTCTACGCTCAAGACGGCGCCTGCTACGGTAAAATGAACACGACACCTCACAGCAACAAGAAAAAATAAAGACAGGAGGGCTTTTGTTTTTATTGTCTAAGCCAGTGTTTCTTGCACCCCTAGTGGTTCTCAGTGGAATTGCAGGGGATACTTAAAACGATAAAATTGACGTTTACAGACATTTATCATTTTACTAAAGTAGTGACTGGAGCCATCATTATTGAGCAAAATGCAGAAGCTAAACTAGGCTAATTAGTATTTTTCCCAATCCTGTATGTTTTAATGGGAAATTGGTCTCATCTTATTAATAAGAGGACACATTTTGATGGTTTTGATTGATTCACTCTTGAATGTTGTTTTTAAATTTACTCAGAGGTGGCAAGTACTTAAGTAGATTTTTCAGGTATCTGTACTTTACTTGAGTATTTATTTTTCTGACGACTTTTTACTTTTACTCCCTACATTTATACGCAAAAATATGTACTTTCTACTCCTTACATTGTAAAAACAGGCTCGTTACTTTTTTTTTTTTTGACACGACGTAAAAGCACCGGTAAAAGACGTGAACTAGAGAGGGAAAGAGGGAGAAGAAGAGGGAGGGAGGAGGGAGGGGGGGCGGTAGAGAGAGAGAACCATGTTACCAACTTGTACTGCAACATGGAGGCAGCTTGCATGGAGTAAGGAAGCAATGGTGGTCGGACTATCTGGGGGGGGGGGGGGGGTTGAACACTGTACAATCAGCGCATTTACCGTTTACGAGGGGCAAAAGCAACCTGTCCATGTGCCCGTGTCTGTGTGTATGTGCGCGCGCGTGTGCGCGTGTGTGTGTGTGTGCGTACGTGTACGTGGGTGCGACCGCACGCAACAGAGACGGCAGGTGGACTGACGGGCAGAGATGAGAGGTGGTGAAACGCTGTTTAAAAATTATTATTATTATTATTTAGTGAGAGTCTGTGGCGGCCCAAACGTTGGGAAACACTGATCTCTGGTCAGTTCAATCTTGATTATTCTGTCTGAACTTTTTTTGTTTAACAAAATTATCAAATTATGTAGGTTTCATTAACGGCAAAAATTCATTTTTACTTTTTACTTTTACTTTGAAAGTACATTTCAGAGCCTGTACTTTCTTACTTTTACTTGAGTAAAGGAGTTGAATCAGTACTTCTACTTTTACCAGAGTAATTTTTTACACATGTATCTGTACTTCTACTTAAGTACAGAACATGAGTACTTTTGCCACCTCTGAATTTACTGCATTATGCCGTCAACACTTCCTTTGTTTAGTCTCCATACATTTCTTAATAGGGCTTTTATTGTGAAATATCACACAGGAAGATGGTGTAAAACTCACTAACGTGCAATGCTCACCGTAGCTACAGCGTCTTTTAAAAGACCAAGATGAAGAAATGGCTCAAAATAAAAAAATAAAAAACAGCCAAACTGATTCTGAAAAACAGAAATGAAGACAGTTACAGCACATTTTGTCAAAATTTGTTGTTTATTCCGATAAAATAATAATAAAAAAAATGTCCCAAGATGCATGGAAGAGGGGAAAAAAAAACATCTGATATTCAAAAAGACCAGTGCAATGTCAGAGTGAACAGAGAGCAGCAGCTTCTGAGACAAG
The DNA here is from genome assembly GCF_905171665.1 of Trachurus trachurus. Classification (NCBI taxonomy): domain Eukaryota; kingdom Metazoa; phylum Chordata; class Actinopteri; order Carangiformes; family Carangidae; genus Trachurus; species Trachurus trachurus. The sequence goes on along the minus strand of NC_139895.1, from coordinate 7,923,525 downwards.
TAGAGGTTTATTGTTAGTGGTGAACTGGAGGTGAAGGTTTGTTTGGGCTTGTTTTGTGTTTTTTTTTTTTTTTTTTTAATTTAAACCTCTTGCCAGTTTCCACAGCGTGTGGTGGTGCCAGAATGATAAGTCAGCAGTAGCCAGAGTTAGCAAACAAACAATTAAAATATATATAATTAAGCCGTTCTCTCTCTCTTCTTCCACTAATGAGCATTCAGAGACTCAGAAGAAAGAGATCCTGTTGATATGAATATGGATGGTTTCTATTTTTGCGTGGTAAGATGAGGAAGAGGAGCGCGGTGCAGGCGTCCCTCAGGGCGACGGTGAACTCAGGACGCACGAAGACGAGCTCGTTCTTTTGGTTAAAAGCACCTGAAGGGGCTGAGGAGGGAGGGAGGGAGAGAGGGAGGGGGGGACTTCTCCTCTTCTCCTCCTGCAGCTCAGACCACCTTTAAAGGAAAATGTCAAAACCCGGGTAACTTTCTGCAGAAAGGTCAGATACATTAGAAGTTGCCAGTTTGGGCTTTGAGGTCTGTTTTTTTTTTCTTCTTTTTAAATGTCAACATCTGGAGAGAGAGAGGGAAGCTGAGAGGATTTTAACTTCTCAATTTTCCTCCTGAGGGGTTTCCAGCTGCTTCATTTGAGAGGTTTCCTTTTTTTTTCTCTTTTCTTTTTGTCCCCTCCGGCGTGCCGTAGGAAATCCCTCCTACTGGTCTTAGCCTCTGTGTGGAGGGAATGACAGATCTGTTTGAGCATGTTCACATGTCAAAATGTCATGTCAGCATGGGACAGCACACACACACACACACACACACACACACACACACACTGGGAATGTAGCCTTTAGCTAAGTTTATCTTTTTGGACATATTTGACTTCTGACATTTTTCAGAATTATTAAAGGGACAGTTCAACATTTTGGCAAATTGGCCCATTGCCATAATCCCTATAGTTTTAGCAGTAGGTTCGTTACCTTTAATTGTCGGTGCAAGCTATTTTTTAGAACGGCGGAGCAGAGCCGTGAGCTGCTCAGAGCTACGCTACGGAGGCTCATGGGATTTCTTGGTATCCCTCATGAAACTCATCAAATACACAATCCAACAACTCCAAAACGCTCTGGTGGACAAGTTGTGACCTGCACATTCACCACGCTATGAGATAATAACAGAACGTTACGAGACAGAGTTGTTTTAGAGGGAAATTCAGAGACTGCTTGATGAAAAACTGTCCCTGAAGGCAACGCGCATCAGCGGTTTTGCATGAATTTACCTCTAAAACAGTAACGGTAACGTTCTGTTATTATCTCATAGCGTGGTGAATGTGCAGGTCACAACTTGTCCACCAGAGCGTTGTGGAGTTGTTGGATTGTGTATTTGATGAGTTTGATGAGGGAAACCAATGAATCCCATGAGTCTCCGTAGCGTAGCTCTGAGCAGCTCGCGGCTCTGCTCCGCCATTCTAAAAATAGCTTGCACCGACAATTAAAGGTAACAAACCTACTGCTATGACTATAGGGATTATGGCAATGGGCCAATTTGCCAAAATGTTGAACTATCCCTTTAACAGACAATGTGACGTTCAGGACCTATCTCACACACACATACACACCTTCCCCGTCCTAATTAATTAATTAGTTAATATTGAAGTTGAACTCTGTTCTGTGTTTTATCGCTCCACCCGGAGGTGATTAACATTTACATGCTGCGGTTCACAGCCTGCGATTCCTCCTGCGCCTCCTGTTTCCCTGACAACCCCAAGTGCATGAGCTGCCCTCCAGGGACCGCGCTGCATCATGGGAAATGTATTACGCAATGTCCGGACCAGCACTACCTGGACAGCCACAACAGATGCCGAGGTAGGCCAACTCTTCGGCCACTCACGGCGTTCGTTGTCCAGACTCAAGGTCACTTACACTCACTGGTCTCTGGAGCTTTTGACCACGGCGCTCTCGGTCTCTAATCTGCAGAATGAGATGAGCAGCACCAGTCTGCTCAGTTGCCATGGAAATGCAGATTTTCTTCTTCTTTTGATGTTCTTGTTAATAATAATAACTAATCAAAAAAAAGTTTGTTTTGAAGCGTTTTTTCATCAGCATGTGAAAACACTGAACACAATATGAGCAATTTTCCACTTCAGATCAGTGTGTGTGCTCCTCAAAGAAAAAATAATGATTCATCTGTGAAACCAACTGTGCTGCTCTTCATCTTCGTCTTCTCCTCCTCCTCCTCCTCCTCCTCCTCCTCAGCCTGCCACAGCTCCTGCAGCCTGTGTTGGGGCCCGTCGGTGTCCCAGTGCACCCAGTGTCCAGCCGGTCTCCTGCTCCACCAGGGCCAGTGTGTGGAGGCCTGTGGGGAGGGGCTGTACCCGCACGACAACACCTGCCACAGTGAGTGAGGCCACACACACATACATAACACCTTAAATGAGTTTAGTTTAGTTTATTTGAAAAGAAACAATCCACATTAATAAACATTGTATAAAAAACACATGTAAATGCACCCGAATTAGCTTAAAAATCTAGTTTTCATCGACTGTCCCTCTGCCAGTTTGTACACACTGCAAAAACTCAAAATCTTACCAAGAATATTTGTCTTATTTCTAGTCAAAACAAATCTCATTATACTTAAAATAAGACTCATCACATTAAAAAGTAGCTTGTTTTTAGACACTTCCTACTTCTTTAAAGCATATTTTCACTTAAAAAAAATCTGATAGTGGGGCGAAGTTTTTCTTTCTTATTACAAGCACAAAAAACTTCCTTTCACTGGCAGATTCTACTTATTTCAAGTGAAAATTTGTTTGAAACAAGTGAAAATGATCTAAAAACAAGTAAATTTTTAGGTGATGAGTCTTATTTTAAGTGGAAAGAGATAAGTTTTGACTAGAAACGAGACATTTTGACAAGAAATAAGACAAATATTCGATGTGATGCTTTGAATGAGAATACCGCCTGGCTGAATGTGGTGTTCCTTAACGGGATTATGCAATCGTTTTTTGTCGCACCTCGCGTAGTTCTAATAGCAGAGGATTTAAACTGTAAAACTGCTGTATCACTTCCCAGCACTGTTACTCTGCTGTCTCTTTTGACCTTTGATGTAGTGTTGCTTTCGTCAACAGTAACAATTACAGTATATAATAATAATTAGATAACCATGTTTGAATTGGGAAATGGGTTTGACTAAAAGAAAAATGTGGTTTTGTCTATAGGTAATTACACTATATTGACTGGGTTAAATAGAATTACATTACTAGAAAGAGATTAAAGTCATTGACTAAAACTAGACTAACAATACTCTTCGGACTATAAGCCGCTCTCGTCTCTGCACACCGCAACACAAACGCGCTCCGTAACCCGTAATCTTTTGTTCATGACAGTTAAGACTGCACAAACACACACACCGTAACATCGTATATGTTATGTAACGTTATCCGGTCACTCCAGTTATTGATTTTTCGCCGGCTTCGTTGTAAACAAATGCACATGGGCGAGAGGAGTGTAACCAAAACAGCGGAAAAGTGACCGGATTTGCACAGTTCCCTACTGTCTTTCTGTGTAAATATCTCATGTTACAACATGAAAACCTGCCGCTTATATTAAAGTGTGGCCTATATACGTATGTACAAAATTGATTTTCTTTTAAACTTTAGCTGGTGCGGCTTATATTCAGGTGCGCTCTATAGTCCAAAAATTGTGGAAAATCATCAGTTTTCGTTGACTAAGACTAGACGAAAATAGTCATGGATTATTCTGACTAAAATAAGACTAAAATGTTTTAGTCGACTGAAACCTGACTAGACAAAAAAAAGAGTATGAAAGTGACTAAAACTAATAAAAAGTAAAATGACAGTTTGACACAAAGACACCAAAAACAACCCTACTTTGACGTCCTCCTCCCTTTGTTTTCAGACTGTCACCCGTCCTGTCGCTCCTGTGTGGGACCTTTGGCCTCGGATTGTCTCCGCTGCCTCAAACCGGAGGAAACGCTGCTGCCACAGTCCGGTCACCTGCAGCACGGCGTCTGCACAGCTCGATGCCCCGCCCACACCTACCTGGATGACGTGCAGACGTGCAGAGGTGAGCACATCTGGACGTGTTTGGATCAGTTCAGTTCAGTTCAGTTTGTAAGTTTGTTTGTCGACACAGATGTGCATCGAACGAGCAGAAGATCCAGGAGCGTTAAATGCATTTCTTTAACAATTTAATCGGTTTCTCAGGATTTAATGTTTGTATCTTGAGGTTAGAAAAGTTTTGCATATTTATGATGCTGAGACGTACGAGGTTTGGTTCAGATCCAGATAATGATCTGTTTCTGGTGGAGGAAGATGCTGAGTCTGCATCACACAGAGTTGTAGTTATTATTAACAGAACACACGGCACCAGCAGCAGCACTTAGGAACACTTACATCACCATTATCAATCAACATACAGCCAATAAAAACACACAATAATGATAAACTGCTGTGTTTAATGTTGTATATCATCATGGCTTCATGTTGCGTAAGTATTAAAGATACAAAAAAAGTAGACAAAGCTACACTGAAGAACAAAACACACACAATGTAGGAGATGTGGTGTAGTTTGGTCTTGGTTAGAGGACACTTTACATTCCTGCTCTTATTCTGGAGAAGCAGAACATGTGAGGACGAGCTGGAGAGTCTCTCATGAGTGAAATGCGATTTTCTATTTATTTATTTCTTTTATTTCTTTTCAATTTTTCAACTGGTTTTAACCCGTGTCAGATAAAACTAAAAAACCTTCTCACAAAGTTGTCAGAGCAGCTGCGACACCCGTCAGCACAAGAGCTCAGCAGGTGTTACGGTGTTGTTACATGATCACTAAACCTCAAAGTCAGCCTCCGTGTTGATGCGAACACACACCTGTCTTAAATTTCATGACTCTCTTGTGGCGATAAAATGTGTTGCGCACACGCCAACGTCTCAGAGACACACACATGGACACACAAGGTGAAAACAACAGCGGTCCGCTTTCTTGTGGAGTCCCCCAGGGCTCTATCCTTGGACCACTCCTGTTTTAGTTGTGTTTTCTTCCCCCCAGCTCAATTTTTTTTTTTAATTTCTATGCTGATGACCTACCTGTCCCCTAAAAAAGAAACAATAGGAGTTCTTTTAATTTGCTTTTAAACTGTTTTAATGGTCTCAAAACCTTTTTAAATGTTACTGAAAGCAAACCCTTCCATTTTTGTTTTACTTCTGTTGTACAACTCAAAATCTTACCAAGAATATTTGTCTTATTTCTAGTCAAAAATGTCATATCTAGTCTAATTCCATCTAATTATATTTAAATAAGACTCATCACATTTTAAAGAGTAGCTATTTTAAGACCCTTTTTTTTTCTTTCTTTCTTTTTTACTTTTTTCAAGCCTATTTTCCACTTGAAATAAGTAGAAAAATCTGATAGTGGAGCAAATTTTTCTTTCTTATTACAAGCACAAAAAAAACTTGCTTTCAATGGCAGATTTTTCTACTTATTTCAATTGAAAATGAGTTTGAAACAAGTGAAAACGGTCTAAAAACAAGTACATTTTTAGGTGATGAGTCATATTTTAAGTGGAAAGAGATTAGTTTTGACTAAAATGAAGACATTTTTACAAGAAACAAGACAAATATTCTTGGAAAGATTTTGAGTTTTTGCAGTGTAAAGCACTTTGGTCGACCTGGTTGTTTTTTTTAAATATTCTCTCTATCAATAAAATGGATTGGATTGGATCCATCCATTGGTACACCCGGGTCACAAGTCACATATAGAGACAAACAACACCCTGTCTTTGTGTTCATGTCAAACTCCTGAGAGAAGTTTTGTCTCCAGTCTTGAGTTATATTAGGAAACGTTGTGTTTGTGTCTCTGTTTGGTGAAGGAGGACAGTGTGTGTGTGTGTGTGTGTGTGTGGCGATGCCTGATTGGGTTGTTTGAGTGTGAAATTGTGCGTGTAATGGGTGAGTTTTTTATTAAGCTGGGTTCTAGTTGTCTGTCAAGTGAGAATAATTATCACACAAACACAAAACACACACACACACCATTGCCTCTATAACTTCACCTCCTCCTCGTCACCATGGAGCCAGGCGGTTCGTTTCCATGTGTGTGTTTTTATTTCTAACAAAGCAGAACAACATCGAAGAGGAGGAAGACATGAAAAGACCATAATCACTTTTTTTTCTCTTTACCTCCCTTCGTCTTACCCTGCGCTGACCACGCTGCGTTCAGTGTTTGGCAGCGATGCAAGTTTTTCCTTCTACCTGCTGTCTCTTCCTCCTCGAGCGCAGCCAAGTCATTTTTTTTTTTTTTACCAACGCTGGCATTTTTTTGTTTTTTTTTGTTTTTTCCACTTGGCTCTGAGTTTCATCCGCCACAGCTTCTGTTACCTGACACCAGACGAAGCGCACGCTGCCAAACAGCGGTTTTTATAGCCACTGCTTACATTAAAGTCGAGTTTTTAAGCACTTTGATGACAGTGGAAGGCGTGTGAGAGCAGCAGGAAGAGAGGAGGGTTTGATAAACATGAGGTGCAGAACGTGGAAGAGATCCAGATTTTAGAGTAAAAGCTGTTTCAAATATCAGACTTCAATAGTTTCATGGACTGAAGCAGTTCAGTGCTGCCTCGTCGTCATTTAGTAACACATTTCAATACTGACAGAGAAAATCAGCTCAAAAGTTAAGAAAGAGGCTGATCTCAAAAGGAAAACTGTAGTAAAGCAAAACATTTGCACAAATTTGATGAATTTGGTTTTTAAAAAACTCAATGGTTTTGAAACCAATGTGTTAGTAACAGTATCAATATCATAAATTATGTAAATATAGATATATATAGATATTATAAATCTCTGAATGATATCCAGCCTTATTTGACACAAAACTGTTGCATTATTACATTTTATCACCTCTTTTGTTGAAAGTCTGTTGTTCAAGAATAAGTAAATTTAGTTCATCAGTTTTACATCACAACATCCAACAAGTTCTTCAAGTTTTCTTCAAATGTACATTTATTACTTAAAATGGCGTTTATGAGTAGGGTTAGAGTTTAGAATTAAGTTTAAGAAGAACTGCCGTCCAATATAGACATGTTTCCAGTTAAACCACTTCTCTGTTCTCCACCAAAAACCAGTGGATTAAAAAGAAAAAGTAAAAAGAGCCAGAAAATAAATGTTGAATTTTCACCTTCTCACAGAAGCACATGACAAATATGTGCTGAATTTAGCTCTATGAAGTCAAAGGTCATCAAATATCAAAATATCAAAGGTGTTTGCCCACAATTTAAAGATCCGGTGGAGGTGTTCACCTCATCTGAGCCTTTAGATTAAAAGACATTGACGAAGCACAACGCATACAGAAGGTTGGGAGGTGCGGCTTTAGTGAGTCATAAACATAGATCCACAACATTGAACTTCTTATATGACTAGTTTTTGAATTAACACGGCAGAGATTAAAGTTTGATCCAAAGCTCATAAAGGGGAAAAGAAGCCATAGTTTACAGTATATGTATGTAAATGCACGAGTTGCACTTCCATTTGTCATGTAGTTACTGGACTCTGGGGAGGTGAAACTACAATACCGAGCTGCAGCGCTGCATTCATTATTGAACCGTACATTTATTTATCATGAAAACTTAAAACTGGATCAGGGCGGGGTGTGGGGGGGTATGGAGGCTGCCTTATCCCACTTTAGGGGCATTAAGCTTTAAAAGGCAGTGGATTGAGTGCAGGAGCTGAACTCTGCTGGGTGGACTCGTTGGGATTTCCCACGATGCTGCAGCGGCGTGCAATGCTGCCTGCTCACAATCACTCAGCAGCTGAGTCTCAGTGATGGTGTTAATGACAGGGTGGGGGGAGGGGATGAAGGGAGGGGGGGGGGCACAGGAATGTCTTTATAGTTTCCTGTGAGTTGATGCTTCCTGGATTCCTCAAGCTTTTCAAACATTATAATTGGTTTCTTCCGACGTTATAATACATATGCCACCAAAGAGTTTACACACTGCAAAAACTCAAAATCTTTCCAAGAATATTTGCCTTATTTCTTGTCAAAATGTCTCATTTCTAGTCAAAACTAATCTCTTTCCACTTAAAATAAGACTCATCACCTACAAATTAACTTGTTTTTAGATCATTTACACTTGTTTCAAACAAATTTTCACTTGAAATAAGTAGAAAAATCTGCCAGTGAAAGAAAGTTTTCTGTGTTTGTAATAAGAAAGAAAAACTTGCTCCACTATCAGATTTTTCTACTTAATTCAAGTGAAAATAAGCTTGAAAGAAGTAAAAAGTGTCAAAAAAAACAAGCTACTTTTTAATGTGATGAGTCTTATGTAAGTATTATGAGATTTGTTTTTGACTAAAAATGACATTTTGACTAGAAATATGACAAATATTCTTGAGTTTTTGCAGTGCAACCTACAAGCTTCAGATTAGTTACCATGACTTTTTTGGTATAAGGGATCCTCTGGCCCCCTTCTTATCATACATCAAGTCAAACAGCCCGAAGACAAATGGAGAAAAACCAGGATCCTTCATTTCGCAGTCGTTGAGCAGATGTATCCCGGCAACAGGGAGTCGTCGTCATCATCAGTCTGCATCAGTTTGATTTTTAAAACGATCTCCAGCCCCGCAGCCATTTAGGGTAATGGCGTGATTTGTCTCCTTACAACAGTTTACTTTTTTAACTTCAGAGCAGCGGCAGCGGCGGCGGTGGTGGAAGTACCAGAGAAGTTTTTTTTTGTTTACTTTACCTTGGAATTGAAAAGCCGTTAGCACTATTGGATTTCCTTTATCATCCCAGAGGAGACAATTACAAATCGATGAGTGGCGCTGGTGGTGGTGGTGGTGGGAGCGTTTGCTAACACCCATTCATCTCTTTGATTGTCACAGCAACAGCACAGAGCCAATAAAGCGAGTTGTAACAAACAGGAAGTTTGGTTGTGTGGAAAGATTTTCACAATATAAAGACAGATAAAGATCCGATTAACCAACATGAAGGAGAACTTCTTGTTTTATTCTGGGATCCAGCCTCTGATGCAGTGTGACACGTCATCAAATGATCATAACCTCAGTTCATCAGGGTGTTTGGTCCCGTGAAGCAGCCAGAACAGATCAGATCCTGGATCAGTGTGTCTGATCCACAGCCAAACAGAGGCTCCTTCGTGCCTCCTCTCTGGACCCCTCACCTCCTGCACCTCCTTGATCCGGTCCTCCCAGTGCTCGGCCACTTCTAACGTGATGGTGACAGGGAATCTGCAGCCTTTCACCTCAGGCTATGTTTACACCGTTTTTCAGGGGAAATCTGCATGCATAGGCTACTAGTGGTGTACAGCCAGTGCACTATTTGTATTCGAGTTCGGATTTGGGCTTTTAAAAAAAAACTTCAGATTTGTTTTTCGTATTCGGGAAGAAACCAGAAGTGGGCGCACTAGAGACTTCCGCCGAGCTAGCCCGGCTAACTTCCGCATTAGCTCTCAGCTAACTAGAGCGGGAATAAAATAATTTAATCGTGCAGCTCAGTCTTCTAGACTTTTCAAACGTAATCGGACTGAATGGATCAAATTCTGGTTGTGAAACAAGTCGTTTCGTGAGGTTGTGACACTCAAAAAAATCCGACATGTTTGTTGTTATTTTCCTGTACCGGCGCCTGTGACGTAAATGCGTACACAACGTGAGGAGATTGGCGCAGACTTCCGCGTTTTTACCCTTGAAGATTTCCATTCTGGAGGGTGGTTTCACTTTTTTGCATTTTTAAGCCCCAAAACACCATCGTCGTCTTAATGAAAGGCACATCCAATAAAATATTTAGTTGTTTAACATCAGCTCAGACTCACTTTTTGTTTTGATGCCAACAAACATTCACGTTCACCATGTGGTCCAGCCAGTGGTGCCAATTTTTGGGGGATGTGTTATTCACTTTCTGTTGTTTTGGCCTTTTCCCTGTACTCTGAACTAGTAGATGGTGTTAGAGTGAAATCTGTGACACGTCAGAAGCTGTTGCACATTTCCAGCCTTTGGAAGAGCGTGTACGTACGTAAATGAGATTGAAGATTGGAGCATGAAAACTGAAAGTCAGTTTTAAATTCTTTTATCCTCATGGATATGTTTTTTTTTGTATTTGTCTGCAGCCACAATAGTGCCATACCTGCTGTTTCAGTAATACTGTATGTCCTTGTCAGTGGCTGGTGTGATTGCAGCAATAAGCGCCACAGTTTGTCCAGAACAAATCTCTTCGATTTTTTTTTTCACAGTACAACCGACTGTGATGATTGTAGCGTTCACCAGAGCTGAATGAATGAATGAACCAATCAGCTGCAGCCAGACCACTCAGATGGAGCTGGCAACTTATTATTTGAGCTTTTACCGTTATTATTTTTTGTTATACTGAATCCAGTGTGGCCTTTAAAGGGTTTCTGGACGATCATTAAGTGTCATTCGGTATTTGTAATGACAAATTGACATTGTTTTGGTTGTCTTGATTATGACAACTTGACATTAATCAAAGTGACATGACCAGAAGTTGTCTTTGCCATGACAACTTGACATTAAATTAGTTTGGGATGTCCTTATTATGACAAGTCCTCATCAAACTCATCAAATACAAAATTATCTCATAGCGTGGTGAATGTGCAGGTCACAATTTTTGCGTTTTGGAGTTGTTGGATTGTGTAATTGATGAGTTTGATGAGGGAAACCAAGAAATCCCATTAGCCTCCGTAGCGTAGCTCTGAGCAGCTCGCGGCTCTGCTCCGCCGTTCTGAAAATAGCTTGCACCGACAATTAAAGCAGAAGTAAGTGGAATATTTGTGTTAATATAAGTCTTAAATAGTTATATCTTCTGACAGCAATCACTTATATAGAGTGTTTGGTCTGAAACACGGGTCTGTCGGTCACTCTGCTCTGCTGTAAGCCGAGGAGAAAACTTTCCTTGTATCCTACAACCTTTATCCAATGAGGAGAGAGAACGGCATGAAGGGGCGGTCCTCTCTGTGTGTGCAGCCAAGTGATGCGCCAGAATGTGGTGACGTAGGGACGAGGGCGGTGACTGCTAACTCCATCGGCTGACAAGAAGTTAGCCAAAATGACCGGATCGCTTACTTCTGCTTTAAAGGTAACGAACCTACTCCTAAAACTATAGGGATTATGGCAATGGGCCAATTTGCCAAAATGTTGAACTATCCCTTTAATAGTTTATTATTATATATTTACATCATTATTACCTAACTGCTGTATCTTGGAAAATGGAGCCAATTCCCTCTCAGGACTTAATCTTTCTTTATCAGTGACCCAATTCAGTGTTATTAAACCAAATGATGAGCCGCCTCTACTCTCTCAGGCTGCTACAGGTTGGTTCACAGCTTCTCGGTCCTGGTCAGATTGTGTTTCAGTCACAAACAGGAAGCAGAAGCTACAGAGGCTGCGTGGGCGCTAGAAACGTGTCGACTGTCGACGGTTTAAAGCCTCGGCAGAATAAAATGATCCTCTCAGTCTCTTTACCTCTCGGCTCATTCTGCTCTCAGTCTATTGTTGTTCCTGCCACGCGCTATTCATTTGCCTTTGTCCACTAATTCTGCCCTGGCGCTTTTCTCCTTAAAACCATTTTCCAGCCGCGTTGTCGTCGTCGTTGTTACAGATTAAATTGTTGACGAGGAGGCGACACAATAGTGATGTATTGTGCTGCTGTCAGGGTCGACCCCCGTCCTGCAAATTTGTCTTTTTCTGTTTGTCTTGTGATGTGACCGGTGAAAAGCATCGGGGCAATAAAACCACTTAAATTAGATTTGAGCCGCACTTGATGTGATACGATTTGAATTATGTCTCGGCCGCCTCCTAATGATTAAATATTGGATTTCTGCTGTTTTTTTTCCCATAAGAAGTAGAAGAAAAAGGCAGTGGCTTTGTTATTGTCATACAGACAATTGGATCTGAATTGCTTGTCTGAGCATCGACTTATTTCGCACAGCATCTATTGTGTCTCACTAAGTGCCACTCATCTGGTTTGCCTTCACCACCAGTTTTCCTAATAGCCGAGGATCAGCTCGATAAATGACGCGTCATTAAAGCTGCGTTCACAGTAATATGTAAATCATTTGTTCTGCTCGGCCTTTTTTTTTTTTTTCCTTTTTCTCATCAACAAAGGTTTCCCTCAGTGGAGTGTCAGTGGGTTCAGGTGTACGGCCGGAAACAATGCACGCTATTGTACACATTAGTGTCGAGAAGGAAAGCAAGACGGTGTGCAAACATGCACATGAGACTCTCAGACTCCAGCATTTATGCACCTACACACACTTATGGACACACACAAACCCACACACACACACACACACACACACACTCGTGCACACCTTAAGTGGGCAGGAGCTGACAAGCTATCCGATGTCTGGAGGCAAATTCCAGGCTGTAAATCCGCCTCCCCTCCGGGCTCCAAGAGACAGTTGGTGGACAACACACAGCGCAACACAACGCACAACATCACATATGCAAAGCGTGAACCTGAACCGTGTTGGATCACTGTTGCTCGCCACTTTCCGTCACTTCCAGTCGGTTTTCACACAAAGAATCGTGTTTTTTCTTGTAGAAGCCTCAAAACCTCAGTATCAACGCGCTGCTCCTTTGCATTAATTAAAGGTCGCTCCATCTCTTCACCTCCTCGCCTCAGCGCGGCCGACTGGGTGGGTGGAGACAGATGGAGATACAGAGGAGATGAAGGGAAGCTGTTGTGGAGGAAGTAAATGAATATTGATGGAGATCCGATCATGTTTCGTTGAGTAAGGAACAAGTTGCACTGCAAAAACTCTTTGTCTTATTTCTTGTCAAAATGTCTCAATTTTAGTCAAAACTAATCTCTTTCCACTTAAAATAAGACTCATCACCTAAAAATTCACTTGTTTTTAGATCATTTTCACTTGTTTCAAACAAATTTTCAATTGAAATAAGTAGAAAAATCTGCCAGTGAAAGAAAATATGCTTGAAAAAAGTAAAAAGTGTCTACAAACAAGCTACTTTTTCAATGTGAGGAGTCTTATTTTAAGTATAGTTAGATTTGTTTTGACTAGAAATGACATTTTGACTAGAAATAAGACAAATATTCTTGGTAAGATTTTGAGTTTTTGCAGTGTGCTTCTGAAGATCTCATATTGTAGACGATCCTACTTTGACATATGACCTACTGTCTTGTAAAGGCGATATGTTCAGAATATATTTCACAATAAAACCAGGACAGAAATATGATTCAGGTGTTGGATTGTGAAAAAAACATTTCCACCTGAGGACTTCGTCTTCCTGGTTTTGATGTCGCCCTGAAGGAAAAACACATTTTCCTCCTGATGTGTTTGTGACTCCGGCAGCAGAGCAGTCAGTCGCCCGTCGCATTTCCATTTCCTCCTAATTATCTCTCCTCAGAGCGGGGCGGACTTCTGCACAGAAGCAGAATCAATGTGAATGATGCCGTATAGACACATGAGAGGAATGAGATACATCATCATGTTTGGCTGCTGCTGCTGCTGCTTGTGTTGTTGTGTAGCACTACTGTAATAATGTAAACGATCACTTGCTTCGCCGTTCGTTCTGCAGCAGAAACAGGAAGAGGGGAATCGTTTCTGGAAGTGCATCACGTCCCCAGAAATGAAATCTATATGATGGCCCCCACCTCAAATTATGACCCCCATCCCATCAGCACAAAAGCAAAGTAATGAATCTGATTCTTCTAACGCCCACGCACACCTGAAATTTTTGGGGGCAGCGCGGGAATCAATATGCACTCTCCGCCCCGCAACAAATTAGATATCCAAACCGCAATAAAACCCGATGAACGGCTGCCTATTGTTCTTACTCTCCTCCCATTATTAATGCAGCCTGACAGGAAGCCTATTTAATATGCCTCCGAGTGTGTGTTTGTTTTATGACTCTTCATATCAAGGTCCGTGTGTGTGTGTACAGTATGTGTGTGTTGAGCTTGTTTTGGCAGCTCGATGTGTGTGTATGTGTGTGTGTTGATGTCACTCAGACGTGGCCGCAATGAGTTGAGTCGAGTCGGTGCTGGTGGTGGTTGTGGAGGTGGACGCCGGTAAACTCAATCAAGGTGACAGGTCTTTCATCTCGGCTAACCAATTAAAGCTGCTGTATTTGACATCCAGCAAAGAAGGGGATTATGGGTAGACAGACGGGGGGGAAAGAGAGGGGGGGGGTGATGGTGGCGGGATGTCAGGTTGAAGGTTTTTGGGGGCGACGATGACTTTACAAAGTTGTCGCTCTGACACTGAGGTGCTCCCCAAAGGGTAACGGTTTTTTGTAGACACATGCACACACGCACATACACACACTTGCACATGCACATGCACACACGCACACACACATGCACACACATCAGCGTCGAGCGGCGGTCTGCTGGCTGTCATGCCGTGTGTACACAAGACCCGCATCCAGCTGACAGCTCTGTGAAAGAATCTGGAGAGGAGCAATTATAAACACACACATCAACACTTCAGTGCAAATATCCCTAAAAAAAAAGTGCAAACACACACATACACAGACACACATACACATACACACAAGCAGACACACACACACACACACACACACACACACACACACACGGTGGTGGTGCTGCCGGCCAGTCGGTGACAGGCCTTTTGTCTTCCACCTCCACCTCCAGCAGCAGCATGTCGGCTGCTGCTGCTGCTGCTGCCAGAGCTGATAGTGCTGCTGCTCAGCTATTTGTCTTCACGCTGCCAAAGCCACATCAAAGGCTGCACAGAGGGGGGGGGGGGGGGGGGGCAGCTGGGGGTAAAGGGTAGAAGGGGTGGGGGAGGTGGGGTATATAGTGTAAGGGAGCATGTAAGGGAAAGGTTAAATAAAACAGGTGCAGGGAAAGGTAGATTTAATGCGGATATCAGTGTCACGAAGGGTTAAAGGTGTGTCATTCATAAAAACCCAAAGAAAATGCTGCTTGTGACAGACAATAAAGTTTTTTGAATTGAATTGAATTATCAGGTGCGAGCAGTTTAGAAACTCATCCAATCTGTTCACTTCCTCCATCCTTCCTTCCTTTCTGCCTTCCTTCTTTCCACAGTCCTTTTTTCCTTGCGTCTTTCCTTCCTTCCCTTCGTCCTTCCCTTTTCTTTCTTCCTCTTTTGATCCAGTTGACCTGGTCTCTCTCCTCCCTCCATCTTTCTTTCCTTCCCTTTTCCCTTCCTTCTTTCCACAATACTTTTTGCCTCCCTCCCTTCCTTCCTTCCCTTCGTCCGTCCGTCCTTCTTCCTTCTTTTTTGACCCAATCTGTTCCCTCCCTCCATCTACTGTATCTTTCCTTCCTTTTTCCCTTCCTTCTTTCCTCCCATCGTTCCCTTTGTCCTTCCTTCCTCCTTTCCCTTTGTCCTTCCTTCTTTCTTTCCCTTCGTCCTTCCTTTCTTCCTTCTATCCCTTTATCCTTCCTTCCTTCCTTCCTTCCTTCCTTCCTTCCCCTTCCTTCCTTCCTTCCTTCCTTCCCTCATCCTTCCTGCCTTCCTTCCTTCTTTCTTACCCTTCGTCCTTCCTTCTATCCCCTTATCCTTCCTTCCTTACTTCTTTCCCTTTGTCCTTCCTTCCTTCCTTCCTTCCTTCCTTGACCCAGGAAGACAACAGGAGGTTTTAAAGTTGTGTCATTCATAAAAACCCTAAAGAAAATGCTGGTTATCAGATGGGAGCAGTTTAGAAAGGGTTCAAAACTGTAAAATCCAACTTTATATTATATTGTTAAATTAAAATCCACCAGTTTACAGTTGATTAATTCCATATTTATTCGCTTTTATTAAATTCTGGGTCATTTATTATTCCATAACTTCCCATAATTTGTTGAGACATGTCATTGTGTTTCCATATCCCATAAACTCTCCTCGTCTGTAACTGATTGTGGAAGGTCGGTGTGATTTGTTCTGGCCCCGTCATCGCCGTTTCCTCCTCCAGCTCTTAAATCATCCTCAAAGCGATCGTTTTACGTTTCATTATCAACACTGGATAGTCGGACTATTAACCACGCTCCGCCGCTCAGAGAGGGAACGTATTTCACACAGGTCTAGTGCTGCTGCTGCTGCTGCTGCTGGCGCGCGGCCGCGTTGGATCGGGCTTCATCGCCGGAGCTGCTTGCTTGCTGGCTTGGCAGCGACTCTGGTGCTAATGTGTAACTTCTGATTGGTGAAGCGCAGCGCCGGTTTCATCCCGGGCTTGTGTTACCTCGAGCTGGCAGGAAACTCTGCAGCAGCAGCAGGGAGGGAGGGAGAGAGAAGGAGGGAAGGAGAGAGGGAACAGCGAAGTGGCTGAAGCTCATTCACAGACTCACTGACACCACCTGTGTAACTTCACAGCTCCTCGGAGCAGAGCTGCTTTCAGTTAGGATGCATTTAAATGCTGCTAAATTAGTGATAAAGTGCACAGAAAAGAAGAAACAAAACAAATCAGCGTTGCCCTCAGCTGGGTTTCTCAGCGCAGCGTGGGACTTCTGGTTGCTTCTGAGCGCTTCTTACTGAAAATTATTGCATCCTTTTTTTTCTTTTTAGTCCCCCCACAGAGAAAACCCTCTGCAGCAGAAAAACACTGATGCAGCAAAGTTGGAAACTAGGATGTCATTTTATTTTATTGTATTCATGATGCGAAGCCTGCGAAGCTAGTTCAGGCAGACGACTCAAGCCGCGCCCATCCTGATCAGCTGATCAGTCACATGCTATCCTCGCCCAGATAGGGCGGGCTATTTAAATCTCCCAGCTCACCTGCTCGCTCCTGGCTATGCTTCTGCTGCTATGCCGCTGCTCTGCTTTCGCCGCTGCTGCTTCTGCTGCCCTGCTGCCCATGAGGTTTTGCAAACCCACCACCTCCCCAGCATCCACCTGTGGGCTCTGTCTCTTGATCCCTTGTGGGGGGTCAGCTTCATTCCCTGTAAATGTCTGGCAAGGCAGATCATTCAGGGAACGAATATGAGTCAGAGCCTGACGCCAAACCTGCTGCAACCATGCTCAAGAATATGCTATCCATGCTGTGCTTCAGCTTGCTATGCTTATGCTCAATAAATGATTTCTTCTCATTCCAGAGTTGTCTGATTGAACTGTTATTGTGGCAGCAGAGGCGGATTGGGAGCTCTTTCCCTTTGTGTACACTGCAAAAACTCAAAATCTTACCAAGAATATTTGTCTTATTTCTAGTCAAAATGTCATTTCTAGTCAAAACAAATCTAATTATACTTTAAATAAGACTCATAACAGCTTGATTTAAGACACTTGTTTACTTTTTTCCAAGCATTTTTCAGTAGAAAAATCTGATAGTGGATACATTTTTCTTTCTTATAACAAGCACAAAAACACTTGCTTTGACTGGCAGCTTTTTCTATACTTAATTAAATTGAAAATGAGTTTGAAACAAGTGAAAATGATCTAAAAACAAGTTAATTTTTAGGTGATGAGTCTTATTTTAAGTGGAAAGAGATTAGTTTTGACTAGAAATGAGACATTTTGACAAGAAATTAGACAAATATTCCAAGATTGTGTCCATGTAGTGAAGATAAAACCTATATGTCCTGTGTGTGTCCTCTGTCTGTTCTCAGAGTGTCATCCCTCCTGTTGGCACTGCACCGGCCCACATGCGGACAACTGCACGTCCTGTCCGTCCTCCTCCGGCCTGCACGAGGGTCTCTGCCTCGCCTCCTGCCCGCAAGGCTTCTTCACCCAGGACAATCAGTGCCAAGGTGAGAGCACGTACTGTAGCTATGTACACTGCAAAAATTCAAAAATCTTTCCAAGAATATTTGTCTTCTTTCTTGTCAAAATGTCTCATTTCTAGTCAAAACTAATCTCTTTCCACTTAAATTAAGACTCATCACCTGAAAATTAACTTGTTTTTAGATCATTTTCACTTGTTTCAAACAAATATTCACTTGAGATAAGTAGAAAAATCTGCCAGTGGAAGCAGGTTTTTTGTGCTGTCAGATTATTTTAAGTGAAAATATGCTTGGAAGAAGTAAAAAAGTGTATAAAAACAAGCTACTTTGACCAGAAATGACATTCTGACTAAAAATAAGACAAATATTCTTGGTAAGATATTTGATTTTTTGCAGTGTAGACCACATCAGCTGCTGTGTTTCTGACATGATACCTACTAACTAACCCCCTGAACACCAGCAGCTCTAACCTCAGCTGCTCTAACCAGGACTGGAGGTCCACGCTGTCCAAAAAATGCCCTCAGGGCTGGAGGCTGCTCAGTGTGTTCAAACCTGTCACACTGTTTTATAATCCAGTTCTGCTCCTGCTGTGAAACCTAATGAATTCCTGAAGAAAAAAACAGAAAACAATCACGGTTGTCATAGTTACTAACAGCCTCAAAACTAGTTATTCTCCAGAATTAAGGTCACTCTACTTGTTCTGATTACATCACACACACACACACACATGCTGCAGTTGCCTCAGATACAGTATTTTTCACATCAAACTGCAGTTTATTTTGGATTTTTTTGTATAAATGAGCTCTGAGGTTACACAGACGTTGAGGTTTGAAGCCGTTAGCTGATTTAGAGCAGAGAAGGAGGATTGATATCTGGTAAAAGAAGAATAAAAAAAGCTGTGTTATTTCATTTAATTTCAATTATTTGGATCTCCATTAGCTTTGGCAAAGCCATTGCTACTCTTCCTGGAGTCCATACCCAACTCAATGATCTTTCACTGCATCAATATACAAACACAGAAAACACATCACACCTGACCGGACAAACACACACATACACTAGAACAGAACAGAAAACCGAAAAGACCAAGAAAAAAATGGTTATGTAAAATGTCTAGTAGAAGTGTTTCTGCCCTCTATTCACCTTTTTTACCACACGTAAATGCACAAGGGTATTTTACTGACGTGTTAGAAACCTGAAACTCACTTAAACTTTTGTTAACCACAGACCTTATTTGAGTTTTTTTTTTTTTTTAAACCAAAATCTCATTCAAAATCTCATTCAAAATCTCATTCAAAAAACATATTGACTTTTAAGTATACATTTTTTTGGCTTTTCAATATGGCTTTTAGATAATATAATAATAACTTAGTGCCTTTCAATATACCCACAACCAGGATTAGTACTGTATGACAGTTTTGTGGTATTGTTTTTTAACACAGTGGTATCAGATCAGTATGAGTTTAGCTTTCAGGAAGGAAACAATGTTATCAGAGCATCTTTAACCTCAAACTGCTTAATAATCAGAATATAAACCAAACGAAACGTTGCTCCGTCTCTGACGCGTGAGCTGAAAGAGTTTGTCTGCAGAAGAAACAGCTTCTGCATTTTATTACTACTGTAGAAAAAAAGTTTGTGAGAAGCTGTGATAGATTTATGGGACAATGGTGCAATCACTCAAACAAATTTCACATATTTCTTCACACGCAGAGGGAAATTAAACCGATACTGTAAACGAGCCAAATTGTAATTATAGGAGAGATGTTTTTCTTCCCCTTCTTCTCCTTCTTTTTCTACTCTTTTTTTTTCTTTTCTGCAGAAGCCGTTTGAAGGGACTCGGGGGAGTTATGATCTGATCTGTTAACGAGTCCAGTTAGTTTTTTTTTCCTAGTTTAGTCAGTGTAATGAAAAGCACTTTGATTACACAAAATCAATTAATGTGGAACGTGTGCGGGAACATGCAACAACGTGTTCGAGATCATCCACACAGACTTTGATGCGTTTTCATGCGAGGTCATCGGTGCAGGGTTTTAACAGTGTGGTGTTAAGTCAGGGTCAGTGTGTGTGTGTGTGTTTGTGTTCATGCACAGTTGCACAGATTTAACACGGTTAATGATTTTCATCGTGTTTGAACGCAGCACAACAAACAACGAGCGGCAGGAGTATAATCAAGGTCAGATTGACTCTTATACCTCCCACATATAGCACTGAGCTGAATATAGTAGCTAAATAACCTATAGATCTAAGGAGTAACACACACACATACAAAGACACATACATATTCACAATTACCCGCATCTTTAATGAAAATCCATTCGCTCCATTCTGCCGTTCATTACCTCGGCTCAGTTTCCTGCCTCTGACCTTTTCTGTTTCCATCCAACAGCTTCTCACACTGCAAAAACTCAAAATCTTTCCAAGAATATTTGTCTTATTTCTTGTCAAAATGTCTCATTTCTAGTCAAAACTAATCTCTTTCCACTTAAAATAAGACTCATCACCTAAAAATTAACTTGTTTTTAGACAGTTTTCATTTGTTTCAAACTAATTTTCAATTGAAATAAGTAGAAAAATCTGCCAGTGAATGTGAAAGTATAATAATTAGATTTGTTTTGACTAGAAATGACATTTTGACTAGAAATAAGACAAATATTTTTGGTAAGATTTTGAGTTTTTCTGTTTATCCAGAGGAGATAAAAAAAACTAAATAAAAAAAACTAAAATAAACTGCAGTAAACAATGCTGGATCTTTTATTAATACGACTTGGGTTGAATAATTAAAAACGGCACACACAGATGTCTACCTACACAACCTACACAGCTAAGAAGAAGGAGAAGAACAGTATGTTTTTTAGATTATGTTCCCTCTCTCGGATGGAAACATAAATGGGCTTTGTTTGCTCGCTGGGCTTCGTCTCCTTCATTAGGAGCTTCCCACCCACATCCCACGCCGAAGAAACTATTGTATTTCTGCCTGGAAGAGAATAAACTTACCACAAAGTTTTGGTGCTTTTTTGTTGTTGTTGTTGGTGTGGGGTGTTTGTTTTTTTTGTAACTACAACAGTTACTTTAGTTGAAGCTCTGTTTAATCGATATTTTTTTATTGGAAGAGCAACGAGCGAATGAAATACCTGTGAGTTGAAGTGAGGTGAGGTGAGGAGAGAGTCAACAAGCCTTTTGATTTTGCCTCTTTACACAAACAAACTCTCCAGCTGCAGAGAGAGAGAGAGAGAAGCTGGTGAAGAAAGAGAAACCTGTAGAAACTAACAGGAGGTGAATATTGAATTCACATTCATTCATCAGGTGGATAAAAAGATGCAAAGATAAAAGGAAGATGGTGTTGCTGCGTTGCATATCTGATGGATGTGTAACCAAGCAACTGTTTGCAGAATGATGTTAAAGGTCCCAATATTTATATTTTTTCCTACCAGAACCATAAATATCATCAGTTGTAGACACTGGACTTGGAGATACTAAGCATTTAAGTGAAGTAGCGGATGGATCCACACATTATGTTATCAAGTTGATCTGAAGTGTTGATCCATGAGAAGATATATAGTGGTTTTAAGAACCAAAAACTCTGGAGCTCTAGTAACAACAGGTCGGTGTCAGCCAATCAGAAGAGAGGAGGAGGCTCTGAGTCTCTATTTCTGATTGGCTGACTGTTTTCTGAGTGATCCAATAAATAAAAAAGCAGATTTCAGAATAAAACACTCAGAGAAACCAAATCTTGCAAGTTGTCGGATGGTGCTGTCCAAGTGGTGAGGAGGCGGGGCTTTGGGTAACTGCTTTGTAGTGACATCACAAAGTGACAGGAAGTCCTGACGGCTGGTTTTAAGGCTCAGTTTCTGAATACAGGCTGTGTTCATTTCTCTGTGGACTGAGGCTTTGATACTTTCACAGTGTTAATATAGAACCTAGAGCTGCTTTATAATCACACTATACATGGACATCTACCTTTATACTATGGAGCTTTAACACAAACATCTACCTTTATACTGTATGGAGCTTTAATACAAACATCTACCTTTATACTGTATGGAGCTTTAACACAAACATCTACCTTTATACTGTATGGAGCTTTAACACAAACATCTACCTTTATACTGTATGGAGCTTTAATACAAACATCTACCTTTATACTGTATGGAGCTTTAATACAAACATCTACCTTCATATAATCTGGGGACACCGCTTGTTTTCTGTAATGACAGAGTTTGGGTTTAGTATGTGTTTCTGTTCTTCTAGATAAACAGTGAGAGACAAACAGCTCGGACCAAAACGGTTGTGTAACAGCTCTCCATAAATGAAATGACCTGTCTGCTGTAAATATTGTACCTGCTTTATATCTCCTGGTTGTTGTGTGGAGAGTATGAACCATCACCATTATTCCCTCCAAACATCAATGTGCTTTAATGGCCATTTCATTTCTTTTCGCAGCAGCTCAATGTGCGTTGATGGTTAAAAACACAGTTAATAACACTTGAGCTGTACTTAATGAAAACCTCCATCATGATTGGATTCATCTCCGACTCCTCCTCTACATCGTTTTTCCTGCCTCTTCTCATTCTGTCCTCTTCATCTTTGCTCTCTTCTCTTTTTTATTCCTCCTTCTCTGTTTCCAACCCACTTCCACTTCCCTTTCCTCTACTATCCTGTCACTTTCTATACATTTTCATCACCAATTTAAAGGAATAGTTCACCCAAAATTTAAATTTCACTCATTATCTACTCACCCTCATGTGGACTAAGGGCTGGGAGAAGTTTCAGAGTCCTCCGTGGCTTCTCTGAGTTACAGGGGGTCTCGGCGTAGCAGTGCATGTCCATATAACGGTTGCAAATGGATACCAACTGTCTTCGTAACAAAAAGACACACCAAAACACATCCAAATACCTCCATGCTGCTCGTATGTAATGTCCGTCTTGTATTGAAGCCCTGAAATGCGAAATTGTCCCGAAAAAAATTTAATAAGTCTATTTTTCAAGCTTGTTTGTAGTGGAAGCTCCTCGAAGCTCCTCTTCCCGGTTCGTCAAATTTGGACGAGCAGCATGGAGGTATTTTTGGATGTTTTTTGGTGTGTCTAATTTCAATTATGGGTGAACTATCCCTTTAACTTATTTATCTCATCCTCTTCTTCCCATGCCAGCGTGCCACCCGTCCTGCCAGACTTGCACCGGCTCGTCCCAGGCCGACTGCACCTCCTGCCCCCCGCTGGGCTCCCTGCTCAACGGCTACTGCAGGACCAGCTGCCAGGACGGCTCCTTCCTCAACGCCGCCAGTGGACAGTGCCTCGGTAAGTCGGCTTTAAATACTATGTTTGGGTGTTTGGACGGTGTCTTTTAAAGGGATAGTTCAACATTTTGGCAAGTTGGCCCATTGCCATAATCCCTATAGTCATAGCAGTAGGTTCATTACCTTTAATTGTTGGTGCAAGCTATTTTTAGAACTGCTCAGAGCTACGCTACGGAGGCTCATGGGATTTCTTGGTTTCCCTCATCGAACTCATCAATTACACAATCCAACAACTCCAAAATGCTCTGGTGGACAAGTTGTGACCTGCACATTCACCACGCTATGAGATAATAACAGAACGTTACCAGACAGAGTTGTTTTAGAGGGAAATGCAGAGACTGCTTGATGAAAAACTGTCCCCGATGGGAATGTGCATCAGCGGTTTTGCATGAATTTACCTCTAAAACAACTCTGTCTGGTAACGTTCTGTTATTATCTCATAGCGTGGTGAATGTGCAGGTCACAACTTGTCCACCAGAGCATTTTGGAGTTGTTGGATTGTGTAATTGATGAGTTCGATGAGGGAAACCAAGAAATCCCATGAGCCTCCGTAGCGTAGCTCTGAGCAGCTCACGGCTCTGCTCTGCCGTTCTAAAAATAGCTTGCACCGACAATTAAAGGTAACGAACCTACTGCTATGACTATAGGGATTATGGCAATGGGCCGATTTGCCAAAATGTTGAACTATCCCTTTAAACCACAACAGGTCATTAGTGTTTGTATTCTTTTTTTAAGCCCCACTGGGAATAAAACTCAACAACTTCACTGGGGTTTAAAAGCCCTGGTATCTGTCCACAACGTGATTAGATCTATAGCAAAAGAAAATTAGAAAAAAAAAACTCCAAAGTGAAGATGAAATCCTTCAAATTAAAAGCAGTAGTAATGTGAATTCTCTTGTATCTTTCCTCTCCAACTTCAAATTGGAAATGAGCTTATTTCCATAAACGCACCTCCACCGTGTAATTTAAAAAAGACAAAACAAACAAAAAACAACTTTTAATGAGTTTCTCAGTTTTTACTTTTCAAAGAATCAGACAAAACTCTCCACATGAAATATCCACTGGGATAAAGACAAAGAGTTTTCCTTCAGATCTCCACTAACAGAAGAAGATGAGGATGAAGCTTCACACTTCCTGCTTCTCTTCTCCCGCAAAATAACAAAAAAGCAGAAAACTGCCGCTTGTCTTTGGCGACAAATATGATAAACTGCCCGAAAGGCAGTTGTCGTTGTCATCCTGCCTCTCGCTGCTTAATGAAATGAGTTTATACCTATTGAAGCGACTGGCTGCAGATTAAACACAGACATGTTTACTCAATGGGAAACAGCATGGAGGAGATAGGGGGACACACACTGACTTTTAATTACAGGTTTTGATGACATGTATTGTTTGGAGATGTGAATCGGCAATCAGATTTCAGCTCACACACACACACACACATGCACACACACAGGTTCACACATACATACATACATCAGATGTGCAGACACACGCACGCACGCTGTGTTTACTGATGAGTCAAAATCAAATCAGGACTGAAATGTTGTTGCTCTTAGATCTCGTAGAAGAACGTTACAAGAACTGAGAAACAAAATGTGAAGATGGAGGAGAGATGAGCATGATTAAGCACATATGCTTGTTTGCAAACACACATACACATACACATAGACACACACATAGACACACACACACACATACACATACACACACACACACACACACACACACACACACACACACACACACACACACACACATACATACACATACACACAACCCTAATCTCAAATGGGTCAAGCTCAGCCAAACTCTAGTTAATAAAAGATGCCTTGTGGCACTTCTGGGCCAAAGAAGTACTCGGGTCATCATTTCTGCCTGGCCAGGACACACACACACATGCACGGACACACACACACACACACGCACACGCACAAACACATACACACACACACACATGCACGCACAAATGCCCTTTCTTGAACAGTAATTCTCAGATTCACACTTAACTCCTGTTTTCTTTTATTCCTGCTTTTTTCACACGCTCTCTTTCTTTCTCATTGCACACACACACTCTCTTCCTCTTCTCTCTCTCTCTGTTTCTCTCTCTCACACACACACACATGCACGCACAGACACACATCCCTGGATTACCTCTGTGCAGCCCGGTGGTGCTGTCACTGTTACATAAGGAGATTCGCTCTCAATCACAGTTGAGTTGCTGCACGAGAGAGAGAGAGAGAGAGCGTCTGTCAGTCAGTCAGCCTCTCCTTCTCTATCCGTCCATATTTCTCTCACACTCCCTCCCTCCCTCCCCCCCTGAGTGTCTTATTACACTCACAGTGTCATTCACAGTTCAGCAATTTGCCAAATTCCTCAAGCTTGTGTCTTTTAAAAGCTTTTTTTTAATCATCTGCGACTTTGTTGGCGGCCAGCGTGCTCAGTAAACAATAATCAGCCAACGTCTCCTGTATTTTACATTAAAATGTAAAAGATGTGACAGTTTCACGTTGACCTGATGTTCACACAGGAAGCGCGAGGTGTGAGTCTAATACCAGCTGCAGTGTGAAACTGTTTCTCACTGTTTCTCCTCCTCCTCTTCCCCTTCATCTTCATCTTCTTCTTCTTTCGCCTCTTTTTTTTTTTTTTTTTTCTCTGATGTGAAGATCTTTTAGAGTTTGTAAAAAAGACTCACAGCCGCCAGAGTTTTACTCTCCGACGTCATCGATTGTGCCGGAAACATTATTTATAACGCTTAAAATAGATGCGCACGTAGGATAAGAGGAATTCATCTCCATAGCAACAAGGGCATGAAACACCGGCATTAAAGACATTGGATCATGTTTGTTTTTTACTGTATTCGGTGCTTTTAACTTCACAATACAATAAGTCCCTAAGCAACAAGTCCCAGTCAGGTTCGCCACCTGCAGCACCTGAGCTGTCGAACTGATGAAGATGTTTTTCAGAGTTTGTTTTCCGCACGTTTGTGACTTCATGTGTGTTTTCTTCTGTTGTGGCGCTGAAGCATTGTAAGCAGAGTTTCTTTTGGGGGATTGCTGCAGCAAGAATCCTCGATTATGTTGCGAGTTTCTTAAAAAAAGTGATGCAATATGCGCAGTATTTATGCAAAAAAGTAAAAAGAAGTGGTTCCCCCCAACTCCCTGTTCTCACTGGGCTACTTCCTTAATGTAAGGAAGAGTCATTTCCAATAAGCAAACATACAACATCACAGAAAGTGCCGGAATATTTAAGTTCTCATGTTGTTTTATATCAAAACTTAATAAACTCACAAAAAATGGCTACTCCCTCCTTCCTGTGTGAAGTAAACATGCAACATTTTCAACTTTCTATGAAGATATACTGTATGTGATTATGAAATCATGCAAAGCCCCGCGCATTTTGCACAGAAATCGTTGATTTTGACGGCGGAAGTGTGGCACCTTTGAAAAAATGCGATGGCTTCCACGCATTGAAACGTGACCTTTGGCTTCTTATCCGATTGCATGGTCACGTTTTCTCTGGAGGGACTGCTAAGCTTAAGGGCCACTCTCCTCTCTCAGCTTCTCTCTGGAGCTCTAGCAACAACAGGTTAGTGTCAGCCAATCAGAAGAGAGGAGGCTATGAGCGTCTCTTCTGATTGGCGGACTGTTTCTGACTGATCCAATAAAAAATAGAGAAGATTTCATAATAAAACACTCAGAGAAACCAAATCCTGCAAGTGTTGGATGGTGGGTCCAGGTGGTGAGGGGGCGGGGCTTTGTTGTGACATCACAAAGTGACAGGAAGTCCTGACGGCTGGTTTTAAATACAGGCTGTGTGCATTTCTCTGTGGACTGAGGCTTTGATACTTTCACAGTATTAATAGGACCTAGAGCTGATCTATAATCAAAGAAGATGTATAGAAATCTACTTGTAGAGAATATGGGACCTTTAAGAAGACCACTGAGTGGATCTTTTATTGCGTTTGTCTCCTGAGGAAAACCCAGGCGCTGAGCTAATTAGAGTTCAATAGAATATGATGCACTGCTCTTTGTGGATTCATTATTATGAGCTTCATCACAAAGCAAAGTTGTGGTTTTTGTTATTTTTTGGTGTTTGGCATCGAAATAAATCACGTGAACTCGTCTGCACAGCAGGATTTTCAAAAGAAGACCTCTGTGTCCCAACGCCGACACACTCATCCTCGTTTTGACACCTCAAAACACGAGTTTTTTTGAACTTCTTCAGTTTTTTCGGGGGCGAGGAGCCGACAGTGACTCAGAAGAGAGCGTGAAGCAGAAAAAGTAGGACTTCTTTAATAGCTTCATCTGTAAATCCGCTCTTTGTTGCGGCGACATGTCTAGACAGGGTGAAGTCGGCGTCGAGAGGACGAGGACCACACAGCTTCTCTCTCTCCTCCGCTCCGTCTCTTCTTACGCCTGTAACTTCAAATAAAGATGATGCCCCACTTTGGTTCCTCCTCTCCCCTCTGAAGTTGCTGCTGCTGCTGCTGCTGCTGCTGCTGCTGCTGCTGCTGCTGCTCCGACCCGGAGAGAAACCGCTCACAGAAACGTTTTTATTCTGTTTTCAGCTGCACAAAAAATCACAACGAAGCCACTAATTGAGAGACATTAGAATCTTTTTTCCTGTGCTGTAGCTACGACTCTGGTTAACGCTGCTCTCCTCTTCTCCGTATATGTTGGAGATGCAGTATAACGAGGGAAAAAAAGGAAAAAAAAAGCATGACATGGGATAATAATGTGGAGTATAAATCTGTCCCACAGGAGAAAACGCTCATCCAGCCTGCAGCACTTATAACTCCAACACACCTTTTTTTTTTATGTGCTTCAGAAAAATGGTAACAACGCCATAAAGCAGAGACTCTGAGGACACAAATCAATACCGTTTCAGTTTTATATTCAGTTTTAGTCTGTTCGGTCAATAACGCCTGACGCCTGAGTTATCTTATCTGTGCTGTGGAGCCATTTGTTTGGGCCCCCACCTCCCTCCCTCTCCCCCCCTGCTGGAGCCGTATCGCCTGCAGAGTGTTGGCAGGAGGAATGCTGATGCATGTTTTGTTGTAAAGTGATGTGGCATGAAAGGTGTGAGATGTGAGATGACAGAGAGGAAGTTCATCTTTCTTCTTTCCTCTCTCTCTCTATCTCTCTCTCTGTTGATGTTGGCTCGGCTTCAGAAAAGCATCGTATGAGTCACCTGGGCAGATGCCATGTTCAGGAGATTGGAGTGTAACTTCTATACGCTTTGCTTTTTCTTTTTCTTTTTTTTAAAGAGGTGAAGCTGCTCTGGAGGCAGAAATAATAATCTCACTGTCTGAATTAAATGTCAGCTATTCAGAAATATGCAAGCAGAGAAAAAATAGCTGTCAGACACACGAAGAGAGATCAAAACATTTTTCCATTTAATTAAAGTATGGTTTACGGTGTAGTAGATATATATAAATATAAAGGCCTGTTCTCCTCACGCAAAGAGAAATGTTGTACTACTTCTACTCTGCCAGACTGTCGGTCTATGCAGAAACATGTCCACATGTCATTATCAGACATGACTAATCCCAACGATTGAACGAGGAGGTTTTACGTCTTTACATCCTGAAGATGAAACCAAATCACCGTCACAGCACATTTGACATTTGTGCCACATGGTTTTCCATAAAATGCATGAAATAGAAACTGACACTTACTGTACACACACTACTCACACAAAGTCAGGGATAAGTAGTTGGCTTATTTCAGAATAGACCTCAACTGCACTGTAACCTTTACACTTGACTTTCCCTAAACTTTTGAATGCACATGTCCAACTGTTCAATGTTTCAATGCCGTTGTCTAACAAGGTGATTAACCACAAAAAATCACGGCAACAACAAAGTGTCTGATCCATGAATCCACCAATGAATGTTCTGGTTCAGTGACAGTAGTGTACATTGAGATGAAGAAATAACCATTCCATACTTCTACCTAAATATCCTACTTTCATGATACTATAATATCACTGTAGCATTAACTTTTTACATTTGACAATATCCTGAACCTTCCCATCCTTTTAGTGGTGTTTATGTAAAACAAGAAAATCAAAAAGAGTTTATTTCCCAGTTTCCACTTCCACAGAGCAATACAACAACATATTAGGGTCAAAAACAACAACAACTACCACAAAAACAAGCCGGAAGAGTGGGAGGTAAAAATCCCTCTCTGAATTATTTTCAAGTTGCAAATGTATATGAAAAAAAAAAAAAGCGAGATATCCTAAGACATTTTAAAGTCCGACATTTAAAAAAAAAAAAAAAAAAACTTGCAAAACAAAAGAGAATTTGTTGGACTTCTAACCTAAGTCACTTATTATGCATCAAACCTGCAGTGGCCGATGTTACCAAACTTTACTTTTCAGTTGCATTTAAGATGAAGGAAATACTCCTTATTTAGTGTGAGTTTTACAATGTCAAAGAAAATGTGTGTTTTCTTCTTGTAGAGTTGCGTCTTTCAACTTGTCAAACTCCAACCCCTCTGACAACACAACACACGCCTTTGACCGTAACTTAATAATTCACACACTCCCTATCAACATATTGAAGTCTAACAGGACAAAATAATGAGGTGATTACATTTCATATCCAGTAGATAAAAGAAACACACCTGCTGTTATTTAACCCTGAGCCTCGGGACCAGAGGAATAAGCTCAGACACTGAATCGATGACTCTGATCCACCTGCAGCTCCAGTGATTGCACCGATCTTCTTCTCTGCAGCCGAAGCATCAGAGTTTTATAATTTTCTCCTCTTCTTTACAGCGACATCCATATTTGAAGCTCTGTTTACCGTCACGGCCGCACAAATGGGCTTTATTGGCCGAGCGTGTGAACTCATATGAGGAATCTGATAACTTTCATCTCACCTATAAGAAACCCTTAATACCTTTTATTAAATTCTAAAGTCTCGGGACAGATGTGGACGAAGGAGGCGGCGAACGACCACCAGACTGGAGACTAAACTGGGTTTTGGCCTCAGGGCCACGGGGGCGACTCTGCTGGTGTAAGCAGAGTATCATCTTCTGAAAACTAATAAACCTGCAGCATGTCGGGTGTTTTTTTTTTTATTTATGTTTTATTTCATACAGTTGAAAAAGCACTAGTCCAAAGAAAGTACAAAGGATGAACAAAACTATGTGAGCAGGGTGTGGAAACAGAGTTAAATATACAACGGACCTGTGTCCACGGGGCAGAGAGATAAATATATTTAAAAAGAAACATCAGAAGTTTATATCCTTCCTGTTCACTTTGAGTGTTTATCCCATGAGCACTTGCTTTAAAATTCACATTGTTCCAAGTGTAGTTGTAACATTATTATAAAATATTTATCTTTCATTTCAAAATTTGTGGGTTTTTTTCTTGCATTTGTCCTTTGTATTGATTTTTTTTATTTAAACATGTTCATTGATTTTCTGACTTTACAACAAGCAAACAATATGTATGAAATGTGCTTTTCAAATCAATAACAACAACATAAAACACAAGACAAAAAGTAAAAGGGTTTACATACAGTAGGTACAAAATAAAACAAAAACGACAGCACATCCACAAAAAAACAAAAGGCTCGTCTACATAACATTCACATCAGCAGTTATGTATTGAAGATTTGCCAAAAAGCAAAACCCCTCATATGCAGTTAAAGCTATATAGTATATATCCACCTTTTTCCTAACGTCAAAAACGTGTGCCGGTTTTGCTCTTCTGGTGGAATTTCATGTTTACGTTTCCATGGTTTCGGTAGTTGCGGTAAATGCATGGATTTTTTTTTTTTCAATGAAAATCTGTAAAACGCATGGATCATCACGCCAGCTTTTAACAGTAGATATCACACAAATTGACATCCGTGTTAAAAGCCAGCGTTAATAGATCCATGTGTTTACCGCAACTATAGGTGCGTTTCCATCAGCTGTTGAGATGCACATCGAGATGTATCGCATCAGAAAATGATGATGGAAACGCCGTGATTCGAATTAAAATCCCCTGATTCGCACAAACTGAAATACGCTCGCTATGGCCGGGTTTTGGTTGATTCGAATGGGATGGAAACAGCTGTATGCGAATCAAGTGTGACGTAGCGCACTTTCACCCCATCTGCTCCCGTGTTTGCAGTTCACTCACAAGACAACATCAGGGTTTCCGCTGTCACACAACAATTAGGCTAATTAATTAATTGTGGCACCGCCACGGCAAAATAAAAGCCCCCACACACCTTCATAATGATGTTACTGCACTTCTTCATAGTTCCTCCTCAGTAAAAACAACATTTATCAACCAGCGCGTCCAGCGTTTATCATTAATAAAGTCTGTGTCAGCCGCGACTCGCAAAACCGTAGACCATAGATGACGTTCGGAAACTTGTGGATATATTTGCCTTTGCACGTGTTATACGATATTCAAGCAGCACTTTTCTCCGCCACTAATAGTTGGACTTGTCTCATTCTGCTTGATTGTTAAAACAACTTTTAAAACTCTGCTCGGCTGCACCCGGAGCTCTTCAACAAAAAAAAAAAAAAAAACCCTAGAAAGTCACATTTTAAACCCAGATCTTATTGTCACTTTAGTTTCATATCCATCTGTAATCCCTCCTGTCTTCTTCTCATTAATGTTAATCCCACACTAAGACAGACAAAGAGGTGCTTCTGTGCTCTTATAGCGCCTCTTCTCTTCTTTCTATCTATCACTCTAACACCTCCTCCTCCTCCTCCCTCATCATCCATCTCTTTATCTGCTCTCCTCACCTGCAGAGCCCTGTTGTTCTCATACACCACTGTAGATACTTATCTCCTCCCACCACCACCACCAGCAGATAGCAATCAGATAAATAAAACCACATTGAGGTGCTTCTTATTGTCCTGCTGACTTTAGCCCCGCCCCCTCCTCCTGTAGACACCACATAGCGTATTCTTGCTTTTCCAATTGTCCTTCTTCCTCCAGAGGAGCAGTTAGTCGAGTTTGATTAGTGCAAATTATGACCAGACACCTAGTATTTCACATCAGGCTCGTTAAAATGTCACTTTTTTATGGACTTTTATTCCGTATAATCATTCTTTCATAAATTGCTCCTCATCGTCTTCTTCTTGTTTTACTTTGTTCGGCTTTGAAGAGCTGCTCTCGCAGGCACGGCAGAGTTTATAGATGTTTTTTAGACAAGTAAATATGGATTGGAAAAGTTTTTCTTAATAAATGAATGGATGTGGTGGAAAATTAGGTTTTTATTGTTCAAATATTCCACAACCACATTAATGATAAATTCATTCATTACCTCTCTGGCTCTGTCCTCGGCAAAAAAAAAAAAAAAAACCCAAACAATGAAGGCCGAGGTTTTTAAAAGTGGCTTTTGTCTCGGATTTAAAAAGTATTTTGTCATTTCGAGGTCCTTACATCGTCTCTACAGTAATGACTTTGTTTTAAATGTAATGTTTGTTTCAGGGTTAGTTTGACATCAAAGAATCTGTGACTTATGAAATAAACAAAATAAAACAAAAAAAACATTAAAGCACCGATGTTTTTCTTTTTCTCTTTGAAGTGTTGATCCATAAGAAGATATATATCTGTGGTTAAATAAATAGAGCAGATTTCAGGTAAAACAGCAAATCCAGCAAAGAGTTGGATAGATGGTGGGTTGAGGTGAAGGGGCGGGGCTTGGTGGCTGCTTTGTTGTGACATTACAAAGTCACAGGAAGTCCTGGCAGCTGTTTTTTATTTTGTTTTTAAGGCTCAGTTTCTGAATACAGGCTGTGTGCATTTCTCTGTGGACTGACGCTAATTAAATAAAAGGTCATGTTTATGTCGCAAATGTTATCATGTAGTTTATCTGAAGTGTTGGTCCATAAGAAGATATGTTATTTAGTGCTTTTAAGAACCAAAAACCATCTCAGTGTAGTCTTCCAACTTCTCTCTAAAGCTCTAGTAACAACAGGTCGGTGTCAGCCAATCAGAAGAGAGGAGGCTCTGAGTCTCTGTTTCTGATTGGCTGACTGACTGAGATTTCAGAATAAAACACTCAGAGAAACCAAATCTTGCAAAGTTGTTGGATGGTGGGTCCAGGTGGTGAGGGGGCGGGGCTTCTTTGTTGTGACATCACAAAGCGACAGGAAGTCCTGACGGCTGGTTTTAAGGCTCAGTTTCTGAATACAGGCTGTGCGCATTTCTCTTTGATACTTTCACAGTATTAATATAGAACCTAGAGCTGCTTTATACTTAAATAAAAGGTTCAAGTTTATGTCACAGAGTAAAAACACTGAAGCAGCTTTAAAGCTCTTTACATCAGAAACAGTGCGTGGTGGTGTAGTGTTGCAGGGTGTTACCTAACGCGACTGATGTTGGCTTGATGTTCGTCTTTGTACAGTTTAATGATATGAAATATAACCCTCTCTTCCTCTCTGTGTGTGTGTCCTTTCCTGCAGAGTGTAGCTCAGACTGCCAGCGCTGCACAGCAGACCTGCAGACCGGCGTCGGAAGCATCTGCCTGTGGTGCAAACAGCCCAGGACCTGGCTGCACGGCGACCACTGCGTCCCCCACTGTCCCCAGGGACACTACGGCTGGCACGGAGTCTGCATGAGTAAGGACCGTCGCTCCTCCTGTCTTTTTTTTTATATAACAGCATACACTCACTGCAAAAACTCAAAATCTTTCCAGGAATATTTGTCTTATTTCTTGTCAAAATGTCTCAATTTTAGTCAAAACTAATCTCTTTCCACTTAAAATAAGACTCATCACCTAAAATGTACTTGTTGTTAGACAGTTTTCACTTTTCTAAAGCTCATTTTTAATTGAAATAAGTTTTTTGTGCTTGTAATTAGAAAGAAAAATTGCTCCACTATCAGATTTTGAAAATATGCTTGAAAAATGTGTCTAAAAACAAGCTCCTTTTTAATGTGAAGAGTCTTATTTTGAGTATAATGGGATTTGTTTTGACTAGAAATGACATTTTGACTAGAAATAAGACAAATATATTCTTGGTAAGATTTTGAGTTTTTGCAGTGCATCAAGGTCAAGAGGTCAAGCAGCCGCTGCTGCTGAATGTAAAATCCCATCATGACTGTGATGTTTTATTCATCAGGGTCATGTCTCCTCCCTCCTGTCCTTCACTTATCTGAAATGTTAAAAGAGACGTTCTGCTGTATAAATAAACATGTTGCCTGACGGTGCGTGGGGGAGATATTTTCAAGGAGTGGAGTCTTTTTTATTTTATTGTTGCCGTGGAATCGATTTCACACAGTGCACATGGTCACAGGATGTGGAAGGAAGGACTTAAGAGAAAACGTCTTGGAGTGAGATACACTAACTGATTTGGTAGCGTTGCCCGGCAGCAGCAGCAGCAGCAGCAGCAGCAGCAGCAGCAGCAGCAGCAGCAGCAGCAACACATCCAATCAAATCCTCACATCTCCTCCCAGCTCACTGTCGATGTTTGGAAGCTCAGTCGTAAATTACGATTCACACACAGATTCAGAACAGTCGCAGCAACAACAACGACGACTGTGAGCAGGAAAGAGATTTTAGGATTTGGGAGGATTTTTTTTTTTTTTTTTACAAATGTAGAAACTGTGACTGTGGAGGAGAAGTGAGGGGCAGGAGAAGGCAACAAACAAATAGTGTGTCTTTCTCTGTGTAGCCTGCACTTCTTTGCAGCACAATATAATGAAGTGCACTTAGTTGTGCAGTGTGCAAATTTCGACAGGGTTGTACCGTCTCCAATCAAACACTGCCGCTGCGCACTTACTGGAAATGACTCCACAGCTGCTTCTTCTACTTTTTAAAGGCTGATTACAACCGGCTGTTGGAGCCCTATCGCCGGCACTTGACAACGCCTTTTGCCGATCAAAACGAGCTATTAAGTTGTGATTTATTGTGTTATTATTATTATTATTATTTGAGTGTTTTAACGCCGGTATCAGCTCTGTCGCTGCAAATCAACCGTCGCTATTTGAAAAGTGCTTCCGCTATGTCACTAAGATAGCGGCTGTTGAGGGTGGAAGCGATCCACACGCAATTTTCTGGCCGTTTGTGTGCGCTACTGCTCAGTGTGAACGCACTTATTTACTCAAAATATTAAGTGTAAGTGCAGAAGTGTGCGATTTGGGACACACTAAAATACTTTTTTTTTTTTCCGTTGTTATCATTGTTATCATAATAATGATATCATCAATGTCCTTATCATCGTCGTCATGGTGATTATCATTCCCATCATAATCGGCTTCATCGTCAATAACAAAATCCTGTCCATCATCATCATCATCAGTGTTGACGTCATTAACATCATCATCATCGCCCTCATCCTGATCTTCATCGTCATCATTATCATTATTACCATCTTCAGTCTCATCATCATCATCACAATCTTCATCATTATCAACCTCATCATCTTCATCTTCAGCGGCAGCATCATTATCATCATCCTCATCATATAAAACTTTCATCAGCCTCATTTCCATCATCTTCATCTTGCTCATTCTTATCTGTAACCTCTCATCATCATCATCATCATCATCATCATCATCACCATCCCTCCGCCCTCTTTGTCCTTTCAGCACTCATCATCTTTAATTCTCTGTATTTCTCATCTTCATCATTATCCTCACTGTTGTCCTCGTCTTCGTCCTAATCATCATCATCATCATCTCCTCCGTCATTATCCCACTCCTTTTGTCCTCGTGCTGATAAGTTCTGCCACATTTGAAGAGACATTTATTGGTTTCCATCTTTAATTCTCACGGTTGCGGCCGTGGAGACGATGAGGAAGAGGAGCAGAGCAATCAGAGAGTGATTAGTCTCCTGACAGAGATCAGTCAGGCTCATCAATATGGATGTTTAACTTTAAACTGGAGAAAGTGGCTGAAATCTGAATTTAGACATCCTTCTTTTTTATTTTTTTTTATTAAAGCAGAAGTAAGTGATATTTTTGTGTTAATATAAGTCTTAAATAGTTATATCTTCTGACAGCAATCACTTATATAGAGTGTTTGGTCTGAAACACGGGTCTCTCAGTCACTCTGCTCTGCTCTGAGCTGAGGAGAAAACATTTATCGTATCCTACAAGTGTTATCCAATGAGGAGAGAGAACGGCATGAAGGGCTGTGTGTGCAGCCAAGGGATCCGCCTGAATGTGGTGACGTAGGGACGAGGACCAATAGATCCATGACGAGGGCGGGGGCTGCTAACTCCATCGGCTGACAAGACGTTATGGTGCGTTCAAGGCAACTCGTAACTCGTGTTTTTCCGACCTGTGAAGTCGTACCAGTTCAATCTGGTGCGAGTTCACGGGTCGGAAGTTACGAGTGGCCGTTATAGTGACTTTCACCGGTAAAACAGGTCGGAAAAACACGAGTGGGTTGCCTGGAACGCTACAAAGTCGTAAGTTGTGACTTGAAGCTGTAACTTACGGTTTCAAAAGCCTGCCTGGAACGCAGCATTAGCCAAAACGACCGGATCGCTTACTTCTGCTTTAAGGACTTAATATTTTATCAACTTTCATCAAACTTTTGGGATTTAATTGTGTTTTTATGTTTAATTCTGCATTATTTTCAAGTGTCAAGTGTTTATAATCCCGGTTGCATCATGTTTACATCACTTCTTTCTTCATCCTATTTTCATTATGTCATGTTTTTTTTTTTTCCCAGGATGCCATGCGTCATGCGAGGCCTGCAGTGGGGCGGGGCCTCTCTTCTGCACCTCCTGTCCCGCCAGCAGCGTCCTGTTGCCGTCCGGCCTCTGTGCCCCCAGGTGTCCCGTTGGTTACTACGACAACGGTCACAGGGTCTGTCAGGGTAAGTGCAGGGGGGTAAATACACTCTATCTGTATCTTTTAACTTTGATGTGTGGCAAGCGGGACTTATTTTTTTGTAAGATTTCTACATGTTTTATCGAATTGTCATGGTGTAATGTTTGTATGTTTTTTTTTATGATACCTGCCTTAGGACAACGGATGAAATTTAGCAACTGTGCTAACTCCGGCATATTTATATTGATGCTTCTCGCTGATATATTGATTAATGTGCATTGTCCTAATCAAATAAATGAATGTTATTGTCATTGTATCACAGAAATATACAACAAAAGTACTTCTCGTGTAAGGTGCTTGTAAACATAGAAATGAAAAGCATTCAAATACTGCAGCAGCCATTCACGCATATATGCAGAAATTATACATTATACATCTCGGCTCATTGCACATACCCAGAGATGTGACTGTGCACAAACTAGTAGTCTACTTGCCAACAATGAGTACCCGGAAATGTTGAGTACCCCAAAGTTTTATGTTAGAAATATATAGTATGGGTCCCCAGTATTCAGAAACTGCCGGATGCTAACTTATATATATTGGGCAATTAGCACAATTGACATAATTAGCATAAATTAGCATATTTTGATATGAAATTCAAAATGGCTGTCTAAACCGGAAGTGACCAGATGAAATCCATCAAAATCGGCCCACTGGCGGTTAAAATCTGGTCACTTCCGGTTTAGACAGCCATTTTGAATTTTAAAAATGTCAGAAATGGATTCAGCATCATCAATAACCCCTAAAACCACTCCAATATTGCCCAGATCAGCCAAGTCAATTTTGTTGAAATAATAATTAATTTATGCTAATTATGTCAATTGTGCTAATTGCCCAATATATATAAGTTAGCATCCGGCAGTTTCTGAATACTGGGGACCCATACTATATATTTCTAACATAAAACTTTGGGGTACTCAACATTTCCGGGTTCACAATGGGGCCCTATGGGCTGGCAAGTAGACTATAGTGACATGTCAGAGGTTGCAAATTGCTAATTATGAGGTGGACAAAATAAGAAATAAAAAACTGTAGTTCTGCATTTCTACAGTGGAGAAAATACACTCCACTAAGTTTGCCCCACCTACAAAGAAATGGATGGTCTATAGTTTTTTTTTTTTTTACATTTTGTATGTATATATATAGTATTTCTGACTGAAATTCCTGCAAGCTCAGTCTCCTCATGTTGCCTTGAAAAACATCTAAAGCAATGATTGTGAGACATTCATTCAGCCCGACACACAGTCTGCCACCTGGTATTCAAAGTTCATTTCACTCAACCTTCGCAGCAGCTTCTGTAACCAAAAAAGACCTGCTACGGTGCCGAGTTCCTCCAAGGCCGAGTCATTGAGTTATAGATGCGCTGGTGTTTTTTCCTTCAGATAAATGCAGCAGGAAAATGTTCAGAAACACTTCACTGAATGCTGCAGACAGAATTTACTAATAGAACATTTACAGGAATTTACGAATATAACTTGTTTTATGCCTTCTCCTTTTAAAGCAGATATCAGTGGAATGTTTTTGTTAATATAAGTCCTAAATAGTCCTATTTTCCGTCAGCAATCACTTACATGAAGTATTTCAGCCTAAACACGAGTCTCTCCGTCACTCTGCTCTGCTGTAACCCGAGGAGAAAATTTTCCTTGTGGGATACAAGTGTTATCCAATGAGGAGAGAGAACGGCATGAAGGGCTGTGTGTGCAGCCAAGGGATGCGCGTGAATGTGGTGACGTAGCACGAGGACCAATTGATGCCTGACAAGGGCGGGGGCTGCTAACTCATGGTGCGTTCAAGGAAACTCGTACTTTGTGTTTTTCCTTCCTGTGAAGTCATACCAGTTCGATCTGGTACGAGTTCACGGGTCGGAAGTTACGAGTGGCCGTTATAGGGAACTTTCACAGACAACAGGATGGTAAAAACACGAGCTACGGGTTACCTGGAACGCTACCAAGTCGTAGTTGTGACTTGAAGCTGTAACTTACGGTTTCAAAAGCCTGCCTTGAACGCAGCATTAGCCGAAACGGCCGTGCAGCTGATATCTGCTTTAAATATGTTCATTAAATATCCTGTTGTTGTATTTCCTATTGATTCTTGCAGCTACAATAATGATTACTCATTTTGAAAACAGTGTGAAGACATCAACAAAATCACATTATCAAAGTGTTCTTCAAATTTCAATCGATCAAATTTTATTTATACAGCACCTTTCAAAGCAAATAAATGCCGTTCAAAGTGCTTTACATTTTGATTGAAAAAGTATATACATATATACAGTATAAGAGGTGAAACAAGAAAGATTGATAGATTGATAGATTGATAGATTGATTGATTGATAGATAGATAGATAGATAGATAGATAGATAGATAGATAGATAGATAGATAGATAGATAGATAGATAGATAGATAGATAGATAGATAGATAGATAGATAGATAGATAGATAGATAGATAGATGACATGGAGACTAATGCACGAAGATTAAAAACAACAATAAAATATAACAATAGTAAAAAATAACAACTTTTAACAACAATAAAATTCAATAAAATAAAATGCAGGATAAAAATATAGGGCAAAATATGAAAAACACACAAAGAAAGATAACAATAAGAGAGAAAAAAGTAATAAAATAGAAGAATTTAAAACTGTAAAATAGAATAAAATCACTATGAGACTATAACATAAAAGCCAGATTAAGCCTCGCTCAGCCAGAACTTGGAAGATATCAGGTGCTGATGATCGTGTATCTGATTCCCTCCTCCTGTCCTGACCCTCGTTTGTCGGCCATCTTTGTCTCCGTGCCAACAGCGTGCGACAGCCAGTGTCTGACCTGCGACATGGCGGGGGTGTGCACTTCCTGCCTCGACCCGGCCAAGGTGCTGCTGTTCGGAGAGTGTCAGTACGACAGCTGCGCCCATCAGTACTACCTCAACACCACCACCCGAGCCTGCAGAGGTAACACACATACACACACACACACACACACACACACACACACACACACACACACACACACACACACACACACACACACACACACACACACACACACACACACACACCACTAGATTAACAATGAGGATGTGTAGTGCCTCCTTTTATGGCGTTCATTTATTACTCTCCATCCATATTGCGCGTACAGCAGAGTGCTACATCCAGTTTATGGGCCTCCATCGATCATGTAATAAACTGGTGGGACCAAATATGCAAATCCTAAATATTGTGCGTGGCGTTTTAACTCACTATTACATCTTCGCGTGCACGGAGATTTTGATGAATGAGCCTCAGAGGATCCGTGTCCTGACTGAATAACCTGTCTTTGCTCCCTTTCCCTCCTTCTTCCTATATACTGTGCATATTGTAACTGTGTTCATATATTTATTCACCCACTAACCAGCTGAATCTTGAGTCCGTGTTATTGCCAATTCACAAATAAGACCTGCGGAAAAATGCGCTTATGTGCTTATCTCCGAGAAAAATGACTAGAAGAGAGTTTATAGGTCCAGGATTTATCCGCGGTTTCGCCCGGCTGTGTGTGTTTGTCACGCTGGGTTAGCGCTGATATCCGCTCCTAATTCACAGAGAAGCCGTTTAAATGTAAAAGCCAAAACGTCACATCACATCACAGACTTTTCCCCTTTATCAGCGAGTTAGTTCGGTGTAATGAGATCTTCTCCACATCTCAGAGGGGGGAGAGGAGCACTTCCCAGGTCTGTTACAGGATTAGCACCTGAGCTAACAGCTAGCGGCTCGATGCACTGTTTGATTTCCCGTGAGGCAGCCAGCCATGCAGCTACCGTAGCAACTGGCCTCTCCACAGGTGGTTTTTACTCCTCCTCCGGCTTCCTCGGCCTGTTACCTTCCTGATCCACTGAACCCTGGATGAACCCGGAGCGTTGGAAAGCAGCTGCTGCTCTCAGGGAAACTACAGTAACAGGGCTTTGAGGAAACCTCTGGGACCTTTCAGAGAGAGAGAGAGAGAGAGAGCGAAAGAAAAAAAAAAAAAACAACCTCTCAGCATTTCTTCCTCAGCCAGCTACATTCGTTTTGGTTTATCTGTGATGTTTTCCTAATGAGCAACCCCTGGTTTACCTCTGAGCTCCCTCTGGATCCTCAGTAAGAACCCTGTGGAAACCTCCACCACCTTCACACTGATCTGCTCCCGACTACATAGATTTAAGATACTTTCCATGTAGTTTTATCCGCTATATATATTCATCGGATCACCCTCTTCTCTGATTGGCTCCTGAGAGAAGTTGGGAAAACTATACACTGAGATGGGTTTAATCTCAGAAACTGAGCCTTTTAAACCAGCCGTCAGGACTTCCTGTGACTTTGTGATGTCACAACAAAGCCCCGCCCCCTCACCACCTGGACCCACCATCCAACAATTTGCAATATCTGGTTTCTCTGAGTGTTTTATTCTGAAATCTACATTATTTATTGTTAGATAAGTCAGAAAACAGTCGGCCAATCAGAGGAGAGGCTCACAGTCTCCTGTCTTCTGATTGGCTGACACCGACCTGTTGTTACCAGAGCTCCAGAGAGAAGTTGGGAAAACTGCACCTAGATGGTTTTAATCTCAGGAACTGAGCCTTTAAAACCAGCCGTCAGGACTTCCTGTGACTTTGTGATGTCACAACAAAGCAGTCACACTAAGCCCCGCCCCCTCACCACCTGGACAACACCATCCAACAGCTTGCAACAACAGGATTTGGTTTTTCTGAGTGTTTTATTCTGAAATCTACATTATTTATTGTTAGATACGTCAGAAAACAGTCAGCCAATCAGAGGAGAGGCTCAGAGTCTCCTCTCTTATGATTGGCTGACAGCGACCTGTTGTTACCAGAGCTGCAGAGAGAAGCTGGAAAACTGCACTGAGATGGTTTTTTGGTTCTTTAAAACCACAATTAATCGTTTTACGGATCAAACAAAGGTGTCATTGGTTGTATTATAATAACCGCATGTGGATCAATCAACTTCTTTATTATACAGTAAAATATCTCAATCGAAAACTGATGATATTTGTGGTTCTCAGTCAATAAACCATGCAGATGTTCATGCTCCTCACAATTAATGGTTATAAATCTGCTCTGTTTTTATATGAACTGCGACCGGTCTGCATTTGTTCGCTCACTTATCTTCTACTAACCTCATCAAAATGTGTTGTTTTGTTCTTTTCGTAGAACGAGCATCACAGAGTTATGCGTTTACCATTATAAATGCATGCTCTGTGTAATAACAACGTGTATGTAATTGCTGCAGAGTTTTATTCGTCCTAATTGTGTTCAATTTTCTTTGCCAATATTAATGGAACACAAACAGAGCAGATGTGCAGGTGAAAAGAGAGAAAGGGACAAATGGGTTTAAAATAAATCCCCTGCTGAAAAAGAGTTTATTAATCTCTCCCTCTCTCTCTCTCTCTGTCTGTTCTGCTCCCACCTTTTGCTCTTGCCTTCAAAATCCCCTCACTTCTAATCCCAATGTCCCCACACACACACACACACACACACACACACATTCCTCCTCCTCCTCCTCCTCCTCTTCATCCCTCCCTCCCATTCAGAGTGCGACTGGAGCTGCAACGCCTGTAAAGGTCCCCTGAGGACCGACTGCCTGCAGTGCATGGAGGGCTACGTGCTGCAGGACGGACTCTGCACCCAGGGGTGCTCCGCCGGCTCCTACCGGGACGGAGACAGATGCCTCGGTCAGTCAGTCCCAACACACACACAAAACACACACACACACACACACACACACACACACACAAAAAAAACAGAGCTAAAGATAAGCTCACCTACAGTACAGTACATCCCGTGCAGCTGCAGATGCATGTATTTGTCCTTATCAAGGGGAGACACTGCAGGTGAATAGGGTAAAAAAATTAAAATGGCAGATATCATCATGAAACTTACCAAGTTTATCACTCACATTAAGACAAATATTTTTCTGTATTACAAGTTTTGTCAAATTTTATGTTTAGATATGTAAATGAGGTGACATCTAATGAAATACGCGCTAATTTGCATACATTTCCAGGACCGAAATCTGAACAATGGATAAAGCTACTTTCAAAATTCTTGTTTTATTTTGTTGACATATTAGAGTCAGAAGTTTTTACAGAGGAGGATTTTGGATATCTCTTTTTATCACTTTGTTTATGAGAAAATACTGTCACCAGCCCTTAAAAATTCAATTTTGCCATGTTTTTAGGAATAAAATGTTGTATAAATCAGGCTGTGAATGATATATCAACAATCCCCTCTATAAAAACCTTCAGAATATAGAAAGGGATAAAACTGGAAGGTTTGTTGTATGTACAGTAAGTGCTGCTGAAGTGGAGATTTCTGGCTCAGAGTCTGAGGAAAAACTCATTTTGAGAAAACGGCCTTTTAAGACTTGTACTGTAAAATTTCATAGATTGTCAATGTAAATCGTACTTTTACGATTGGTTGTGGATACGGAGGGAATGATAATGAATGGAGCCTACATCACTGTTCAGGAGAGAGAGAGCTTTACAATGATACCTGACATGACATGGGTCAGACTAACTTTTGGTGAATGTAGGAGAAATCTACCAACAAAAGAGACAAAATGAAGTAAAATAACCACCTTAATGTGGATTTTCTACCATTTGTTTTGGCTTTTCTGAAAGAATACATGTTAAGGAAGAAAAATAGCCCAAAATCTCAAAATTGATCAGTGCATGAAAAAGAGCACACATAGTCTTTACACACATACAGCTACAGAACAGTATGAACCCTGGCCTGTGGTTGTGGTCTAGTTCTTAATGTGAGTGACCCTTAAAGTGATTTATAGCTCCGGTTTAATCTTGTATGAGCCATTGCGTACGAACGCAGTCATTATAAAACAATTGCAACACGTTCAACACATGCAAACCCGTCTTCTACAGTAAATGCAGACTCTCCGTCATTTAAATGTAAATAGAATACACAGAAAACTGGAGCGGCCGCCGCCTCTTATCGCTCCGATGCCACTTTGGCTTTATCCCTGTGTTAAATGCTCTAACTCTGTGTGTGTGTGTGTGTGTGTGTGTCTCTGCCAGGCTGCGATGAGCACTGTGTGGACTGTCAGGGTCCTGGACAGTGCGAGCGCTGCCAGCCCCCGTACGCCTCGCTGCAGGGTCAGTGCGTGCTCGAATGTGGCAGGAACTCCTTCCTGGACGCCTCCTCGCAAGTCTGCAAACGTAAGAGTTCACGCATTAATAATAATAATAATATATCGGTTTAACTCTAAACTGTAAGATTAAAGGGATAGTTCAACATTTTGGCAAATTGGCCCATTGCCATAATCCCTATAGTCATAGCAGTAGGTTCGTTACCTTTAATTGTCGGTGCAAGCTTTGTTTAGAACGGTGGAGCAGAGCGGCGAGCTGCTCAGAGCTACGCTACAGAGGCTCATGGGATTTCTTGGTTTCCCTCATCAAACTCATCAAATACACAATACAAC
Organism: Trachurus trachurus; assembly: GCF_905171665.1. Classification (NCBI taxonomy): domain Eukaryota; kingdom Metazoa; phylum Chordata; class Actinopteri; order Carangiformes; family Carangidae; genus Trachurus; species Trachurus trachurus. Next base: position 7,879,290 of record NC_139895.1, on the reverse strand, counting down.
AACTCCAAAACGCTCTGGTGGACAAGTTGTGACCTGCACATTCACCACGCTATGAGATAATAACACAACGTTACCAGACAGAGTTGTTTTAGAGGGAAATACAGAGACTGCTTGATGAAAAACTGTCCCTGAAGGCAACATACTTCAGCAGTTTTGCATGAATTTCCCTCTAAAACAACTCTGTCTGGTAACTTTGTGTTATTATCTCATAGCGTGGTGAATGTGCAGGTCACAACTTGTCCACCAGAGCGTTTTGGAGTTGTTGGATTGTGTATTTGATTAGTTTGATGAGGGAAACCAAGAAATCCCATTAGCCTCCGTAGTGTAGCTCTGAGCAGCTCACGGCTCTGCTCCACCGTTCTAAAAATAGCTTGCACCGACAATTAAAGGTAACGAACCTACTGCTAAGACTATAGGGATTATGGCAATGGGCCAATTTGCCAAAATGTTGAACTATCCCTTTAAAGTTTAGAGTCTTATAATGTCATTTATACAAAAATGAAGGTCTCAGCTTTCAACACATTAACTCCCAGCGCTCTGACTTATTGATCTTCCTCAGCCTGCTCCTCTGACTGCGTGCTGTGCGACGGGGTCGGACTCTGCCGGGCTTGTCGCGACCGAACCTACCTCATAGAGGGGTACTGCGCCCCCGACTGCGGGCACGGGTACTACGCAGACCAGAAGACCAGGATCTGCCACGGTAATCACATACCATCACATCACATCACATCGGCCTGTTTTATGCAATGAATTATTTTTTATTATTTTCATTTTATTTCAAATTTGTATTGTTTTCCACAGTCTTGGTGCAAGGTACAAAATGATACAAGAATACATTAATCAACATGGATACAGATGGCAGGAAACCTAAACTAAGTGGCCGATAAAGAAGGGAGTGTACATATAAAAATAATGATTATAACGTGTTACATCATTTTATGAAAAGGAAGCATGTTAACTGTCTTAATTGCGTCAATTGTCGGCCTTTATGTGAATCCCGGAACTGTTCCCAACTTTTTCCTTTTCCCAAGATATTGTGCCCACCCAGATTACAGAGAAACCACAGATAGAAACATTTATGCAATAAAGTAAAAAACCCACTGAGGGTCAGGAGAGTTTTCAGCCTTTGATCAATATTTTATCGAGTCAATATTCTGACATTTTTGTCTGTTCTCTCTTTTTTTTTGATGATGATTTTCAACACTGTCTGGTCTCAAAAAGAAACTTCAGCTGGAATAATAATGGTAGAAATCTTTAAAAAAGTTTCTGTTGGATAAATAATTAGTAACCTTTTGACTTTTTTTATTTTGAAAGCAGAAGTTCCTGTTCTGTGGCTCAGTGTGCGTAGGAGTGTTTACAGATTAATGTGCTTCAATTGTATGAATACATATTAGTTTATATGAAAAAAACTGCAAGCAGCACAATGAAGAGGGTTTTTATTTTTAGTTTTTTATTCTGTGCAAATGAGCTCAGAGACGAATCGATGGAAATGACCTCAAGGCGTCAGGACAAAAACAAAAAAACAAACCCACCTGGTTCACGGAGGCGTTAAAGTGTGTTTTTACGAGCGGAGAGTTTTTAAAAAATCTGACACTGATTCACAGTGGAGCCGTCTGCATGAACAATGTGTCTTAATATTAATTCGTAATGTTTCTCTCCTGAGGTTTAAAACACTGTGGAGCTGCTGTGTTAGTGATGATAACTCTGTGAGGGTTCATTGCTGCAGGTTCACACTCAACATTCATGACTCAACGGTCTTTCATTTACTGTAATAATAAAAAATGAGCCAGGTTCAAAAGCCAACATCAAAAACAAGCCTGTGCAGGTGCGTTTGTAAAAAAGACTTACAAATATACAGTAATTACTGAAGGCCAATAATGGAGTGACAGGAGGAAATGTGTAATTCTGCTTTTCTGGCTCCACTTCACTTCCAGCAGGAATTTTCTTTCTTTTTCTTTTACTTTTTTTTTTTTTTTTTTCAGCTGTTACAAATTCAGAGAAGAGACTGCCAGCGTTAAATGTCTGACATTAGCAGCTTCCTGTCAGTAATATAATAATTGGTTTTCCTGAATAACATGGGAAAGAAAAAGCCTCTGTCTGTCTGCAGAGGCCTTGTACTTTTTACTTTGTGCCTTCGTGTTCAAACGGCGTCCGTCCACCTGCAGCGGGCGGGCGGTTGGCGGGCGGAGACGCCCCGCGGCCTCTGTGGTCGGGAGATGATTCATGAAACGTGACAAAGCATAATTCAAATAGAGAAATATATTATTATCTGCCGGCCTTTGTGATATAAACGCTTTCTTCTTGTGAAATAATGAACTTTTTTTTTTTCTTTTCCCGGTCTCTTCCAGACTTCCACTAATACACAAGTTAATCAAGGGAAATAGCCTGGAAAGAAATTGCTTCTTTCTTTTTTCTTTTTTTTTTTGACAGTCAAGAAAAAAAAAAAAAAAAAAAAAAAAGTAGAGAAACTGGTGCTTTAAATCATACACTTTATTCTCATTTGTGAGTTTAATTATATAGCCGGAAGTTTCCGATTTGGGAGTGCCCATTGGCATCATTAGGGGGGGAGAGATAATGAGATTACAACGTGGCCTCTCAAAAGAGCTGATCTTTAAAAAGTTCCTCCACAAAGTCACTTCCAATTAAAGTCAACTTCTAAAATGCCACGCCAAGACCGGGATGCCTCGCTGGTATTTCAGCAGCCAACACACACACACATACATACACATAACTCTTCTAGTCCCCGACACACACTTACAGCTGTAATTCTAATTAGATACATTTAAAGCTGTAGAAAAGCATGAAAATGTATTAATTAGTGTTTTCCTACACTGTGTTTGTTTGGAAAGTGTTTTTTTATATATATTATTATTATTATAATAACAGTCTAATTATGAGACCTGTGAGGAGGAGTTGTTGTTTTTCCAGTAGACTTCTTCACTTAATGCATTTAAATGTTTTATTGTAATCACGTCGGCTGTAATGGAAATAATAGGACATTGAGTCCCAAAATGTTTTATATTTCTTTATTTCTCTATTTTTTTTTAAGTGCATGACAAAAACGAGATAGGACAGGAAAGAGTGAAGAACGAATCCATGCACTTATATCTGTAACACTTTACTTGAATATGTGTTCATAAAACTGACATAACCATGACTTGACATCTGTCTTAAACATCAATGAATACTTATGACAGCTGTTGTTAAGTGTCTTTCGGTGAGTTATGTCACTTTTGATGTAAAGTTAACATTGTTTGAGATGTCCTTGTTATGACAGCTTGACATAATTTTAAAATTAGATCTGCTATGACAGGTTATGTTGTCTTTATGTCAAGCTGTCATAACAAGGACAATGTTAACTTTGCATCAAAAGTGACATAACTCACCGAATGACACTTAACGACAACTGTCATAAGTATTTTTTTAAAACAATTTTCATTTATTTGTTTTTGTTATCAATGTTAACAATACATTGCAATACAGTCCCCTCTGGATTATGGAGAACAAAAAACAAACAAACAAACAAACACACAAAAAATACAATCACCAAGAACAGAGCCTGTATACATTTATATAAAATCAAGTCTCTCCTTATAATAACCATTTCCCCCATCTTTTAGCAAATAAGTGTTCTTTCACTTTCAACTTGTAGGCTATGTGAGATGTTCCATCGTTAGTATATCGTCTATAATTGACATCCATTGTTTGTTACTAGGGGGGTCAGTCTTGAGCCAGTTTTTAGTAATGGCCTTCTTCCCAGCCATCAAAAGAATCTTAATCAGATATTGGTCTCCTATATGCACCGATCCATCCAAATGTCCGAGGTACAGAACAAGACAAGACTTAGGAATCACATATCCCAGCACATTGCAGAGAACTGAGTGAACATTCCCCCAGAAGGGCTGTACATTTGTGCATTTCCAAAAGATGTGTGTGTGATCTGAATCTATGTCATTACACAGTCTCCAGCATGGCTGGTGAGTACCTAACTGTTTGCAGCTGTCATAAGTATTAATTGACATTTATGACAGGTGTCGAGTCATGGTTATGACAGTATTATGTCAATCTTATAAACACGTTTTCAAGTAAAGTGTTACTGCACACATGAATCTTTTGATAACAGAACCAAAGATGATTAATTTCATTTTTTCTCCTTCCTCCCTCCTCCTCCTCCTCCTCTCAGTGAACACCCACCCGCCCGTCCTCCACGTCAACGGTTCCCTTCAGGTTCCCCTCGGAGGTTTGGCCCCGCTGCCTCCGGCCCTGCTCCAGGTGAAGGACGCCGACAGCCCGTCCGAGCGGCTCGTCCTGCAGCTCGTCCAGTCGCCGAGCAACGGGCGGCTGCTCCTGTTCGGAGGAGGAGGGAAGGACGGGGAAGAGCTGACCGCGGACGCCACCTTCACCCTGGAGGAGCTGAGAACCGGCCGCGTCCGTTTCAGACACCAGAAGGACAAAGCCAGGTGAGTGAGTGGGTGGCCGGGTGTGGTGTTTGGTTTGGTTTGGTTTATTATGACACATCCAGATGTTTAAACATCTGACACCTCAGAGATACAAGGAGACACACGTTATCTGACAGGCACAGAGAAGAGGAGCAGCAGATAAACGGCCTCATGGTGTTTCTGGTGCAGCAGGAGGCTGTGAGTCTGGGAGAGGCAGGAGGTCACAAATTAAAGCAGAATTAGATGCAAATAGAAATCCAGTAGAAATAAAGGTAAACAGCTCAGAACAGCAGTCGACTCTATCATCATCTGCTGCTGCTGCAGTAATGAACACCAGAGGATGATTGGTGTTGTGATGCAGCTTGTGGGAGTGTTTGTCTGATTGTGGCTGACACTGTGAGTGAGTTACAAAGCCGTGTCTGTCCTCACTGTCTGAATGAATCAACACGCCCTCATCAGCCAGCCCTCATTCTCAAACCTCCTGATCTCCACTGAAACACAAAGTCAACGCTTTTAAAGGGATAGTTCAACATTTTGGCAAATTGGCCCATTGCCATAATCGCTATAGTCATAGCAGTAGGTTCGTTACCTTTATTTGTCGGTGCAAGCTATTTTTAGAACGGAGGAGCGGAGCGGCAGGCTGTTCAGAGCTACACTATGGAGGCTAATGGAATTTCTTGGTTTCCCTCATCAAACTCATCAAATACAAAATCCCAAAACTCCAAAACGCTTTCGTGGACAAGTTGTGACCTGCACAATCACCACGCTATGAGATAATAATGGAACGTTACGAAACGGAGCCGTTTTCGAGGTAAATACAGAGTCTGCTTGCTGAAAAACTGTCCCTGAACGCAACGCGCATCAGCGGTTTTGCATGAATTTACCTCTAAAACAACTCTGTCTCGTAACGTTCTATTATTATCTCATAGCGTGGTGATTGTGCAGCTCACAACTTGTCCACGAAAGCGTTTTGGAGTTTTGGGATTTTGTATTTGATGAGTTTGATGAGGGAAACCAAGAAATTCCATTAGCCTCCATAGTGTAGCTCTGAACAGCCTGCCGCTCCGCTCCTCCGTTCTAAAAATAGCTTACACCGACAAATAAAGGTAACGAACCTACTGCTATGACTATAGGGATTATGGCAATGGGCCAATTTGCCAAAATGTTGAACTATCCCTTTAACTTTGCAAAGACAAAATGAAACAACAATGATTTTATTTCTGATTCTGCTACAGGAGGACCTACTGTAGAGTGTGTCTAAACAGCTGGGATTGAATATTGCACCAAAAGTTTTGTCTGGTTTCAAGAATTAAAACGTTTTTGTGTAATATTTACTATTATAGCGCCTCGAGCATGAGCGACTGCAACAATAGAAGGGAGTTTGAAAAGCATTTGCTGTAACTTTATATCATATATTAAACATAAAAACACATGAGGATGTTCTTCTCTTTCAAATAAGACCAGTCTTACCTCCCTACGATGTATTTATACGTCCCTTCAGCTTCAGGAAAGTAAGCAAAAAAATGTAATCAATATTCCGCATTCAAATCCATGGATATACTTTGCTTTCAGTTGCAATTAGTTTTTTAATGTGTCATTTCAGGCAGAAATTGTTAAAAAAGAGAGCAAAGAAACAAAAAGGAAGCAAATCATGTGAGTTTGGAAGCTGAATCCAGGTGGGCGGGGCTTGGTGACTGCTTTGTTGTGACATCACAAAGTCACAGGAAGTCCTAACGGCTGTTTTTTTTTTTTTTTAAAGGCTCTCTGGTTTCTGATTACAGGCTGTGTTTCTTTCTCTCTGATGCTTTCACAGTATTAATAGATAACCTACTGTAGAGCTGCTTTATCATTTAAAAAAAACAAAATATGGACATCTCGGTTTATATAATATCAGACCTTTAACGATATCCGCATTTAAATGTCATTAACTGAGGAAAACATAAAGAGAGGAGTTGTGGTGTGAAACTGAATTTCTATTTGCTAATTTTCCACCATAAATGAAACGTATGGAGGTGCTGGAGGTGAAGCCGTGACAGCTGTCTCCTCTGAACAGATCTGACCCTGGTTGACGGAGACTCTGTAAACATCTGTCACACTCGACGTCGGATAAACACGACACCTCGGGGCTTCTTTAGAGTTTTTAATTGAAAACCTGTTGACAGTTGAGGTCATTTACCGCTTCGCATTTCCTCCACATCTTCCCTTTAATTCATCACCTGTCTAACACGGCTGTATTTTCTCACACTCCTCCGGTTTATACCTCCAACGCTTTAAATGCATCTGGCATTAAAGTTTTGACACCTGCTGCTTCTCTTTTAATATTTACCTTTATTAAAGTTGACATCGAACACTTTGTCTCCGTCCTCTTCACCCACGACTGTCCTGACATTTCAATTTTTTTTATTTTTTCCTAGCTCCTGTTATTGTCTGCAGCCGCCGCCTGTTTGATTTAATGCTGCTTCCTGGCTGGAAAAGTTCATTTCCATTAACCTCCACATAGATTGGAGATGCATTACATTTACACATTTTTTAACTTAATGCAGCCCAGATTTGCATATTCTGCATTTTCCCCCGTGTTTGACCCCAGTCTGAGTACCCAGAGGAGGAAAGAGGAGCCAGTTTTTTTTATATTTCTCCTCCCTCACTACAGCTGCTGCTCTCTGCTGTGGCATTTTCCACCGTGACAAAGCTTGTGGACGTTGTTGGCATCCGTTCAGCCAATCACGATGTGTCATGTTCAAAAACGTCAAGTCCGTCCTGACTCAGCTGGTGGCAGCTCGCCCAGCGAATCAGCAGAAACGGAGTCGACTGCCAAGTGTGGAGCCGTTATTAGATTAATGGAGACAGTTCAAATGTAAAGATTAAATCTGCGTATTACAGCCATATTTTTCAAATTACGTGGTGTGTGTGTGTGTCAGGTTTGACTCCAATGAGAGTCAAGGAGGTCGTGTTTATTTATTCATCAGCAGGATTACACAAAAAGTCCCGAGGAGCTGAGCTGCATGGGGAAGAACGTGTTCACTGCAAAAACTCAATATCTTTCCAAGAATATTTGTCTTATTTCTAGTCAAAACAAATCTGATTATACCTAAAATGAGACTCATCACATAAAAAGTAGCTTGTTTTTAAGACACTTTTTTTCACTTGAAATAAGTAGAAAAATCTGATAGTGGAGCAAGTTTTTCATGCATAAAATAGATTATTCTACTTATTTCAAGTGAAAATTTGTTTGAAACAAGTGAAAATGATCTAAAAACAAGTAAATTGTAGGTGATGAGTCTTGTTTTTAGTGGAAAGAGATTAGTTTTGACTAGAAATGAGACATTTTGACAAGAAATAAGACAAATATTCTTGGAAAGATATTGACTTTTTGCAGTGTTAAAGGTAGAATCTGTAGGATTTTCCTAAAAAAAAAAAAAATAGACTTTTATGCAAAAGAAATCCTGCTTCATCATCACCTATAGTATGGGTTTCTACTCTAGTATGTATATGTAATACATTTTCACCTTATGATATAATAACGCCACATTTTGTAATAAAATTCATTCTTTAACGCAATATGTAATAAATGTTGTTGAATTTTGTAATAAGTTGTTACATATTGTATCAGTTATTACAAAATGTGGGTGTTGCACTTTTTTATCGAGAAAATGTAATGATTTGGTGCATTATGTAACAACTTATTACAAAATGCAACAAAGTTTATTACATATTGCATTAAAGAATTTTATTACAAAATGCGGCATTATTACATCATGAGGTGAAAATCTATTACATTATTACCGTACATTTCCTTTTCTTCGCTGCTACAGTAAGCGTGTATCCGCCATTTCTCCCAGCTTGACAGCGTCCAGTCTCTATCTCTGTGGTTTTAGCAAATATTTAAAGCAGCTACAAAGAACTTTTAACTGGATATGCAAACGTCTCTCCTTTCTGAGCTGATTCTGTAGTTAAAGTCTATATATCACATAATGAGATTCAGAAAACGTCTTGTGCCGCAAGAGACGCACTTCCATACAGTCTTATGTGTTTTTATAAAAGCATCCGTACAAGTGCATCCTTCCTGTGTGCCCTTGTTTTTCAGTGTTTTTAACTTTAAAGACGTCGCAAAGCATTGAACGTGAGCTTCAGCTTCACCTGTTTTTTTTTGCGTTCCCACTGGAAACACTTCCCTTTGACTCTCGCATCTGCGGCGCATCATGAGTCGTCAAACTGATGAAAACGTTTTCTGTGTTTCCACGTGTTTTCTGAAGTTGCAGCAGTGTGTCGAGCTCCTCAGGGCCACCGTATATATACATTCTTCCACGCTTTCAGAGAAAAAAAAAAAAGAAGAAATAACAATTCTCTGTTTATATCGTGATATAAAGAAAAGCAGGCAGGCATATTTAAGGTGTGTTTACATCTATAGGATTGTACAGTTTAGTCTGAAATATGAGTAGGATTGTTTGTCCTTGGCCGAGGTTTTCTCTCTGCCATTATAGACGTGAAGTGGGATGAACATTTAAAGTTTTCCCGGAGTAGAAACACGACAGACGTCAAGCCACAGACTGTATGTGTGTGTGCACCATAGGAAATGTATTTATACACAATGATCGAATGCTTTTTTTCCCCACTTTTTGTCTCAAGGCTGTATTTGAAAAAAAAAAAAATCCATCTCTCATCCATTATGTATACAACAAATATACTTGTCACATTTATAACATGCGCATAAAATGAGATTTAGAAGTACTATGACATTCTTTCCCCAGAAATACATCCCTTATGTGATTTTAATAAGCCGTCCAATACATCTTTAATGCGCTGTAATTATTCCAACCATAACAAATGCTGTAAAACCCATGACAAATTACACTTTAGTTGCCAGAAATTGTACTTTTTTTTTTTTTTTTTTAAAGAGAGAGTTTTATTATTGTTGAAAAGAAGAGAAGAGAGAGAGAAACAGCTGCAGAGACTCAGACCTGCTCCAGTGAGAGGATATCGATGATAGAGACTATTGGACCCATCGGTCCAGACCGAGGCAGCGGAGCCGTCACATGTCAAAGTACAGTAGCCTAAGTCTAGTGTTGTTGTTGTTGTTCGTCGTCTTCTGGTGTTAATGTGAGTCACAGAGCAGCTGGAGGCTCATTATTACACCTCCATCTGGATCTGAGGAGCTGGATCTCATCAACGGAGACACATGTGGATAAGTGTAAATTAAAATACAAGTCATATCAGTGGATACAGAGAGGTGTAAACGGGCCCTTGGCTGTGAGATACATACATACACAGGTGGGCAACAAGTGGATGTGCAAATTAACTAATTAAGTGTCTCAGTGAGGTGTTAGACTGACACAAGGTCAGTATCACCTCTCCTCCTCCTCCTCCTCCTCCAGCTCTGGAGTTCAGATGGGTGAAGATCTGGTGACTGTGAAGGTCGTAACATGTGATGTGCATCGTTTTCAGAATGAAACCATTTCATTCAGCCTTTGTGTTGCTGTGTGGGAACTCGTGCATTCATCCTGTCACTCAGACATCTATACAGGATGGGCTGTGACAGACAAGAAGTGTATGCATGCAGGCTCCAACCTTTACTTACTTAGAGTAGATTAGCTTTAGCAGCCTGGCCACCAATTTTTTTTTGTTCTCTTTTAAAGGGATAGTTCAACATTTTGGCAAATTCGCCCATTGCCATAATCCCTATAGTCATAGCAGTAGGTTCGTTACCTTTAATTGTCGGTGCAAGCTATTTTTAGAACGGCGGAGCAGAGCCGTGAGCTGCTCAGAGCTACGCTACGGAGGGCTAATGGGATTTCTTGGTTTCCCTCATCAAACTCATCAAATACACAATCCAACAACTCCAAAACGCTCTGGTGGACAAGTTGTGACCTGCACATTCACCACGCTATGAGATAATAATGTAACGTTACGAGACAGAGTTGTTTTAGAGGTAAATACAGAGACTGCTTGATGAAAAGGCAACATACATCAGCGGTTTTGCATGTATTTACCTTTAAAACAACTGTGTCTCATAACGTTGTGTTATTATCTCATAGCGTGAGAAATCAAAAAAGAAAATAATAATAATAAATAATAATAAATCTTGAACTATCCCTTTAAAGACTGGATGAGGGGGGGCCCCCCATGCATACCTTCGCCTTGGGCCCCCAAATTGCTAAATCCGGCCCTGAGTCTGAACACTCATTCACCTTTAGTCATCACAAGCAACAGGGAACACAGATGCAGATATTTTATAATGGCAGAACTTGGCACAAACATTCACTTGGTCAGATTTTGGTGTTCAAAGGTCAAGGTTGCTGCTGGAGCTCGTGGTCGTAGCCGTAGTTTCCTCCCAGGCGTCACTAAAACCCACTTAACCTGCTGCTCAGTCATGTGACGTATTATAGTCCTCGGCTGCAGGCGGCCATGTCCCGGCTCCAGCGCCCGCCCAGGGGGGATTGTGGGTAATAAGGCTTGTCTTTGATGATGATGCTGAGGCAGCGTAGTGAGACGAGATATTGGTGGTGATGGTGTGTGTGTGTGTGTGTGTGTGTGTGTGCAGGGTTAGGCCTCGACGGCACTGAGGTGATTAGGTGTAATGACTACACGCTACGTCGGCCTCACAGGACTCGTTTTCCCAGAAACCTGCAGGGCAACCTGAAGGTTTATGTTCATTCATTCAAAGTGGAGATGAGGAAAGTAAGAGAGAAACACAACTTTAACTTTCTTTCTTTCTTTCTTTCTTTCTTTCTTTCTTTCTTTCTTTCTTTCTTTCTTTCTTTCTTTCTTTCCTTCTTTCAGGACTGGAGAGTTCACCCTGCGAGCCGCTGATCCACAGCTGTTTTCTCAACCAGCGACGGTCCAAGTCCAAGCTGTGTCACTTCAGGTATGGAACAAAATTAAAACACACACTCTACAGTTCTCCTTCCTTTATTTTATTATATATATACTGTATATATATATATATAGAGAGAGAGAGAGAGAGAGAGAGAGAGAAAGACAGAGCCTAAGCGGAAGCAGGAAGTAACGTCGCCATGGGACCTCAATTTGGAAAAAGTCTCCATGTAAGTGAACGGGAGTCAAAGTTTTATTTCGTGATCCGATTGAATTGTGCCATGAGAAAAAAATATGACCTCTACCTGTTTAAAACATCACGTTTCATGAAGAGAAATCAACAGTTTGTTGTAAAACTATTGTAAAATAAAATTCCGAAAAATCCGTAACTAGAAAGACTACAGGTGGTGTACAGTAGGTGACGTCACACACCACATGGCGCCCTTTCCCGTGTCAGTTGGTGACGTATTTTTTGTGGGACACTAGATCTGTAGTCCGTAGAGTGGTTTTCAATTCTTCCATTGCCATTTTACGATAAACTCCTTATTTCTCGGCATGAAACGTGATGTTTTAAACAGGTAGAGGTCATATTTTTTTCTCATGGCACAATTCAATCGGATCACGAAATAAAATTTTGACTCCCGTTCACTTACATGGAGATTTTTTCCGAACTGAGATCCCATAGCGATGTTACTTCCGCTTCCACTCAGGCTCTCTATGCCACACGTGGAGATAACTACATGCTATAGGAGAGATGAGTCAGCCGTGACACATTTCTTTTCATACTGAGTTGTGACTGTCTTGGTTCAAGGTCGATACTTGTTGTGTTCTTGTGTGTCATATGTGTGAAAAGCTTCCCTTTTTCTCTGTGCTGCACAACTGTAGGCTACACATGCACGATGCTATGACAACAAACACTGAGGAGTGAAGACATCGCATTAAAGTTTCAGTATCTGACACACACATCCTCACACTTTTTTAGCCTGGTGGTGAGGGCACAATGTTTGTCTTTCTCCTCAGAGTTTCTCATCTTCTATAAACAAATTAAAGAAACTCATTTTTAGGATATCTTTTTTTCTGTGCTCTATAATTTGTTCTGTTTCCTAAGTGGGTCGAAATCACTCTGAATGTTTGCCCATGGCCTCTTTGACTGTCCTACAAAATCTTACTCTGGCTGTTTTTTATTTATTTTTTACACCTCAGAAAGTTCTTTGCTCAGACACACACATACACACATACACATATCGTCCTAGTTGTTGTTGTTGTGTGAGTTTTTGCATTGATAACATCATATACAGAAGCTAAATTTCAGGGTAACAATAGGCTATACACCATCTACTTATCTTGCATATGCCTGCCATGCTGCTCAACAGGTGGCATGAAAAGTTATTGACCCAGTCCCCACAGACGGAGCTGTAAATGTTTGACGACCTCTGCTTTTTGGCACGAATATGTAAAATAATGAGGAGCGACGAGGGATTAGGTATAGCGCCACTTTTGCTGATGGGTTAGTGTGACAGCTGTGTGACTCTGGGCCTGTGCGACACGGAGATAAACAGACGGACGACGTAGAGCCGAAGAGACTGTATAAAGTGACAGATGGTTGAGAACCGAAAGCGTGTCCCAACAAATCCAAATAATGATGTAATTACCTGAGCGGAAAATGTCACATTTGTCTTTTATTAGAACAAACAGAATCACCCGAATGTGACGCCACAAGCACAGACTTTGAAAACTAAATTCCTACTTAAGAGGCAGCTTTGCATCGTTAAGTCCATTAGTGTAAATAACAAACTGAGTAAAAACTTGATCCTTAGTGGCTCCTAAAAAGAAAACCTTAAATTAGTGCAATTTAAAGTAAACAACTCACTCCAAATCCTCATTCAGTCTTTACTCAGACTGTTGTGTTTGGGTAAATCAGTGCTGTAGACACTTTAGCTCACAGGTGGTGATTGACTGCAGAGCTTTAGTTTTTAGGACAACTGCTCAATCACACCGTCAATATAGCTTGATTAGCTGATATTAGCAGTTAAGCAGCTTGTGGGGAAAAACTTGATTGTTAATTATGCACGACACGACACACAACCTCGGTGTTTGTGTTCACGCTGACAGCTGGATGTAAACATGACACACTGATGAAACACTTGCGTTTACGCTGAAAGCTGGTTGACTGCTCCCCTGCTAGTGCAAGATTAGCATTAGCTATAGCTGCCTAATTTCTTTTCCTTTTTTTATTTTTAATTTTTTTACTTTGTAACAAAAAGAATCACATCACACCACATTGTTAACTTTTGCCACCTCTTCAAATGTGTTGGTCTCATTAAAACCCATCAGTTTTTGTTTGCTGTTTATTAGCTCTCATCTCTATCATGTCTAGTGTTTCTTAAGTTAGCTAGCTAGCTAGTTCAGTAGCTAGTCGGCATATTATTCCAGAGAAAACTACAAATAGCCTCTTCAAAGTCATAGATAGGAGTCAGTGAGGCTCCTTGTTTAGCATTTGTGAGGGAAGCTCATGTGATGTGATGTTTTTAACTGCAATGTTTCTTCTAGACTGCCAAGTAAACAGCAGTAAATGCTGTGAGCAAAGCTAACAAATAGGCTAGCCCCATTAGCAGGTCTGCAAAAGCTCTTACTGTGCATTCACACCAAAAGCATCCAAAGCTTCAAAAACACCAGAAGTCATTCATTGCGATTTTGCCTCTTTGGAAGCTTATGAACGCACAGTAAGAGAGGTCATAGATTAAGATCCCCACCTGTGTTGTGAACATGTGGATTTATAGAAGTTGTCCGTAGAGGAAAGTTAGCTATTTTTATTTTCTTCTGTTAACATTAGCTAGATATTTACACAGTTAACAGTCATAGGCTATTTAGCATTAGCTACAAAAAAAATGTTTTTTTTTAGTTCAGAAGAGATGCAGCTTGTGAAAAATAAGTCCAATATTTAATCTGGTGACTATAGGGCGAAAGAATCGACCATAACGTTCTCCCATTGGAGTCAATAGACTCGAGACCTGCTGCCGCTGCTGGTCTCCTAAAGGGGCAAAACCCACAGAGACAGGAAACTGACTCATTTTGGGGCATATTGTTTCTTAACCATCTCTTACCATCTACTATCAACAAATTACATTTCTTTTAACCATTACAAAAACCCTTCTCTAAGCTAAATTAAATGATACTTAAATTATAAAGATGGTAAACCAGGAAACTCCTACATGTCTTCTCTCTTGAAGTTGAGTGGAGGATCTTGTCTGTTGCTCAGTCATTTCATTTCCCCCCCTCCTCCTCCTCCTCCTCCACATCAGTTCACTTTCAGAGACATTAGTGAAAACAAACATCGAGTTAGGTTTGAGTGACTTCATCACTGCGAGGAACAACACAGGTACAAACGTGTCACAAAGAAAAACACCGAGCCCCAGAGTCCCGATTTATTCCACATCAAAGAGCGTCAACAAGCGCTGATGTAACGTTGTCGCTGTTTTTACACCGTCGCTGCGAGGAAAAGATTCACACAAAATTCACCTTTTCTCCTTTTTTTTGTTGTTTGTAATTACACGTCTTTTCATACTGTGTTTTACACCTTTTTTGAGTGCGTTTAGCTTTTTGTGCAGCACCACAGGCTGAGAAAAAACACCTCTGATGTTAATATGGTCGCACACAAGTCAACCACTTTATAAACCACTTTATAAACTGCCCTCAAATACAAAAAGCACTGTTGAACAGATTGAGTGTTAAAGGAATAGTTAACCAAAAAATGAAATATATTGAGCCATTATTGACTCACCTTCATGGTGATGAATACTCCGGAGTAGTTCTTTATTCCTCAAAGTGCATCTGGAGACCCGGGAGGCCGTTCGTAGTCCAACAAAATCCTTATATGAGAGTCAATAGCGCCCTACACAAAACGTCCATAAAACTACACAAAAACCTTGTGATATTCCTCCTACTGCTCGTCGACTGTAATCCAAGTGTCCTGGAGGGATATAGTCCAGAGTTTACTCGAAACGACAAGGGTTTCTGTGCAATTTTATGGACTTTTTGTGTCGGGCACGATACACGTGAGTGCGCGCCCCAGGCAAATTTAATACAGGACTGTTTAGGCTGTAAAAATGTCCTAAATGACGTCGTTTCGAGTAAACTCTGGACTATATCCCTTCAGGAAGCTTGGATTGCAGCGGATGCAGTGTGGAAGAATATTACAAGGTTTTTGTGTAGTTTTATGGACGTTTTTGAGTCGGGCCCTATTGACTCTCATAAGGATTTAGTTGGATTACGAACCGGCCTCCCGGGTCTCCAGATGCACTTTGAGGAATAAATAACAACTATTCATCAGCATTAATGACTGAATTTCATTTTTTGGTGAACTATTCCTTTAAGCAGGAAGGTGCGGAGAGAAAAAAAAAAGACCATTTGGGCCAAAGCAGTCCCTCCTTGTATAACAAAAAGCTGAAAATAAAAAATAAATGAGTAAATAGTTCACAGATAGTTCAACAGATCAGATCCCCCCGCCGGCCAGCGGGCGCTTTAAGCTGCATTAGCCTCAGAAATGAAAGATCTGAGCTGCAGATCGGCTCGCAGCTCTTCTTCTGACGGGAGTTGGCTGCTTCGTTTAAAAAAGAAAGCCAGAAAACAAGAGTCTGATGATGATACCTGCTCATGGCGTTTTCTCCTGAAGTTATCTCTCACCTACAAAGAGCATATTAGTGTGGAGCTGCCTGTATGTTCATCTTTAAGCCTCGTAGACGTCGGCTGATGATGTCTTTGCTGCTGTGGATTGACGTCTGCCTCGGGTCTGTTGTTGTTGTCGATGATGAGGTTCAGACAGAGCTGTGTCTACAGGTCTTTATACTCTATATAGTAGAGTATAAAAAATATAATACACTATGCACTGACTTCAGGTTTTTTAAAAGGAGCACAACAGTGACAGCCTGACACAGAAACATGAAAGGACAGTTTGAGATAAAAAAGACATTGTTACAAACTGAGAGGCGTTCAAGGCTCAAGCGTAAAAAGAGGGGGTTGGAAAAATCGACTTGGGGGAAAAAAAAAAAATGCAGCCGCCGCCACCGCTCTGCCTGCCTGTCACGTCTCGTCTGCGAATACGTATACGCATGAACGCAGCAGGAGAAAGAAAAAAGAATAAAGAACAAAAGACAAAAAAATACACACACACACAGGAAACAGGCTAAAAAGAAAAAAACAACTCTTTTTTTCCCCCCCCGAGGGCGCCACGGGTGACGACAACTCAACTCTCTCCACCGATCACGAACCCACCTCACCTCTGCCTCACCTGTGAGGAGAGGGGGAGAGGTGAGCCCTCCCACCTGAGCGTGCAGCCGCTGTTTGTTTTGCAGCTGCCTCAGGGAGGTGAAGGGGGGTTGGGGAAGGGGAAGGTGGGCAGATTTTGCACTGCAAAAACTCAAATATCTCACTGTACCAAGAATATTTGTCTTATTTCTAGTCAAAACTAATCTCATTATACTTAAAATAAGACTCATCATATTAAAAGTAGCTTGTTTTTAGACACTTTCACACCTTTCAAGCATATTTTCACTTGAAATAAGTAGAAAAAATCAGATAGTGGAACAAGTTTTTCTTCCTTATAAGAGTTTTCTACTTATTTCAAGTGAAATTTTGTTTGGAACAAGTGAAAATGATCTAAAAACAAGTTAATTTTTAGGTGATCCATCTTATTTTAAGTGGAAAGAGATTAGTTTTGACAAGAAATAAGACAAATATTCTTGGAACGATTTTGAGTTTTTGCAGTGTGTGCCTGTTTCCCACCTCAGTGAGCTAGCATGTCTTAGCACGATTTAAAAGCAGAACACACACACACACACACACACACACACACACACACACACACACACACACACACACACACACACACACACACACACACTTTCAGCCTTTTTCCAAAACCTTTTGTCTCCCTCCTACGAACTGGAGCGGTGACGACACAGGATTTAGGCGCCGGAGCCCGAGGGCCCGGTTGCCTGCTGCCTCTTGGAGATAATTCCTCTGACGTCTACTTTTTTTTTTTTTTGTCACCAATAAACAGCCCTCCCAACACAACACAACAACACAACACAACACAATAACAAAGGGGAGCAAAAAAAAAAAAAGGGAGGGTGCTCACAAGCTTTTTTGTTTCACCTCCACATCTCTTCAGCCAGCGATCGCTGCGACGACGATGACAAACAGAAACAGTGTAGGAGTCATTGTTTTCTGCAGCTCCAGCTTGTTTCATGTGTTTCCCCTTTCCCCGCCTCACCCTCTCACCCTCTCCTCCTCGCCCCCTTTTCCACCGTGAAGCTGTTGCTGTAAAAGAGCTGGAGCCCAGCCAGCAGCAGCAGCAGCAGCCGAAGAGGGCGATGAGTTGGAGCCGAGCCGTGTGCCTGTCTGGCTGCGTGAGGGCGAGCTGTGTTTTCTGAGCTCTCTGCCTGACAACAGGTTTGATTTAGAGGCCACGGCGGCGGAGGAGGAGACGAGTCGGCCCCATACGTCTCTACCTGCGCTGCCAGGTTACAGTATATAGGGGCTGCTAACAAATGTTTTGGCGGCGAGTCGTGTTGTTGTAATGATCCGCATCACTGCCAGCTTCCTGTTCTCTAAGCCTTAATGTCTGTTTTTTCTGTGTCAGGTTACAGGTATTCAAACCGCACACATACAGTAGAAAGATGCAAATGCGCTTCAAGTGTCGTCAAGGGAAGTTTTTATGAACTTGTACTAAAGTTAAAGACTCATTTATACAACGTTTAGAATAGAAATGTTTGTTTTCGTGTCCCAAAAAATGGTGGAGGAACATGAAGTACATTTACATAAAACAGCGTTAAAGCCATTATATTTAACTCTTCCATATTAAAAGGTGGAGCATCTAAACTTATGTCAAACAGCTGAGCTCTGAACGTTGGTTAATCAACATCAAACTGCTTCATTCATTGTCTCAGTTGGTTTTTTAATCCCCTGATGTGTTTGTTATGGAGAAGAGGAGATGTCGGCAGCCAGTGATAAAGTCTTTATTATCTGATTAATAAGTTATAAAAAGAAAAAAATAAAAGAAATAAAGTTGACTGTCAACAAAACAATGACTTTAAAGATCCCATATTATACTCTTTTTACTCAATTTCACTCAGCTGTCAGACGTCCAACTAAACTGTATTCAAAATGTATTGCCCCAAACTGATCCGTGGTCCTGAATGTGCTCTACTGAGAACAAGCTGTTTCTGTGCCTGCACCTTTAAGTAACATGGTTTACACAGCAAAGATTATTACCACTTTATGACTTAAAATTGGTCTGTATTTCATCAATTTAGCTCAGGAGTTTCTTGCTGTGCACTGCAGCCATAGAAATAGATGTGGTACTGTAGGCGTTTTATGGCGCTGAGGGGCCGGCCTCGATCCCGTTGTGACATCACCACAGGAGCTGAGTCTGAACAGCCTGTATGAGCAGCGTTTTACCAGTCGGTGGGCTGCAGAGTCGATGCAGGACCCGTTTGCTTTCCTCATTCTAGGAGTTGGTAGGCTCAGGGAGGATCAGTTTATGTATGTAGAGACCAGAAAAAACCTGTTTTTCATAATATGGGACCTTTAAATAAAACCATGATTCAACCATGATTCAACACTGTTTCATAATGTCAACCAGTAGCGTCTTTTTGCTGTAGTTTATGTTGAGGGATCACTGGCAGCTGAAGAAATACGGCACATTATCAGACCAGCGCAGAAATCATGGCTATTTTTATTTCTAAGCAACAAAATTGAAACAAAATTGGTGAGTTAAAGGGATACTTCACCCAAAATCAGGGTGAAGTATCCCTTTAACTGGTTGCAATCGGAGTGCAAAGAGGATTTCAAGCAGTACAGTACAAAAGATCTCCCCTAAGTTACATACGATGCGTTTAAGGATATTTTTCTTCCACCACTAGGGGGCAGACTGACTCACAGAGACGAACCGCTGTTAGCGAACAAAACAAAATGACCTTCTGCAAAGTGATTCTCTGTAACTTTAAACTTTCACTGTGTCGTTTGATTCAGTTTTAGTTTCATATGAATCAGTTCAAAGTTTTATTTCCAGTGCAGCTTCATCTGTTGAATCCAGACGGACACTAATTATTTCCTCATCAGCCTGAAACGTCCTGACAAGTGTCCACATGCTGATCTTCAATCGCTTTATTAGGAAACGAAGCCGGCTGCTCAAAGTCAGACAGAGGAGCCGCTGCCATCACACCACGCCACACGCAGCAGTGGATTCTGGGTAAAGTCGTGCCCTCTACGGTCGCAACAGGACGCCTCGCTCCCGTTCCTAAAAACTGACTCTGTTGTAGCCAGATGAAGGTTTTCCTCCGGCGGCGGCGGTGGCGACACTGCAGGTGTAACGGCCGAGTGCAGCTTAATGAGGCGCCCTGCTCGACCCCCCTTCACCTTCACCTTCATCTTCCTCGTCGACTCGTCTCCATGGTGACAGGACTTCATGTTGTCCTACTGACCCTCTGGGAGTGAAATTCATCATCTGATACACAGACAGAGCCGGGGTGTCTGTGCTGCTGCTCTTGTCTGTCTGCATGCCGAGCTCTCAGCCGGCCTTTAAAAGTTTTATTTTATCTCTTTTTTTTTGTCAGTTCAAGGGATAGTTCACCCAAAATTCAAATTTCGGGTTACGGGGGGGGGGGGGGTCCGCGCAGCAGTATTGGTCCATATAATGGTTGTGAATGGATACCAACTTTCTTTGTCCAAAGAGACACACCAAAAAACATCCAAATACCTCCATAGTGCTCGTCTGTAATGTCACTCTTGTATTGAAGCCCCGACATGAGAAATTGTTCCGAAAAAAATTAAAGCAGAAGTAAGCGATCCGGTCGTTTTGGCTAATGCTGCGTTCCAGGCCGGCTTTTGAAACCGTGAATTACAGCTTCAAGTCACAACTTACGACTTTGTAGCGTTCCAGGCAACCCACTCGTGTTTTTCAGACCTGTTTTACCGGTGAAAGTCACTATAACGGCCACTCGTAACTTCCGACCGGTGAACTCGTACCAGATCGAACTGGTACGACTTCACAGGTCGGAAAAACACGAGTTACGGGCTGCCTTGAACGCACCATAACAGTCCTCGTCCCGACGTCACCACATTCACGGCGTCCCTTGGCTGCACACACAGCCCTGCATGCCGTTCTCTCTCCTCATTGGATAAAAACTGTAGGATACGATAAATGTTTTCTCCTCGGCTTACAGCAGAGCAGAGTGACTGAGAGACCCGTGTTTCGGTCCAAACACTCTATGTAAGTGATTGCTGTCGGAAGATAGAACTATTTAAGACTTATATTAACACAAATATTCCGCTTACTTCTGCTTTAATTAAGTCTATATTTTAAGCTTGTTTGTAGCGGAAGCTCCCAGTGTCTCGGTTCACTGCTCTTCCTGTGTCAGTGCAAATCTTGCGTGATTTGCACTGACCGGCGGAACAGTTTCTCATGTCGGGGCTTCAAGACAAGACGGACATTACAGACGAGCAGCATGGAGGTATTTGGATGTTTTTTGGTGTGTATTTTTGGACGAAGAAAGTTGGTATCCATTGACAACCATTATATGGACAAATACTGCTGCGTGGATCCCCGCTGTAACTCAGAGAAGCCACGGAGGACTCTGAAACTTCTCCCAGCCCTTAGTCGACATGAGGGTGAGTAGATAATGAGTGAGATTTGAATTTTGGGTGAACTATCCCTTTAAACTTTGCTTTCTGCCATAAAAACAAGTCGTTTCAAGGATCTTTCTCTCTAAATCTAATCTGTCCTTCTCCGTCGTGCCTGTCAGGTTTTATTTGAAGCATCGCCGCCTCGCTCTCATCCTCCTTTCTTCTCCTCTTTTTTTCTCCTCTCTCTTTGAACCTCGTCCAGCCTCCCAGGGTCACCGCTCTGGCTCCGCTCCCCGTGGACGGCCGCGGCGCTCTGGCCACCGTCACCAAGTCCGTCCTGCAGGTCGACGACCCCGACAACCCGGCCGACGTCCTGGTCATGGTGCTGGAGCCGCCACGCCACGGCCGCCTCACCCGCGTGCATGGTAATGGCGAGCGGTCGCTGGGCCGGTTCAAGCTGGAGGAGCTGTCGCGGGAGCAGATCCAGTACGTCCACGACGGCTCGGACGCCACGGAGGACGCGGCGGTGCTGCAGGTCAACGACGGACACAGCTACAGCAACGTCCTGCTGCAGGTGCACATCAACCACAAGGTGAGGAGGGAGGGAGAGGGGCATCATGGGAGATTAATCAAAGTCAAAGTGTCTTTATTTGTCCCAAACAGGGAAAATTGATTTGCAGCCAGGAAGATCCACACATTCATACACATACACAAATAGACAACACCAGATAACATATAACATATAACATATAACATATCATGGGCAGATTAAAAGGACCTACTGCAAGATAAAATATGATTAAAAAGTGCCAATAATGTACACTGTACAAACAAATAAATAATAAACAGCAAGGGGCCTAAAGTGCAAATGCAACAGGTTACAACAGCCGTGAACAGTCTGTATATACAGTACAGGCCAAAAGTTTGGACACACTCAATGCATTTCCTTTATTTTCATCACTATTTACATTGTAGATTCTCACTGAAATTCCACTAATGAACCCTGACAAGGCACACATGTGAAGTGAAAACCATGTTCAGGTCAGGTTCACCTCTTGAAGCTCATCAAGAGAATGCCAAGAGCAAAAAGCAGTAATCAGAGCGAAGGGTGGCTACTTTGAAGAAACTAGAATTGGAGGGGTCAGAGATAGAGGAGGGGGAGCAAGAAGGAGAGGAAGAAGAAAAGAAGAAAGATAAGACAAAGAAGACAAGACATGTTTTTAGTTATTTCACACTTTTTTTGTTAATTCCACATGTGTTCATTCATAGTTTTGGTGCCTTCAGTGAGAATAAAGGAAACACATTGAATGAGAAGGTGTGTCCAAACTTTTGGCCTGTACTGTACATACAATTAATTAATGCACCACCGGGGCGGATGATTGATGTTTATGTTGCCTCTTCATTCTTGTCACATTAAAGGAATAGTTCACCAAAAAATGAAATTCAGTCATTAGTGATTCACCCTCATGCTGATGAATACTCAGGAGTAGTTTTTTTATTCCTCAAAGTGCATCTGGAGACCGAGGAGGCCGGTTCATAGTCCAACGAAAACTTTATATGAGAGTCAATAGCGCCCGACACAAAAACGTCCATAAAATTACACAAAAACCATTTATTATTCCTCCATACTGCTCGTCCACTGCAATCCAAGTGTCCTGAAGGGATATAGTCCAGAGTTTACTTGAAATTACGTCATTTAGGCAAGTCTGGTCATGTGAAATGTCCTAAATGACGTCGTTTCCAGTAAACTCTGGACTATTTCCTTCAGGACACTTGGATTGCAGTGGACTAGCAGGAAGGAGGAAGTTTACAAAGTTTTTGTGTAGTTATATGGACGTTTTTGTGTCGGGCCCTATTGACTCTCATATAAAGTTTACGTTAGACTAGGAACCGGCCTCCCGGGTCTCCAGATGCACTTTGAGGAATAAAAAACTACTCCGGAGTATTCATCAGCATGAGGGTGAGTCACTAATGA
The DNA here is from genome assembly GCF_905171665.1 of Trachurus trachurus. Taxonomy (NCBI): domain Eukaryota; kingdom Metazoa; phylum Chordata; class Actinopteri; order Carangiformes; family Carangidae; genus Trachurus; species Trachurus trachurus. Next base: position 7,856,442 of record NC_139895.1, on the reverse strand, counting down.
CTGAATTTCATTTTTTGGTGAACTATTCCTTTAATGCACCAGGGTGGATGATTCATTCTTCTCATATTAACTCTGCTGCTTCAACTCTGAAGCTGTTTCTCTTCCCGAGTGTTGGTGGAGAAACTTTCCAACTTCACTCAACAAGCAAACAAACAAAAACTGAGAGGTGTCAAAACAGTCTGCAAAATTTAAACATTAGATTAATAATAAAGATACACTTTTAAATTCAAGGAGAGAGAGAGTCCGAAACTGCTGCATCGACCCTCCTGGACGACTTCCTGTCCGAGTCAGATGAGTTTGTTGCTGCAGTGACTCTTCAGTTAAGGAAATAAATACATAAAAAATAAAAATAAAAGAACACAGATCATCCTGAGGAATGAGTCAAGATGTATTAATTCTCCATGAATCCAGGTGAAGAGTGAAGCTGCACAGAAACACAACATTTCATTGTTTATCTGCAGCATCAGATCCATTAAATACATTAAATCACATAAAATACATAGTGTTGAGTTTAAAGTTAAACAGTGAATCATTTGTGAGGGTCTCATTTGCATTTCTACCCATTTCTCTGTGTCTCTTCCTGAGCCAGCAGCAAACACTTTGATGTGTGGAAGTATTAAATCCAAGTGAAAACACATTTTTTCCCCCACCCCGTTTTTAAAATTTTATAGTTTGATTTATTAAAATAAGCTCAAGGACTGATTCCTGCATCTTTTCCTCCCTGAGATGGATTCAAGGTGAATTCACTCCCGTTTCAGCTGCAAAGTGGATTTTTTTTTTAATATAAAAGTGTTTTTTCATTTGTATAAAGTTGGGAAAACAAAGTAAAGGTGGACTTTTTGAGTGACTCAGTGTGAGAGTGTCAGTGTGTGACTTTGGTCCCTGACAACACTGTTTTTGTAGCAATTATCATGGCAACGAGTGTGTTCCTCTGTGACCTGGAGGTGGAGGTGACACACACACACACACACATAAACACACACACGCAGCAGAACAGGAGACAAGGTGGAACCTGTCATCTCGTATTGAAGATGTCTAGACAGACAAGAGCCTTAGTGTCAAGGTCTAAAGCTGGTCTGTACACACACACACACACACACACACACACCAAGTCACGTCACTTTTAAAGTTAGGCTGTAAGTGACTGAGTTAAAGAGGACATATTGTGGAAATATCACATTTTAAAGGCTCTTTAACATATATTCTGGTGTTTGTTTTGCCTTCCGGCCTCTAAAATGTGAGAATTGACAAAAAAATCTTTCATTTTCAGGCTTCCTGGGTTGAAATCCACATGGTTTTACGAGCTGTTGTCTCAGTAGTCTTCGTGTGATGTAACTATTTTTTAATTTGCATAATCCCACCCCTATTTGGGACCGGTAGAAGGGGGCGGGGCAAGCAGTGGTTCATTTGCATTTAAAGGGACAGGCACTGAAACCAGCCGTTCTGAACAGCCGTTCTGTTTAGAGAGGCTGAAAAAAGAGCTGTGATGTTTGATCCTTGGGGTATTTTGATCGAAGCATGTCACAGAAATGTCTTTAAGACACCTGGGAACTATTTTAATGTGTGCGAAAGAGGCAGAATATGTCTCCTTTAAAGACTGTGGGACTGTGTGTGTCCTGCAGCCGCTGCTCCGTCGGTGTTTGTACAGATGTACATGTAGAGATGATGTGCTTCAACTCCGCTCCGCTTTTTTCCCCTTCTGCAAATCAATATCATCCTGCACACACACAGACATGCACACGTTGACACACACCAATGCACACACACATTCACATCACATCAGTATCAATTCACTGTGAAATGTCCTGATGCTGCATTCTGTCATTCATTAGACAGAGCAGGATGGACAGTGTGATGGAGAGTAGGAGGAGAGAGAGAGAGAGAGAGGGGGGGGGGGGGGGTGATTTATGTCAGAGCTTCTGGACGAGTCCCAGCAGCGTTGTCGATGCTGCTGTCTCCTCGTGTTCGCTCCACACAGGTGGATCATCACAGAGAAGAGAGGAAAGAGAAAAACATATTGGTAAAACACACTAATAATTCTTAGATTAAAGGGATACTTTACCCAAAATCGATAATTCACCGGTTTTCTACTCACCGTCATGCCAAGGAAGGGTTTGGAGAACTTTCTGAGTCATCAAAAAGCTTTAGGAGTACCAGTGGGGGTCCGGCTGGCTACGGATTTTCATATAATGGCGGTGGATAGAGTTCACTTTTGAATCGTCCAAAACACACACTATGAAACATCCAAATACCTCCATACTGCTCGTCTGTACTGACCCAAGTGTCCTGAAGCCGCCACATGAAAAAGTTGTTCGGAGATCGCGAGATTTGCTGCGAGATGTTCCTCTGTGTTTACGTCATACATCCAATGGTTTACTAGCCTCGTAAACCAGCCTCTCGCGGAAGTGCATTTCATTTCATTTCTGAGGGAGAGTCTGGCCTCATCCCCATTCTAAGCGTTTGGACTGAAACCCTCAGAAGGCCGAGCCAATCAGCGTCGCCCGCTGTGATTGACACAGCACGTTGGCCAATCAGGGACCGACTGGTGCAAAGCCCCGTCACTACACCAACTTGCTGATTGGCTGAATGGGGTTGTCTGTCAACGCTACTACCAAAGATGTTAAACCGTCTTAGCTACTACTCCCGCCCAGCTCCCGCCCAGCTCCCGCCCACCCCAAACACTTGCAGGGGGGATGAGGCCAGACTCTCCCGAGAAATGAAATGAAATGCATTTCCGCGAGAGGCTGGTTTACGAGGCTAATGGTTTACAACGACGAACGAACATCTTGCAGCAAATCTCATGCAGCCACTGGGAGCTACTGCTACAACAAGGCTAAAAACAGAGATCAAATAATTTTTTTCTGAACAACTTTTTCATGTGGTGGCTTCAGGACACTTGGGTCAGTACAGACGAGCAGTATGGAGGTATTTGGATGTTTCATAGTGTGTGTTTTGTGGACGATTCAAAAGTGAACAAAAGTTCTCCAAACCCTTCCTTGGCCTGACGGTGAGTAGATGGTTGGTGAATTATCGATTTTGGGTGAAGTATCCCTTTAAATACGCAAAAAAAAAAAAAAACTTTCCAAGGAGCCACACACATTGTGGTGTTGACATGCTGACAGTTTGAAACAGGAAGTGGCGCTCATAGTTAAAGCTAAATTCCACAGAGGCAGCTGAACAGCAGCAGCTCATCCGTCTCCTTTACTTTTCTGTCTGATATATTTTATCACGGAGCAGCTGTGGCAGTAAACATGAATGTGCTGCTGCTGCTGCGTGCGGCTTACTGATGTTACCTCGCAGGATTTCTGGGTATTCAAGTTCAAATTGAAGTTCAAAACCTCCCACTCGCTGTGTGCCGAGCTCTAAAGTCTGAATGCAGCTTTTAACACCGAAGGAATCCAGCTGAGGGATCCATCTTTGGAAAAAAAGAAGAAGCTGCAGACCTGTGCAGCCGCCGAGGTCTGAAAGTCTGAGGCCTGAGGCTTTTGAAGTGGTCGGCACATCCAGCACCTTGTGAGGAGGAGGAGGAGGAGGAGGAGTGACGTGGAGGAAGAATGAGAATCAGGAAAGAGAAGGAGAGAAAGAACAGTAGTGATTAATCGGCTTCTGCTCGGATTCAACAGGCTCAAACCAGTGAATCCTCAGTTTTTCGGTCTTTGTGCTGCACGGCCACCGGCCAGGCAGCAGCGGCAGCAGCAGCAGCAGCAGCAGCAGCAGCAGCAGCGGCAGCAGCAGCAGCAGCAGCAGCAGCCGTTGATGCCGGGCTGAGCAGGGACAATAGACTCTCTGAAAGTTGGATTACTAAGCTTTAAAGCAGGAGCCTAATCAGAGCCGTAATGACCCTGTGATGGATGGACTTTCTCTCCACTGAGCCCTGAGCTGCAGCTCTGCTGAATAGAAAGCAGGACACACGCGTCCTGGAAAACCTGGAAAATGGTTGACCAATTTTCCACTCATGGAATAATATTATAATAATAATAAACTTTATTTCTATAGCACCTTTCAAAACCAGCGTTACAAGGTGCTTCACAAAATACAATATCATTGAGATAATAAAGCAATTAAGACACAAATGAAGAAAACATCGTACAGAAAACAGTGAACAAGAATAAGGCAACATAATAGAAATAGATGGAAAACACATGTCCTGGAATATTATTCATCATATTAACTGTGTTCACATGCAGCGTTTTCCTCAATCTGATTGAAAACATTCGGATTAAATGAATTTTATTCTATCTGTATACATGAGCACTAAATAAAGCAATCCACATTCAATCCATGTATACATGGCCCCAGCTATGATACATGGTTATATACTGCAGGCTATGATACATGCTTTCACATCGGAGTCTCCAAACCTGAAACATCTTTAACGACACCGGGAAAAGTGGCTAGATTTGTCGCTAGTCGCCTTTGACAAAAAAAGTCACCAGATTTAGCGAGAAGGTCGCCAAGTTGGCAACACCGCTTTGACTTTCCTATTTCCCGCGAACGTCAATACTCTATCAACTGAATCCACTCTCTTCAGCCGTTTATATGCAGCATTAAAATGATTATCAATCGGCGTAGAGTACCTCTTTCAATCTGATCGGAAATGTAATCAGATCTGGGTGTATTGGATCCACTAAGGTGTTTACATGAGACATTTTGAATCTGATTGACCTATTAATCTGATTATAAATATGATTTTTGGACCCATGTAAAGGCAGTTATTGTGACCTCAGCTACCAGAGCTCTGTTTGACTTTTTCAGACCCCACCAAGGATTTATTTTCCAAAGAAGTGCTTATAGCGAGAAAACTAGAGACTTTGAGTTGATGAGTGTTTCCAGTGTTGGATGGTGAGCATGAGGGTTTTCTGACAGATAGAGGAGCAGCAGAGAGATGTTGTGGTTGTGGTTTAAAAGGAAAAACAGCACATTTGCATTGTTCTATGATAAATTTGTCATCAATACAAAGCATGTAAGAGATTATTTCATAGATAAATTAAAGAGCCGTAGACTCTACATCTTTAAATCCGACTTCTGGGAGAATAGAGGAGGATTAAATGAGTCTGTCAGACTGTAGCAGCTGAAAAAGTCCTGGAAAATGATTTCAAGAGAAGAGTGGGAACCCTGGTTATTGTCTCGGGGAGAAAAACTTTGAGTCTCTGAACAGACCCCTCCCCCTCTGCCACCACCACTCCCGGGGCTCCTCTCCTCTCGGCTCCTCTGCAGAAACAGAAGGGGGGAATTAAATATTTTTTCTGATCTGCCGTCCAGCTCTGCTAATGGCGCTTTGGCTGTTGTGTTGAGTGGTTTAACTGCAGCTCCTCCTCCTTCTCCTCCTCCTCCTCCTCCTCCTCCTGCTGAGCGCTTTGTTTCTGGAGAACTGAACTGTTTACTTTGGGTTTTTGTGTTTGTTTGCATCTTAAGTCTGTGATTACATCCCAGATTGTCCCGATCTGCTGCTGTTAAAGCCGCTCGCCACTTCATCCCCCCCGTGTTTCACAGATAAGGATTCAGTCCACATTTGGTGACTTTCACTTTTCACTGTCCATCAGTTACTATGGAAATATGAGAGACGACATTGACATTGTCTCCCGGCAACTGGCAACTGGCTGCTAGCTCGATGTTTTATGGATGATGTTTGGCCAAGTCATTTATTCCTGTTTGTGTGGACGGCAGCCAAACGCTCTTGATCCATCCGTCCGTCCGTCCGTCCGTCCGTCCGTCCATCCATCCATCCATCCATCCATCCATCCAGCCATCCATCTTTCCATCCAGCCATCCATCCACAGTATCCATCCATCCATCCATCCATCCATCCGTCCACAGTATCCATCCATCCATCCATCCATCCATCCATCCATCCATCCATCCATCCATCCATCCATCAGCCAGCCAGCCAGCCAGCCATCCATCTACAGTATCCATCTATCCATCCATCCGTCCGTCCATCCATCCATCCATCCATCCATCCATCCATCCATCCATCCATCCATCTAGCCATCCATCCATTTATCCATCCATTTATCCATCCATCCATCCTTCCATCCAGCCATCCATCTATCTATCATCCATCCATCCATCCATCCATCCATCCATCCATCCATCCATCCATCCATCCATCCATCCATCCATCCATCCATCCATCCATCCATCCATCCATCCATCCATCCAACCCTCCATCCAGCTAGCCATCATCATTCCATCCATCCATCCATCTATCTATCTATCCATCCATCCATCCATCCATCCAGCTAGCCATCATCCATCCATCCATCCATCCATCCATCCATCTATCTATCTTCCATCCATCCATCCATCCATCAGCCATCCATCCATCCATCCATCCATCCATCCATCCATCTATCCAGCCATTCATCCATCTATCCATCCATCCGTCAGCCATCCATCCATCCATCCATCCATCCATCCATCCATCCATCCATCCATCTATAGTATCCATCCATCCATCCATCCATCCATCCATCCATCCATCCATCCATCCATCCATCCAGCCATCCATCCATTTATCCATCCATCCATCCATCCATCCATCCATCCATCCATCCATCCATCCATCCATCCATCATCCATCCATCCATCCATCCATCCATCCATCCATCCAGCCATTCATCCATCTATCCATCCATCCGTCAGCCATCCGTCCGTCCATCCATCCATCCATCCATCCATCCATCCATCCATCCATAGTATCCATCCATCCATCCATCCATCCATCCATCCATCCATCCATAGTATCCATCCATCCATCCATCCATCCATTTATCCATCCATCCATCCATCCAGCCATTCATCCATCCATCCATCCATCCGTCAGCCATCCGTCCGTCCATCCATCCATCCATCCATCCATCCATCCATCCATCCATCCATCCATCCATCCATCCATAGTATCCATCCATCCATCCATCCATCCATCCATCCATCCATCCATCCATCCATAGTATCCATCCATCCATCCATCCATCCATAGTATCCATCCATCCATCCATCCATCCATCCATCCATCCATCCATCTTACTTCCTGAGTTGAAAGTTTTTTTGCCTCCATCCTCAACTAAAACTTTAGTGTGTTACTGTCGCTCTTAATAAAGGTCGAGTAGCAGTGAGTCGCTCGAGTCTAAACACTTCATCTCTATGATTGCAATCAAGATCTGAAATTAACAACTTATAATTATCCACTTTAGAAAATTAGAAGACGTTATATTTTGAGTAGTGAGACTTCACCTCAGCACTGAGGAAGATGTTTTTAAATGAACGGGTCTCAGAAACTCTGATCTGCCGTTCTCACCCTTTCTCATCTTTCTTTAATTCATCTTCTCACCTGTCTCACCTCCCACCGTCTCTGTACTTTCTGTCTTGTTGATCTAAAAATTACATTGAGCAAACTTCAGTGTGAAGTTTCCCCCAGAGGTAAAAAAAAAAAAAAAAAAAAAAAGAGTTTAATTTTCTCTGCACCTGTCTGAAGGAAGGAGATTAGGGCTGCATCATGTCTATCTGATATGGTAACACAGATCTCATTTAGAAAAAAGTCATTAGAAAGAAAATTTAGCAAATGAGGGAGCAGCTGCAGGACAAAGAGTCCAGAGGTCCAGGGAAATCAGGAGTATTGGCAAACTAGTGTGGTGCCTCCCTGGTCCTTTTTTATTTTGAAAAATGTGCCGTCTCTGGATGGTGGTGTCCTTGAGAGACCTTGGTGTTCATCCGAAGAGCTCGATAATCTCTTGGATGCTGCGGTCCCTGCGAGTTAAAAGCCTGCCGTGGTGCTGACTTATGTGGGGTTTTTTTGTTTTGTTTTTTTCGTGTGCTGGTCTTCTCCTTCGCCTGCTGCTGCTGCTGCTGCGCTGAAACGCTGTGATTTGGATCGGCCGAGCAGCGGGAAGAAGAGCCACAGATGGTCGGCAGGTTGTTATCGGGAAAACACAGACGCTCGCGCTCGCACTCACACACTCGCTGTGCACGCTCCTGTAATCTATTACCACCTATAGAGCCACAGTGTTAATGCCACTGCACCACTGACTCCCCCCACTGCAGTAAATGGCCAAACTCTGTGTGTATATACACTATGTTTGTAAGGCAGCGACCTCGGTCTGACCCGGCCGGCGTGAATGTTTTATGAAAGTTTAAGTGCAGCTCTATGATGATGAGACCAACGGGTTTATAGACTGTAACAAATGGCTTTTCTATTAGTTTGCACCAGTGTGTCTGTTGGGTTCTTTGTTGGTTTGTCAGCAGGATAGAAAGGACTGAATCACATGGAAACAGATTCTTCCCCAAACAATAGTTTTCTTTTTCGTTCTTGAAAAATTTTGCATAGACACGGCTTCATTTCAAGAAATGTCTGTGTGGACACAAAACCACTGAAAACGACTCTAAATGCTATAGTACATACACCAGTCCTGTGTGTGGCGCTGTAACACTGCAAATACACCAAAAACAGAGAAGAAGAATTGATTGGGAGGCGATAGTTGTATCCCAATAGGATATTATTGTGATTTCAAAAGTATTGCGATACATACACTGCGATATATTGTGATTTGTTGGGTTTCTCAGCTGCAAATTATGATCTCCAAATGAAAACTTTGTTAGCATGTGTTTTTTCTAATATCCATACAATATTGCATTAATAAATGTCACAATACTATTCTATATCGATTTTTTTCCCCCCACCCTAATTGTTATGTTACATGTAGCGGTGTTGCTCCGGTTAAAGGTTAGAAAGGCGGGGCAATGATGTCACCGTTTTAAAAAAGATGCATTTTTGTCACAATCAGAATAAACTTTTTTGTTGTTGTACACAAAACTTAGAGTGGCAACTCTCTACAAAAGAGTAAAGAGAGAGCCAAGCTGCTGCTGCGTTCACACACCCGCCATCTTGGAAATTGTCTGTTTACACAAAAACGCTGGAGTGGCGTTTTGCAATTTATTCACTCCGGGAACTGTTTTCAATGTGGATGAAATGCTGAAAATATAAAAAAACTTTTAAAAAAACTTTTGGTGACACTTAAACACATACAGTATCCATGTCGACAGGCCCTCAATTCTCACCAAACTTGTTGGGGGTTGACAATTTGAGGGATGGGTCAGTGAAGGCCTCATGAAATGTTTGTGTAGATCCCGAAAAATATTTAAGAATTTTTCTTTTAAAAAGTCAGACAACTTTGGTTCTTTGGACAACTTTGGTTCACATTTCTTATTACAGGCTCTCCCCAGTGATTATGAATGAGCGTGTGTTTCTTAACTGATCTACTGAACCATGATGAAGCCATTTATGTAAGAAAGCAGCTGCTGGGTAATTTAGTGCAACAGGGGGTCTCTAATCTCAAAATGACCGTACAATTACCTGTGAACTCACCACGTTTCAGCCTCATCCCTCTCCCTGTTGCTTCAACCTCATCTGTTAATATAAAGACTGTTTCATATTTTTGACAGCTCCATGACTGACTTCATGTGAGGGAGCTTCTGTTTGCAGAATAAAATAGCAGCTTGGTTTTTATAGACGTCCATGAAGAAGTATGTAGTAGCTGTTTTTCTTTATTTTATTTAGACAGCAGGCTGACAAGGTGAGTAAGAGGGGTCTTGTTTCCAAACGCTGCGTGACAGGAGGCTTCTTTCCTGCTGAAATGTCCTGGAGCGACACTGAATCATCCAGCAGCTCCAGCTCCTGCAGCAAAACCCGCTCTTTGTTGCCGAGCCGAGCCGAGCCGGTTTGTTGTGGATCAATACGGCATCACAGAAATGAGTCCGATTCTGAAGCTGTGCGGATTGATGATTGACAGATCTTCTCCTCCCCGAGACGCCCAAACCTCAGGTTAACAACAGATGTGGAATGAAACAAGCTGCACAGTCAGTCTGTGACAACACAAAGCTGTGAGAGAGAGAGAGAGCCGGCACCAGGCTGCAGCTGAAGAACAAACACCACTCTGTGATACATCAGAGAACTCCACCACCGCGCGGATCTCACCTGGGACTCCTCTCCTCAGTCGTGATTAATACGCCTGCTCAGTCAGGATACAAAGTTTTAAATATAATGTAAATAACACCTGATTCTATCACTGCTACCACTCAGCTCCTGTTTGTTTTCCTATACCTGCCATCTGTTTGGCTCGGCTCCTCCCAGGAAACAAAAAAATCCTATGAACAGGAGGTGATGGATTTAATTTTTCTGCTTTAATTGGACTTAGTAAAATAAACATCTTGTCAATCTCACACTTCCCCCTGGAGAAAATCATCCAGAGACTCGGGGGTAAGAAAGGAAGAGCGACACTAGTTGATCGTTAATTTCTCTTCAAACCAATTAAGATGAAGAGGTTTTTAATATCACAGCGGATCTGATGGCTTTAAAGGATTGTTATCCTGACAGAGCAGATGAGAACAGGTGGTTTAAATGTTACCAGTGTTAAAACAGTGTTTGTGTGTTTTGTGTTTGTTTTCAGGCCGCCGACTCTCCACTCGTCCTGTCGGCGCCGGTGACCTGGGTGAAGGAGGGAGGGATGGTGCGGCTTGATAAGAAATACCTGAAGGCCAACTACAAAGGAGTCGGCACCGATGACATCGTCTACACCATCCTGGCCTCAGAGGGGCGACCCAAATATGGTATATGGCTCAAGATTTAGTGAGGCCTTCACTTTTGAACGAGATAAAGTCTCAGTCTTCAATAACTGCAAAAACACATTGCCAGTTGATCGAGTCCTGAGTGACCGAGACGATCATTTCCTGTCAAATCTCTATTGTCCTTTCCAATAAAGGCCAAAATGTTTGAAAAATAACTTTGAAGGGATAGTTCAAAATTTTGGCAAATTGGCCCATTGCCATAATCTCGATTTCGGAGTATAGGTTTGTTACCAACGTTACAAGACAGAGTTGTTTTAGACGTAAATTCCAGCAAAACCGCTGATGCGCGTTGCCTTCAGGGACAGTTTTTCATCAAGCAGTCTCTGCATTTGCCTCTAAAACAACTCTGTCTGGTAACGTTGTGTTATTATCTCATATGGTGAATGTGCAGGTCACAACTTGTCCACCAGAGCGTTGTGGAGTTGTTGGATTGTGTATTTGATGAGTTTGATGAGGGAAACCAAGAAATCCCATTAGCCTCCGTAGCGTAGCTCTGAGCAGCTCATGGCTCTGCTCCACCGTTCTAAAAACAGCTTGCACCAACAATTAAAGGTAACGAACCTACTGCTATGACTATGGCAATGTGCCAATTTGCCAAAATGTTGAACTATCCCTTTAATAACTTAGTAAAAAAAAATTTAGAAATCAAAAATTAGAAAAAAAATCTCCCAAAAACCCCCAAAACGATTCAATAATTCTGATTCTCAAAACTCAAAATTAGGAAATAAAGAAACAAAAATTTTAAAAATATCTCAATGTATTTCTCAAAAAGCTGAACTGATCCAAAATATTAGCTGCCTGTAAAACTATTAACGCTACCTTTTGTCCCCTCCTCCGTCTGCGTGCAGGTGAGGTGGTGCTGGTGTCGATGCCGGCCGACGGTCCGGCGGACGGCTGGCGCCCGTCGCTGGCTGACGACCAGGGCTTCACGTCCACCACGTCCTTCACTCAGCAGGACGTCAACGACGGCACCGTCTGGTACCGACACTACGGCCGAGGCAGCGACAGTGACTCCTTCCAGTTCCAGGTCAGAACCGACTCCTCCTCCTCCTCCTCCTCCTCCTCTCCTCTCTCTTTCTCTCTCCCAACAGGAGAGTTTTTATGTCCTCCTGTTGCTTGGGACCTGTTGCTAGGCGACATCTAGTGGTTTTAGTAGTTATGGCAGGAGTAAAGGTTACTATTACAACAACAGGGATCATCCAGTGTAGAGACAGAACCAATAGACCGAATCGCCTTGTTGTTTACAACTACTTCCGGGTAGAAAACCAGCACGTAATTTGAATGAGAACAGTAGTAATGAACGAGAGTTTAGCTAGGCTATATATAATATTTTTCACGCCTTATCACCGTTTAAAAAAATCTGAGATGATTGAAGAAACATTACTATTTCTCTGTGCGTGTTTTGTGTTGTTATGTGTTGTATTTATTCAGTTTGGGGGAATCACAGTGTCTAGAAAGCATCAGTGGCTCAGCTGACAGGGACAGCTAACGGTAGCTAAGCTAACGGTGGTAGCTAAGCTACCACCAGGACGTCAGCTGTTAAAACCCTCCTGTTGTCGGACACAACATGAAACTACTCCAGTTAGCTCAATCCTGTTGTAACTAAGATATCTGCTGGAGAAAATATTTTTTCATGGACCGTTTATTGAGTCACTGAGTTATTAAAGTTAAACAGGTAGCTAACGGTTAGCTCGGCTAATCTATGATAACCATGACTAATTACAAAAATGTGAACACATAAATAATGTTTGTCCAGTCATTGGTTTTATAGACTCTACAAACATCAGATTAGTCTAAACAGCGATATGACATGAAAAATGAGATAGCGAAACTCTCGTCACTATTGTTCTCATGCTGGTTTTCCACCCGGAAGTAAATAATAATAATAATAATAATTCATTTAATTTATATAGCGCTTTTCAATAACCCAAAGACGCTTACAAAGACACAAAAGAAACAGGGTAGAGACATACAGGGGGAGACGAGGGAGAGACAGTACACAGTGACACATTGATGAGCGAGGTGATGGAGAGACCGGCTATGGGTAGGGGAGGTCGTAGGCTTGGGAGAAGAGTAGTTGTAAACAACAAGGCGATTCGTTCTATTCCTTTTCTCAGAGGGAGCTACACCTCCACCAATGATTCACTCAATCACATCAAATCAATTATAAACAATACATATCAAAGAAATCCAGCATAATATGTATTAGTAGCCTACTGCTTCTGAGCAGTTTTATCATATTTGAACATAGATGAATATACACTTCACACAAAAAGTTAGGGATATTTGACAAGAATATCCCTTTAAAAAGTTCATGCTACAGTGATATTCTATCATGAAAGCCTTTTAAGTAGAAGGATGCAATGGTCATTTCTTTATCTCAAACAAAAGCTAACAACAGTGTTGTCTTGGTCTCATGATGTCAAAATGTGAACATGGTAGGGGCGGTGCGTGGCGCAGTGGGTAGAGCGGCCGTCCCATGTAGAGGCTACAGTCCTCGCCGCAGGCGTCCCCGGTTCGAATCCCGCGTCGGGCAGACCTTTCCTGCGTGTCATTCCCCCTCTCTCTGCCTCCCCATTTCCTGTCTATCTCTACTGTCATCACTATCAAATAAAAAGCAAAAAGCCGAAAAAAAATATACTTTAAAATGTGAACATGGTGGAGAGGAGAGGGAGAGAGAAGAGGACTGTCTACAAACTGTCACTGAACCAGAACATTTAGTGATTCAATTAAATCATTTTTGTGGTTAATCACCTTATTCTTATTATTCAATAAGGACTGAAACATTGAACAATTGGACATGTGCATTCAAAAGTTTAGAGAAGGTTAAATTAAGTTCACCTGTAAAGGTTAAAGTAAATGGAGGTGGTCGTCATAGGAAGGAAAGGAAATAAATGTCTCCTTTCAACCCCCCGCGTGTTTCTTTAGTTTCTTTAATAGCTCTGTACTGTCACGTAGGTGCAGTGAAGTGTTTCAGAAATGAACTCGACCATCAGATAAAGCGGCTGCAGCTGCTCCACCTGCTCCACCTGGTTTATAACGACACCATTCAAACACGACGACACAAAGAAAAAAGAGGTTTAAGTTCATTCAGTGGTTTTTATGAGACTTTTTATAATATGGGAGAATACTTTATATCTTGTTGCTAAGTAGTAGGACTCAAGACAAACACCTTGTTTCTTACAACTGAGAGCTTCTGTACAAATAATAAAAAAATAAATAAACTGATAAAAGCAAACAAATCCACAGTGAGAGGAGAAAACTTGCTTGATGATTTTAACTGCTGTAAAGTGTCCTTGAGTGGCGTGAAAGGCGCTTTCTAAATAAAATGTATTATTATTATTATTATAAAACCTCGGGGGGAGGAGGGGTGAGAGTGGGGGTGGGGGTTGTTGGTGAGACGACAAAGTGAAAAAGAGGAGGAGACTGTGACACGTCGTCGTCATCGTCGTCCTTGTTGTTTTTCCTCTCGTGGCCTCGTCGTCTCTGCGGAGCGTCTTTGAAGTTCACTCTCGTACTCGTGTTCCCATGTTCCCTTGTGTTTACCCCTCTTCTTCTTTCCCCTCCTCCTCCTCCTCCTCCTCCAGTCGTCCTCTGGCTACATCCACTCCCTCCTCCTCCTCCTCTTCCTCTCCTCTCTTACTCTTCTCTGTTGCGTTCACTATCTGTCTGCCTCCCATTTTAGTTTTTTATTTGAACGTCTCATCGCTCCACTTTGTGACTTCCTCCTCTGTTTGTCCTCTCTTTTGTTTACGTCCTTCCTCCTGAGCGTCCGTCCATCCATCGGTTCCAAACCAGGGTATCCGCGAAAATTAAGACCCTTAAAAAGTATTAAAAAGTCTTTTCACAACATTATAAAGTCTTAAATTTTGAAGGTATTTTTTCTGAATTAGCTGTCCAAGAGTTTGAGTCCTAAAAAACATCGTAAAAGTGTGTGAATTTATTCATTTTATTAAAAAACAAAGATGAACCGGTACATAAAAAAGAAAAGAAGATTGTTGTTTTTGTTTTTTGAGAGTGAAGCAATGTTTTTTTTTATAAACTTTGCCTTTGATTTATTATCCTTGAATTATGTTGTATCATAGTGGTCTTTATCACAAACTAAAACTGTTAAGTTAAAAGTGTCACTGATGTAAATGGTTACAGCTTGAAGTGGCGGTGAGGTATTGAAAAATATTGAGAAGGTCTTGAAAAAGTCTTAAAAAGGTATTAGAATTAACTTCAAGATTCCTGTATATACCCTGCAAACCTTTTAACCTTTCACAGGCTCCACACTTCCTGTCCACGTCGGTAACTAATCTTGATTAGCGGCCGATGACACCAAATTACTCGCAAATTGGCTGTGAATCTGAGACGGCGAGGCGATCGAGGGCCCTAAAAACCGACGGAGCGTTTTTCCTCTGCTTCACTTTCGACTCCATTAGAAAAACAAAAGAGGCAGCCAAAAGCTCGTAGCTACATCTAATGATCTCTCTCTCTCTGTCTCTGTCCGCCCCCCTCTCCAACCTCCTTCTACATTTTGGCTCCATCCATCAGGGGGCAAATTCGTTCCAATTACGCAGCGCTGAATTCAAATTAAATCCTCAAGCGTCTTCATCATTTTGACAGGAAGCAGGAGAAGCAGATCGAGGCACCAGCCATGATGTGAACGTGGCTGGCAGCCAGCAGGTTTTTACCGCTACCTGATGGTTTGTCGGGGCGGTGTTAATGTCCCACTCTGCGTTTTATTGAAATGTTTCGAGAGCTATCTGATTTGAAATGCAGCTGATTGAAGCGGCGCTGAACTCTCTCTCTCACACACACACACACACACACTCACACACATTTTTCTCAGGCACCAACTTGTTCAGATGAGACGATGATGAGAGATGTGTTTTCGCCTGGATCAAGGACTGTCTTATAAGAAATACTCAGACACTTCAGCTCCAGAGCCGGGCACTTGAGCTGCAAATTAGTTCTGTTAATTAAAAGGAAGGAAAAGAAAAAAAAGAAATTAATGTTTTATCATTTTAAACGTGTGAGGCAGAAACGTCCTCAGCAAATCTGTGCATCTACTTTTACTACATTGTTGTTGTTCCCGCCATCTCTTCCTTGTAATAAGGTGAATGTTTGACCTCGTCCTTTGACCTTTGACCAAAATCAAACCAATGAATTCACATTTGAAGAGATTCCCTTGAAGATCAAGTGTTCACAAGATTAAAAAATAGGTTTTGTTTGGTCACTGTGACCTTTACCGTACCGTATCAGATCTTATCGTGTTGTATCTTATTGTATATTATCGTATTGTATCTTATTTCATTTATTTATTTAGAGGACAGTGCATATTAATGAACATTTCGGTAATTGTGCCAGTGTTAGCCAAAGGGTAATTTATAACTGTATCACTGTGTCCTCCGGCATGATGTTATGATCAAGCGTTCACACGTATCGTACCGTATAGTATCGTAACATTGTATCATGAAGTTCATAAGACCAAAGTCAGGACCTTTACGTTTGAGCTTTAACCACCAAACTCTTATCAGTTCCTCCTTGTTTCTTTGTGGACATTTGAGCCAAATTTGAAGATGTTGCATCAACGTGTTGCTATGACATCATGCCCATGAGAACAGAGCAGAGGCATCACAATAACAATCTTACTGCACGGCTTCTCCCCTGCTTCTCAATATAACATCACACTTTGCCCCTGAATGTTCCTGTACAAGCCTCCGGGAAGCCAATCAAATGAAACACACACACACACAAATGAGTGAATCAGTTGTTGGAGCGGCGAAGCTGCAAAGCAAACTGTGATGGCTCCAGATGGAAACAGAGGAAACAATCTGAGAAGGCAATCAGCTGTTCTCAGAGCTCATCTGACCCGATGCCAGTGAAGGCGACATGGTTATTTTGACATGACAGCTTAACTCAGGGGCTGCAGATGTGGTTCAATGCAAGATTTATCGGCCTTCACGTCGCACCATCGTGTCATGTGTCATCTGCGTTGAGCGGGATCAAGCGCATAATCAATAATTTACCCCTGCAGCGCCGCCCGCCCCTCCTGTAAATCCAGCTGACTCAGGACTATCTCTGGTTGGTGATTGGTGGCGCTGACTCCAGAGTTCACGCCGACAACGTTTAGATTATTCCTGACTGACAGCAGCCGACTCAACTTTCTGTCTTTACCTCACGAACGCCGTGTGAGATGCGACAGGAACAGGAGATGACAAATAAAACACCCAACCTTACGTGGCCGTACGTGGCTCGTGCATATCGACACAGACAAAACAATTTAAGGCGACATCTCACAGAGAGAGAAGAGGAAGAAGATTTTAAAAAGTTGGACGGGGGAAAATGGTTTGGTGATGCAGCGTGGGCGCAGCAGCAGCAGAGCAGCCGTGTAGACAGGGAGGCAAAGGGGATTAGACGGATCCTGCTGCTTCTCCATCACTTATCAGCACTTCAATTAGCATAATCTTCAAATGCTAATTCAATCCTTTTATAAAAGCAAACGCAAAAAAAGAACAGCGGTCAAAGGTCATGGCCTCAGCACAGGAGAGGAGTGGAGGAACACAGCAGGAGGAGGCGAAGCAATGTCCAAACAGAGAGCATTTCAAAACAAAGTAGATAAGTAGATAGATAGATAGATAGATAGATAGATAGATAGATAGATAGATAGATAGATAGATAGATAGATAGATAGATAGATAGATGGATGGATGGATGGATGGATGGATGGATGGATGGATGGATGGATGGATGGATGGATGGATAGATGGATAGATAGATAGATAGATAGATAGATAGATAGATGGATGGATGGATAGATAGATAGATAGATAGATAGATAGATAGATAGATAGATAGATAGATAGATAGATAGATAGATAGATAGATAGATAGATAGATAGATAGATAGATAGATAGATAGATAGATATACTTTATTGATCCCAAGCTGGGAAATTACAGTACAAAGTACAAAGACATAGCTGTTTTATCTTTATCTACCATATATTTTTTCATCTTCTCTTTTTTTCTAATAATGGAATGAAGGGCATTTAATGAAGTGGGACAAGTAATCGATTTATTTATGGTTTGTGGAAGAGGAGTGGGATTCAATAAGCTTCTTCTCACTCCTTTTTGAATATGTATGATTATGCTTTTGTGTTGTTGTTTTTTTTTTGCTGTTTTTGGTTCTTCAACTTGTTTATATTATTCACAAATGAAGGAACAAACTGAAATTGTGCCTTATTTTGTTTTACATGTTTGAAATAAAGTAAACTCAGGCTGCGAACAACACAGTCACCGTCACCGTCACCACCTGAGCTTTAAAAAAAAAAACAGATAATGAACAGCTGCTAAAATAAAAAAATAAATAAAAGAACAGAACAGTACGTGTTGCTGTGTTTCTGACTTCCACCTGTTTTAGTTTCACACCTGGCAGCTGTGATGTCAAAGTGCACTCGAGGCTGCTGCGGTGCACGGTGACACGCTGCTGAGAGCGGTTACAGGTGCAATAACACACGTCCACCTCCACACACAAATACACACGCACACACACACACACACACACTAACTTTGTGAGTTAATAAGTTTACAAAAACAAGTAGAAAAACCTCCTCCTCCTCCAGGTCACATCCCTGTTTATCAATTGTGTTTTTGTATAATTTCTTAAACATGTGGCCTTGACCATCGACCTTAGAATAATTAGTTTGTCCTCAAGTCTGAATTTACTTTTGTTTTACACATTCACCACGCTATGAGATAATAACAGAACGTTACCAGACAGAGTTGTTTTAGAGGGAAATGCAGAGACTGCTTGCTGAAAAACTGTCCCTGAAGGCAACGTGCATCAGCGGTTTTGCATGAATTTCCCTCTAAAACAACTCTGTCTGGTAACGATGTGTTATTATCTCATAGCGTGGTGAATGTGCAGGTCACAACTTGTCCACCAGAGCGTTGTGGAGTTGTTGGATTGTGTATGTCATGAGTTTGATGAGGGAAACCAAGAAATCCCATTAGCCTCCGTAGCGTAGCTCTAAGCAGCTTGCGGCTCTGCTCCGCCGTTCAAAAAATATCTTGCACCGACAATTAAAGGTAACGAACCTACTGCTATCACTATAGGGATTATGGCAATGGGCCAATTTGCCATAATGTTGAACTATCCCTGAGCATTAGATTTGTTCAGAATTAATAAAAAGCCGGTCCCAGTTTGGCTCGTATCTGGTTTTTTCACAAATCGAACACTGAGTATTTTATTACGCTTGTCCATGTAACTGACTCAGTGGCTAAGAAGCCTCTCAGACGTTTTTGATAACAACCTCTCTCCTCAAACGTAGTCACCGTTTGCTGCTATTACCATGAATACAAGTAGTTGTATTTTTCTGGCTCTGGATTGCATCGTAGACCAGAGCAGCACCTGCAAACTGCTTCTTAGGAGGCTGGCGAGTTGAACCAGCTAAGCATTAGCACCAGCGCCAAACTACTATAGCTCCAGCTTTTTCTTAATGGGGGAAAAGGTGGAAACAGTCTTAAGACATGCACATTGATGCCTGTAAGTGGGAGTGTGAGCAGGAGGTGGTTTTGTCTCTACGGCCCTCATGTGACCCTGCAGAGACCAGCAGTGTGTGGCTAATGGACGGAGGGATGTGAGAGAGGGTGAACGAATGTGGCCCTGCAGTGTTTTCAAAAGAAAAAAGCAACAGATGTGAGAGTGACGGCGGAAGAGAGAAAAGTGGAGGAAATGATCATTGTCTCCAATTTACTTCACTGTAAAGAGCAGAACATCAGCAGGAGGTCTCAGACTGCTGCAAGATGGCTTTTTAAATTATTATTATTGTTTAAAAAATGAGATTTTAGTGCTTTTTGCTTCAGATTCAGGTTCAGCTGAGCGATGCGATCATGAGGCTGAGTCTGACCGGAGCAGAGCAGACGCCTCCTGCTTTAATATTCCTGCAGCGTGGACGGTGATTTATGTGCAGGAACAGACTCGGCCTCTGTGCTTCGTCCCTGCAGCTCGGCTTCGCTCTGTGTTGTCACAGTTCTCGGGCTGCAGCCTGTTGTCGTTGTTGTTCTTTTTTTATCACATCTGTTGTATCTTACCTCTGCAGGAGCTCCTCACCTGCTCTGTCACTCAGACAGAGATGCACAACACACACAACACACACAATACACACACACTCCAGCCAGTCTGAGGTGGGAGATGAAAAAAAACAGACATTTATTGAGATAATGTGTAAAAATCTGCAGATGAAGACGTCGAAGCTGCGAGATAAGAGAAGTGTGGAGCGAGAACTGGAGGCAGATAAGAGAGGAGGATGTGTCGAGTGTATTGTCTGTAAAATAAATGTTTTCCATCCCTAATCTCAAAGTCTGTGTGTCTCTCTTTCTGTGTGTGTGTGTAGGTTTCCACAGAGGCAGCTCCGCTCATCCAGAGCGACGCCCAGACGTTCACCATCGGCGTGCTGCCTCAGACCCCGGGCTTCCCTCAGCTGGCGCCGGACTGCGACCTGCAGATCACGGTGAGACAACAGGTTTTACTGAAGCTGCAGCGGTGAAAACATCTGGTTGAATGAGGAGAAGTTAATTAACTTTATTGATTATTATTACGATATTTTTTTTGTCCAGAAGAAGATGTGACTCACCGCACTGACTGAATGTATAAATATAGAAGATAAATGTTGAACTTTAATTAATCAAATATGGACAAATGAGGTGTGCACATTAGGGATGGGCATTTCGAGTTGTTTTCTAACCGAGTAACCTAACCTGGTCTTACCCGAGTAACCGATTACTTTCATAAAAATAGAATGACGGGGCATAAATGCACTCGTCAGACAGTCCGCATTACTGACACAGCGTTGTCAGACAAAATATCAGGTGGATAATAAGAGTAGAGACTGGAGTTTAAGATGCACATATGGGGCATATACTGTATGTGCATCTTTATGCCGAGAAACCTTTTTTTTCAGTCATTATTTATTAGTCCACACTACATTTTGGCGACTATGCTCCTCTCTGCGTCACATCGTCTCAGGAAATAAATGGGAAGGTTTCAGAGTGTTTGTATTTTCTAACTAAGACTTGATGACACCTGTCGTCTTCCTCCCGACGGCTTACTTACGCCGAGGGAACCATCATAGATTCTTGTAAAAGGTTTGAAAGTTCGAGGCTCAATCCAAAAAATGCCTTTACACAGCAAAAAAATCATGTTGCTTGATCCGAAACTGTTTAACACTACGAAGCAGCCGAACCATGGCATGATGATGTAGTTTGATCCGACGCTAGACTGTTGCTCTAACATGCCGTTTTGTGAATCCTACTGTAGGTTAACCGGGTAATAATTCATAACCGAGTAGCAGACTGGTAACAGGTAACCGTGCACATCACTAGTGCACATGATCAAAAAGTTGGGCCATGCAACCACTGTACAGTAGTTGTGTGTGTGTGTGTGGATCCTTCAGTTATAATCACATGGGGTGTATCGGAGTTGGAGGATATCTCAATTCATGTTTTACCTCAGTACTCACCTCAGTGTGTGTGTGTGTGTGTGTGTGTGTGTGTGTGTGTGTGTGTGTGTGTGTGTGCAGGCTCTGGAGGATCGTGTGACAGAGATAACGCCTTCAGCTCTGTCCTTCATCGACTCGGAGACTCCCAGCGAGAAGCTCGTCTACAACGTCACCAAACCGCTGCTGCCAGGACAAGGTCAGCCTCACACACACACACACAGAGACACACACACACACACACGCTGAGACTTTACTTCATATTATTAAAGAAAAAAAGATTAAAAGGATTCAAATCTAAGTTTTTAATCCGTGGGCGAGAGTCTGATCGTTAGCTGCAGTGAGTGGAGCCTCTGAGCTTCAGGTTGATTCTCCACAGTGAACAAATTCACTTGAACTGTCGCTCATTGATGATCTCTCAGCTGCCCATGAGCAAGGCACTGCTACTGAGTTTGTCTTTGGTAGAGAAAGAGTTTAAATCTACGACTCCAGTCTCTGGAGAAAATAAAATAAATGTGATGCTCAAGGGTTTAGAACCAGCAACCTCTTATTCAGGGTTCACGTTGCACTTCCACTAGAATTAGCCATTCATTCTGTGTGAGTGGGTTTTTTTTTGCTGAGTGTAATGTGCTG
Organism: Trachurus trachurus; assembly: GCF_905171665.1. Classification (NCBI taxonomy): domain Eukaryota; kingdom Metazoa; phylum Chordata; class Actinopteri; order Carangiformes; family Carangidae; genus Trachurus; species Trachurus trachurus. The sequence continues at coordinate 7,834,704 of NC_139895.1, read as the reverse complement.
TTCAGATGTGGAGTCGTTAATTTCAGCGTCAGACCATCTGACAGACGGATGTATCATTTCCAGCTCTCTGTCTAATGAAAGAGGACAAAAAAAACGATTCACAACGAGGTCGTATTCATCCGCTAATGGAGCGACAAATATGTGTTGGAGGAGGAGGCGGAGGAGGAGGAGGAGGAGGACGGTCATTGTCCCGGCACGTTTTATTTTCTGACATCCGATTTGACCCTCGAATGCAACGTGACAAAATGTCACCGTGGGTTAAATGTTTTCAGACGGCGACAGCAGCTTCATGATTCATCTGTAGGATGAACACAATGAGGTCAGATGATTGACAGGAGACAATGAGACGATTAAGATGGTGTCTGAGTGATTTAAAGGCTACATATTATGGAAATATCACTTTTTGAACGCTCTTTAACATATATTTGGGTGTTTGTCTTGCCCTCCGGCCTCCAAAATGTGAGAATTGACAAAAAAAAATCTGTAATTTTCAGGCTCCCTATGTTGAAATCCATGTGGTTTTACGAGCTGTTTCCTCAGTTGTCTTCCAGTGATGTAACAAAGATTTGAATTTGCATAATCCCACCCCTACCTGTGAGTACAGGTAGAAGGGGCAGTGGTTCATTTGCATTTAAAGGGACAGGCACTGAAACCAGCCGTTCTGAACAGGGCTGTTTTGAGAGAATAAAAAGAGCTGTGATGTTTGATCCTTGGGGGATTTTGACCGAAGCATGTCACAGACACGTCTTTAAGACACCTGGGAACTATTTTAATTTGTGGACAAGGGAGCAGAATATGTCTCCTTTAAAGTTGAGGAATTGAATGTGCTGAATGTTTGCACAGATTGAAAACCGACAGATTAAAGAAAATGAACATGAAAACGAAATGCACATTCACCACGCTATGAAATAATCATGTATAATTATGTAACATTATGACACATGAAGCAAATACTCTGAACTACAGCCGTGTCTAGAATGTAGCTCCGGCTACACATTTGCCTCTAAAACGACTCTGTCTCGTGTTGTTACATTATTATCTCATAGCGTGGTGAATGTGCAGGTCACAACTTGTCCACCAGAGTGTTTTGGAGTTGTTGGATTGTGTATTTGATGAGTTTGATGAGGGGTCGTTCACCTCCGTTGTGTTCACTGAGCAGCTCACGTCTCTGCCCCGCTGATCTCAAAACAACATGCACTGATAATTAAAGGTAATGAACCTACTGCTATGACTATAGGGATCATGGTGATAGGAGGATCTGACAAAATGTTGAACTATCCCTTTAAGTTTATGGATTCAACAGAGTTCACGTGATGTTGTCATGAAGAACAGGGTTTGGTGACATCCCGTAGGTTTTGATGAATCGATCTATTGAAGTTGAAACATTAGAGCATCAGTCTTGGAGATATTTCCAAATCTTATTTTCCAGTGGAAGACAGAGGAAGGAGGAGGAATTCCCACAGCACCAACCAAATTAAATTAAATTCAATATCTTCCTCCCTTTTTCTACTCTTTTTTTTTTTTTTTTTGTATTTCAGGGGCGATTGAGCACCGGGACCGCCCGTACACAGCAGCGACACACTTCACGCAGGCCGACGTCAACAACGGGAAAATCATCTACCGACCGCCGCAGGCGCCCTCACACCTCCAGGAGCTCTACCAATACTCCTTCATCGGTGCGACACACACACACTAACACTAACACACTTACACACTTTGTCTCTGGATTTATACAGTTAGAAAATCCAATAGAGTGGATGTGAAACGGCTGCAGTGGCCCAGGTTTATTTCTGGAGTAGGTTTCAGCCGAGCAGCCACATATTGATCTTCGCCACCGCCACTTTCTGTGGAAACAAAACACACAGTAATCCCCCCCGGCCGCCTCACACTATATTAGGTTGCTGGTTTTAACCACATAGCTACTGTAGAGCCGGCGCAGCGGCCGTGCTGTGTTATTTTCACATGATTTACTATTCATAGAGCGGCCGCTGCAGGTTCTCTCATCACATGACTGGAGATGTCGGCCGAGGTCTGTCTGTCACAGAACGACTCGGAGCAGAAATGACTGCGGTGATCTCACCTGAGCTCCTTCAGCTCCAGACTCTGAGTTACAACCTGAAGGTCACAACTACAGTATCTCTGATATTCTGTCACAGCGTCATGGACTAAAACTACGTTCACTCTGCAGCATCAGAGCTCATTTTGTTATGTAGCTGATGGTTTGAATGCTTATTTTTTATTTGCACGATTAAAAAAAAGCAACAAACAGATTGTGCAGGTGGGATTAAGGGTTTATAAGAGAATAAAAAGTTTTTAAAAAAATTTAAAAAAACACACAGACTACAAATAATCGCAAAAATACCACATTATCTTCAGGAATAACAAAGACTGAGGCTGCAGATGTGAATGTTCAAAGTTTCAGAAGAGAAGAAGAGCATAACGCGTAATTATAAGTTGTTGTGGAGCCAGGAGTGATGGGATCGTCACGGGAACGGCTTAACTGAAACAGATTTCATCCAAACTTTCTGGATGTCAAGGGGCTAATTTCATCTCCATCTGTCCGCTAGAGTTCTCAACGGGCCGGGCCAGCCCGACAGACCCGACTGGACCCGCGGGTTCGGGCCGGGTTCGGGTCGAAAAAATATGAAAGTGACTCGGGTCGGGTCGGACCTCGGGCTTCCTTTTTTCCTCTCTCATAAAACACATTTATGGTGTAAATTGTTGTTTGTTCACGTGTGAGTCTCAGACAAACATCCCACTCTGCATCTTGTGCTGCTGTGGGCAGAACCACTGAAACATTACTGCCGGTAAATGCCGACGATCCACAGCTGCAGCTGTGCGTCAACAGCACGCGCACTGGTTGGTGGATAAATCTCCACAAAGGCGCACCGTTCCCGCGGCGCAAATTGAATCAATTGCGCCCACTGCCCGCGGATCAAACGGCAACTGTAGCCTACAGCAGTACGTTAAGTCCCGCCCGTTAGCAGCCCGGTACCGGAGGGGCCAGATGACGTGAGGTGAGGCAGAAGACGAGTGCTGCGTCACCGGCAGCGGCACCTCCCGCTGCAAAGAAACCACGCTGCTTTTTTTTTTTTTTTTTTTTCGGGCCGGGCCGGGTTCGGGTAGATGATTAATGCTGGTCTGTGGGGCTCCGTCGGGTCCGGGCTTAATAACCCGCGGGTCGGGTCGGTTCGGGTTGTAATTTTCAGGCCCGTTGAGAACTCTACTGTCCGCAACCTCTCCACGAGTAAATTTACTGCTGTGCAATGATGTGCAAAGGAAGTCCAATAGAAAATCAGAGCTGTTTCTGATGTAGAAATAAGTGACCCAAACCTGATTGGAAATGATCAGACATCAATATTGATGAACATTAAATATTCATCATCATCAATATTGATGTCTGATCTTTAATGTGGGTTATGTCCGTCTCCAGTCCCATTGGCAGGTTGGCGTTAAATACAAATAAGAACAATTAAAACAAACAAATTCAAAAGACAAGACAATACAACAGACCATAAAAACACAACAGGAGCTGGATGACCACATGAAATTATTGCACAAGATTGTCAAGAGCCAGATTCTGTTTCACAATGCCCCAAGTACATTGTGACAGTTTGCCGTCTGGGTCTGGAAACTCTGTTATTGTTGCCTTGCCTGATTTTAACTTTAAAGATAAACTATCTACAAATCTGACCTCAATTGACCCTTTGTCAAGTCCCACCTTCCACGGTTAGGCTACTGTTGCTAGGTTGGACAAACAATGGTCACAAAAGGGTTAACTCCCATTGGAAACCATTGAAAATTAGGCAGATTTAGTGCAATTGAATGGGCATTACATGACATTTCCGAAAAGTGGGGGAAAATTATTGTTTTGGTCACTAGCTAGCTAGCTAGCTAATGACACTAGCTAACTTTAGCTAGTAGCTAACGCCTCATCTCTGCTGATCTCCCATTTCTCCTCAAAAAACTTCACAAAGTTCAAAAGAGATTAGCAACGGTAATGTTACGTTTGCTAGAAGGTTAAGATAATATATAAATCTATATGTTATATGTAGGGTATGTTTGTTGATGGAGGATGGGTTGAACTGCCAATGTGGTCTCCCACAGAGCCGTATCCAAATGAGACATTTCTCATCATTTGTCTTGGGTTTGGGGAATGGGATAAAAATGACTCCAGGAATATGTTCTGGATATTGTGAGTCGCTATTGCAGGTATACCCCCAGACACACCTTTTAACCACATTGAAAAATTCAAAAGTAGTTTTTGCCGAAGAAATTGCGAAAGCTCGTTTCATATGGCTTCATCCCAGGGTTGTCCAACCTTAGAGCGTTGTGCAACTCGTGACAAGGGGAGAAGCGCTCTGATTGGTGGATCAGCAGACCAATCAGAAGGCCAATAGTGTCAATTAAACAGCTTCAGGGTTAGCGGTGAGTTTTTACTGTACGACAGTGAAAATACACATTCCCACACTGTAGGGGGAGCTGTGGAGAAAAACTGATCCAGAGAGTTTGTTTGTCTGTGGAGCTGAAACTTTTGATGCCAAAGATCTCATAGTGTCAACAGGTGATATCAACTATGATATAAAAAGTCATATTTTCCCTTTTACTTTTTTATTTTAAGGCCAAAGATTTTTTTTTTTTTTAAACTCCAGTCTCAAGTTTTGTTGAACTTTCTGCACTCCTGGACCGTCTTCATCATCATCATCATCATCATCATCATCATCATCATCATCATCCAGCTCTCGACAATAAACTCAGGACACAACATGCTGCGTATTTAAAACCAGGAGCAGTGGAGTTTAACAGTTTAAATAAATAAATAAATAAATAAAACTTCAGCGCTCATGAAACGCTTTATTTTTTTTTCTTCGGAGACACCACGCGGTCCTGGAGATAATCCTTAATCCCAGATCAAAGATGACTTTAGTTTCTCTTAATCTGGGTTTGTGGAGCTTTGCATCACTAAATCGTCCCCGTTGCCTCTTGAGTTTTTTTTTTTTTTTTTAATGGATTTAAACTTTTTTCTTTTTTTTTTTCATGTGCTCACTTTTTTTTGTTTTCCTTCAGCTCGGCCTGAATCCTCTGTTTCTTCACCTCCGTCAGCGTTTTAACTGTTTCCTGTTTTTACTGTTTTTTGTTTTGTTTTGTTTTTTTTAACTCCGACAGGTTTACCAGAGTCGCTCAGCGTCTATTTCACAGGTAAATACTCACAGCTCCTCTTCTCCTCCTCCTCCCTCCATCCTCTTCTCCTCCTCCCTTCATCCTCCTCTTCTCCTCCTCCCTCATCCCTCCATCCTCTTCTCCTCCTCCCTTCATCCTCCTCTTCTCCTCCTCCCTCATCCCTCCATCCTCTTCTCTTCCTCCCTCCTCCCTCCATCCTCTTCTCCTCCTCCCTTTATCCTCCTCTTCTCCTCCTCCCTCATCCCTCCATCCTCTTCTCCTCCTCCCTTCATCCTCCTCTTCTCCTCCTCCCTCATCCCTCCATCCTCTTCTCTTCCTCCCTCATCCCTCCATCCTCTTCTCCTCCTCCTCCCTCCATCCTCATCCCTCCATCCTCTTCTCCTCCTCCTCCCATCCTCTCCTCCCTCCATCCTCCTCCCTCCATCCTCTTCTCCTCCTCCCATCCTCTTCTCCTCCTCCCCCACTCTCTTCTCCTCCCCCATCTTCTTCTCCTCATCCCTCCATCCTCTTCTCCTCCTCCCTCCATCCTCTTCTCCTCCCTCCATCCTCTTCTCCTCCTCCCTCCATCTTCTCCTCCTCCCTCCATCCTCTTCTCCTCCTCCCTCCATCCTCTCCTCCTCCTCCCATCCTCTTCTCCTCCTCCTCCCTCCATCCTCTTCTCCTCCTCCCTCCATCCTCCCTTCATCCTCTTCTCCTCCTCCCTCTTCCCTCCATCCTCGTCTCCTCTTCCCTCCGTCCTCTTCTCCTCCTCCTCCCTCCATCCTCTTCTTCTCCTCCCTCCATCCTCTTCCTCTCCATCCATCCTCTTCTTCTCCTCCTCCCTCTTCTCCTTCTCCATCCATCCTCTTCTTCTCCTCCTCCTCCATCCATCATCTTCTCCTCCTCTTCTCCATCCTCTTCTCCTCCTCCCTCCATCCTCTTCTCCTCCTCTTCTTCATCCTCTTCTCCTCCTCCCTCCGTCCTCTTCTCCTCCTCCTCCCGCCATCCTCTTCTCCTCCTTCCATCCTCTTCTTCTCCTCTTCCCTCCATCCTCTTCTTCTCCTCCCTCATCCTCTTCTCCTCTTCTCCTCCCTCCATCCTCTTCTCCTCCTCCCTACATCCTCTTCTCCTCCTTCCCCGATCCTCTTCTCCTCCTCCCTCCCTCCATCCTCCTCTTCTCCTCCATCCTCTTCTCCTCCTCCCTCCCTCCATCATCTTCTCCTCCTCCCTTCCTCCATCCTCTTCTTCTCCTCCCTCCATCCTCTTCTCCTCCTCCCTCCATCCTCTTCTCCTCCTCCTCCCTCCTCTTCTCCTCCTCCCTTCCTCCATCCTCTTCTCCTCCTCCCTCCATTCTCTTCTCCTCTCTCCATCTTTATCTTCCTTTGTGACATTTAAACTAACCTCCCTCCCTCTCTCTCCGTCTCTGTCCTCTGTTTCCCCTCTCATCCCTCCTTCCCTTCTCCTCTTCCTCCTCCTCCTCCTCTCATCTCTCCGTCGTTATCTCGTCTGCCGTGACATTTCTTCCTCCTCTCTCGTCTCTCTTCCTCTTCCTCTCTGTCCTCGGTTGCTCCCTCCTTCACCCCCACCTCCATCTTCTGTGTCCTCCACCACACAGTTATTCCCTCTTTCTCTCACTTCCTCTCCTCCCTTGATCTGTCTCTCTTTCTTTCTTTTTTTTCATCTTTGTCCTTTTAATCTTCACCCAAAACTCTCCCTCTCTCTCAATCGTTCCTCTCTTTGGATCCTCTCCTTTTCTTCTTCTTCTTTTTCTTCTCTATTCTCTGTTTTTCTTTCATCTTTTCTCAACTTTTATATATATTCAGCTCCTCCCCGTGTTTCCCACCTCTTCATCTTCTTCTCCTTCTCTCTCTCTCTGTACTTATTTTCATCGATGCCACTCTCCTCTGCACCTCTGTCGCTCTGCTCTCTGTAGCTTTCATCACTTCCACACTGATCTGACTCGACGATGCCTTCAGATCCTCCGTGATTCTCTGTTCTGCCTCTTTTTTTTTCTTTTCTTTTTCTGTTTTTTTTTTTTTACCTTTAACCTGCAGATGAAACCCAGTCTCTCCTGTTTACTGCATGTCTGATGGAGCTCTATCTCTCTATCTCTCTCTTCTGCAGCTCCACCCCCAGCAGGAGCTTGTTTGAGAAATGTGTCTTTATGGGAGGTCACCAAAGTGCTTTTTGCTTTTCCACTTTAGTGCAGGCCTAGAGGCCCACACACACACACACACACATGCAGCTTTTATCCTCCATCTGTCCTGGTTTCAGCTCTTGACTTTAAAGAGTAAACAAACCAAACTTCTTTTCCAGTGGACAGAAAGTTTAACTTTTTTTTTTTTATTACTGTAACTCGCAGACGCTGGAGGAGTTTCTATTTCTTTCAATTCAATTCAATTCAATTTGCTTTATTGGCATGAACGGAGATTTGTTTTTGCCAAAGCATTTTACACAATACTTACATACAGTATATGCACCGCAACATTGCAATTCATATTCAGAACAGCACAAAATATAAAACAAATATTCATCAAGAATATAAATACAATTAAATACAATTAATACAAATCAACAATATAAATACAAATATATGCATCTGTGATGTCATACTGAGTCCCTCAGGCTGATACGTATTTGGCTGCCAGAGGAGCTGCTGTCCCTTCACCTAGCAGGACTGAAACTTTCTCCTCTCTATTTCTTTCTTTCTTTCTTTGAAACATTTTCTGCAATGAAATATCCCAAAGAAAAATGATTTCACTTCTTCTTCTTTTTCTTCTTCTTCTACTTGTCTTACATCCTCATCTCTTTTTGTGAAAATCCATTCACAATCACAATCACAAAAAAAGAGGAAATATTTTTCAAAAATAATTTCCTTTTTTTTTTTCTTTTTTAATTGTTATTCAAATGATTCACAGGAATGAAACAGGAAGTGGGTGTTTAAATGAGCTGATGTCAAAGTAAAGTCACAGTCTCACTAATAAAATATGATAGGCTACAAACATTTGTTTTTCTTTGATATGTAGATGTGATAATTGGCCTGTTGTACTTTCTTAGTTAGTATTATTTTATTTTTCTCTTTACGGCTCATGTGTGAGTAATCACCCAAAATATTTAATGAGCGTAACGAGTTTCCTGCACCTGAATATTCCTGATGAATTGTTTGGTTTTTTGGGGCTGTTTGGTTTAATTGATTCTGTGTTTTCATTCATGGAGTTTTTTTTAATTACAGCCCCTGTGATCATACATACATCTGTTGTTATTGTTGTTGTGTTGTTGTTGTTTATTTCTCTTATTAATTATCTGGAGTGTGAAGAGTCATCTCGAGGAAGATGATTAAGTTTCAGTCTTTAAAATTATTCCTCAGAAATGGAGCTGGGGAGTTAATTACCCTCAGAGGTGTGTGTGTTTGTTTTAGTGGCTCTTTTCTTTTCTTATCTAATTAATTTTCCTCCTTTTTTCTCTCTGTTTTTTTTTCTTCTTTTTTTGTTTGTCTTTTTATGTTTTGTTTGTTTGTTTGTTTGTTTGTTTGTGTGTGTGTTTATTTGTTGTGTCTCAGTGTCAGACGGCGAACACACCACACCGGAGCTGGACTTTGCCGTCCTGCTGCTGTCGAACCACCAGCAGCCGCCGGTGTTTCAGGTCCTGGATCCACTGCTGGAGGTCAGCATGGGAGGACAGGCCCCCATAGGTAACACACACACACACACACACACACACACACACACACACACACACACACACACACACACACACACACACACACATATACGAGTGGTGGCCTGGGAAAACCCTTCACATGGTGGGATTTTGACATTTCCATAAACTAGAGGTTTTCAGCCATTCATAACTGTTTGGATAACTGAGATAGCCCTTTCAGATCAAAAGTAATGTTCATTTTAATCTATTATGACCAAAAAAATGAAAAGTGAGAAAAATGGCTTTAACTAGAACGTTGCTGTTTTAACCCTCTAAAGACGAGTGTTTTACGAAACATTTAACTACTTCTGAACCGTTTATGATAGAGACGAGCTGTAAACTGTATCTGAATTGTGTGATTTTCTGCTTTCCAAGGGTCCTTGAATGGTGCCTCTATGACAAGAAGGGACCGTATAGGGTGCGTGTAATCACGTGGTACGGGAACAGGCGCTAAACCATAGCGTAGCACAGAGCGTAACATTGATGCTAAACCGAACGTATCATCAGCGCTTGCACATGTTTTACAAAACATCAGCAACATATTAGAACTTCCGAACCATTTATGATAAAGACGACCTGTAAAAAAGCATCTGAATCGCGGGATTCTCTGCTTTCCGAGGGTCCTTGAATGGTACCTCTCCAGAACAACGGTCCTCCTCTCCTCTAGCGCTGCTGCTGCAGCTCAGCTGTGCTGTGGCTCAGCTGAAAATGAAACGCTTTATTCACCACAAAAACATAAAAATAAGTACTTTCCGTTTTGTTTTCTTAAAATATTTATTCACCACGATGTAGTAGGGAGTTCAAAGTACCAGAATCACACACAATATCAAAATCGTGGAAATAGTACTTTTCCACCTATTTTGGCTATTTGCCACAATCGAACGTCAGCGACTTCCGACGGGTTTTCCCAGGCCGCCACACATATACACAATACTAATTTCTGAAAGTGGAGCCTGTGGTGAGGAGGTCTTATAAATGATGGTGGAGTGGGAGTGAGATAATGAGCTCTGAAGTCTGACCCTGACGATCAATAATACTGGAGAAATAGCAGCACGTACTGTGTGTAAGTAAAGTAATGCTTCATTTTTCTCTTTGTGTGTGTGTGTGTCTTTGTGTGTGTGTGTGTCTTTGTGTGTGTGTGTGCAGGTGGTCAGCAGCTGGCTGTAAGCGACGCTGACACGGCTCCAGATGAGCTGGAGTTTGAGCTGGTGGAAGCTCCCATCCACGGAGACCTAATGAAGACTGATGGCAACACACACACCAGCATGACTAACGGTGAGAGAACACACACACACACACACTCAGACACACACACACACTCAGACACACACATTTTTAATGTCACAAAACACAAAACAGATGGAAAGGTCCCATATTTGACTAAAGTCTTGATCAGTAAGAAGATATATTTGTGGTTTAAGCCAACTTTTCCATCCAGTTTCTCTTTGGAGCTCTCGTAACAATAGGTCAGTGTCAGCCAATCAGAGGAAAGGAGGCTCTGAGTCTCTCTTCTGATTGGCTGACTGTTTTTTAGTGATCCAATTAAAACATAAAGCAGATTTCAGAATAAAACACTCAGAGAAACCAAATCCTGCAAAATGTTGGATGGTGGGTCCAGGTGGTGAGGGGGCGGGGCTTTGGGTGACTGCTTTGTTGTGACATCACAAAGTGACAGGAAGTCCTGACGGCTGGTTTTAAAGCAGATATCAGTGGAATGTTTTTGTTAATATAAGTCCTAAATAGTCCTATTTTCCGTCAGCAATCACTTACATGAAGTATTTCAGCCTAAACACGAGTCTCTCCGTCACTCTGCTCTGCTGTAACCCGAGGAGAAAATTTTCCTTGTGGGATACAAGTGTTATCCAATGAGGAGAGAGAACGGCATGAAGGGCTGTGTGTGCAGCCAAGGGATGCGCGTGAATGTGGTGACGTAGCACGAGGACCAATTGATGCCTGACAAGGGCGGGGGCTGCTAACTCATGGTGCGTTCAAAGAAACTCGTACTTTGTGTTTTTCCTTCCTGTGAAGTCATACCAGTTCGATCTGGTACGAGTTCACGGGTCGGAAGTTACGAGTGGCCGTTATAGGGAACTTTCACAGACAACAGGATGGTAAAAACACGAGCTACGGGTTACCTGGAACGCTACCAAGTCGTAGTTGTGACTTGAAGCTGTAACTTACGGTTTCAAAAGCCTGCCTTGAACGCAGCATTAGCCGAAACGGCCGTGAAGCTGATATCTGCTTTAAGGCTCACATGGACATCTACTGTTATTGCTTTACCACAAACATCTACCTTTATACTGTATGTAAATCTGATTCTCAACCCTGGATGATGATTAACTTTGTGATTCTTGTTATTTTTGGCCTTTCAGGTTAATATTTTGCTCTTACCGTTTCTCCTCTAATGAAAAATTAACTCTAAAGTCCCACCTAATGGACCAGAGACCAGTTTGACCATTGACCATTGTGCTTTAAAAAAACAAAAAAAACAGAGGTGTCCTCTCCTCTCCTACACACTGCATTACCCTCAGTATATGCAGCTGCAGCCTACACACTGTTTTTCTATCACTGCATTTATGCCTCCACACATTTATAGCTCATTTAGCAGAGACTCTCCGCTGTCGATGTGAATTTTATTTTTAAACCTTTATTCATAAAGCTGCAAATAAATCACATCAAAGGCCACTTGAAAATAATGTGCAGCTAATGGGTTTCAAGAGGACATCATTATATATAATACGGTGTTATATTATTATTCTGTGAGAGCAAAGCTGCGTGGATAGGAGCAGGTAATGACATTTTCTTTTATGTCCGCAAAACAATGAGCTTCACCTGCAGACTGATGAGCACGGCCATCAATCACAAATCGAACTATCTAATCAATAAATTCAAATCAATAAGACACTTAATCAGACTCTTTACAAAGGTGAGACACTCATTCATTCACTCACTTTCTCCCTCAGGCGACATCTTCACCTTCAGCGACGTCACCCGCAACGTCCTGCTGTACCGACACGCCGGCCTCTCCTCGCAGGACGACGCCATCACCTTCACGGTCAGCGACGGCATCTCCATGGCGACCACGGTGGTGCAGGTGACCGTGCTGGGCGCCGGGGGCGACGGGCCGCTGCGTGACCCGACGGCCACGCTGTCGCTGGAAGTGGGCGAGAAAAGCAGCACGGTGATCCGACGCTCGCACCTGGCCTACACCGTGAGTTTAATACTGCTAATATTACTACTAATACTAATACTAATACTTCTGAAGTGGTATAAGGTAAGTATTGTCACAGCCAGCCAATATAAGTGATCATTTTCTATTAGAAAATGAGGCATGTGTGTGTGTTTTTTTTGTATTTTTAACTTTTTAAAGGGATAGTTCAACATTTTGGCAAATTGGCCCATTGGTCCTATAGTCATAGCAGTAGGTTCATTACCTTTAATTGTCGGTGCAAGCTATTTTTAGAACGGCGGAGCAGAGCCGTGAGCTGCTCAGAGCTACGCTACGGAGGCTAATGGGATTTCTTGGTTTCCCTCATCAAACTCATCAAATACACAATCCAACAACTCCACAACGCTCTGGTGGACAAGTTGTGACCTGCACATTCACCACGCTATGAGATAATAACAGAACATTACCAAACAGAGTTGTTTTAGAGGAAAATGCAGAGACTGCTTGATGAAAAACTGCCCCCGACGGCAACGTGCATCAGCGGTTTTGCATGAATTTACCTCAAAAACAACTGTTTTTATCCTGTTTAAATATGCATTAAAATGAAGTGTCTAATGGAAAAATAAAGTTCTTTGAATTGAATTGAATTGAATTGAAATTATAAAATGGATTCAGTAGAAATTATTTAATCTAATTGCTAATTGTTAGCTGCTGGTAAATCCTCTTAGTCTGTCATCTCTTGACCGCACCATCTCAATGTGTGGTTATAGAAATCCACAGATGGACGGAGCTGTAAACAGCAGAGTTGCAGCTGTTTCTGTGGAAATCATTAACGCAGAGTACAGAATAATAACATTGTGTGTTTTTTTCCCCCACTTCACTTCTCCAGGACGACACGTCCCCAGACGACCAGATCCGGATCCAGCTGGTGTCGGTGCCGATGTACGGCATCCTGACCCGGAGCCAGTCCCAGCAGGAGCACCAGGAGCTGAGGGAGTACTCCTCCTTCACCATGGAGGACATCAGCAAACACAGGATCAGGTGGGAGCCTCAGACTGCGAGATTTAAAGACAGGATGGTTTTTATAAAGAGGTTGACTGTGCTACATGATCACACCTCTAACTAGAACGACTCGGCCCCGACTCGACTCGACTCTACTTGGTTTTCCTGGTGAGGTTCCAAGCGAGCTGAGCCGATACTTAAACGTTACATCAACCGACTGCGACTGTGAGTGTCGTCACTAGAAGAGTCATGAGCACAACTTCAGGTCACAAGAATCAAACCTGCTATTTTCTAATCCGGACCGCACTGTAATATTGGACTTTCCCCGTCTTTAAAGAGGAACTATGCAGGATTTATATCTTAACTCTGCTACATTTTTACCTTAATTAAACAGCTTTGGAGTAATTGTGATGGTTTAATAAATTACATGTAACTTGTTACAGGGAGAATGGAGGCTCTCTGCCTTCCACCTAGCGTCTCTTGGCTGGAAAATAACTTTGCAACTTTCCCCCACTCTGGTGTCCCAGCTCTTGTCCATACAAACGCACCCCGTAACCTGTAATCTCTTGTTTATGACAGATTAAACTACACAAATACACACGTTGTAACATCGTACATGATGTTATCTACCGCTCTATTGATTGATTTCTCGCCGGCTTCGTTGAAAACTAATGCACATGGCCGAGAGGAGGGTTAGAGACACAGCTGAAAAGCGACCGGACTTGCATAGTTCCTCTTTAATCCAGCGCATCTGTCTCTTCACACAGTGGTACTTTCAGAGCGCCACCCATCAGTTAAATCCATTCACACTGACGAATGTCCTGATTAAATCGAACTCCACTCCTCCCACCTGCAGCAACAGACACTCTTCTCATATCAGCCACTCAGATGTCTGCTCACATATTGCTTGGTTTAAAATGATTTGTTCACCTGTGGCTTCTAAAGGCATCATTAGGTCTTTCTGCAGCATTGAGCTTAATTGAAAGGCATCAGAAATGGCATCCAAAAGTTTTTCTAGAGTAAAAATTTTCCAGAGGAGGAGCCACTTAAAAGAGTTTTGAGTGGTGGCTGACGAGAAGATTGAAAAATGAGAGGAAAATGACCTAAACCTAGTAGAGCTGTAACTGTGTAATGGGAAAAAATGGGCCTTAAGTGTGTTTTGATGTCAAAATACCAGACTAAATTAATAAATAAATGAATAAGCCTCCTCCTCAGCTTCAGAGTGGGAGTGCGAGTGTCTAAAACCGTAATTGCCCAGAAGAATAACCTTGGTTCCAGCTCTGGGTTTTCTTTTTCTTTTTCTTTTTTTTTAGTTTCCCATGACGCTACTTCAGAGGCTTATAAAAACAGAACATCAGCATAAAACCTGCAGCTTACGGCCCAAAAATTACTTTCAAAAACCCTTGGCTGTTTCCAGAAGCCGTCGTTATACAAAGCAATAAAGGTTCACGAGGGTCCGAAGGAGAGAAGAGAGAGAAGAGAGAGGGAATTAGCACCTTTTTAGCTCCGCAATAAATAAAATAAAAACAGTTAAAGGGTTCTGCTAACAGCTCCCTCACGGTGACTGTTTTTAGGAAGAAGAAGTAGGAAAAAGGCAAATGAAGGGTTTTGTGTGTGTGATATTGTGGAGCTCTTCAACGGAAATTAAAAACATGAAAACCACGTTCCCACTGAAGTCCGGAGATTTTCACAGGATCAGAGCGATATGTTCTTCTCGTGTCGACAGGATCCGTGAGCTTCTCCTCTAATGAAATAAAAGGAGCTGTTTTCTTAAAAAAAAGGAAGAAGTCTGGTGTTGTTTCCACTCTGCAGGAGATAAAAGAGCTCACAGGGTTCAGTAGTCATGATCAATTCCTCTGATTTGCAGTTTTGAGTCAACCGCAGGATCATTTCCCCCGTCGGCATCTAAAGGAAGAAACGCTAATAGCTCACACAGAGAGAGATTTTTGAGTTTTCTTCAAACTAATATTTCCTCTCACCAGGCGTTAACGCTGCAGAAAACAAACTAATTAGCAGGAAACAGTTCTGTAGCGTCGGGTGACTCGAGCCAATTAGCATCACTCTGATAAAACCTTCAAGAGGAGGTAAGAAGAAGGAGAAGAAAGGAAGAAGAAATATTCACATGCTAACTTCAGTATCGCCCCTCTATCAGTTGTTTGGGTCTCTGTGGCGCTGGCTGGTGCAAACAAGAGGCGGGAATTGTTTTGTTTTTTTAGGAGAATTAAATGGGATCAGAGAAGATTATACTGGTGTGGATTTCAATTTTTATTAGTGCTTTGCTTTGTGTGGAGATTAGCGGCTCCGTGTCGCAGTGGGAGGGCTGAAGCGTGGCTCTTCTATTAATCCGAGAGGAGTCACATAAACAGATATTTATGTTTTCATTAGAGGAGGGGCGGTTGTTATCGGACTAATTAGCTTCAGCAGCAGGAGAAAGAGAGAAAGAGAGAGAGAAATACAGTAGGGGTTTCACACAGGCCGGACCCAACGGAGCTCAAAAAAATTAAAAATAACAGGTTCAGTTCTCAGGGTAACCAGAAAATAGTTGGTTCTTCCCTGCGAACCATGACATCATTAGTGGGCGTGTTGTATTCACCATTACCCAGGCGTACATTCAACAGAAATAGAAATAGCTTTTTTAATTGCATCATTTCATATACAGTATATTAACGGTTCTAAAGGCAAATACGCAATTTCAATACTGTATTTTCTATAATTTCAACTGCCAGGTGTTGTATACTCCACAAGTTTGAGCTAAAAAGGCTAAAAAGGCTCCCGTAGTTAGCTGAGCAGTGCATTCTCTACAAATAACCTGTGTACTGTACATGTGTCTCTATTGTTAGGGTTTAGTGTTACTTCGCAGAGTCATTTTAACATTCAGGAGTCATGTAAAGATTAAAAACACTCGCTGATACCCATCTGTCACCGCCGGCAACGGGAGCCTCGTGAATTAGGCTGTAAGGAGTAGGAGGCCCAGTGTGGTGAGCTGGGAAGCGGATGCTAGCGGCGGATGCTAGCCGCACTACACACGTAACATGCATCCGTGGGTCCGACAACCCCTGGTTGAGAACCACTAAAGAAACAAAATGTTTGGTGGAGATTTAGGCAAATACACAATTTCAAGAAAAGCTAGAAAGCAAGAAAGAACAAGTTGTATGAATTTTCCTTTTTGCTTTTGGTTATAAAGTGTCTCATATTAATGTGGATGAATCTACGTTACCAACACTTGTTAATGGGTCCATTTTCGATAAATACATCGTTTTGTCTTTATAGTTATTTTGATATTATTATTTAGTGGTTGACTTGCTCAGCAGCATTTCCTACTTTCGGTTTCGCGGACGCTGCCCGGCGGGTCATGGGAATAACGCCGCCGAATCGCTGTTTACGGTCGGAACTACAACGGTATCTGATCGCCTTTGAACCTCCGACTTTCATTCCTGATCGATGAAAACATTCTTGGTGAATGTTTTCACTTTTGTCCGTCTTGCGCCGGTCCAAG
This sequence comes from Trachurus trachurus, assembly GCF_905171665.1. NCBI lineage: Eukaryota > Metazoa > Chordata > Actinopteri > Carangiformes > Carangidae > Trachurus > Trachurus trachurus. The sequence goes on along the minus strand of NC_139895.1, from coordinate 7,818,178 downwards.
AATTTCATTGTGTGCGCAGAGGCTCATGGGAAATGTAGTGTGAAAACACTTCGCTTTCCTAAACTCCTTGTTGTCCCTTTAATAAAGTAAAGTAACTCTTATCTCTGAACTTGGGGAAGAGATGGTCAAAGCTGAGTTCACGCCAACGTCAAACCAAATAATTAATCAACTTTATAAAACTGAAGCAGGTACAGAGACAGTAAAAAAAGGAAAAATGTTGCCACTGACGTGTCTGTGTGAAAGCGACCTGAGTGAATCCAACCAACCCGTCGTCTCCGTCTCTCTGCAGGTACATCACCTCCTTGGAGACGGGCAGTCAGCCGGTCACCGACATCTTCCACTTTGTCGTCTACGACGCGGACAGCAATCGCCTCGACAACCAGATGTGCACCATCACCATCACCTCCACGCCCAGGCAGCCGCCGGTGGTCACCGTGCAGAGCGGCATCAAGGTACGGCAGCCGCACGCTGACTCACAGTGTACACACAGTGCACACACACACACACACACACACACACACACACACACACACACACACACACACACACACACACACACACACACACAGACTGTATGTACTGTCCTTAACAAACAGAAGGGAGCTGTATTTTACTTTGTTTATTTATAAAACTCTTCTGTAAAAGCCTCCTCATTATCTCTGCTCTGCAGCTCCGACAGCACCGTGGCGTCGCCTTCTGTGTGTTTTTTATTTTTATTTTCATTTTCATTCTCTCTGTTAGTTTTCCTGTGTGGGGTTTCCTCAGGTCTGTCGACCCTGTAACAGACGGATAACAGACAGATAATGGGCCACGTCCTCGTCAGGTTTTAAACCCTGGACTGGTTCCAGCTGGATTATTGATAATAGATGAAGGTCACAGGACACAAGTTTAAAACTTCATTTCAGCTGGAACTCATAAAACCTGGATTCAGACACGACGCTGCTGCATACAAATGGAAACAGCTACAAAAAATATGAAGTGTTATTCTTCTGTTTCACATTTTTATTTCCAACTGTTTTCTACCTGCATGTCAAACATCTTGACATTTGACATTAAAGCAAAAACATACAGGAGAATAATGGAGGAGCAAAGTGAGATGTACTGTAAGATGATGTGTGCAACTACAGGAGATAGAAATAATAAAGAAAGTATAATCTATAAAACGACATAAAACATAAAGTGAGTTAAAAAAAAAAACGCTACGGAGGCTCATGGGATTTCTTGGTTTCCCTCATCAAACTCATCAAATACACAATCCAACAACTCCAAAACGCTCTGGTGGACAAGTTGTGACCTGCACATTCACCACGCTATGAGATAATAACACAACGTTACCAGACAGAGTTGTTTTAGAGGTAAATTCATGCAAAACCTCTGATGCGCGTTCCCGTCGGGGGCAGTTTTTTTATCAAGCAGTCGCTGAATTTACCTCTAAAACAACTTTGTCTGGTAACATTCTGTTATTATCTCATAGCGTGGTGAATGTGCAGGTCACAACTTGTCCACCAGAGTGTTTTGGAGTTGTTGGATTGTGTATTTGATGTGTTTGGAATCCAAGAAATCCCATCAGCCTCCGTAGCGTAGCTCTGAGCAGCTCACGGCTCTGCTCCGCCGTTCTAAAAACAGCTTGCACCGACAATTAAAGGTAACGAACCTACTGCTATGACTATAGGGATTATTATGGCAATGGGCCAATTTGCCAAAAATGTAGAACTATCCCTTTAAGATGCACGAATGAGATAACGGACAACACAACAGCCTCTGCAGGAAGGAACCTGGTGGAGGAGGGAGCAGAAGAGGAGGAAGAGGATGATACCTGTTGTCAGATGTAATGAAGGTTACGCTGGTATCCTCAGTGGAGCCTCCGTCAGGGAGTCCAGGCCCGTTTTAGCTCCACAGCTCCGCCTCCTCCTCAAAGACATGAAGTCAAATCTCTCCGGTCTCCTTCAGTTTGCCCGCAGGCCGTGAGAAAACAGAGGGAGGGGAACAAACTCTCTGTTTATTTATCTATCTATCTATACAGTAAGAAGTGGGATTTCTCTCCAGCGGCTGCGGTTTGATTTGTTTGGGGAAATTAAAAAAGAAACATAATAAAAGGTAGAAGAGAAGAACAACAACAAACCTAATGGCACTTTGTAATTTACCCGTTTCATTAGTCCTTCAAACGTCCTCGTGGGGTTTAGAAGTTTGTAATTTTTTCACATGATTAGTGGATGAAAAAAAAAGTAATGCTGAATAAGTTGCATCGGCAACTTTGAAAGTGAACGAATAGTAGAATCTAAGAAAACAGTATCAATATCAATCAGATTCAGATTTATATTTATATTAGTAACAAATGGTCCCTCAATCTGATCTTCAGCCAAAGACATGACCAGGTAAAGACAGACAGAGGTGACAGATGATCAGAATAGGATGATAAATAGATAGATTATAAACATATATGGAGAATATGAGCCCTGTTGTTATAGACTGGCTGTGATTGGCTCCACCACATCAAAAGGAGGAGGAGAAGCTGTACAGCTAATGAATGCATGATCTTGAAGGAAGACGAGAAACCTCTAGGTACCGTTGAACAGATGGTACCGGAGCCGCACGACCTCCTCCCACCAGGAAGACACAGGAGACAAACCCAGAGAGACAGAGAGAGAGAGAAGGACGAGGACGAGACCTGGAGTAGATGTAGATCCAGATCTCTCTCAGGACGGACAACGGAGAGTCTGAGTGAGACAATAAAGGACGGAGAGAGAAGAGAAGAAAAGACGAGGAGAGACTCAGTAGAGAGTTCGAGTCGTGGCGCTTTCCCTGTTGAGTTTACACTAAGAAGGAAAAACATATAGTCATCGAACCGGCGTGATCAGATCATGTGACGTTTTTCAAAGAAAGCACCATAACAAAAAAAATGTGATGACCTGGATGACGCTGCTGTTCAACTTCGATTGAAAGCGCAGATTTGAAACTCTCACCCGCTTTTGGTTTTACATTGATAGACCATGTGAAACTGGAGATACAGTATGATGGAGCGTAAAGACGTTGCATTTCTTTCCATAAAGTATATTAGCCATTTTACAAAACTTGGGGGAAAAGATGATGGAATAAACGTGATTTTTGTGTTTTTTTGGGCCCAATATGTTAATAAAGTCGGTTAAAGTGAAAAAAGTAATAGTCAGATCCTAAAAGTAAAGTTGTGCTGGGAAAAACAATACCAAACATGGGTATGGTAAACATTTTTTATGTGGTATTAAAGGGAAAGTTGTCTTTTTATATCATTTTTTTTTTGTTATTTCCTTCTACGTCCAGGTCCAGGAAGGCGGTCGTGTGCAGCTGTCGACCAATCACATCATAGTGTCGGACGTGGACACGCCCAGGAAGGACCTGCTGGTCTGGCTCGTCAGTCCCCCGAAATACGGCTTCATCGAGAACACCAAGAGAGGTGAGGGAGCCGGACCGGTGGCCTCTGCTGCAGAGGCGTGAACACAGACGAATGCAAACACATATGATGTTTATGCATGTACATTTACTGCGCCTCTGTTAACTCTGAATTTCTATTTATGTCACACACACACACACACACACACACACACACACATATTCATACATATCGCCGGTTGAATTCCCAGCAGTGCCGATGCCATCTGTCACAGCGTGATTATGTTGTGGATTAGCGCTGCCAGATAGCCGGCTACAGATGGAGCAATTGTTGATGTCCCAATTTTTGACTGCATGCTTGCTCAACCGCTGCCGTACTTCTCCTTCTTCTGTCCCCGAGAGGAAGCGTTTGCAAAAATGAATAGATAAGAAAAGAGAAAAAAAAGAAAAAGAAAGAAAGAGGTGAGACGAGTTGAAAACGAAGCGCTCCCCCGCTGGGAAACTGTGTCATTGTCAGAGCAGGTTTGAATTCAAAAATCTAATAAAAGACCTGGGGATATAGATGCAGATGAAAACACCACATAGCCTAAACATAGTAAAATATTAAATTTGACTGGTAATGAGGTCAAACTGTATACAGGATATTCATATTTCTAGATTGATTGGATGTGTTTGAAAGTCCGTCTCAAGAGGACAAAACTGCACTGAATACAAAACTACACTGTCAGCATCCATATATTATATCTAAGATGTCATCACATGAACAGAAAACTATAGTGCAGTAACAGAAATAAAGTTTTCCAGGATAAAAGATGATGGTAAAAAAAAAAAAAAGTCATGTTACTGTAACGTAAAATCCTATTTGACGTTTACTGAGAGTCAGGATATCATGGAGGTACAATGCTAATTTGCAAAGATGCCACTTAAAGAAATTTACAATGATAAAACTACATTACAAGAACTTATAACAACAAATACCAACCCTCAAAGTTCAGTCTCCAAAGCTTTCATCCACATCTCATGGTCTTCATTGCTCATCAATCAAGTTGTAATGGAGTTAGCATAGCATACTTAGCTTAGTTTTAGCTTGAACATCTCCTGGCTGCAAATTAAAAAAAAATACCACCACTACAGTATGTAATAATATGTTACTCTTTAAGAATAAATTCACATTAAAACCATTTGATTGTTTGTTAGCAACATTTTTAACTTTAAAGGAGCTGTCTGTAAGTTTTGGTGGTGCTACTGTACGTAGCCACTGTTAGCATCAACAGCTGTTTATGTACTGATGTAAAACAATCGACAAGTTCACCATCAAGGGGAACTATTACAACCATTATAATGTAAATTACTCTGAAGCGGTTTAATAAATTAAAAAATTACATTTAATAAAGGTAAAAAATATTGCATAGACTCATTGATTCTATTGATGTTAGCATGCTAAGCAGCTAGCCTCATCCTGTCTGGTCCATTATTCCCGATAGCGAGTCACTGTCGCCTCTGGTCAATTAGCACCTTTAACGTCTGAAAACGAATCAGCAGCAGAAAAAAAATGTCCCTGCTGAGCTTGAAAAGTAAAGTATCACCTCTGCGAAGCTGCAGTTACACTAATTACGCTCTGCTGTCATATTAATTGCAAGACAGATTTCTCTGCGGACGTACGTAGCTTAATGAGCGATGACGAAGGCGACGGAGAACATCTGCAGCAGCTGGCAGTCGATCGTCCTCTGTCTGTCCCCCGTCCCCGGTCCCCGTCCCCCCGCTGACTGTCGCTCGTTGGTATTCAGCAAAGTCAGGTGTGAAGCTGATAGGATTGTTGCCGCCGGGGCACATGGGAGGTCAGCCGGTGTGTCGCCTCAACAAAACCAAACACACACACACACATACACACACAGTGGCTTTGTGTGTTGGATGTGAACACAAGAGGAAGTCGACGCTCGCTGTGCATTTGCATGATTATATTAAAGTCATTCAAACGTACAGAACAACACAGAATATGGAATAACAAACACACCTACACACACACAACAACAGCAACAACAGGCGGTGTTTTAAATGCAAACAGAGCATTATGCATTCAGAGACGTACTCTAACATGATGCGTTTAAATTTTCATATCTGGTGTCGGAGCAAAGCCGCATAATGGTGCATAATTACATGATGAGATAGAGTAATAGCGTGAGGTCAGTCGGTCCATCTCTAAGTCCAGACTGAGACATTTCTGATTTTGAATATTGATGCGTTTTTATTTTTACTTTAAAAACACACGTCCGTCTCTGCAGGGTTGTACGAGTTCTACAACATGTATGACCCTCTCTGACCTCACATTTGCTTTCCAGATGAGAAATAAAACTCCTGTAAACGTCCCCTTCAGTGCCGCCTTCGGGCTAAAAAAACATCACATTTTGGCAGACGACCAAGAAGTTCGATGAGCTTTTTTTTAAAAATTTTATGCATGCAAGAAGAGAATGAGTTTTGACTTTTCTTCTGATTCTTTAATGACCCGAGTGTAACTTTCCTGGCGATAAGGCAGCATTGTTCATCGGTTGTTTTACATACAGTGTAATAAAAACAGCCTGAGGAACGACCAGAGGCGCTTTAAACTTCTTAATAAATGATGGTATCACTTCTACAGTAACTGGTGCAGCATGCACAGACCGACTCCTCCTAATCAAATGGGAGATAATTAGTCAATAAGCAGAGGTTTTAAATATATATATATATATAAAGGTTTTTTTTAGTTTGTAAACTTCAAGTTGAAAGTCTCAGAGCTCCGTGCAGGTGTGAGATGAAGTTATTAGGAGATATTTTTCACCATGAGCTGCCAGAGTTTTTGGGGATTCATATTTCAGCCTGTTCCCTCGTGTCCCTGAGCAGCTCATTTCCTTGTTGTTTACCCATATATTTATTTATATATATAAAAAATACACATATTTGTATATATATATATATATATTATATATATACTCCTCCCATACTCTTCATTAGTCTTGTTCCGTCAGAGATGGACAGAGATGTCAGTGGTGTTACGTCTCCACAGCCGCCTCTGAAATCTGCAGATACCACCTTTAAAGAGCATAAGAAGAAGAGGAAGAAGAAAAGAAACAACGCTGCCAAAAAAAATGTCCCAGAGTCTCTTTCTCTCTCTCTCTCTCGTTCTCCGGTGGCTGCGTGTGATTTTTAATCCCGATCACGCTTCTGTGGCGAGTTCCTGCTCAGATAAGAGACTCCCCTCTCTCCTCTTATAGCAGCCAGACGATGGAGATGTGATGTGATTTACCGTTGTGGCTGAAACTTACACACATACACACACACTCACACACACTCACATAGACACACACACAGATACTGTATATACACAACAGCAGCTCTTCCCCTCCGAGCCCTGACTCGACTCGCTGTGGAGTCATCCATCTCCCGTGACAGCGGCTGCTCACACTTTGTCTCAAACTTCAGAGATTTCAGGGATGGGATGGTTTTTTGAACATTCATGGCCACTCTCCCTCCCCCTCTTCCTCGTCTTCCTCCTCCTCCTCCTCCTACAGTCCAAGTGCTGGGAAGCGTTAACGTCTCTCGGTCCATCTATCCCGCCCCAAACTGCCACACAGTTCTGACTAAAGTGACATTAAAATAAGGGGGAAAAAAGCCGATGAGGGACGGGAAGACGGGAGGTTTGTGCTGCCGTTCCAGCTGTCACATGTTTTAAGCGATGGGCTGGTAACTGGTCACCGGAGAGGAACACACACACACACACACACAACATTGCAGCATATACTGGGGGATTTCAGAGTAAAAGCAGCACTACAGACGTTTTGCTCAGCGTTTACAGCAGCAATGCAAAAACTCAAAATCTTTCCAAGAATATTTGTCTTATTTCTTGTCAAAATGTCTCAATTTTAGTCAAAACTAATCTCTCTCCACTTAAAATAACTCATCACCTAAAAATGAACTTGTTTTTAGATCATTTTAACTTGTTTCAAACTAATTTTCAATTGAAATAAGTAGAAAAATCTGATAGTGAAAGCAAGTTTTTTGTGCTTGTAATAAGAAAGAAAAAATATCAGATTTTTCTACTTATTTCAAGTGAAAATATGCTTGAAAAGAGTAAAAAGTGTCCCAAAAGTCTTATTTTAAGTATAATTAAATTTGTTTTGACTATAAATTACATTTTGACTAGAAATAAGACAAATGTTCTTGGTAAGATTTTGAGTTTTTGCAGTGAGGAGCTCCTGTGATTGTGTCATTTTACACCTGCGTCCTAACACCTGTTCTCCTCCTTCTCCTCGTCCTCCAGGAGGCTCGGTCGGCGGCTCGCGGGTCGTTACGCCCGACGTTCCCTTCTCCTTGGAGGACCTGACGTCCGACCACATCTTCTACGTCCAGGACGGCCGGCAGAAAGCCCACGCCGAGCAGGACGTCTTCAGCTTCTACATCAGCGACGGACACAGTCAGACCGAGGCGTTCAATGTCGAGATCGACATCCTGGTAAATCACAGCGTCGTCGCGTCTGTTTCACCTTGTCCATGAATTTCGGATATCTGTAACTGAATTACAACTATTACTAATTCCAGTTTGAGATATCTACATTTTGGTTCTGACTAGTCATAATTCCAGTTCAAGATATCTTTAATTCACCTCAATTAAAGATATCTACATGTCCCTTTTCAGATATCTTAAAGGGATAGTTCAACATTTTGGCAAATTGGCCCATTGCCATAATCCCTCTAGTTTTAGGAGTAGGTTCGTTGCCTTTAATTGCCGGTGCAAGCTATTTTTAGAACGGGCGGAGCAGAGCCGCGAGCTGTTTTCGAGGCAAATACAGAGAACTGCTTGCTGAAAAACTGCCCCCGACGGGAACGCGCATCAGCAGTTTTGCATGAATTTCCCTCTAAAACAACTCTGTCTGGTAACGTTCTGTTATTATCTCATAGCGTGGTGAATGTGCAGGTCACAACTTGTCCACCAGAGCGTTTTGGAGTTGTTGGATTGTGTATTTGATGAGTTTGATGAGGGAAACCAAGAAATCCCATGAGCCTCCGTAGCGTAGCTCTGAGCAGCTCACGGCTCTGCTCCGCCGTTCTAAAAATAGCTTGCACCGACAATTAAAGGTAACGAACCTACTGCTATGACTATAGGGACTATGGCAATGGGCCAATTTGCCAAAATGTTGAACTATCCCTTTAAGATATCTGACGTTGTAGATATCTCAAACTGGAATTAGTACTAGTCATAATTCAGTTACAGATATCCGTAATTCACATAGCGGATATCTGCAACTGTATTGTAGATATCTGTAATAACAAACCCCATACACATGAATGGCAAAAGTGACGTCATTTGTCCCGTAGTTGTGGATCTGAAATGTTCTTTTTGACTCGGCAAAACTGAATTACAAATATCTTGAATGAAAAATCCAACTATTCAAAATGTTATTACGACTAGTCAGAAAGACGTTGTTGATATCTACAATGTTCATTCCAGATAATCAAACTTAGCTTTTAAATGTTAAATCCATCTGCCTTAGACATTGTTGCAGCTGCTTTTGTGACGTCAGTGAAAGTTTCGATCCGTCTCCGTTCGGCCTCAGACAGATGAAGAGATGAGAGATGAAGGAAGACATAACAAGCGCACGCTCCATCAGTGATTTGAAGATGGACCGTCGTCACACACACACACACACACACACGGTGACGGCGTCTTTTATAAACACCACCGCTCTTGATTTGTGCTCGACTTCATCGGAGGGAAATAAAAACAGCTCTGTCCTCAGGCTGTCTCCATCTTTTCTTTTTTGTTTTTTTTTAAATCTCCGACCTAAACAAACTCAGCGACTCGATCCATCACATCGGCCTGGCTTTTTTTTTAAATGTTGAGTTGAATTGATGAGGCTGTCACTGAGTGTGTGTGTGTGTGTGTGTGTGTGTGTGTGTGTGTGTGTGTGTGTGTGTGTGTGTGTGTGTGTGTGTGTGTGCAGTATGCATACAGTATAGTCAGGGCATACGGGCCTGTGTTTGTTTATGTGGAGGCGGTTCTCATCACCGATTTGAAATCCTCCAACAAGAGGTTGAAAAAATGTGAAACAACAATGTTTATTTTTCTATTTATTTTTCTTTAATTGTGAGAATAAAAACACAACAGACAACACAGTGAACATACATATTTACATTGATGTATACATAACATGTGAAATAAGGTTTGTGTGTATGTGTGCATGTGTAACTCAGTTAATAATAATATACTGTATTATATAAATGGTGATCATAATAATAATAGTGATGAAAAAGGAAATTGGTGAATAATAATAATAACCTTGGTCATAATAATAACAGTATTAACCCTCCTGTTGTCCTCCTGGGTCAAGGAAGGAAGGACAAAGATAAGCTTTTGCTTCTCCCGCTTTCCCTTTCGGCCATGTGTGACATGCCCGAAATAAACAAATTGATTGATTGATTGATTGACAAAGGGAAGGAAGGAAGGAAGGAAGGAAGGAAGGAAGGAAGGAAGGAAGGAAGGAAGGAAGGAAGGAAGGAAGGAAGGAAGGAAGGAAGGAAGGAAGGAAGGATAAAGGGATAGAAGGAAGGAAGGAAGGAAGGACAACGGGAGAGATGGGAGGGAAGAAGGAAGGAAGAAGTAAGGACGAAGGGAAGGAAAGAAGGAAGGTAGGAAGGATGAAGGGAAAGAAGGAAGGAAGGATGGACAAAGGGAACGACGGGGGGAAAGAAGGAAGGGAAAAGGAAGGAAAGATAGATGGAGGGAGGGAACAGATTGGGTCAAAAAAGAAGGAAGAAGTAAGGACGAAGGGAAGGAAGGAAGGGAGGGAGGCAAAAAGGATTGTGGAAAGAAGGAAGGGAAAAGGGAAGGAAAGAAAGATGGAGGGAGGGAGGGAACAGACCAGGTCAACTGGATCAAAAGAGGAAGGAAGAAGAAGGAAGGAAGGAAGGAAGGAAGGAAGGAAGGAAGGAAGGAAGGAAGGAAGGAAGGAAGGAAGGAAGGAAGGAAGCAAGCAAGGAAGGAAGGAAGGAAGGAAGGAAGGAAGCAAGGGAAAAAGGATTGTAGAAAGAAGGAAGGATGGATTGCCCCCCCCCAAAAAAAAAATCATACACATTATTAACAGAAAGTGTGTGTGTGTGTGTGTGTCTTTGCTCCGGCAGCAGAGCAAAGAGGACAGGAAGCCGGTGGTGTCGGTCAGCAGCATCCACGTGGAGGAAAACTCCGGCGTCGTCATCACCAACTCGTCTCTCAGCGTCCTGGACCAGGACACGCCGGAGAACGAGATCCTCTTCACCATCATCAGGATCCCCGCCTACGGTGAGCGCCCATCCATCCATCAGTCCTCGATCAATATTGATAATATATCTATCAGCCGTTTCCACAGTTCCCTACAGATGGGATCGGCCCCGTGGCTCAGCTCCACCAGCCGTCACTTCACCTTAACATTGTGCCACAAAACTTGAGGTTTCAAGGCCTCTCTGTGTGTGTGTCTGTGTGTTTGTGTTTCTTTGTTTTCTTATCAGTACGATGCAGAGCTGTTGCACTGAGCTGCAGCTAAATGTAAAACCTCTGTCCCACTGTCGATGTCATTTGCTGCCGTTTCAGCCGATTTTTTCAGCCACTAATGTGCAGTGAGTCTGAGGACGGAGAATTCAGGCCATTGTGGATTTAAAACAAAGAACAACAAAAAGAAAAGACAGAAAGCGGAAAGGAGTGGTACATTTAAAAGTTTAAAACACTCAAGTTTAAACTTTATGAGAAAAAAACCTTTGACTTTTTGAAATAACAAATTTTACAAACTCATTTTCAAGTCAAGTCAGGAAACACAACTCTACAAATATTAGAGTTTCAAGTTTGATAAAAACTTCCACCGCAGGAATGAAAAACAAACAACATCTGTCCAACTTTGCAAAGTGTAGAGACATGTTTCATTACTTTGTAGAAAAAAAATCCCACAATTTGGGGAATTTTTTGTAGGTTTTGTTTGTCAATTTATGAGTTTTTCTCGCATATCTTTTGAGTTTATAATGTCAGAGAATATCCTTGTTTTGTTGAAAAGTTGAAAATTCACTTCAAAACTCCTTCTCTTCCAACTCATTTAAAAAAAACTACAGCAACACAATAATGAACCATTATCTAGGAAATAAAGGCCACATTTGAAGGAGCCTTTAAAAATGAGTAGCATAGTCTCAATCAGGACACAGTAATAATCTAACCTCATTGATAAAAAGCTGGTTGACAAAAAAAAAATTTCAGGAACAAAATGTTCCAGAAAGTTGAATCAACCCCTTCTCTAAAACTTTAAAACATAACAAGACAGGCTTTTAATGCAGCGTTTAGTGAGCTGCTCTACAAATTAATGTTTTTTTTTCTCTCACCCAGAATCTGTGTCGACTCAGTATCACAGCTGTTTGTGAGAGGAGATGAAAACAGGTTTCACTGTGAATCTAAAAACACTGTGTCTGCAGTGCTAATGCTAATCCACAGTGCTAGTGTGCGTACATGCAAATTAAACACATACAGTATAGCATTGAAATCTATATATAGTGTATATGTATAAATGTAAAAATAGGTAGGAGAGAGAGAGACGCTGAGCTGCCTGTATTCAGATATTCATGTGTTTACAGCGTGTGGGTTGTTTCTTTATCAGACATTTAGCCGTAATTATGACATCATCATGTGAAATACATAAGAGATGTCAGATCAAGTGCAGCTGGTTGTGTATTCACACACAGAGACATCATATGCATCATTTATATTATCATATGTAGGCTACACATACATAGACACACACACTAAGACAGCAGAGAAATGCTGAGAGCTTCTGGGTCTGAACGTGATGGAGATGAACACACACACACATACGCATCCGATTGTAAACACATTACTCTCACTTCAAACACCCAAACAGTTTTAAACAAGACAAACACACCAGCCGTCCACCGCAGCGCCGCACACGCAGCCATCCCTCACACACACACACACACACTCACACACACTCAAATCAGCTGACCTCCCTCCACACACTCTGTTTTCTTCCCGACGTCACCTCGGTGTGTCTCAAATCAAATTGAGTTTTCTCTCCCGCCCCGTTGACGCCTGGTGGACTGAGAGAAATTGCCTCGTGAGAAAAAGAAAATCAAAAAAAAAAAAAAAATCATTTTCACTGGATGAAAATATATTCCTGATCCAGCAACGTGTCATCTGAGACAATTTTTTTTAGAGTAAGTGGGCAGAATCGGGCAGTGAAGGGAGAAAGACATGAAACATGAAAAACTCATTTTTGTACGAAAGTTTTAAAGTGTGCGAGCTGGTTGTTAAAGATCCCAGAGGTTACACATGTTCAACGCCGTCACATATTCTGCACGAGGCAGAAACAAGTTCAAGAAACTCAGGTAAAACGCTGAGAGAAACCAAATCGTGCATGATCAAGTGGGCGGGGCTTGGTGGCTGCTTTGTTGTGACATCACAAAGTTACAGGAAGTCCTTTGCATTAGAGAAATATCACCTAGTTATTATAGAACACTAAGAAACGGATTTTTCACAGTTTTAATTGTTTTTCCGGTGTTTAAATTATGTTAAAAAAGTAAATATGTATAATTTTCTTTCTTTAGGCTTCAGCTAATTTCACCTGAGAGAGTTTCAGTGTAACGTTACAGGTGTATAGTTGCATGTTTTACTCGAAAAAGCTGTGAAAAGTCCAGTAAACGTCCTCTTGATCAGTAGAAATAACAATAATAAAACTAATATTGACGGCAATAATCACTGATCAGTTCAATACTACTATTAAATGATGACAGACACAGAAAAGACATGTTGTTTTATATGTTATAAGCCTTGAAATGTCCTCCTGGAATCAGTCTTTAACCAACAGGACTGAGATCCAGTCTCAGATGTTTGAGGACCGTTAATGTGAAATCTGTGCTTTTATTTTGAAATTCGCCAAACCTGCATGTTTGTTATTATCCTGGTGACACTGATGATTAATTCCAGGTCACAAAACTCCTCCTGTTGTACATGGAAATCAAAAACTGATGCTCTTGAAGCCACCTCTCTGATTGGAGGTGGACACACACACACACCTACACACACCCACACACACACACACACACACACACACACACACACACACACACACACACACACTCCCCTTCCTCAAGTCAAAAGCTCCATAAAGCAGCTGGTGAAAGTGAGTGTTCCTCCGCCATAAAACCAGCAGCGTGTACGGCTGATGGGACGGAGAGCAGGACGATGAGTCCCAGGCAGCTCGTCTCTTTAACAGGCTGCCTGACACACACACACACACACACACACACACACACACACACACACACACACACACACACACACACACACACACACACACACAGATATATATCACATAGATAGAGGGATTCTCGCTAACACAAACAAAGACATTAGGACGCCTCAACACCTCAGCACACACACATATAAAGTTAAGTTAAGCTAAGGCTGTTAAATTGCACCTGTATTAAGTGCAGACATTCATTTTCAGTAATTTATCAATCATCTAATAGATACTGAACATGCAGGCAGAGACATATATACTAGAAAAAAAAAGTATTATAAATTAAAAGCCCCATACATTCTTTAAAACATGAGGTAAAACAAATAAATTGTCACTAAAGATATTCAAAGGTACATTGTGGAGGAATTACTCCCATCTAGCGTTGTGGTTGTATATCGCAAGCAACTCAATCTTATTTTTCATGCTGCATTCACCTGAAATTGGGCAGACCGCAGGCGGAAAACAGACTTTTGAACGAAATAATCGATTTTCGTGAATAGATAACAGGAGAAGTTACACAATGTCCCTTAAATAAATTCATATTAAGCCTTAAAACCAGTCATCTGGACTTCCTGTAACTTTGTGATGTCACAACAGAGCAGTAATGAAGCCCCGCCCACCTTGACCCCACATTGGTTTCCCTGAGTGTTTTATTCTGAAATCTGCTCTAATTTTTCATCCAGAAAGAGGATCTGGTTCTTAAAAAACATAGATATATCCTCTGATGGATCAATTTTTCAAAATAAAACACCAGAAATGTGGGCACTAGTGTCGAAAAACAGAGAAAACAATTAAATATTCATGTGTACTGTAAATGTTAATAGTATAATAAGGGGATGACCTGCGGCGGTCAAGGGGTTTTAAAGTGACAATGATGAACTGCAGCTTAACCAAGTCCCGCCCACCTTGACCCCACATTGGTTTCTGTGAGTGTTTTATTCTGAAATTTGCTCAGTTTTTTTTGTCCAGAAAGAGGATTTGGTTCTTAAAAACCACAAATATATCCTTTAATGGATCAATCTTTCAAAATAAAACACCAGGAATGTGGGCACTAGTGTCAAAAAAACAGAGAAAACTGTTAAATATTCATGTGTAAATGTTAATAATAGTAATAAATGGGTGACCTAAGTGACAATGATGAACTGCAGCTTTGTCTCTGGTTGAAGATCTTCGTTACATCACATTGAAATTCAACCTCTGCGGTGCCTCATTTCCTGTTAATCGATCTGCTGCTTCTATCTAATAAACGATTCAGTCCCGGCTTTAAAACAAGCAAACAAGCAGAAACCACTCTAAAATTGGTCCAGAATCAGTTTTTAAAAGGCTGTGGAAACATTACACTGCAAAGATTTTAAAAATGAATGTGTGGGAGGGGGAAAGAGGGAATCTGTGTGTGTGTGTGTGTGTGTGTGTCCTCGTCATCTCATTCTGCTCCAGGATTTAGGCTGAAATCCCATTTAAACCTGGGCTTTGATTTAAGAAGCAGTGTAATTTAGTGGAATCTAAAAAGTCTCATTAGTTCCCTCAAAGACCTTTCATGTCCCGCATGAACAAAACCCAAACGTCCTCTATTTGACTGAGATAATCACAGTGTTTAACCAGATGCAGTTTGAGGTGCTACTGTTACTCAGCATGTACACACACACACATCCACACACAGCTCCATTGAGTGCCACGCTGTTTTCCAAAGCTTTAAAGGGTCATTCCCGTTTTTTTTTTTGCAATCTGGACCTTATTTCTAGCATAAAATACAAGCATTTACTCACCCAGATAACTTTGGTGTCATTACAAGTCGTTCCGACGAAATTAGATCCAGCCGAGAGCCGCATATATCCGTATAACAAGTATATAATGCGAGAACATGGGGCAGCGCAATGCAGCCTCTAAATAACACATTATCTGCCGCGAAACTTGTTAATTTCACCAATATTTAGTTATGATAAACCAATGCTATTCCCCTCTGAGTCCGGGGTTAGCTGTTTCAACATCAGGGGTCTGTAGGTTGATCTACTAACCTCTGACCTGGATGATGTCATCTATCTATGATGGAATTTTACAGTACAAGTCTTTAAAGGCCGTTTCCTCAAAATGAGTTTTTCCTCCTCTGAGCTAGAAATCTCGACTTCAGCAGCACTTACAGACACCAAACCTTCTAATTTGATCCCTTTCTAGTATATTCTGAAGGTTTTTACAGAGGGGTTTGTTGATATATCATTCACAGCCTGATTTATACAACATTTTATTCCTAAAAACATGGAGAATTTTTTTTTTTTTTTTTTTAGGGCTGGTGGTGACAGTATTTTCTCATTTACAGAGTGATAAAGAGAGATATCCAAAATCCTCCTCTGTAAAAACTTCTGACTCTAATATGTCAACAAAATAAAACAAGAATTTTGAAAGTGGCTTTATCCATTGTTCAGATTTTGGTTCTGGAAATGTATGCAAATTAGCGCATATTTCATTAGATATTGCCTCATTTACATATTTAAACATAACATTTGACAAAACTTGTAATACAAAAAATATTTGTCTTAATGTAAGTGATAAACTTGGGAAGTTTCATGGTGATATCTGTTAGTTACATTTTTTTTACCATATTCACGTAAAATTACGTTTTTGGCAATCAGTGAGTTAATCTCTTTATCCTCCTCCTCCCTCAGGGAAACTGCGCAGACGTCAGTTCTACTCTCAGCCTCTGGAGAACGGCCGTGTCCTGGCTCAGGGCTCCACCTTCACCTACCAGGACGTCCTGGACCGGCTGCTCGTCTACACGCCGGAGATCGTGAGCGGCGGCGCCGACGAGATGGGCTTCACCCTCACAGACGGCGTCCACACGCACACGGGCCGCCTGCAGTTCACCATGGACGTCAGGAAGAGCGAGGGGCCGCGGTTGACGGTGAACAGAGGCCTGCAGCTGCCAGCAGGTCAGAGCCAGAGACGATGACGACACATTCACGATTACTTGCTTTCACAATTAATCGCGGTATTAAACGCCACAATTAATACCTAAATACCGTCACTTTCCAAAAAAGATTATGTCGGAACCATCATATGCGCCAAACTAAAGGTAAATGCACAGATACTGGTCTAGTTACCTAATGTAACATTGAATTGGTAGGAATTTAAAAGTTTGCATGTCATTTGTAATTAGAAAAAAAAAAGAAAAAAAGATTAAAATAAACTTAAATACTTGGTAAAGATGGCAGTTAATTCCCCTGGGGAATATAATTGGTCCTTTATTAATAGATACTTAATATTTTGTGTAAATAATTAGCTTCGTAATTATCTAGACTATATTTGATTTTACACGTTCATAGTGTTGGGAAATTAATTAATGCATAATAATCATGATAATCGTAATACCGTGATTATTCCTTTGACAATAATCGTACCGAGAGCCGTGTGGCTAGAGTTGAGTACATTCACACTTGGAAAATCTATAATTGTGACATTTCCTAGTTGAGACGCTCGAGTGCTCTGGTTTTTGTTTCAGGCTCGTCGTCTAAGATCACGGAGCAGAACCTGAAGGCGTCGGACATGGACTCGGACAACCTGAAGCTCCGGTACATCCTGACCAAAGACCTGCCGGCAGGAAAACTGCAGCTGAGCAAGAGCGAACGTGTCCAGAAGGTTTCTGTCAAAGGCCCCGTCCAGAGCTTCACGCAGGACGACGTCAACAAAGGTGAAAGTTTTTTTTTTTTTTTTTTTTGGAAAAGTTTACTTCACAACCACCTCATTTTATCCTTGAATCACTTCAGTTCTTGGTCAAAATTCAAACATGTACCTCGTTTTGGAGGCTGCAGAGATGTAACTAATAATTTACATTCGGATTTCTTGGTTTCCCTCATCAAACTCATCAAATACACAATCCAACAACTCCAAAACGCTCTGGTGGACAAGTTGTGACCTGCACATTCACCACGCTATGAGATAATAACAGGACGTTACCAGACAGAATTGTTTTAGAGGGAAATTCAGAGACTGCTTGCTGAAAAACCGTTTCTGAAGGCAACGTGCATCAGCGGTTTTGCATGAATTTCCCTCTAAAACAACTCTGTCTGGTAACGTTGTGTTATTATCTCATAGCGTGGTGAATGTGCAGGTCACAACTTGTCCACCAGAGTGTTTTGGAGTTGTTGGATTGTGTATTTGATGAGTTTGATGAGGGAAACCAAGAAATCCCATGAGCCTCCGTAGCGTAGCTCTGAGCAGCTAGCAACTCTGCTCCGCCATTCTAAAAATAGCTTGCACCGACAACGAACCTACTGCTGTGACTATAGGGATTATGGCAATGGGCCAATTTGTCAAAAATGTTGAACTATCCCTTTAACCAGACCATGTTAGTTCTGGATGTGTTAAGTTCTGGTGGTGTTGTTCATACCAGTATTTACCAGAGGTTAAAACAGATAAAAGAGAAGGTTACAATGGACTCGATAAAACAGGAATAAAATATCTTCATAAAAGTGGTGTCTACATTAAAACTTCTCAGCTTTCGATAAAAAATACATGCGCTGGTGGTGCTGGGCCTTTGTGCAAATTGCATCTGTGTTGGCCTCAAATGTGAGGTTCCTGTCAATAATGGTGCCCATGGTATTTGTACTTTCTGTTGTACAGTGTCGACCGCCTGACCATGAATAAAAACAGAGGGGGTTTGGTGGAGGCTTTTTCCTAAAATCAATAATAAGTTATTTGGTTATAAGAACATTAATTTTTAAAAATGAGCTCTCACACCACATGTTACACATGCTCTAATGTTTAGCCCTCTGTGGTACGCATTATGATGCCAGTGGGGGAAAAAATGTTTGGAGTGTTTTTATGTCTCAAAATAGACTAAATAAACATAATCTAAAGAAATTTTTTAAAAATTATTTATTTTTGGAAGTTTTGGGGATTTTTTAACTGTAGGCAACATTGTACCATTACGGTTCATCATCTACTGTATTAGAAACACCAGTCTCTGTAGACTTTCACCTTCACTGGCCTCATCCTCATCCTCATTCTCATTATCATCTTCCTCATCATCATCATAATAGCCTGATGTTTACTTTACTGCATCCAAAATCAAATTTATTAAGGATAACAACAAAATTATGATGAATTATATGTTTTTGAACATTATATTTACACCTAAACACACACTACCATAGTCTCATAATGCAATATTGATTCCATAATGGTCCACTGTTGCCTCAAGGCAACATTGCAATTTTCTATAATGGTACGTTGTTGCTTTCAGGCAACAGGTGCATTTTAACAAGTTTCCATTATTTAATAAGTAAATAAATTGCATGGAACTATTAAAAATTAAACTTTACTAATCTATTAGTGTAAATATATTTTTTTCCAGATGAAAAAGGGCCAGGAAGTTATGTTTTAACCTGTTTCCTTTGAAAAAGTCTCCAAAAAAGGGTTTCAGTATGGCTTCTTGAAAGTCATGTGATAAATTAAAGCATTGTTAATGGTTCTCTAAGGTCTCTTCTCTTTTTTAAAGTATTACAGCATTAAATGGGATGAATTGTGGAGATGTGACAGGCCAAAAAGTGGTATGCTGCCTGAGGGCAACATGGTACCATAGAGGGTTAGCATCACTCTGAAAGCTTACAAGGAAAATCTTATCATGGACTAATGGCTGCTAATGGTTCATTTTCATTTTGTTTTCCTGATGTTAAACTGCCTGGATTTCTCCCAGCTGTTTTTTTTTTTTTTTTTTTCATGCACGTTGTTGTTCACTGAGTCTCAACATGACGTCGAGTTAACACAGCCCGCCCGCCTCTTCTCTTTTTCTCCGCAGGCCTGCTGCAGTACAGCCACGAGAAGGGCGAGAAGGGAGGCAGCTTGCTCTTCAAGTTCAACCTGGTTGATCCGGAGGGCAACAAACTGATCGACCAGTCCTTCTTCATCAGCGTGCTCGGTAGGGTTCCCACCTGCAGCGCTGAAATAAAATCTCAAGTGTTGTTTCATTTCGGTGGAGAAGAGAAAGCAATTACTACAGATCTATCTGCCCCCCCCTCCCTCCTCTTCTGCCACATGCTCACTGATGTGTCGGGGCGCTCACACACATCCTGAATACAAACTGAACACGGAGCCACTTTCTGTTTCGAGCCGCTGTCGGTGATTTTTCACCCACATGCATCGTACAGAGATTTATGTCCAACCCACTCTGACAGCTTGTTAATCCCCCCCCCCCCCCCCCCCCCCCCCGCCTGCAACTGCAACATTTGTTGGTTTTTTTTTCTCCCAAAAGCCTCTTTTGTTTGTTCGTATACAGTAGTATGCTTGTTCGTTTTGTGTTAAATCAGCAGCTGCATTTGTTCTGCTGATGTCAAAATGAGGTTTGTTGACATTTATTTTAAAGGCTAAAGATTATGGAAATCTGTCACCTGAAGCTTAACGGAGGGGAACAGGTGTGTTTTCTACTGCTGCGACTAAAATGTCAGCTTTGAAGACAGTCTCATAGTGTAAAGGTTAAAAAATATATATACCGTATTTTCCGGACTATAAGTTGCGCTTTTTTTAGTAGTTTGGCTGCCATGCAACCTATATTTAGAAGCGACTTGGATATATCAAAAATATACGCTATGTCATCTATGACGCCGTACAGTGTGGCGACTTTCTCGCTATTCGAGGTAAATTCATGCAAAACCGCTGATGCGCGTTCCCGTCGGGGACAGTTTTTCATCAAGCAGTCTCTGCATTTGCCTCTAAAACAACTCTGTCTGGTAACGTTCTGTTATTATCTCATAGCGTGGTGAATGTGCAGGTCACAACTTGTCCACCAGAGCGTTTTGGAGTTGTTGGATTGTGTATTTGATGAGTTTGATGAGGGAAACCAAGAAATCCCATGAGCCTCCGTAGCGTAGCTCTGAGCAGCTCACGGCTCTGCTCCGCCGTTCTAAAAATAGCTTGCACCGACAAAATGCCAAAATGTTGAACTATCTCTTTAAATATGCTAAGTTTTCTAATCATTTTGGCCGCCACTGTGTATCCACTAGAGGATATACATATATCATCTCCTCTCTCAGTTGTTCTCTGGTGGTCGGTGTCAGCCAATCAGAAGAGAGAAGGCGGCTCTGTGGCCTTTCCTGAGCTCAGGGCAACAATTCACCTGAAAGGATAGAAAAATATTATGAGTCAATTTCTCATTATGGTACAAAAAGGAATGAAATAAAATAAAAAAAAAGATTGGCTGAAGCAATGGAGGAGAAAAAAGTTCAGACTGATTCAGAGAGGCAGTGGGGAGAGAGAGAGAGAGAAGATAAGAGAGGTGTACATTAGGAGGTGAAGAAACTGAGAAATGACACCAGTTCAAACCTGGGAGAGATTAAGTGTGAAAGAGTGATATAGGACAAACGGATTAGGAAAAGATTGAGAGAAGGCAAGGGGGGGAAGTAATCAGAGCGCAGTGTGGTGGGAAGAGATATGAACAGAGAAACTTCACTGTTGTCACATCTGACAGGGCAGAAGAGAGAAGGAAGGATGATAATAAGGCAACGGGATGAAAAAAAAGAAGTGAGCCGGCAGAGATACAAGAGTCAGGACGCTGCTGTTCAACCGGGAGGAACAGACGATCCATCAGTCTGAACCTCCGCTGCCCCGACTGTCGTCTTTGAAATTTTAGCTGTGATTTTTACTCCGTATATATGTTTTCAAATAGAGACGAGGTCGGTGCCGGAGCAACGGTTTAAATAGACTCAATCAGAGTTACAGTTCATCTGATCAGACTCTCCCTCTCTCTCTCACCACCAGAAACACTATTTCCTCTTGTGATAATGATGCTGTTGGACATGAAGAGAGTCAGAGGAGAGTCTGTTTCTAATCAAACATCATAACAAAGCTGCACAGCAACAGAACTTTTTTAGTTAATTTTTAATGGATAATTTACTTTAATCAGTATCAAAAATGCTTTTCATGTTGTCCAGTTTCCTGCAGCGATCCCCCTCTAAACCCACCAATGAGTCAAAAAAGTTATAGTTATTAATAAAAAGACAGTTTTCTTTGTATAAATTAACTTAAAGCTCCATACAGTATAAAGGTAGATGTTTGTGTTAAAGCTCCATACGGTATAAAGGTAGATGTTGATGTGGAGTTGGATTATAAAGCAGCTCTAGGTTCTATATTAAAGGGGACATATTGTGGAAATTTCACTTTTTGAAGGCTCTTTAACATATATTTAGGTGTTTGTCTTGCCTTTTGGCCCCCAAAATGTGAGTTTTTACTAGCTGTTTAACCCTCTGTTGTCTTCCAGTGATGTAACTAGTTTTCGAATTTGCATAACACCACCCCTACCTGGTCCCAGTAGAAGTAGAAGAGGCGGGGCAAGCAGTGGTTAATTTGCATTTAAAGGGACAGGCACTGAAACCAGCCGTTCTGAACAGGGCTGTTTTGAAAGGATGAAAAAAGAGCTGTGATGTTTGATCCTTGGGGGATTTTGACGAAGCATGTCTTTAAGAAACCTGGGAACTATTTTAATTTGTGGAAAATGGGGCAGAATCTGTCTCTTTTAATACTGTGAAAGTATCAAAGCCTCAGTCCACAGAGAAATGCACACAGCCTGTATTCAGAAACTGAGCCTTAAAACCAGCCGTCAGGACTTCCTGTCACTTTGTGATGTCACAACAAACCAGTCAACCAAAGCCCCGCCCACCACCACCTGGACACATCTAATCTAACTTTACAGATTCGGTTTCTCTGGGGTTTTTAAGTGAGATCTGCTCTACTTCTATTTCATCTCAACAGTCAGCCAATCAGAAGAGAGCCTCAGAGGTTTTACATATAAATATTTATCCTTTCTCTTCGTGCTCTAACCTCCTCCTTCTTCTCCTCCTCCTTCTCTTCCCCCAGAGGACCGACTCCCTCCGTCCGTGGTGGTGAACAAAGGCCTGGTGCTGGACGAGAACTCGCTGAAGAAGCTGACCACGCTGCAGCTGTCGGCCAGCGACCAGGACAGCGAGCCGGCCGAGCTCATCTTCCGCATCACCAAGCAGACGGCGCTGGGTCACCTGGAGCACGTCACCAGCCCAGGTGGGTTTCACAGCAACAGCAGCAGCAGCAGCAGCAGCAGCAGCAGCAGCAGCAGCAGCAGCAGCAGCAGCAGCAGCAGCATCTGTAATTACTAGTCTGTGTCTGTGATGGTGGTCACAATGGAGGCAGCTCACAGCTCTCATTGATGTGACAGAGAGAGAGCAATTTAACAAGTAAAAGACATCTCCACGCCATTTACGGTAATTGCTGAGAAAAAGGAAGCAGCATTTTATTTAATGGTGGAGGGAGAGAGATCACATGTCGGTTCAGTCTCTGCTCCTCTTTAGTGTCTTTTCACAGGTTTTTAAAGATCATTTTATTATTAAACATCCAAAGGGCATGATATTTCCAACATATATCATACTTGCTTTCACACGTAGCAACATAATCTCACACATACACGACTATACTTATGTTCTATTATTTACGTATCAAACTCATTTTGCGCTTTTACGCACTACTTATGCATTATGTGCTTCTATAATATAGTCTCTGTAATGGAGGATAATAAATGCATGTATACAAGGCAGTTATGGAAGTGAAGTTAACAGTGTATGTGTGTGTGTAAGGATGAAGTTCTATTATAAGCATAATGTTGTGTTTGACAAAAGACTGAATAAGAGCATTTTATGTAAAAGAAATGAATTGTATGCGACTCTAAATAATCTATGAATAGTGTAAGAAACAACGTGATAGTGAAGGTTTGACTCAGAGAGCGAAATGATCAGTTCCTGATTCGATACCTTTGATGAAGACAGAAGAGGCTTGTTTTCACTGACTTGGCCCCGCCAACCCTCTACAACATTATTGAGGTGTTAAAGGGATAATCCCTATAGTATTAGCAGTAGGTTTGTTACCTTTAATTGTCAGTGCAAGCTATTTTTAGAACGGCGGAGCAGAGCCGTGAGCTGCTCAGAGCTACACTACGGAGGCTGATGGGATTTCTTGGTTTCCCTCATCAAACTCATCAAATACACAATCCAACAACTCCAAAACGCTCTGGTGGACAAGTTGTGACCTGCACATTCACCACGCTATGAGATAATAACAGAACGTTACCAGACAGAGTTGTTTTAGAGGGAAATTCATGCAAAACCGCTGAGGCCAGGCAGTTTTTCAGCAAGCAGTCTCTCAATTTACCTCTAAAACAACTCTGTCTGGTAACGTTCTGTCATTATCTCATAGCGTGGTGAATGTGCAGGTCACAACTTGTCCACCAGAGCGTTTTGGAGTTATTGGATTGTGTATTTGATGATTTTGGTGAGGAAAACCAAGAAATCCCATTAGCCTCCGTAGCGTAGCTCTGAGCAGCTCACGGCTCTGCTCTGCTGTTCTAAAAATAGCTTGCACCGACAATTAAAGGTAACGAACCTACTCCTAAAACTAAAGGGATTATGGCAATGGGCTTATTTGCCAAAATGTAGAACTATCCCTTTAAGGCTCAACAGTATGTGCAGACTTTCTATATTTAGATGTAAAACTTGTTTTTCTGGGAACATAAAGTTACATTGAGAGTTGATTATCGACCTTGTGCAGCAGCTGAAGGTCGATTCAACTGTTTCCTCCTGAACTTTCAATTATATTGCACCATCCGCATCGTGAACGACCGAATGTTCAATCTTTAAATGTGGATGAGAGGTTTCTATAGCAACCGACCAACTCTAACCCTGAAAAATATGATGTTAAAGTACAATAATCTCACATCTAAGGAGCTTTACGACACAATGGGCCTGTGGTGAAGCTGTCATCAGAGGAGCGTTTAGATGCATTTAGACCGTAAGGTTTCTACCGCGACCTTCACACATCAAAGGCTCGTTGTAAAAACTGAACAATCTGCCACATCTAACGAGCTCAAGGACGTCACCGCCACTGCCACCGCCGCCGCCATGAGCCAGAGGACACGAGAGACGATCGTTGCTGCTGAGTAAAGTGAAAATCCACTCGAGAGCGATTACAGCTGCTCTGCGATAACACAACATCTGTCCTCTTCTTCTTCTTCTTATTGTATTTCACCTCCTTTAAAGGAGCCGTCTCTATCTATCTATCTATCTATCTATCTATCTATCTATCTATCTATCTATCTATCTATCTATCTATCTATCTATCTATCTATCTATCTATCTATCTATCTATCTATCTATCTATCTATCTATCTATCTAACCTACTATATCTATCTATCTATCTATCTATCTATCTATCTATCTATCTATCTATCTATCTATCTATCTATCTATCTATCTATCTATCTATCTATCTAACCTACTATATCTATCTATCTATCTATCTATCTATCTATCTATCTATCTATCTATCTATCTATCTATCTATCTATCTATCTATCTATCTATCTATCTATCTATCTATCTATCTATCCATCCATCCATCTATCTATCTATCTATCTATCTATCTATCTATCTATCTATCTGTCCGTCCATCCATCCATCCATCGTGTTTGTTTCAGTGTTGTCAGAGTTTGGTCAAAGAAAAATACTTGTTCACTCAGGGATGAGTTTGCTGGATTTACTCCATAATTATATTAATCCTGTCTTTGATAATTAACCAAGTGCACACACACACACACACACACACACACACACATATACATGCACACACATGCATGATCGCATACACACACACAAACACACACACAAAGAAGGAAGTGTAAATGAGCCTTGCTCCACTTCCTTTCCTCCTTTATCTCTGATTTATTCTAGCTGCCCCCAACAAAACACACACACACACACACACTTTCCTACTTTCCTATTTCTTATGACACACGCACACACACATATTCAATCTCTCTTACTTAACGTTAACTCTTTATATACATCAATCTAATAACGCCACACATCTCCATTATGTTAAACAGTTTAAATGCAAAACATGAATAAAATTACAATCAGAAGAAACTGAGAGAAGACGGTTCCCGCGACCACAGAAGAGAGTTGATTATCAGCTTCCACCCTATTGAGCGTTTAGTTTCTGTCCCGGCTGAATGGATTCTCCCCCCACACACACACAAGGCTGGACGCTCTCGCCGCCGCATGCTAATTAGCTGGATGTTAGCAGCGCTCTCAGTCCACCTCAGAGGCAGCGGCTCTGGGTAATTACCAGCGGCCACTCAGCCGATCTGTCACTCTGTCACGCTAACACACATGGGTCGAGGCTGCTGCAGCTTCCACCGGAGCGGGCTGTCAGCCTGTGAAGGGATGTCGAGGTAACACACTCTCTTTGTGTGTGTGTGTGAGTCGTTGCCCACTTTAAAAGCCAGCGTATTCAAAAAGCTCATTAACGGGTTGTAGGGTTATGATGACTGAGTGAGGGGCCTGATCCACTTAAGGTTTGCTTGTATAAAAACGTGCAAACTTTGCCATAATCCCTATAGTTTTAGCAGTAGGTTTGTTACCTTTTGTCGGTGCAAGCTGTTTTTAGAACGGCGGAGCAGAGCCGTGAGCTGCATTTTACAGTTTCAGTTTAATTTGTTTGACAAGGAACAATGTACATTACACACTGGAACTTTAAAGGTACAGTATGTAGGAATTCCCCCCATCTAGCGGTGCGGTTGCATATCTGAATGTATTCTTGATGTTGCATTCAGGTGAAATCGGGCAGACGTCAGACAGACAACAGACGCTGCATGTAACAGGATAAACAAGCGTCTATGTAAACAAGTGGTCCGCCAGCACGAGGCAAAACAATACAGGCCTGACAATACAGTAAGTTGTCATGGTGATGTGGTATTGTTTACCTGACCCACGTTTTACCGTCTTTCTCTCGTGGAGTAAAATGACATCCGGTTGGTTTTGCCAAAGGCCGTCTGCCTGACTGCACCTGAATGCAACACCAGTGCCTCCGTCCTTCCTCACACTACACAGTGGTGACAGTTTTAACAGGCCGAGCCGACAGCTCCGCTCAGTTTCCGTGGTTACCTACGATCACGCTGCCACTGAACGTAAAAAATGGTGATGCAACATGGCCGCCTCGGTTCGGTGCGTCGCCCACTTATGTATTTGTAACGACTTGTAACAACTCATTCTAAGGTACCAGAAAGCTTTTATTTGTATGCGGCTGTGATTCCACTTCAGTGAAATACGTATTTATGAAAGACAGATTTGATTTTTGCTAATAAAAAGCCAAATAAGTTACATACTGGGGCTTTAAAGGAGGTGAAATGGGCCTATACCTCCAACCTGGCCTGGTAACCCCTCAGGAACTTTCATCTTTTTGACTTTTTGAAACAAAGATCTTTACTGAAGTCGTTCAGCACAAGTCCAATTCTGCAGAAAACAAAAACATTTTCCTGCTGCTGCTTGTTCCAGACGAATGGAATAGAAAACACAACGCCAACGACAATTACGACAATGCCCTTTAATATGATGTTTGGAGGAGGAGGGGTGAAAGAGGCAGGGTTTTCATCACTGCCTCTGTGTCCCCTCGCCTGCCTGTCCTGATTATGATGATGTATAAACTTGTCGCTGTGGGAGTCGGTAACGCGAGTGAGCAGCGAGCAGCGACCACAGACTCCTGCTGGTTTCACCGTGTCAGAAGCCGACGTGAGGATGATGGATGTCGAGGAGCTTCCTTCCGTCTCCATTTTCCTCAAGGCCTCTGTGACGTGTTGAATGAGTGTTACATTTGACCAATTTCAGTAGGAGGGGTTATTTATTTATTTATTTATTCGTATTTTGGAGAAAATAACTTTTTCCTCCATTGCCGCCTGCTTAGGGAAATAACTTTGATGCCATCACTTTTATGGGTTTGTAATGTTCAACAAGTTATTACCTTCACATCAAAGTCACCGGCAGCGTGAAGTGAAAGGCTGAGTATCCCTTCATACGGTGACAGGCGCCACAACAGACTCTAACGGCCTCGTTTCAAATACAACATCAGTGGTAAAAAAAAAAAAAAAAAATGCTGTTAGTTTAAAATCACACACTCTCATTTCAAAGCATAAAAAAAAACCTGTCGACACCCATCTAGTATTAATATAGCAATTTATATGATAACATTTAATTTGTCGAACCGTCTGCTGGGAAAATGAAACGGTAGGAAATGAATCCCAGAGTTGGACATGAAAAAAATAATAATATAAGATTTTGACTGAAGTTTTCTCTTCTGGATTCATCACACATACAGTAACTATTTAACTCAGATGACATGCATTTACAGCTGCATTGTCTCTCCCTTTTTGCAAAGGCTTCTTCTTACAGTGAGAGGTAATAAAAATTCACAGTGCCAGGATAAGGAAATGTATTTCACTTTATAAAACAATTGCCTTTAGTTTCACACAGAGTATAATGTTAGATTGTTGCAATCAAATCTGATTACACTTCCCACTGAGTTTTTAATCCGTTGAGGCGTCGGAGAGCGAAGTGGAGCCGGAGCCTCGTTAGAGAGGTTTAACTTTAGTTTTTTATTTAATTTTTTTTTAGTTTATTTGCTCATTAAAATGATAAAAAGCCAATGAGGAGAAGAGTCAAAGAACGCAGGGTGAGATCTAAGATGAGATGCCAAGGCGCTGAAGGGAAGGGAGGGAGGAGGGAGGGAGGAGGGAAATTATCTGATGCCAAAATAGAAAAGATAAAAAAGCAAAACTTATAATGGAAAGAGATGCTGAAGAATTAGACAGAAAACAAGAGAGTGGACGTCTTAATTATAGGAGGCAGGAAGTAGTTTTTGCTTATTTTGTTTTTGCTGATTGATTGTTCTAACGAGTGGCTCTTCTTTTCTTCCCCCCAAACAGGAACCAGGATCAACACCTTCACTCAGGCCGACCTGGCGTCTCGCAGCGTCCAGTACGTCCACACCAGCGAAGAGGAGAAACACGCCGACCAGTTCTCCTTCACCGTGTCCGACGGGACAAACGAGGTGAGTGATAAAAGAAAGAGAAAGAAGAGTGAAGAGTCTTATTCTGAGGGTCACTAAGACCTTGATGTTTGACCTTGAGCGTCGAGGCTCTAATGAAAAGGTGGTTTGGGTTCAGATTGATCACAACCCTGCAGCGTATTGATGATTCTTGGCGGTGCACGGTGACTCTGTGGTCATCTCAACCTCTCAACCTCAAACTTATGAAATCAAACCTCTGAGCACAAACCAGTAGGAGTTAGGACTGGTGAGCCTTCACAACTATTGGCCGTATGTTTGTAGCATAAAAATGATCTCGACGTCACGATTAATTACGATTATTTTGTTGATTACAGGTTCTGAATGTTGGTTTTTACCTTCATTTTTGTTTAATAACCCAGTCCTATACTATTAATATTTGACGATTGACTCTTAAAGCCGATCTTTTCCATGTTTGAGAGTGAATCAGCTGCTGATACCTGGTGAAATGTAGCTACACCCCAGAGCAGCCAGGACGACCAGAAGCTTAATCCACATTCACTTTTTAAATGTCGTACTGATCATTTCTGATGCAAATATCTTAAAAAACATAGCCCGTGAACCACTTAAAGCGATAGTTCAACATGTTGGCAAATCCCTACAGTTTTAGGAGTAGGTTCATTACCTTGTTGTCATTGTTGGTGCAAGCTGTTTTTAGATCGGTGGGGCAGAGACACAAGCTGCTGGTGGTACTTTCGCCTTTCCCTCATCAAACTTATCAAATACACAATCCAACAACTCTGAAACGCTCTGGTGGACGAGTTGTGACCTGCACATTCACCACGCTATGAAATAATAATGTAACATTACGAGAAAGAGTTGTTTTCGAGGCAAATGCGTAGCCAAAACTAGATTTCAGACACGGCTGCTGGGTGTGTGAGTGTGTTATTTGACATAGCGTGGTGAATGTACAGGTCATAACTTCTCCATGAGAGCATTTTGCCGTTGTTGGATTGTGTATTTGATGAGTTTTGCGGGAAAGGCCGATCTAAAAAGAAAAAAAAGCTTGCACAGACAATTAAAGGTAATAAACCTACTCCTAAGACAATATGGATTATGGCAATAGGTGAATTTTTGCCAAAATGCTGAACTATCCCTTTACGAAATGTTTGACTTCACAAGGTCTTTTTGGACCCTTTGCAACACTGAATTTAAAAAATATATTTTAAGAAATTCACCTGCAGAACACACGAGGTCACCTGCTGCTCTACATCTTTAATCAGCCCCGGACAGAACCAGGTCATGTGATCCCTGAAGATAAAGCAGGAAACATGTCCAACTTTTTAATGGGATTTGGGACCAAGTTGAATTTAGTCTTAAATAAGTCAAATTAAAATTTATTCCTTCTTTTTAAAACCTGAAATATTCAGCAACGACCCTTTTAATGTAAAGGCTACAGTAAGTAAGGAGTTTTTTGATGCTACTATATAAAATATAGATAATATGAATGAATATATACCAAATGTAATGAACTTTAAGCTTTCCGAGCGGTGAGGAAGTGCTACTCCTCTCTCCTCCCCCCACAGTCCTCCTCATGCATAAATCTGCCTTGCTAATCCCAACTAATGAGAACCACAAGGACTTGAGTAAACATGTGAAAAAGGTCATTTGGCCTTCACGCCTAGCTGACTGCAGTGTGTGGAGGCTTTTGTGGACGCTGTAGTGGTTGGTGTTTGTGAAGTGGGTTTGGTGTTAACTCTCAGCTCTCCAAGTTGGAGCGGCTGCATTTAGTGAGCGACTGAGTGAGTGAATGAGTGAGTGGTTTGAATTAAAAAACGAGTTATTTAGCATTTTCAAGTGATATTACAGAAGGAGAAGAGTCTGTGACTGCAGTTTTGCGAGTTTTATATCTTTCACGTTACAGACGAGGTGTCGTGCAGAATAGAAAGTGACGACAGTTTTTCTCACCACAGTGAAATAAACTCCAGCCCGTGACAGGTTTTATTTTACACATTCAGCCACACTGCTGCAAATGAAATGCATTGAAAATGACTTAACAAATCATCTGAGTCTCATATCAAATAATTAAGCAAGTTAAAAAGAGCAACCAGTAACACTTTATAATAACTGTGCACTTGAATGCATTAGTTCATTCATCCTAGCTATGTATTGATTTATAAACACAGTCATACATGTTAAATAAAATAATCTATAATGCGTTAAATGATATGTTTTTGATGTTTTATAAAGTACTTACAGTACCTAACAACCTGGATCAGTCCTGACTTGCAGTATCAATACTGTAAGTGTTGATAAAACAAACACAATTGTTGACACACTCATTAATCAAGTAGTAAATGTCTAAATCTCTGCAAATGCAGCATAAATATTTATTTAAATAGTTTGTTAATCATTAACTGACACTTAATAAATGATCTAATGAACCACTAACATTTAAATAACTTGTTTATAAATGCTAAATCCATCATTTATTCATATAGTATAATATATATATTAGCATTGCTATAGGAAATAAAGTTAAAATAAAGTTTTTTGAGATTGTGTGACATATAATCCAATGATATTTCGAAGGTCAGATTCAGGAGGTTTTTGTCGCTGTAACTGTTGCTCTCTTTCATTCTTCGACTTTGAATAAAAAATCCCGTCCTAAAGCAGCTTCAAACCAAATGTTTGGAGACAAGATCCAGTTCTCATTCAGTGCACAAACACATCCAGTGCATGTTGATATGAGTGTGAATACAAATCAGCTGTGTATCCAAAGTTGCTATGTTTTGAGCACAACATTATACCTGTAAATATTGCATCAAACTCAAATAAATCCATGAACGAGCTTCATCGTGGCCTCATGTTTGTGTTTCCTTCAGGTTGCCCAGACGTTCTACATCACCATCAAACCCGTGGACGACTCGCTGCCTCTGCTGCAGGTCCCGGGGATGAGGGTCCAGGAGGGCGTGAGGAAGACCATCACCGAGTTTGAGCTGAAGGCCACGGATGCCGACACTGAGGTGACACTGCTTGTTTATGTATTTCTTTTTGTTTGACAAACAAATCAATCAGCAGTGTTGGCAGGACTAGTTTTTTCCAGTTACATCTTCTGGCTAAAGTTAAAAATGTTTTTAAGCCGTCACGACTTTGAGAAAGCCATCCATGCTCTAATCCAGGGGTTTTCAAAGTGTGAGGCGCGCCTCCCTTGGGGGGCGCCAGAGAGTTTGAGGGGAGGCGCGACATGAGAAAAAGAAAAAAAGAAAAACTGAAAACATTCAAACAAAAGATGAGTTACATGTCACTTGCACATATGATTAATGTTTTTGCAGTAGTCTATAATTTGCAATTACACTGCGATATGATAAAACACGATCTTGTTGTAACACACAGGCTGCGATTATGCTCGACTGATGTGTCAGGGAGCAGTCTCACCCCCGACGTGAACTGACGCTTGGACAGGGCCCTTTCGCGTTGTGCGCTGACGCCCAAGGTGCCCCAATGCAATCCCCTCCGCGGCGATACTGTATGTGACGCTCAGTGATCAGAGAGACTGTGTTGCAGGGAGAGCGGAGCTCCGCTGGCCTCGGCTGAATGTAGCACGTACTGTACGTCGGCTGTTCTGATTAGAAAAAGAGGAGCGTCAGGTGCTGCGCAGCATCAGGTATAACTTGAACGCAGCTCAAAGCGACCCGGTGCCTCTCACCGTGACCAAGCTCAGATAAATACATTGGATCAGCAGTCTACCGTGTGTCCTCCCGCATAAAGCCGCAATATAGGCTACCGCTCCTAAAAAAAAAAAAAAAAAAAAAGCTGCACGTCGCAGCGGAGCTGTAAACAGCGGAGTTTTCCTCTACTACAGTTGAACAGCTGACATGTGGTAGGCCTACAGACGTACAGTGGAGACCTGTCACAGTGTCACCTGTGCATTGATATAAACTTCAACCTCAGCTCAGACTGTCTGCTTCCCAGATGATCACACAGGGAGAGCATGAAGCTGCTTGTGTGATGAGTGTGTTACAGTTCTATATCAATGTTTAGGTTTATTAGTCAGTGCTTTATGTTGTCATGATAATTAGGCTAATATATGCGTTTAATGAATCAAATATTGTTTTGGTCATAGTAACTGATAATAAATAGGCTGTTTAATTCTCTCTCTCTATCTCTCTTTTTTTTTTTTTTTTGGGGGGGGGGGGGGGGGGGGGGCGCACAGCTGTTTATTTTTCATTAAGGGGGGCTCACTCTCTCACACTTTGAAAACCCCTGCTCTAATCAGTTCAAGATTAGACTACTGCAATGCACTTTATGTCGGCGTCTCCCAGTCTTCTCTTATTTAGTCGCCTTCAACTTGTGCAAAACGCTGCTCCCCGTCTTTTAACCAACAATTGGCTTCCTGTCCTTTATAGAATTGATTCTAAACTATTAATGTTTTAACAGCCCCGCCCCATCGTATTTATCTGAGCTTTTAACCGTCCGAAATCCTGGTTGAGCTCTGAGGTCAACTAACCAACTTTTGCTGGAAGTGCCCAGGTCAAAATATAAACACTGGGGTGACCGAGCCTTTTCCGTTGCTGCTCTCAGACTCTGGAATAAGCTCCTCGTCGAGATGCGTCTTATTTCTGACCGGGGCCTCTTCAAATCTAGGCTAAAAACCTTTATTTAGGATGGCTTTTAATACCCAGTAGCGTGATGTACTTCTATCTTATTTTAAATTATTCGATTTTGCTGTATTTTATTGTTTTTAATTGTTTTTATTTATTCTTCTTTTTATTATCTGCTGTAAAGCACTTTGGTACACCGAAAGGATTGTTGTAAAGCGCTCTATAAATGAAGTACATTTACATTTACATTTATTAGGTCGGCTTTTGGTTTTAATATCCGTGTAACCATCTGTTCCCGTAACAGATTTTTTTTTGCTGGGTAACAACAACTTTCCAAATCCTATTTTCAGTTGCTTTAAAGAAAGAGTCTTACACTGTTAATTCCATCAGTCTGTGATGTGCAGTCCACTCCAGGAGGGATTATGTGATTATTGCAATTTCCTGTTTTGCTGGACAAACTCTTGTAGAGTCTGACCGGCCTCGCTTCACTGCAATTAGAGATTTTCTGCTGAAGGACTGACAGCAACTGGATGATATGTATACAATCTAAGATGTTAACGCTTTCAAACCTTCGCTCTTTCTTTGGATCCAGGCGGAGTCCATCGTCTTCACCGTCGTCCAGCCCCCTCGCCACGGCACCATCGAGCGCACGAGCAACGGGCAGCACTACCGGCAGACCGGCAGCTTCACCATGGACGACGTCTACCAGAACCGCATCAGCTACAACCACGACGGCTCCAACTCGCTCAAGGACCGCTTCACCTTCTCCGTGGCCGACGGCACCAACCTGCTCTTCATGGTGGAGGAGGGGGGCAAAGAGGTGACCGCATCTGTCCGTGTGTGTGTGTGTCATTTTTACGACAACACAAAGGCCACATTTGTAGTGTGTGTGTGTGTGTGTGTCGGGGAGCTTCCTGTCATTTTTATTGCAGCTAGATGATTGAATTAGAAGAGTTAGGGCATTGGTGGGAGTCTGACTCTGTGTGTGTGTGCGAAGGTCAGTGTTTGTGTGTCTGTTTGTGTGTGTGTGTGTGTGTGTGTGGGTGTGTGGGTAGCCACTGTCCTGACCTTTTTTTTTATGACAGGAGTTGTGAATCAGCATTTTGCCTGTGTGTGTGTGTGTTCTTATTTGTCTGTCTTTGTGGGGACTCGGTCATAAAACTGGCGAGTGAGGACATTTTCTTAAAGTGAGGACATTCTTGGAAAGTGAATGCTATTTTTGCTTTAAATTATTTTTTTTAAGGCAATTTTTATTCTTTATTAGACAGGACATTGATAATATATGTGTTTTATGCTTCAACCACTTGTCTGTCACATTATGCTGGAAAGTGAACAAGATTTTTTGAAAGTATGGGCATTTTAAATTGGGAGGTCATTTTGGAAACTGGCGAACGTTTGTGGAAGGTTAGGACATATTTTGAAAAGGACGGTACAAATAGAAAAAGATGATATTTTTGAAAAGCAATGACATTTTGGAAAGTGAGAACTTTTTTTTTTTTTTTTTTTTTTTTTTTGAAAAGCCAGGACATTTTGTCAAAGTTAGGATGGTTGTGGAAAGTGAGGAAATAGGTGAAACATTAGGACACTACTGCAAAGTGAGGAGTTTTATTTGACAAGTGACACTTGGAGTGGGTGAGGTGATTTTTTTTTTCTTTCTTTCTGTCGAGCAATGACACTTTTGCAAAGTAAGGACATTTTCAAAATGAAAGGGCAATCAGTTAGGATATTCTTGGAAACTCTGGACCTGTAAAGGGACATTGTGTAACTTCTCCTGTTATCTAACAAGCCAGATGTCATTTTAGTCACAGAAGTCCGGAGAAAGCCAGTAAAACGTGGGTCAGGTAAACAATACCACATCGCCATGACAACATATTGTCACGTGTATTGTTTTGCCTCGTGCTGACGGACCACTTGTTTACATAGAGGCTTGTTTATGCCGTTACGTGCAGCGGCTGTCGTCCGTCTGCCGTCTGCCCAATTTCAGGTGAATGCAGCATGAAAAATACAATTGAGTTGCTTGCGATATACAACCGCAACGCTAGATGGGAGGAATTCCTACACAGTGTACCTTTAAGAAAAGTTAGAAAGTCTTTGGAAAGTGAGAGCATGTTTTGATTATGAGGATGATGATGATACCCCCTAAGTATTTTTTAGAAACCTGCAGATGTGAAACTTGGAGAACTGGAAAAAAAAAAGCCTGAAAACTTGTGTAGCAGAATTTAGTATTTTCCTGTTTCCCGTCCTGGTAAACTGAGCTCATAAATCCCTCAGACTCATCCCGCCAGCCCCTCGTGGTCCAGTGGTTATTTTCTGGGCTCGAGCAGAAGCCACTGGTTTAGCGAGGATTAGACAAGGGTCCTCACAAGGACGGCAATAAGTGTGTGTGAGCGCGTGTGTGTGTGTGTGTGAGTGTGTGTGTATGCTGTTAATGTCAGCTTTATGGTGGTAGTTATGAGCAACCCTCAGGGCGAATTGACTCCTCCGCTTGTCAATTTATCCGTCCCTCTCAGCTGCCCCCTCCACCACCTGCCGTCTCTCCACTAATAGTTCTTATGATTAAATTGAATGACAGCAGGAAAATATTGATATCAACCATCACACACACACAAACACACACACACACACACACACACAGAAACACATACACACACAGAAACACACTTCTCAGGCCGGTGTTTATTATCTTTTCCATCACCTGAGGACTTTTGCTTCAGTGGTCACACGTGTGCTGCTCTGTGCATGGGTCCGATGATGGTTTTCTGTCTTACTGCCGCGAGCATCTGAGGTGATTTTTTTTTTTCCCACCGGAGCCGCTGCTCTGTTATTAAATAATGTATGAGCTCCTATAAACCGTGTGGATGAATGCATCTTTCAAAGGGCACATGTCAAAGTTGGCCTTAACGGCATCTCCGGTGATGACAGGCTGCTGCCGCTCGCTCCAATATTCCCTCATGTACCGTATAACCTGCAGACGAGATGTTGTAACTAGTGATATTGAAGCGGTTTGTCTGATTTTTACATCCTCAATCCATAAAGTAATAACCAGTAGAGCTTGTTTCTGTGCCTGTGACGTTCATGAAGCGAAGTGAATGTCACTATCCACTAGGCTAGGGCAGTCGGCCTCATGTCTGTACTGTAAAACCTGAGGGACAGATTAACTCAGAATCCGGTTCAATAAAAAACAAAGTTGTTTCCATGGTGGTGGAAATGAAAATGTTTTTTTTTTTGTGACACTTTAACAAGAACGTTGGAGATATAAAAAAAAAATGTCTCCAAGGTCCCATCCTTTTAGTCTTCTCCTGTCTTTTATGTGATGTGTTGATCCATAAGAAGTGAAGTTTTCCACCTCCTCTCTCATATCGAGCTTCTCTCTGGAGCTCTAATAATAACAGGTCGGTGTCAGCCAATCAGAAGAGAGGAGGCTCAGTGCTTTGCTTCTGGTTGGCTGCAGTTTAAAGGTACAATATGTAAGAAATCTAAAGCAACTGGCCGTGAATTCACCCTAATAATATGTCACAGAGACTCAGCGTCAGTGGCATTTCAGCCTCCGGGTTGCCAGTTAAGCTTCCACTGAGCTGCAGCTACGGCTGGGAGATAAAACAAGATCGCGGAAAAAAAAAGATTGTTTTCTATTATCGGTTATTATGGTCATATTTCCTTGATATCACACGTTAGAAATAAGCAGCTTGTCTCTCTGCCGTTTGATACACAGCTTGCTGTTGTGAGCATATAGTCTAGTTAGTTTGAGCTAAAGCTAAAGCTAAAGGGAAGAATTACAAAGTGAAAGTTAGAAAAGAGGGAGGAAATGTGGCGAAATGAAACAACGTGCTGCTGTGTTTTGAATTTGACTGCAGCAACAATTTTGGCCACATTCTTACATACCGCTCCTTTAATGAGTGATCCAATAAGAAAATAGAGCAGATTTCAGAATAAAACATTCAAAAAAATAAAAAAAATCCTGCAAGTTGTTGGATGATGGTGGGCGGGGATTTGGGTGACTGGTTAGTTGTGACATCACAAAGTGACAGGAAGTCCTGACGGCTGGTTTTAAGGCTCAGTTTCTGAATACAGGCTGTGTGCATTTCTCTGTGGACTGAGGCTTTGATACTTTCACAGTATTAATATAGAACCTAGAGCTGCTTTATAATCACACTACACATGGACTTCTACCTTTTTATACAATGTTAAAACCACCTCCCTCACCTCTAACCTCTCCACAAAAGGAATATCCAACATCTTTGTAAACTTACTTTAGATTTCTCTTTGTTTTTTTCCAGGTCGTGACGGCTGCTCCCCAGAAGTTCAAGATCGATATTCTCCCCGTGGACGACGGCACGCCTCGTATCGTCACCAACCTGGGCCTGCAGTGGCTTGAATACATGGAAAACAAGGTACAAATCTTGGTCACACTTTTCCAAACATCCCCTAATATGATTTGTTCTGTTAAATTAGGATGTTTAAGAGTCTAAAATAGGTGACATGAGCGCAGAGAGGGAGTTTATCTTCTAGTTTCTTGACTTTAATCGGTCATTGACAGAAGGACACTTCAGAAAAGGTGTGAATGAAACTCCTTGAAACATAATTTGTACAGTAGGTATCTGAGAAACAGCAACATATTAACTATCACTGATACTGGCAGACAAGGTAAAGAAGAGCAGTATCATTAGGTAAGTTAGCCACTTACTCCCCCTGCTGGTGCAAAGAGCTCATCACAATCAAACCCATTCATTTCTATTATAAGTCAAGTCAAGCCACTAATCACTGAGTCACTGAGGCAAATTATCACAATGTTAAACTCCTGCAACAGCATTTAACAACTGGGAATAAAGCTTAACTTAAACACTTTATCAGGATTTTATCAGATTGTTAAGTGGTGGCAGCCATTTTTAGGGACAAGAAAATAACATGAACCAGCGAAAACAGCTCAGCTTTTATACCCTGAGCTCATCAGCCTTTAAAATAGACAAACTCAAAAAAAAAAAAAAATGGACAGATGGTAAACCTCCTAGAGAGGCGTTAATGCTCCAGGTGGGTGTAACTGACCAATTCAGTCTCAAGGACACTTGAATCACAACGACAGCTGGAGACCAGCCCCTCCACTCAACCACACACTTGAGCTCTGGGGGGGAAAAAAAAGAAAAAGCGACACATCTTAATTTTGCATAAAATCTGTGAAAACACCACGTAATGGGGCGGTGGAGCCGAGCCGACATGGCGGTCGGGTCGTTTAAGATTACGTGAAATCCTTTTTGTTTATCCAGGTCGTTTACAGCAGTAGAGGAGAAAAAGGAGCTCACTTTTATGTCGGTGTTTATGTAGAAAAAAAAGAGTAACGGTGCGTTCAATGTCCCTCAGGCCACAAACCTGATCAGCAAGAAGGAGCTTCTGACCATGGACCCGGACACAGATGACGGACAGCTGGTGTACGAGGTCACCACGGAGCCGAAGCACGGCTTCCTGGAGAACAAGCTGAAGCCTGGAAACCCTGTCACCTCCTTCACACAAGGTACCAGGATCCCAACTGTTTGGCTCCGTACTACTGGTGCTCGTGTTTTTATATTTTATAAATGCTTTCAAACTGCCTCTACACGCAATAGGGTAGCGCTACGACCAATCAGAGC
Source organism: Trachurus trachurus (assembly GCF_905171665.1). NCBI lineage: Eukaryota > Metazoa > Chordata > Actinopteri > Carangiformes > Carangidae > Trachurus > Trachurus trachurus. The sequence goes on along the minus strand of NC_139895.1, from coordinate 7,779,441 downwards.
AAAGAGCAGGATGACGTAGATTAAACTTTTCCCATATCCCGTCGGCAAAACACCAAATACTGTACATCCTACTTTGAAATGAATTACTTCAGTGTAGTTTCTTGCTCAACTTTTAAAGAAAATGACAAGTTTAATTCTTTCAAAGTTGATGCCAACGCCGATTCAAACGATTCCTTTGCCAAAGCCATCTTGTCATGTTTTTCACCGTCGCAAGTATGTCGTCATGGCGTTAAGCCCGCCCAACGACTCTCTAAACAGGTAGAGCGCTGTGATTGGTGAACACAAACGGTGTTCGAGACTCAAAAAGTTCCTATGGCTCGTTTCTAGACCTACCTGCGGAGCAAATATATTTGCTGCCGCTAGGGTGCAGCTAGATTTCTAGGCTAAAATAAGGATAAAATTGGGTAAGAAATATTTTTATTATCAGAATTTGAAACCAAAGTTTGTGAGTTTTTCTTCCAAACGTCTGAAGTCAGAGCTGCTGGAGAAGGAGAAAAGTTGTGGAGTCGAGGACGCAACGGGAGCAACAAAAAACTTGTGCTTGTTCGGTCCGTCCGTCGTTTCTTCTCTGAAAGTTTTCTTCAAAGGCACCCCAGCAGGTGTGGGAGTGTTTTGGTGTTTGTTTGCTTGTTTGTTTTTTTCCTGCTTGCCCAATTTGCAGTTGCAATGAATGAGCAGCCTGTTTATCTTCACCTCTGGGCTGCAGCCAAGGATCAATGTCAGCTCGCTTTTGTGAAATGTTGATCCTCCAGGCTGGAGAACGGCTGGAAACACTCACTTTGATGTGTTGAATTCACGATTTGCAAACTTGTAAACATCATTTTCTTAATGATAACAAATCCAATAACCGAAATAAACCTTTTACGCCTTAAAGGAGATTTTAGAAAATCTGAATAAAGCAGGAAGGATCCGCTCATATGAACTGGTGACATCCTCTCTCTCTCACTCTCTCTATGTGCGATGAGATAATGTTGTTTGTTCTGTGTATTTGTGCATATATTTTGTTACCTGTTTTTTTTATTTCTTCCTGAAGGTCTGTTTTGCTGCTTTCTGGTGCAGGGACTCTCATCCCTCTTTTTTTTTTTTTTGGCTTCCTGCTCTCAAATTACAAAGTATTTTTATTCTCCCTAACCTCCTGTAGAAAGAAGAAATGAGCACAAATTGTGAGCCAATGATGACTTTCATCTTCATTTTCAAGCGTTCTTCATTTCTCTCAAGGAACAGAGAGAGGCCGCAGGCAGCAAATTATAGAATCATTATTTCACAAAATACATTCTTCACAAAAAAACTTTTGGTCATTAAGACTCAATCCCCATCGGGACGGTCTCTTTCTGTTTGACCCTCTCCACACTGGAAGGTCAGAGTGACAACCTCTTGTGATGGATGATTGATGGTCTCCTTTCATCTCTGTCATGAGTGTTAACTGAATCAGGGAACTTCACAGTTTGATCTTTGATTGATTGATCCGACCTTGTTCCTCTTGTAGCCGACATCAACGTGGGTCTGATCCGCTACGTGCTGCACCAGGAGAACGTTCAGGAAACCATGGACAACTTCAAGTTCCTGGTCAAGGACAGTAAACCCAACGTGGTCAGTGACAACGTCTTCCACATCCAGTGGTCGCTCATCAGCTTTGAGCACAAAAGGTTTGTACCATGTAGAGGTAAATGGTAGATGTTTGTGTTAAAGCTCCATACAGTATAAAGGTAGATGTTTGTGTTAAAGCTCCATACAGTATAAAGGTAGATGTTTGTGTTAAAGCTCCATACAGTATAAAGGTAGATGTTTGTATTAAAGCTCCATACAGTATAAAGGTAGATGTTTGTGTAAAAGCTCCATACAGTATAAAGGTAGATGTTTGTATTAAAGCTCCATACAGTATAAAGGTAGATGTTTGTGTTAAAGCTCCATACAGTATAAAGGTAGATGTTTGTGTTAAAGCTCCATACAGTATAAAGGTAGATGTTTGTGTTAAAGCTCCATACAGTATAAAGGTAGATGTTTGTATTAAAGCTCCATACGGTATAAAGGTAGATGTTTGTATTAAAGCTCCATACGGTATAAAGGTAGATGTTTGTATTAAAGCTCCATACAGTATAAAGGTAGATGTTTGTGTTAAAGCTCCATACAGTATAAAGGTAGATGTTTGTGTTAAAGCTCCATACAGTATAAAGGTAGATGTTTGTGTTAAAGCTCCATACAGTATAAAGGTAGATGTTTGTATTAAAGCTCCATACAGTATAAAGGTAGATGTTTGTATTAAAGCTCCATACAGTATAAAGGTAGATGTCCATGTGTAGTGTGATTATAAAGCAGCTCTAGGTTCTATATTAATACTGTGAAAGTATCAAAGCCTCAGTCCACAGAGAAATGCACACAGCCTGTATTCAGAAACTGAGCCTTAAAACCAGCTGTCAGGACTTCCTGTCACTTTGTGATGTCACAACAAAGCCCCGCCCCCTCACCACCTGGACCCACCATCCAACAACTTGCAGGATTTAATTTCTCTGCAAGTTTTATTCTGAAATCTGCTTTATGTTTTAATTGGATCACTCAAAAAACAGTCAGCCAATCAGAAGAGAGGCTCAGAGTCTCCTCCTCTCTTCTGATTGGCTGACACCGACCTGTTGCTACTAGAGCTCCGGAAAACTACAGCTAGACATATCTTCTTATGGATCTACCTTTCAAAATAAAACAGTGATAAAAAAGTGTGAAATATAGAACGTTAAGAATAATCCTTCACTTCCTGTGATTGTTCCACAGCTACAATGTGAGCGAGAAGGCCGGCACGGTGGCGGTGACGGTGAAGCGAACAGGAAACCTCAACCAGTACGCCATCGTGCTCTGCCGCACCGAACAGGGCGGCGCCACCTCCACCAGCAGCGTCGGATCACAACCGGGCCAACAGGACTACGTGGAATATGCTGGACAGGTACATAGCCTTCAACTCCAACTATGTCTTATTGTCTTATTGTATTAATGTCGTTTAGCCATTAGAAATAAAGATGTCCGCCACCTTACCGACTTTTAAATCACGTCTTTAAACTTACTTTTATTCCTTGGCTTTTAATTCAGCATGAGAGTTGTGTGATTTCTGTTCTTGTTTGTCTTTTTATTATCATTTTATTGTATTTTTAATCTGTTTGCTCTTAATGGCTCTTATTTTATTCCTTTTTTTATTGTTATTTTTAAATGTATTAATTCCTTTCTATTCTTTATTTTTAATCTTCATTACATTTTCTTACCATTTTGGGCTTTATGTCTTTTATGTAAATCACTGTGCAGCACCTTCACTGCAAAAACTAAAAGAGTATTTTCCTTATTTCTAGTCAAGATGTCATTTCTAGTCAAAACAAATCTCATTATACTTAAAATAAGACTCATCACATAATAAGTAGCTTGTTTTTAGACACTTTTTACTTCTTTCAAGCATATTTTCACTTGAAATAAGTAGAAAAATCTGATAGTTGAGCAAGTTTTTCTTTCTTATTACAAGCACAAAAAACTTGCTTTCACTGGCAGATTTTTCTACTTATTTTAAGTGAAAAATTAGTTTGAAACAAGCGGAAATTATATATAAACAAGTAAATTTTTAGGTGATGAGTCTCATTCTAAGTGTAAAGAGTTTAGTTTTGACTAGAAATGAGATATTTTGACAAGATATAAGACTTTTTTGCACTGTTGGTGAACGTTTATGTTTTGAAAATGTGCTATATAAATAAAGTGGATTGGATTTTATTTTGAAAAACATGTTGTATGTTGTTTCCTCTGTTCACAGGTGCAGTTTGATGAGCGCGAGGACACCAAGGTGTGCACCATAGTCATCAACGACGACAAGGTGTTCGAGGGGACCGAGAGCTTCAACGTGGAGCTGAGCATGCCCGTGTACGCGCTGCTGGGCGGGAACACGCGCGCCGTCGTCAACATCAACGACACCGAGGACGAACCCACGCTGCAGTTCGACAAGAAGACCTACCACGTCAACGAGAGCACCGGGTTCATCCACGTCCCCATCGAGCGAAAAGGTGACCGACGCTGTCCGATCCTGACGTCTGTTATTACCTCTCTGACTATCCTTGTGTTAAAGGGATAGTTCAACATTTTTGGCAAATTGGCACATTGCCATAATCCCTATAGTCATAGCAGTAGGTTCGTTACCTTTAATTGTCGGTGCAAGCTATTTTTAGAACGGTGGAGCAGAGCCGTGAGCTGCTCAGAGCTACGCTACGGAGGCTCATGGGATTTCTTGGTTTCCCTCATCAAACTCATCAAATACACAATCCAACAACTCCAAAACGCTCTGGTGGACAAGTTGTGACCTGCACATTCACCACGCTATGAGATAATAACAGAACGTTACCAGACAGAGTTGATTTAGAGGTAAATACAGAGACTGCTTGATGAAAAACTGCCTCCAACGGGAACGCACATCAGCGGTTTTGCATGAATTTCCCTCTAAAACAACTCTGTCTGGTAACGTTCTGTTATTATCTCATAGCGTGGTGAATGTGCAGGTCACAACTTGTCCACCAGAGCTTTTGGAGTTGTTGGATTGTGTATTTGATGAGTTTGATGAGGGAAACCAAGAAATCCCATGAGCCTACGTAGCGTAGCTCCTCTGAGCAGCTCGCGGCTCTGCTTCGCCGTTCTATAAACAGCTTGCACCGGCATTTAAACCTAACGAACCTACTCCTAAGACTATGCATTTTGCCAAATTGTTGAACTATCCCTTTAACCAACATGCCTCGTTGCCCCTCCTCCTCCTCCCCCCCAGGCGACGCCTCCAGCACCGTCTCCGCTCTCTGCTACACCGTGGCCAAGTCGGCTCAGGGCAGCAGCCTCCACGCTCTCGAGTCCGGCTCGGACTACAAGAGCCGCGGGATGAGCAGCGACAACCGCGTCATCCTCGGCCCCGGCGTCAGCATGACCACCTGCGACATCAAGCTCATCGACGACAGCGAGTACGAGCTGTCGGAGGAGTTCGAGCTGGTGCTGTCGGACGCCTCCGACAACGCCCGCATGGGGGACGTGGCGGTGGCCAAGGTCGTGATCGACGGACCCAACGACGCCTCCACCGTGTCCCTCGGGAACGCCACCTTCACCTTCAGCGAAGATGCCGGTAGGAGTCGTTTTTATCTATGTTTGTTAAGATTTTTCCAGATGATGTGTGCGTGTGTGAAAATAAATCTCAAATCTCTCAATATAATATAAAATATAATATGCAATGTTTCAAATGAACCTAGATATGTTTGAGCTTCCTGAAAGTTTTTTTTCCAGACAGACTTTTTCTTCATTTTATGTGGTCTTCAAATATGAAAAGCAGAGTGATTTTGGTAAAAACTTGATTAGATTTATTTATATTCTGTGTGAAGAAATGGAAAGAATGCCATTTGCAATAAAAAAAAAATGTATTAAATAGTTCATTTGCATTTAATGTTAATGGTTCAAATGATGTCAGGCTGAATGGTCGGCTCCAAATCTGGCCCTCTTTGCAAAAGAGTTTGGACACACTGATGTATGACTGAGCTACAGTCGGTTTTCACGTCATTGATTTTTTCACGGCTGTACGTTATCTAAAGAGGAATATAAACAGTAGTGATCTCTGAGGGGAAATTAGGAAGTAAAAGAGAGTTCCTGTCGTCCTGTAAAGAGCTGGATCCAACGGTCTGAGGATTTATTTCTTGTTGGTTTCCTTCACTTTACTAAAACTTAAACCTTAAACCAACCTCCTTCCGGCGGCACGACCTGACCTCACCTCTCATTGCAATTTATCACTATCATGAAAATTAATCTACACAAAGGAAAATGATTACATGCATCTTTTTTTTTTTTTTTTTTTTTTTTTATTATATATTTTTTTAATACAAATTATAATATATATATATAGGCCTATATATATATATATATTTTTTTTTTCTTTTCTTTTATTTATTTATTTATTTATTTTTTTGTCCCTTTATTTTTAAAGTCTTACTTTATCATTATATACATGTATTACTCCTTTCTCTTATTATCTATTCATTATCCCTAATATTATCATTATTTGTTTATTTTCTTTTCTTTATTATTATTACTGTCACTATCACCGTATTATATACCATATTGTTTATAAGTAATAGCACTCCACTAACCTCTCATCCACGCACACACACGCACACACACACACACACCTAACACTACATTTATGTATCAACGTGGCATGTCTTTTCCTGTTGTTGTCTGTACTTATGTCAATTGTTCGTATGTTTGTCTATGTGGTTATATGTGCTTATAACGTTTTTTGTCCCTCACGTCACCTTGTCTATCACTTTATCACCAATAAAAAAAAAAAAAAAAAAAAAAAAAAACCTTAAACCAGTCGTTTCAAACTTGTGAAGATCATCGTCACATATGAACTCAAATCAGTACGGAGGCCAAATAGTGCCTCTTTTAATTTTAAAGGGGAACTATGCAAGTCCAGTCTGTTCTCCTCTGTGTTGCTACACCTCCTCTTGGCCATGTGTATTTGTTTTTAACGCAGCCGGCGAGAAATCAATCCATGGAGCGATGGATAACGTTATATATCATATACGATGTTATGACGTGTATATCTGTGTAGTCTTATCGGTCATAAACAAGAGACAGCGTTTGTGTCGCAGACTCGTTCCTTTTGAAAGTAATTTGCCTAACACTGCTTCTTGTGCCTTGTATTTTCACCATGCATAATCAATATATACACATATATAAATATATATAAATATGTTATTTTGATTATGCATGGTCAAATATGTAAAAGAAATAGTTTGCATTCATTTCCTAATACTCTGTGTTTTTCTGGCAGTAATTATAGAAGACAACACAACACAGGCATTCACTTTGGGACGGTTCAAATTTTATGTTGGGACGATTTCAGTTTGGTGGTCAAAAGAGTTTGGAGCCGTGATGCGCCGGCAAACGCTACCACTTTTGACCACAGACAACTAAAAATCACACAACTAAAAATCCTGCATAGTTCCTCTTTAATGATAACAACTAAACATGAACATGAACATGAACCATCTGTCTCTTGACTCTCTGGCCTGTTTCTAACCATCCGTCCAGTTCAATAGCTGTTGTTGCCATGGATGTGAAATCCTGCAAAACATCACAAACACCACATTAAAGCATCACACACCAACAGCACTTAAACATCACAGTCTCTTTGATTTTTGTCTCTGGAAGCAGGAGGCTCAGCTCTGATAGTCACAGTCACACCGAGCCGCTACAAATCTCTGAAATCGCATCGGAGTCGCAATTCAACCTGAAAGATGATGTCGTATATTAGTCCTGCTTAGTTCCTCTTCTTCATCTCTGTCCAGTTCCCTCCTCTCCTCCTTTCCTCCTCTGACGTGGTTTATATCTTTAATAAAGGCATCAACCGTGCCTCATTGAACATCCGCTGCAATTAGCCGCTGCAGAATTAAGTTTCACAGTCAATTTGCTCTGCTGCTGCTATTTAGTTCATGGCTGCAATGGCTTTCAAATGGCAGAACCAGAGTCCGTCGAAGGTCGCTCAAAGTCTCCGTTTGACATCTGACAGAACGAACGCCTCAAGAATCCTGACTCAGTCGTTTCTGCCTTTCATTCTTTTCTGTCTTTTTTTTTTTTTTTTTTCCCTCCACACTACAGGCACAATTGAAATCCCGGTCCTGCGGCTCGGCAGCGACCTGTCCTCGCTGACGTCCGTGTGGTGCGCCACTCGACCTTCAGACCCGGCCTCGGCCAGCCCGGGGGTCGACTACATCCCCAGCTCCAAGAAGGTGGAGTTCAAACCGGGAAAGACTGAGGAGGTGAGAGAGACAGAGAGAGAGAGACTGCTACACTGCAAAAACTCAAAATCTTACCAAGAATATTTGTCTTATTTCTTGTCAAAATGTCATTTCTAGTCAAAACAAATCTAATTATACTTAAAATAAGACTCATCACATTAAAAAAGTAGCTTGTTTTTAGACACTTTTACTTCTTTCAAGCATATTTTTATTGAAATAAGTAGAAAAATCTGATAGTTGAGCAAGTTTTCCTTTCTTCAGTTTCAGTTTAATTTATTGACAAGGGACAATGTACATTAATAAAACATTGTAAAAAACAAATGTAAATGCACCCGAGTTAGCTAAAAAATATATAATAAATATACATTTGTAAGACAATAGACACATTCTTATTACAAGCACTAAAAACTTGCTTTCACTGGCAGATTTTTCTACCTATTTCAATTGAAAATCAGTTTGAAACAAGTGAAAATTAACTAAAAACAAGTTAATAAATTAATTTTTAGGCGATGAGTCTTATTTAAGTGGAAAGATATAGTTTTGACTAGAAATGAGACAAATATTCTTGGAAAGATTTTGAGTTTTTGCAGTGTAACAGTTCATCTGCTCTCACAAAGTCTGTTTCATAAATGCACTGATGCAGCCTCTTCATTTTATTCTGCACATACAGTATTTACCTGGATAAAAAATGTTTAAGGTCTCCAAAGAGTCGGTATTAGACGAACCCGGCTGTGGGATGTGTCTGAGTGATGGATAACAACAACAGAACACACACAGTGGATCCACATTATGAATGTATAAATAAAAGAGTTTGTCCTTCCTCCACAGCAGCTGAGGACACTACTGAGTTTTTTATTTCAAAAACTTTACTCACAACTTTCTCTCTCTCTCTCTCTCCACATAGACGTGCAGTCTGACCATCATGGACGACGTGCAGAACCCGTCCATCGAAGGACCCGAGTCCTTCGTGGTCTTCCTCAGTTCTCCTCAGGGCGCCGTCCTGCAGGAGCCGTACGAAGCCAACGTGGTCATCACGGACACCTTCCAGGACAGTACGTCCACTCACCCACAAAGAGTGTTTATTATTAAAGGGATACTTCACCTAAAATCGATAATTCACCTATCATCTACTCACTGTCATGCCAAGGAAGGTTTTTGGAGAACTTTCTGAGTCATCAAAACGCTTTAGGAGTTGCAGGGGGGGTCCGGCTGGCAACGGATTTTCATATAATGGCGGCGGATAGAGTTCACTTTTGAATCATCCAAAACCCACACTATGAAACATCCAGATACCTCCATACTGCTCGTCTGTACTGACCCAAGTGTCCTGAAGCCGCCACATGGAAAAGTTGTTAGGAAAAAATTAATTTGATCTCTGTTTTTAGCCTTGTTGTAGCGCTAGCTCCCAGTGGCTGTGCAAGATTTGCTGTGAGATGTTCGTTGGTCGTTGTAAACCATTGGATGTTTGATGTAAACACGGAAGAACTGGGAGCTACTGCTACAACAAGGCTAAAAACAGAGATCACATTATTTTTTCAAAACAACTTTTTCATGTGGCGGCTTCAGGACACTTGGGTCAGTACAGACGAGCAGTATGGAGGTATCTGGATGTTTCATAGTGTGTGTTTTGGACGATTTAAAAGTGAACTCTATCCGCCGCCATTATATGAAAACCCGTCACCAGCCGGACCCCCCCTGGAACTCCTAAAGCGTTTTGATGACTCAGAAAGTTCTCCAAACGCTTCCTTGGCATGACGGTGAGTAGAAAATTGGTGAATTATCGATTTTGGGTGAAGTATCCCTTTAACCATGATTAATTAATTCACTTCTATCGACCAGAATTCACCGTCATATTTCTCTGTCAGTTCCCAGCATGCAGTTTCAGAAGAGCGCCTACACCGTGAAGGAGAAGGACAGCGTCCTCCACATCCCCATCATCCGTACGGGCGACTTGTCCTTCAAGTCGTCGGTGAGGTGTTTCACGCGGACGATGTCTGCCATGGTGATGGACGACTTCGAGGAGCGCCGGAACGCCGACGAGTCACGCATCACTTTCCTCAAAGGAGAGAAGGTTAGAAGTTTCTTTGTGTTTCTCATCCGAAGTCCGTTTGTCGTTGTTTTCAGTTTCTGGATCATTAAAGTTTTGTTGCTCCATCAGGTGAAGAACTGCACCGTTCACATCAACGACGACTCCGTGTTCGAGCCCGAGGAGGAGTTCCAGGTTCACCTCGGCACGCCGCTGGGAGACCACTGGAGCGGCGCCATGGTGGGCGTCAACGACATCGTC